>NC_132912.1:37171007-38618503 GCF_047675955.1 Chlorocebus sabaeus
ACCCCTGAGAAGGGAGAGCTGAAGGAAAGAGGATGGGGGAGGGAGAGCTTCAGGCCACAGTGCAGCTCTGAGAAAGCCCGGCCAGCCCAGCAAAAAGCTTCCCATCAGAGTCTGGGCTCATGTACCCCTGTACAGGTTGGTCTTTGGGCAGAGCGTGGCTGCAGGTCAAACGCTGCAGGAGGATCTTGGTGGCACTGCACTTGGAGGCTGTCCGCTGCCTGCTCTGGTCCCAGCAGGTCCTCTCTTGAAGTGGGAGCTGAGCAGTGCCCCCTTGGCTCCTACATTCACCATTGGGTTCCCCTTGCCCTCAGGGCAATATAACCTGGTTCACAGAGCTCCTGCCTACCTTAGTGCCCTCACCTTCCCCGCCCTGCAGCGGGGCAGTGCTCCAACCCCAGATCCTCAAACAAGCCAAACTTTCCCCAGTGTTATGGCTTTTCTGTCTGTCTAGATCATTGATCTTATTCCTCCAATGACTGGCTTCTTCTTGCAATTCTGATCTTAGTTCAGTGTCAGCAGGGCCTTCCCTGGATCTCCCACTCTAATGCACCCCCCTAATCATTCTCTTTCATAGCATCTTATTTCAGTCTTGTAGAGCCTTTATCATCGTCTGATTTTATTCCTCCTCCTCTTCTTCTTCCTCCTCCTCCTTCCTTCCCCTCCTCCCCTTCCTCCTCCCCTATTCCTCTTCCTCCTCCTCCTCCTTCTTCTTCTCCTTCTTCTTTTGCTCCTTCTCCTCCCTCTCCTCCTCCTCTTCTTCTTCTCCTTCTTCCTACTCTCCTTCTTCCTCTCCTTCTTATTCTCCTTCATCTCCTCTTCTTCTCCTTCTTCTCCCTCTCCTTCTTTTCTTTCTCCTTCTCCTTCTTTCTTTCTCCTCCTCCTTCTCTTCTTCTTCATCTTCTCCTTCCTCTTTCTCCTCCTCTTCTTCTTCCCCTTCCCCCCCTTCTCCTTCTCCCTTTCCTCCTCATCCTTGTCTCCCCATCCTCCCACTCCTCCTCCTTTTCATATGTGTGTATTCAACGTCACTTTTGAGACCAGAGGCCTTCTCTGACTTGTTATCACTGTGATCCTAAGACAGTTCTTAATACACAGCAGGCACACAAACACAGGCATACACAGGTGCAAATGCAAGACCTGCAAAAGCTGGAGCACCAGGATTTAGTAGTTGAGTGTTCTGGGCAAGGTTCTGGCAACTTTTCAGATGTAAATAATTGGGTGCTGAGTGTTTGCAGCCTTCTACTCTGCTCTCCTGGGTGCCTTAGGCAAATCTAATAGGAAAACACAGGGTACCACACACCGAAGGTATGTATTCCTTATCTAAAACTTTATCAGTTCTTTTTCGTTGATTATACCAGAATACCTGAAACTGCATAATTTACAGAGAAAAACATCATTACTTCTGAGAAGTGCAAAGTCAAGGCCACACCCCGTGGTGGTCTTCATGCTGGTGGGGACTCTGCAGAGTCCCAAGGCAGTACAGGGCATCCCATGGTGTGCTCATTACATGGCTGGTGTCCTAACATGCTATGCTCAAGTCTCTCTGCCTCTTCTTATAAAGCCTCCAGGTCCACTCCCATAATAACCCATTAATCCATTAATCCATTAATCCATTAATGGATTAATCCATTATGAAAGCAGATCCCTTATGATCCCATTACCTCTTAAAGGCCCCACCCCTCAATACTACCAAATTGGGAATTAGGTTTCAACATGAGTTTTGGAGGGGCTGTTCAAACCATAGCAATCTTTTAGGGCTGTTAACCTAACAACTAATGTTATGTGCAGACATGCTAAGGAAGGATGGATCAGAACTTCTTTCCTCAATAGCTCTTCTCTCAGAGTAGCTTTTGGAAATCCTTTAGCATAAAAGGTTTGCTTTTGTTGTCTAACTCAAGAGATAGTCTCACTTGTTGGTAACTTAGTTATCAGTGGATTTGGTTCTAGAACATTCCAGTATTGCTTGTGGTCTAAATGTTGGTGTCCCCCCAAAATTCATATGTTGGAACCTAATGCTCAATGTGATAGTATTGAGAGGCAGGGCCTTTTGAGAAGTGATCACATCATGAGGGCTCCGCCTGCATGAATGGGATTAGTTCCCTGATAAAAGAGGTTGAAGGGATCTTCCTGGCTCTTCTGCCATGTGAGGACACAGCAAGAGGCACCATCTATGCAGTGGAGAGCAAGCCCCCTCCAGACACCAGATCTGCTGGTGCCTTGATCTTGGAATTCCCAGTCTCCAGAACTGTTACCAATAAACTTCTGTTGTTTATAAATTACCCAGTTGAAGGTATGTTGTTAAAGCCGCCCAAACAGACTAGAACAAGTAATTTGCCCTGTGGACTTGAGCAAGTCACTGAATCTCTCTAAGCTTGTTTCTCCAGCAACAAACTAAAGGAATATTTATTTCATTTTTTCTGTGGATAAAGGGAAGATGCATGAACATTTTATGGGATGCTACTTTTGGGAAGCACGATCTCATGTATTCGCCTAACCTCATTGCCCTACTGAGGTGGCTGCCATTCTGCCTCTATCTTAATCCTTCCCCAGGGCAGTGGTGGAGATGGGGTAAAAGCTGGACAATAGAGACGGGGGGAGAACAAGTACCCTCCCATGCCAGACTTAAGCTGCTGCAGAGAGCTACGTTCTTCTTTCTTTTTCTTTTCTTTTCTTTTTTTTTTGGTTTTTTGTTTTTTGTTTCATTTTTAGAGATAGGGTCATACTCTATTGCCCAGGATGGAGTGCAGTGGTCTGACCCTAGCTCACTGTAACCTTGAACTCCTGGGTTCAAGCGATCCTCCTATCTCAGCCTTCCAAGTAGCTAGGATTACAAGTCATACAACCAATGCCCATTATTGTTTTTATTTTTTAATTTTTTGGTAGAGACAAGGTCTCACTATGTTGCCAAGTCTGGTCTCAAATGCCTGGCCTCAAACGATCCTCTCGCATCAACCTCTCAAAGCACTGGAATTATAGGTGTGAGCCACTGCCCCCAGCCTTGAGCTGCACTTTTCCAGCATAATTCTTATTTTGTGGGGGCAGTGGGAGGGTCAATCTCTAAAAAGTTTTCTTTCTGACATTTACAAACAAATGTTTCCAATTAATATTTATATACCTAAACAAGCAAAAACTCCCCGCTGGAACCAAACCTAGCAACAACCTTAAAAACCCTGAAATTTCCAATTATCCCAAATCTTCTTGACTAGCAGAACACAGCCCTCTCAGCACTGTATGTGCTGTGCTAGCGAATCATCCCAAAACTATTACAAAAATCTCAGCCGGGCCGTGGCAGCTGTGGCACAGATGTTCTGCATAGTGGCAGGAGCATTGTTCAGTATCAATAAACACCACCTCTGAGACATAAAACGTGAGAGTCGAGCTAGAAATGGTGATAACAAGAGCCATGAAGACCATTTGCAGGGAAATGGAGTGAGACCCAGGGCTGAGAGGGAGCCCCTCCCTCCCCACGCAGGATGCCCAATTTCAGAGCATGCTGTGATGGGAGCACTAAGGGCTGCCTGGCCCAGGCTCGGATCTGAGTGCTCAGTGGTCAGTTTGCTCTTTAAGAAGGGTGCCCAGAGCCCAGTGCTATACCTAAACCCCACAATTTGTGGTTCCCAAGCCCTGAGCCCACCCTCTAGTGTTTGTCCGTCTAAAGATATAACTCTGCAGGTGCTGGTTTCTGAAGCGGCTCACGCTGTCCTCAGCTCCAGATGTTGTGGGCTAGCTGCAGCCAGTTTAAAAGCAGTAACTCCTGGCCGGGCATAGTGGCTGACGCCTGTAATCATAGCAGTTTAGGAGACCGAGGCAGGCAGATCACTTGAAGTCAGGAGTTCCAGACCAGTCTGGCCAACATGGTGAAACCTTGTCTCTACTAAAGATACAAAAATTAGGCCGGGCGCGGTGGCTCAAGCCTGTAATCCCAGCACTTTGGGAGGCCGAGACGGGCGGATCACGAGGTCAGGAGATCGAGGCCATCCTGGCTAACACGGTGAAACCCCATCTCTACTAAAAATACAAAAAACTAGCCGGGCGAGGCGGCGGGCGCCTGTAGTCCCAGCTACTCGGGAGGCTGAGACAGGAGAATGGCGGGAACCCGGGAGGCGGAGCTTGCAGTGAGCTGAGATCCGGCCACTGTACTCCAGCCTGGGCGGCAGAAAAAAAAAAAAAAAAAAATTAGCTGGGCACAGTGGAAGCCTGTAGTCCCAGCTACTTGGGAGGCCGAGGCACAAGAATCACTTAAACCTAGGAGGCGGAGGCTGCAGTAAGCTGAGATTGCGCCACTGCACTCCAGCCTCTTCCTCTGGGCCACTCAGGAGAGAACAGGGGATCAGGGGCAGAGGTGTTGGCCTGGGCTTCTTGTCCCTCTGATCTTTGACCAGATTCCCATATGTGCGTGTGCCTGCCTGTTTTCTTAGCACTCGTTGAGATATTTGCAGGCCCTGTAGAGTTCCCAGGGTGTCACCTCCTGAGTTCTCAGAAGACAGGTGCAGCACCTGGAGCCCTGCCCCCTCATCTGGGCAGGTGTGCTAAGCAGGTGGTGCATCCTCAAGGCAGCACCTCTTCCTCCCTCCTGAGCACCTCTGCCTCAGGTGAGACATGCATTGGGGATTCCAAGCTTTCAGGTTTATTAGATTAAATGAGATGGAATTATTGGTGAGACCGGAGGCCAAGGCTGGGCTTGAGGGGAGATCAAGGTTTTGGTGCTGGGCATGGATTGGCTTAAGCCAGAAGCTTCCTCTCCTGGCTCTTGCTGACTGCTCTGCTCTGGGAAGACACATGGGTATTGGAGCTGCCCTCCTGGCCCCTGGCCTCACCCCGGGGCTGCACTGTGGGCCTAGAGCTGCGGTGCCCCTTCTTGATCTCTTACCAAACACCAGCGTTAACCAGGGCCCCGTCAGCCTCTCGGCGTGGGTCCTGAGGGCAGCTGAGGGAATACACCCTAACACAAGCATTTTCCCAAGCCTTTTCAGATTAGTAACTGCCATTTAAAAATAATTAGAAGTGATTGATAATTAATTTCAGAAATAGCCCTTGCCAAATAACTCATTAAATGGAATCTCCCTGGTGCCAGTTCTGCTCACTGTCAGGCTTTCAGCGCTGGGGAAAAGGATGCTGAGTTTGATCAAAGCTTCCAGTCGGAATTGTTGCCATCTCTGGCTGCTTTTGGGATCCCTGGGCCATCTGATATCCCAGCAGAGTCTGGACTCTGCAGAGAACCTACAGGCTGGGATTGTGGGGCGAGGTAGGGGAGGATTCTCAAAAGGAGTTGGGGGAAGGGTTTGTGTCTCTCCTTCAGAGATTCAAAGCAAAGCTGAGAAATTCTCATTTCTATGCGTGTGTCCTCCTGGTCTCTGTTAATTGTTGGGCAAAATGCTGATGTGAGAATAAAAATCCAAGCAGCCGGGGCAGCTTTCCAGTCATTCAGCATCAGCCCATGCTTAAAGTGGCAGCTGATGCTCTCTGGGGTCTGTGGTCGGCCCGGCAGGCTGGGCTCTGGGCTCCTGTCCTCTGGAAGTTTCTGGCAGGACAGTGATCCTCTGAGGATGGACTTACACCGCCAAGTGCTCGTGCCAGATACCACTCTGCTGTGCCTCCTGGGAGCAAAGCCACTGTCACTAGTGAGACCCCAGAGACCCAAAGAGCTGTGACACAGGCCCGCCGCTTAGGCAGCTCCCGGTCCAGCTGGAGAAATAAGATGTATGCATATGTGAGGAATGTAAACAACAAAAGCCCTCCACTGAGGACACCCATTATGACGTCCCGTGAGGGGTTTGGATTCTGGTAAAAGTTCAAGAGAGGAAGAAAGCCCATACCTTGTGGTCCTGGAAATTCTTCACAAAGGAAATCAGATTTGAGCTTTGTCCTAAAAGCATGGTAGGATTTGGAAGGTGTGTGTGTCTCTCTGTGTGTTTATGTGTATGTGTGTGTCTGTGTGTGTATATATGTATGTGTGTGTGTCTGTGTGTGTATATGTGTATGCCTGTGTGTGTATGCATGTGTCTGTATGTGTGTGTGTCTGTGTGTATGTGTGTGTCTATAGGTGTATGTGTCTGTGTGTGTCTGTGTGTCTGTGTGTATGTGTTTCTGTGTCTGTGGGCATGTGTGTGTCTGTGTGCGTGTGTGTCTGTGTGTATGCATGTGCGTGTGTGTATGTGTGTGTGTCTATGTGTATATGTGTGTGTGTCTGTGTGTATTTGTGTGTGTGTCTGTATGGATGTGTGTCTGTATGTGTGTGTTTGTGTGTGTCTGTGTCTGTGTATATGTGTGTGCTTCTGTATATATGTGTGTGTGTGTTAATATATGTGTGTGTGTGTGTGTGTGTGTGACAGGGATAGAGAAGCAAGTATAAATGCCCATGGGGAGAGCACAGGTGTGTCAGGGCAGTGGGTTCACCTGTGGGGGGTGTGAGGAATGGTGGGAATCCGGCTGCAGAGGTGGGTCAGGGCCAGCCCATGGAGGTCCTTGGAGGGTGGACTTTGATCTGACGGAAACCTTGTGTGGAAGGAATGATGAGATCAGGGTGTGATTCCAGGGCTCTTTCAATGGAAGGGAACATAGAGAAGCGTCTGCCAGTCTGATGTGTGATGCATCAGGGAACTCTGGTTATGGGGTGCAGGATGGACTATTGAGATGCACAACAGTCTCCTCAGTCTGCAACTCTGAGCTACTGGAGGACACACTGCACCACCAAAAGCTACTGTTTGGTATTACGCTACTAATGACATAAAAGCCTAAAATAATAATGCCTTAAGGTTTATTTGTTCTCACATTCTGAAAGTTCAGGGGTAGGCAGTTTAGAAATGATATGGTATTCTGCGGCACTGGAGATCCAGATGCTTCCGGCTTCTGGGTCTGCAGTGCATGCCTTTTATTCCCAACAGCTTCTCACGGTCCACGACAGTTGCTGCAACTCCAGCCTTCACATTCCCATTCCAGGCAACAGGAAGGAGGAAGGGATGAAGCAGGAAGAGTATGGAAGACTAAACAGGGCCATCGATTCCTTGACACTTTTTCCATTGACAAGTGGAGGCTATGTCTCCTCCTCTTGAATCTGTCTGTGACTATTTGGTTCACTGGAAGATGGCAGAAGTGATGTTATACCAGTTTCTAAGCTCAAGTCTTAAGAAAATGGCAGCTTCCACACTCTTTAGGAACATTCTCTCTGGAAACCATGAGGTGCTGCGTGATGCACCTGACCACCCTTCCAGCCATCCCCATTAAAGTGCCTGGGATGTGCATGAAGCCATCTTGGCCCTTGTACTACACCAGCCCATCCATCATCTATCACCAAGTGACCTCAGTGGAGGAAAAAATCATATCACCTCTTTGAGCCCTAACCAAGTTTCTGACCCAGAAATTTGTGAAAAACAGTAAAAATGATTGGCATTTTAAACCACTAAGTAATGGAATTTGGAACATTAAGCTTTGCAGCAAGCTTCAAAAATTTGAAGAGAATTTGCTAGATGGAAGTGGATTGCTGCCATAACAGAAACCTAACACATGGCCTTGGTTTTGAGATGAGGCACTGGGCAAAATCTGAGAGGACCTTATGAAGATTGTTTTTTGTTTTTTTGTTTTGAGACAGGGTTTCACTCTGTTGCCCAGATTGGCATGCAGTGGTGCGATCTTGGCTCAGTGCAACCACCATCTCCCAGGTTCAAGCGATTCACCTGCCTCAGCCTCCCAAGTAGCTGGGATTACAGGCATGTGCTACTACTACCTGGCTAATTTTTTTTTTTGTATTTTTAGTACAGACAGGGTTTCACCATGTTGCCCAGGTTGGTCTCAAACTCCTGACTTCAGATGATCCACCTGCCTCTGCCTCCCAAAGTGCTGGGATTACAGGTGTGAGCCACCATGCCTGGCCAAAGATTGCTAATAAAAGCTGGAAGGACTCTGTTGATGAGAGCTTAGAGGAGAGTGAGGAAAACATTACTGGAGGCTGAACAGAAAGCTTGGACACACTGTCACCTGTGGTAAACTGGAAAGCAGGAAAGTACCTGATGAACTCAGGGATCTTCAGAGAAGAATCCAGGCAGAGATAGAAGACACTGCTGGCTTCTCGTAGCTGCCTATGATAAGCTATAGGAAGAAAGAGTGAACTAAGGAAAGAACTACCAGGGTGCAGAGCTGAGCTCAGAGGGAGTGCAAAGGAGCCAGGACCTTCTGGGTGTGATAACAAACCTATTTCTCATCTCCATTCCTTCTCAGCAAAAGTGTCACAGTAAGAAATGGCTCCAGAAGAAAGATCAAATATTTGTACAGAATGACCTTGGAGTGAAGATTTCACTGGGCATGACTGTAAGACTTTAATAACTGCCAAAATATTTAAGGATATGATATGCCTGGATATTGGAAGGTGGGGGCTTCTAAGAGTCTTAAAGTCATGCTTTATAGACTTTCTCAGACAATACAACTTTAAAGAATTTTAATAGCATTGCTCACAATAACTTTGCCTATTGCTAAAGGTGGAGAAAGATCTGACATGGAAAGAAATGTGACTTTTGTTTAACGAAATTGACCACTGATTGGTATATGGGTAACCCACAGAGTTTTTAAGGGAATTGTATCAGCTTGGACTAAAAGGACAAATGTAGTACAAAATGAATTTTATCCTGCTGGAATGTTGAGCCTTTTATTCCCAACGGCTTTTCATGGTCCAAGATGGCTGCTGCAACTCCAGTCTTCACATTCCCATTTCAGGCAACAAGAAGGAAGACGGGATGAAGCAGAAGGAGTATGGAAGACTAAAGAGAGCCATCAATTCCTTGACACTTTTTCTATTGACAAGAGGAGTCTATGTCCCCTCCTCTTGAATCTGTTACTACTTCGTCCACTGGAAGATGGCAGAAGTGATGTTATATTAGTTTCCAAGCTCAAGTCTTAAGAAAATGGCAGCTTGCACACTCTTTAGGAACATTCTTTCTGGAAGCCATGAGCTGCCATGTGATGCACCTGACCACACAGCTAACAACCTTCCAGCAGGAATCCAGCTCAGCTGGGAACAGTCTGAGAAGGCTACTTCCCTGTGAACACTTCTTATTTCTTATTTCAGCTGCCATTTCTTATGAAGAAACAGTCAGGAGCCACTGGGAGTCACTCCCAGAAAGCAAGATTTTGCTTTAATCAAGGAACTGGAGACATGGGCTGACCAGATTTCCAAATTGCTATGGACCAATCATGGCTAATACCTCCTCTCCCTGTCCCTTTTGAATAGACAGTGTTAATTGGAGTTTCCCTATCCAGATATTACACTTGTAGTTAAATGGAGTGTGGGGTGGTAGGGACATGTCATTATTTATCTACCTCATGGGTCTTCAGAACAGGCAGAACCAGACTTGAGGAGCTGCTCCTGAAGAAATACACCCAGACGGACCTGGACTTGCTTTAGGAAATAAGATCCTGGACCTTGAGCCTGAGCCTGAAGCTGTAATGGGAAGAGACTTGGAAAGGAGAGAGAGTGTTTGTATTTCATATGTGGAAATAATGTAAATAATTTTCCGTTATTGACAGAGAGTGGCCTTGGTGGATTAAATAGAAGAGTGAGTTCTCTGGCACTCACCCACTATGCTTGGGGTGTGGATCCCAAACTAACTGGATTTGATGGGGTTGCATTTGAGGCGACTTTATAGCCCAGTTTAAATGCAAATGAAAGCATTATAGGTTAATCCTTGAGATCTATTGATAATCTAGAACTTCAGTTCTAGAAAACTCAAGCTGACTCTGAGAGTCATAAGTCAACAACGTTGCATACAAAAGAGAGAGAGAGAGAATCACCAAATAGAAGAGTGACTGATGGACTTCACTGTGGTGTGGAGGTAAAATATAAAATGAAATCTAAAAAAAAGGGGGTGACAAAACCCCAAGTCTGTGTGTGCCCAGCTCGGCTTTCCAATGGGGCTCCAGGAGGTGCTGCTCACTGGGGAAGGTGACTCAACCTAATAGACCCAGATGTGATTCTTGAGGAACCGCAAGTTCAGCAGCAGGGGCTTAAGAGCTGCAGGCAGGAAGCAGAGAGCTGGAGAGCAGGTAATGAGATGGGGCTCCTGCTATGGGCTGGGTTTCCAGCCCCTGAGCTCTTCCCATGGGAGGCCACATGTGAAGCACCACATAGAGGTTGGCCCAGGGCTGGAGACCTTTGTGTGACCCTGCCTCAAAGTCCTCTTCTCTTCCATCACTCTGTACTCTCACCTTATGTTTTTCTTGTAGCTCTCTGACTGCACCATTTTTTTTTTTTTTTTTTTTTTTTTCCTGAGACAGGGTCTTACTGTCACCCAGGCTGGAGTGCAGTGATACAATTACAGCTCACTGCAGCCTCAAACTTCTGGGCTCAAGTGATGCTCCTGCCTCAGCTTCTGGAATAGCTAGGACCACAGTATGCACCCCCTCTCCCTGCTAATTGTGTGTGGTGTGTGTGTGTGTGTTCGTAGAGATGGGAGCCTTGCTATGTCATCTATACTAGTCTGGAACTCCTGGCCTCAAGCTTTCCTTCTGCCTTGGTCTCTCAAAGTGCTGGGATTACAGGTGTGAGCCACCATGCCCAGCCCTGCACCCAATTTTATCTGCTCTTCTGTTCTTCTAAAGGCATGCTAATCTCTGTGTCCTAGCCACTGTTTAGAAATGACGATTATACCAGGATTCCAAGCTCAAGGCCTGTGTGAATTCCACTGTGAAGGAGGGTGATCATATGTAGGAGACAGTCCCTAAATGCTGTTTTAGCCACTTTGGCCCAGAAATTCCCTGTTGCACACTCTCCATTTGCCAGAAATTTGGTCATTTGTTTAAACTCTTCTTTTAAGTAACTGAACTGAATGGATTCTATTGCACACAATCATAATTGCTTCAAGTTAAACAATAAATACGTTTTACTGCTTTTCTACAGCCTAGGTATTATAAAGAAAGTAAAGCAAAGGGTGCCAATATAAGTGCCTGGAACTAAGGTTCCTTATGGGGACAAAAGCTGGAGCTGTCAAATATGCAGACGCGAGTGGTGGCTGTTTTTCCCTATTGTGGAAGTGTGACAGCCCAGGACTGCGGCCACAAAGGGAGGATGGAGGAGAACGAGGAGGCAGGAGAGCTGTTCCTGCTAGTGAGCGGTCGCATTAAGAATTGGCCCACAAGTCTAGTCTTTATTTTGTCTTCATAATTTTTTCCTAAAATGAACAAATGCCCTGCTATAGAAATGTCAAGCATTTTCCAAATGACATTTCAGGTGGAGTCCATTGAACTGTATTTCTGAGAAAGCACTTAAAACCGAACTTCAGAAGCAGATGTCAGCCTTTTGGATCCTCCTGACATGATTAAAGGTGCAGGTGGCAGCTGGCGCTGGGGAGGGGACAGGGCGGGAGCTGGCACAGGCCAGAAGGCAACACGGTTCATCATTCCCCCTAAAACAACCAGCACAGTTAAGGAAGCTGGGGAAAGAAGGGCCATAAACTTGAAAACACACATTTTTACTTAAAATTAGGTGTGAGCTCCCATTATAACAGGTAAACAAATAATCCCAGGCTGCCACTGCTCAAGAACCTTCCCTCCCTCTGCCAGCTCTGTGCTGATGGAGCAATGACCCTCTTGGGCTACAGCAGATGAGCCCATGACTGCCACTCTCCCTTGGGTTGGTCTCCCAAATCTGGATGATGTCCAGGGACCTCAAGCTCCAATCATTCTCTCTGGATCACTGGGTCTCAGATAGAATGTGTGGTGGAGCCCCAAAATGGTCACCTGTCACCTTGGGTTGGGGAAGACCCAGGGTCCCAGCCTCCTGGTGTCTCTGCTCACATTTTAACCCTGGCTGCCTCCATGGGCTGTCCTGTCCCCTGACAGTGCTACTGGCAGGGGGCACATCCTGCCTGGAACAAGGGGCCACTCTGTAGATCCCATTTCAGGAAGAAACGTGGCCTCTCCCCTAATTGTAGGGGTGGAAGCAGAAAAGCAGCCACAGGCCTTTTGTTTGCCAACAGAAAGGCTGAAGTTTGGTTCTCCCTGGTTGCATTTCAAAGAAGTTTAAAAAAAAACACCCCTCATTTTGCCTAAGTGCTGCCTTCACATCGTGAACATGGACACTTTTATTTGTCTCTGCCCACTGGTTTCTCCACCCCACCTGCTTCTGAGGTGGTCGAATGGGAAAATTACTCATGTCCTGCTAATCAGTTCCAGGGTCAGGCACAGGACGGTGTACAGGGCCAGTTACCGCAAGGGCTGATGAGCACTTTATGACATGCTCCTCCCCGACAGGGCCGTGAACTTGGGGCCGCTCTTGGCCTCCGGTTAGGGCCTGGGCTGCAGCTGAGTGCCCACTGGGGAGCTCTGATTCTGGGCTCACTTGGGGCTCATTTGAATGAGAGCCCCTAGAATAGTTTTCTATTTAGCCCTGCAATTGGTGGCCGGGGTCTGATCTGGGGAAGGAAGAAGCCGTTTCTCACTACCCCCATCAGATGCTGGTGAGCACGGCAGGACCACGGGGTGGTACATGACTCAGCTGGATTATATGTTCAAAGGAGTATCTGATTTATTAAAGTTTGAAAATGTAAAAACCTAGTCTTTCTTATGCTTTTAAGTCAAGCTAACAATAAATCTAGCAAATGACAGCATTCATTTTCAGCTTCAATTGTTTGATCCCATTTTGAGCTGTCATCTCACCCAGCTGGTCCATTTAAGGGCTTGGAAGCCTTCGTGACTCCTACCTAGTATTCTTAGCTTTCTCTGCAGTTTGGTCCAGGTGGCAACTCGCCTCTCTGTCTCCCTTTCCCGCCGAATGCCTCGTCATCGTAGGGGAAGATAAATGGCTTAGGAAACGCTCAGGGTTCAAATGTGAAGTTACCTCAATTGTAAATATTGAGGCTTGGTTCTCAGTAATTTCCAGTTGCCGTGTGTGCTTTGACTACGTGGCAGATGAGACCAGGGAAAGGTGTTTCTTTCACCATGCCTGGCAGAACGTTTCGGGGAGAGCTCCTCTCTGTCTCTCTGTGTCTCTCCTCTTGGCTCACTCTTCATCTGGAAGGCAGGTTAAGGTGGGCCACAGACACTGCACACTTTGTTCTTGGAAGTCCCACAGCCCATCCAGGCACCCACGTCTGTCCATGGCAAAGCTGACATCAGGGTCCAGCTCTGCTCTAGGTGGCCCCAGTCTCATCTTAGGCCTGGGTGCAAAGTGACTTGGCCCACTTACTTGGTGCTCCGCTGTCTTCTACTTCTGAGCCTCCCCATCTTGACCCTGACTCGGAGCTGTCATTTGGAACTTATCATCAGCACACAGCTAGTCTTTTAGGATTCCTCCAGTCACATATTATATATTTTTGTATTGACAGATGCTTCCATGAAAGGTAATTTTTTCGGGTATAACTTGGAAGAGAAATTTATTGCTGGAAAATTGGGAAACCTTCCAACTTTAAACACACACACACACACACACACACACACACACTTCATGAACTGTTTCAATAATAGATGATTAAAGAAGTCTATGGAGTGTTCCTAATGAGCCCCTTCTATGTTGTCTAGGAGCCGTGATTGTTAAAACGATCGGGGGGAATTGAATTATAAATTAAAGGCATCCAGGGTGTCCCTGACCATTTACGGGCCTGAACCCCACTAATAACACGGAGCTGGGGCTGAGTGGCCTTCATCCAGCTTGTTGAAAACCAGTAGTTGTGTAAGACTCTGACTAGTTAATTTGAAAGCTGCCCTTTGGGATCGATAGATTTAATTTCAAGACCTTAATTCATGAGAAAGTTTATTCAATGAGG
This sequence comes from Chlorocebus sabaeus, assembly GCF_047675955.1. Taxonomy (NCBI): domain Eukaryota; kingdom Metazoa; phylum Chordata; class Mammalia; order Primates; family Cercopithecidae; genus Chlorocebus; species Chlorocebus sabaeus. Next base: position 37,184,753 of record NC_132912.1, read on the forward strand.
AACAGGTACGGGCCACTGAGCAGACCAAAGAGAAGTGTCCACCAGGCCCACTGCACCAACGCTGTGTCTTTGACAGCTCCGGGGCTGGGCACGTCATGGCTACAAGAAAACACGTGACCGCTTCCCTGTTTGGTTTGGTTTGTGTTGTGTGTCAGGGCGCAGGGGTTTCTGCTTTCACTCAAGTTGATTTATTTTCCTTTTCCTTGGTAATTGTGAAAAACCAAAATAAAACCTCCTGTGAGCCTTTGGGAACCTCTGGAAAAGTCCCTTTGCTGTGAACCGCTGAATCTGAGAAGAGTTTTGAGCAGGGCTGGAAACCATTTTTCTGCAACCTTTTCTTTCCTGGGGTGTGTCTGGGTGCACACAGGCTCCCCACGAGGCAAAGGCTGTCCCTGGATGGTCAGCAAAATGCACCACACCAGAGTGAGTTTGTGTTGGCAGGAGGCATGAGAAAACTTTGCTGATGGCAGGAGAGGACGGCGACACCACAATGGGAACAAAATCCTCCTCCTTACCTCTAATTACAAAGAGGAAAAAGTCACTGAAAAACAAAAATTTTAAATGTCTTAATATAAGAGTCACATATAATCCAAAGCTACCAAAGGCCACGTGTTTAGGGGGAAGTTTCTGGTGGTTAACCCCACTTCAGGGGAATTTAACATGGTTGTGGTGAGGATTCGGTTCCAGATATGCGTCCTACCAACCTGGGTGGGTGTTCCCTTTGGTGGAGCCTCTTAAAAAACAAGGGAGTGGCCGGGTGCAGTGGCTCACACCTGTAATCCCAGCACTTTGGGAGGCCGAGGTGGCCAGATCACCTAAGGTCAGGAGTTCAAAACCAGCCTGGCCAACATGGTGAAACCTCATCTCTACAAATATACAAAAATTAGCCAGGTGTGGTGGCAGGCACCCGTAATCCCGGCTACTCGGGACGCTGAAGCAGGAGAATCTCTTGAACCCGGGAGTTGGAGGTTGCAGTGAGCTGAGATTGCACCACTGCATTCCCGTCTAGGCGACAGAGGAAGACTCCATCTCAAAAGAAAAAAAAAAAAAAAAGGGAGTGGCTGGGTGCAGTGACTCCTTGCTTGTAATCCTGCAATCCCAGCACATTGGGAGGCCAAGGCAGGAGGATTGCTTGAGCCCAGGAGTTCCAGATTGGCCTGGGCAAGGTGGCAAAACCTGGGCTGTACAAAAACCAAAAAAATTAGCCAGGCATGGTGGTGCACACCTGTAGGTCCAGCTACTTGGGAGGCTGAGGTGGGAGAGTTACTTGAGCTAGGAGGTTAAGGCTGCAATTAGCCACGATTGTACCTCTGTATTCCAGCCTGGGTGACAGAGCAAGACCCTGTCTCAAAACAAAACAAAAACAACAAATGATGGAGAGTTTTTACTAGGGTTGGTCTGATCAGGCTAGACACTGTGCCTTCAGCCTCCCTATCTGGCTCACTGCCAGCATGTTTTTGGCTCTCTGATCTTACTCCATCAGTGACCCCCATGGACACCCCACCTCCTTCTGGGGCTCAGATCCTAATGCCTGTCAGACGTTGGATGCTGCCCTAGCGGGACGGCCTTGCAGACTCATTCTCTCTGCAGAGCTCTCTGGGTCTGCTTGGGCCATGGAAGGCATGCAAAGCCCTTGTGATGTGAGGGAGATTATGGCTCAGAATCTTCCAGACACTGAACTCTGCATGGCTCCCCGAGTGCAGAAATTTACCATTTCTTTAGAATTCCTATCTTTTGTTTTTCTACATTAGTACAGTTGCACAGCCCTCAGCCAGACCTTGAGAAGGCGGGAAGTGACGGAAGAAAGCTCTTCCATGGAAGCTCTGTGTACTACAGGAGGTTAATAAATGTCACTCCACATCAGCATGTACCTCTTAGGCAGGTAGGAGAGATCTGAATGGTCCCTTGGCCCTCTTATTTCAGTGGCTATGACATCACCTTGACCATCCCAGAACTCTCATCTTCCAAGTCCTGCCTTGTCTGTTGTCATAGCTAGCTGTCTTAGTGGGCTCTATAACCAAATGCCATAAGCTGGATGGCTTGTAAACAACACAACTGGCCTGCATGGTGGCTCATGCCAGTAATCCCAGCACTTTGGGAGGCTGAGGTGGGAGGATCACTTGAGGTCAGGAGTTCGAGACCAGCCTGGCCAACATGGACAAACTCTGTCTCTACCAAAAAATACAAAAATTAGCTGAGTGTGGTGGTGTGCACCTGTAGTCCTAGCTACTGGGGAAGCTGAGGTGGGAGGATAGCTTGAACCTGGGAGGTGGAGGTTATCATGAGCTGAGATTGCGCCACTGCACTCCAGCCTGGGTAACAGAGTGAGATCCTGTCTCAAAAACAAAGCAAAGCAAAACAAAACACACACACACACGGACACACACACACCACACCACACGCACACACACACAATTTATTTCTCATGATTCTGGAGCCTGGGAAGTCCCGATCAAGGCCCCAGCAGATTCTATGTCTGGTGAGAGTTTGCTCTCTGGTTCATTGACAGCTACCGCCTTCTTGTTGGGTCCTCACATGGTGGAAAGGATGAGGTAACACTCTTTTTATAAGAGAACCGATATAGTTTGTCCCCTCCAAACCTCACATCGAAATGTGATCCCCAGTGTTCAAGGTAGGGCCTGGTTGGAAGTGGTAGGTCCTGGGAGCAGATCCCTCATGAATCACTTAGTGCCCTCCTTGCAGTAATGAGTGAGTCCTTGTTCTATTGCTTCATGCAAGAGTTGGTTGTTAAAAGAGTCTGGTGCCTCCTCCCCACTCTCGCTCCCTCTCTAGCTGTGTGACATACCGGCTCCTCCTGCACCTTTCACCATGATTGGAAGCTTCCTGAGGCCTCACCAGAAGCAGACACCAGCACGATGCTTCTCATACAATCTGCAAAGCTATGGGCCCAAATAAACCTCTTTTTTTTTTTGGAGATGGAGTCTTGCTCTGTTGCTCAGGTTGGAGTGCAGTGGTGCGATCTAGGCTGACTGCAACCTCTGCCTCCTGGGTTCAAGTGATTCTCCTGCCTCAGCTTCCTGAGCAACTGGGATTACAGGCATGTGTCACCATGCCTAGCGAATTTTTGTATTTTTAGTTGAGATGGGGTTTCACCATATTGCTCAGGTTGGTCTGGAACTCCTGACCTCAGGTGATCTACTACTTTATAAATTACCTAGCCTCAGGTATTCCGTTATAGTAACGCATATAGATGGATACAGACCAAATCTCTTTCATGAGGTTTCTGTTCTCATGACCCAGTCCCCTCCCAAAGGCTCCCCTTCCTAAAACCATCCCCTTGGGGGTTGAATGTCAGCATTTGAAGTTTGGGGAGACACAGTCATTCAGACCATGGTGCTACCACTTGGACAGTTTTCTCATGAGATCTGGCACTGTCTGGGGACTGTCATATCTTTCTATGAGACCATGTCCTGCTCATTTTTTGTTGTTCCCTCACCTTCGCTTCTCAACCTCATAAGACCTGGTCCAGTCTTCTGCATACCCACTTCTAGAAAACATTTATGGTGATTCCTAAGATACAGAAAATAGAGTGAGATGAGATAAATAATTTTCAGATTAAATGAATTCTAGTTCTTTCTAGATCTGAGAACCTAAGAGTTGATGCCTACAAGATGCCTCCTACATAGAAATACACACATGAGGCTGGGCGCAGGGGCTGACGCCTGTAACCCCAAAACTTTGGGAGGCTGAGGCAGGTGGATCACTTTAGGTCAGCAGTTCAAGACCAAATTGGCCAACATGGTGAAACCCTGTCTCTACCAAAAAAATACAAGCATTACGTGAGTGTGGTGGCAGGCACTTGTAGTCCCAGCTATTCAGGAGCCTGAGGCAGGAGAATTACTTGAACCTGGGAGGCGGAGCCTGCAGTGAGCCAAGATCGCACCACTGTACTCCACCCTGGGCGACAGAGCAAGACTTTCCATCTAAAGAAAAAAATTAAAAACAAACAAACAAACAAACAAACAAACAAAAAACAAGAAAGAAATACACACGAGTGCATCAAAATCTCAGAAATCACCACTAAATAAGTTTTCCATGTAGACCCAAACCACCTGTTCCACAAAACCTATTGAAATAAAAAATTTTTTAAATGCAATTAACAGAACAGCATCAGGGTTTGACATGATTGACTCTGATGTTGAAAGAAGCTCTACCATGGGTAAAATGCTATCAGACAGCATTACATGCTACAGGGAGAACTTTCACGAAAGGAAGAGTCAATTGATGTGGCAAACTTCATTATTGTCTCATTTTAAGAAATTGCCACAGCCACCCCAAACTTCAGCAGCCACCACCCTGATTACTCAGCAACCATCAACATCAAGACAAGACACCCCCACCAGAAAGAAGATTACAACTTGCTGAAGGATCAGATGATTGTGAGCATTTTTAGCAATAAAGAAGATCCAGGGTCTGGCACTGCACACTTGGTTATATGGAGATGCTTGTTTTTCTCCAGTTTCATACATGCAGATCTTTTTCACTCACTGGATTGTTTATATAGCACTTAGAGGGGTGTCCCGAGCTACATTTGCATCCATCATAGGGCACACCAAAACTTGGGCCTACGGGAGGTGTGCAATCCAACCTTTGGCCTGATGGAAGCCCTGTCTTGAAAATAAAAGTTGCCCAGAAAGGTTACGGGAAATACTATAGTGTTTTCATTACTCACTCCCTTGCTGCATGTCCTTAAGTCTTTTAAAATGTTTGTAGTGTTTTATGGAATATCCAATTTCTGCACCAGTTAGGGATCTGGATTCCAAGTGCAGAAACTAACTGGTGAGTTTATAAAGAAAAGACATTTAATGGGAAGATGTGCGGTGCCTGACAGCATCTGTGGGACGCACTGAGAGCCACACTCTGGAAATAAGCAGCAACGAGGGGTTGGGGGAGCAAGTTCACTCCACAGGGACTTGGTCCTGTTGCGGGTGTTCATTTCCACTAGCGGGTCCTTGTCGTAGGCATCCTGGAGTCACAAAACTGCCATTTCCACAGCACTTTCTCAACTGGCTCAGCGGTGGGGCTCACCCCTTCAGGAGTTAAACCTGGGGCTTCAGTCAATGCCTTCAGAAGCAAACTTAGTTGCTGGGCACGGTGGCTCATGCCTGTAATCCTAGCACTTTGAAAGGCCAAGGCAGGCAGATTACTTGAAGTCAGGAGTTCGACATCAGCCTGGCCAACATGGTAAAAACCCATCACTGCTAAAAGAAAAAAAAAAAAAAAATTAGCCAGGCATGGTCGGAAGCACCTGTAATCCCAGCTATTCAGGAGGCTAAGGCAGGAGAATCGCTTGAACCCAGGAGGCGGAGGTTGCAGTGAGCCAAGATCGTGCCATTGCACTCCAGCCTGGGCAACAAGAGCAAGACTCTGACACACACACACACACACACACACGAGCAACGTTAGTGATTTAACTTTGTTTTCCTCTCACATAAACTGTCCAATTCTATTACAGGCAGCCACCTCACCCTAGAATCCCTGAAATCCTTTGTGCCCTGCACATCATTTAATGGCAGACTCAGCCCAGTCCCCCAAGCCCTGCCCTCAGTAAGCACTTCAGTTCAGAAGACCTCAGGTCATAATTTAGCTAGCTATTTCCCCACTGGACTTCAGAATCCCATCTCAGCGTAAGGGAATTTTTCTGCCCTCAGCCAGATAACAGTCTGGCTTTCCCCTGGAGCTGGTTATGGGCAGCCCACTCACAGTTAGCAATGTCTCTTCTGCTAGACTGTAAACTTCATGGGGCAGGAAGTTTATCAGTCTTGTTCATTAGTGTGGGTGGTACCTTTGGTTAGAATACTGTGAGACAAGCAATAGGTATTTGATCAATGTGTTGAATAAATGATTTGAATAGCATTCTGCATCACAGAACTATGCTTAGGAAATTATTTACTGGAATTCTAAAATCCTCTATGTATAGCCAAATCAAAGAGCACATATATAGTTTTTTTCTTTCTTTCTTTTTTTTATTTTTTGAGACAGATTCTTACTCTGTCACCCAGATTGGAGTGCAGTGGTGCGATCTCAGCTCACTGCAATCTCTGCCTCCTGGGTTCAAGTGATTCTTGTACCTCAGCCTCCTGAGTAGCTGAGACTACAGGTATGTGCCACCATACCCTGCTAATTTTTGTGTTTTTAGTAGAGACAGGGTTTCACCATGTTGGCCGGGTTGGTCTTGAACTCCTGACCTCAAGTGATCCACCCACCTCAGCATCCCAAAGTGCTAGGATTACAGTCATAAGCCACTGAGCCCCGCCTCAAAGAGCACAGATATAGTTTCTTCTCTTTCTTTTTCTTTTTTTTTTTGAGACAAAGTCTCGCTGTGTCACTGGGGGGCAGTGGCACGATCTCAGCTCACTGTAACTTCCACCTCCCAGGCTCAAGCCTCAGCCTCCTGAGTAGGTAGGACTACAAGTACGTGCCACCACGTCTGGCTAATTTTTGTATTTTCAGTAGAGATGGGGTTTCACCATGTTGGCCATGCTGGTCTCGAACTCCTGACCTCAGGGAATCTGCTTGCCTCAGCCTCCCAAAGTGCTGGGATTACAGACAGGAGCCATTGCACCCGGCATAGATATAGCTTCTAAGGGAGCAGTAGCATCATAGGCAAGCAGGACCCATGGTTCTCTGGTAAAGGCCATAGAGTAGCCATCCCTGGCTGTAATGTCTAGACCCACCACTGCTTCATATCGGTGATAAAAGAAAAGGTGGATTTGATTGCTTGAACCCATCCATGCTAACTTGGGCAAAGAGGTCCCATGATCTGGGTTTCTTGGTCCTCAGTGAAGTGGATTCAGGCATGGCCTGGGCCTGTTCACTCAGGTAGAAACTTTTCATACTGAGTTGTGTCCACTGAGTGACCAACTGAAACCCCCAAAAGATTCAAGTCTGTGAGTATTTGATACAGCAATTACTTGCACGGCATTGCTTAGAAGTTTTTGTAGATAAATGATGGACTGAAGTGTTTTGTTGAGTCTTTGCTGAATTTACAGGGCATTGCTTAGAAATTATCCTAACAAAATTCCACCAGTTCTGAAGACACATTTATTTGTCTGCTACTAAGTACTAACAATTCAAACAACGTTCACAGTAGTTTATTTGTTGTTACTCAACTTCTTCATTTCTGGGGAAATGGTGAGTCAAGTACTATTCAAGGGAGTTAGTATATGTTAACGCATCACCATAGAAAGATGCTTATTGGTCAAATGGATCACAACCAAATTTAGAGAGTCTCAGAAAGAGATGACCCGAAAGGGAATGATATACTTAGGCTTTGTGTCCCCACCCAAATCTCATCTTGAATTATAATCCCCATAATCCTGGTAATCCCCACGTGTCAAGGGAGAGACCAGGTGAAGGTAACTGGATCATGGGGACAGTTTCCCCCATGCCGCTCTCGTGACAGTGAGTGAGATCCCATGAAGTCTGATGGTTTTATAAGGGGCTCCTCCCCATTTGCTCGGCACTTCTTCCTGCCGCCTTGAGAAGAAGGTACCTTGCTTCCCCTTTGCTTTCTGCCATGATTGTAAGTTTCCTGAGGCCTCCGCAGCCATGCTGAACTATGAGTCAATTAAACCTCTTCCTTTATAAATTGCCCAGTCTCAAGCAGTTCTTTATAGCAGTATGAAGACGGATTAATACAGGGACCTTAGAGATCATCCACTCCAACGTCTTCATTTAAGAGGTTACTGAGTGGCTCACACCCATAATCCCAGCACTTTGGGAGTGCAAAGTGGGAAGATCAATTGACACCAGGAGTTTGAGAGCAGCCTTGGCAACATAGTGAGACACCATCTTTACAAAAACAAAAAAATTTTAAAAATTAGCCAAACATGGGGGTGTGCATATGTGGTCCCAGCTACTCGGGTGGCTGAAGCAAGACGATCACTTGAGCCCAGGATGTCAAGACTGCAGTGAGCTGTGGTCACACCACTGCACTCCAGCTGGGCAATGGAGCAAGACCCTGTCTCAAAAGAAAAAAAAAGATAAAAAGAGGAAGTTGAGGTAACGCTACTTACTGGCCTTTGCTGGACTGGAACTTAGATTCGTCACTTCTTAGAACTCTAAGACTGTTGGTGTAGGTTCTGGCCAAGGTAACTGGGAAATTAATAACATGAGCGGCCTCTTTGAAGCCTAGAGCCTGGAGAGTTCTCAAACCTTTCTGATGGCTCTTTGCTTTCTTCCCTTTAGACTCGCTGTTTGCTTTACCAATTGCCTTCTTCCATAATGCGCTAATGCTGCCTTCATTTTGAGCCTTCCCACAGGGCTCTCTAGACTTGGCTGGGCCCTCTTGGTGTACAGTCAGATTTCTGCATCTGGCAAAAACCCACCTGCTGTCTGTGCTGGTTCCCAAATGCCCTAGCATTAGGAGGGAGGAGTTCTTCCCCCAAAGTGGGATAGAGGCAATCAGTGACCAGCCCTGCACAGCTGGGATTCATTCAGCAGGAGCCTGAGGCGGGTGGGCCCCACCCTAAGTGGAAACTTGTTCTCTGTCAAATACAAGCCAATGGCATCTGCCCCACACCTTCTTAACACGAAATGTTCTCTCGGTTTCTTTGGAAAGTAACTTTACATTAGCCCATCCAAGCTGAGGCAAGGAGTTGAAATCTTAGGATAGGCCCACTGGGAAGCAGGAACAAAACTTAAACAGCTCAAGATATTATCCTTTTTGTCCATTCCAACGCTGATTACACGGCCTCCCACTGGAATGTGGAGCATGAACCGTGTAGCACAGACTCAACAGCTGGAATTTATAAGTGGACCCCATATTAACCCATTGATTCCAGGAGCTGGGATTTCCTGAACCCAAAGCAGTAATTTTGCAATTTTTTACCTTTCCTTTCCATCTTTTAAGGAAGCAGGGAATGTGTGTGGGCAGAGAGGTCAATCTGGGTAGCAACAGATTACCTTTCCATGTGCTTTGTGAGTGAACTTAGGAGCTGGGAGAGAAAGAAAAATGAAATTAGAACAGCCCACTTGTGTATTGTTCCTGGCTCACAGAAGGAGGCCTCTGTGGTCCTAACTTTGCTTCTAGCCTTTGGAAAACAAAACCCTGAATAACATCGACCCTCATCATCCCTCCTTGAAGGGATGAAATAGACAGGGGGATCTTGGCCTGGAGAGGTGATATTCCCTGTCTCCTAGGAGGGGTACAAGGATGGAGGTACCAGGAGAGAGAAGTTCCACTTTCAGATGGGCCCAGCACAGGCCACGGCAGAGGAACAAGAGTCAGTGGGTGCATGGGCTGGGGGTGGGCTGTAGGGCTGGGTGTTAGAATAGTCCAGAACATAGCAGGTGGACTTCTAATCCCCTGTCTCCGTCGGCCTAATGTTCCTCTTGACCCCTCTTCAGAGAGCTGCGTGGAGCTCATCCCAGGAACTTGCTGATGGTGGGAATATAAAGGGAAACTAAACTTCAGCAAGGTGGAAAGTGAATTCCCACCCTCACCAGTTAATCTGCTTCCCCATCTGCTAAACAGCTATAGCACCCCTGGCTCATGGGGCCCCGGGGTGGGTAAGTGAGGGAACACACCAGACACTCCCAACCCAGTATGGGCACAGGGTCCAGGCCATGGCAGTGCCCATAGCCAGGAAGGAACATGTGCATCTCCAGCCGAAATTTCCCTACTAAAGCTCCCATAAGGTACACACAGGTTGGTAAAATGGCTGGTGAACAATCCCACGGGCATTTCTCAGCAAGTTGTGAATATGGCTCGGAGCTCCATGGGCAGAGTCCTGTGCACACAGACACTTGTGTTGCCTCCTTTGGCTTCCCTGTGGCTTTCCTGGCCACTCTACCTCACCTCCTGTGGATCCCTGTCCTGGTTCAGGAGGTCCGAGGCCTTTGTTTTCAGCAAGCTCACCAGCTAAAAGGGACTGCCTGTGAGACACTGGTGACACCCCTCCAAAGCCCGGAAGAAGCAGGTGAAGCACCCAGGGTTTGACAGGTTATAGCAGGGGCCACAGTACTGGCCTAGTGGAGTAAGAGGGTTGGGGAGGAGTGGTTCTCTCGCAAAGGATGGGGTTCTAGACACTTCTCTTGGGTCTTAGGGTTGCAGTGCCCACATGTGTGAGAGGTCACAGCTATCTGGAGATAAGGACCAAGGGGAATGTGGTGACCCCATCTTCTGGCTGCAAGTCTGGGATAAGGAGGAGGGAGAACTGAAGATTCCCTGGGGAGGGTGTGCTATCAGGGCCAATGAGTTTAAAGACCACTTCCTCTGAAACAGGAGCCCTGGGGTGCTGATATGGAGGAGGACAGAGAGGAGAAAGAAGAGTGTGCTGCCATAGTTTATCTTCTGTACATTTACGCCCTGGGCAGCCCAGGGAGCAGATGGGAAACCTGTCTTTAAAAAAAAAAAATGTGAATAAGAAAAGGAAGGCAGGAAATCTAATGCTCTTGCCCTTAGATCTGTCTTTCATTTGCTTATCAGCACCTTAAAGACAACCCAGATTTATTTAGAAGACCAGGATGATACATAAAGAGGTAGAAAAGCAGGCAGGAAACTAGCAGGCTTGCCAGTGACACAGAGGAAATCAGAGGTTGTCGCCGCTGTTGGGGGCTTTGCTCCAATCCTGCAGGGATGGACTCCATCTCTCTGTGGGGACACGAGACAGCAGAGGAGACTCCCCATAAGATGAAAGGCTGGCCGCACCACTGACACCCAAGTGTCAATAAATTAGACACCGGGCCCACACCCTTATCACCAGGCTTAGCGCACGGCTTCAGGTAAAGCCTGTGAACTTGACACCGGCACTGTTCGGAGAGCTGCTCTGATCATGAATACAAAGGAAAGGTAGAGAATATTGAATTTCTGATTAAGCCACTGCTAGATGCTTACCAGGCCCGCTCTGATTTCTCATGGGCCATGGATCATTTTTATGACTGGTGAATAAATGATTATAATATCCATCACATTGTTTCTGCAAAAAAGGGCTCAGCCTGCAGCGAGTCTAGCCCCGTCCTGCAGTGAGTGGGAGGTGGGAGGTGGGCTGGGTGCTGGGAGGTGGGCTGGGTGCTGCAGGCGCTTTGTGCTCCGTGGTGGCTCCAGGGCTTCCCGACAAAGCCAGACCAGGGAACGCTGTGGATGCAGGCAGCCAGGGCCTTGGCTTCTTTCTGGCCTGGCTGGGATGGGCAGGGTCTGACTGAACAGGTAGAGCACCGTGCTGCTCTGTGTGGTCTGTAATTGGCATTGAGCCTGCCTATCGGGGACAGCTCTGCCCACACCTCCCAGTCCCACAGAGGAAGGCACAGCCACCAAATCTGTTCTGGGAGGAGGAAACAAAAAGCCCTAGTCTGTACCAAGGAATCGCCCATTTTTTCCTTAGCAGAAGCCAGGCTCTCTTCCTAGCAAGCGTCCAATCAATCTCTGAGGCTGCCTCCTGCAGGCTAAGAGGCAGGGCCTCATTTGAGTTGCGTTTGGAGTGATAAGGGACTGCTTGCTGTTTGATAAGCGGATGGGCAGGCACCTTCCTAAATGGGCGTCTGTCACAGCATATTCCGGTCCTGCTGTCCCTCCGGTGCTGTCACTAGACCCAAAGGCAGCAGAAGCCGCCGGCTGCCCGCTGGGACCAGATAATGCCGGCACTGTGCTGCAGTCGCATTTAATTTTCGTGAGCTGTCACATCTCATGGGTCCTCAGCCTTGGGAAGGTTCTGCTGCCTGGAGAAGATCTCAGCCTGGCCTCCACAGTCCCCTTTCTGGGCAACAAATGGGTCCAGCTCCTGACTCCTTCTTGGAGCTGACAGCTCGCTGGGGGAAGTCAGAGGACGGACTGCCAGCCCGCAGGCTCACTGTGTCTTCCTCAGTCTACAATTTCATCTGCAGAATGACCAAGGGGCAGCCTGAAACGAAGAAAAGACCCAGGAAGGGGCTTTTAAAAGCCGACACAAGCTCCATGGGCCTTGGCACTGTCTCCCAGAAAGCAGACCTTCCTGGTCCTGTTCCCCCTTCCCGCCCTGCAGTTTTCTTCCTCTGGTTTTGTTATCTCTGTTCATCGCCAAGGCACTTCTCGTTGGATGTGACTTCATCGTGGACATAAGGCTCTGTCAATTCGTCAAGTGGGATCCAAGCCAAACAGTTTTCTGATCAACTGCATCCTCCAGCTGGCTCTGACCCGGCCTGCCGCAAACGGGCGTTTCTTTCCCCTCGCGCAGCCCCAGCTCCCTGTCCGAGCCTGCAGCCCCCTCTGCTGGTGGCCTGTCTCTATGACACGCAGGAAGTGCGTCCCGTCGGGCCATCTGTACCTATTAAAGGAGATGTCATCTCAGAGGTTTAATGCACATTTTTTTTCTTGGCGCTCTGAAATAACTGATGATGGAAAATAAATACGGAGAATTTGTCCAGCTGGTCCTACTTCACTTCCCAACACTTGCTTTCCTAAGCTGAGCTACCAACATTTGAGCAGCCTGGGTCTGCGAGCCACTTCTGCGCAAAGGCGGTTTAGAGACATCCTCAGCAAAGAGGAACCGCTCACCTCGGCTTTGCCCGGGGCACAACTTCTCACGGTGTGCGAATGTGCTTTGTTCTTTCTTTCTTTCTTTTTTTTTTTAATACTTTAAGTTCTAGGGTACATGTGCACAACGTGCAGGTTTGTTACATATGTATACTTGTGCCATGTTGGTGTGTTGGACGCATCAACTCGTCAGCACCCATCAACTCATCATTTACATCAGGTATAACTCCCAATGCCATCCCTCCCCCCTCCCCCCTCCCCATAATAGGCCCCAGTGTGTGATGTTCCCCTTCCAGAGTCCAAGTGATCTCATTGTTCAATTCCCACCTATGAGTGAGAACATGCGGTGTTTGGTTTTCTGTTCTTGTGATAGTTTGCTGAGAATGATGGTTTCCAGCTGCATCCATGTCCCTACAAAGGACACGAACTCATCCTTTTTTATGGCTGCATAGTATTCCATGGTGTATATGTGCCACATTTTCTTAATCCAGTCTGTCACTGATGGACATTTGGGTTGATTCCAAGTCTTTGCTATTGTGAATAGTGCCGCAATGAACATACGTGTGCATGTGTCTTTATAGCAGCATGATTTATAATCCTTTGGGTATATACCCAGTAATGGGATGGCTGGGTCATTATAGTGCTTTGTTCTTTCAGGTCGATTTTCTCTGCTGGTTTCTTTCACTCAGAGCTCTTCCGGAGAGGCTGCCTTGAACGTGGAGCCTGGTACACAGCAACTGCAAATACTTCTGGAAAAACATGTTCACAACTCAGTCAATGGTTTGCGGCCGTGTGGGAGAAAGATCTAGTCTACTGAAATATTGCAAAAACAAAAAGGACGTGCTTCTGTCTTGTAGCGCATTGGGAGAATCATCAATTTCTCTCAAAAGTTGTCCAACCTGGGACCTCACACACAGATGGTTTATGACTTTCTGAACTCTGCTAGCAACTCACAGGTGTGTCCATGTTGGAAATGCTGAGAATATCTTCCTGAACACACGTTGGTTTAAAATTCTCAGAGGTGAACAATAGGACCGGTGCCTGTGCACCAAGCAATGACACATAGAATAAAAGTAGACCAATGACCTGCACATGGTATGGGTTTTTTCGGTCTTCTCTCAGGCTGGATATCCCGAGGAGTGGAAGTGTAAAAGCTGTGGGCATTTGCTGCCTGCCTCAGGAAGTCCTGACTCCCCAAATAGTGGTTAGAGCAAATACCTCTGCACCCTCATTCTCAGAACCCAGAAGAAGCCGAATCCAGGACTCGTTTGCTTGTTGTCTTTGGAGGGCTTGTGGGAAAAGAACAATAGCTTCTGTGATAATTGGCCAGGCTTAAGGAGAAGTCATTGGCCACAGCTTCTGAGCAGAGCTGGACTCAGAGACGGACCTCAGGCAGGGCTTTGCATGCAACTGCCTCACTGCGCCCTTAATTGCTACCAAGCTTTGCGTATGTAACACCTTTTTTTGGTGACTCAGTTTCTTGTCCCTCCAGAAGTACTAGCGGAAAGCAGAGAAGGCACCCCCTTCAGGTCACGGGAGAACTCTGTTGTTCTAGATGAATTTCTCACACCAGGCTTCCTGCACATCTACCAGGCAGGTCTCCAACACCCCCATGCCCCCATGATCCTGTGAGGACCAGCCCTGCCCAGCTCTGCTGAGCCTTCAGAGCCTGACTTTGTCCTGCATGAGGTTCAAGCTCCTCTGACGGCTCCCCAGGTCCTGAGTCCCCTGTCCCCTCACCCATCCAGCTTCATTTCCCCTCTTCCACAGCAGACCCCTCTGTCCTCATCGCGCCCCTCTGTCCGTCTTCATCACACCTTGTTCCTTCCGCTGCAACACCTCCCATGGTCTTCACTCTGTTGTATCTCCCCTTCAGCCTGCAAGATCCGGGCCACATTCCGTCTCCTTCATTCAACCGCCTCGTCTAGCCTGAATTTCATCACAAATGCTCCCTTCTCTGAACTCCTACAGCATTTGTGTATTAAATAGAACTTGCTAGTATTTTTGCCTCTGCAACTCTGTAACAACTCCTTTGAGGAGAGGGAGGTGCAGTGGTGATAGGGGGTGAGCCATCTGCAGGCAGGGGCTCTGGGGCTCTGGGGGTCCAGCCTTGGCCTCCCTGCTCCTCATTAGCTGTTGAACAAATGACCCCTGCCCAGTGATTCTCAACTTGGGGGCAATTTGTTCCCCTAGAAGACCGTAGAGACCAGAGACTTTTCTGGTTGTCACAACCAGGCTGGTGCTACTGGCCTTGGAGGCCAGGGATGCTGTTAAACATCCTGCAATGCATAGAACAGCTCCCTACAACAAAAGACTTTTCAGCCCCAAATGTCAATAGTGAGAACCCTGCCCTACCTTATCTGCTGATCTCCTCACCTGTAAAAAGAAGAAGAGTGCAAACAAATAAACTGAGATGAAAATGTGTGAAAGCAGAGGAAAACTGAAAAAACTGAAAATACTATATCCACTGAAGCTATTTATATCAGACTTCTTGCTCTCGACACCCTTGTAACAGTATTTCTTCATTTGTGAAGTAGGGTTAGTGGGATGATGGCTGGAACACCGAATGAAGGCTCATTGTGGGTGATCTCATTTGATCCTCAGAGAAGCCCAACTGCATTGGCACCAGCATGGGCCCTGCTTTCCTGCAGAGGGATGCGTGTCGAGCCACACAGAGGAAGCTCAAGGGCACACACTCAGGCAGTGGAGGAGCAGGGGTTTCTTAGTTCCTCTTGTGACCAATGGTTACATCATCTCAAGACAGTGCATAGAAAAGCAATTGGAAAACGTTGGAATGCTGCTGTACATGCGTGGTTGCAGTTACACATCCGTGACCCTGTCCCGATAACATGATGTTGTACGTGCCTTGGAGATTCAGCGAATGCCTGGAGATTAATTAAATGTGAATTACGGCCAGGCACGGTGGCTCATGTCTGTAATCCCAGCACTTTGGGAGGCAGAGGTGGGTGGATCACTTGAGGCCTGGAGTTCAAGAACAACCTGAGCAACAAAGCAAGATGTCATCTCTACAAATCATTTAAAAAATTATATGGGCATGGTGAACATCTATAGTCCTAGCTACTTGGGATGCTGAGATGGGAGGATCACTTGAGTCCAGGAGTTCAAGGTTGCAGTGAGCTGTGATTGCACCATTGCACTCTAGTCTGGGCAAAAGGGTGAGACTCTGTCTTTTAAAAGGCACAGGGGAGGGTGGGAGTGGGGAGTTACTATACTGAGTTAAGAGAGGCTGAAAACTGAGAGGCTGCTCTGTGACCTGAGAGCCACGTCATGAGAATCTAGTGCTCGGAAAGTACTAGATGTTAGGACAAGTCTCCGTGGCCTCAGAGGAGCCTGAGGCCTTGTGAGACCTTGTGAGAAGGGTGACTTAGAGCCTGGGTCCTGCCTGACTGCCATTCTCAAAGGATGCTTAGCCCCTGTGCACTTTGTCAGCACGCTGTATACGAGTTCATGTAGCTTTTGAACAGAACCAGTGCGACCAGGATCCCAGGATGCTTTCCTTCTGGTTCCAGGTGCAGCAGAGTACACAGGCCACAGTGCTTGTACCCCAGGGGTGGGCCGAGAGCCTCCAGAAGTGGGAGGTTCATGACCCGACTCTGTCTCCTGCAGTAATGTCATGCTCTCCATTGAGCAAGATTTTAATTTCCAGGGAGAGCTTGCTAAGTTCATTGTCAGGATGCTTGTCCACGGGGCTGGAAGGCCCAGCCTTGATTAGCAGCGCAGCATCTTCTGAACCACGGTTACCTCTTGTCTTTCTGTATTCAAGGGGGTGAGGGGTGAAATCAGGCCTTGCCTGTCATGACACAGCCAGTTTTGGGAACAAAGTTACTCATGGTCATTTATCATTTCCTCTTTGTTTTTCCATTTGGGAAGTAAAAGATTAAATTGTATCTAAAGAGAATCTCCTTCCAAGGCCTTCCTCTGAAAACCATTCTGGGACTAGAAAGGGTTATTCCTATGCCCTGGGCATTAAAGCTTTTAAGACTGATGACATTGACAAAATTCTCTGAGTGACACGCAGGAGGCAACATAATCCTTCTGGTAGGAAAAACATCAGTCCAATAAGCAGATAACATATTGCCTGTTCCTCTGTAAATAAAACAGGCCACATCAATTTCTCTTCTGCCTGTGAATGATGACCAATTTATCAAGTGTGCACTGAATAATGACTTTCCGTGGGGACAGCAGCTCTTAAGATAAAGTGTTACTGCTCTAGCTACATTATTATAAACAACATCCAATTTATGGAGTTGGGAAGCAGATGCATTTCTCAGTCATATGTCACTATTATCTAGAATGAGCCATAAAATCTAGGCTGTCGCATATTTTCCTGGCTGCAAACTTCAAGCAATTAATAGTCCTATAAAGCGGTCTTGATCACAGCCCAATTTAGAAATTAGTTGTTCAATATGATGATTAAATTCTAGAGCTGGAAATTGTGATGGCCAACTGTGACAAATCTTATACAACTTTTTAGACGGAAGGAACTGTTTGAGACGCTGGGAGTTTTTGGTGAATTTCAAATGAGGCACCTTCACCTTAAGAGTGTGCTGTGATCTGGCCCAGCCTTTGAGAGGAGGATGAGTCACCAGCATTTTCCTGCATCCAAAAGCCATGGCTGGTCCCCAACCCTGAGTCAGTGTTAGGGAGGCAGCAGACACACAGCAGACACACTCTTCGCTCTGATGGATGACAGTCTCCACACTGCTCTCTCGCAAAGTTTTTTTTTTTTTTTTTTTGAGACAGGGTCTCGCTGTGTCACCCAGGCTGGTGTGCAGTGGTCCAGTCACGGCTCACTGCAGCCTCAAACTTCCGGGCTCAAGTCATCCTCCCATCTCAGCCTCCCAAGTAGCTGGGACTACAGGCATGCACCACCATGCCTGGCTAATTGTGTGTGTGTATGTGTGTGTGTGTGTGTATGCATTTTTAGTAGAGACAGAGTTTTGTCGTATTGCCCAGGCTGGTCTCAAACTCTTGGGGCTCAAGTGATCCTCCCACCTTGGCCTCCCAAAGTGCTGGGATTACAGGCGTGGGCCACTGCAGCCTGCCAAGAACTTTCACTACCACCCTACCTTTCTCCCCAGCACAAGGAAGCCATAGAACGCTGTAAGTCTGCCTTAAGTGAGAACTAGCAGACATAAGGGGTTGGGGAGAACAAACCTTGGAGTAAGATTTGAAAACGTGACCCTGTGCAGTGTGAAGTCTATGCCACCAGAAACAGAATGGTAAGAGTGATAAGTGCTGGGGACGTTGTCGCTCACTAATTGGTTATTTTAAACATATGGGCAGGACCACACTTTGCACTGTCATCTGTAATGTGTGAACAAAAATAGTTCTGTGGCTGGGTGCGGTGGCTCATGCCTATAATCCCAGCACTTTGGGAGACCAAAGTGGGTGGATCACCTAAGGTCAGGAGTTTGAGACCAGCCTGGCCAACATGGTGAAACCCCGTCTCTACTAAAACTACAAAAAACTTGCCAGGCATGGTGGCTCATGCCTGTAATCCCAGCTACTTGGGAGGCTGAGGCAGGAGAATTGCTTGAACCCAGGAGGTGGAGATTGCACTGAGCTGATATTGAGCCACTGCACTCCAGCCTGGGCAACAAGAATGAAACTCTGCTGGAAAAAAAAAAAAAAAAAAAAAAAAAGTTTTGTTCTAGCCAGATGCAGTGGCTCATGCTTTTAATCCCAGCACTTTTGTAGGCCAAGGTGGGTGGATCGCTTGAGCACAGGAGTACAAGACCTGCCTGGGTAGCATGGCAAAACCCCATCTCTACAACAAATACAAAAATGAACTGAGCATGGTGGCGCATGACTGTAGCCCCAGCTACTTGTGGGGCTGAGGCAGGAAGATCGCTTGATCCTGGGAAGTGAGGTTGCAGTGAGCAGAGATCATGCCACTGCACTCCAGCCTGGGTGACAGAGCTAGACCCTGTCTCAAAAGAAAAAAATAGTTTTGTTCTATCATTTGGTTGACAAAACCTATGTCAGCATTCCATTTGCCTTGAAATAGGTCCATTTATTTCTGTGGTTATTCAGAAGTGCTGTCTTTTGTGCATCTGTGGGCTGCTCAGGACGGTGATGCAGTCTGAAGATGGATTTCACCATATTGAACGTGTACTATTGCATTTAAAATTAAAGAGCCAAGAGAAAAACCACCACTCACTGATGACAAGTGTCTGGTGAAATGCACACTTGTACAGGCTGCTTGTAAAAGTACGTTCTGTTATGAGACATGGGAAAAATAATTTGGCAGTAAGTATCAAAACCTGTGTTGTGGGTGCTTATGCAATCCCAGCACTTTGGGATGCTGAGGCAGGAGTTCGAGACCAGCCTGGGCAACACAGTGAGACGCTGTGTCTACAAAAAGTTTAAACATTAGCTAGATGTCAGCCAGGCGCGGTGGCTCATGCCTGTAATCCCAGCACTTTGGGTAGCTGAGGAAGGCAGATCAGATGGTTTCAGGATGGGGGCTAGTCACAGAAAGACCAAACGCTGTTTAGAAACCTGGAAATTTCAGCCCCACACTCCAAGCTCTGGGGAGAGGAGAGGAGCTGGCGATTGAGTTAATAATCCACCTTGTGGCCGGGTGTGGTGGTTCACACCTGTAATCCCAGCATTTTGGTAGGCCAAAGCGGTTGGATCACAGGTTAGGAGATTGAGACCATCCTGTTCAACATGGTGACAAAACCCCGTCTCTACTAAAAAATTACAAAAATTAGCTGGGTGTGGTGGCACGTGCCTGTAATCTTAGCTGCTCAGGAGGCTTAGGCATGAGAATTGCTTGAATCCAGGAGGCAGAGATTGCAGTGAGCCAAGATTGCACCACTGCACTCCAGCCTGATGACAGAGGGAGACTCCGTCTCAAAATAAAAAAATTAAAAAAGAAAAAAAAAAAAAAGGGCCGGGCACGGTGGCTCACACCTGTAATCCCAGCACTTTGGGAGGCTGAGGCGGGTGGATCACAAGATCAGGAGATCTGAGACCATCCTGGCTAACATGGTGAAAGCCCATCTCTACTAAAAATACAAAAAAATTAGCCGGGAGTGGTGGCAGGCATCTGTAGTCCCAGCTACTCAGGAGGTTGAGGCAAGAGAATGGCGTGAACCCAGGAAGTGGAGCTTGCAGTGAGCCGAGATCGTGCCACTGCGCTCCAGCCTGGGCAACAGAGTGAGACGCCACCTCAAAAATAAATAAATAAATAAATAAATAAATAAATAAATAAATAAATAAAAATTTTTAAAAAGCTAGATGTCATGGTGTATACCTGTAGTTCCAGCTACTCAGGAGGCTGAGGCGGGAGGCTCCCTTGAGCCCAGGAGTACGAGGCTGCAGTGAGCTAGGATCGTACCGCTGCACTCTAGCCTGGGCAACAGAGTGAGACCTGTTTCTAAAAAACGAACAAAAAACCCTATCTCCTTTGACTCAGCCATTTCCCTTTTAGGATTTATTCTAAGGAAAAAGTTAGTGGAGAGTTGCTGAGTACAGCACCACTTGTATTGTCAAAATGTGTACAGAAAACACATGTTCAGCTTAAGGGGACTGGTTAAGTAAGTATTGAGACATCCATGAAATGTAACAATACACAGTCCCACAAATCATGTTGTGGAATGTATTTTGGATTCATTGCTCAATGCAAAAAGTCACTTAAAAAGCATTGTATCATGTGATCTCAATTTTACAAGAGAAGGATACGTGGTATATGCTTGGAGGAAAAGAATGACCAAAACATTTACAATGACTATCTCTGCATGGTGAGAGAGAGCCTGATCTTTAATTTTTCTCCTTTGTGCTTTTCTGAATATTCTACCATAAACACACATTATGTTTGTTATCAGAGAAAAAGAAACAATGGTATTGTTGAAGAACCTTAGCCAGGGAAGTTAGCAGAATTCTTATAAAGCCTAAAAGAATTTATACAGGATATTGGACTATTATATCCTATTATATTATATCATACTGTAAGGTTCTGCAGTCACGAGGGGATGGGAGGGGAACTTCTTAGCAGTTGTATTTATGATCAGATGATCTTGGGGAAATACAGGGAAAGGAAAACCAGGGTCAACTGAGCCCAGGGAATTTTCTAAAGAGCATCATTTATGATGATGGCATCTTGGAAAGAAGATGTAAGAAGTGTACTGGATATGTTTGGGTTTAGAATTCACCATCAATTAGAGAGAAATAGTAGACTTAGATATCCCATAAAATAGCTCTGGATCCTGGTAGGATTAGTTAAATCTCTATCCATGCAAGATAAAGTGGAGAAGCCAATTCTAATTGTACCTCTGCCGCCTAGAATGGGTCTCGTGCATAAAAACAATAACAACAAACAAGAAGAAAGGAACCTGGCCTTGGGGTTGGAGTTGGTGATCTACTCTCCACCCTGGCTGGAGGCTCCATGAGACCTAGCCCTACACCCCCAAGTCTATCTGGAAAGAAGCAAGGATGGTAGAGGTCGTCCTCATCAAGGAGGTTCCATTAACACTACCTCCTTTGTCAGCCGCGCCCATCCGCCTGTGTGTGTGCCTGGGTGCCAGCCACAGGCATCACTTGTGTGTGTGTGCCAGCCACGCCCATCCACATGTGTGTGTGCACATGCCAGCCACAGTCCATCCGTGTGCATGCTTGTGTGCCGGCCGTAGTCCAGACTGTGTGGGTTGTGCTTTGGCACCGGACTGGGAATCCCAGAACAGGGCAGCTGTGGGACCACTGCCTTGTTCCCTGTACCTTCATAAACAGCTGTTTCCTCATTTCATGCTGTGGCGTGCTCAATACCTTAGAATCGTGAGTGTTGCTCAGAGGGACAAGTAATAGTGTTATTTCTTCCCCACCCAAACTCCTCTTGGTATTTCTCACCAATGTGCGACTGGCTCTTAGAGCATGGGACTGTTGCGCGGGATTGTCCCAACACTGAAGCCCTTTTAGATTCCCTGGCCCTCCTAGTGAATACAATGGGACTATTTCTGATCCTGTGATAACCCCAAATGCCCCTACCACTTTTTCAAAGCCATGAAGGGGCCATGCTGAAATGACAGGTGTGATATCCAAATTGAATTGGATTAGCTCAAAAAACCTTCGGGCCAGACTCCTCTCCCAATCTGTGACCTGTCCTCCAAGTGCCTGAGCGTGACTAAGCATCACACATTTGCGTGATGGCTTTCCTATTGGTGACTCATAGCTTTGAAATACTCCATCTTTCTGACAACATATATCTGTGGATATTTGGAACACGTGGCTTTGACCAATTTTGGGATGCCATAACTCTTAGATTATCAGAAGATGAATCAAGACCTCAATATTTTAACTCACTCATTTATTCATTCATTCCTCAGTCAGGATTTGTTAAGGACACACTGTGTTAGGCACTGGGGCTCAACCATGAGCAGAGAAATGACTCAAGCAATCACATTAATAATACATCATTGCAAACTGGGATGCATGTCCTGGGGAAAAGAAAAGAATAAGTTAGAGGGGAGTTTGTTATAAACTGCTCAGACTGAGAGTCAGAAACGGTTTTTCACTAAGTGATGTTTGAGTGAGACCTCAACACCAAGCAGCAGCTGGCTAGACAAACGGGATGTTGTGGTGGCATTTGATCATTCTAGATGGAAGACAGAGCGTGTGCGATGGCCTGTCTGCAAGGGCTGCAGGGCGTGGGAGGAACTGAAAGGAGCCAGTATGGTTGAGCACAGAGAACCGTGGGCATTTGAATAAGGGCCTTATGGGATTCTTAGGGAATTGGGGTTTTTAAAACAGCAACAGGGAGCCCTTGGAGGGCTTTAAACAGAGGTGCTAGGACCAGATATGCATTTTGGAAAGATGGTCATAGATGCAGTGTGGGGATTAGATTGGAAGAGAATCTGACTAGATCCAAAGAGGAACCTTCCACCCTTTCCAGAGCAAGAGATGAACACAGCCTGGATTAAGGGGGTGGCAGTGGAGGTGGTGAACTACGGGTAGACTTATGAGATCTTGAGGAGGTAAAATGATTGGTGCTTGGAGATGCATTGGTTTGGGTGATGAGAATAAAGGAAATGATAAGGATGATTTTCAGTTTTCTTGTTGGGCAACTTTCAGAATGGAGGTTGATGCCATGCATGCCCCTGGGACCTCAGAAGGGATCAATCACATGGCGCTGGCTGGGAGGGCTGGGAAGAAAGCATGAGTCCGCCACTGAACAATGTGGGCTTCGGTTGTCTTTGAGACTATTTAAGGAGAAGTCAAACAGGGAATTACCTTGGTGGAGGGAGGGGCAGGAACAGGGAGGAGACGAGAGAAGATATGGCCATGGTGGACTTGCAGGTCTCTGTGAACCTTGATTTTCAGTCCTGTTTTCCTTTTCTGGATGGTTCTACTAGATGATGGCGTGGTTGTCCAGTGTGACAAGCAGCAAGGGAGGCTCAAGTCTCACGGGCAGGAGGAGAACAAGAACTAAAACTCCTCAAAAAAAAAAAAAAAAAAATGATTGTGTGCAAAATAAGATTAAAAGTGTAATTGTCCCTCCGTATCCATGGGGGCTGGTTCCAGGACCCCTACAGGTACCAAATTCCTTAAACGCTCAGGTCTCTGATAAAATGGTTTCCTATTTGCACACAACCTGTGCACATGCTCTGTATACTTTAAATCATCTCTAGGTTACTTATGATACCTCATACAATATAAGTCTATGTAGATAGTTGCTATACTATATGGTTTAGGGAATAATGACAAGAAAAAAAGAAGCCTGTGCATGTTCAGTTGACACAAACATCCATTTTTTTCCCAGAATATTTTCAAACCATGGTTGATTGTAGCCACCGATGTGGAATCCGCAGATACTGAAGGCTGACTGTCATATGTCGTTTAGACATATAAAATAATAGCATGACCTGTTGACAATCTAGGGCCTTTCAATGATCCAACAATACTGATGAGTTAGAGATTCAAATTGGTTTTTAATTTTTAGAAGCACTCTGATTCATTAAGACTCTCTGACAAGACCTAATGGCCTGTCTTGTTGAGAGAGATAGCCTGGCTTTTCCTAATATGAGTGAAGGCCTGTATAGCTCCAAAGGAAGGTTCTCGGCTACGTCCCTGATCACTTTTTGACCCCTTCCTGAGGCCATTCATTAATGAGATTGTGCTGGGGAAGGAAAAGAATAGATTAAAGGAAATATCACAGATGTTTCCCTCACTCCCTGAGAGTGACTTCCTGGTCACTTTGAAGTTTAGGTGGTGGGGTATTTTCCAACACTATTAACCCATTATCTGATTCTCTAAACACTGAGTGTTCAAAAATTTAATTCAGTTCCTGTTTTAGTTGCTAAGGATGATGGCCAGACAAGATGCTCCACACATGCCTCTGCAAAGGGCATGATCTCATTATTTTTATGGTTGCATAGTATTCCATAGTGTATGTGTACCACATTTTCTTTATCCAGTCTACCATTGATGGGCATTAGGGTTGATTCTATGTCTTTGCTATTGTGAATAGTGCTGCAATGAACTATGCAATGAATCTGGGATTACAGGCACACACCACCACGCCTGGCTAATTTTGTGTTTTTAGTAGAGACAGGGTTTCTCCATGTTGGTCAGGCTGGTCTCGAACTCCCAACCTGAGGTGATCCACTCGCCTCGGCCTCCTAAAGTGCTGGGTTTACAGGCGTGAGCCACAGTGCCTGTCTAATTTTGCTTATTTTTCATACAGACATGGTCTCTCCATGTTGCACAGGGTTGTCTTGAATTCCTGGGCTAAAGTGATTTCCCACCTTGGCCTCCCAGAGTGCTGGGATTACAGGCCTGAGCCACTGTCCCTGGCCTATGTTTCTCATTATGGCACAGGTGACTGGTCCACTCTGGAGGTGTTCCCTGGGTCGGGGGTGCACCCATGGGAATCCTAGCAGCGATTTGCAGCTGAATTCAGCAGCAACTCTCTCTTGTCCCCTAGGAAGCAGCAGCTTCTGGCCAGCACCCTTGCCTGCAGCAGATGATCCTGTCCCTGTGGAGGGACTTACTTTCCCCAGACTCTGTCCAAAGCCGTGGACTGGTCAGAAAGTCCTGAATCTGGACGGCTCAGGACTTGCCTAGGGAGAGTGTGTGGGGTAGGCAGGGGCCACATTCAAGCTGCGCGGTCATATCTGTGACCAACGACTGTCTTAACAGAAGTAGGAATGCTTCCATTCCAAGAATAAGGGTGCTGCTCACTGTTCAGTGAGCGTCTGCTGGGAGCCAAACACTGGCATGCACGCTTGCCAATCCTGAAGCCCTGGAGGGAGGCATGGGATCCCCCACATTGTAGGTGAGTTACTGGAGCCCCTAGAAGTTAGAAAACCTGCTCAAGGTCACAGAGATGTCAAGAGGCAGAGTCAGGATTCAAGCCCATGTCTGTTTGTCGAGAGCCAAAGTCTGTGTCCTTTCTTGGTGCATCCGTATTCATGTGATGGGGACAGAAACCAGACCCAAGAGCGGATGATCCCTGGAGGCCAGCCAGACCCACGCAGCAGTGGTTGACTTACCCCATAAACTAAACCAGGGAGACAATAGCCTAGAAATCCCCATCAGATTTCGTTCATGGTGTGGGCGATCTGAGGCGCAGTTGGCAGCCTTCAGAGGTCAGACAGATGCAGGGGACTTCCTCTGATTCACTAGTTCTCCTCCTGGTGTCTGTGGGATCCTGTGTGGAGACTTATGGGTCTTCAAGGATGCAAAATTTCCAGCTGGGAGAGCACTGCATGGGCCTCTGTTCTCCCAAAGACACAGCCAATCAGGATAGCTGGGGAGGCCTCCAGGTGAGAACCTGGTAGGAAGTCTGCTAGCTGGTGTGGATAAGCCCAACTGTCCAATATACAAACACTTAACCTCAACTCCTCTCGGCCCCCAAGGAGAAGGATGGGCTGCCTAGTTCTCTTCTGCATCTGCTTCTCATGCTGCCTTTAGTAGCACCTAACTCATTTCTTCAGCAAAAAAAGACGTGAAGGGGAGGAACACAAACGGTTCCACTGGAACAACTCTGTCCCTTTTATTCAAATCCATAAACGGGCCAGGCACGGTGGCTCATGCCTGTAATCCCAGCACTTTGGGAGGTCATGGTGGGTGGATCACTTGAGGTCAGGAGTTCAAGATCAGTCTGGCCAACCCCGTCTCTACTAAAAATACAAAAATTAGTTGGGTGTGGTGGCGCGTGCCTGTACTCTTAGCTACTTGGGAAGCTGAGGCAGGAGAATTGCTTGAAGCCGGGAGGCAGAGGTTGCAGTAAGCCGAGATTGCGCCTCTGCACTCCAGCCTGGATGACAGAGCGAGACTCCCTCTCAAAAAAAAAAAAAAAAAAAAAAAAAAAAAAAAAAAAAAAAGAAATCCATAAATGGTTCAACAGTTGCTTAGACACCAGCACCTCTGCCAAGCCTTCCTCAGCACTCCAAGACTCCACACCTCCCTCCTTTCTCTGAACCCTAACACTTCCTAGTTGCACCATTATCTTTTTAAAATACTAGGTGCTTAAGCAACCTTTCAGGGAGAAAAATAAATAAATCACCAGATGAGCATCCAACTTTAAAGTCCTTCCATCCCTCTAAGTTCTTTTTTGACCTCCCTCGGAGACTTTACATGGATTTTCACATCTTGGGAAATCGTGTGCACATGTTGTTCTGTGATCTTCTTCTAGAAACCTTTATTTTGGAGGTACATTTCCATGTATGGACATCAGCGCCATGCCTGTTTCCAGCCGGCTCTGCAGGGGTCTGCCGTGCGAACGTCGTGGGGTTTGCTTAGTCATTACAGGATTGCTGGGCATTTGGGTTACTTCCAGCTTGTTGCTATTATAAATAGCTGTGCTGCCTCCGGTCGCTTTTGCACTGAATCACCCACTGCTTAGCTGTTTAACTGTTTCCTGGGGATAGTCCTAGCTCACCGAAGGTAGGGATGTGGTTTAACCTTTTGTATCCGCCTCACTGCCCACTGGAGTGCAGGGCTCTAAGAAGAGCTTTATAACAAACACGGTTGCCAAGTGCAGTGGCTCATGCCTATAATCCCAGCACTTTTGGGAAGCCAAGGTGGGTGGATCACCTGAGGCCAGGAGTTCGAGATCAGCCTGACCAACATGAAGAAATCACATTTCTACTAAAATTACAAAATTAGCCAGGTGTGGGGACACATGCCTGTAATCCTAGCTACTTGGAAGGCTGAGGCTGGAGAATCACTTGAACCCGGGAGGCAGAGGTTGTGGTGAGCTGAGATCACGCCCTTGCTCTCCAGCCTGGGCAACAAGAGCGAGACTCTATCTCAAAAAACAAAACAAAAACAAAAACAAAAACAAAACAAAACAAAACAAATCAAAAAACACAGTTAGCAATGGACTGCACTCTTGCCATGTGGCAGACGCCAGGGTAAGTGACCTCCATATATCATCACATTTAATCCACATAGTTGCCCCACACAGTAGGTACCACTGTGATTCTCATTTTATCAAGGAGGAAACTAGCATTTAAGGTGATCACATGCTTTTCCCAGAGCCGCACAGTCAGTAGAAGGTGGAGTTGGCTGAGGCCACTGACTCCACACACCCCTGCTCAGCCTGTCTCATGGAATGTAGCTGGGACCGGCAGGTGGCTCCTGTAGCCCTTCCAGTACACTCCTGGCTGGTCCCAGGCTGAGGCTGGGCAGTCTTTTAAATTTATTTGTATATCTTAAAAATTATTTATTATTTATTATTTTTTATTTTTTCGAGATGGAGTCTCACTCTGTTGCCTAGGCTGGAGTGCAGTGGCGTGATCTCAGCTCACTGCAACCTCTGCCTCCTGGGTTCAAGCAATTCTTCTGCCTCAGCCTCCCAAGTAGCTGAGACTACAAGCATACACCACCATGCCTGGTTAATTTTTCGTAGAGACGGGGATTTCACTATGTTGGCCAGGCTGGTCTCGAACTCCAGACCTCGTGATCCACCTGCCTTGGCCTCCCAAAGTGATGAGATTACAGGCATGAGCAACCGTAGCCAGCTTTGTTTGTTTATTTATTTATTTATATGTAGGATCTCACTCTGTCACTCAGGATAGAGTACAGTGGTGCAATCTCAGCTCCTTGCACCCTTGACCTCCTGGGCTCAAGCGATCCTCCCACCTCAGCCTTCTGAGTAGCTGGGACTACAGGTGTACACCACTACACTTGGCTAATTTTTAAGTAATTCATCATAGAGACAGGGTCTTGCTATGTTGCCCAGGCTGGTCTTGAACTCCTGGGCTCAAGCGATTCTCCCACCCCATGCAGAATCACAGGATTGAAAGTTACTCGTTTGCCTGTGCTGCTGATCCCATGTAGAAGACCACCTTCAAGTGCCTGCACCTGTTTGCTCCCAAGCTCCGTGTCTGCCATGTGATATATCTGTCACTGTCACACCAGGCTCCAAGTGGACTCAGCATTTCCATCCCAGCTCCTGGGTCCCAGACAGCATTTTCTGAACAGAAGAGCCTCTCTTCCTCTCATACCCAGTGAAGGGAGAACGGAGAAGAAGGCGGGGTTCTGCTTACAGGGCTCTTTGCACTTCAAATATTTTAGAGGAAAGGGATTGCAGATGCGCCCTCTGCCAAGGAAGCTTTAAGGGCCAGCATCACACAGGCCTGTGGTGAACAAGAGCTGGTAGGGTGACAGTCTGCGAGGAAGGAAGGATGGAACTCCGACCCCTTCGCTTTCTGAAACTCCTGCTTGAGTTGGCTCCACGGCCCTGGTAGGTCTCCGGCAGCTGCTGCGGCTGAATCAGTCCTCTGTCGTCACCCGCTCGGTGCCATGAAGTGGAAAAGTGGTCTCTGCCCTCCTTGTTCCTCCAATAAGCCCATCCTGATCACCCTTATCATGCTCCTTCCACACCCTGAGAAAAAATGGCCTCACAGCCTCACAGTTTGAAGACATCAGGACTGGAAAAGTCTTTCAAATGGCACCTGATTTGGCTACGTGCCTGCAGATAGGTGAAAGTTAGTGCTCCCATTTCACAGGTGAGGCCACTGAGGTTCAGAGAAGTCAATCCATGATGTGAATATGCTCGCACATCCCAGTAGCGACCAAATATGCAACATTCATACGCCGTGAAATAGAAACCTACTGATTATCAAATGTCTTTTATTTTATTGTGATTCTTAGTTTTTCTTTTTGAGACAGAGTCTCACTCTGTCACCCAGGCTGGAGTGTAGTGGTGTGATTATAACTCACTGCTGCCCTGAACTCTGGGACTCAAGTGATCCTCCCACCTTGGCCTCCTGAGTAGCTGGGACCACAGTCAGGCAACACTACTCCAGGCTAAGTTTTATAGAGGTGGAGGGGAGGTCTCACTATGTTGCCCAGGCTGGTCTTGAACTCCTGGCCTCAATGATTCTCCCAGCTGGGCCTCCCAAAGGGCTGAGATTACATGCCTTGCCCCAAATGTCTTTCTTTTTCTTTCTTTTTTTTTTTTTTTTGCCAAGTCTCCCTCTGTTGCCTAGGCTGGAGTGCAACCTCACTGCAACCTCTGCCTCCCAGTTTCAAGCAAATCTCACGCCTCAGGCTCCCGAGTAGCTGGGACTACAGGTGTGCACCACGGCACCTGGTTAATTTTTGTATTTTTAGTAGAGACGGGTTTCACTATGTTGGTCAGGCTGGTCTCAAACTCCTGGCTTCAAGTGATCAGCCCGCCTCGGCCTCTCAACATGTTGGGATTACAGGCGTAAGCTACTGCACCCAGCCCCAAATGTCTTTTTAAGAAAAGCATAATTTTTATAATTAGAAAAGTAGTACATTCCCATTTTAGAAACTGTAGAAAGAATACAAAGAAAGGAAAATAAAAACTGCGATAACTATATGTGTTTCGTTGTATATCATGCTAAACTTTCCACAAATATTTCCTTAGCTGGTCAGTTCTAAGTTTCTGTTATTATAAACAACACTGGGATTAACATTTTGGGAGTAGAGCTTTGTCTGTATTTTGTGAACTTCTATAATCTAGATTTTCCAGAAGTGTAATTACTGGGGCAAATGACATAAGCATTTCCAGTTTTCATGGCGGATGCTGCCTAATTGCTTTTCAGAGTCAGTGCCTTTGACATCTCTACTAACAGTGCCTGTTCACCCCACCTTCTACCATTTGAGTGCAAATTAGCCTAGTACAGTGGTGCGCACCTGTAGTCCCAGCTACTCGAGAGGCTGAGATGAGAGGATCGCTTGAGCCCAGGAGGTCGGGGCTTCAGTGAGCACTCTATCCTGAGAGATGGAGCAAGATCCTGTCTCAAACAACAACAACAAAAACAAATAAATAATTTAAAAAGACTGCCCAGGGTGGTGTTTGGCATGATAGACAACAAAACACACACAGTTATCAAAAGCGTGTTTACAAAGTTCTCTTAATTACTAGAGAAAATGCTTATAATGTTAAGTGGGAAAAGTCAGCTACAGAAATTTTTATGTAAATGAACAAAATTATGTGAAAAGTACATGCATGAAGATTATATGATATACTCAAGTGTTGACGTTAGGTTCTCTCCAGGTGATGAAATTAATAAACTTGATAAAATATCAAAGTTCATCAACATCTTCCATCATGGTTTCCTCTATGACTTCCATCCTTGTTAGTCACTTCATTGTTAATAGCTAATGTATCGAGTGTTTCCTTCACACCAGACTCTGCTAAGCACCCTACATGTGTTATCTCATCTAATGTTCCCAGTATTCCTGGGCTGGTCTTATTATTGCCTTTCTCTGCAGGGAAGAAACCTGAAACACAGAGAGGTGAAGTGAGTTGCCCAAAGCTCATAGCGTGTAAGTGGTGAGAATTCAAAATCAGAGTCTGACTCCTGTCTCTGAGATCCCCACCACCAGTCCTGAATGCCAAGGGTAAGCTTAGGGGCAGGTCTGGGTCTCTCTTCCTGATGTGATCTTCATTACTGGTTCTAGGCAAGGAACCCCCGAGGAACTTCCCACTTGGCTGCACAACAGTGAAGTCAAGGGGTAAACCTGCCAGGGCCAAACCAGCGAAACCAGCATGCAACGTTCTTTTCCGCCAATGCATCCAACTCCACAAAGGGTTGAACTCTGTAGTGAGCCAAGCTCCCTGTGGGAGATTAAGAGAGAAGAAAACATCATCTTTCTTTCAAAAGCTTACCAACTAGTTGAGGGGTGGCAGTAAACACATGGATGACTATTCTATAAAGTGGAATGCAGGAAGGGCCATAGCAGAGATGAGATTGGAGGACCTTGGGCACTCAGAGTGGGACATGACAGCTGAAGGGTTCCATGGAGGAGGCACAACTTAACCTCCCCAAAGGGCAAGGAGATGGCAAGAGGGGACCCCATGCAGAAGGCGTAGGGCAGCCCAAAGGATGGAAGGTGTTGGAGGAGCTGTGGGACATTCTGGTGGGAATGAGGAAGGGGGATCTGAAGGGCAGTGTTTGCCAAGCTCAGGGTCAGCCCTTGGTGTGGGCTGCAGGACTGGAGGTTGTGTCCACTGTTCAGAGGGGCATGATGACAAAAGCCCATGGGGATGGGAGAGGATGTCAACTTCAGGTGAGCAGTGAAGAGGCTTGAACAAGGGAGATGGATGTGAGGATGGAAGCCAAATGACAGATTTGAGTTTACAGAGATGGAGTTGACACTACTAGATGAAGGAGGGATAGAATTGTTCCTGGTGGCTTGACTCCCCCCTCCTCTTTCCCTGGTTCCCAGGTCAGCCAGGCGCAGTCCCACTGGCTCCACCTCTGTAACACGTCCTGAGGTCATCGGTTCCCTCCAGCTCCAAGGCCATCACCCCATCATGGCTTCTCTGCTTCACTGCATTCACCTCCAACTGACCTCCCAGTTTCCCTCATGGCCACTCTAACATCTCCTCTTCACTGTGGCCAGAATCAGGGGGACCTTGTGATTTGTCATCTGAACAAAGGCACTTATGTAAGTGGAAGGGGGCATGGAAGATAATGACAGCAGGCAAAAGACATAAACCAGGACTGTCCTGAGCAAATGTGGACACATGGACTCCCTAGCCAGAGGGATCATCCGCAAACCGAGGTTACACCACCACATCACTCCCCTGCTTAGTGGCTTCCCTTTGCAGTTAGAACAAGTCCGTGCATGTCCTCACCCAAGGTCCCTTTCCCAGTCTCACTTTCTGCCTCTTGCATCCTTTCCTCTGTGCTCCGGCCACATAGTCCTTCTTTCAGCTCCAAGAACTTCCACTTGCCAATCCTGCTGCCTCTATGCCCTCCCCCCATTCAGGTCTCCTTCACATGGTGTCTCCCCAGACAGGCTTCCATGACCTTGATGGTGACTCACTCTTCTCCCTAGTCCATTCTCTGGTACTCATCACTATCTGAAAGTAAGTTATTTAGGGACTTCTGTTTGAAGCTCCAACATGTAAAGAGCTTGGGAGTCATCACTCCTGTCCTTACAAGAAGAAAGAGCTGAGCAAACAGAAAATCAATGACTTTTTGGAAGGACCCATTGGAGAACTGAGCTTGCAGGGCAAACTACCATCCTGAAATCTTGAAAGACAGATAAATCCAGAGTCAGAGCCAAGATCTACTGACCTAGAACAGAAACCACTGGACTCATAAACTGGTAGAAACACTTAAATGATCATCTTAATGAATTTTGGAAGCTGAGTGTGGAGTAGTGTGAGAACAACAAACTCCTGGGGGCTGCAGTCTTGAGGAGGCCCTCACACTTTTGAACTTTACCTCCAGAAACCCTACCAAGTTCTCATGGTGAAGATCCAAGATGGCATGATGGATGGAAGAGTAATTCTTGTGAAATATACCTAGAGCGTTCTCTAGAACAAAGGCCTACCCTTTGTGGAAAAGTCTTCACCAGAGCCTTGTTCCAAAGCTATGGGGGAAGGACATCCCTCTCACCCCACACCCCTCTGGCTTCCCTGCCTTACCTAAGGTGGGTGGAGGTATATACAAGAAGAAACACTTGGGTGTCACAGGCCAGGGTCACAGGCCTAATAAAAGCCTGAGATTTAATTGGAAGATTATAGAACTCTCCCGACTCTCCTACATATTATCACCACACCAATAGGGCTGCATGTAATAATAGTGAATTGCAGCTGAAAGAGCTTTGAGACAGAGACTCTCTTTGAGGAGGAGTATGTAGGGAAGCCTGAGGTCAAGAGGGGAGAGAAAAAACACAAACAAGGACATTGGAGGAATTAAAAGCCTCTGGCACCTTTAGTTTTTTACAAAAAACACTAAACAAAAAGACCAACTTCTAGCTAGCTTCTCATAAATTGTTACATAAGAGATCTATTTACCTCAGTTCCCATTACCTAATACAACTTGTCCAGCTTTCAACAAAAACGTACAAGTTCCACCAAAATCAAGAAAGAAATCACAAGAGACAAAGCAATGATCTAAACCAGACTCAGCTATAACACAGATGTTAAAAATTATCGGGCAGGACATTAAAGTAACTATGACTAATATGTTAAGGTCTCTAATGGAAAAAGTTGACAACATGCAAGAATACATGGGTAATGTAAGCAGAGAGATGGAAAACAGAGAGATAAAACTAAAAAGGAAATGCTAGAAATTTAAAAAATAATAACAAATGAAGAATGCCTGTGATGGTTTCATCAGTAGAATCAACATGACTGAGGAAAGAATCAGTGAGCTGAGAATGTTGAAAGAAAATTCCCAAGCAGAAATATTAAAACAACAATAAAGAAACAACAAAAAACACAACGTCCAAGAACTGTGG
Organism: Chlorocebus sabaeus; assembly: GCF_047675955.1. Taxonomy (NCBI): domain Eukaryota; kingdom Metazoa; phylum Chordata; class Mammalia; order Primates; family Cercopithecidae; genus Chlorocebus; species Chlorocebus sabaeus. The sequence continues at coordinate 37,217,931 of NC_132912.1, forward strand.
GGGCAATTACAAAAGCTGTAACATACACATAATTGGAATACCAGAAAGAGAAGAGAAAGAGAATAGGGCAGAACAAATATTTGAAGTAATAATGGCAGAGGGCCTTCTAATATTAATGACATACACCAAACCACAGATCCAGAAAGTTCAGTGCAATTAAATTAGCTACATTTCTGTTTGTTGCCTAATTTCAGCTTTAGTCCCCTCCAATCCATTTTCCACCCTTCAGCTTCAGTGATCTTTATCAACAAAATTTTATAATTTCAGACACTTCAATGGCTCCTTATAGCCTTAAGGATAAAAATCCAAATTCCTCAGCATGGCAAACGAGATAGTTCACTATTTAATCCACTGTCCTGGCCAGTCTCAATGCCTGCTTCAGTCTCAAGACTGGTTCCTCTCTGCCTTCAGCTGTTTGGAATTATTAGCAGTTCTATGGAGGGGCCATCAAAAGCCTTTGGGATCTGCGAGGCACAGTGGCTCAGGCCTGTAATCCCAGTGCTTTGAGAGGCTGAGGAGGGAGGATGGCTTGAGCTCAGGAGTTCAAGACCAACATGGGAAACATAGCAAGACTCTAAAAATAATAAATAGGCTGGGCATGTTGGCTCATACCTATAATCCCAGCACTTTGGGAGACTGAGGTGGGAGAATCACTTGAGTCCAGAAGTTTGAGACCAGCCTGGGCAACACAGCAAAATCCCATATCTAAAAAAAATGGAAAAAAAACCAAAACTTAAAAAAAATTTCGGGCGTGGAGATACGTGTATGCCTGTGGTCCTAGACCTTGGGAGGTTATGGTGGGAGAATAGTTTCAGTCTGGGAAGTTGAGACTGCAGTGAGCCGTGATTGCACCACTGTGCTCCAACCTGGGCAACAGAGTGAGACTGTCTAAAAAATAATAATAATAATTTTAAAACTAGCTTGGAATGGTGGTGCATGCCTGTAGTCCCAGCTACTCAGAAAGCTGAGGCAGGAAGATCACTTGAGCCTGAGAATTTGAGGCTGCAGTAAGTCTTAATTTCATCACACCTGGGTGACAGAGGAAGACCCCGTGTCAAAAAAGAAAAGAAAAGAAAAGAAAAAAGCACCTCTGTGTTGTTTTCTCCTGCTTTCTTCTGCTCATTCCTCCCCTTTCCTTTGTCATACAATATTTTAGCTGGCTATTTATTTATCTCCCTCTCCCGATAGAATGTAACTCCTCAAGAGAAGTGTTAATTATCTCCAACTTGGAAGTGAGGCATAAAGACGATTACATGCCTATACCGGTGCATTATCCAACATGCCTGCCTACAGGTATCTGACTCTCTAGGGAATATTGTCTTTTCTGATTTACAATTTACTATTGATCAGGCCTAGACTCTAAAGTTCCATGTAATTTATAGAAAACTGATAAACTATAGATGATTTTTGTCCAGTAGAGGTATAAAGTATTTCTGGCCAGTAGAAAATCATAACTGTGTGTGTTACAGTTTTATTACCTTGTAGGATGTTAACCAATTTTGAATACTGTTTTAAAATTGTATTCCATCATTCCTTTGTCTATTGTCTCCCTCTGTATACATAAGTATCTATGTGTCTATGTATGTGTGTATTTTTCCCTGGCTTCTTCAGAACTAATGTTACGATTCTGTCAGCTCCATCATTATCGATTTAATGATTTAAATAAGTCATTGGCACAGGCCAGGGCAACTGAGGAAGTGTGATTGCTCAGCAAACTTTAAACGAGAGCCTGTCTCAAGGGGTGTGGTCCAGTCAGCAGCTTCTAGGTGCAGTGCCTTCTGGATTCACTACACCAGGGGTCCCCAACTCCCAAGCCTTAGACTGGTACTGATCCATGGCCTATTAGGAACTGGGCCACACAGCAGGAGGTGAGTGGCTGGCCAACCAGCAAGCAGTACCACCTCAGCACCTCCTCCTGTCAGATGAGCCGCAGCATCAGATTCTCATAGGAGCAGGAACCCCATTGTGAACTGTGCATTTGAGGGATGTAGGCTGCACAGTCCTTATGAGAATCTAATGCCTGATGATCTGAGATGAAACAGTTCATGAAACCACTCCCGACCCTCTCCCCATCCATGGAAAAATTGTCTTCCACAAAACCTATCCCTGGTGCCAAAAAGGTTAGGGATTGCTGCACTACACCTTTCGTGCCAAGGTCAGGTCCAGCCAGTGACAGAGTCCAGAGGGTCCTGGACCTGGCCATTTCTGACCACTTCCTCCAAGGGACGACTGCTGGGGCTCCCTGGGGGCTGGTCAGACCTTCTCAGAGCTGCCCCTCACTCAGAGGCTCTTTCCTCCCCATTCTCCTTCCTTCCTCTCTCCTTTCCTGGACGCTGCCAGTGAGGCCCTGCAGCCGAGTTACTCCCCAGGCCAGGTGTGGATGGAGGAGGGCAGTTGTGGTCACAGGCTGAGTGGGAAGGAGCTGGTTTCTTCAGGCCCTTGGAAAATCAGGGCGGAACTGGTATGCTAATTCAGAAATTCTCCCGTAGCCTTGACAGGTACAAAATCTCAGAAAACCGGTATTTTAAATTATATTTCTAACCATGCCAATTTCTCTGCTGGGTAATTCAGGAAGCTGAATAGGTTATTATGAATCATCCGCAAGTGTGGCTAATTAAATATTTGATCAATAGAATTTAGTGCTTTTCATCTGCAGAGAGCTTTCCTGACATTAACTAACTGAGCCAAAGAAAGGTATCACCTTCATTCTACAGATGGTAAAACTGGCAAAGGGAAGAGGTTTAAAGAAGCCAGCAAAATAAAAAAATTAAAAATTAAAAAGCGTTTGTATGCAGGTGGAGGGAAGCCTGGCTAAGAGGAACTGTGGTTCGCAGACTCCCCCAGCCCTTGGGCACGTTCATGTCACTGCAAAATTTATCACTGCTTGCATCAGGCAATGGGAACGTTCCCAGGTCAGCCCATAGTAGAGTTCAGGTTCCTTGAGCTGGAAACAAATGAGCCCCATGGAGCTGGAGTTGGCGCCTGGGGTCTTTAGGGGAAGGTCTTGGCCCAGTCCCGTGCCTAAGAGCAGAAGCTTCCTCTGCAGATCCTGACTGCGAGCTGGAGGCGGCGCTGGAGTTGGAGCCTTGGCTTCTGCGGCGAGCAACAGCGCCACCTGCTGACCACAGCCTTCCCTCAGCGCGGCTGCCCCGCGCCAGATGCAAAGGTTTCTCCGTTATCGCTTCCGTATTTCCTGCTCTGGCCAGTCCCTGCATTTCCTTTCCTGGCTTCTCCAGCTGGAGGGAGGCAGCTAACAGTTTATACCAAACGTGATAGAAATCTGTTAGAGAGACATTGGATATTCACAGCAAACATCTCCCCCTAACCCTGTCACCCCTGGATAAAATCAGTGTTCATGAGGAAAGGTCTCATTCCCAGGCAGGTCTCGTTCCTCAGCTCCCACTGGAATGCATCTCTTACCAGCGACGGGAGGATGAGGAAGAGCTGAATGTTGGAGACAGTCCTCGGTAAGGGGCACAGCAGGTCCCTCTCGGGGCTGCCTTCGAGGATGTGATGAAATCATGCAGAGAAAGCAGCCAGTTTGGGCGGGGCCTGCGATTCCTCTTCCGCCCTTCCCTAAGGCCCTCCCTAAAGCAGGAGGTGACCTCGGGCCTCAGTTTACCTCTATTATTCAACAATAATCAGGTACAGGAGAATGCGGACAGCCACATCTGGGTGCTGTCCTTGAAGGGCCTCGCCACACCCAGTTCTGTTGTCTTAGCCGAGTCCCGTGACTTTCTTATGCCTTGGTCTTTTTTTTATGACGTGCCCAATCTATCTCCCAGGGCCGTTCAAAGATTTTTTAAGAGTCAAAATCTAAAAACATTAATAATTTAACATAGCAAGATAAGATTCCAAACCTTTCCATATTTTCAGTGCAACAGAACAATTTCGTTTCCCTGAGCAGCTTATAAGATCAGAGCAGCATTTGGTAGAGCTGCCACATGGTCACTGATGTCTACTAAAAACGGCATTGCTGTGTAGGAAACCCAAGTCCGCCATTTTCCAAGTACCATGTCGTTTGCTGGAGATTTCAGAAATATCTTTACATGAAGATCAGAGACAGGAGGATGTAACAGAGTCAGCACCTCTAACGGTTTCAACACCACGGTCCGAGGTAGAAGTGCTAGCGCAGGGCACAGGATGCTGTGAAACCAGCCCCAGCCCTGGAAACACCCCGGGCCCCATGAGAAAGGGAGGCACTAGGCCTGGGGATCCTGCGGACCAGAGGAGTCAGTCGCAAGTGCCCTTGCTGGGTCATCCCCACATCTGAAGAGCCCCTTTGCCGGGGTCCCCTGGCCTGTCCAAGTCCAAGTCCACTTTCCTTCTGTGCATGGTCATCTCAGCCTCGAGGCCCTACTTGCTATGCCCTTATTCTGCCAGTGCCACACGTGGGAGACTGGGCATGCCTCTCCTCTCTCTCTCCCACTTCCAGATCTTCTCTTCGGAGCTGATGGCTGAAGGACTGATGTCCAGTTGCAGTGAGAAATCCTGCAAGTCCTTCAAGGCCAACTCAGAGGACACCTCCTCCCGGAAGCCACCCTGATTCCTTCCCCTCCCTCCCACCTCTAGCCAGAAGTCCCTCCTTTGGACACAATTGGTTTCCTTGGGCTGTTGTGACAAAGTACCACAAACTGGGGTGCTTAAACAGCAGAACCTTTATCGTCTCCCGGCTCTGGAGGGTGGAAGTCTGAGATCAAAGTGTGGGCAGGGTTGGTTTCTTCTGAGGCCTCTCTTCTGGGCTTGCAGAGGGCCGTCTTCTCCCCGTGGGTCTGCACACGGTCTTCCCTCTGTGCACGCCTGCTGCCACTTCCACATTTCCCCTTCATAAAAAGACTAGTCAGATCGGATTAGGCCTACCCTGAAAACCTCATTTAACTTAATTACCTGAGGATCTTCAAATAAGGTCACATTCTGCGGTACTCCAATCTTTTTTGAGGGAATGGGTGAGGGGGGAAAAGTGGGGCACAATTCCACCCAGAACAGATTCTTACTGCATTGCTGTTATTATTATTATTTTTAGAGACAAGGTCTCACTGTGTCGCCCAGGCTGGAGTGCAGTGGTGCAATCACAGCTCACTGCAGTATTGAACTCCTGGGCTCAGGGGATCCTCCCACCTCAGTCTCCCAAGTAGCTGGGACTACAGGTCCACCCACCATGACTGGCTAATTTTTAAATATTTTTATAGAAATGGAGTCTCACTATGTTGCCCAGGCTGGTCTCAAACTTCTGGGCTGAAGCAATCCTCTTGCCTCAGCTTCCCAGTGTGCTGGGATTACAGTGTGAGCTACCATGTCTGACCCTGCATTGTTATTTATACTTCTTGGTGTATTATCATTATTTTCATAAGGGAATGCAGATCCCTTGGGGCATCAGAGCCTAGATATAAGGTGTATTTGTGTTCTGTTGACCCATAAGCTAAGCACACACTCAATAAGTATTTGAACGAACAAGTAGTAAATATAAGTATTCACTAATGAATGTGGACCACTGCAAATAATGAGGGGTCTGGAATGTGCAACATGATGCTAGAAATAGACCTCAGTAGATGCTGTGGCTGTTGTGATGACTGTATGTGAATCTGTGGAAAGACCCCATCCAACCAAAAAAAAAATCTTCCTCACTGGGACCTCAAATGTCCTCACTGGCCAATGATGCTCCCTGCTAGCTCTTTGCAGTTCCTGATGTTAATAATGGAATGGCCTCCTTCAGGAAGGCAGCATGGAGGGTGAGCGTGGAGGAAGAAAGGAAGTCATAAGGAGAGGTAGGGTCCTGCTGCATCGTCGTCTTTTAGGACAGGCTCTGACACTAACCAAGTCCTGCAATCCCAAATGTACTCTCCTGCCACTTGCTGTCTTCCATATGCAGAAACCACTGCTAAAAATGAGGCTTGTTTTATTTTTCTTTGCTTCAATACGGGCTCTTAGTCAGTAGTTGCTCAATATTTCTTTCTTTCTTTCTTTCTTTCTTTCTTTCTTTTTTTTTTTTTTTTTGAGGCAGGGTCTCACTTTGCCACCCAGGCTGGTGTGCAGTGGTGCAATCACAGTTCACTGCCGCCTCAACTTCTTGGGCTCAAACAAGGTTCCCACCTCAACCTCCCTAAAAGCTGGGACTACAGGCATGTGCCACCACACCTGGCTAATTTTTTAATTTTTTGTAGAAACAGGGTCTCACTATGTTGCCCAGGCTGGTCTCAAACTCCTGGGCTCACTCCTTCCTCCCATGTCAGTCTCCCAAAGTGCTGGAATTACAGGCATGAGCTGCTGCACCCAGCTAATATTTCTTTACCCTTATGGAGCTAACAAATCATGTTCCAACCATTTCAGGATGAATGCTAAAATGGTGTTCAGATGGTAAAGTTGGACTTAATTCAGTGAGATTTAATAATAGACAATTTATGTCGATTTCCAAATAATACAAGTCAGTTCCAATATATCCCTTAAGAGACTTCCAGAACCCCATGGCGTCAGATGTGAAGAACAATCCCCACAGCTCTGCTGAGGCTGTGAGGGCGCTGGGGCTGCGGCGTCCTCCGCGCTGCCTTCCTTTCTGTTAGCTTGCATTCACTTCGGCTCCTGTAGCTTCCTTTCCAATCCCAGCTGTGCAACAGAAGAGCTCAGTAAAGGCCAGTTCAGTATTAGAAACGAGGGATGCTGGTCTGTTAATCTTTCTTCTCTATTAGTCCCCAAGGATCAGCTTTAGACACTGTGAAACCCGTGGGGCATTTCCATGCGGGCTCCACACTCTCATCGCATCCGTGGTACTGATGGTAGGAACAGAAGCCTCCGACGCTTTCCCCCGGCAGGTCCATCTTTCTGATCTAATCCTGGGGGTGCATCCATTGTCAGAGGTCTGAAGCAGCCCAGCATCCTTTCTCTGGGGAGAAGAGCACATGCATGTGATGCAATGTATTTACTTTTCAAAAGGAGGAAGGCTTCTTTGGGCCAAATGCCGTACCAATATAGTTAATTCTCAGTTATTTGCACTTTAATTACCTTGATATTTCTGAAAACAGAGCACTGTACTTTTTTAAGAGACAGGGTCTTGCTCTGTTGCTCTGGCTGGAGTACAGTGGCAGGATCACAGCTCACTGCAGCCTCCACCTCCTGGGCCCAAGTGATTCTCCCGCCTCAGCCTCCTGAGTAGCTGAGACTAAAGGCATGCCTCTACCCTGCCCAGCTAATTTTTAAATTTTTTGTAGAGACAGGGTCTCACTATGTTGCCCAAACTGATCTTGAACTCCTGGCCTCAAGTGATTCTCCCTCCTCAACCTCTCAAAGCACTGGGATTCTAGGCATGAGCCGCTGCCCTGGACTTGCACCAGTACTCTTGATTGACTTCTTGGTAATGGCCACCCGTTATTAGTGGCTACATTAGTTCAGAAAGGACTTGCACAGAGGCCTGTTTTGAAACATATGTGCTTTATTCTGGATCTGAGATCAAGAAAGGCCTGTGAAAATGAATGCCAAATTCTCTCTCTGGGCCATGGCTCGATCCTCCTGCTGTGGCCTCCTAAAGTGCTGGGATTACAGGAGTGAGCCACTGCGCCCAGCATCAGTGAGTTTTAATCCTTCATAGAGTTGTGCCACCATCAACACAATCCAGTTTTAAAACATTTTCATTGCCCCAAAAAGATCATTCATGCCATTTGCAGTCAACCTCCACTCTCATCTCCAACCCCAGCTACCACTCATCTTGCTGTGTGCACAGATTTGCCTTTTCAGGAAGTTTCAAATAAAAAGAATCAAACAATATGTGGCCTTTTGCATCTGCTTCTTTCATTTAATGCTTTTGAGGTGTATCCATGTCGTAGTGAGTATCACGTGTATATCATTTTTACGCAGGAATATCTGTCTCTTTGCCATCGGGGAGGATGCCATCGCATGGAGGTCCTGCATTTTGTTTTTCTGTTTCTCAGTTGACGGTCACGTGGGTTGTTTACAGGTCTGGGCTATTACAAATAATGTCACTATGAACATCTGTGTCCAGGTCTCTGTGTGGACACACACGGCTAATTTAATAATCAAAAAACAAAACCAAAGGACCAAAATGAATTCTGGAACTGTTTCTAGAATACGTTTCCTTTTTACCAAAATGGGAATTCTAAGAGTTGGGGAAGGAAATGTAAAGTAGGAGAGAAAGAAGTGGGCTCACAGCAGCCTTTCCCCTCCTCGGATTCGGGAACAAAGGGGCACAATTGTCCCACTCTGGAAGTGACTCACATTGGCACAGTTCATCCAAAGCTCCAGAACACGCTCAACATCCCGTCTGCCCCGCAGCACCTCTGACATCCATCTCAACCCAAACACCCACCCCTCTCATGGGTCCCTTCGTTCAAGGGCAGCAAATGAAGGACATCCCACTTCCCTGCCCCAGCTGCATGTAGTGAGAGCAGGGGTTTGAGTTTGGAGGACTGTGGAGAAAAGCCCCAGGCACCAGTGTCAGTTCAAGGGCTGAGACTTTAAGGTTTAGCAATTCGAATGTTTCAGCTAGGTCCCTTCCCAGTGCACAAAGGTCAAAGGTTGCAGTTATAGAAGGAAAGGATCAGAAAAAAAACCATGGAAAATAGGATCTGGTTCTATAAGCAGGAAAGAGATGCAGGAAACAATTCAGAGGAAAAGAGGCAAAAAGTAAACTGGCACTACAAGCTGGGGTGTCTTATTCACCAAGAGAAGCAAACGGACAGCACATTTTGGGGGACAATGTTTAACACAAGTAGATATTCATGATTTTTAAGCACTTTGGGAAAATCTAGTATTAATGAATATTAATGAGGACACCTGTCTTATTTATTGATTACAGCAGCTCTCCACTGGAAGTTCCTGTAGCAACTCGAGCTATGTCCTGGGTATCTAAGGATCCAGGTGATTCCTGGAACCTGTTGCAGAGGTTGCAACCCTGCCTCTCTCTTTCGGAACCTCAGGTTGCCCTAGTGACTTTTCTCCACGCCTCTTTGCGTGCTATCTATGGGACATAGAATTTGAACCTCTCTCTCTCCTTTTTCCTCTTCTTGCTTTGGTTGAATCCATCATTTCTAGGTGCGTGACAACATTCCCTAACTTAACCCCCCTGCTTTCCTATTTCAGCTACCGTCACAATGATCTTAATACCATTATGTATCTAGCACTTGGCAATTTTCAAAGAGCTTCCGCTAGATCCTCACTTGGAATCTTGTGATGCACGTGAGATAGCTAGGAGTGTCTCCTTTTTAAAGGAAATCATGGCAGAGAAGTTCAGTGACAGCCCAATATTACACAATCATAAAGTGGTGAGACCAGGAGCGGGTTACAGGTCCCCACCCTGGTGCAGTGAAAGGGTGGAGCACTTAAGTTCTGAAGTTTCAGGCAAATGTGCTGTGACGGAATGTGTTAAACTTAGGCTAACAGAGAATAGGGAAGGGCTGTAACAACTCATGATAGGTCTACAGAATACCTTCAAACCCATGAATTTGTATTTTAAGAACATACACGCTTGTGAGAAGTTTTCTAACTCATTTTTAAGTTTTCTAGATGTCTTATCCACATACTTTTTTTTTTTTTTTAAAGGCACTGAGATCTTGAAATTGAAATGTAGATAGAGTTGTGGGGTAAAGAACTTCTGTTGAGGCCAGGCGCAATGGCTCAAGCCTGTAATCCCCGAACTTTGGGAGGCCAAGGAGGGTGGATCACTTGAGGTCAGGAGTTTGAGACCAGTCTGGCCAATGTGGTGAAACCCCGTCTCTACTAAAAATACAAAAAATTAGCCAAGCGTGGTGGTGGGCATCTGTAGTTCCAGTTACTCAGGAGACTGAGGCAGGAGAATTGCTTGAACTCGGGAGGCAGATGTTGCAACGAGCTGAGATGGTGCCATTGCACTCCAGTCTGGGCAACAAAAGCGTGATTCCATCTCAAAAAAAAAAAAAAAAAAAAAAGCAAAAGGAAAAGAACTTCTGTTGAATGATGATTTGTAAAAATATGTCTGCAATATAGTACTGAGTACTAATTTTATGGGGCAAATAGCTCTTTATTTAATCTTATGACCTTGTATAAAATCTTGCCCTAAACTAAATTCAAATGTATAGCCATTAATATTTAATGATACAATATTAGTGCTAGGTTAACATTTACCCAAAAAAAAAAAAAAAAAAGATTTTCAGAAAGGAACATGCTTGGAATTGAATATGAACCAATCAATTAATTGTTGTGTTTATTCTGATGCTTTTTTTTTTTTCCAAAAGCACAAGACAAAAGTCCTGTATCACAAAATAATGTGTAATGTTTACAAGAGGTATTATAAATTGAGATGTTTTTATTTTGACTATTTGAGAGTAAAATTGTAGATAATGTTCCAAACCATCACCAAAGACGCAGAGCAAACTGTTCTGTATAGAAACTGTACATTAGGCCGGGCGCGGTGGCTCACGCCTGTAATCCCAGCACTTTGGGAGGCCGAGGCGGGCGGATCACAAGGTCAGGAGATCGAGATCATGGTGAAACCCCGTCTCTACTAAAAATAGAAAAAATTAGCCGGGCGCAGTGGCGGGCGCCTGTAGTCCCAGCTACTGGGGAGGCTGAGGTAGGAGAATGGCGTGAACCCGGGAGGCGGAGCTTGCAGTGAGCCGAGATTGCGCCACTGCACTCCAGCCTGGTCGACAGAGCGAGACTCCGTCTCAAAAAAAAAAAAAAAAAAAAAAAAAAAAAGAAACTGTACATTAAAAACAAGGCATTTTGGGGGAGATATTAAGGTAGAAAGGTTGATTCGCATAGATTCTCCAGAGTCCATGCCATTAAGTACAAATTCTTTGTTCATTTTAGCACCGGAAGCAGTACTCAGAACAAGTCATACCTAATGCTGCAGGAAACGTTTCCAAACTTGTATGAAGATACGTATTGGTGGCAGAGCTAATTTGACAGAAGCAACTCCATCTACCTTTTCGTATTATTTTGACATTAAAAAACATCTTGAAAGTAAACGAATACATACTGCTCTGTTAAATACTTACTTGACTTTTATGGTGTTTCTATAAATATATATATGTTTTAGAATCCACAAACTATCAAAATAACACTTTATAAAGAGAACTGCTTCCAAAAAAAAGAAAAAAGAAAAAAGCATTGCTTAGTTGGAACAAGAACGCAGTGCTATCTACAGCAGCTGCGGCTTAAGTGCACATAACATACTTTCATTAATTCTGATAATCTGCTGAATGGTGGAAAGAAGTTCCGAAATAGTTCCCTTGAACGTTTACAAAATACACAACTCCCGGACAAGTAGTATCTTTAACAATGTCGGGTTCTGAAAACTCTGATTGAAAGATACTTTGTGGAAAACACCAGTCCAAAAATATATATCCATTTCCCTGGTGCGATGGTATTGGACGTGACTCCGAGGTTCCTCTGGCGTCTCCCCACTCAGAACAGGCCTTTTGCTTTCTTCAGGTTCACCTGCTTCCAGGCGGGTAGGGTGTTGTATTCGTCCCGTGTCATGTCTAGTGCAAACTGGAAACATTGGGAGAAGCGCCCCGCGGCTCAGTGAAATGAGCTGGGCGTGTGTGTGTTGTTTTACTCCCATCCCCACCCCACCGGAAGAACCGCTTACCTCGAAGTCTTCATCGGTGAGATAGATCTCAAGCTTCAGAGGATGGACCCCCTCTGGGAGTGGCCTGGCCAGGAGGTCGGCCAGCGGGTAAATGGTTTTACAGAGCTTGGCTAAGACGTCTTCCACGAGGATGATCTGATTGGAAACTTCTGTGTCCTAGAGAAGAGGAGGGGGCAGAGAGGAGGGCTTGTGTCCTACATTTGAACTTGTTTCATTAAGTGCTTGCAAACACAGCCCTGTGCCATCTGCACACAGCCTGAGGACGCATGGCTCCACATCACTGAGGAGGAAACGGCTCTGAAAGATAAGGGATTGCCCAAAGGCCTGCAGTTGCCTTGAGTTTTAATTTTTTTAATTTTTAAATTTGAAATTAAAAAAAATATTTTGGAGACAAGGTCTCTGTTATCCAGGCTGGAGTTCAGTGGCACTGTCACAGCTCACTGCAGCCTCGAACTCCTGGGCTCAAGTGATTCTCCTGCCTTAGTCTCCCAAGTAGTAGGGACTACACATGTGCATCACCATGTCCGGTTAATTCTTCCTCCCTCCCTCCCTTCCTTCCTTCCCTCCTCCTCCCTTCCTCTCCCCTTCCCTCCCCTCCCCTTCACTCCCCTCCCCTCCCCTCTTGCTCTGTTGCCCAGGCTGGTCTCAAACTCTTGGCCTCAAGTGATCCTCTCACCTCAGCCTGATAATGCGCTGGGATTACAGGTGTGAACCACTGCATTTGACCCCCTTTTATTATTATTAATTTTTAGAGATAGTGTCTCGTTCTGTCACCAGGCTGGAGTGCAGTGGTGAAATCATAGTTCACCATAGCCTTGAACTCCTAGGCTCAAGTGATCCTCCCACCTCAGCCTCCTGAGTAGCTGGGCCTGCAGATGCATGCCACCATGCTCGCCTCACACACTTTTAAAATATTTTGTAGAGATGGAATCTTGTTTCTCTGACTTTTAGATATTTTCTCACCTTATCACAGAGTTTCAAACAAATCTTATCTCAAGACTGCCACTGGAAAAATGTTCACCATGAGTGAATTACAAACTAAGATTAGTAAATTTTAAGTCTAAACACCAGAGACCTCCAAATAATGGAATTTGTTTAAAAATATTTTTAAAATAATTAAACTGAAAATAAATCACACCCTCCTCCCCTCCCTGGCCTCATTTGTTTTGTTTTGTTTTGTTTTTTCTTTGTTTTGAGACAGAGTCTTGCTCTGTCGCCAGGCTAGAGTGCAGTGGCGCGATCGCGGCAATCTCCGCCTCCCAGGTTCAAGTGATTCCCTGTCTCAGCCCCCTTAGTAGCTGGGACTACAGGCGTGAACCGCCACGCCTGGCTAATTTTTTGTGGTTTAGTAGAGACAGGGTTTCACCATGTTGGCCAGGATGGTCTCGATCTCCTGACCTCATGATCCGCCCGCCTCAGCACCTTCTTAATCCACAATAGAAAAAGAAGGTCAGAAAGTGCATCCAGAATATTTTGGAGCAGAATCAAGTTTGCTTTTAAACAACTGTGTGAATTTAATCTGAACAAGCTATTCTGGGTAAATTATCTTCCTCCATTAAACTTGCGACCCCAGATTGGCTTCTCTCTTTTTGGGTGGGTGGATGATGGGAATGCATAACTAATAGCAGTTGCCCAAATCACAAATATATGGGGGGACTAGTGGTCAACAGGCAGGTTTTGGGCTGGGCATGGTGGCTCATGCCTATAATCCCCGTACTTTGGGAGGCCAAGGCAGGAGATTGCTTGAGCCCAGGCGTTTGAGACCAGCCTGGGCAACATAGTGAGATCCCCCCATCTCTACAAAAATCAGCTGGGCATGGTGGTGCACACCTATAGTCCCAGCTACTCAAGGGGCTGAGGCAGGGGGATGGTTTTAACCTGGAAGTTCCAGGCTGCAATGAGCCATGATGGCATCAGTATACTCCAACCTGGGTGACATGGCAAGACCTTGTCTCAAAAAAAGCGAGACGAAGGCAGGTGTTTGAGTGATCCTGCCTGCATCTGAATGCTGACTTTTCTACTTGCTGAAAGTCACTTCATATTTCTGTGCCTCTGCTCCCATGCCAGTAAAATGGGAATAATAAGAAGATAGATCTTGATGAACTGTTGTGATAATTAAACGAGAAAATCAGTGTAAATTGCTTGGAGTTGTGCCTAGTGCAGAATCAGCACTTGGTGAGTGTTAATTATTTGTATAACTTGCTGGCATGGGAAGCCCGACTCTTTTCTGGCTGGAATCCCATGGGCCTGCACAACAGTAAACAGCCCCATTGCCAACCCCCAGGATCTACAGTGAATACAGAGAGAGAATGGTGAGTTACCTCCTTCTGAAACTGGCTAAACTGTCCCACAGAACTGATGTTTATGGTTTCTTCGAATAAACATCAAAAATTTGACTATCCCAGTTTTGAAACTTGAGAAAGTTATATTTGTCTTATCTGAGTTACTTTCTCAGGAAATCAACCATCAGGCCTCTCTGAGAGTATCAGAAAGCCAACAGTGTAATCCTAGCACTTTGGAAAGTCAGCCTGTAATCTTAGCATGTTGGAAGGCTGAGGCCAACAGATGGCTTGAGCCCAGGAGTTCAAGACCAGCCTGAACAACATGGCAAAACCTCACTGAAAATACAAACTTAACTGGGCATTGTGTGTGCTTGTAGTCCCAGCTACTTGGGAGGCTGATCTGGGAGCACTGATTGAGCCTGGAAGGCAGAGGCTGCAGTGAGCTGTGATTGTGGTACTGCACTCCAGCCTGGGCTGGAAAAGAAAAGAAAAAATGGAAGCTTACCAGGCCCCTCACCCTTCATGATGCCCAACTGACTCCCTGCTTCCTGTTGACCACCTCCTCTTCCTCAACCCTCCTAATTTTAGCCCGTCAGAGACACAAATTTGAGACGACAAAATACACTTGGGTCATTTCCCCAATCAAAGCAGCTCTCCTACATGGTAAAAAAAAAAAAAAAAAAAATTCAAAACGGAAAAACACCATCTCCCATCAAACCAAAACAAATCCTCAGAACTGCTATTCCTAGCAATGTTAATAGCTCATCAATAAGAAATTCAACATCGTTATAGGTAACTTCTTTTTTGTGTGGTTGGAAAACATTCTGGATAACAATATATTTTGGTAGATAGAAGTTATGATAAATGGCTCATGTGAAAATACCAGGTGGTCTCCTAAAAGACAATATGAATGAGATGTTGAGCAATACCTTCTCGTAAGTGAGTCGCAGTACATCCATACATTCAGTTATCTGAACACATTAATTCATCAGATTTTGTTTGTGTCTCCTCTACACAAGGTTAACGTCTGAAACATGAGGGTTTGGTTGCACATCACATGGACACTGGAGACAAGCAATGCCAAGAAACAGGTTCTTAGCAAACAGAATGAAGAGTTCGCAGCTTTTACGTACATATATAGTCAGCATGATTAAACTCACCTTTGCTTTTAAGTTTTTAAAATTTAGGTATCATGTGTAAAAAATTACTACAATAGTTAATTGATTTTCCATTAGACTTCTCTTCTTCCTAAGCAAATTCTATGTCGACTTGTTAAAATGTTACAAAAGGAAAAATATTTTCCCACTTTGACAGTGCAACTGGATGTTCTCCCCAAAGTAAAGTCAACCCACAATCCAAAAGGCGCAGGAGGCACCTTCACAGGGCAGGAAAGCGTGCTCACCATCTCTGTGATCTCAGCAACGTCCTCTGTGTGCTCCCAGCTGGGAAACATATTGGTGAATGTCAGGGGCTCCAGGCCAGCATGGATAAGGTAAGACTTGGGGGGTGGTTTCTTGAGATTTTTCCCTGTAGTTACACAGAACAAAACGTCAGTAGACCCAAGAGAGACCCTGTCTTTCGCTGATTTCCCTTGAAATCTTTTCTTCTTTGTCAGAACTCATGACTTCATGCTTAAAATGCAAGTTATAAGTAGTTCATAACAACACATGGATAATGTTTATATAAGATGTTAGTTTCATGCCTGTGACTACAATAGTGACCTATAATCAACCTGAGTCTATACTTCTTGAACCTAATAAAACGCTCTGTATTCCTGGAAGGGAGAGCTCCTCTGTCTGCAGCTTCTGGGTGGAGCATTTTCTTCCTCCTGAATTCACCGTAGCGGCTTCCCTCTGCCTTCCTACCATGGGATTAACTCCAATATGACTGACAGCGAAAGACAGCATCTTACACATCTACATTTACTATAACATTGGGTGGAAGGTTTCATATGTTATTTATTGCTGAACAGTTTTTCAGGAAGAGAATCAATTGCATATACTCAGTGATATTAAACTAATAGTATCAATGAAACCATAAAAATGTGATATTAATTACTGGTATTTTCACTTTACATAAAGGACCAGAAATTTCATGTGGATGGTATATGAAAAACTACAAACTTACTTTTAGGATATAATACTAAAAATAATAATAAATAATAAAAAGGTTGGCAATGGCCATTCACCATTTGGGGGAGACTTTCATTCTCCAACAGCATGGTAGTGGTTGCAGATAATGTACATGGCAGAGGCCAACTTGTCTCTCAGTGTGATCAACCCGGAGTACAACAGGGTTTTAATCTGCCTGGGGCGTTCCACAATACAGCCTTTATCCTTGAGGGTAACATGTTAGATGGCCTCATAATACCAGAGAGAAAAACTAGTTCTTCTTCATGCTGGCAGCTGAGAATGCACTAATCGAAAAATAAAAATTAATAAATCTCAAAAAAATTAAAGTGAAAAAAATGGGTTTCATTACCACCTGCCAGGCTTTATAGACACCGGCTGACCCATGCAGAAAGAGAAAGAGGGTCTAGGGCTCCGGGGAGCTGCTGGCGAGGCCTCTTCTTTGCAGTACTGGAGTACGGTCTCCATCGTAATCTTCCGGTCAGAGGCAGGGCAGATGCGGGCAGAACCAGTGATCTTGTTCTTGATGGGCCACCAGCCTTGCCAGAGGTACACCTCGTGGTGATTGTTAACAGGGAAAAGCGCTGTGAGGGCAGGGACAGACCCCGACCGTCAGGAGCTCCTTCACGGACACTTCCAGCTCACTCCTCCCCAAACCTAGTGGATGCTGTTCCTCCCCGCTGGTGTGTCACAGGGGGAAACCCCCTTGGCCGTCAAACCAGGGGCAAAGAGGCAAACAGAAACCCAGGACACCCCAGCCCTTTGAAAGTTCAACTGGGAGAAGCCCCTAGGCAGAGAAAGGTGGCGTCAAGGAGTTAGTCTCTTTCCTTCCTCGTCCTCCAGGTCCTCCTCCCTTTGCCCCAGCTCAAGCCCCTGGCCCTTCTGGATACTGGCAGGACTGTGCTAAGAGTGGAAGGGATAATGCACGTGCCACTCAAGGGGCTGTTAGCACCACGTATCTCCAAAGAGCACAATCAACACTGGAGCACACATCTCACGGCAGACAGGTCAGTGGTGTTCCCGCCCTGGGCGCGACTGCTTAGCAGTGAGGTGAGCTCATGGTTCTCTTACAGAGAAATGGGCTTTAAACATCAAAACTGTGGCCAGGAGTGGTGGCTCATGCCAGTAATCCCAGTGCTTTGGGAGGCTGAGGAGGAAGGACTGTTTGAGCCCAGGAGTTCAAGACCAGCCTGGGCAACATGGTGAGACCCTCTCTCTACAAAAAGAAAAAAAAAAAATGTCAGGCATGGTACATGCCTATAGTCCCAGTTACTCAGGGACTGAAGTGGGAGGATCACTTGAGCCCAGGAGTTAGAGGCTGCAGTGAGCCATGACTGTGTCACTGCACTCCAGCCTGTATGACAAAGTGAGATGCTATTTCTAAAAAATAAAATAAAATGGCCGGGTGCGGTGGCTCATGCCTGTAATCCCAGCACTTTGGGAGGCTGAGACAGGCAGATCATGAGGTCAGGAGATTGAGACCATCCTGGCCAACATGGTGAAACCTCATCTCTACTAAAGATACAAAAAATTAGCCGGGCATTGTGGCGGGCACCTGTAATCCCAGCTACTTGGGAGGCTGAGGCAGGAGAATGGCATGAACCCGGGAGGTGTAGGTTGCAGTGAGCCGAGATTGCGCCACTGCACTCCAGCCTGGGCGACAGAGTGAGACTCCATCTAAAAAATAAATAAATAAATAAAAAATAAAAAATAAAATAAAATACAAAATAAAATGAAATAAATTGAAAATAAAAATTGTTCTACTGCCTTTTCCTCCTCACTTTTTCTCCTCCTCAAATTGTCAGCCTGACTCTTACTCCACGGGGCAAAACGCCTCTCACTGTTGCTGGTTGGCTCACCGTGTGTCCTTTCCTGGCACGCGTTTCAGGATTCTGTGAAAGCCACACTTTAAAAGCCCAGTGGAGGTTGATAACCTGCCCTGAGCCCCAGGATGAAAGGCGTGGGCACAACCTCTCTTTCTGATGGCTAAGATTTTCCAAGCATGACATGTGCACTGGTCAAACTTCCAGTGGTGCCCTGGGCTCTCAGTGCAAGGTGAGGTCCCTGGCTGCAGCTCCAGACTCTTGTAATGTGAGAAGCAACAAACACAAACTGAGAAGCAGCTGACCTTGGCTTCACTGGAGGGTGGGCGGGAGGGGCTGTCAAGCCCAGTCTCTTGTGACTTTCCTAACCAGAATGAGGGCACAGAGGTTTCTGTCTTGAGGCGGTGGCCTGGTGGAAACAGCCCTGACCTTGGGATCAGAAGACCTGGGCTGGAGTCTTGCCTCTGCTGTGGAGACTTGGTATGGCAGACCCTGTTCACTGGCTAACGTAGCTGATACCTCCATACCCTTCTCCCCTGCCATTTGCTTTCCCAGGATCCCTTGCAGCTGGGGTTGGCCATGTGGGAAGCTCTGGCCAATGGGATATAAGCAAAAGTCTGCTTGGGATTTCTGGGAAAATGTCTTTTTTATCTGATTAAGGAGAGAGATGTGGCTATTAAGTTCCCTTTTTTCCTCCACCCTTCTTTCTCTTTCTGTCTTGAATGCAAACATGATGGCTGGAGCAATGGCAGTCAACCAATGACCATGCAGCAACAAGACTGAGAGCAAGGCTGGGAGAAGAGCAGAGACGCCAGGCCTGCCACTGTGGTGCTCAACCTGTTCTTAGCTGACGTCTTTGGGTGGGTTAAGTAACTGAGCCTTGTTTCTTATGCTATAATGTGTGGCTGATTTCACCCTCCTTCCTTTTGGTTTAGGGGTGAGGATAAGCATATGTTCTGGGTGTGCAGAAGTACATGGAAGGTGTGTCTTCTGCTGCTTAGCAGTGTGTCATAGCTGCCGCCTGCAAGTGGTACCCGACTGGGGCATGCTGTACAGATCTTCCTGCAGGAAGGGCATGGAACTGACCACAGAGGGGGCTGGGGCAGGGTACACAAACTCCGTGGCCACGAAATCCCCAGAGGAGCTGCTGAGGATGAACAGGTGGGGTGCGAAGTTAAAACTTCCAGGATCTTTGAAAGAAAAGAGGACAAAGCTAAAGATACCGTATGAATTAAAGTAAATTCCAGATGAAGAATAAATGTAAAATATGAAATAATTCAAAGCATTGTGGAAACAGGTAGAATTTATCTGAGCTTTGAGGTGCAGAAGACCTGTTAAATTGTAATAGTAAAAGAACTGGCCAGGCGCGGTGGCTCATGCCTGTAATCCCAGCACTTTGGGAGGCCGAGGTGGGCTGATCATTTGAGGCCAGGCGTTTGAGACCAGCCTGGCCAACATGGTGAAACCCGTCTCTGCTAAAAATACAAAAATTAGCTGGGCATGGTGGCACATGCCTGTAATCCCAGCTATTCAAGAGGCTGAGAATCGCTTGAACCCAGGAGGTGGAGGCTGCAGTGAGCCAAGATCGCGCCATTGCACTCCAGCTTGGGCAACAGAGTGAGACTCTGTAACAAAACAAACAAGCAAGCAAACAAACAAAAAAGACTGGAGTCTGCTTCTATATCACCTCAGTTTTTCCTAGCTTCAATCCCATTTCCAACATTACAACTGTATTGGAGTTTGAAAGGAAGAAGAAAACTCATTTAAGTTCCTAAAAGTTCAGGGGTCATATTTATTTGATTTTTTCAGTCATTTCTTTGGTAAAGTATCTGTAACATAGGTTCCATAAATGATTCTAAAGTATTTTCACTAAAAATGGCCTTTCCTACCATCCACTATAGATCTGAACTGGCTAAGTTTATATGTTTTCGAGAGGGCAAAATAAAATAGGAACCATCAATGACTACATTATAAATACCTAAAATTAATTTGGAAGCCACTCAACTGAAATTTCTGCTAACTTAGCAAAAAATACTGCCTTTGATTAGCAATCCTTTTCCTCAAAGTAGTGAAAATGTGTTGCACCAACTAGATTACTAGGGAAAGGCATGTTTCAAATAGATGGTAACAGTTTATAAAGACCTAGACATTTTTAGCACTCAAATACATTGTATAAATACACATTTACACTTAAATAACCAATATCATGTCCTAACATTCTAAATAGACTTGACCGTATATATCCAAAATACAATTGTATCTCTTTTTAAAAGTATTTTTATTTTAGAGACAGGGTTTTGCTCTGCTGCTGGGGCTGGAGTGTAGTGGTATAACCATAGCTCACTGCAGCCTTGAACTCCTGGGCTGAAGGGGTCCTCCTGGCTCAGCCTCCCAAAGCCCTGGGACGACAGGCAGATGCCACTATACTGGGCTGATTTTTTTATTTTTTGTACAGATGGGGTTTTACTATGCTGCCCATAGTAGTCTTGAACACCTGGCCTTAAGTGATCCTCCCACTTCAGCTTCCCAAAACTCAGGGATTACAGGTGCAAGCCTAGACTTCTATTTCTTTAAAGATATTTTACAAAATGGGCATTTCACTAATTTTCGTTAAGAGTTTTTCTTCACGTATTGAAATGTAGTCCTATATACAAATTCATTTTTCATATGTGTATTCATTTTTAATTTTAGCAATGTAAAGATTCAGTTTTCAGTGGGAAGAACTTATGGGGCCATTCTTTTCCTTTTCTTTTTCTTTTTCTTTCTTTTTTTTTTTTTTTTTTGTATTTTTAGTAGAGATGGGGTTTCACCGTGTTAGCCAGGATGGTCTCGATTTCCTGACCTCTTGATCCGGAGCCATTCTTTTCACAGCCTTGATCAGTTGCCTAATTTAAAGTGTAATACAAAAATTAACAGGGTGTGGTGGCAGGCACCTGTAATCCCAGCTACTCGGGAGGCCAAGGCAGGGAGAATTGCTTGAACCCAGGAGACAGAGGTTGCAGTGAGCCAAGGTTGCGCCACTTCACTCCAGCCTAGGCAACAGAGCGAGACTCTGTCTCAAAATAAATAAATAGGGCCTGGTGCGATGGCTCATGCCTGTAATCCCAGCACTTTGGGAGGCTGAGGCAGATGGATCACGAGGTCAGGAGATTGAGACCATCCTAGCTAACACGGTGAAACCCTGCTTCTCTAAAAATACAAAAAATTAGCCGGGCGTGGTGGCGGATGCTTATAGTCCCAGCTACTTGGGAGGCTGAGGCAGGAGAATGGTGTGAACCTGGCAGACGGAGCTTGCAGTGAGCCAAGATCGCGCCACTGCCCTCCAGCCTGGGTGACAGAGCGAGAGCGAGATTCTGTCTCTAAATAAGTAAATAAGTAAGTAAATAAATAAATAAATAGATAGATAAATAGATAAATAAAGTGTGGACATGTTACGCCATCAAAGCAGTTTCAAAAATAAGTTTGGTACCAGTAGTGCTATTTAGGAATAACAGAAAACAGAGGTGTGAAGACTGCTTATGGTTAAGTATCCTTGCCCCAGAGCCACCTATTTATAGAAATTAAACCCCTATCGTGCCCTGGAGGAGCCTGGCTCAGCATCCCTGGGCACCTCGAGCAGCTGTCTCCTGACCCTGCTGGAGTGCGAGCAACCCTACCCTGCAGGCGCTGGGCCAGGACACTGACCACAGCAGGCCGGCCAGCATCGGCCAAGCAGAGGCTGTACCACCTGTGCAGCTGCTGCTTTTTGCTGACCCTCTCCCAGAAGTGCTCCCTGAGCTCTGACTCGGTCCTGTTTGCAGGTGTGCCAACCCTCTCCCAGAAGTGCTGCCTGAGCTCTGACTCGGTCCTGTGTGCAGGTGTGCTGACCCTCTCCCAGAAGTGCTCCTTGAGCTCTGACTCGGTCCTGTTTGCAGGTGTGGCTCTTGTGGGCACAAGTGATAGAGGAGCCGGATGAGTGTCACCAAGAGGCCAGAGCTTCCATGTTGGCTACAGAGTGACTGCAAGTGCCATTGGGCTGTGCTTCTGCTGCTGGAGGGATGGTCTAGAATCTGAACACTCTCTGCTCTATCCTAATTCTCCAAAGCTGGACTTTTCCAAAGTTGTAAGTCTGAAAGGAAGGAAGGAAGGAAGGAAGGAAGGAAGGAAGGAAGAAAGAAAGAAAGAAAGAAAGAAAGAAAGAAAGAAAGAAAGACAAAGAAAGAAAGAAAGAAAGAAAGAAAGAAAGAAAGAGAAAGAAAGAAAGAGAAAGAAAGAAAGAAAGAGACGGGGGCAGGGAGGCAGGGAGGCAGGGAGGGAGGGAAGGAAGGAAGGGAAAGGAAAGAAAGAAAAAGAAAGAAGGAAGGAAAGAAAGAAGAAAGAAAGAGAAAGAAAGAGAAAGAGAAAGAAAGAAAGAAAGGAGAGAGAGAGGAGGGAGGGAGGGAGAAAGAGACAGAGGGAAAGAGGGAGGGAGGGAGAGAAGGAGGGAGGGAAGAAAGGAAGAAAAGAAGGAAAGAAACGAAGAAAGAAAGTGCCTGGGCAACATAGTGAGACCCTGTCAAGGAAGGGAAAGGGAGGGGAGGGGATTGTGAGGGAAGGGAGTCCCTCCCACTGGGGGTCCTTGTCTGACACCCCACTACTCTCTGGAAGGAGAAGCTGGAGCTGCTTGAGCCCTGGAAGAGCCCATTCCTGCTGTTTAAGAAGCTCCTGAAGTTTGATGTGTTCAGTGGCCCAACTTCAAGCTGCCTTGCCGCTGGTTCAACCCTGACCTGCTCCACAGTCTGGTGACTGGGCTCTTCGGCCCGTCCTTGTAACCAAACTCATGGCTCCCCACATCCTGTGCTGGAGCCCCACTCTGACTCCGTGCCTGCAGAGCGGGTTAACAGCACAGTTGGGTTTGAAAAGAGGCGGGCCTGGGTGTGAGTGTCCCGCTGTGCTCCCTGCTAGCTGTGTGGCTTCAGGCAGGTTCCCCATCTTATGGTCCTGTTCCTCATCTGAGAAATTAGCATCACAACAGAACAAGTCTCAGGGAGCCCAGGAGGCACTCAGCTGGAGGCAGGATAAAGCCCCCGCATCGTGCTCTGAGGGGGCAGGGGGACCTCTGGACCACAGCCAGCTCTGCACAGCACACAGCCCCACTGGCTGTGCTCAGTGAGACCCGCCTGCTGGGTGTTCCTGCACTTGCTTTACATCATGGATAACTGTCTTGGAGACAGGATCTGAAATAGTTACTTGGTCCCTACAAAAAGTGTCTTCCATAGAGTAGGTGCTCAGGAAATGGTGTCAGTTGATGAACAGATGCATTTTATATAAACCAGGAAAGAAATCACGTGGTTCTGAGCCTGCAGTTTTCTGAAGCAAACAGCTGCCTGTGCTTCCTGTGGCCCTGGGGGCAGGTGCACCTGCACAGCAAGGGGGCTGTAAAGAGGCGAAAAAACTCTCTTCTGAGTTGAAATTACAGACCTGTGACCTGCATGCTGAATGGGAAGGGGTGAGGAGCGCTGTGGGAAAGGCTCCTCCTCGGCAAGGAAAGGGGTGATTTCTCCAGAGCATCCAGGCGAGTGTTTTGCAATGCGGTATATCACCATCAGGAACCGAGGAGAGTTTAGACTCTGCATTTACTACACCAGACCCACAAAGCACCACGCGTGCTCTCAGTCTCAGGAGAAACAGACTCTTTCACTTTTCAAATCAATCTTCCGTGCGTGTATTTACTATAATGTTACAGCCCATTTGGTTCCAGCTTTAAATCACGAAGACATGCTGTACTTAACGACTTTAATTGAAGCAACACACAGTCACATGGGAAATATCATTTAGAGGCCAATCATCTCTTTCCCAGAAAAGCTCTGGGGACAGGGGCAGGGGAGAGAGAGAGGGAGCCGAGAAGACTTGATGTGCAAGTTCAATTTCTACAGGTGAACACCAGCAGCTTTGGCAATGCTAGGTTGTTAGGAATTCAGCCTTACTTCTTTTCATCTCTGTGGTTTACTAGGTGGCTCTCAAAGGCACATGACTGCAGTGCCCCACTGCACACACCCAGCAGAGAGCACAACAGGGCTCATTGGGGAAGCTGGCTCCTGCAGGGCTGCTGGGCCGACCTCTTTCAGCTGGAAAAAACCATAAGTGCTCACTAACCTGCTGTGCTCACCATGAACTTCCACTTGACCACATAGGCATCCCCCTCGTGGAACTGCCCGATGCTCTGTTTGGGGAGCCTGCTATAGTCGAATTCTAGGATGTGCCAGACATCCACAGAGACACTGGTGATCTCAAACTGCCTCCTGTCATGTCCTTCCACCAGGCCACAGCCACGGCCGACGTTCACCTGGTCCAGGATGGTGCCTGCTGTCGTCTGGGGCATGGACACCATCCGTGTCACATCGTACGGCTTGACATCAGGGGGGTCTTCCTGTGGGGAACACGAAGACATCGGTTCAGTTGCCTGTTTCCACAGCCATTCCTTGTCACACTCAATGCTGCTTCAGCTGTTCATGGGACAGCATAAAAATACAGCTTCCATCCTCTATCTTAGGATGTTTAACTGCAGTCAGGGAAAGGCTGCATTTCCAGAAAGACTCTGGGAGGTCTGAACACCCATTGCCACAACAGCACATGGATGCCCGAGAACAGGTGCAAACCAGACTCTTCACCTCCCGGAGTCAGATTAGAATTGGAGGCCTGTCTGCTGTTCTACCAGTGAATCCTGGGAAGGCCTCTTAGCTTTAAGGGGGTGTGTGTGTGTGTGTGTGTGTCCATGGTTTTTTTTTTTAATTAAAAAAATATTTTAGTTGACACATTATTATGAGTATGATTTGATGTGTTGATACATGCATCTGTTTTATGGGGAAGGGGGTGTGGGAAGGAGACGGGAGAGGGAAGATAGGGAGATGTTGGCCAAAGGTTACAAAATGACAACCAGAGAGGAGGAATGAGCTCTGGTTTTCTCCTGCACAGTGGGGTGACTGTTTTCCAATACTGTATTCATATTTCAAAAGAGCTAGAAGAGAAGATTTGAATGTTCTCACCACAAAGAAATGGTACATCTGAAGTGATGACCACACGAACTATCCTGATTTGATCATTTTACATCAAGGCCATGTTTGTTGGGACCCGAACCAAGCCCTGAGGATTGAGACTTGGTCACTGGAATACCTTGTGCTGGGCAAGTTCCCTGGGGTTCTTCTCATTCTCTCTCTTCGGTTCTGTCCAATCCAGAAACTTCTCTTTGAACAAAATTGTTTCATTGTGTTCAGTAAGTCTCCCAAATAGAGCCCAGTCGGGTCGCCCCTGTCCTTTTCTGCAGGGTGGGGGTGGGGGTTGGGAGAACAGACAGGAAAAGAACCAAGATTAAGCCAAGCTTAAACAAAGGAATCTAAAACACATGCGGCTACTGGAAAAAATCTCAAAGCATGTAAGTGGTGTATAGAACAAATGGTTTATTTTCCTGCATGTTACCAAATAATGACATTTTGTTATTTTAGTCTGAAGTCTTGCAAAGCTTTGTGTCCATGAAGTTTTTGATGTGCCTAAATGTGACATGAACCATGTCAGGACTAGACTTTTCTTACAATCTAGCAAGTCTTTTTTTTTTTTTTTTTTTTTTTTTTTGAGATAAGGTCTTGCTCTGTTGCCCAGGTTAAAGTGCAATTGCACAATCACAGTTCCCTGCAGCGTCGAACTCCTGGGCTGCAGTGATCCTCCTGCTTCAGCCTTGCAAATAGTTGGAACTGCAGATGTGTGCCACCATGCTTGGCTGATTTTTTTTAATAGAGACCAGGTCTCATTATGTTGCCCAGGCTGTCTTGCACTTCTGGCTTCAAGCGATCCTCCCACCTCAGCCTCCCAAAGTGCTGGGACTACAGGTGTGGGCCACTGTGGCTGGCCACATTCTAGCAAATTCTTGTCTTTGGAATGCCCTTGGGGTGGCATGCTGGGTGGAGATTTTGGCAATGGCAGGAGCTGTGGGCAAACCTCACTTGTCATCTACTCTATGCCACCCAGTCACCTGCAAATGCTCACCAAGTTTCCCTCCAATTAATTAATCGACGTAAGGAAGAGGTAGCTCCCCTCCCCACAATTCTCTACTATTTTATTTCATGTTACAGCAAAGCTCTCCAGAGTACGGAGATTCTCCTGTCACTAAAATGAACACACTTTCATTTTCTTGAAGTGCCCTTTTGTACACTTATTTCTAGGCGACTGGCCAGGGCAGCAGACAAGGAGAGCACAGAGAAATAGGAAAGAAAATGGCACAGTCCCAACTGGAGGTCTTGTGTGGGCTTGAGATTTCAGAATTTGCGCTGTCCCCAAGAACACAGGTAATTTAGAAAAAGTCAGAGCTGAGGGTTGGGTGTGGTAGCTTATGCCTGTAATTCCAGCAGTTTGGGAGGCCGAGGCGGGTGAATCACCTGAGGTCAGGAGTTCAAGACCAGCCTGGCCAACACAGTGAAACCCTGTCTCTACTAAAAATAAAAAATTAGCCAGGCGTGGTGGTGGGTGCCTGTAATCCCAGCTACTCGGGTGGCTGAGGCAGGAGAATCGCTTAAACCCGGGAGGTGGAGGTTGCAGTGAGCCAAGATAGCACCATTGCATTCCAGCCTGGGCGACAAGAGTGAGACTCTGTCTCAAAAAAATAAATAAATAAATTAAAAATTTAAAAAAAGAAAGAAAAAGAAATAAAAGAAAAGAAAAAGTAGAGAAGATACGCGTGCTGTGGAGGGCGTAGCCCTGGAATAATATGCATGATCTCTTATCCCTTCACATCCATCTTCGGCTGTGAATCCGGCCCGGGATGCAGCCACCCCTTAGAGCAACCCGCCCTGCTGCCCATGCCCTGCTGTGCTACTGCCTCAGTGGCTTCCTGCTTGGTCAAGACCACAGCTGCTGATGTCACAGCTGAGGCACATCAAAAAGGCTGCCTGATTCAAAGAAAGCTGCCGGATAAATCATAGAACACAGACACTTCCACCTCGTGCTCTTGTGGGACTTTGGGAACCAAACATAAGCACCTATGGAAAATGCACACGGTCTTGAAAGGCTGTGGTCTTTATCAGAAAATATCTGAATGCCTGTCTCTTATGTCAGTCCTACTCTGCAGGCTTGCTAAGATGATGATTGAAAGGGTTCTTGGCTTCTGCTTTAGAATCTGTCGTTTATGTTTTGAAGCGTCGTGAGCAAGCCACGTGGCAGATTGCAGGGTGAGGGGGACGAACCTGGGCCAGGAGCCAGGTGTGTTTCTCTCCCCCCTTCCCTGACTTACAGTTGGAACTGGGCTCAGTGGTTCCAGCCTCATTTGCTAAGAAGGGCTGGGTGTGTAATCCTGGCTGCATCTTAAAATCCCCAGGAGCTTTTAAGACGTATTGACACGTAAGCTCTAACTCACATGAATCGAAAACACATCTCGGGCTGGGCTGAGCAAACGCATCTTTTTAAAGGCCCCTCAGGTGATTCTGTCTCAGAGATGTTGGAGCTCCGTCATCTACTTCCAGATCTGTGATTATGCCATTATTAAATACAGTTGGCCATCACATAGATTTTATGCTTTAGCCTGTTTTTTTTTCCTTTGCTATACCAAATAAAATCGTTTGAGCTGTAGTTCCAGTCCTTAAAACAATGGTTGTTACCATATTGATGTTAAACATTAGTACATTTGCTTAACAAGGATTTTAAAACTTCTTACCACATTGACATAATTTTAATGATTTCTATAATAATTAATAAGGAAATCAATAATTGGATTTTAAAGCAGGAACCTAGGCAGGAAAGTTGAAATTCATATACCAGTTCAATGGAAAACATTAAAATGCAGTTGTGTGATGCCCAATATTCTACGCTGTTTGGTGGTTCATCGGTTTCAATCTATTGTAATGGCACACATAGTTAAAAAACCTACTTTTTTTTGGTCTGATAGTTGAAAGAACAACAGCAATCCTTTGCATGTAAGAATTCTTTTTTTCATAATCATAATTTCAGAGTTTGTACATATTCTATTGAATTGCCAAAATGACTTTAAAGAGTCCAGTACATGCAGGGAATATTAAAATTGCAATCATAATTTTAATACCATCTTTTCCCCCTCTTCCCTTCCCAAAGGTATAAAGACATAAACATCATCTGCTGCCAAATAAATGCTGGAATTTGAGGGTGATGCTGGGAAGGTATGAAATTAGAAGGAGGCATGTTGCTTTTGCACTTTCAGATCAATGGCTGAATTCCAGACCCGGGAAGCCTTTCAGATCTGCATGTATTTGTTTCAACAATTGCTGTTCGTCTGCCACAGCAGCACCTGGGATGCCGCAGGGGAACTTGCAGCTTTTCTTGCTCACTTCAAGAAATCAGCTCTAACAAACCTCTTCCAGAAGACTACAGCATCCATATTTCCACAATAGTTAGATAAAAGTTAAAGAACTGTTCCTTTTGTGAATATTCACAGTCCGCTGCATATATCCGTTTATGAAAACTGAACCCTATAAAGAGCGAGAGTAGAGACTGGTGAGAACGGAGGGATCGAAGGGAATCAGCTCGCTCGGGAAGCCGTCCCCAGGCAGTGGCAGGAGTACCTGGGGATAAGTGGATTGCATTCTCCAGGATCCAGGGGATTGATGTCACAGTTCTCATAGTCAAAGGTTCCATTCCATAAGTGCTTTGCCAGCTGAAATGCTATTTTTCGTTGTGCTAATGTGCCTTCTTTCCCATGCCATATGTAAACTTCACTACCAAAATCAAACACCAGTACCTGGGAGAAATGGCACAAAAGAATTTGTTAACTTCAAGAACGTGCAACAGTTGAATCAGGTGCAACAGGGTCTCTGTTGACAGCGACTCAAACAGAGGAAGACAGAAATCCCAATGGGGCAACCAACGCAGACACAAAAACGCCAGGAGATCTCAGCTGGCACTGCCCCGCACAAAATGCCAGGAGATCTCAGCTGGCACTGCCCCGCCAAGCCAGCCTCCACCCTGGGGGCATGCTTCCTCCTCCCAGTGTCCTAAGTGGCCAAGATAATGTTCCTGCCTCTGAACTCTCAAACTGCTTACAACTTGCAATTCACAAGAGTTCTTTAGGTACATCATCCTGTCGACTTCCTCCCTCTCTCCCCGATTCCTTCCCCTCTCATGTGCTCATTCATTAATATATACATAGAGGCCACTTCATATATGCCAGGCACTCGTGGTCCAATGGTGTCTTCTCTCCCGTACACAATTCCAAGATCCTTAAGGGCAGGGATTAGATCATAGTAATACATACAGGAGGGATTGATTATTAAGTGTTTGCTGAATGAATACATGAATGTAATGCTATTTCTTATTTTCACAGTTTGTTTTACTCTTTCGATTTCTCCCTTCACTTCCAGCAATTCAAATTTGCTTAACTCTAAACTCGGCTCAATTTCATTTTCTATTGAAAATTATTCCTGATGATTTCTTTTTCTGTGACTTTTCCTCCATGTAAATGCCCATACATATCACACAGTCAACCTTGCTCCAGATTACATTCCTTTTAATACTCTTACACCCAATAAAACTTAAGGGCCTGTGTGCCTTCCACTTTCTCAACACCTAGTATACTTAACGGTACTGGAAATAAATGTAATTAATAAATATTTACTGGTGTGATAGGACAAAAACAGCATATTAATTGAAAAATCCATAAATTATATATATATGCATCTATTGTTCCTCAAACTTAAGGACTGAAAAATATTCTAGTTAATGTTTATACAAAATGTAAGAGATAGGGCTAATATTTACATTTTGCCTATGATGCTTTCAATGATCCATGCCACCTTTGAACAATATTCTGGATTCCATATTAGCATTTAAGATGTCAGTAATGGGTTGAAATAACAAATATTCTGGCTGGGCACAGTGGCTCACACCTGTAATCCCAGCACTTTGAAAGGCTGAGGCGGGTGGATCACCAGGTCAGGAGATCGAGCCCATCCT
Organism: Chlorocebus sabaeus; assembly: GCF_047675955.1. Lineage (NCBI taxonomy): Eukaryota > Metazoa > Chordata > Mammalia > Primates > Cercopithecidae > Chlorocebus > Chlorocebus sabaeus. The sequence goes on from NC_132912.1 coordinate 37,247,668, forward strand.
GGCCAACATAGTGAAACCCTGTCTCTACCAAAAATACAAAAATTAGCCAGGCGTGGTGGCATGCACCTGTAGTCCCAACTACTCAGGAGGCTGAGGCAGGAGAATCGCTTGAAGCAGGGAGGCGGAGGCTGCAGTGAGCCGAAATCTCGCCACTGCACTCCAGCCTAGCAACAGAACAAGACTGTGTCTCAGGAAAAAAAAAAAGAAAGAAAATCTTTTTAAAAACTGCAAATGTTCTACAATGGGTACTGACACTGGCTAACCTTTATTGGGCACTTAATCTCTAATTTATTGGGCAGCCTGTGCTGAGTGCTTTCAATGTGCTTTCTCATTGAAGGGCAGAGCCCATGGGCTGTACCTCTTTGGGTTGCAGAAGGGAGCACTTTGGAATTTCCCCCCAGTAGTTGTTATCAGGAACAAATTTGTCATCTATGAGACGGTAAATGCAGTTAGTTTCTATTATGGCTGCTTCATAGAGTTCATCTTCTTTTGGGTCTCCAGCAGCTTGGGGATAAGAACAACAGGAGGGCATCACATTTTACGTTGCAAAATAGCTGGTTTAGAAGAATGAGCTAAGGGAGAAGAAAGCAGATTCAAGTCTTGTCAATCTCTGAAGTGCAATAAAGTCTTACACTGGTAACTGGTCTGGCCACCCAGAAGCTTCCAGAAGTCTTTGGCTGCATGAGTGTGTATGTTAATTCCTTCTTCGATGGTTTAGATATAAACAGCTCTACAATCAAACTTCCTCTTTGTCTGAATTAAAGCTGCAAGTTCTGAGGCCTAAGAAAAGAAAGGAAGACAATTACCTGGGTAGAAAAGCCCTTGGCTAGACAGAGTGGCACGTGTCAAAACCAGAGGGAGAAACAGTGTGTGCCTGCAAGGAAAGCCTTGTGATCATGGGTGTGGGTGGATGCTGGTTACTGGGTATTTTCAATGACCTCGAGAAAATGTAACTGAAAGACCAGGGAGTATCTATCAATTCTTTAGAGCAACAGTTCTCCATCTTCAATAGGTCACATGTGATGCTTTAAAAAAACACCATTCTTTGGGCTTTACCCCATGACAGTCTCATTCACTAGGTCTATGGCAGAACTTCACAGCTACCTGGGATAAAGGACTTTAAAGGGGGCCGCTTCCTTTTTTACACAGGAGTAAGAAGGAACCCAGGACCTAAACACTTGGGTGTAGGTCATAGTCCTAAAACATCCCATTTAAACACGTAATGAAGGCTTGTTGAGAGACATTCAGGAAAAGAAATCCTACCTATCCCTTCTCATTTGAATGCAACACCTGGTGTTTGAGAAGCTTTGTGACTGATGCCAGGAAGAACACTCCACTGGTGTGTAAAGGAGAGGTTAGCTAAAGCATTTTTATTTTGCAGGTGCCAACCTTTGCCTTTTCTATGACGTTTGCAAACTCTCCTACCCACAGGAAGCAGCAGTGGGGAGAGAGCAGGAGGAAGCAGTCCCCACTGTTGAGCGCCGAAGCTCGAGGTTCCACCAGCCTGGTCTGCACGTGTCTTCTTCCTGAACACAAGGCAGACAATCACCGTCTTTCCAGACAGAACGGGGACAGGACGCACCCACATTGGAAGCATCTCTGCTGCAGACACTTTCACTTCTAAAGGGTCTTGTCTGCTAATAAGAGTGCCCATGGCCCAGGGTGGCAGCAGGGGGATTTAGAAAGGGCATCATGATGGCATTAGTGGCTGCTTCTGTGGTTTGTGCTTTCCCAAACGTCACCCGTTTCTCAGGACCATTATCAGTGTCATGTGTGTGGGTTAATGAGGGCTCCCCCTTCCAGGGAGATGAGCGCACAGGCTCCTTTTCCCTCCTTCACTCTTCTCCGGGGGCCTTTCTCTCCCCTGGCCACCTCCTGCACCCAATTACATCTGTGGCCCAGGCAAGGGAAGCCACGCCTTCAGGAAGGGTCAGATCTTCCCTTGGGGAGTTTCCATTATGAACCCTAGGGGCCTCTCAACAGGAAGGATGGAGCCACCACCTTCTGTGGCTTTCAACACCTTCTCCTGAATATTTGTTGATTTTGAGCTTTCCACAATTACACTGATCGTGTAGTCTCTGGGTTAGGACTCAGGACAGAGATCGGTGATTTGAGCTTGTCACTGGTCTTTTTAAACACACACAATAGACAGCGGTCATGCAGAAACATGCAGAAAACCCTCCCGGAGGGAGAGGATATTTCCTCCATTCACATCTGGAAGATTCATCTATACAGTGGCCGCCAGGAGGCAGCCGAGTCTCCCTCCTCATGGCCCAGAGCCCCCCTGGCTAGTCTTTGGAATCTCCCTGGCTATGGACAGGAAGGGCACTGGAGTGCAAGGCAGGTGGGCTTCATCTGCATCCACCTTCCCTTGATTCCTTCCCCAAGCTGTGTCTTCCTCCCCGGTTCTGTACTGACTCGGGGAGGACTGGGCAGGGAGCAGAGAGCCCCTCTGATGACGTAGGGCACTTCTGGTAACTGCATGGATGTTTGGCCACCACGTGGGGCATGGGGCACCAGGAGCAAAAGCTGGGATTCTGGAGTGGGGGGACCTGGGTTCGAATCCAGCTTTGCCACCCAGTAGCTGCTGGGACCCCAGACACATTCCTGCCTCTGGAAGCCATGATGGGCAGAATACTTCCGATGTCATGGGATTGGGGGAAGCTTAAGAGACAGGAGGTTGCATAGCAAGGAACACACAGTAGGTTCTCAAAAAGCGTGCATTCCCTTCCCGGCACAGGCGATGAATTACACAGTCAGGAAGCTTTATGTGACTAGACAGAAACCACGGGCCCTGAGTCACCGTGCCAGGCTGCTCTGAAATACCTTTAATCTGCAACAGCATCAGCCTCTTGTAGGGCACAGCGCTGTTGTTGGAGTTCTGTTCCGTCAGGTTGACGCTCCGCAGGCTGACGTTGCTGAAGTTTTCTTTACTGGCTAAACCCGCCAGGGTGACTTCTGAGAAGCTGGAGTTGGAAGACACTGGGCAGGTTGAATAAGGAAAGACAATGCAGGAGGTTCAGTTACAGTGACAATATTTGCAGTAAGAAATTATTCATAACTGACTCAACACCTTTGCCTTTTCAAGTTAATCCTGAAAGGGAAAACGTAATCAAGTTTGATTAAATGTGCAATTCAGTGCTTAACCACCTTGTTAAGAATTAAATACAGCATTGAAAATATAAACTGCTTGTTGACAAGTGTCACACCGTGCTGTGCAGAGGGACAAGAACTGAGTGATGATGTGGACCAGCCACTTTAGTACAAAACCAGGAGTCGGATTCACTTGTTGCAATTCCACTGGAAGCTGTTATAAATCCTAACAACTTTTAGATGCCCGAATGTACAGATGCCAGATGACTGTTAGACAGTTTTCACCAAAAGCCTTTATATGTAAAGAAAACAAAAAAGTAGACACTCTGTAAGGGATGATTCGGTTCTAATCTTTTGCTGAAGCAAAGTGATCAACTAGACGTTATCTTGAGGTCTACTGCTCTCAGAGTTAAGACTGTATTTATAAGATGCTGGGTTTTCAGTGCAAACATCTATGGGTCAGTCAGTCATCACTAATCTAACCCCTGAGCCCCCCAAAACCAGAAGCACAGGAAATGCATGTAAGATTTGTGCTAACAAACCTTTATTTCTCCAACTTATTGTTTTTAAAAATGTATATGCTGGAGAGATACTCAGAACATTTTTTACTGGGATTATGTTTGGAGAAATATGACAATATTTGTCAATTAATTGTGGTGTTGTGATTTTGAAATATGCCTTTTTTTTTTTTTTTTTTTTTGAGAAAGAATCTGACTCTGTCACCCAGCCTGGAGTGCAGTGCTGTGATTACAGCTTACTACAGCCTTGACTTCCCGGGCTCAAGTGATCCTCCTGCCTCTGCCTCCTGAAGTGCTGGCATTACAGGTGTGAGCCACCACACCCAGCCTGAAATAGACTTTCTTAGTAAACTAGTTATAATGAAAATACTCAACCACTTCATCTAAATACTATATTTCTAAGAAAAACATGAGGAAATAGGTTTATGTTATGGGAAAACGAAAATTATAGCAAGATTTTTCCAAAAATCAAGATTATGCATGCTATCACTTCAAACCAAGAAAATCACTGTTTCAGAATGATGGAACCCCACATTACTGGGCAGATGAGAGCAGTGTGGCTCAGCCTACAGTGGGAGTGAGAGCCTGGAGCCCATCTCCTTGCCTCCATTCATTGCCCCTAGCCGGCTCCCTCCAGCTCACGTCCCAACTCAGAGAAGCTCAGGGTCCTACCAAGAACAATTGGAAAAGCACTGGCGTATGTGTTAGTTAATAATATAAAAATCTAGGATTAGAGGCTGGGCGTGGTGGCTCACACCTGTAATCCCAGCACTTTGGGAGGCCGAGACAGCTGGATCATGAGGTCAAGAGATCGAGACCATCCTGGCCAACATGGTGAAACCCCGACTCTACTAAAAATACAAAAATTAGCTGGGCGAGGTGGCGTGCGTCTGTAGTCCCAGCTACTCGGGAGGCTGAGGCAGGAGAATTGCTTGAACCTGGGAGGTGGAGGTTGCAGAGAGCCAAGATCACACCACTGCACTCCAACCTAGGCAAAAGAGCAAGACTCTGTCTCAAAAAAAAAAAAAAAAAAAAAAAATCTAGGATTAGAAACACCAGTGATTTGAGTTGTTTTACTGTAAGAGATCAAATGACTTGCTCTTGAAAAAGATTAAATGAAGAATGGTTGTGTTCAGGATCTACAGAGCTGAAAATGGCTGAATTACCATACTCAGAAATATCCATCTCTTCTAACTTCCAGAAAGAAAACTCAACAAAACAGGATAATTTGTAACCAGGCACGGTGGCTCGTGCCTGTAATCCCAGCACTTCGGGAGATCAAGGTGGGAGGATTGTTTGAGGCCAGCGAGTTTGAGATGAGCCTGGGAAACATGATGAGACTCCAGTCTCTTAAAAACAAAAACAAAAACCAAACCCCAGGATAATCTGAATTAACCAGTTGAACAGGTGATACACACTGTGAGAATTTCCCTGAAAAATCTTTAAAGTCTAGGTAAGCGTGCACATGTACATGCAAACTTACTCCTTTTTACTTCATGAGGGTCTTCTGAGCACCATTATTGGCCTTCACAAGGCAGAAAACCAAACAATAAGTAAATCTTCGGAAGAAACCATTCCCCAGCACAGAAGCAGGGTGGGGGTTCAAATACTCACTCTTTTCTACTTTCATCCGCTTTGACTCTATGAAGGCGACGTTTAATCTCTGCTCGGTGTATTCCTGAAGGAGATCTTCTCTTGCCGCCAGCATTTTCAGGGGATTTTTGGAGGCCTGAACCCGGCGCTTGGGCCTACCTGCCCGCTTGTGCTCGGCCACGGAAGACGTCAATCTGTGGATGGAAGCAGAGCCGCGGTCCCTGTCTGCGACACCACACCTGGATGACCTGTGGGTCTTGGACTCCACAAGGTATTTCCTGATTTTGTTAAGAGTCTTGCAACTCCTCCTCCCACCACCACTTCCCTGACATGGAGTCCCAGAATCTTGGAGATGGAAGAGGGATGCAAGCCCACTGAGTTCAAATCTCAGCCACGGCCCGGACGCCCCTACTCACTCATGCCCCTTGGTCTCTGCCTGGAAGGGTGTGGAGTACTTCCGGGCAGCTCATGGCTCTGCTAGACAGCTCTAAGAGTTAGGAAGCTCTTCCCTCTCCTTACCGCGCCCATGCACCTGTCCTAATTCTCGCTTTGGAATCATACACCCATGTCTACTTGTCTGTCTCCGGCAAGCCCCTAGGGAATTTGCAGACCACAGCTCCTTGATATAATCCTCTTAATATAATCCTCGGGAGAAAGCTCCGACTAAACTTTCTCCCTATGCAATAGCTTTCGGTCCCCTTACTGTCTCTCCATGACTAACTTCCACTCAACTCACTGCCTCCCTCTGAAAAATAACCACTTTTTGGAAGAACATCTGAAATAAAATAGGCCCCCAACCATCTGTGACCACCCCACATTCTCACAACTCTGGGGTGGAAAACCAGACTCGGGGAGGTGAGCAGACCGAGCGAAGCGATCTCCCAACAGACTCCCGCTGCCACTCTCCACCTCCAGCTGCGCAGGCCTCTGTGCCCGAAAGGCCTCTTTACATGCCATGGTGTCATATGTGTGTGTCAACATACATACATGTTTAAATTATGATATACAACTATTTAAACAGTGACATTCGGTGGGTGGAAGATTGCGAAATGGTTAAATAGCTATGTATGCAAATACCCAAAATACTATTTTGAGGTGGAAAATGGCAAAGGGTTCATTTTTTAAGGTAGGAAATTAAAATATGCAAATTGAAACAAATTGAACAAACTTAAACATGCAAAAAATATCTCGAGAGCAGTTTAAATATATGATAATGGAAGAGACTGTCACTCTGACAATTTCGCAGGAAAGATCCGATGGACGTGGTGGACTGCCGTGGGTGGAGCCTGTCCAGCGTGTCCTCCTCTGCTTCTGTAATAGCATCTGGATTTTCCTTTGGGGAAACCACCTCCCTGCGCCCCCACCATGGCTCTAGAGGAGACCCAGAGACCCGCCTTTAGCCAGTCGGCATCTTTCATCCCATTGGCCACAGTGACTGGTTTAGGGATGGACACGGGGCTCAAGTTGAAGCCAAGAAAATCAAACCTGGAAATTCTGCTGGGACTACTGGGAAGAGAAGCTACCTGTGCTGGGCTGGCCAGGGAGGCAGCCTTGTGACTCCAGAGCTGGGGTGTCCATCTGCCGCCAGGCCGCTGCCTGACGGAGAGTGAGGCCAGCCCAAAGCCAAGACAGACTGTGTTCTGAGGGGCCGCTAGAACCCGAGGCCACACCCGCACTTTTCAGTGAGTGAGCCAGTCAACCCCTCGGCACTGTTCAGCGAATGAGCCAGTCAACCCCTCCGCACTGTTCAGCGAGTGAGCCGGTCAACCCCTCCGCACAGTTCAGCCAGTGAGCCAGTAAACCCCTCTCATTTTTCTTTCTGGCTGAAGTCGGTTTGAATTGGGATGTTTTTCTGGCACTTGAAATTGACGGACTCCTAATACCATAATCACTTTTCCTAGTTGGTTTAGTCATGTTCCCATGGGAAGAGAAACTCTTAGTCATCACTGAGAAAACCTGCAGATCTATTGATTTTGTAAATGATTGGAAGCTAAGTAACATGTCTTACTGATTTTTTAGTGAGCTGTACTAATTTGAGCCCATCTCATCCAAATATTTTGCAAAGTTATGAGTAAGAATTAAATACGTCAAATGAAAGACAGGCGTTGAACTCTGCTAAGTGATGTAAACCTAAAAACTGCAAAACAGTATTCAAGTTATGTGAAAAATCCATTGACACTTTATGGCACAGGACAAGCACCTGTGGCACACGGGTCTGCCTGCCTGCACAACTGGTCTGCCTTCTGCATGTTTTATCTGCTGGGAGGCTTTGTGTGCCTGGCTCCTGCAACAGCATGCCCTGGCTCTAGAATACTAACACCCCTGTGATGGAGTTAGAAGGAGAAGGAGGTCACATGGGGAAAGAGCCTCGTGGATATGCTGTGTGTAGGCAAAGGAAGCCCTTCTCAGTGGAGGAAAGACGCAGACCCAAATAACTCACTTGGGTGCATAAGGATTGAAAATGACATTGAAGTCCTCGTCCAGCTCCACAGGACTTCTGGGCATATCATACTCCACACTGTGGTAAGATCTGGCAAAGGTTTCATCATTATCCGCCTTCATCACCTCCTCCACAGATTTGCCGGTGACAGTGAGCACCGTTTCTTGCATCCCGCTTACTATCAACAAACAAGCAAATGACGTAAGAGTTTTATAAAAACAAGGACTCCAATTATGCCTCACAATAGTTTGAAGATTCTATTTCCTCCTAAGTTCCCGGAGTGGAGGAAACATGATTGTGATATACAGGGTCCTGTGGTTGCTTCCCAGGCCCTTACTTAATCTCTGACATATCTCTGACCTAAGGACTTCCCACCTGAACAAATCTTCTGCAGTAAAATGGTGGGAGAGAGGGAGGCTGACCTTACTGCACACACCAGCCCACTGAACGCTTCTGAATCTGCACTTGCACTTGCTTCTGTTGAGGGTGGATGAACCAGCCTCGGCCTCATTCTACATCAAGGGTCAGCAAACTTCTTCCGAAAAGGGCCAGCCAGTAAACATTTTAGGCTTTGCATGGGAAGGGGTGACATGGGGCCTGTGTTGCAACTACTCAGTTCTGCTGTTATAATGCAAAAGCTACTGACAATAGGTTCACAAATTGGCATGAATGTGTCTCAATAAAACTTTATTTACAAAAACAGGTTTGGGCATGGTGGCTCATGTTTATAGTCTCAGCACTTCAGGAGAGCAAGGTAGGGGAATTGCTTGAGCCCAGGAATTCAAGACCAACCTGAGCAACATAGTGGGACCTCATCTCTACAAAAACAGAAAAAGAAAAAAATTTAGCCAGGCTTGGTGGTGAACACCCATAGGTGGAGCTACTCAGGAGGCTGAGGTGGGAGGATTGCTTGAGCCCAGGAGTTCAAGGCTGCAGTGAGCTATGATGGACCACTGAACTCTAGCATGGGTGGCAGAGCAAGACACTGTCTCTAAAAAACAAACAAAACAAACAACAACAAAAAACAAAAGCAGGTGGGCAGCTGGATTTGGCAATGGCCATTGCTTGCTAACCCACAGCTAGATCACTGTTCCACATTTGTAATAAATGCTTTGCTGATTGGCATTCCTTGCTTAGCTACTTTAGTGATTATATTATACTTTTATATTTCTGTTCAGTGATGGTTTTATTATTTTCAACCTTTTAGTGGTCACTGTCAATAGGAGGGGCTCCCAGTGCCTAGTATTTGATAAGTTTCCTGGATTGGACATTTTGATCAAGAGATAAAAGGCAATTTCTGCATATTGCTTTTATTTTGTGTATTTCATTGACTTTTATATTGAAATATTTATTTCAATATTCATTTGTCTTAATTTTCTTTTAGAAATCATTTGTGATTATAAGAAATAACGTCAGCTTTTACCTTATTGGAAACTGATAACATACAATTTAAAGTTCACCAGGCCCAAGATCATGTTGATTAGGCCGACATATAATAATCTGCTTTCAGAGTTATAAGCAAAATCACTCAGTTCACAATTCCGATTGGATGGTATCCCAAGGGTTTAGATTCAAGAACAAATGTGTTATTGGGGCCCCCAATTTAGTACATTATCAAGTGAATCAGGGGTTGATAGTCTAATCAGTCTTGACCAAAACTTCATTTTTTGAAGATAACAACAAAGATAATGATTACAGTATGACTTAGTAAAGCCATAATGGAAAGAAAACAATTTAGCTGAGGAAGAAAAGCAATCAGAATTTGGATTTAGAGATTCTGAGAGCAAAGCCTTCTGGCTTCCGGTAGGTACCTTTGTCATTCAGCCTTCTCAGAAAGGTTTCCAGCCTGTCCAACTTCCGGTCTGATTCTAACTGCATATCTGGTCTGGCTTCGATATCTAGGCGAGCAGAAACTGTCAGTGAGACCGCATCACTGAGGCCTCTTCTGATCAGGCTTGGCGTGGCCGGGGCCTTGGCGACTTACCTTCCAGGGGTTTGGAAACGGGTGTGGTGCCTCTTGTTTTACTGCAAATGGGTGAGGCTACTGGGGTTATGGCAGTGGGTGATGCCAAACCTGCGGAACACACAGACGAGCTACTGAGCATCTCAAGGTCACTTCTGGAAATCTCTGGAACCCTGATGGATCTCTGTGAGTCCCAGGGTAGATGGCACAACATATAAGAATGTACACACATGCAGGAACACACACACACATTACACAGGTACGGCGACTGTGGGACAACCAACTGCAAATGTAGATAGGATTTTATTATTTCCAAGGACTGTAGTGGCTGAGAAGCTGATATTCCAAAATAAATGCTGAAGACGTGGGAAAACATGTCCATGACACGTTAACTTGGGCAAATGCAGCTGTGAGTTCTGAGGCCGTCTGGGGATGGCGGGGGCAGCTGAGAGTGCACTGGTGCCATCTGCAGAATGAACTGTGTCACACTCGCCAGCAAGTGGCCCCCAGCACTGAAGCTCTCCTTCAGGCTGAGGGGAGGGAGGGACAGTGGCCTTGGGGACATTACACAGACAGTAACCCAAGGAGGGCCAACCTTTCAGAAGAAACCACAGACCAGGGCAGGTCTGGACTGACTGTGCGTGTTGGAAGGTCCTGTCCATCTCCCATGTGGCCGGAAACAGGAAATGCTTTTCCTCGTATATTTACTGAGAAGTAGGTTGGGGAATCTTTAAAAGGGCAAGTGGTGAGAGACATATGAAAGGGAAAGGGAGGAATTCCGGTATGGAGAAAGTATCCAGCTGTAAGAAGAAAACTTAGTAAAGAGAAGGATGAGTATCGCTTCCCTAACCTAAGTGGAAGGCATTGGAAAGAAAACTAGTGCATTTACAAAAAGCAAAATGAGATGTGAATGTTCTCTGCACTTATTTGTAATAAATGTGAAATCCTTCGATGACATTGCCACTTAGATGACAATGCATTCCTGGACGAACAACATCCAGAGAATATGCCAATCACTATCGCAAGGAAAACCAAATGAATGATTCTGCTCCTTCCTCCTGTGAACGGGAGAAGTATAACAGCATAAAAATTTTAATAAAAAATACCATTAAATGGTTTAAAACTCAAATTTTAGGTAACATCCTAGAAGTACATTTTATACATATATTTGATTGATGTTATCAATAAAAGTTTTAAAATTTGTTTCAATTGCCAGAACTACAAAGGGTTTATATCCATGAGAAAGTAAACTTTATTGAAAGATAATAAAGATAAATAAAATCTGGTATCACAGGGTGGGGAGGGAAACCATCACTCACTAGAAGGATGCTTAAGAGACATCAGAGGAGTTAATTAGCACAGAAGCCGTTAACTCTGCAGCTAATAAACAGGGCTGACTCTGAAGGTTGGTTTCCAAAGCAACCGGAGAAATCCCTCCCTGTCCTGGCTGGTGCCTGGCAAACCCCGCTGCCATGGCTCCCCCTGCTGGCGGTTCAGGCAGTGGCACTATCCAAAAGAGCTCTTCTCCCAGCTAGAGATAAGGATCCTTAGGCAATGAATGGCTCAGGGCATAGAGATGCAAATTACAAAACGTTAAAACAAAGATCCCCCATAGCTCCTTTCAATGAATTCTAGGTACAACAACCAGTCACCTACTCTCTTCGGGAACACTGTCACATCTCGCTTACTCCAGGTGTGGCTGGAATACTTGGCTTCCAGAAGAAACCTAGAATACCACAGGAAGCTTGTGGAGTGCTAACTGTTACACAGAATTGAGGAATATAAAAAAGGGAGAAAGTCCTAACGAGACTAGCAGGAGGAGACGTTTCTGGGGTGAGAGAATGAAGGTCAGGCCCCGATGCCTCCTGGCAACGCACTGAGAGGTGGTCACTCCTGGTTGCCTGATGTTCCCGGGAGGTAGGAACCCAGGCTGTTGTGTAGGGGGTTATTTTATTCTGCAGTGAATGTAAATCGGATGCCTTATCACTACAAATCAAAAAGAGTTAATGACTCAAGTGAAACATATAACCCAGGAGGTGATGGCAAATATTAGAAATATAAGAAACAGTTTTTTCATTAATTATAAAGTGTAAGAAGATAATTTCCTGAGTGAGCCATATAGCACCTGTTAAATAAAGATCCCTGATATATTCAGGAAAATATGAAAGCGAACTCATTCACAGAGAAATGGAAACTGTTCCTTCTCCAAACCTGCATAAGAGCAACTCTATATCCTCTTATGTCAATGTGGACAAGGGCAGTGGCATTTGGTAGTAAGAACCCACTTACAAATAAATTAGGATTTTTAAGATAGAAGAGGAAAAAAGAAACCAAAGTAGAACGTCTTCAAGATAAAAGTCTATGCTAGAAGTTGGAAAACCTGAGGTCTGATTCAAGTTCTCAGCTCCAGTTCTACTTAGTCACTCTGCGCCTAAGGAGGTACTTCTGTTAAAGAAGGGTTGGGGCTCATGTTAAAGGAGTTTAAACATGATTATCCAGTTCTGTGATCTGATGCAGAAAATTGGCAAATAATTTAATGTGAGAGTAAACTATCTTCTCTTATCTTTTCATAATTCCAAGATGAGGTTGAAGAGATCTGCTGGAAGGGATTTCCTGCTAAGATTTGAGTTAGTTACAATTCAGGAATTTCCCCTCCTTTCCTTCTGCAGACATTTATTATGTACCTATAATTAATTAGGTCCTATTCATGAAAGTGTGGTTCTCTGAAGGTTTTGAGAAAAAGGAAAGCTAAGCCTATAAAGCTGATGACGAGATGTTTAGATGAAGTGAATGTGAAAATGTTTACCACTAAGTTGGGAAATCTGCTTTTAAATAATAGCTTAGAAAATGATGGTATGTGCATATAGGTGACAAAGGGACCCCAAATTTTAACGATTTCCTGCAGGATAGGAAATAAAGCCCCAAACACTCCTATGAAGACTCAAAGCTCTTAGGTGACTTTACTAACCATGTGATATGTAAGTCAGTTTCATACATGTTTGAATACAGGCATCAAATCAGTTCCAAGAGTTCAGCAGCAGAGGACTGCGGCAGGGACATCCCACTGCCTTGGAACTGAGGACACCTTTTAGACACTTATTAAAGCATATCCGGAATTGGCTTTGCTCGGTCAGAGAAATCAGGTTTCATGGAGAAGGACCCAGGAATTAACCTAAAAGGAAGAGGGGATAAACTTTTTTACTGTGAAAGGCTGACTTAGGGTATGTGGTTGCCAGGTCACAAGGAAATGGAAATGATTTAAAAGTAATTCTGGGAAAGGACCAATATTTGCTAGCAGATCTGAATTGCTTTTGAAACCTACAATTGCACTCAATTCCAAAGGGGTAAGTTTTGAGATAGTGACAAATTGAAATATGCATTTACATTGAAGATGACATTATTTATGAAGAAAAGATACTCAGTAGGACTATCTCACAGAACCTACCCAAAAAACATGTACAGAACGTCAGTAAGTTTAAAACTTTTAAAGAAGGCTGAGCATGGTGTCTCATGCCTATAATCCCAGCTACTTGGGAGACTGAGGCGGAAGGATCACTTGAGCCCAGGAGTTTGAGACCAGCCTGGGCAACACAGTGACACCCCATTTCTACATAAAAAGTTTTAAAGGCCAGGCGCGGTGGCTCACGCCTGTAATCCTAGCACTTTGGGAAGCCGAGGTGGGTGGATCATGAGGTCAGGAGTTCAAGACCTGCCTGGCCAATATGGTGAAATCTCGACTACTAAAAATACAAAAATTAGCCAGGTATGGAGGCGGGCACCTGTAATCCCAGCTACTCAGGAGGTTGAGGCCCAGAATTGCTTGAACCCAGGAGGCGGAGGCTGCAGTAAGCTGTGATCACGCCACTGCACTCCAGCTTGGGCGACAGAGTGAGATTCCATCTCAAAAAAAAAAAAAAAAAAAGTTTTAAAAAGCCAGGCATGGTGTTGCACACCTATAGTCCCAGCAACTAGAGAGGCTGAGGCGGGAAGATTGAGTTTGAGTTTGAGTTTGAGTTTGAGGTGGGAAGATTGAGCCCATGAGTTTGAGGCTGCAGTGAGCCATGATTGAGCCACTGCACTCCAGCCTAGGCAACAGGGCAAGACCCGATCTCTCAAAAAAAAAAAAAAAAAAAAAAAATTAAAGAGACCATGGTTTTTTCCTTTAAACTGAGTTATCATGTACACCATGCCCTCCATGGGTGAGTGTGCTCACAGGTGTGCATTGTGCATGCGCGCGCACACACACACACACGCTGACCTTTCTTCAGCATCCTGCCAGCCACAGTGAACTGGGTGGAGTCGTTGGCCGCTCCTCTGCCTCTCGTCTTCCAGGCCTCCTCTCTCACAGTGATGAGCTGCTTCCTTTCCTCAATCGTCATCTGGCTCTCTCGACTTTCTGTGACCCGCTGTTCATAAATGTACAGAACAGAAAACAGGAGAGAGAAATGACAGCGGTGTGGATCTCAGCCTGCAGCATTTCATGAGTGAAAAAAGCAGGTAGACAAAGAGGAGTAAGTACATTGTCCAAAGATGTTCAAAAATGTTCTATCTGAAATGGGCTCGGCTTCCTTACATCCAGGTTGGGTCGGAGATCACCACTGGCGATACTGAAACTTTAGATGAACACCTTTGTCCTGTGACTTACTGGTTTGGGGCACTGGAGCACCAAAACAATCCTTTGTAAACACAAACAGTTCAAAATAGATTGTTTTTGGGCCCTGGTTTTAAAGTTTCTCTGTCTTAACCCATCTAGTTAAACTCTGTTAACTGGGAGATTTTTATCCCTATATACTCACAAAGAACATGATTGATCTAGAAAACTTTATCCATGTGAGCACGCAAGGAACTTGCCCAGTTAGAAGGAGGGAGGCTGGTTAGGAATAAGGGGCAGGAGGTGGTTTGCTGGGATTCCACTTGCTTTTTCCTGCAGCCATGATGTTCTGTGGGCAGGTAAGCAACCAGGAGAGCCCATGGAAGTGGCTTTAAGCTGTGAGAGATCTGACATTGAAGATGAACTATGCTGTAGACGTAACCTACACACACAATAACATTTCTACTGAAAATGCTTTCAGCAATTTCTAACTGGAAAGTCTCTGGAGATACCTGCTTCTTCCATTTCCAAGCCTTTGGTGACACTCATTAGGCTTGAGGTTGGCGATGTGGCAGGAGAGGAAAGGGAAGAAGCTACAGAGGACTCACAGGGCATCAGGAAAGGAGAAGGGGCTCAGGACAGGCCTGGGATGGGGAGATGGGCTGAGGAGGGAGGGAGAGGAGCAGGGATGGAGGCAGAGGACAGGGCTCATGCCACTGAGTGATGTGTAATGGGGAGAAGAGTGTAGGTGGCGGTCGCGGGCGATATCAGGGCAGGAGGTCCTCAAATGCTGGCCGGCAGAGTTTGCTTTCCCTCTGCCTTCAAGCCATCCCTCCCTGCACCACAAGACCCCTGACTATGGTGAGGCACAGGGCTGGGTGGAGAGCAGGGGAGAAGCATAGGGGCTATGGAGCTAATGCCAAGGAAGGAAGAGTGGAAAGGTGCCCCCTCTAGAGAAGAAGCCACGTCCCTGGCTATCACCTGCAGGTCGCCTCTGGAAGGGGCTCTAGGGGCTGGAGATGGCCTCCTGGCTTTGGCTTTTCACTTTCCCCGTCTTTCGGACTGGAGGAAGGCCATTGCTGCTAGCGCATCTGCACTAGCGTCAAACTACATCTGAGCACTCCGCACCTTCTTCTAGCAGGTCCCCCAGATGGCTGCTAGGGCATCTGCTTTCAAACTGCTTCTGAGCACTACTCAACATCTTCTAGCAGGTCCCCCAGCTGGTCTGCCTTTCTAAGGCATTTTCCTTGGCATTTTCCGTGGATCAGTGTGATCCTAAGGCCTCACGCTGACACAGGGGAGGACTCGGAGAGCCCTGAGTGAAGCCCATCCTGGAGATTCTCTTCCACAATCCCTTTCCTCCTCACTATGGCAAACCACTTCCCTTAAGAGAGAGAACTTCCTGATTCAGGAGAGACAGGAAGAGAGTGGAGATGGAGACAGTTCATTTTTTTAACGCCCTAGAATGATGGGGGTTGACAGAGGAAAGGCACCTTCCCTTCATTTCCAGCAGCACAAAACCAGGTCTGCACTGGGAAGATTTGGCTTAAGCTATGAACGTGGGCTTCTCCACCATCTAAGTGATGAATCTTTCTTTCACAGGATTCTTCCATAAGGCCCTCATAGCCAGAAGTGATTTTGAGGTCCCTGCCAATTTAAATTGGGTTAAAAACCTTTTCTTAAAGAGATATGAAAACCAATGATCCTGGCTTGAATCCTAGATGGGGTGGTGGCTACAAAGGGCATTATTGGAGGAAATTGACACAATTTAAGACGGATGTGGATCAGATAAATATTGTATCAACATTAACTTCCTCATGTTGATCACCATATTGTAGTTATGGCAGAAAATATCTTTGACTTTAGGAAATACACACTCAAATCTTGAATGGTAGAGGAGCACAATGTTTCCAAACTACTGGCATATGGTTGGGGTGGGAAAAATGAGATGGAGGAAGAGAAGGCAAGAAAGTGGGATGAGGAGTGGAGAGAGGAAGGGAGGGAGAGTGAAGGAAGGGGCCAATGTCAACAATGAGTGGTTCTGGTGAAGGGTATGAAAGTGCTCTGTCTAGAATGGAAATGTTTCTGTAAGTTTAACATTTTATCACAATTAAGATTTACTAATTTTTTTGAAAAAATCCTAACTTTTCTGCTCATGATTGGCGAGAAACCCCTAATTCCAAGTAACTCTCAGAATCATGTATCCTTTTTAAATAAACGATGAGGTTCACTTGCCCAAAAGACCTCATCAAAATTCAACACAGAGAACATGTTTTCTTTGAAAATGAAGTTTCAGGAGTGAATTTTAATCAAACCAAGATGACACTTGGCTTCAAATATTTCCAAGAAACACAGCAAGTGCCAAGAAAATTGGCGTCTCCAAAGGTCCAGCCATCACGATGGTGATTCACTATTCACTTAGTCAACTCTGTGGTGAATTCTCTCAGGCATCTCGACAGTCCAGGGTTGGGTAGTTGGTGTGGATGGTGACTCAGAAAGATGGTAGCCTTGAGTCAACAATTTTGTTTTTCAAAGCACTGGGATTCCCCCAGAGCCCTTCGTGTACATGATGGATATGAACCCTGGGCCGATATGACCATTTTAAAATTGAAAGCTTCAATTTCTTTGCCAGATATAGGTCAAGAAGAAATAATTTTCACCCTCTGCTAAATGATAGTATTAAACATAAACATTTTTGTTTCTCTAAAAATTTCTACTTAACACTGCTACTTAGTAGGGTTGGCTTACAGCTCCCCAATTCCTGCTGTCTGACTTTACATGGCTCTATAAAGAGGTAAATAATATAGGTTGTTTATACTCCAAAGAATTTAATAAAAATTCTTTGCTCTTCTATTTTAGAACTCTTCTATTTTAGAATGCAAAATGTGAAAACAAAGAAGATGGATATCTTTGTCCATTTGCTTTTTTTCAGCTTCTTCATTATTGTCTTGTTTTTTTCCTTCTAATGTTTTCTTTCCTTGTTTAGAGAAGGACATATGTACAGTAATAAGTACTGTATCATTTCCCAGGTTTAGCTGATACACGTTGAGTGTTGACTGGAATAGTAAGAGAATTGGCAAAGAATCTGAACAGAAATCTCTACCCCATCTGTCCTTTATCCTTTCAAAGATAGATCCCATGAATGTGGTGGGGAGAGGCAGAGAGAGAGGGTGGAGGAGAAAATGAGTATTTGTGTATGTGTATGCACGTGTGTGTGTGTGTGTAGAAGGTAGTGAAACAGGTAGAAAGGACCGTCTTCTTTCAAAGATGGTCAGAGACTTGGTAGGTCACAGCTGGAAACTATGCAAAGACTGAATTAACATGAATGCTTTTAGGTTGTGTGATGTTGCTGATGGGTTTGCTTCTCTCTTTATACATCGACTGAGAAATCATAGCAAATCTCCCTTAATGTTTCTCACACAGGGATGTGACCCAACAAGGGAGAGCAGAACTAAGGCGTATTATAAGGATTAGGATAGATTTCAGGGTAAAACTCCACAACCGGAGAGCTTCATGGGAAGAAAATACTATGATCTGGTTTTTAAATTTTTATCTTATTCACATCTAGTTAAACTAAACTGTAAAGGAAGAAATTATAAGAGCACTTATTAAGCAATAGAAAAATGGTCAATGTAATAAAGTTGTACTTTTCAGTTTTCAGAAACGCTAGCATCATTTCGATTTCTACACACTGTGAAAGAAATTTAGCTTTGCACCTTCCTTAAGAGAAATTTCAGTCCCTCATCATTGCATACAGCCTCAAGTAGCCTGAACAAAAGATGAAGATCACGGGTCTAGGCTCAGATCTCTAAGTAACCGTTTTCCAGTCCTGTCACCATCTACCAGCTCCTAAGATGAAAAGAAGGGAATAAAGTGAAATCTTATTCTGGTATAGTCCTGAGGCATGTGAGAAAGAAGAGAATTCAGGCTGAAGCCTGACACAGAGACAAACAGTCCATTTAGACAGAGCCTGTGTGCTGTGTAAATGCTCTGTTTTCTTCTCTGAACCTTTGTATTATTAAATATTAAGACACCAGTACTGCTGGAGGAAAGAAAAGGAGTGACTCGACCTCTGAGAACATAGATGAGCTAGTGCTACATACTTGGTATGTAAAATATTTATATTCGGTTGGGAAAAACTGGTCAGAAGAAAAATATAGAATTTTTTGAAATTTTAATTTTGAAATGATGAAACATAAATGTATTTGGCAAATGTTATTTTCCCTCAAACTTAACAATATATGGAGATACATTCCCTGTTCATGGATGAGAAGACTCAATTTTGTCAAGATGTCAGTTTTTCCCAACTCGATCTATAAATGCAATGCAATTCCAAAGTCCCTGCAAAGTATTTTGAACATATTGACAAACTGATCATAAAGTTTACATGGAGAGTCAAAAGAGCCAGAATAGCCAACACAACACTGAAGGGGAAGAAAAAAGTTGGAGGGGCCAGGCGCGGTGACTCATGCCTGTAATCCCAGTACTTTGGGAGGCCGAGGCGGGTGGGTCATGAGGTCGGGAGATCGAGACCATCGTGGCTAACACGGTGAAACCCCGTCTCTATTAAAAATACAAAAAATTAGCCGGGCGTGGTGGCAGGAGCCTGTAATCCCAGCTACTCGGGAGGCTGAGGCAGGAGAATGGCGTGAACCTGGGAGGCGGAGCTTGAGGTGAGCCGAGATCGTGCCACTGCACTCCAGCCTGGGAGACAGTGCGAGACTCCACGTCAAAAAAAAAAAAAAAAAAAAAAAACCGTTGGAGGACCAACACCAGTCAACTTCAATACCTACTATAAAGCCTCAGTAATCAAGACTGTGTGGTACTAGTAAAAGGATAGACAAATAGATCAATGAAATAGAGTGCTCAATAATCAATTTGTGTAATATAGTCGACTGATCTTTGACAAGGAGCAAAAGCAATAGAATGAAGAAAAGATATTTTCAACAAATGAGTGCTGGAATAACTAGACATCCACATGTGAAAAAAAAAATCTAGATATAAATCTTTCACCATTCACAAAAATTAACTCAAACGGGATCACAAAGACCTAACTGTAAAATTCAAAACTGTAACACTCCTAGAAGATAACATAGGAGAATATTTATATTATTTTGGGTTTGATGATTAGTTTTTAGATGTAACACCAAAGGCAACATCTTAGAAAGAAATAACTAACAAGCTGGACTTCACTGAAATTAAAAACTTCTGTAAAAGACACTGTTAAAAGAATGAGAAGACAAACTACGAATGGGAGAAAATATTTGCAAAAGACATGTCTGATAAAGGACTGTTACCCAAAATATGCAAGTAACTCTTAAAACTCAACCATGGGGCCGGGGGCGGTGGCTCAAGCCTGTAATCCCAGCACTTTGGGAGGCCGAGACGGGCGGATCACTGGAGATCGAGACCCTCCTGGCTAACACGGTGAAACCCTGTCTCTACTAAAAAATACAAAAATCTAGCCAGGCGAGGTGGCGGGTGCCTGTAGTCCCAGCTACTCAGGAGGCTGAGGCAGGAGAATGGCATGAACCCGGGAGGTAGAGCTTGCAGTGAGCTGAGATCCAGCCACTGCACTCCAGCCTGGGCGGCAGAGCCAGACTCCGTCTCAAAAAAAAAAAAAAAAAAAAAAACAAACTCGACCATGGGAAAACAACCAGATTAACAAATAGGAAAAACATCTAAATACATACCTCACCAAAGAAGATATATAGATAGAAAATAAGCATATGGAAATATGCTGAATATCTCATTTGCAAATCCCTAATAATGGGATTTGCAAATTAAAACAACGTGACACTATTACACATCAATTAGGATGGCAAAAACCCAAGCACTGACAACACTAAATGCTGGCAAGGATATGAAGCAACAGGAACTCTCATTCATTGCTGGTGGAAATGCAAAATGGTGCAGCCGCTTTGGAAGACAGTTTGGAGGTTTCTCACAGAACTCAACATACTCTTACCATGTGATAAAGCAATCATGCTCCTTGATACTCAGATGAGTTGAAAACTTATGTCCAAACAAAAGCCTGCACGTGGATGTTTATATTACTTTGTTTATAATTGCCGATTGTTTATACAGCGAGAGGACAGAGACACTGTGAGAGAGGGGACAGAATCCCTGAGAGGGAGGGGACAGAGGCCCTGAGAGGGAGGGGACAGAAGGCCTATGAGGAAGGCGACAGAGAGCCTACGAGGGAGGGAACAGAGGCCCTACAAGGGAGGGGACAGAGACCCTAGAGGGAGGAGACAGGCCCTGTGAGGGAAGGGACAGAGTCCCTGAGAGGGAGGGGACAGAGGCCCTAGAGGGAGGGGACAGAGGCCCTAGAGGGAGGAGACAGGCCCTGTGAGGGAGGGGACAGAGGCCCTAGTGGGAGAGGACAGAGGCCCTAGAGGGAGGGGAAAGAGGCCCTAAAGGGAAGTGACGGGGCAAAGCCCTGCAGAGAGGAGATGGGAGCCTGGCATTCCTGGAAAAGCGGAGCTGTTTTGACACCAAGGACATTCCATGGGGAAATAAAAAAACAACTGTTCACATTTCTCATGTTATTCACCTATAGAGTGGCTCAGCCAGGCCGGGTCTCCCCTCCAGGGTGGGGTTCAGAGGGGCTACAGCGAGGATGGAGGGAAGGGACAGGGGGTCCGTGGTCTCTAGTTTTAATAGGGCCATTGGAACCTGCTTCTTCTGGTTCTTTATTAGGGTCACTGGAGGGGCCTCCCCTCGCTGAGTCTTCCTCCCTGTCCCTCCACACTCCAAACCACCTCCACCATATCCTCCTCCTCTAGGAACTGAGCAGGACAACATCCTCACTGGGCTGGAGCGAAGAACACGGCCACCTCTCCTGGGCTCCTGACTCAGGATCCAAGCTTGGAGGCTGAAAGGGGACACTCTCTGCTTAAACCAGTTTCATGACTATGAGGGGAATTAATGCCATCAAGTCCACCTGAAAATCTGAGCCAAGGATCAGTGTGTGTGTGACTGACCCTAAATACATGAAGAACCAATTAAACACACACCTGTGCACACACTTACAGACACAGACACACACACTCTCATAGACACACACACACTCATACACACACTCTCATAGATACACACTCAGCACACATATTCATAGATACACACACAATCTCATGGACACACACACACTCTCACAGACACAGACACACTGTCACAGATACACACTCAGAAACACTCTCATAGATACATACACACTTTCATAGACACACACACTCATACAGACACACTCTCATAGATACACTCTCACAAACACACACCTTCAATGATACACACACACACATTCTCTTATAGATGCACGCACACTCTCATGGCCACACACACAATAGTACTCAAACACACACATCCCCCTCTTTCACAGTGAAATATAGCAAAGAAATTATTCCCCAAATTAAACAGAAGTTCTTCCCCTGCTGCTCAGAACTTGCAGTGAGACTTAACATGAGTGGCTTTTCCTCACCTGATTAATCGACACAAAAGACAGGTATTTATGGGCAGCAGGAATAGCAGGAGAATAAGTAGAAGCATATACAGGTTCCTACAGAGCAAAGCAAGAGGATTTAAGGTGAAAAGAGAAGATTTATCAGAGCGGGGCCAGGCAGGGACATGGGGGAAGGAGAGACAGAACAATGATTTTTTCTAACAGAATGTTAATTTACTCATTGCAATTTCAGTTCTCTTTTCAAGAGAGTCCTCCCTTGAATGCTGATGCTAAAATAAATCCACACAAGCGCGGTAAATATACCTGAGTCAGCTTTGTGCAGTAATTAAATGAGTTAATTTATAGAAGATTGTTAGTTACAGAGAGAGGAACCATCACTTTCATTGACAGTTTTAACATTTAACAGAAAATATCTTCTTAAAAGTATTTTCATTACATTATTTAAAAAATAGTTTAAGGGCATGGGCTCAGCTCTCCACTCCGGGCAAAGGCTGCATCTGGTCTGGAGATAAGAAAAGCACCAGGGAGGGTGCACAAAGGAACCACCCAGGATCAGAAGTGTACACCCACGTGAAGTGTAATTCTGGCCACCATCTAGAGGACACCTGTGTTAGAGTCAGGCTTACCCAAAGCAGATTAGAAATGGCAATATCATCCGCAACTTCTCCTTCTTCCTACAGGTTAAAACAAACAGGGAACATTGCAGAGTATTGGAAGAGAAGAGCCTCATCAGGGCGTCGCAATTGCCTTCAAGTATTTCGTGCCTGGGTTCAAACAGCAGCATGCACGTGCTCACACAATGCAGTGATGTGAACCTTAGGCCAACTCATTCCCTGACTGCAGAATGAGCATCTGGAGTTTAGAGGTCATTCCACCAGCCTTTCTCTCCCTCCCATCCTCACACTTTAAAGTGACTTTTAAATTCTCCTGAATTGCGATCTGGAATTTCAATGGCAGCAGACACAGAGAATATAAATGTGCCAGATTCAGTTTTCTTGAAATTTCAGGCACTTGTTCTGGGGCTGTCATAGATCTGAGCTGGGTGCACTGACCTCACAGCTACTGAAGCACAGTAGG
This sequence comes from Chlorocebus sabaeus, assembly GCF_047675955.1. Lineage (NCBI taxonomy): Eukaryota > Metazoa > Chordata > Mammalia > Primates > Cercopithecidae > Chlorocebus > Chlorocebus sabaeus. Next base: position 37,270,405 of record NC_132912.1, read on the forward strand.
ATATCCAGTTCCCATCTGGAACTCAGAAACAGACACAGGGTTTTAATGGCCAAGTCTATGAAGGGTTTTTGCTTCTTGGAAAAGGTCTGATTTGCTGGATGACTATCTTCACAAAAGATGGGGGGTCACCGTGTATGTCTAATTGCCGAATAAGCTGAAATGGGGTTGGAATTGAAAATAACTATTTGGTGAAAATAGATACATAACCGAAAGTTAGTTGTAACAGAGACTCCTGCCAAACCACTTCTTTGAGACTTTGCTTCATTTCGTTTTTCTCTCTCTGGTGAAATGAGTTTCCCTTCACTCCCCTCCTCTCTCTTTCTTTCTTTTCTTCTCGCTTTGTTGCCCAGGCTGGAGTGCACTGGTGTGATCATGGCTCACTGCACCCTCAACCTCCCAGACTCAAGCAATCCTCCCACTTCAGCCTCCCGAGTAGCTGGGATGACAGGTGTGCACCACCACACCTGGAAACTTTTTGCATTTTTTAGTACAGACCAGGTTTCACCATGTTGCCCAGGCTAGTCTCAAACTCCTGGGCTCAAGCAGTCCTCCCACCTTGGCTTCCCACAGTACTGGGATTACAGCGTGAGCCACTGCACCCAGCCCCAATATAAACCTTAACATAAAAGACCCAAAATGGGCCGGGCACAGTGGCTCACACCTGTAATCTCAGCACTTTGGGAGGCCAAGGCGGGTGGATCATGAGGTCAGGAGATTGAGACCATTCTGGTCAACATGGTGAAACCCTGTCTCTACTAAAAATAAAAATAAAAAATTAGCCGAGCATGGTGGCAGGCCCCTGTAGTTCCAGGTACTCAGGAGGCTGAGACAGGAGAATTACTTGAATCAGGGAGGTGGATGTTGCAGTGAGCCGAGGCTGCACCACTGCACTCCAGCCTAGGAGACAGAGCGAGACTCCACCTCAAAAAAAAAAAAAAAAAAAAAAAAGACCAAAAATGAGATGCTGGCTAGAGCACCTCAAATATGTTTTCTTTTTGGACCAATCCATTGACAGAGACAAAACAGTTATAGATTTTTCATGGCATCCTTTAGTATATTTTTAAATGTGACTCTGGAAAATTTCAAAACCACCTACGTGGCACACATTATATATTTTTATAGGACAGTGCTGACTTCCATGCTGCATGTATTTTCATAGGAACAAGGGAAGGAACTTCTAGAGTCCCGTCTCTTTCCTGCCTCTTCTACATTTCCACAGACTGCACACTCATGGCAGCAGGCTCTCAGCACACAAAAGGAACGCAGGAACTGTGAAGGGCGTGATGAAGGGCGTGACTGTAACACCGGCTCCTTTCTGCCCTTGGTGCTAAAGATGGAAGGTTCCGGCACCTGCTCTCCTGGGTACCTCTCCATCAGCAAGGCTAGAGCTACTCCGTGCAGCAAGCGCCCCTGTTCAGGCCCCACGTGTCATGACTGTCTGTCCTTCTCCGGGGCAGCATTCAGACCCCCACAAGCAGTGGGCGTATCAAGCCTCCTCAGCTATTGGGGAACTCCCTTAAGACAGACTAGGTTTAAGGCGCCTCACCCACCACATGTGAGCACAGCCAGGGGGGTGACTGAAAACAGTGCCAGCCCTCGGGAAGGAATGAGAAACACCTGACCTCAACAGAACCTGAGATTGCCCAATGTGGGCTACAAGGGCCTAAGACAGATCGGCTTATTTTAACTTCAAAGAGCTTATTGCCTCCAGCCAAAGGGAAGCAGGCCACTGAGGAAGAGTGGGAGAGTTCACCGCTGCTGCAGGAACAGCAGCCTCCACGCGCCCAGAGGCGGCATTTCCCATTCCAGCCCCATCCTGCTTGGAAGTCCTGGGGCTTCAGGTCACTGGGTTTTCTACCCCAAGGGCAACTGCAGTCAACTGGCCTCTCTTGCCTTCTTAAAACCTTAGCCAGCCTTCAGGCGGTTCGGATCTCATCCTCCACTCAAAGCCTTCTGGCTTCCACACCTAAGGTGATCCTCCGTTCTTCTAAGGGGTAACGCACCTATTTCACTATTCACCGGGAACCTCTCCTGCTTTGTGCTTTTTGGCTTCATTTAAATTTCCACCGGCTCTCTGGGACTCCCAGTTCCTGATGGGCTGGGGAGTCTCTGCACCTTCCAAAATGTCAGACAAGGGGCCGGCGCTGCTTGGTGCCAGGACATAGTAGCTGGCAGGTTTGCTAATGAGGAATGTGTTCAAGTTGTTTTTGGAGCAATGATTTCAAGATTCTTTTAAATAAAGTTTGTGGGTAGCGGGGATACATTATTTGACAGATGGATTTTCTTTCACTTCAGGATCTCATTTTTGAAACCTGGATTTGACATGGTGTGTGAAAAATATGTGCATGTTGGCATACTTTCTAAACATCTAGTTATATTTGAGAACTTTACAAATGGCCGAGGGTTAAATCCTTTAGTTATATTATCTTTAACACCACATAAGTCTCAAAGAAGAGAATTCAAATTGCCATTACAATGTAACCTAAGAAGACACAGAAGTATCGGATGAAATAGTGTCAGAGCTCCTGACTCACCCTTCTATGGGCACATCTCATTTTTATGTAAGTTTCTTAATGCATGAAAGTCACACTCATCATCTCTCCCTTCCACAGATGCTTAACTCATTTTAGAGCTAGAAGGGGCCTGGGGATCATCTGGTTGAAAGCATTCTTTTTCTTTTCTACTTGAAGACTTCTGATCCTAGAAAGTGAGCAGGGAGTGCGCCACCGGTGCATCATTTCGCCTCCAGCCAGAAGGTGCATTTGCAATTGTAGGGCCAGCCAGCAAGTCAGTCACCATCAGTTTTGAAAGTGTGCACTACCTGGTCAAAAGTTGGTCATCATCACATCTGTAATTTAACATTTCATCAATACTTTCACATATGAAATGCTTGCTAGTATTGATCACCATGCATTACCTAATTTTGTTTCAACTTGTAACATACATTACTGTATATTCTCAATAAAAGGCATAGCTACTCATGAAACACGCTTAAATGATGAACTAAATACTCATAAACCACAATTAAGTCCTTACTTTTTATACTTAGGTTTAAAATATCTACATAGGAAAATCAAGTCCATATTTTATGTGCAACTTAAAGATGTTAGCTGCATATTTTATATGCAACTTAAAGATGTTCAATTTTTTTCATTATAAAGGCTTTAATAACATTCTAAAGCCAGACTTCATTTAAGAAGGTTTTTAAACTGAAGAAAAAGTACACACTTTAACATTCAGTCACTTGTTTCTGACACAGTGTGCGTGTGTTGCTGATCCCAGTTCTAAAACACCTCCAGGCACAGCCTTCCACCCAATTTTACCTGCTCTGTGACAGGCTCTCAGCGTGTATCCTAAGGGCAAAAACGCACAAATGCTTCACAGAGAAGGAATTAGGTGGCACATGCTTGTCTCTTTGATGCACTTCCAAGAGTGGTGTTAGTCTGAAGGCTTTTCCTAACACGAGGAACGTTACCTTCTTGATGAGGGACCGCCCTGCTTCCTGAGTGTGCAGGCTGCTGGCCAAAGCCTTGCCGCCCTCCTGCCTCCTGCTGAGTCTGTTTCTCCAATCTTCCTCCCTGCTTTTCTGCAACAGTGCCAATCTAGGAGGAAAACATGCCAGCCACAAAGAGTTCAGCACCAAACTCTTCCTTGTGATGGAACCATAATCTAGGTAAGTGAGAATGCTTTGGCCAAGACACGACCACAGCCACCTCATTTTAACATTCTGAATTTCATTTATTCTGAAAATAGCATGTCTGGAAAAATAATAAAGTCCCTTTTCTAAGATGGCCCCGAAGATTTTACAGTTGATTGAAACACAGAGCCGAAATGTGACTTGCTAGATAAAAGATGCACCGTCATCCCAGCCAAGGAACGTTTTCCCTTGCCCTTGGGCTGAGATCAAGAGAACCGTCCTCAGAGAAAAAATGTCTTCTAGTGACGCCTTCTGTTCACTTGGTGAAATAACATGAAAGGACTAAAGCTGTATCTTAGTTCCTACTTGCAGAAAATAATGCAGACGTGGGCTTAAAAACCTAAAGCTATGAGGCACTTACAGTCTCTTAATATCATCCCTTTCAATTAGAGGTAAAATTTGATGTGTTTATGACTGCTTCTCCTCAGGTATTCTAAGCCCTGTTCTTTTCCTACAAATGAATTTGGTCTTTCTAATCCGTCTTCTTTAAACAGAAACTATTTTCTACCAACCCATTTAAAAAAAATTATCACTTCAACTTTCCTCACAGGAAAGGCATATACAAAAAAAGAATCTAATTAACTGAGGTTGTTACCTAACTCGCTTTAGTTCAACAATGGCATGACTAGGAATTTGCTTGAATATTGGAATCTTGAGAGGTTATTTTTCACAAACATGAGGCTGTTTCAGCTAACTGTATCACCATGAATGAAGAAATCTTAGGCATTTGCATTGGACAAACAAACATGGGAAAGATAAAAGGTAAAAAAAAGATGATGATCATTAAACTCATTTGAGCTGTTGTTCAAACAATTTAAAGAGTAGGGACAAAACCAAATAACTAGATCCCTTCCCCTCTGTGCTGGACCTGATGGGCGAGGTCTTCTCAATATCACTAATGCATAATCCATAAATGTTGTATTTTTTATTTTTATAAATTTGTTTTAGAGATGGGGTCTTACTTTATCACCAAGGCTGGAGTGCAGCAGCATAATCATGGCTCAGTACAGCCTCAAATTCCTGGGCTCACGTGGCTCTCCCATCTCGCCTCCATAGTGGCTAGGATGACAGGTGTGCATCACTATGCCTGGTTAATTTTTAAAACTTCCATTTGGTAGAGACAGGGTCTTGCTCTGTTGCCTAGGCTGGTTTCGAACTCCTGGCCTCAAGCAATCCCCCTGCCTCAGCCTTCCAAACTGCTGAGATTACAGGCGTGAGACACCACGTCTAGACAACAGTGTATTTTAAAGCAGCACATCAGCTCTGGTCCCAATTTGGCCACTAACTCCCTTTGAGTACCTCGGCTCTCCCTCCCGTATCTGCCACATCAGGAACTGGACCAGATGATCTCTAAGGGTCTTTCTTCCAAGCTTCCCGATTCCCATTAAATATTTGTTTTGGAGATGAGATGAGATATATCCTATGATAAATGTTTTGTTAAGTTAAAAAAAAAACAAATTTTTTGTATTTAAGAATCCAGTGACGTCTACATATGTGTACACAATTACATCTATACTTGTCTCTTCACTCAGTCAAATAATGGGAAGTAAGCCGTGAAGAAAGGAATTCCCCAAAGGAGGCAGGAGCTTTGAACTCTGGACCTGCCCCCTTCCTCAATCTCCTCCTTCTCCTCCCTTCCTTTCTGTTTTCCTCTTTCTCCTAAGTGGCAGCAGATACGATCTCACATGCCCGTTCTCTAGAACTGTGGTAAGGCTGCCTTGTCAATCTCATGCAGATCCCTTTGGTCAAGGTCTCATTCAGTCCTAACTCCTGTAATTCTCAAAGGTTGAACAACACCCTGCACGCTAGTTCGTGGGCTTGGACACAAAGTCCAAATTCCTTCAAGAGTTTTAATCCGCATCATTTCATACTATATAATAACTATGATTCATCTTTTCTCCAATTATTTTAAATGAGTCAGTTTTATTCTAATAAAATAATCTCACAAAATGAAATCATTAAAAGAAATTGGTATTTGCATGCTGTGCTTGAGCTTTCAAAGCACCAGTAAATGAGACTTTCAAAAAGTAAGCATGCCAGCACTTTAATACCCCAATGAGAAGGAAGAAGTCCTTCCAGTTCATCATCTCGTGGAGCCAGGCACTCATCTCATTGATATTCTCCTTGAAACTGGCCCCAGAACCAGCTTCTCTCACTTCACCTTCGACCCAGGCCAGCAGCTACTCCTCTTGACCATCCACCTTGTTAATCAGGTTGGATCCAAATGATGAATTTAAAAACAATCAAATTCATCTTCCTGAGTTTATTAGAAGTCATGAGCTCCGGTCTTTGAAGACCTTCTGAAAAAGAAGCTCTCAAAAGTCTGGGGCAAGGACACCAGCACCTGTGTCATCGGACGGTTTCCCTGGTGGTTGCTTTGTGGCATCTAAAACTGACTTGGAAAAACACAAGCTGTGGCATCTGAGATCACCGCCTCATCCACCTTATACTCTGCGATTGGCACGGCGACCTGAGACACGGGGAACTGTTATCCCCATTCCCACCGACAAGGAACATGGGAACATCCGGGTCAAGAATTCCATTGGCTGAGGTCACACTGAATGTTAGTGGGCAGAGAGACGTGACTGCAGCCCTTGCCTGCCTGTGCTTGTTTCACTGCAGTAGAACATTAGCTGACCAGACACATTTTTGTCACACCGTTTTAGGAATGGCATAGGATTCTTACAAGGTTTTTCCTTTCTTATAAGGTTTCTTATAAGGTTTTTCCCACCATGGGAAGGTCTCCAAAGAATTTCTCCATTCCAAAACCCTAAAGTTTTGCTTCTACATGTGCTGGCAGAGTTACCACTAGGGACTCCGAAGACTATAGAGTAACCAGAATAACCTGGAAGAAACTGTGCTTCCATGGAGCCCACATGGCACTTGGAGCCAGCCCTCGCCTCCAGCCTATGGAGCACATGATGAATAACTCGTAAATAACACGCACTAAAACTTGAGTGGGTTCTTCCTGTCCCTTTTGATTTCCTCATTGGTGTTCACCATGCTGAGGAGGGAGGGAGATCTTCCCAAATGTGTTCCTTCCTCCTGTGAGCTCACAGCCCTCCGGCTCACCGCAGACTGCCAGGCTCTGAGAGGGTCGAGGAGCCGACGTCTGGGTCTACCCAGGACATAAATTCCTGCTGGTGCAATTCAAACAACTGTCAGCGCTTCTGACAACTGCCAAGCCGAAGTGCTGTTTGTAGGACTGTGATGCTGGGAGCATGGGCAGCGGCTTGGCCTGGGGCTGTGTAAATCCAGGGAGTGGCACGACACTGGCCCACTTACCTGACGCCTGGTCTAGGGCCACCGTGACAGGTGCCTGCCAGGCTACCCGGGGAAACGGTGCCTCTTCTTCCATACCTCACACTATTCCAGCAGGGAATGCTGGCCTGAGAGCCCTGCTTGGTGAGAACAAGGACTTCAGACCCAGAGCAGTCAGGGCTGGGTCAAACAGGAGACATGACAACCACGTGCCCCTAATATTAAATAAGGTGTGTTTTCTCTCTCTCTTTTTTAGAATTCTCCTTTCATTTTAGAGAATTATAGGCACCCCATAGATCTCAGATAAGGCTGAACAGCATACATAAATACTTAAATTAGATCGTGGTCTTGGCTGGTTCACAAGTTGGAGACGCGAAAGAACTAAAGTGTCTCTTAAGTGGGAGACATATCAAACACCAGAAAAGGAGGGCCAGCATGGTGGCTCACACCTGTAATCCCAGCACCTTGGGAGGCTGAGGTGGGAGGATCGCTTGAGGCCAGGAGGTGGCGACCAGACTGGGCCACAGAGCAAAACCCTGTCTTTACAAAAAAATGAAAATAAGAAATCAGCTGAGCCTGGTGGTGTGCGCCTGTAGTACCAGCTACTTGGGAGGCTGAAGCAGGAGGACCATTTGAGTCCCAGGAGACTGAGGCTGCAGTGAGCTATGATCACACCACTGCACTCCAGTGTGGGTAATAGAACAAGACTCTGCCTAGAAAAAGAAGAGAAAAAAGAAAAGAAAGAGAGCAAAGGGGAACTGCATCTCTATTCTTATTCCTACATAAATCTGGGGCCCTGTAGTGGCTGAAATCTCCCAGCTACAAGGTAAGACCCAGGAGTTTGGAGACAGGGAGACAGCCTCTGGCTGGATGGGACGGGGAAGGGTGGGTGGTTGGGGCGGGGGCGGGCAGGCAGGAAACACAGGAGCCTTCAGCCGGCCCCTCTATAGCAGAACTCCACAGAGGCGTGAGGTGGATTCTGCGATAGTTCAGGGAGTTCCACTAAGTCCTTACATGCCACCAATTTCCCGAAGTGAAACAAAGGCTCTTTTATTATTTTCCAATATTTTTCTTTGCCAGATAAGAAAGCCCAGATGCCACTGTTTCTGACATGGTGGAGATCAGATTTCTAAAGGCCTAACGTACTCTTTAAGTAATAGCAAAGTTTTTATCCCTAAATAACTTAAGAATTATTTAATTCACAATGTTTCTCAAAGAAGTTCCCAAACAAGAACCATTTAAACACAAATAATTTAGACAGTTATAAAACAACAATTTTACTAATCCAGTGGGAAAAGTCAATTACATCCTATGTTTTATGCTGGTTATGGTTCAAATTTGACATTCACAATGTCAGAAGAGATGAAAACTGAAAAATAACTTTTTGGTAGATTTCCTTGAGCAGCAAACATTTTCTAAAAATGGAGGGTGTGGAGGGTTTCCTTTAATTTCTTAATTTCTCCACTTTTTGTCTACAAGTGGGGATAATATTGCTTTCTTCTGAAGGCTCTCTTCAACATCAGAGGAGGTATCATGTGCAAAATGCGGAAGGCAGTCTGTGATGCTGGGTAGCACTGAGCACGCAGCACTCAATATCGTCAGGCCCCAGACAGGGGAGAGACTGACACAACAAGGCTGAAGCAGACAGACCTGCCCTCTTTAGTGGGCACAGCCATTGATAAAAAACGATAAAGGAAATCTGTAAATTCCAGGCTCTATTTCTTAGACTCTGAAATGTGAATGTGGATGTGTAATTTGAAATAAGCGATGTTAAGAGCATGTGCACTGAGAAAATTCATGAAGAAAGAGGGTGTGTCTTTCTAACACTGCTGTCTAGCTGGAATTTCTGTCCTCTTACCGTATTCTCCTGGATAGAGTACACAGGGCTGGCTGCTCTAACATCAATCTGAGCACACTGCAGTTTTGCCGTGGACCAGGGGAGAGTTGGAGACATGGCTCCTAGGTCAGTTATATTCACTACATGGCCCTGGAGGCTACCAGAGCTAAATCCCTCCTTTGGTAAAATGAGGCAGTCAGAGGTATGTAGAATAAAGTCTGGAAGTCCTATGATTTTATATACTTCTTCCTCAAGAAAGAAAAGTAAAGCCCAAATAAATGTAGGAAAAACATTCTTATTTTAAATAGTTTAAGCTTCATTATTTCATTTTCACAAAAGGGAGAGATTAAAGTCTCATTTATGAAAAAGCTATCATAGATAAATTGTAAAAATATGTGGTTTAGGCTGGGTATGGTGGCTCATGTCTATAATCACAGCACTTTGGGGGGCCAAGGTGGGTGGATCACCTGAGGTCAGGAGTTCCAGACCAGCCTGGCCAACATGGTGAAACCCCATCTCTACTAAAAATACAAAAATTAGCTGGGTATGGTGGCACATGCCTGTAATCCTAGCTACTTGGGAGGCTGAGGCAGGAGAATCACTTGAACCCAAGAGGCGGAGGTTGCAGTGAGCCGAGGTTGTGCCATTGCATTCCAGCTTGGGCAACAAGAGCGAAACTCCATCTCAAAAAATAAATAAATAAATATAAATAAAATATGTGGTTTAGTTTTTTCCAGCAAAGTACAAATAAAAGTACTGTCAAGGTAAGTGGGAAAAGATCACTGGCAATATATTTTGCATTAGTGTAATTTATTACAAACATAGCTGCTAAATAAAGTGTCCCTTGTCCTTTCTTAAACATATTTTAACAAACTGAATAGCTGAATATCAATCAAGCGTTCATTTCTATGATGATTCTGAACAGACTGGGCTCGGGGATCTCTTGGAGACCAGGATAAGTTATGGCTTCTGTTAGCCGGCAGGTGTGCGTGCTCACGCATTCAATTCTGAATGCACTTCCGGGCCATTCACAGAAACTTTACAGCCATCCTTGAACGCCCTAGATGTCCACAAAGCCCAAACTAAGAAGCTGCATCTTTCCAGTATCTCAGTTTTAAAAATGAGAATTTTACAGTAAGATTAAAACTTTCAGAAAAACACGGATCAACTAAAATTTACCTAAAAACAGGCAAGTAAATCAGGAATTATTGCTTAGTGGGTAGACACAGGACTTCTTCATCAAAAGTCCTAAGTCCTGATGGACAGAATATTCCCAAAGATGAGAAGCCTCCTTTAAAAGCCTTTGAAAGAAAGGGGCATAATATTAGTATTTTCCACTGGGGAATACCCCAGAGATATTTTCTCATGTGTAAAACATCAGAACTTGTGTATGAGTGACATTTATTGCTAATTTCCTTAAATGATCTCTCTTCTTCCTCACCAAACCAGTTATCAACACTTGGGTTTCTGGGATGAAACTCTCTTCAAGCCCCATTTCCATGGAAGAGAACTTCAAGCCTCAGTAGGCCCAACTGCTTCCCCAATTGAAGACATCCTTTGCCTCACTTCACTGACCCCTCTGCCCCTTCCCTCAGCCTGCCAGGTCTAACTTTTCATGAATCTTAAGTAAGTAAAGGAGAAAGTCAATCAGATTTAACCATCTTATTAATTTGTCAGTTGAAAAAGATGGCATCTATTATTTTATAAATAATGTTCAAGAAGCTTGGCTTAAAACTAGAAAGAAGGGCCAGGCATGGTGGTGCACATCTGTAATCTCTATACTTTGGAAGGCAGAGGTGAGAGGCTTGCTTGAGGCCAGAAATTCGAGAACAGCCTTGGCAATATAGTGAGACTCCCATCTCCAGAAAGAGTTTTTGTTGTTGTTGTTGTTGTTGTTAATTAGCCAGGCATGATGGTGCACACCTATTGTCCCAGCTACTGTGGAGGCTGAGGCAGGAGGATCACTTGAGCCCAGGAGTTCGAGGCTGCAGTGAGCTATGATTATACCACTACACATCAGCCTGGGCAACAGAGGGACAGAGGGAGACCCTGTCTCTGAAAAAAAAAAAAAAAAAGAAAGAAAGAAAGAAAAGAAAAGACTTTTCCTTGTGGTTTGGTATAGTCTTAGGCAGTTTGAAATGTATCTAGAAAAATAACCATGGTCAGTGCCTAACAAAGCATGCAGACTTCTATATGGTGGCAGGTGTAAGGAAGGGTCGAGGCTGGCGAAACTGTGGGAAAAGGTGTTGGAAATGGTTCTCCTAATATGGAGTCGACATGACTTTTCTTCACCCAGTTTTCCTGTCACTATTCCATCATATTTTTGTCCTACTGAAGACTTTTTCCTTTTTGTACAAATTGATGTGGTACATGAGAAATTTTGTTACACGTATGTAATGTGTAGAGACCCAGTCAGGGTATTCAGGCTGTGTCCATCACCTGAGTACTGTACATTTTTATTTAGTCACCCTATTCTGCTATCAAACCCTGAATTTATTTCCACTATTATATCTTTTGGTGCTTAATTCAACTGTGGTTAAAAGTTCACAAGGAAAACACACCCCCAAGGTAATTTACTTCCAATTCTCTGTATCTGTCTCATTTAAATATATTCCTCTGCACCCTACCTCATTATTTTGAAAGAAATTAGGCTACTGTGTTATTTGATGCTGAAATGCAATCTTACAAGCTATTACCTGACATACAATTTCTAAATGCAGTTCAGAAAAGTCATCCATTTTACAATCTGTAAGGGAAACAAAACTTGGATTCTAAGCCCAAAGATGTATGTCCTGTATGTACATTTATCTTCACTCCCTCTACACATACTTCACACAAAGCCACAAGTGGTTTGTGCATTCGATATGAATCCTGTGTATTTAAAAGTGGAAAAGCCAAGATCTCAGCTCCTGTTACTAGATAGTCCAAGAATTTAATATTATAAAAGACATTGGGACAGTGGAAGCAAATAAATAAAGCAGAAATCTGTTTCTGTTTGTTTTCTCATCTGCGTCTGGAACCGGCCCTGTTGTCATTACCAAACCAGGCTCACGAGCAAAGGCAGTTCACTCTCAAACACCTCAGCTTCCTAGAATTACTCCAGGACAACAGCACAGCCCTGTGAGAAGCTGAATGTGTGATTTCATCTCTTTGCCCATCACCCAGATCGTTTTCTAAAGCAAGCTGTAAGGTCCTCCCCGAGAGAATTACTTTTCGCTCACCGAATCTCATTACCTTTCTTTAATAGACATGGCTTTGCTGGGTGAGTCAAGAAGGCCCTCCCCTGCCGGCGTTTTGATCTCTCCAGCAGCAAACATCGCACATGGATTCTTGCAGAGCTTCTCCTGTGGCTGTTCCGAAGAATCCTGGGGCTTCCAGGACACCGGGGCTGCGGTTTGAGCAACAGTTTTCCCAGCAGCTGTCCCCGTCTGCTGGGAAGTGGGCTCCCCGAACTCTGCCGCTGGGAAGGAAAAGAGCAGCATCAACACTGAACTCCTCAGGTGAACGTTCTTCCAGCGATTCGCCCCCAGCAGCGAAGCTCTGGGAGTTCAAGCCGTGGGCAGAGGGCGGGTGACCCAATCCACCGGGATTTATGCAAATCTGCAGCACGCTACACTTCCCGGAGGGTTACCCACACGGCAAAATGCTTCGTGGCAATTGGTTTCTCTCCTGTGTGCCAGACACAGGAAGTCAGCTTTAACCATTTACTCCTGAACGATTTAATTCTCCAAAACAATACTTTAACATTCAAATGTGCTATACTCACAAACCAAAACCCTTATTATAACTTACACTGTATTGTTTTATGCAAATCCGTATATTATGTCTGTAGTTTAGAATATGGTTTTCAATCTAATTTTTTAAAGTATCAGTGTCCTTACAAAATCTATAGACACATCAAAGTAGATTTATTGAGCCTAAAAAGGAGATTTTAAAAAATGTATTTACTGCTTTGCTCCCATGGGTAGCTACTTCTTATTTTACACCAGTCATTCAAATATTTACTTAAAAAAAACTGATTTGCAAAGAGTTCCTAGAGAGTGCAAGGATATACTTAGCTACAAATGCACCAAGAAACTGAGGAGCAACTGGAGGAGGAACTGCAGGCAGCTGATCTAACAGCAGGTCCACAGAACGGGGCACTGACATGGAGGCCTTTTGGGATGTCAGTAACCTAATGGGATGAACTTTTTTTTTTCAAGAAGGATATCTATGTGTCCAATGCAAGCACATAAACAACTAAAAAAAAAAAACAAAAAAAACCCCAAAAAACTAGCCCTGTACAGTGGCTCATACCTGTGGTCTGAGCACTTTGGGAGGCTGAGGCAGGAGGATTGCTTCAGCCCAGGAGTTTGAGACCAACCTGGACAACACGGTAAAACCCCATCTCTAAAAACAAATGCATAAATTAGCTGGGCATAGTGGTGTAGACTGTAGTCCCAGCTCCTCAGGAGGCTGAGGTGGGAGGATCACTTAAGCAGGGGAGGTTGGGGCTGCAGTGAACCATGATTGTGCCATTGCGCTCCAGCCTGGGCAACAGAGCAAGACCTGTCACTAAAAAAATAAAGAATATAAATTCAAGGAAAGGAAATGGGGGCAGTAAAAAGTCTCCGCTCTGTTCTCCAACAGGACCTACAGGAGGGGCCACTAATGAAAGCCTCGTATCATTGTCAGAAGCGTACACTCATGCTGTGTCCATGAGGTGGCCACAACCAGCCAAAGACTAGGAAGAGAACAACAGGTGGGCCAGAGCTGGGAGGGCCTTAGCACGCCCAGAGGTGCATTAAGTAGGCTGGGGCCATGAGAGTCTCCCCAGCTAAGGCTTATTATTATTATTATTATTATTTTTTGAGATGTGGTCTCACTATGTTACCCGGGCTGGTCTTAAACTCCGGGCCTCAAGCAATCCTCCTGCCTTGGCCTCCCAAGTAGCTGGGATTACTGCACCAGGGGTCACAATCTCTATTCAAGCATGTTAGTACAGCTTACCCTGAAAAGCAACCTCTTGGGGGCGATGCTCAGCTTGGCTCACTCATCCACCTTTTCTTCATCTGTAAAAAGTCACAAATTCAAAACTGGACATCATTAGAAAAGGTAAGTTTGGTTTCCAAAAAGTCTTTCAGGGCTGACCTGGAAATCTTTGAGTACAAGAATAGGTGCACTAAAATAATAATTGGTGGTAGTTTCCCCTGGCAGGGAGCCCATTCTTTCTGCTCAGTGAGAAGGTACTAATTTCCCTTGCAATTCAACCCAGCCAAACCAAAGCAAACTCTCTCCAGGGATTTCTACTCTAACATTTGTCTGATCGAGATTTCACGAATATATTTTATGGAGGCATTTTCTTATATTTTTAAATAGTAGCAGCAGCACAACAAGAAGAACCTGCTCCTTTGGTTTGAATTAGTTGTTTTTATACTGGTCCCTGTATGATTCTCTAACTGTGCTCAAAAAGAAGGGAAACCTCATCTGAAAATTTCAACTAGGTTTTTATTATACTCACAAAACGAAAACCTGCAACAAAGGGAGACAAGATGCTCCATCATGTTACGATAGTTGGCATTTCTGAATGTGAAGTGCACCTAGGAAAGACATTAGCAAATAATAATAATACATTAGCAGGTGGGAGCAGAAGATCAAAACAAAACATCATACTGAAAGTAAAAATAAAAATACAATTAAATTCTTCTAAGAAATAACTTGGCCGGGCACGGTGGCTCACGCCTGTAATCCCAGCACTTTGGGAGGCCGAGGCGGGTGGATCACAAGGTCAGGAGATCCAGACCATCCTGGCTAACACGGTGAAACTCCATCTGTACTAAAAATACGAAAAAAAAAAAAATTAGCTGGGCGTGGTGGCGGGCACCTGTAGTCCCAGCTACTCGGGAGGCTGAGGCAGAAGAGTGGCGTGAACCCGGGAGGCAGAGCTTGCAGTGAGCCTAGATCATGCCACTGCGCTCCAGCCTGGGCTACAGAGGGGGACTCTGTCTCAAAAAAAAAAAAAAAAAAAAAAAAAAAAAAAAAAAAAAAAAAGAAAAGAAAAGAAAAGAAAAGAAATAACCTCCTGGTAGCAATTCTAGTTGTGAAAACACACATACAGTTGTGAAGTGACACTGGAGCGTGTGTGCACACAATCCCAGCCAAATACACACCCTGTGGAGAGAGACCAGGCACAAGAACAACTTATTAAACACCACTGATGACAATTTTCTAGACAAATCTTACCATTTCTATGCAATAGTATATGACACTTTAGTATAAAACTCAAATACAACAAGTAGATGGACATTTATAAAACCAATATAAAATTCCTCAGTTATTTTCACTGTAAAATCTGGTGAATATGCAATCTGGAATCTAATTGAACAAGGGGATAAAAAACATTAAAACCATTAAATGAAGAAAAATAATGTTTCTTACTTCTTATCTGAATGCAACGTAAAATTGTGTATGTATCATAATACCACTGTAAAGGCTAACATTCTTTAAAAAGACTTTTAAATAAGCCAAATAAATAATGCTTATAGATTAGATGGAAGAATTATGGAATCGCCAACATCCTATATAAATAGCATCAAGGCCATCAGTGTGGTAAAACTCCTGTGTCATTGCCATGTTCCTGGACCAGGAAACCGCACATACGCGTGCCTACCTATCCGATTCCTTTCATTCTTCTGAAGTTACAGGTTGGGTTGCAAATCTCTCGGGAGTTTTTCTACTTTCACCAGGAGAAAAATAGCGTCTTGGTTTCCGGGACCCTCTCTCCCGTTCCACACTGGTGGGCAAGCCAGGTCCTTCGGCTGACCTCTCCACCCGTGATTTGCTTTTAGAATCAAAGGGCAGAGAGTATAAGGAAGGCAAACGAAGACAGAGAAAGAGAAGACAGCAAAGGATTATGCATCTCTGTGAGTCAAGGCACAGACACCGCCAAACCCCTCTTCATGCCTCTACCATGCAGGTAAGGAAGGAGACATTCCAGAGACCCAATCGGCTAGTTCCCCATTAGCAGGCAGAAGCAGAGTGGTCGTTTTTGAGCCATTTTCCACATAGTCGCCCTGCACACACTTGTGAGCTAAGCTAATATGATTCAATGCGGAACACAACACAGGTCGAGGAGTGAATCATTCTGCCAGGGACGTGCAAGTGACACAGCTGGAGGGCGTGTGAAGCATCACCTAAAGTTGATGCTCCTCCTCTTCCTCCTTTTCTTCCTCCTCCTCCTTCTTCTGCTGCTGCTTTTGACTTGCAGATATGGAGAACTGGGCTATCCTTTCTGTCATCTTCTATGAACCTTCAAGGTAGGAGGTTTGGGGACATTCTGGGTGGCTGATTCTACCCAACTGCACTCAGATACAGTTTCTGAGGTTTCTGTCATCACCAGCTTGGCGGTGTGACCGGTATCCGCAGGTTGGACATAGCCACGGATTAGCTGTCCTGCAGAGCCTGCTGCCTTACTGGGGACCCTATCAAAGGCCGAGTGCTCAGACTGAAATGACAGGTAAGGGACTGGTGCTGGCTGGTGTCTCTTCTGAGTTACCGACTCTGAGGCGAGTTCAGGGCTGTTTCGAGCACTTTCCTCTTATCAATTTTTCTGTAAGTCTTTAAGAAAGAAAAAGGTTTTAAGTTGCAAAGTGCGGTAACAGCCTCACAGGAGGAAAGCAAGCGTGATCACAGATTACCAGCGAATGGAAACCGACCTCAAGAGAGAATAACTTGTGAAAAAGCATTTTGGTGTCTGATGTTAGAAACCAACTACTTGTCAGATGCTTCTGAGTTGACTTTCCAATTTGCATATGTATGCCCAGGAGGTGCAAAACGAACTCTAACCCCTGCAAAAGCTGACAGGGGTCAGATGCTATCCTGGGGGAGAACGGGTCCCTTCTGACCAAATAAATACCCAGAAACCACAGAAAAATGCATTAATATACACCACCAGTATGCATTAGGGCACAATGAGGCTGGTCCCTTGAATCAGGA
This sequence comes from Chlorocebus sabaeus, assembly GCF_047675955.1. NCBI lineage: Eukaryota > Metazoa > Chordata > Mammalia > Primates > Cercopithecidae > Chlorocebus > Chlorocebus sabaeus. The sequence continues at coordinate 37,287,174 of NC_132912.1, forward strand.
AGCTTTCCTCATGCACAGGCCCTTTCCTCATGCACATGTCCAGGACTGTGGGGCAAGGTTCCTGGCATACAGACACCTAATGACCAAACGCGGTAATTTCATTGTTGCCTGAAAATGTAAGGGAGTTTGTGATTATTTATGCTTTTTATTGAGCTCAAGATACAATAATCGCCTCTCTCTCTTTTTTTTTTTTTTTTTTTTTTTTGATACGGAGTTTTGCTCTTGTTGCCCAGACTGGAGTGCAATGGTGTGATCTTGGCTCACTGCAACCTCTGCCTCCTCGGTTCAAGCGATTCTCCTGCCTCAGCCTCCCAAGTAGCTGGGATTACAGGCATGTGCCACAACGCCCAGCTAATTTTGTATTTTCTTTTTCTTTTCTTTTTTTTCTTCTTCTTACAAACAGGTTTTATTGTGTTTGGTCCACAATCGTATTTCACATTATCTCATGTAGCAGGGCCCCTGGGTGGGGGTCCCTGTGCAGTACATGGTGGGACGTGTGGCCAGGGGAAGATGGAGCAGTATAGCTTGTCAAGCCCAGAACTACTGAGGGGCTGGGCATGGTGACTCACACCTATAATCTCAGCACTTGGGGAGGCCGAGGGGGGTGGATCACATCTGAGGCCAGGAGTTTGAGACCAGCCTGGCCAACAGAGAGAAACCCCGTCTCTACTAAAAATACAAAAATTAGCCGGGCGTGGTGGAGCACCTGCAGTCCCAGCTACTCGGGAGGCTGAGACTGGAGAATCGCTTGAGCCCGGGAGGAGGAGGTGCAGTGAGCCGAGATTGCGCTACTGCACTCTAGCCTGGGTGACAGCCACAACTAAAACAAAACCTACTGAGGCCAGAGTGGGTTGGGGGGGTAGCATGGAGAGAGGATCAAGCTTAGCCCAACAACTCAGAATTTCACTTCCCTGTGGCCTTCACTTTCCCCACCTGGCCCTGGGGCAGGTCTGAGGGTCTGAGGTCTGTTGGTCCTGGGGAAATCCAGTCACTTGGGAGCTGGAGATATTTAGCATCATGGCTGGGCCCCCTTTCCCAGGTGACTGATTTCCCAGCACCTTCTCCACTGTCCCTGCCCCATTCCTCAGGAATAAAAAACAAAATGTATTTTTCTTTTGTGAATACTTCCTGAAACTTGCAGAGAAACCACAAACTGCTCAGCTGACAAAAGGGAGGAAGAGGTGAGGCAACCAGAAACCTTTGGGAACCAGTTAGTCTCTTCTCCCCAGCACAGCCTGAACGTGCCAGCAGGGACCCTCGCCCTACACGCCCTACACGTATCGGGATATGGCCTTGATCTCCCTCCCCCACAGCCTGGTGGCTCAGCTCTGTGAAGGACCAAGGCAAAGGGGAAAAAAGCTCTGCTGCCTGATCCCACACTGCCACTCATAGACCCTTGGTTGATTGGCAGCACTGAACCAGCTAAGAAAAAAAACAAAGATGAAAACACAGAAAAACCAAAAACCCAGACAGGGAGATGATGTGGGAAGAGAGCATGCTGGGAGCCTCAGTAGCTGGCCTCCTCCTGGTAGTAAGGGGGATATTCAGGGACCTCCCCTGGGTCTGGGCAGTCGCCGGCGCCTGAGGGAGCCCCATCGGCCACTGTGCCTTGTGGGCAATACTTGGGGTCATATATCTGTCGGCCCAGGCCGAAGACCTGGCTGCTCTGGTTGGCGCCCTGCGTGTAGCCCATCTGCAGGGACATGGAGGAGCTGTCACACTTGTCGGTTCCTAGCTTGGTGTCATAGATGTGCCGCCGCGTCCCGGGAGCCGTCATGCCCACCTGGCTCGCACACTTGTTTGTGCCCATCTGGAGGCTGATGGTCGAGTGGTCCATGGGGGGCAGGATATGGTTCTTGGGGTCATAGAGATGCCTCCTCGTGCCATACGCGGTCATGCCCAACTGGCTGGTGCATTTGTTGGTGCCCATCTGCAGCCCGATGACACACTGGCTGGCCTTCATGGTGGTGTCATCGAAATTCCACTCCTGCTTCTCCGAGTACTTGACGCCGATGTCCACCCTGCTCTGCAGCCCCTTAGTCTTGGCCTTCCCCGCCAGGGCGAGAAGAGACACCTGCACCTGTGTCGTGTTCCCACTCTCAAATAGGTCGTTGGCCTCGAACAGGTCCACGGGGTTCATGCCGTAGCCAACCATGGCCTTGATGAAGTTGGACAGGTTTTCTAGCTGGTGCCAGTTCTGCATGGAGCGGTTGATCTTGGGGATGGAGCCTGGCTGTAACTTGTTCACGAGTGTGCATAAGATAGTTCCATCCTTCAGGCCTTTCTGGAAGTCGGGGCCGATGGAGAGGCCGGTGAGTCCCGTCCCTCGATCCAAGTGCGGAGCTCTGCCTCCTTCTGAGGGTCATATTTGGACAGGAGCCGGTTCTTGACCTCGGCCGACAGCCCGTACGAGGGGCCCTTGTTGAACTGCGTGGAGCTCATGGCTCTGTATTTTCTTTAGTAGAGATGGGGTTGCTCCATGTTGCTCAGGCTGGTCTCAAACTCCCGACCTCAGGTGATCTGCCCCCCCTTGGCCCCCCAAAGTGCTGGGATTACAGGCGTGAGCCACCGCACCTGGCCTAATCGCCTCTCTTTTAAAGCACTCAACTAGACATTCACAAGCCTTTTCATGCAATGCAGAGTATATTCATTCATTCATAAGGCAAGTGGCCAGTTTGGGCATCATTATGAATAATTCTAGCACCAAAAGAATGTTAGAGAAAAGATATTTGCTGAAAGAATTAATGAAGTGAGTATTTCCCACCACCACCCCCCACTCCCAGGGACTGCTGTTATTCTTAGTTAAAAACAAATCCAAAAAGAGAGGTCAGGTGCTGTGGCTCACACATGTAATCCCAGCCTCTGGGAGGTCGGGTAGCCAGGCAGGAGGATCACTTGAGCCCAGGCGTTTGAGACCAGTTTGGGTAGCATAGTGAGATCTTGTCACTACAAAAGTAAAAAAAAAAAAAAAAAAAAAAAAAAAAAAAATTAGCTATGTGCAGTGGCTTGTGCCTGTTGTCGCAGCTACTTGGGAGGCTGAGGCAGGAGGCCCACTGGAATCCAGGAGTTTGAGGCTGCAGTGAGCTACGATTGTACCACTGCACTCCAGCCTGGGCAACAGAGACACAGACTCTGTCCCTAAAAAACAAAAATAAAATAAAAAAATAAAGAGAGAGTGCTCTAGTTGTTTCTAGAGTTATTCAAACATCTGAGAGCAAAACTGGCATCCTTTACAAAAGCTACAGACCTTTTTCCATTACTGCAAAACAAAGAAAGCAAGAGCTCTGACCGTGGGGTGGGGTCGGACCTCTGCTCAGATCCCAGCTCAGTCAGATTGGCCTGGGTGGTGCTGGGCAACTCACCTGCCCTTAGTAAGCCTCAGTTTCTTCACCTTTTAAATGGAAATAATAGTGACATAGTGTAATGTGACATTTGCAAAGCACATGGCTTAGTGCTGAGCAAAGAGTAAACATTTAATAGTGTTATCCAGTTCCTATTTTTGCTTTTTGAAGTACCATATAGTGGGAAAGGAGACACAATTCCAACTACTTGGAAAACTGATTAGGGCTCAGCTTTAAAAAGTAAAGAGGGCTTTTGGAGTGGGAAAAGGGATTTCTTGCAGGGAGACGAATGTAGACACTTTATCTAAGCTTAATTGGCAAAAGTAATTATTTATGAAGTGCACTGTATGGAAAAGAATAGTTTATTTAATGACAAGTGCACCCTGCTAAATTTGATAAAAACTCCTATTTCTTTTTTTTTTAACATAAGAGGCAGGGCATCTATATATGCGTCATTAGAGGACAATCCAGACAGACACACACATAGGTGGTGACTATAAACAACTCAGGAAAAGAAAACATTCTGAGTTGTTATTTTTCCCAGAGATGAGCCAGTGTTGGAGGTTTTCATACTTAAAACGTTTGTTAATCAAAAGGAGACTGAAGCGCAACTCCAGTTCTCCTGTGGAATCACGGACAGTCTGCATGTTGTCCTCACCCAAGAACAAAGTGACTGTCAGAAACTCTGTGTAGGGAGCTTTGTCCTTCCATGACTTACTCATTCTGACTCCTTCCGCCTCTCCCTGCCCCCAGTCTTAAAAATGAAATGATAGGGGATTTTGTTTGCTTTTAAAACCACATGCCCTAAATTTAACTGTTGAAAGTTCACTACTGGTTTAGCGATGAGGAGATATGAAAGCAAGGAGGCTGGAAGGGCTGGGAGCAGTGGGGAGTTGAGCAGATGCAGGCTGGTGAGTGTGAGTCAGCTCAGGAAAGCAGCGCAGGGCCCGGCTGGGTGCTCACTACTGCCCCTCACTGGCCAGTCCTATGTGAGTTAGTGAGAAGGGAAAAGCAAGAGGTGAAGTAAAACGTTTGTCAATCAAGAAAGGGGGGAAAAAGAGGAGGAAGGGGAGATACTATCAGCATGGATTAGGGCATGTGGAGGAGAAAAGCAAATGATTTGAAAGTAACTTCCACATGATTTTCAAGTGCACCGGTATTAAAAAGGGCAAGAGGAGAGTGAGTATTAGCTGATGTGTGGAACCGCAGGTCAGGCGGGAAGAAGCAACACTCATGCACGCACACCCCAGAGGCCGGCGTGCGGGTACCTGGGCGGCCAGTTGATAAGTGAAGGTGTGTCCCCTTCAGAATCTTTCTGGAGAAACCACTCATGTTTGGGTTTCCCTGTACTATCGTGTACAAGATAGAAAACAACAACAACAACAACAACCAGATAATCTCTATTAAAATGTCAACATACACACAGATTTTACTATAATTTAAAATCTAAGGGCTGATTTTTATTAAAAATAATCCTCATCCGAGAGCTCATGCCTGTAATTCCAACACTTTGGGAGGCAGAGGTGGGCGGATCACGAGGTCAAAAGATCGAGACCATCCTGGTTAACATGGTGAAACCCCGTCTCTACTAAAAATACAAAAAATTAGCCGGGCGTGGTGGCGGGCTCCTGTAGTCCCAGCTACCTGGGAGGCTGAGGCAGGAGAACGGTGTGAACCCGGGAGGCGGAGATTGCAGTGAGCCGAGATCGCGCCACTGCACTCCAGCCTGGGTGACAGAGCGAGACTCCGTCTCAAAAAAAAAAAAAAAAAAAAAAAAGGAGGCCAAGGCGGGTGGATCACAAGGTCAGGAGATCAAGACCATCCTGGTTAACACGGTGAGAACCTGTCTCTACTAAAAATACAAAAATTAGCTGGGACTGGTTGGGGGCGCCTGTAGTCCCAGCTACTCGGGAGGCTGAGGCAGAGGAATCACTTCAACCCAGGAGACAGAGGTTACAGTGAGATCGAGCCACTGCACTCCAGCCTGGTGACAGAGCGAGACTCCATCTCAAAAAACAAAAACAAAAACAAAAGAATAATCCCCACTCATAAGTGGGAGTCATGGATTACATATGGCCACAAAGAGGGAACAACAGACAAGAAGGCCCACCTGACGGAAGAGAGAGGAAGGAGGGCGAAGATCAAAACACTACCTGCTGGGTGCTGTGCTTAATACCTGGGTGATGAAATATTTCATACCCTAAACCCTGGTGACATGCACTTTACCTATATATCAAATCTGCACATGTACCCCTGAACCTAAAGCAAAACTTTAAAAAAAAAATTATGCTACTAAATAAAAGAGTAACCCTGGCTTTTGAAAATGTATAAGCACATTTTACTATAGAGTTTATATTCACTTCATGGAATATCCAGGACCTGTGACTCGACTCACTACTAAAAGCAAGAGGTGGAAATAAATGTATCTAAGGCCACTAAATCATGTGTTTTCCCAAGCAATTTTAAATGATTATAAAGGAGTCTGTTATAGTCACATTCTGCCCCAAAATACCAGAATATTCTCTTGTAAGCAGTTGACTAAAAATAAAAGGCAACTTAATTTCCCTAAGTTTCGTTGAGGCAGATTGGTAAATAACCTAATATAAAAATAGCATCCATGTAAAACAACACATTTCAAATAAAGAGAATAATAAAAGTAAATTCTAAAAAATTCAATGAGATTATATTTTAGTTGCTATTATACACTTGCCTTTTATAATTATCACTGAGTAATGCAACCAACGCAAGACTTACAAGTACTAACTCGGGTTCGTTCTACTGATGTTTATTGAGCGCCTACTATGTACAAGTAATAAGCTAAGGAAGGACAAAGATGAATCAGAAATCAACCCAGCCATTAAAAACCTTATACCACAAGTAGTCAAGGTAATATACAATCCACACATTCATTTCTTGACACACAATTGAGTATGACGCCATGTGGAATGTGACCAAGTAATTACGCCAGACTGACGGTATTTTAGAGAAACATCATGGGTAAGGACAACGTTGTTTTAACAACGTGGAACAAGTCACAGGAGGAACACTCAGATTACTGCCCTGTCTCTTCTTAAAATTTAGAAACAAAACAAAACAAAAAAAAGGAAATTCTACAGGCTAGTTACAATGTTTTACCAACTCAAAAATCTTAGGATCCTATCGGCAAGAGTTTTTAAATACCAGGCTGGAAACACATTCCAGCTCAAAGTAATTTCTAAAAGAAAATAAGAGTTATAATCAAGTTAATTTTATAAAATCATTTTGGTTTGAGTTTTGGTTGGAGGGGACAGGCAGGTATCTGGAACCACTATTGTACATCTTGCTGTAACCACTGACCTCTGTCTCAGTCTGGACTTGGACTGATCTGTTTCTCCAGTAAGATCCTCCGGCCTTGCTACTCCTAAAACTATCACCCCACCTCCCAATCCTCTGCATCACATCAATTTTGCCCACAGAAAATAAAAAGTGAAGCTGTATCTAGAGCCATTTCATTTCCAACTACAATGGGTCCAATTTCTCAACTTTTATTTGATGGGAAGAGTTTGGCACATCACCCGCAGCCAGGAACGAAGGCAGCGCAACTCAGTCCAGCGTGCAGAGGGGAAGAGGGGCCAGCAGACGCCTGCTGTTGGAAATGACATCAAGTTCCTGTAACGAATCCGCCGCCTTCACAGGGTTATGTTTAGGCTGAATGCTTTCTGTATAACAGAGGGCTTTGTAAACGAAGTGCAATACAACTTTTTGAACATGACCTTCACTGGCAAGAATAAAACTTGGTCAGCATCACCATCAAACTCCATCAGGGGCTTGTGGAAGCATGTTGGGTCCGTATTTATAAAATGGAAATCCCACACAGACACAGGGGACTTGCTGGGCTCCATTTACTTGTTACACCTGAGATATGGAACCAGCCAAAAACCAAAGGACTACTGCCAGGGTGGAGAATACTCAAAGTCTGAGTATATAGACAGTCTCTGACTTACAACGTAAGATTTATTGACTTTAGGATGTTGTGGAAGCGATAGGGATTCAGGAGCGCTTGTGCTTAGAATTGTGAATTCTGTTCTTTTCCTGGGCTGGTGGTGTGTGGTGTGATGCTCCTCTGCGACGCTGGGCAGAGGCAGTGAGCCGCCGCTCCCAGATTGCCACCAGCCACACAACCATGGGGGGAACGACCCGTCCCCACAGTGTGCTGCATGGCCAGATGGCTGTCCAAATCCAAGCTAACGTGAGTGTTCTGAGCATGTCTGAGGTAGGTTGGGTGTATTAAGCTCATTTTTGACTTAATGTTTCCTTTGTTTTTCTCACTTGCAATATTTTCAAGTTATGATGGATTTATTGGGATGCAACTCTGTCATAAGATGAGGAACATCTGTAAAATAAATACAACTATATATAGTAAGAAACAAACAGGCCAGGTGTGGTAGCTCATGCTTCCTGTAATCCCAACCCTTTTGGAGGCTGAGGCAGGAGGATCTCTTGAAGCCAGGAGTTTGACCTAGACTGGGCAACTTAGAGAGACCCCATCTCTATAAAAAAATCTAAAAATTTGTCAAGCATGGTGGCACATGTCTGTAGAACTAGCTACTCAGGGGCCTGAGGTGGGAATATTGCTTGACCCCAGGAGTTTGAGGTTGCTGTGAGCTAGGACTGCATCACCGCACTCCAGCCTGGGTGATAGAATGAGACTCTGTATCTAAAACATAATAAATAAATAAGAAATAAACAAATGTATGTGAAGGCATCATTCCTAGAACATAATAAGCCTTTTAAAATGCTTGCTTCTTATCTTCTTCCTTCTTCATAGTCAACACAGCACCGAAAGTTTACGAATTTCTCTTTTTGTGCTTTGAAGACATAGTACTTATAGAGACCCAATTCAGAAGTCATGCGATTTTAAGCAGGGTGAGTCCAGCCTCACCAGGAGGGCCTGAGTTTGTCTTTAGTACAGGTAAAGCAGAGTGGTCTAGGAAAGCATTTCTCCAAGTAAGGCTTTCAGGATCCTTGAGGTTGGCTCCCGCATGTATTTGGGTGAGGTTATCTGCCATCCGAAATGGAAAAGAGAGAAGGATGAGGAGAGGCCTAAATCAGACACTGATGGTGCACAGGCTGTCCTGGGCGCTGCGAGCCATGATCTTGCAGAATGCGGCCACTTCTGAGTCGTGCAGCAGTGTCGATACTTCGTCACCCCGCTCTTCTGTCTCTGACCTCCCCCATCAGCGTTCTTAGCTGAGTTCTCCTCCCCACCCCCATGATTCAGAGCCCCAGGGTGCTCTTGACATTTCAACTTGGATATCTAATAGACATCTTAAATTTACATGTCCAGAAAATGAACTCTCAACTTCCCTCTGTTCCAGCTTGTACCGGAGTCTTCCCAATGGCAAATCTCTGCTGTGAGTTGCCTTGGCCAAAAAATTGATCCCTCTGTTTCTTTCAAACCCCCGCCTCATCAGCAAGTTCTCCTGGTTACATTCAAAATATAACCTCTTTCCACCACCTGTGCTGCCATCATTCTAGTTCAAGCCACCACCGTCTCTCACCTATGTTACCAAGATGACCCCCTTATTATTCTACCTGTTTTCATCCTGGCCCCCTAAAGTCTATCTTCCGTTTAGCAGCCAGCGTAATGCTTTGAAATGTAAGGCAGATGGATCATTCCTCTTGTTGAAACCCTCCTATGGCTCCACATATGAAGTAGCGCCAAACCCAAAGCCCTTGCGGTGGCTCTGAAGCCCTCCCCGATCTGTGGTCTCACTAACATCACCCCTACCGCCCGCTCCGTTACAGCCCTCTCTCCTCACTAGGATGTGGCAGCCTCTGGAGAGAGAGACTTCGTTCGTGTTCATCTCCTCGGCACTCAGAGCTATGTGTGGCGAACAGCAGGTCTCACATGCTCGTAGAATGGACGAACTGGTGCATGATTCCACAGCATCTCTGTGAGGTCTTCTTGTTCCCATTTTATAGATGCAGACAGTGAGGTGCAAGGGAAAAGGACATTAACTGCCTGCAATCACACGACTGGTAACAGAATGATGGGGCTTGTACCCAGTGCAGCAGGAACCCCCAGCCTGCACCTTCCAGCCTTCCAGAGCAACAAGCTTCCACATTCTGGAAAATGGCTGCTCCCTTGGCGTGAATGGGTAAGAATGAGGTTGGGATCCAGTGTTCATGGACTCCAAGGTTAAGCAAGGAAGACACCAAGAACTTCCCGGTCACAGCCACAACCCTGACCGGATGTGGATCTCTCTCTAGTGCTGGTTCCACCGTCAGCAGAGTTACCCGGTTACCTAGGAATTCTGCAGAACCCAATTACCTTCTTCCTTTGTTTCTCCAATGAACAGCATAAAAATCAATGGAGTCAGGCAGTGGAAGGTTGTGGACTGAGCTTTCCACCTCGGAGCAGCACAGTCTGATCATAATACTGAGGGATTGGCAAAGCAATGCCCAACTCAGATTTTAAAATATATCATCCATCAAAGTACAAAATTTACTTCTGGGGCCCAGAAGGCGTTGTTTTAGAGAGACAGTAAAATAGTGTAGGTGAGTTTTAAAAAACATGAATAAAAAAAGAGATCACACCTGAAGAGTGGTAAATGAAATATAAATTTCATAAATATATATGAAAATAAATTTAAATTTAAATATAAATTTCATTTCATTCATTATGAAAAATAAATTTTTCATTTATTTTCATCTTGTGTGCTGTTATTTTATGAAGTATTCCTTAATATTATGCTTATTTTTGATAAATATTTAAGGTTTGGTTAAGAAATTAACAGTGGGAGATTTGCTTTATACAACATAATGAGTAGAACACAGGATACTATGAGGCTACAGCAGTCTTTGCCCGTAGAGTCAAGAATCAATTCTGGTGGACAGAGGCACAATGTCCTGTCCTGTCCTGACTGGATAATGGTTATACATTTACCCAAACTCACCAACCCGCATCTTTAAAATCTGTGCATTTGATGTAAATTGTACCTCATCTTAAAAATATGTCGGCCAGGCATGGTGGCTCATGCCTGTAATCCTGGCACTTTGGGAGGCCAAGGTGGGCGGATCACTTGAGGTCAGGAGTTTGAGACCAGACTGACCAATATGGTGAAACCCCATCTCTACCAACAAATACAAAAATTAGCTGGGCATGGTAGCATTGGCCAGTAGTCTCCCCTACTTGGGAGGCTGAGGCAGGAGAATCGATTGATCCTGGGAGATGGAGGTGGCAATGAGCTGAGATCACACCACTGCACTCTGGCCTGGGTAAGAGAGTTAGACCCTGTTACTAAATAAATAAATAAATAAATAAATACATAAATAATCAAAATATGTCATCATTGGGTTACAGAGTAAGGACTTCTTTAGTATTGAAAATGTAGCATTTTCTGGGGGTAGAAACAGGATAAACATGTGAGATAACCAATTTCTTCCAGTCTCCCTTTGAGCTTATCTCAGTGCTGAAGGCCCGAAATCTGTAACCACAGCTCAGAAAGGAGGGAGAGAGGAGGTATGTGCAGACAGCACAACTGTCAGAAAATTCTGGAATCTGAGGAAGATGCGAGGCTGGATTGGCATCCCCTCATCTCCTGATTCGAGCCACCACTCCTAGAACAAGGTAATGGGGACTTAACAGCTTTCATCATGAGACTAGACTAGAATCAGCCTTTCAGGGCTGTGGACTCAGTTCACAATGCTCCACAAGTGGCCGATGATTTTCTGCTCACTTATCACGATTTGCATTTACTGTTTAATAATATTTATGAGCAGCCTGACTCAGACCACATACAAGAACCCCAATTCCAGACAAAGTAGAAAGAGCCTTGTCAGATAAACAAGTGCTGCTCACAGTGTGTTCCGCCGATCGGTGTCCCTGCTCCATGATTAGATAAAAGGCTCGCACCAGAAGGGAAATTAACAACATCACTAAACCTGCTGTGTAGTTCAGCTGACATTTTCTTCACAGCATCATTTTCTCAATGAAGGAAACTGTACATAATTTACATTCAGGTGCAAGTGTCTCATAGGTTTTTTGCAGATTGTTTGCAGATTGGCTATTTCAAACAGCACTGCAATAGTTTGGTGACACTTTAAGCAAACAGAAAACAGCAGAATATTCATTCAAAAATTATTCGCTAGGTCTCTCGGTATTATTGGATATGGCCAGTTGCAGTGAAGGAGGTATGAAAATGACTAAGGCAAGGTATCTAACCTTCTCTTAAGGCTTTTATTCAAGTAATGCTATCACTGCAATCATCCTTACCAGACTTATAGACGGGCTTAATAGCAAATTCACAGTGCCATGTCTGGAGGAATCCTGATAAAATTGCTAAAATCCTCTTCTGGGTTTGACAGCCATGATCTAGGGTGCTTGGCATTTGTTTTTTGTTTTAATTTTTAATTTCTGTGGGTACATAGTAAGTATATGTATTTAGGGGATACCCGAGTTTTTTTGTTTTTTGTTTTTTGTTTTTTTGAGACGAAGTCTGGCTCTGTTACCCAGGCTGGAGTGCAGTGGCGTGATCTCGGCTCACTGCAAGCTCCGCCTCCTGGGTTCATGCCATTCTCCTGCCTCAGCCTCCCGAGCAGCTGGGACTACAGGCGCCCACCACCACACCTGGCTAATTTTTCTATTTTTAGTGGAAACGGAGTTTCACCGTGTTAGCCAGGATGGTCTTGATCTCCTGACCTTGTGATCCGCCCGCCTTGGCCTCCCAAAGTGCTGGGATTACAGGCGTGAGCCACCATGCCTGGCCGGTACCTGAGATGTTTTGATATGGGCATGCAATGCGTAATAATCACATCATGGAGAACGGGGTATCCATCCCCTATTCTTTGTGTCACAAACAATTGAATTCTACTTTTAGTTACTTTAAAATGCACAATTATTACACTATTGTCGCCCTGTTGTGTTATCACCAAGCAGGTCTTATTCAGTCTTCTATTTTTGTACCCATTAGGTGCTGGGCATTTGAATATCCTTCCTATGACATAGGGTGCCTGTGAAGTGGCATCTGTGGGACTCCTCATTTGGCTCATGACCTCTTTCTCCTCTTTTCCCTTCCAGTATAATCATCAGCAACCCAGAAGCCAAACTGATAAGATCAAGGGGCTCCCTATGCCAAGCTGAGCCAAGCTCCAGCTCTGATGTCTCTGGGAAACTCACAGTCTGATGATGGCAGCAGACTGGTATAGAGTCCAAACACCACAGAAAGTGGAAGTGACTCCACAAATGATTCCAGTTTCTATTAAGACAGAGAGAAGTTACAAAACAAACAAAACAAAAACAAACAGAAACAACCTGGAAAGGTCAGGAAGCAGGGCAGATGGGAAGGTCGACTCTTCTCTGGACACATTTGTCAGTGGCCCTATTAGAAAGAGATAGCTAGATGTAATCTGGCCACTGCAGGACGCAGGGAGACCATTGCCTACCTGTGTTATTGGCAACTCACTTTCATTAATGTCCCCCAAGATTGGAGTAATCACTTTGGCAGTCATATAAAGAACTTGCTGTCAACTAAAACCCCTAGGTCTGTTTCCCATGAACTGCTGTTAATCAAGTTTCCCCAGTCTTGAACTTGTCCACTGATTTTTTTTCCCCTCTAAATACAGAACTTTATTAAATTTCATCTTGTTAGTTTCTAACTATCGTTCCAGGTACATGTGCTCTCCTGCCTACATGCTCCTGTTCTCTATCTCTTTCTTCCTCTCCTTCTTACCTCTCTTTGCCCTCCATCTCTCTCCTCTCCCCTCCCTCTTTTAGTCATCAAACTTATTTACAATTCCTCCTCCAGAAATCTGATCACCCCTACCATCAATATCTCCCAGACTATCTAAAGAAATGCCAAATAGGGTCATGTTAATGACCAAGCCCCAACTGGAACCAGAGACCTCATTATCTCAGGCCTGGGCAACTGCAACCACCACTTAATGGACCTCCCTGATGGGAATCAATTATCCTTCAGAGCAATCCTCCACACTCCTTTGGAGCAATATTTCCAAATTCATGATCAACCGTGCTTGTTTTAAAATCCTTTAGGCACTTCCCACTGTCCACACAGAAAAGGGCAAATGCCTGGTCATGTCATCTGAGGTGCTCCATGATTGTCCCCACCTGGCTCTCCACTTCCTCCTATATTCCTCCTTCCAGGTCTGTGTTGGACATCTGTGCCTTCCTGCTTAGGGCAGTCTCCCTTCCACATCTAGCAAACACACCATATCTTTAAGGACTTGGTTCAATTAAGACCACTTCCCCAAGGGGGAATAATTAATACCCCATCCTCGGTACTCCCATGTCACTCAAACTTGACCTGGAGGATCATGTTTGCCCCACTGTGTGGTAGTTATTTCTCATACTCAAAACAAAATGGATATGCCCAGCTAGGAGCAGAGTGCCTGGCACACAGGAGGCTCAACATAATTTTCTTGAGTGATTAGCTAAACTACCTTGGAGTTGAAGTTAACCCACGAATCAACAGCGATGAGATATGGATACGTGGAAGGATGCCCAATGAGTTTGAATCGTCCTAGACTACAAGTTTTCATTTTCTTTTTGAGAAGGCTTTAAGTGGCTTAGGCAAATCCGTAAGTATGGACGTCTCTATATGTATGTTTCTATAATGCCCTCATCTTCTTTCCTAAAATATCTAACCTCAAAGGGAAAAAACCAGCAAACTCTTCTTCCACAATGATGAAAAATAGCATTGACATAAATGGAGAGTGGTGTGCAGTGGAAAGAGCTCTGAGAGGTGCAGAGAACTTGAATGAATGGACGAATGACGGTCTCAGTTTTGTCAAAGAAGCTCTATGGTCTCGATCAAGTTACTTTTTAAATCTTTAGTTTTTCCCATGTGTAAAGGGGTTTTTTAACTCAACAATCTCCAGGGTTACTGCTGTTTCTGAGAGTCTAAGATTCTTTATGTCAGTGCTATTTTTCATCATTGTCGAACAGGGAGTTTGTTGGTTTTGTCCTTTGAACGCTAGTTTCAGGTCAGGCGTGGTGGCTCATGCCTGTAATCCCAGCACTTTGAGAGGTCCAGGTGGGCAGATCATTTGAGGTCAGGAGTTTGAGACTACCCTGGCCAACATGGCCAAACCCCGCCTCTACGAAAAATAAGAACATTAGCCTGGTGTGGTGGTGGGTGTCTGTAATTCCAGCTATTCGGGGAGGCTGAGGCAGGAGAATCACTTGAACCTAGGAGGTGGAGGATGTAATGAGCCAAGATCACGCCATTGCACTCCAGCCTGGGCGACAGAGTGAGACTCCATCTCGAACAATCAAACAAACAAACAAACAAACAAACAAACAAAAGTTAGAGAGTTTAGGAAAAAAGAGCAGGGGCCCTGTAGAAACAGTTTATCTGGATTTACTTAAAGGTACTTAAAAAGCCTTTATGTACGCATAAAGAAACCGATAATTTATTTTGTGGAATCTTGGGGTGAGCCAACCCTTCACAGGGCAGAGGTCACCTACAAGGGGGAGAGGCTTATAGGGTTACGGGGGACCAGAACAAGGAAGTGGTGACTTCAGGTGTATCAGAACTGTTTTGATGCAGCAACTGGCTGGCAGGGAATTATATTACCAGGAAATAATAACTCATTCCAAGTTTTCATAAAGGCTAGGGGTTGCCCTTGCGATGTATTCCTAAGTATATAATAATATATAATGATACACTTTAACTCCCTACAACTCCCAAGGGTCTACAGACTAAAAAGTGCTTCCTGTTACCAAAGTGAAGTCAAATCCAGCACAGTCAAATTAGTTTCACCATGTGGGTGTCCAGCTCTAATTATATACCAGCTTCTAATTAGAAAAGGTTAAGAATGGCTATTAACTTCTGAGTCTCATTAAAATTAACAGTTAATTTGCTAAAAGTTGCTTGTTTGGAAAAACTGCTAATGACTGTTCTGCAGATACGCACAGGTGTAAAATCTGCAAGGACACAGGCTCAAGGACAAAATTTTGCATTTAAAATCTCACACACCTTTGAGTTTTTAGCTAGTGTACATAGTAGCTAGGGTTTGGGGAGATATATTTATATTTAACCCAAAGAATAGGAATTGTCTGCCAGGTGCAGTAGCTCATGCTTGTAGTCTCAACGCTTTGGGAGGCCGAGGCAGGTGAATCACTTGAACCGAAGAGTTCGAGACCAGCCTGGGGAACATGGCTAAACCCCGTCTCTACCAAGAAGTGCAAAAATTAGCCAGGCATGGTGGCATGTTCCTGTAGTCCCAACTACTCAGGAGGCTGAGGCAGGAGGAACGCTTGAACCAAGGAAATCAAGACTGCAGTGAGATTGTGCCACTGCACTCCAGCCTGGACAACAGAGTGAGACTATCTCTTACAAAAAAAATAAAAATAAAAAAAGAAAGAAAGAAAGAAAAAGAAAATTGTCACTTGCCAATAAGAACAGAATAAAATGAAAAAAAAATGGAAATGACTTACCCATCTATTTTAACAGCTGGGATTCTAGATTATGGCAGGGAGCAACAGGTGTTTGGGGGTACAGGGACTGAAAGGTGAAGCCAATTTCATTCCAGTAATAGAACAAGCTGTTAGGAGGACCTAGAGGTCTATTCTTTACAGAGTGGCTCCCGAGATGTGTGTTTCTCCATGATGCGCTGTCCTGAATCCCGCAGCCCGTGTCAGAAAACCTGCCTGCTAGTGGACACGGGAGTGTGGAAGGTCAAGCACGATGCTCTCCTGCAGACACCTCTCTCAGTGCATGGAAACAGAACACTGAGCCAAGAGAGCTTGAGGCTCTGGAGTCAGTTTTTAGACTAAAACCTCTCATCGGGAGATGAGCAAATGCAACCATAAATAAACTCCAAGTGCCTAGAACAAGTCCCTTCCTTTCCTAGTGGCTCAGGCTGCACCGTGTCAAGGTGTTGCAGAAGCTGCATTCCAGAGGGTGCCCTGATCTATTTCCTGAGCGGATCCGCAGCTCTCTGGCATCCATGGGAGCCCTGCCCAGACCATCATCCACCAATGGCAACTCTCCCAGGGGTCCAGTGTCAGCCTCAGCTCTGCATGAAACCTCCATGTCGTGTTCTGACCACTAAGGATAAAATTTGCTAAGGAGAAAGGAGTGGTGAGGGGCTGCAGTACAGTAATGACAAACAAAACTAACAAACGAGGGTTTTCTAGAGTGGATCACCACTAGAAAATGAGGTCTGCCTTCCATTTCCCTCTCTTTGCCAGTCACATAGTTCCCAGAGAATAGAGCGTGACAGCTGGATGCCCAGCAAACACAGCAGCAGGACTGGAGACAGTGAATTTCTCCATTCATAAAAGTAACAAAGACAGCACATTTCCTTTATATAGATACATGAGATGCATAAAGTAACAAATTCAACAAGAGCTTTGGATTCAGAATTTCCAGTAGTAGCAGAAGCTCAGATGTTTAAAAATTTAAATAATCTGTAGGACTCAAATCCCTTTGAATTTTATTCTAAAATTCACAGTGGTGGAATTAGCAAAGAATGGTTCCTATCAGTAACACTACCTCTCCTGCAAATATTACAAAATTCCAAGTTTACAGGTTTGGAAGGGTTAGAGAGGTGGGGCTGGAAGTATCTTATAATTCTCTACTTCACCTATTTCGTTACTATGTGTATTCTTAGTTTACTTCAGAACAATGTATTCGTCTGAATTCCTGGGCATCTAACAGGATTTCTGAGCTAAAGACCCTGTAATATCAACTAATCAATTAACTAATTAAAAAAAAATCTTCTTTGTCATATACACTGAATACTATAGAATTGTAAAATAAACTTATTACTTAGGTAAATATTGTCCTAAAGACTGTCATTTAGCCTGTAATGTTTAAAAGGAGTATATAGTACAGTGAAGTATGATAATTAATGACTATTCCGTATATATGCACAGGTGTGTACAGGTGTTAGTGTACGTGAGCACATTCAAAAACAGCATTGGAGATGGGACTCACATTTGAATGTTTAGGACATTATAGGTGGTCTTTGAAGGTATATTCATGAATGTTGTATTCATATTTAAATAATGAAAGAAAACAGCCTCTTGCTAGTAAGCACAGAATAAAATGATTAAATGGGAATGAGTTGCTTCAGAGATTTAACAGCCAGAAAGTTTGGCAGAGCTAGCTGATAAGTCAGTGTAGCAGTGAGAAAAATATTCCATTTTAGTGACAGAGTAAATCCACACAAAAAAAACCCCCACAGCATTAAAATTGTTATTTAAGGATACTTAGTTTCTTCGCTTGCTATCTTCTTAAATTTTTCTGCTACATTTTTCCATATCGGATGACATTATTATTTTCACTTATGGTTATTTAGGTCACCAAAGAGGTTTCTTTTATTACTGTTTTAGGTTACAAAGTATGTTTCGGTTTATCTTACTTCCCCCTAAATGGAAATCAGACAATGATTTCCTGAAACTTGGATTTCCTGGCTCCAGATAAAGAATAAGCAGAATTTTAATACATTTTAAATCCATTTTTAAAAGCTGAATAACTGCCATCATTACAATGTAAATCTTATATTTATTTATTTATTTATTTATTTATTTAGAGACAGACTTTTGCTGCTGTTACCCAGGCTGGAGTGCAATGGTGCGATCTTGGCTCACCGCAACCTCTGCCTCCCGGGTTCGAGCAATTCTCCTGCGTCAGCCTCCTGAGTAGCTGGGATTACAGGCATGCACCATATAAAAATCAGCCCAGCTAATTTTGTATCTTTAGTAGAGATGGGGTTTCTCCATGTTGGTCAGGCTGGTCTCGAACTCCCGACCTCAGGTGATCTGCCAAAGTGCTGGGACTACAGGCGCGTGCCACAATGCCCAGCTAATTTTTGTATTTTTAGTAGAGACGGGTTTCACCATATTGGCCATGATGGTCTCGATCTCTTGACCTCGTGATCCACCCACCTCAGCCTCCCAAACTGCTGGGATTACAGGCATGAGTCACTGCACCTGGCCAATGGGACACATTTTAAAGAAAAATTGCCACAGAAGCAGGAGGCATTCTCTTCTCAGATTATTGAAGCAGAGGAAGTGGGGTGGCAGGACAAACAATCAGTCCTAACGAACAACCACTGTTTCAGGGGAGACAGAGAGTTGGATAAAAATCCAAAAGGTGTTTCTCACTGTTAGAAAGTTAAAATCAAAATACAGAAAATGAAGTGGATAGCATTTCCTTTAGTATCTATGGAGAGATGCTTCCCTACTGAAACACAGGATCTTAGTTTTGGTTGAGCTGTAGTGAGACACCAAGGCCTGCAGAGGTTGCCTCTGCAGACACCCCTTTGTCCCTGGGGAGATTGGGGATGGGGGGTGACTGATGAGGAAGGGAGGTATCCGGCATCCGAGAGCTCTGTGCTATTGGGGTCACTGGTCATATGTGTTAGTAATGGAACCTACCAGTCTCCCTGCTCAGGGACCTCTGAGTCAGAAGAAGCAGAGAGGAGAGGAGAGTCCGGACCCTCCCAGGTGCTTATGTTTCATCAGCATCAGATGAGCCGAAAAAGGTGCTCACTGATGAACCGTCCCGAATTTTACAAGCGCGTCTTACCTGTAATTTCACTGATGATCGGTGCCCTCAGGTAGTGAAAGTTCAAGGAAGAAACATAACTTAAAAAAAAAAAAAGAAAGAAAGAAACTTGGGTCGGGCGTGGTGGCTCACATCTGTAATCCCAGCCCTTTAGGAGGCTGAGGCAGGGGGATCACAAGGTCAAGAAATCGAGACTATCCTGACCAACATAGTGAAAACCCATCTCTACTAAAAATACAAAAATTAGCTGGGCGCCCTGTTGCGCCCCTATAATCCCAGCTACTCGGGAGGCTGAGGCAGGGGAATCGCTTGAACCTAGGAAGTGGAGGTTGTAGTGAGCCGAGATCATGCCACTGCACTCCAGCCTGGGCAACAGAGCAAGATTCCGTCAAAAAAAAAAAAAAAGAGAAACTTGATTTCATTTATCGATTTGAGGGGTCTTGCATCCATCACAGCTTGTGGCACCACCTTGAGCCAGAGCCACACTTTCCAGCCTGGTCTGCCTGCTCCCGCTCCTCTTGCCTGCTCATCCGCTTTCTCAGAAGCACCCAGTCATTTAGCGGGACCAGGAGAGAGAGTCAGGGGAGAGAGGCAGCGGAGACAGGACCAGAGGGTGATGACAGCCATGTGGACTCAGTAATAAATGTTTACCTGGAAGCTGCAGATTCTAAAATTGATACTTTATAAACATGTGAAATTATGCCAGTTTTTCACACATGTATGCAAGGTGAGCGAGGGTGCTAAGAAGTGATGTGTTACAAATTATGTCCTATCCAAAGATGAAAGAAGGAAAGAAAGGAAGAAAGGAAAGGAGGGAAGGTGCGACGGAAGGGAGGGAGGAGGGGCTTATGACTGATGTTATTGACCATATGCTCTTATAGTTATTCTCCATGTTTGCAATAATTTTGCCCTGGCCATCACATCAACTTTGCATAAAAGGTACACAAAAAATACTTCAGGGTGAATTGTAGAATTCATTTGAAGTGTTTTGTAGTAGCCATTCATTCGACATATTTTAATTTTTTAAAAGAATATTTAATTCAATAATGTAATTCATTTTTTAAGAGACAGGGTCTCACTCTGTCTCCCAAGCTGGAGCACAGTGGCACAATCACAGCTCATTGCAGCTTCAAACTCCTAGGCTTACTGGGTCCTGCCACCTCAGCCTCCCGAGTAGCTGCGACTATAGTCATGCACCACTGTGCCTGGCTATTTTTTCTATTTTTTTGCAGAAATGGCATCTTGCTATGTTGCCCAGCCTGGTCTCGAACTTCTGGGCTCAAACAATCCTCCTGCCTCAGTCCCCACAAAGTGCTGGGATTACCAAGGTGTGTAATATACTTTTGGTGCTGGTCGGGATAGGCAGTGGGTCCAGGTGCTCTGCCCTCGGGACATGACCAGTCAACTGAGGCCCAGACGAGGAGCAAGAGAAGCCACAGGACGGCAGGAGGCTGGAGAGGAGAGAGCTCAGGCGGAGGAAACAGCATGTCGAGTGAACCACGTTAAGAAGCATCAGAGACTTTCCTCTTAAAGCTTTGGATTTCTTTAGTTTCTGACCTGCCATCAAAAGGCTGCACTTCACGTGGTGCTGGCACTATTTGTAGCATGTCTTGAGAAAATAAGTGCCCGTGGAGCCAGGGAGTGTTCGGTGATGATTCGTAAAGCTCACTCTGTAAATTCAGCGGAATATTGAACTCAGGGGCACTTTTTTGCTTTTCATTAGTGACTCCATTGAGCTTTCTGAGAAACATGAAGAAAGAGGAAAATAAAGACATACAGATGTTTATTTTTGAAAATATGAGACAGCATTTGTGCCCCAAGGTCAGTGCCCAGCAAGTTGAATATTTCAGGGATTGCATTATTTCATTCTAATGTAGATGCTTTTTCCTGAAAAGATGTTAGTTTCCCAAAGTACAGAGCTTTGTCAAGATATTTAAATTAGCAATTAAATAATCAGTTAAAATAACATGCCATTCCTTAAGTCAGGTACATTTCTGCCGTTATTTAATTTTTTGAGGTTTCTACATTGAAAGCAGTAGTTACTGCCTTACAATTCAGTGTTTAGAAGTCAGTGCTAATTCCAAGTTTCTGACTAGGCCGGTGTCCTAGGCTCTTCCAGCCAATCTGGAGTGTGGCTTATGAAGCCTAATTATTCTCTAGACTTTTCATTAAATAATGTGAACACTTACCTGTGGAGTATAAGCTTTGCTACATCGGATATGGAAAGACGAAGATTTCAGATGGGCTTGGTTCTAGGAGCACGGGATGGCGGCCACGCTTTGGACTGTGTGGAAGTTCTTTCTGTGCAGTTTACACAGAGGGTCGAGCCTATTCAGCTGTCCCACTTACACAGTACCCACAGCGGCTTCCTCGGTCTCTTCCTTGGCCTCTATGGAAATGCACCCGTACAGGGGGAAGGTCAGCTTCACAGTGAGTCTTTTTCAAGCCCATCTTTTACCCCTCTGGAGGTCACACTGACCTTGAGGAACCGCAGTTCCCTGTTTCCACAGGTTTGTTTTCTTCCTTCGAGGCAGCAGCACCCTCTGCCCTGCCTGCCCCGGGCACATCAAAGACGATGGAGTTGTGTACACAGCAGTCTTGGGGTGACTGTGGCTGGTATTAAACCAGGAGACGGATTTGAATCTCATCTCCTCTTCTTGTCAAATATGAGTCTTTGGGCAAATCACGTAACAATTTCCGGATCTGTAAACTGAGGATGGTACTAGTTCCGGTGTTGTGCTGCAGCCTGACGTGCGTGCCTCTCTCCCGACTTTGAGTTCAGTGAGTCCTGTGGGAGCCTGAGATCCTCCATGGTGGGAGTGTTGACACCACCAGTCAATACTACAAAGCCGGTGCTTTTTGCAAGGCCTGGTGGAGGGCCTGGGTGGGCGGGGCAAGAGGGCAGGGCCCTTTGTACCTTTATCAGCACCCCGCTGAGTAGTTCATACCTCCTAGGGTCTTGGGGAGATAATTAAGGAGATACCATGTGCTTAACATGGGGGAAAGTCCACAGTAAGGGCTCACTTCCTTTATTATTCTCCTCTTTCATTTCCTCTTTTATTCCAACACGAGTCTTCATGAGGCTTTCCACACTTTTGACCATGCTTTGATACCTTGGTTGTTTGAAGGCATCTGTTACTTTAATGTAATTTTAACACTGGAGGACAGCATGTAGATCACCTAGACAAGTTACTGAAGAAGAAATTGTAGCACAGAGAGGTTGAGTAATTAATACAAGCCTGCACAGCTATTCCTAGGTCAAGAAGAGGGGGTCAGTCCGAGCTAAAGCAAACAACTTCCAGTTCAGCAATGTCTTCACACACCACACCACCCGACAATCCTGCTGTAATTACTTAGTTGCACAAAAAATCACAATATTTACAGAAATATAAGTAAATGAAAAAAGCTACCAATTTGCTCCCCAGTATAAAACGTTTTACTTGCGATCGACAGTGGCATAAGTTTTATGTTCTGCATTTTCTATTTAACATCTTATCTTGATTTAAATGGACTTAACTATTAATGGAGAAATGTAAGATCAGCTCACCAACCACAAAAGAGGAATTGATGCTAAGCTTTTAGTTGCACTTCCTAAAGGTAAGGCTGTTCCTCAGTGACCAACCACGTCTGGGTAGATGCGTATTGTGTTGTCCGAATTTCCTTGAGCAGAACTCTCTCCCTAACCTCCGGCTTACAGTCTCCTTTGCGGCCCTTCCTGCCTCCTCCAAGAATTAGCTTCAATTCCCTTCCGTCTCTCTCCATGCATTTTTAATCCTCACCTTTTTTCCCTTCCTTGCCCTTTAATTTTAGGCCTCCTGAGGTTTTGCCAGAGGCTGGGTGTAGTGGGTGAGAAAGGGAACATAAAATCGACCTTCGCTCATCTCTTTTCTCCATTTAACCTTCTCCAAGGGCAGTGGGTTCTGACCATATCCCCATCTCTTCTCTGTCCACCCACTCCTGCTGCCTCCGGAGGCTACCCCAGGCCTCCTGATGCTTCCCAGAGTTAGGGCTTTTACATTTAACATCTTGTAGCTTCCTGCTGGGCTGAGAACAGCCCGTGCAGACTATATATCATGACCATCTTCCCCAGGCAGGCACTCACACGTGTTTGGTGAATTACTATTTCCACTGGCCAAGGCGCACATGCAGTAAAATGTCTGCACCGCTATAAACCAATTCCCCCTAGTTTTTCCTGTGAAATGATGGAAACATCGCCTGGTCTTTGTAACTGTAACAGCAGCACAGGGAACGATCGTTGGTCCAGGCTCACTTCATCCTGGCTGAGCTGTGGAGACCTTCCAGGGGAAGAAACAGATTTGATGGAAGGGCAGATTTTTTTCTACTCTGAAAGAAAAAGCAAAAATCATGTCCCAAAGAAGTTAGACCAAACAACATATTCTTTTAATAGAAAGTAAATCCAGTAAAAAAGGCCCACTGCTGAATTGGAATACATCTGAGGAACTGAACGGATGATGGGCCAAGACATAGTCTGATAGGGTGGATGTCTGAAAGACTCTGGGGATTTGGCCTGGTGAGGAAAACCCAGACAGGGACATGTGGCAATTCTCAAGAACTGACAACACTGTCAGCTGGAATATAGCTTTATTCTATGTCGCTCCAGAGGCCAAAAGTAAGAATAATGTATAGAATTACAAGGAGGCAGATGAGATTTCATATCAAAAAGAAAGTTAGGCCAGGCACAGTGACTCACACCTGTAATACCAACACTTTGGGAGGCCGAGGCGGATGGATCACAAGGTCAGGAGTTCAAGACTAGCCTGGCCAAGATGGTGAAACCCCGTCTCTACTAAAAATACAAAAATTAGCCAAGCATGGTGGCGGGCACCTGTAATCCCAGTTACTCAGGAGGCTGAGGCAGAGAATTGCCTGAACCTGGGAGGCAGAGGTTGCAGTGAGCTGAGATTGTGCCATTGCACTCCAGCCTGAGTGACAGAACGAGACTCTGTCAAAAACAAAAGAAAAAGAAAAGAAAAGAAAATTAATAGTTCATGGTACCTGGAAATGAGGTGATCCACACTGTGCTCGCATCAGCTCTCCCCCAGAAGTTTTCAAGGCAAGTCAGTGGCTTCGTGTCCAGGTAGGACGGGTGGAGATGGGGCATGGAACGGCTGTGAAGTGGAATGATTCTGTCAATGCCTAGGACTCTCTGTGAAAGACAAAAAAACAAATTTACTTCTTTTTATTTTAATTTATTTATTTTGAGACAGAATATCTCTCTGTCACGTAGGCTGGAGTGCAGTGGCATAATCTCGGCTCACTGCAACCTCTGCCTCTCAGGTTCAAGCGATTCTCCTGCCTCAACCTTCCAAGTAGCAGGGATTATAGGCATGTGCCATCACACCTGGCTAATTTTTGTAGTTTTAGTAGAGACGGGGGTTTCACCATGTTGCCCAGGCTGGTCTTGAACTTCTGGCCTCAAGTGATCTGCCCGCCTCAGCCTCCCAAAGTGCTGGCATTACAGGTGTGAGCCACAACGCCTGGCCTTAAGTGTTTAAACCTATTCAGGTGATCAAAACAAGGTGTAAGAATGAACAAATCAATGTAAGCATTAGCTGAGAAGAGTTGATTAGGTGAAGTTCTACATAGCAGAGGTTGCTTCCACCAGTCAGAAGCATCCCTCTTTCCCCTTCTCTATCCCAATTTCTTTATTTGAAGCATAATACCACAGGCAATATTATGAGCAGAAAAATCAAAAGCAGTATGATATGCTAGGTTCCTTAAGGTTCAACAAATGGTAACTTCATCTGTAATAAACTTTTAGAACACCTAAGCTTATTAGCCAGTTGTATTCTAAAATTTATCATAAATGGTTATTAAAATGTAATTTTTATAAATCAAAGATGATGATTTCATGTCTTCAACCAGATTGATATTTCTCAATTAACAAGGTCCTTTAAATCTTTAAAACATGCTTTAAAAATGCCAGTGCCCCGTGTCCTCTGAATTTCACCTAAATTATCTACAGGCTTATTTCATGTCCTTTTTATGAGAAAAAAAAAAAAAAGGCAGATTTGGAAAGACCAGCACTCTCTTTGTTTCTCTGTCTTAACAGATACGTTAATAATGTTGTCTGTCAGCCTTTAGCAATGGATGTGAAAAAAGGATTTAGCTATAATTTTGTTTTAATGACATCAAGTTTTATGTTACAAGTTGATAGAAGTCTGTCTGTGTTCATTTAAAGAGGGATTTCCCCTGTGAAATTGAACATTAAAGTGGTTGCTGCTTTTTCTCCTCAGGACTTCCCTAAGTGTGTATCACAAACAAGAAATCAAGGGATTAAAAATCCTTACCTGGCTGGACGAGGTGGCTCTCCACTGTAATCCCAGCACTTTGGGAGGCCGAGGCGAGTGGATCACCTGCAGCCTTGCCAACATGGTGAAACCCCATCTCTACTAAAAGTACAAAAATTAGCTGGGTGTGGTGGCAGGTGCCTGTAATCCCAGCTACTCAGTAGGCTGAAGCAGGAGAATCATTTGAACCCAAGAGGTGGAGGTTGCAATGAGCCAAAATTGCACCACTGCACTCCAGCCTGGGCAACAAGAGCAAGAGTCCATCTCAAAAAAAAAAAAAAAAAAAAAAAAAAAAAAAAATCCTTACTTATGTAACAGTTATAATATTAAAATAGATTTTCCATTGAGGAATTATGAAATGGACCAAATATTACTCTACTTTCTTTAGCAGCTTTATTAGGAAACAACACAGTCGGGTGTGGTGGCTCACACCTGTAATGCCAGCACTTTGGGAGGCCGAGGCAGGTGGATCATCTGAGGTCAGGAGTTTGAGACCAGCCTGGCCAACATGGTGAAACCTCACCTCTACTAAAAATACAAAACTTAGCCAGTTGTGGTGGCAGGCACCTGTAATCCCAGCTTCTCAGGAGGCTGAGACAGGAGAATTTCTTGAACCTGGGAGGCGGAGGTTGCAGTGAGCCAACATCGTGCCATTGCACTCCAGCCTGGGTAACAAAAGCAAAACTCCGTCTCAAAAAAAAAAAAAAAAAAAAAAAAAAAAAACACAACACACATACCATGCAACCCTATCATTTAAAGTATGCGATTCGGTCAATTTTAGCAATTCACAGAGTTCTACCTCCATCAGCACAGCCAGTTTTAGAACATTTTCATGACTCCAGAAAGAAACGCTACACCCTTTAGCCGTCACCCCTCCCCTTATTCCTCTAGTTTGTAATTGCTTGGTTTATGAGCTGCTTGTCTTTATATTAGTGGCTGCCATCCAATAGTAAAAGTTAAAGGGCTTTACTCCTGTGGGAAGTAAGATCAGAATATTCCGGATCTGGCCTGGGCTCTTGGGCTGTCGCGTGAAGGAGGAGAGAAGTGTTCTTGGCAGTACCCCTGCCACTTATATTTCTTTGGAAGGTTCTACTGTGCTCACGTTTGGAGGACTGAACTCAACAATGTCTTAGCCAGAAACCTCTGTTTCTTAGAGCTAATGGAAGAAACTATGTTTCCCAAGAAAAGCACCCCACAGACAAAATCGTCCAGCATATTGGTGTTATATCGTCTTACTGAAAAGCACATTAGGCAGTGAAATAACTTATGAAGTATTACAGCTCTGCTGTCAAATTTCCTTAAATTGCCTTACTTGAAAACTAACCTCCAGCTCCCATTAGAAATAACTAAAGAAATAGACTCATAGAGTCCATATTGCCACAGTGGTATCACTCCAAATCAGTCAGAGAAGAGTAACAGACCAACATAGTAAGTAAAATAAGGGACAGGCGGATATGTTTAGAAGCCCTAATGTATTTGAAAGCAAAGTAGAAAATGTCTTACTATAATGGAAATTAGACCATTGATGCTTATTTATATCTGGATTACATAATAACTACTATTACTAAACATGAACCATATATGAATTATAATTTTGACACAGCATATAATCAATTGAATTACAGCTGGTGAACCTAATTTTAAAAAGCATTCTTATTCTTTTTTGTTAGAAAATACACGCTGAAGAATTTAGAGATAAAAGGGCCTCATGCTGCAATTGACTCAAATGGTTCAGAAAAAATATTATGTAAACATGTATGTGTATGTATGTACATACATATGTACCTATAAATACACTTATGGAGAGGGAAAAAAGAATACAAATAAGCCAAAGTAGTAAAATGCTACATATTTAATGAAGGATATCTTTTACATTGCCTGTAAGTCTGAAATTACATAAAATTTTTTTAAAGTTTTCAAACAGAGACCTTCAAGATGATGAATCAAAGATAACTTTGGGCTGGGCATTGTGGCTCACGCCTGTAATCCTAGCACTTTGGGAGGTTAAGGCAGGTGGATCACCTGAGGCCGGGAGTTCAAGACCAGCCTGACCAACGTGATGAAACCCCATCTCTACTAAAAATACAAAAAATTAGCTGGGCATGGTGGTAGATACCTGTAATCCAAGGTATTTGGGAGATTGGGCAGGGGAATCGTTTGAACCCGGGAGGCGGAGGTTGCAGAGAACCGAGATTGCACCATTGCACTCCAGCCTGGGCAACAAGAACGAAACTCTGTCTCAAATAAATAAATAAATAAATAAATAAATAAATAAATAAAAGAAGATAACTTTGGTAGAACTGTAGGTAGTCTGTAAAGAAAGCAACAAAGTTACAACATAGATTTCCACAGCAAGAGGGACTTCCATCCATGATGTTTTTAGCATTAGCTTTATGCTAATAATTAGTAATATAAAACCATGTGTTATAATATTAATAATAAACACGGTGTATATATTATATTAGTAATAATATAAAACATGGTTTTATATTATTAGTAATAATATAAAACAAACATGTAATATAATACACATTAATTACACATTAATTATATTACATGTTTGCATAGACTTGGGGAAAAGAGGTGAAACTCAAAATGTCTATTACTTCTTTTTGTCTGGTACATAATTTCTTTATTATAATCCCATGTCTGTAGGAATGAGGTAAATCTTGGCAATTGAAAAAATATTTGCTGGAAAGAATGGACTGACAGCTAATTATTTGTTTGCTGGAAATTTGTTTGCAGGAAGAATTTTTATCTTCCTAAAAAATTCGCTATAGATTTCCACTAAGAATTAATAAGCTCACCAATACATTTAAAGGACAGTTTAATTTATGAGCTCATTTAATTCCTCAGGGAAGGCCAGGCACGGTGGCTCATGAATGTAATCCCAGCACTTTGGGGGGCCGAGGTGGGTGGATCACGAGGTCAGGAGATCGAGACCATCCTGGCTAACACGGTGAAACCCCGTCTCTAAAAAAAATGCAAAAATTAGCCGGGCACCTGTAGTCCCAGTTACTCAGGAGGCTGAGGCAGGAGAATGGCATGAATCCGGGAGGCAGAGGTTGCAGTGAGCTGAGATCGTGCCACTGCACTCCAGCCTGGACAACAGAGCAAGACTCCATCTCAAAAAAAAAAAAAAAAAAAAAATTCCCCAGTGAACGATCAGAGAGGACCCTAAGGTGTCCCTTCAAATACCCACTGTGTTGATGGATTCTAACTTCCAGGAGCAATAGGTTTGGCATAGCTTTGCGTTGAATCTGGGCTTGACTGAAAAGAGTGCAGTGCTGGGCTAGTGGCGTCTGTGCTGTGTAACCTAGGGCCTGGGTGTCTAAGGCATAGGCTGCGTATTTGAAATTCTAGTACTGGGGCAGCAGTGATTCTCAATGGTTCTCAATATAGGATAGCCCCTAAGGGGCTTTAGAAGGACATTTTTGTGTTGCAACAATTGGGGGTGATTTAGCTTTTAGTAGGAGAACCTGGGACATTCAACATCCTAAGTACAGAGCTCACAGCAAAACCACTTCCCGCTTAGAAGCCGTTAGTGCTCCCGTAGTGATCTGCGAGTTCTCTGGAGCCAGCCTCCTGAGTCCATGACCCTGATGAGGTACCTCTGTGTGTCTGTTAAATCCTATCCTGAGAACTTCTCGTCTTATGCCCAGAAGTGAATGGCTAACAGAGGGCAGTATTTACTGGTGGGCTGCTTAGCTTGTTTTGTCCAGAAGAGGACAAAGATCTCCATGGGCAATAGGATGATTCAGCCTGTCCGCTGTCCTTCTCTTGGTTCTCGCTACTCCTGGCTGAAGTTCAGCTTCTGTGATGAACTGCATCCTGGCTTCCTTCTCATGTTATCTTTGTCCTTATGGACTACTGAAACAGGGCAGTAAGGGCGGCAGAAAAGTCTACTTTCCTGTGGGCAGGAGGCTTGCACAGTCTCCCGATTAGCTGATCTTTCCTTCTGGAATACAGGGAATAGAGAATGGCAGGAAGCATTCCAGAAGGAAAGATCAACTAATGATCTTGGCACTCAACTACTGATTATGACACTGTGTGTGTGTTAATGGTTTTGATCCTTACCCAGATGAAATAGTGGCGGGGGGCGGGGGAGAAGGGAACTATCAGGCTGTGCCTGCAGTCTCAGCACTTTCGGAGGCTGAGGCCGAGGCCGAGGCCGAGGGATCACTTGAGCCCGGGAGTCCAAGACAAGCCTGGGCAACATGGTGAAACCCCTGTCTCTACAAAAATACAAAAATCTAGCCGGGTGTGGTGGTGTGTTCCTGTAGTCCCAGCTAACATGTGAGGCTGAGGTGGGAGGATCACTTGAGCCTGGGAGGTTGAGGCTGCAGTGAGCTGTGATCACACCACTGCACTCCAGCCTGTGTGACAGAGACCCTGTTGATGGTGACAGGAGACATACACATTCCTAGGCAGACAGGGACAGGTCCCTGGTGAAACCCGACCTTCAATCCAAAGAGAGCCTAAAGCCCAAAAACCAAGCTCCTGGTTCCAGATAGAGCCTATAACCAGCCTGAGAACTTCTATCACCATCTTACCCTGTCTCTCTCTATTGATTCCTTCTCAATGATACCTTTTTTTTTTTTTTTTTTTTTTTCCTGAGATGGAATCTCGCTTTGTTGCCAGGCTAGAGTGCAGTGGCATGATCTTGGCCCACTGCAACATCCGCCTCCCAGGTTCAAGTGATTCTCCAGCCTCAGCCTCCCTAGTAGCTGGGACTACAGGCATGAGCCACCACGCCCAGCTAATTTTTGCACTTTTAGTAGAGATAGGGTTTTACCATGTTGGTCAGGATGGTCTCGATTTCTTGGCCTTGTGATCTGCCTGCCTCAGCCTCCCAAAATGGATGATGCCTTTTAACCAGTCAAATGGTACTTTTTCCAAAACCTGTCTGTGGACCAGTCAGCATGCACTACCCCATTCTAAGCCCATAAAAGCCCCCAACCTCTGCCTCACAGAGGGCTACCTGCTCATGGGCCCCTCTTGCAGCTGAGTGCTGCCCACTCTAGGGTCCCCTCTCCGCTGAGAGCTTTCCTTCTGTCACTCAATAAAATTCTTCTCTGCCCTACTCACTCTCCAGCGCTGCCCATCTGATTCTTCTTGGTCACAGGACAAGAACCCTGAACTCGCCGAGCTGTGGGCAGCGGGTAGATATGAGCTGTAAGTGTCCCTGCTTGCCAAGCTGTGGGCAACAGGAGTGAAAGAGCTGTAGAATGCCCCTGCTCCCTGAACTGTGGGAGTGAAATAAGCCGCTGAGGGTCACACCCTTTTGCTCGCCAAGCTGCAAGCAGCTGGAATAAAAGGGCTTATGGCAAAGCTCCCACTCACTGAGCTACGGGAGTGAAGAGCTGCATTTCTTGGGAGTTCAGACATTGGGACTCCCCAGCCAAGAGCTGCAACATCCCTTGGAGCTCCATGGTTGCTGGCATCTCCAAGTTTTTTGGTGTCACTGTGTTCCCTTGTCTAGACAGTGGCACCCAACACAGAAGCTGCTTGTTGCACACCTGGTCCAGCCGTGGACTGAGGGTGGAGCCTTAGCAGGCACAGGATCTGGGTTGGTAGAACCACGGAGTACAGCCTGCTGGCCAAGTGGGCAGAGTGAGCCTGTAGGCCCAAGCAAGGCCCTGGACACAGGTCACCGCAACTGCAGAGATTTCTGGCTGGCAAAGTGGCACCGAGGGACTCCTGTAACACTGTCACCCTCCCTCCCGCCAAGCAAGCAGGGAGAAAAAAGCCACTGGGCACTGTTTCCTCCTGCTCACTGAACTACAAAAGCCATAACACTGTAAAAAAAAAAAAAAAAAGAAAAGAAAAGAAAAGGAAATGAAGGAAATGTGATAATGCTACTTAGGACCCTACTAATATTTTCTATTTCTCAATTAGGGCTTGAGGCATGGGTTCAAGTCATACCTTTGAGGCGCCCTTGGAATTTGGTTTTGATGGCTTCTTGAGTGGCCTTTTGAAAAATTTGGCTCCACTCTCCTCTTTGGGGTTTAAATAACTGATTAAAACGTTTTGCTTTTTGTCATCTTTGAAAATATTTTCAAAATATGTCCTACCAACCATTAAAGTTTTATCACCATAATCTCACCAGGGCTAATTTGTTGATGGGGAAGCTGTTGTTATTGGCCAAGCCTCCTCTCCCGAGGCTGCGTGGCAGGGTGCCCCATTCTCACTATACCCCTGTCTTCTCAATAGCAACATAATTACCTTTATAAGACAAGCAACTCTGCTTCCAGCTACTCTGATTCCTGCAGAGACCAACTGAGAGATTTTTTGAAGTCACAGACAGAGAGACTTTGTCTTTTGGAAGCCAGCTACCCTAACAAAAGCCAATTCAACTAGTTTTAAGGTGGCTATCACATAAAAATAAATGAAGAAAAGCAAGGCTGACATCTCTGAACACAGTCAAAGGACAATATAAGGCCAGATGCGGTGGCTCATGCCTGTAATCCCAGCACTTTGGGAGGCCAAGGCAGGCGAGTACTCAGGAGGCTGAGGTGGGAGGATCATTTGAGCCTGGGAGGTTGAGGCTTCAGTGAGCCTGGCCAATATGGCAAAACCCCATCTCTATTAAAAATATAAAAATTAGCTGGGCATGGTGGTGGGCACCTGTAATCCCAGCTACTTGAGAGGCTGAGGCAGGAGAATCGCTTGAACTTGGGAGGCACAGGTTGCAGGGAGCTGAGACCACACCACTCCAGCCTGAGCAACAGAGTGAGACTCTGTCTTAAAAAAAAAAAAAAGGGCAATATAAAAGCTATGTGTATGTGTGCACGTGTGTGCGTGCATGTGCGTGTGCGTGTGTGTGTGTAGTTTTGACTCACTACTAAAAATTACCACTTTGAGGAAAGAAACGGAAATTGAAGCAGTCAAAAATCAAATTCCTTTGAGTTTCTCCTGTGACTCAGCCTTTCAAAACTTCTCATTGGCCCTGGCCCCGGGCTGTCCGGCCACCTCCCTTTCTTTCTCCCATCCCTTCCTGAATCCTTCATAAGAGCCACACGGATGAGCCTCTATGAATTTAAGCGATTGAGGAGCAGGCAGGAAGAGAGAACTGTGGCCATTTCTCCAAATAAACAGTTGTCTGGCATCTCAGTAATATGCTGGTGGTCAGTATCATGTGAGAACCTCCCATCCTCAACACATCGTTTGTTCTGTTTCTCCACCGCTGCCAGAAACATTGGGGTCATTACCTTGCCCATCATCCACCTAAATTATAGCAAGGAAACCACTGTTAACATTTCCTTCCAGCAAAAGCCTGTGCAGGGAGGCGGAGGACCTGTGTTCATCTAAACTGTAGCTAATTGAGGCGGCCACTTTAGGCACTGTGGGAAACAATCAGGTAGTTACAGCCATTGACAGATTCCATGAGAGGGAGGAGGAGGAGCCGCTGTGAGTTCATGCTTGTAGCTTGCCGATGGCCCTGTGGGGTTCACAATCCTAGTCTACACTTCTGTAAATGATTTCCATAGTAAACGTTTAGAATACTTTGTTAAATCAAACAAAAGTTAGTAACAGTTATTGAGATTTCTGCCTAAATACTTTCCTAGAGAGATCTTGCTCGCCAGGTCTCCCTGGACTCCCCTAGATGAAACAGAACCTTCTCCCTTACCCTGTATGATTTTAGTTCCTTGCCAACCTATATATGTGACATTTACATGAGTCACCTATATAGGTGTTGCAATGTATATACCACAAAACATTATATTTAAATTATTTTAATGTATGCAATTTTAAATATATTACATATTTATCTCATATTAAACAATACTTTGAGGATCTGACTTAAAACATGTCTTAGCTTTGCCTTGATAACTCAGTCATTGTTATGAGTATCAAATACTCAACTCGATCTTAGGAGAGGATGATGCATCCGTGTGTGTGTGAACTCTTCTTCATTTGGCATCTGCCTCCCCTCACGAAAAACAGTCTCCAAGAAAGCAGGAACTTGGTCAGCTTTGCATGTCACTGTTACATAGCAACCAAGAACTGAAATTTGCAGTTCAATAAAGATGTTGCATGAGTGAATAAAGCGAGCATATAACTACTAATACTATATCTTGTTCTGTTTTGGTTTTGTTTCAGTTGTGAATTAAGACAAATTTTTGAACCAAAGAGAAAAGAATTCTTAGAAACTAGAAGTTAAGATTTTTTTTTTTTTTTGAGATGGAGTTTTCTGTAGCCCAGGCTGGAGTGCAATGGTGCCATCTTGGCTCACTGCAACCTCCACCTCCCAGGTTCAAGTGATTCTCCTGCCTCAGCCTTCCAAGTGGCTGGGATTACAGGCACGCGTCACCATGCCTGGCTAATTTTTGTATTTTTAGTAGAGATGGGGTTTCAACATGTTGGCCAGGCTGGTCTTGAACTCCTGACCTCAGGTGATCCACCTGTCTCAGCCTCCCAAAGTGCTGGAATTACAGGTGTGAGCCACTGCGCCCAGGTGAAGCAGGTAAGATCTTTATAGTATGGAGTTATTAGAAGAGCTTGGCAAAGCAGTATTCCATTTTCCTTTAGACTCGACCGCTGTTGCTCACTCCACCTCTTGTGTATCTCACAGAAAAGAAAGAATTGCCAGGCGCCTGGAAGGGATTGAAAATGACACCCAGCCCATCCTCTTGCAGAGCTGCACAGGGTTGGTGACTCACCACCTGCTGGAGGAAGACACCCCTCGATACATGTGAGCCAGCAACCCTGCCAGCCCCCACATCGGTGAGTGTGGAGCTGGGTGGCCCATTTTCTAGCAGGCTGCCTGGCTGGTTACACGTCGCCTTTTCCACCCAGTGGTATCAGAACATGAGATATTCCACAGAAGTGAATTGTGTGGATACTTTTTTTTTTTTAAGACCAGATTTCACTCTGTCACAGAGGCTGGAATGCAGTGGCACAATCATAGCTCACTGCAGCCTTGACACTTGGGCTCAAGCTCCAGGGTTCTCCCACTCCAGCTTCCTGAGTGGCTGGGACTACAGGTGTGCATCACCATGCCTGGCTAATTTTTTTTAACTTTTTTGTAGAGGTAGAGTCTCACTATGTTGCACAGGCTGGTCTTGAACTCCTGGCTTTAAGTGAGCCTCCCACCTTGGCCTTCTGAAGTGCTGGGAATACAGGTACGAGCCACTGCACCTGGCCTAATTTTTTATTAAATATATTTGGATTTTGTTTATTTATTATTACTATTATTTTAGAGACAAAGTGTCACTCTGCCACCTAGGCTGGAGTGCAGCGGCCTGATCACAGCTCACCGAAGCCTCAACCTCCCAGGCTCAAATGATCCTCCCACCTCAGCCTCCTGAGTACTTGGGACTACCAGCGTATGCCACCATGCCCAACTATTAAAAGTATTTGTTAAAAACAGCAACAACGTGTATGTCATCTCTGCCCCGCCTCACAGATATGGCCTTCCACGTCATAGCAGTATGAAATGATTCCTCTCGGCACATTGTTGGGTAACTAAGGGCCAGTCATTTTCCTCCCTTGACTGGGGCCCTCAAAGGCAGTAACTTTTTCTGCACCCTCAGGGCCCAGCACAGGATCCGTGCTCTGAGATAGGGGCCTCTCAAGGTTCTCAGCCAGCACAGGGAGCAGCTGCTCTCAGCAGGGAGCATTAGAGGCAAAGCTGCACCTTGAATGGTTATTCTTACTCTGGATATGCAACAAAACATTCCATTTAAGTTGTTTTAATGTAGGTAATTTTAAATACGTTGCGTACTTCTTTCATCTTAAACAGTATGTTGACGGCGCATGACTCAGCTTTTCCCTAATCACTCAGTCACTGTTGTCATCAAATATTCAAGTTGACCTTAGGAGAGGAGGATGCACACAGGGCTGCTCTTCCCACCACAGTCCCTGGCTCTGAGGCGCTGTTGCTGCTGCTTTTTATTTTTTATTTTATTTATTTGTTTATTTTTGAGATGAAGCCTCGCTCCTGTTGCCCCGGCTGGAGTGCAATGGTGCAATCTCGGCTCACTGGAACCTCCACCTTCCGAGTTCAAGCAGTTCTCCTGCCTCAGTCTCCCAAATACCTGGGATTACAGGCACCCGCCACCATGCCTGGCTAATTATTTTTTGTATTTTAGTAGAGACAGGATTTCACTATGTTGACCAGGCTGGTCGCGAACTCCTGACCTCAGGTGATCTGACTGCCTCGGCCTCCCAAAGTGCTGGGATTACAGGCGTGAACCACCATGCCTGGCCATTCTGCTGCTTTTTATAGCCAGTGTTTTCTAGTTTCTTCTTCAGAGAGAGCTGTTGATCTCACTTCATGATGATATCAGTTTGTCTCTATAGTTTCTAATTTTCTGTGGTCAGAAAACTAGAGATCTAAATATATATGTATATATGGCTGGGCGTGGTGGCTCATGCCTGTAATCCCAGCACTTTGGGAGGCTGAGGCAGGAGGATAGCTTGACCACAGGAGTACAATACCTGCCTGGACAACATAGCCAGACCCCACCTCTTAAAAAAAATTATAAGCATGAAAAATCAAGAATAAACAAATCAGAGTTCCAAAATTTATAGCCAGAATAAACCCTACTGTATGTGAAATGTTAATCTGTGTGGTGTACGATAGTTTAAGCATCACATACTAGTAAGAAAAGGAAGAATTATTTAGTGAAATAGTAACAGAAAAACGGGTTTGCCGGGCGGGGGGGGGGGGGGGGGGGGAGAGGCATATTCCTCTTCCCACTTCATACCAAACCCAATAGTTAGTTCCAGTTACTCATGTGATTAATGTAAAGTAAATAATGGAAAAGCAAGGTGAACATTTAATTCAGGTAAAGCACAGAAACAGCAAAAAAGAAAAAAAGTTTACACAAAACAATTTTAAAAACCCACTATGAATCAATAGGACACTGTGCAATAAGCATAAGCAGGCATTCCAGAGAAGAAATAGAAAATACAAATAGCTGATACACAAATGAATAAATGCATATCTTCTCTTTTTCTAGTAATGAAGGACTTAAAAAACACTCTGTGTTTATGAGGAAGTATATATTGCAGATGCAAGCGTAAATTGATGCCGACTTTATAGAAATTAATTTGACACTTTAGAAGTCTTAAAATGATGTACCCTTTGATAAAGCCATTCTACTTTTATGAGTCTATTGTGAAAGAAATCAGAATATCAAACTGATTCGAAGTTAGAAACAACTTAGATACCCAGCAATATGGGAAGGATTCAGGTCATAATGGAATGCCCATTAGACTGGTACAATCCTTAAAAAATGATGTCTTCAAAATGGATTTCCAAATGTGGGGGAATATTTCATATAAAACATTAATAACATTAAATATTTTATTTTATTGTTATTTTTTGAGACAGAGTCTTGCTCAGTCACTGGGCTGGAGTGCGGTGGCACGATCTCGGCTCACTGCAACCTCTGAGTCCCTAGTTCAAGTGATTCTCCTGCCTCAGCCTCCCGAATAGCTGGGATTACAGGCATGCGACAACACACCCAGCTAATTTTTTAGTAGAGACTGGGTATCACCATGTTGGCCAGGATGGTCTTGATCTCCTGACCTCATGATCCACCTGCCTCGGCCTCCCAAAGTGTTGGGACTACAGGCGTGAGCCACTGCACCTGGCCTTCATTAAATATTTTATACAGAAAAAATCAATTCTATAAAAGACTAGAATATACAGAAAGGAATATGTAAAAATGCCGTTATTAGTGTGTAGGGTGATTATTGGTTATTTGGGTTTTTTATTTCATTTGTCTTCATGTTAGACATTTTCTTTTCTTTCATTCTTTTTTTTTTTAAGAAACAGGGTGTTGCTCTCTTGCCCAGGCTGGAGTGCAGTTGCAGTATCGTAGCTCATGGCAGTCTTGAACTTCTGGGCTCAAGGTATCTGCCCATCTCAGCCTCCTGAGTAGCTGGGACTACAGATACATGCCATCATGCCCAGCTAATTAAAAAAAAAAAAAAAAAAACTTTTTTGGTAGAAAGAGGGTCTCACTATGTTGCCCAGACTGGTCTCAAACTCCTGGCCTCAAGCCACCCTCACACCTCAGTTTCCCAAAGCGCTGGGATTACAGGTATGAGCCACCATACCAGGCCCATATTAGACATTCCCTACATCAGGCACGTGTGCTATAATTAGAAACAAAGGGCAGGACGCGGTGGCTTACGCTTGTAATCCCAGTACTTTGGGAGGCTGAGGCAGGCAGATCACCTGAGGTCAGGAGTTTGAGACCAGCCTGGCCAATATGGTGAAACCTTGTCTGCTAAAAATACAAAAACTTACCCAGGCATTGTGGTGGGTGCTTGTAATCCCATCTACTCAGGAGGGGGAGGCAGGAGAATCGCTTGAACCCAGGAGGTGGAGGTTGCAGTGAGCCAAGATCAGGCCACTGCACTCCATCCTGGGTAACAGAGCGAGACTCCATCGCAAAAAGAAAAAAAACACGCCTGTAATCCCAGCACTTTGGGAGGCCGAGGTGGGTGGATCACGAGGTCAGGAGATCAAGACCATCCTGTCTAACACGGTGAAATCCCGTCTCTACTAAAAATACAAAAAATTAGCTGGGTGTGGTGATGGGTGCCTGTAGTCCCAGCTACTCGGGAGGCTGAGGCAGAATGGCATGAACCTGGGAGGCGGAGTTTGCAGTGAGTGGAGATCATGCCACCGCACTCCAGCCTGGGTGACAGAGCGAGATTCCATCTCAAAAAAAAAAAAAAAAAAGTGTCCAATTAACCTACTTAAATGCCTTCCCATAGCAACATGGGGGAATTTTATTAAAGGAGAGCAGGATACTCTGCTGTTATTATCTCTATTTTTTACAATGTGGAGTATGCTTCTATTACAAGGGCTGTCCAGCACCCATGCGGGGACT
The DNA here is from genome assembly GCF_047675955.1 of Chlorocebus sabaeus. NCBI lineage: Eukaryota > Metazoa > Chordata > Mammalia > Primates > Cercopithecidae > Chlorocebus > Chlorocebus sabaeus. Next base: position 37,325,198 of record NC_132912.1, read on the forward strand.
GTCCAGCACGCACCTCTGCAATCTATTCATTCTGCTGCTGAAGTTTAAATTACAAGATACGGGAGATGAAGTCCCATTAGCTCATATTTTCGTCTCTTTTAGCTGGTGTCTTTTGACCAGATTTCTTTTAAGGAAGCAGGCTCTTACACCTCCAGCCCATTTTACACTTAGCACCGTAGCACAGGCTGTCATTTTAATAGGTATGCATGACATAACACCCATGATTTGAGAATAGCTGTGTCTCTTTGAGTCTCTGTCCACTGATGTGTGTGACTTTCATATTGCATGCCTTTCCTATCCTTGAATAAGGAATGCCTTCCTGTCTCTTGTTTCCTCAGTCACTTACTAGCTCCATGATAATTAAACCAACTCGCTAGGGACATATTAGAAACCAAGCTTCAGATCCTATTAAAATATGGCCAAGATGAGAAATATGGATGCATCCCATTAAAAAAGTAACGTTTTGTGAGTCAGTTAAGACAACCTCACTGATGACCCTGGATCATCATTTTTCTAATTAACCTTATACTTAGATGTGCTGCTTGATGATATTGTATGTAAAAATTAATAATCCCAGTACTTTGGGAGGCCGAGACGGGCGGATCACGAGGTCAGGAGATCGAGACCATCCTGGCTAACCCGGTGAAATCCCGTCTCTACTAAAAAATACAAAAAACTAGCCGGGCGAGGTGGCGGGCCCCTGTAGTCCCAGCTACTCGAGAGGCTGAGGCAGGAGAATGGCGTGAACCCGGGAGGCGGAGGTTACAGTGAGCCGAGATGGAGCTTGCAGTGAGTCGAGATCCAGCCACTGCACTCCAGCCTGGGTGACAGAGCGACACTCCGTTTCAAAAAAAAAAAAAAAAAAAAAAAAAAAAAATTAAATAAAGCATAAACATTTAAAAGATGTGGATGAAATACACCAAGGATTTGTCCCATCCAATGTGTTCACAAGATCAACTGCCATTTTCAAATGCAGAGCAGGCTCAGCCTGAGGAGGACAGGAGTTAGACCCCTGTGTATTCCAATGTTATTGAAATGCAAATCCTTTTTGGTCAAGGAACAATGTCATAATACCTTAGGCACAAGAGCAACCGAGTGGAATTTGGGGCTGGGTCCTTCCACTATAATGAAGCACAGATTGAGACCTTTGCCTGACTGTGTAGGGGACAACTTTGTGCCTCCATCTGAAAATATCAAACTCTATTAATAACAGCGATCTACTAAGAAGCACCTGAGATACAGCTACTGTGTATGGCAGAGACATTCATTTCCACAATTCCTTACATCTATGATGATGTGTCATGGAGTTTTAGCACATTAGGCAAATCAAAATAGCACTCATAATATTCTGTAACCAAAGGGACTGGAAGTACAGAAAGGTTAAGAGAGAGAGTTGGGAAGACCAGGGAACAAGAACTAACATGGATGGATGGATGGATGGATGGATGGATGGATAAGTGGATGGAGAAAGGGAGGGAGGAGGGAAAAGAAGAAGGGAAGGAAGGAGAGAGGGAGGAGGAACAAGTCTAAACCATTTCTAAAAAGAATCTAACTCCCTTCTTTGATGGACAGATTACAAAAGGACACTGCCTGCTTAGAGGCAGGTGTGAGAAAGAAAAGATAATAGTCCTTTAAAAGTTTGCAATGACAAGAGACACCAAGATTCTGTTCTCCAAATCACATCCATAAACAGAATTAAATACAAAAAGAATCCTGTGCTTCATACATTTTAATAAATCAAACTCTAGGGAGAAAATATATTGCCAAACATTGAAACTTAAGAGTTAGGTATTCAAGAGAATAATTTTAAAAGCTACGACAAATCTTCAAAATTTAATAGTCCTTGAGACAAGGCTATTTTATCTTGAAACTTTCCTTTGACGTGGGAATCCAGCGAAGCTTAAGTTTTTATTGTTGAAATCTAAGGGAAAAGAAATAATATAACATTGAAATAGTTACACAAAATGTTAAAAATCCAATGAGAAAAAATTCTCCAAACTCTCTCTGAACATACAATTTAAGAAAAAGGAAACCATTAACCAGATAAAAGCTAGAAATACAAAAATGACACCTAAGAATCAAATTCCACATGTAAATTTACATAGGCAAGTTTTTTTTTCTCTTCTAAAAAGTAGCCAACTTTACTCCATGGGTAAAACTAATAATAATAACAATAATAACACAAATAATAATAATTCACACGTAGTTTAATGCTGTCATTTGAATTTGTCATGGCAACAAGAGTAACTCAAAGCAATGAAGTACTGAATAGTTACATACTCAGGAAAAAAGGAGAAAATAGGAAATTTTGGTCACGGTAACTAGAAATGTTTGAGATGCCTTTAAAGCATGGGGGTGGGGACTGAAGAGCAAAAAACAACTCAGCTGTGTCTTTTGCTTTCATTAAAATTAAACAATAACAACCAATTAAAATAACCATTTATTTATTTTTGAAGACAAGATACATATTATGTAAAGACAGCTGGTAACAATTCTATACAAGAAAAACACATCCCAATTGAACAGGTTAATCAAAACCACAGACAAAATTTATAAGCAGTCTAATGGCGTGTAATCTGTTTTACAGTCATAGGAACCATTGTCCACTAAGAAAACCACAAGCAAACCACTTACAGAAACTTCTTCCCCTAAGGAAGTGCCTTTGGCCGTTTAATAGTTAGACGCAGAAGCCTGAAGAAAAAGAAGTACAAAATATATCAGACGTCAACACTCTGTTATCCATCAAAATACATCCTCGATCCTGGAATTTGGAACTGTGGCCAACTAAAGAAATACAATAAAATGAGAGATATAATGCCAGTAAAACATCTAAGCTTTTCTCCTAACTATACAAGTTTCTTGTTATGTAATTAACAAAAGAGAAATCAATTCACAAAACTATCAAGTGCTGTAGGAGAAAATTCCTGAATCTGAGGTCTGAATTGTTCAAGTCACTTCCCAATAGTGCATTTGAGCTGGAAAACAGTTTTGATGTATCATGGCTGAGTTTCAAATGTGATACTCAAAACAACCTTAGCGTTTCATTTTTGTTCAATCAGTAAACTGAACACGCCACACCACTTCAGTAGTTAAATTGAAAGCATGTATTTTCCTCCGGGCTGGAAGAAAGCCACTGAAAAGACAGTATCTTGTTCCAAATTGTCTCACATGAAGAGTTAATAAAAAGATGCTACTCACCACTGCCTACTGGAAATAATTTAGTATATATAGCATTTGATTTAGAAAAATATTTTAGCTAAAGTGCAGCACATCTAGAATTTGATCCAAAGTATGGGCATTCCGATTGCATTTGCAATTTTTCCTACATAAAGGTTTCAGTGGTTTAGTAATAACTTTAATTTACTAAGGGAAAAAAAATTCACATTATCAACAATCACAAGATAAGCTCAGTTAGCTATTTAAAGTGTCTTTTGAGAAATGTGTATAAGTAACTGGACACAGGAGAATACACAGGGTAAAATAGAGGAGCCCAAGCATTCATTATGTTACATAAGTGTATTTCATATTTCTCTTGCCTTGCCTTGTTTCTCAGAGAATTTGAAAGCTCCCAAATAGCTGGAAAAACCTGGGCTTCTGAACATGGCTGCACACAGAAGGCTCAGTCACACAGCCTGCTCTACAGCTGATTCTCAGCCAGCAACGACCTTCGTCTGGTCTAAGCAAAACTGGGATTTTTCACCAGGCACTTGTGTCTTTGAGCCTGTGGTACACGAGAAGCAAGGGGCCGCTGGCTGGAACAGCTCAGACCCCATAATCAGACTACGAACAGAAATTAAGCCTGGAGGCGCTGCAACAGACTGGAGCCCGGTGATGGGACGTGCGTGATGTAGATGACCAAGGCAAAGCCGTGGCGCATCCCAGCATTTGCTCCGGCTAAGGAGACAGTGCTGCAACCTAACCACCATCGGAGGAGTCAAATACAACTTCCTCTCCCTACAGACACACACACAGAAAAACCTACAGAGACCCTCGTGCATTGGGAAGAAGGGACGCTTGAGTGTTTCCAGGCTGCTCCAAGTCTGGCTTTGGCTAAGTTAAATGAAGTATTTTACCTAATAGAGAGCCAAAAACCCGTACTTAAGATTTATGAACAACATGTGAGTGAAACTGTGGGAAAAGAAAGGTCAGATATTACTGGAGATTCCAATTTTTTTTTTTTCTTTTTTCAGATGGAGTTTCTCTCTTGTTGCCCAGGTTGGAGTGCAGTGGCGAGATCTCGGCTCACTGCAACCTCAGCCTCCCCGGTTCAAGTGATTCTCCTGCCTCAGCTTCCCAAGTAGCTGGGATTATAGGCGCCTGCCATCATGCCTGGATAATTTTTTTGTATTTTAGTAGAGACAAGGTTTCACCATGTTGGTTAGGCTGGTCTCGAACTCCTGACCTCAGGTGATCCGCCTGTCTTGGCCTCCCAAAGTGCTGGGATTACAGGCATGAGCCACCGTGCCTGGCCCCAAAATTTTAATTTGAGGCAGAAGCCATTAAGTTAAGCTTCGCCTGTTAGACCGCCCCCTGTTTAATTTCAACCACAATACGTAGTTGATGGGCCCAAGCAATGCTCATGCAATTCCAAGAAAAATTTGCAATGATTACAGACTGACCATATTTACAGAGAAATGGGACATTCAAGAGAACCAAGGGAAATAATCTCATTTGCAAACTGAGAAAGGTAACTGGCTGCTGGATAGACAACTGTTTGGTGATGGAGCTAGGGGATCTTGGGGAGGAGGGATCAGGACTGTGATTCACCACAGGAGCAGGGACTCTGAGTTTGTCTTTGTATCTTTAGTTCTGGACACTGTACCTGGTGCACAGTAGGTCTGCAGGAAATGTTTGCTGAATGAACATAGGAAATCATGAGATAATCTCTTCTAAGAGCTAGAGATCTCCTTCTAAAATGGGTGCGTGGAGTTAGTATCCTGTGTTCAAACCAGGTGGACTTAGACTCATTTGTAAATACAAACACACTTAAGGTTAAAATGAAGAATTATATGCTGAATTAATAAAGACACACAAACACAAGCTATGTCAACCCTGGGTACTAGAGGTGTCAGTGATAGCATTTGGCATTTTTCTTTAAACTCCTCATTACATTATAGTCATAAAATCCAGAAAAACTATGGCAAATAGGATAGGTAAAAAAAAAAGTCAGTGAGGGACAACGTCAGTACCGTGAATAACTAAATTAGAAACTTGATGGTAAGGTCATAGATAATTAGCAAGGAAAAGAAAAAAGGGAGTGTTGGGAGGAGAAGAGGAAGGGGAGGAAATAGTAGAAGCAATTGATTGTGGAAATAAAGAGATGAACCAGGCATGGTAGCTGACGCCTGTAATCCCAGAACTTTGGGAGGCCAAAGCTGGAGGATCACTTGAGGCCAGGAGTTCAAGACTGGCCTGGGCAACATGGCGAGGCCCTGTCTCTACAAAAAATAAAAAATGAGCTGGGTGTGGTGGTGCACGCCGGTAGTCCCAGCTACTTGGGAGGATGAGGCATGAGGATCGCTTAAGCCCAGGAGGTTGAGGCTGCAGTGAGCCATGATCGTACAGCTGTACTCCAGCCTGGGCAACAGAGTGAGACCCTGTCTCAAAGAAAATTAAAACACAGAGAGAGAGAGAAAAAGAAAGAGAGAGAGAGTGAGGATGAAATGATATGTTGACATGTGGACAAAAAAATCCTTTATAAAGAAGATAACACTTTTTGGAGCATAGTATCACTGCTTACCACAATTTCTGTGCCTGAAAACTGCTCTGCCTATAGAATAGTCCATTACAGTCATCCGAAAAGAATCTAAACGTTGATTTTGATTATTATTAAGGAATAAGTCTATTCTGAATTTTCTTTTCAAATTGTCCTGTCACTTGCTTTTCCTTTTTTCTTTTCTTTTTCTTTTCAACATTTATTTTAGATTTGAGGGTACGTGTTGCAGATTTGTTACACGGGTACATTGAGTGATGCTGAGGTTTAGGGTGTGATGGATCCTGTCACCCCGGTACTGAGCATAGCACCCAATCATTAGTTTCTCAGCCCTTGCAGCCCTCCCTCCCTTCCAATATTTTAAATTTTTTTAATGAAATTCTACTACAGAATTTTTTTAAATGTTGGATATTCTCTTTAAATTAGTAACAAAGTCTTATTAGAATTGTTTGCTTCACCTATGGATTATGATACAAAGCAAACTGACTTAAATATGACTTAATTGTTGAAAGGAAAAAGCACAACATTCTTTATGAAATTATGGATATAAAATGTAATCTATTATTTAACCATCCTGTCCATATGAAACCAAATAAGACTGAAGAAAAACCTATATTTTATGTTAATAGAAAGTATCTGTGAAAAATTTTCATTTACTCTCCAATAATCATAATGAATTATTATTTTTAATTTTTCCACTTGACATTCAAAAATTATTATTATTATTATTATTGTTCTAGGCTAGCTCATTCACACAGGGGAGCTACAAAATACCCAAACATTTCCTCACATCATTCTGTAGGTTAACACATTTATTTGCAGAGGAATTCTAAGTTGTGACTGTGGCTTTCTCAAATTTCAGGGAGAAGACGATTTAACTGAGCGCTGATGGTGGTGTATTCCCTCTTCAATAGCATCACACAGCCACCAGCTCAGCATGAATGCACCAAGTTCCCTGCTGCTGTGTCCACTGAGAAGCACTAATCTTGCTCAGGGCAATGCTTTATGGAAGTACAATATTTTACTGGATATTTTTAAGGTTGTAATTTTTAACTTAAGAGAAGTAAAAGCAACTATTTAAGTTGCCTTTAGACGGGCATGCAAACCTGCTTTAGGAGAAGGGGTAAAACCGTGTGCCTGGGAGAGGCTGAGGGAGGTCACTGTCACAGCATGTCATGGAACATGGTCATGGCATGGTACGCTTCACACCACGCCATGGTACACATGACATCGGGCCATGGTACATGCCATGTTGTGTCATGGTACACGGGTGGTGGCTGGAGCAGACCTGAAGGATCTATGAGTGAGCCACTGCGATGCTGACACCGCACAGTGGTGTCACTGGAACAAGCGAATCAGGCCCGGGCGGACCCTGGGAAGACTGGAGCCGAAGGGGCCTTTCTGATCACCTGGTCTTCATGTAGTGAAATGTTAGGTGACTCCTATAGAATACTCAAGGTCACAAAGCTTGTGGCGTGGAAGTGCCAGGCTGAAAATCCACATGCTGTGACTCTCCCCAGGACAATTCCCCCATCCCTGATCAGTCTGAACACAAGAGAACCAGGGCCATTGCTGTAAACTTGTCCTGGATTGAGGTCATAGGGCCTCCCAGCCCTGGCCCGCAGGGATGTTGCTGGTAAAGGGGCCAGCCTGACCCCAGAAGGAGATGTCAGGCCAGTTGCAGTTGTCTTTCATAAACCTTATATGGTTTCTAAGTCTAGTTTCGATTCCACAGATGTTGCTCGAAACCAGGGCTGCCCCCAGATATGAGTAACTAGGGCATAGCTAAGGCCGTAAAGCTAAGACCATGTTCAACTGTTTTTTAAACTTTATAAATACGGGATCTTGGCCAGGCACGGTGGCTCACGCCTACAATCCCAGCACTTTGGGAGGTGGAGGCAGGTGGATCACCTGAGGTAGGGACTTTGAGACCAGCCTGAACAACATGGTGAAACCCCATCTCTACTAAAAATGCAAAAATTAGCTGGGCATGGTGGCATATGCCTGTAATCCCAGCTACTTGGGAGGCTGAGGATGGTGAATCGCTTGAACCCGGGAGACGGAGGTTGCAGTGAGCCGAGATCATGCCATTGCGCTCCAGCCTGGGCAACAAGAGTGAAACTCTGTCTCAAAAAAAAAAAAAAAAAACCCCAGAGGTATGGGATCTTGCTATGTTGCCCAGGCTGGTCTCAAACTCCTGGCCTCAAGTGATTCTCCTATCTCAGGCTCCCAAAGTGCTGAGATTACAGACATGAGCCACTGTGCCTGGCTATGAGCTGGAATTTAAATGGACAGTACAGGGGAGTGTGATATTATGACTGGCTGTCGTCTGAATATATACTGTTGTGAGTTATTGATACACTTCCAAAATTAAGAAGTGCCATGGAAATGAGTTTAATGAAATCTACTATAAGCCACCAAGGACCACAGCTGGACTGAAATTCCAAAGTGAAGGATATATTTTCATAGCCCACTAAAGGAGCATTTTGTATGCTAGCAACAGCCATAAATGGTATTCTCATCTTCTTTGGTGGATTTTCTTTATGTGTGCAGATCTGTAACTGGAGGCAGAACTGCCTGACCTGAAGCAGTCCCCCGTGGAAAGCCCACTTGGGCCCTTTCATTTCCCTTTGATCACATCTCACAGGTCGGTCGGACCTTCCCGATTCCTCATTTTAGTCTAATTCTCCTTCTGTGTGCACTGTGAGGTGCTCTGTGAATTTTGGTTAGTGGTAATGTTTTGGACAAGCCTGCAAATAAAATGTTGTGTTACATCACTGCATAAGGTAATTTAAAACAGATCACGTAGGTAGAGATGAAAAGGCAAAAGTACGTTCAATAAGAAATATTACAAGTCACAGCTATTTTTTCTTTATCAGATGTGTTAAAACGGTGCCAGCCTTTCTATACTTCAGAATTCTTTTTCAAAGAAGAGGCTTATTGCAATCACCTAAAAGACGTATTGGTGTCTTTAAAACAAATGTTCAAAAGAGTAATGTTAATATTTGTAATGAAATTATCTCCAATCATTTTAGTTTCTGGTTCATTCCAAGTCTATGGCTAACGACTCTTAGGGAGAAAAATGCAGGTACCTCAGAGGAAGACAGGGTGGAGAACTGATTGTCAGAAAAAAAGATAAAGATCAGTTCTGTTTAAAGTACACACTGAAATATACATAAAATGGAATATTATTCAGCCTTAAAAAGGAAGGACATTCTGACACTTGCTACAATGTTGAGGAACCTTGAAGACGTTATGCTAAGTGAAATAAGCCAGTCACCAAGGGACAAATACTGTACAGTCCTACTTTTATGAGGCTTCTAGAATGGTCACGTACAGAGACAGGAAGTAGAATGGTGGTGATCAGGGGCTGGGCAGAGGGAAAACTGGGGAGCTGTCGAAAAGGTAGAGTTTCAGTTTGGAATGATGACAAAGTTCTGGAGAGGGATGGAGGTGACGGCTGCACACTCTGTGAGTGAATGCACCTAAATGCCACGGAACTGTTCACTTAAACATGGTTAAAATGGTAAATGTCATGGTATGTATATTTCCGTTCAGTATACAATAAAATGAACACTGAGAGCAAATCACAGCTGAGGTAACATGCAGGCACATGCTGAGCACCTGGAGAACAGCTCTTGTGAGGGACACATGGCTGGCCCACCACTCTCAGGAGGCCAGGAGACGCCACGGCCAATTCTGACCTGTTCAAAGCCCCAACCCACAAAGGGCTCTTAAACAATGATGTGATGAATAGACATAAAACTAACTGTTCCCAGGAACGGTGGCTCACGCCTGTAATCCCAGCACTTTGGGAGACTGAGGCAGGAGGACTGCTTGAGACCAGGAATTAGAGACCAACCTGGGCAACACAGCGAGACCCCATCTCTACAAAACATTTTTTAAATTAGCTGGGTATAATGATGCACACCTGTAGCCCCAGCTACTCAGAAGGCTGAGAAGGGAGGATTACTTGAGCTCAGAAATTTGAGGCTGTGGTGAGCTTTGATCATGCTACTGTACTCCAGCCTGGGTGACAGAGTGAGACCCTGTCTCTAATAATAATAATAATATTAATAATAATAATAGTAATAATAATAGTAAACCTAGGTGTTCACTGTATGAAGTCTGTGGCTGCATCCCGGGACATCATGAGGTGCAACGTGCCACACCTTCAGAGCTGCGGGGACCCACGCCTCTCCTCTCATGAGAAGAAAACCTCATGCAGAGGGGAAGGGGCTGACTCGGGTACAGTCGTCCAGGGAGGGCAGAGAAGGCTCTGCCAAATGCAGTCATTCCATGCGCACTACTTGATGGTTTCACATGAACAGAAAGCAGGGAAACGCTGAATCATCAGAGGGGAATTTCTTATGAGTCTAAAAGTCCAGATGGCAGACAAGTGTATAAAAAATGCCTGTTGCTACCTGATAGATCATAGCTGTTCTAGAGCTAGACTTGAATGATTTGGAGGAAAGAGTTTTGAATCAAGGAATTTCTGGCCCTCCTTGTTCTCAGAAGGGCATTTAAGAAACGAACAACAATGACAAAGTCAGCAACAATAATCAGTATGAAAATGCAACATAAACTCACCCACCCACCATCCCCAGTGTCACTCTTGTTTTTCACTTTTTTTTTTTTTTTTCCTTTTTTGAGGCAGGGTCTGGCGCTGTTGCCCAAGCTGCAGTGCAGTGGTGCAATCACAGCTTACTGCAGCCTTGGCCTCCCAGGCTCAAGTCATTTTCCCACCTTGGCCACCTGAGCAGCTGGGACTATAGGCGCACACCACCATGCCCAGCTAATTTTTGTATTTGTTGTAGAGACAGGGTTTCACCTTATTGCCCAGGCTGGTCTTAAACTCATGAGCTCAAGTGATCCTCCCACTTCAGCCTCCTAGAATGCTGGGATTACAGGCGTGAGCCACCGCGCCCGGCCTCCATGGGTAGTATTAACTTGCACCTGAGACCTACCAGCCTCTCAGAACAGGTTCCCAGTCCCTTGCTGATTAATGCAGGGTAGGGGAGGGCATGTTCGTGAGATTTCACATGTTCATGATTGACTCTCTTCATGGTCATATTATTGCACCAGGAAAGCAGATCCTGTGCTCACAGTGCAGGTGCCATGGGGAGGTCATGACACAGAACAAATCAAAGGCACATTCCACAGTCCACTGAAATGACTCAAGACACATTTATGCTTATGCATGGGTGTAACATCTGATTAAGCAAAAGATATCAAACTTGAGTGACCCTCAGATCATGTGCGGTGCTTGTTTAAAATGAAAGACCCCTCACCCCAGATGATGAGGATACGCCCACAGAGTTAGAAAACCATGAATACAAGCCACTGATGATATAAAGCCCAGGAAGAAGCAGGGAAACAGCATAATCAGATGAGGTGAGTGTGATGAAGGAAGGCTTCTGGGAGGAGGAGGCTGGAGAGCTTATTTGTGGAGGAGATGATGGCAATAGGTGAATGGGGAGGGCATGGGCCCTCACCTCTGTGCCAGGAAGAAAAGTGGACACCACGGGAGCTGGAACTGGAGAGGCCTAACGGGGACTGAAATGGTCCCATCCCTCTGTATGGTAAATGCACCTGACAGCAATCACTTAGACACACGCTGAGAATGGTCCTGTATGGCAGAGGCACCCACATGGGGTTTAGGGTTCCAAGCTAAGGAATCCAGGAGAAGCCAATTGGAGAGTCATTCCTTATCTATGAGGAACATCCGAGCAGTTTCCCTGCCCTGCCCCCACCACTGCATGCACAGGGGATCAGGGCTGTTTGTTTTGGGGTATGTGGAGGCTGTGAGGTGGCGATTGTCGGGGGAGGTGCCAAGTGGACATGCTATTGCCATATCAACTGCACTCCTTTTGAAAGCCATTGCAGTTCTCCTGCTCAGCCCGCTGCCACTGGACATTCCCCTGTATGCAAGCCCCCAACAGAACCCCATGTCTCGTTCGCTGGCTCTAGGTCTCTTCTTCGGTCTCTTAAAACTTGTGCCTTCCCGTGGAGTTGACAGGGTTCAGCAAGACACCCACCCACATTCAGACGGAACGTGCCGTGGGCCCAGCCAGGGCATTCTGAGGTGGGAAGGGAGGCCGTGGACAGCCCGTGAAGAAGCATCAGAGGCATCCCTGAAGCCCACGTGGAAAAAGAAAATTCAGACACTTGTCACACCCAGACATCAAGCTGGGATACATCACGCTGCTTGGTCTTCAGATAGTGAGAAAACAAATTAAAAAACAAAAAGAAAATAGGGTCTTGCTCTGTTACCCAGGCTGGAATTCAATGGCATGATCATAGCTCACTGCAGCCTCGAACTCATGGGCTCAAGTGATCCTCCCACCTCAGCCTCCCAAGTAGCTGGGACTATAGGCAAGCACCATCAATGCCCAGCTAAGTTTTTTATTCTTATTTTTCCCCCTGTTGTTACTGGGGTGCAGTGGCACTATCCCAGTTCACTCCAACCTCAACCTCCTCAACTCAAGTGATCCTCCTACCTTAGCCTCCCGAGTATCTTGGACCAAAAGCGTGCATCACCATGCCCAGCTAATTTTTGTATTTTCTGTATGGGCTTTCGCTATGTGGTCCAGTCTGGTCTCAGCCTCCTGGGCTCAAGTGATCTGCCCACCTCGGCCTCCTAAAGTACTGGGATTACAGGCATGAGCAGCTAAAATTATTTCTTTAACAGAAGGAGAAAAGTGAATTTGTGCTTTCCCTGAACAAGTAGCAGATGTAAGCAATGAAATGAAGACGACAAGGACATGGTTCCATGCTCAAAACAGACACCAGACAGAGCAGAGCCAGCAGCACCTCAGATGTCTCCCAACTGTGCTAAAAATTCACACACACACTCACACACACACACACGCTCTGCATCTGACTCCAGCAGTAAGAGCTGTCCCTGTTCTCACTGCAGGAGCTTATGACCCCTGCTGCCTCAAGGTCTCTGGAGGGAGAGGAGAACTGAAGCCGGGTCCCGAGCAGTCGGGAGTCAGCGTGAGCCGCGGTTCGCGTCTGTCTTCCCTGCAGGCTGTCCGACGCCTCAGCTCAATGAATGAGAAGCCGCTTAGACAAGGGATGTGAGCCTGAGCGCTCTGAGCGTGGTCACTGCCGCATCCTGAACACAGGTTCCTCTAGGTGTTCATTTGCCTCACCTGCAGCTTTGGTCCATGAGCCATAACCCATGGAACCTGAGGCATCTGAACAAGTATTTCAGTGCAGCAAAGTGCCATCTTCACTAACTTTCAGCTACTGCAGCAAGTTTGGAAGAAACTCAAAAGAGAAAAGATGGATTCAGTCTTACAGGTTCTGTCAGGGGAACGGTCCCTGTGGATGCTTGGCTGTGGCTGTTAACCTCACACACTCATTCAACAGCTTTACTGAAGAGAACACAAAGGAGAGGGGAGGCTGGTTAATGCAATTTGAGGAGAGAAATGTACAATGGAGAGGTAATGGAGTGCATTCAGTCTACTCTACATTTTTATTTTAGTTTTTAACTGACAAATAATGTACATATTTATGGGGTACATAGTGATGTTTGAATACATTTAATATATAGTGATCACAGGTTCACCAGTGGTCACTAGTGATCGCCCACTAAGCCCTAGATACATGAGCGCTACCATTCTGTCCTTGGGGAAGTCACCTTCCCAATGCAAGTGACTTATCCACTTAGCTCACTTGTGGCAGCCCTAGAACACAGGTCCTCTGGCTCCTAAAATTCTGCCGTTTCCATTGTACCACCTTATTATCTAGTGATATTTCCTTCCTACTACACACATGACTTCACCATTAGAAAGACTTTAGTACAAAACACAAACAAGATTTAGAGTCTGCAAAACATCTTGAATTAAAAGGAAAACATTCCACATTTCCTGATAAGGAATACTATGCAGCCATAAAAAAGAATGAGATCATGTCTTTTGTAGGGACACGGATGGAGCTGGAGGCTACTATCTTTAGCAAACTAACGCAGGAACAGAAAACCAAATACTGCATGTTTTCACTTATAAGTGGGAGTTAAATGATGAGAACACATGGACACAGAGAGAGAAACAACACACACTGGGGCCTTTCGGAGGGTAGAGGGTGGGAGGAGGGAAAGCATCATGAAAAAATAACAAATGGGTACTGGGCTTAATGCCTGGGTGATGAAATAATCTGTACAACAAACCCCCATAACAGGAGTTTACCTATATGACAAACATGTGAAAGGAATGAGGCACATCTCCCATATATCTCCCAACTTCCTGAGCCCAGCACAAACACATTCCTCCATATTTCTTTCAAACTTCAGAAAAACATCACCTGGGAGATCTCCGATAAGGAATGCTAAATGTATAATGTTAACCAATTGTAATGCTGTAACCGAGAGAATTACTTTGTTCCCTGTAACTTTACATATCCTGTTTACATCGGGCTATAAAAAGCAAGCACTCGCATTGTTCGAGGCCCTCTTGTATGCTGTGGAATGGAGGGACCAAGTTCGAACTTGTAGTAAAGATCCTTGCCGCTTGGCTTTGACTCTGGACTGTGGTGGTGTTCTTTGGGGAACAAACGGTCTGAGTATAACATCTGGGGGCTCGTCCGGGATTCCCCAAGCCCACCAGACCCCTGGTCAACGGATCTACTAGGATCGATCTACTGATAGGTGAGCCGGCTCGTCTCCGTTTGTCTGTCTGTGTCTGTTCTGAATCTGAATCTGTGACTCGCGAGGTCTGAAACTGGAGCTGGCGCCGTCCTGGCGGACACGCTATTGGACAGCCAGCGGAGACCGGTAGGAGACGTCCCCTGGCTCTCGTCTGATCTAAATTGCGATCTGGGCTGCCAGAGCGTGGTTGCGATCCGAGCAGCTAACTCTGACCCGGGCTTCAGGAGCGCGCTTGCGACCTGTGCTACCGGAGCCGCTTGCGATCTGTGCTACCGGAGCCGCTTGCGATCTGTGCTGCCGGAGCGCGGTTGTGATCCGAGCAGCTGACTCTGACCCAGACTTCCAGAGTGCTTGCGATCTGTGCTGCCTAAGCGCGGTTGCGATCTGAGCAGCTAACTCTGACCCGGGCTACCGGAGCGCGCTTGCGATCTGTGCTACCAGAGCCGCTTGCGATCTGTGCTACCGGAGCCGCTTGTGATCTGTGCTACCGGAGCCACTTGCGATCTGTGCTACCGGAGCGCGGTTGTGATCCGAGCAGCTGACTCTGACCCGGGCTTCCGGAGCACTTGTGATCTGTGCTGCCGGAGCGCGGTTGCGATCTGAGCAGCTGGTTCTGACCCGGGCTGCCAGAGCGTTCTTGCGACTAGATATTATTAATAAGCCAGATTTCCTTTACAGGGATTCTAACCCATATTCCTTTACAGGAAGAGACTACAAATCAGTACAGGATGGGTAATACCCAGAGCACTCCCCTATCTCTCCTTACAAGTGATTTCAAAGATGTAAGAGCAAGGGGCCATGATCTTAGTTTGGAAATCAGGAGGGGAAAGCTCATTACCCTATGCCGCTCCGAATGGCCTGCCTTGATGTGGGGTGGCCACCCGAAGGGACGTTCCGACTTGCTGTCATCACTAGAGTAAAGTCCAAGATTTTCCTACCTGGGCATGCAGGCCCCTTGGATCAAATCCCATATATCCTCATATGGCAGGACCTAGTTGAAAACCCGCCTCCTTGGCTGTCACCTTTCCAATTAGCCCCTGAACCTTGTAAGGCACTGGTGCTTGGCCGCTAAAATCCAAGCAGCCGATTGCCCCCCCATCCTGTTTTACCTGACAGCGGGGACTCACTGTTCACAGAACCCCCTCTGTACCCCTCTGGGCCACAGGCCCCCGCCCCCCGGGCTGAGCCACGGGAGGGAGCAGGCGGACAGGAGGCGGCCGGCACACACGGACCCGCTGAGAGTGAAAGTAACTCTGAAGGGCCGGCGGGGCGGATGCGAGGGCGAACTTCGTGGGCTAGCCCCCCCCAGCTGCCTGACTCCACAGTGGCTCTACCCCTTTGGGAAATAGGACCCCCAGATGACACAGGAATCCCCAGGCTCCAGTACTGGCCATTCTTTACCAGTGATCTGTATAACTGGAAGACCCAGAGTGCTTGGTTTTCAGACAACCCCAAAGATTTAATGGCTTTACTGGATAGTGTCATGTTCACCCACCAGCCCACTTGGGATGATTGTCAGCAGCTCCTCCGAATCTTGTTCACAATGGAGGAGCAAGAGAGAATACAGGTAGAAGCTAGAAAACTGGTCCCGGGGGACGATGGTCAACCGACTGCCAACCCCGACCTCATAAATGCGACTTTTCCTCTGACCAGGCCGGCGTGGGACGACAACACAGCAGAAGGTAGGGGATGGCTACGCCTTTATCGCCAGACTCTAATGGTGGGTCTCCGGGCAGCTGCTCACAAGCCCACTAATTTGGCTGGGTGTGGTGGCATGCGCCTTTAATCCCAGCTACTTGGAAAGCTGCAGAGCAAGACTCCATCTCCAAAAAAAAAAAATGAAAAAAAAAAAGAAATGCCAATGGGCATGTGAAACGTTTTATTTGTTTATTGCTAGAACCTAAGTCCATGTGAGCAGGGAGTTTGTCTCACTGTAGTCACAGCCCCAGAACCAGGCTTGGCATGTTAGATGTTTATAAATATATGTTGAGTGAATAAATGAAATAATTTGCTGACATTTAACTTCTTGCATATCTTGGAGATATTAAAGCTACCTTAAACAGAAATTCCTTGCTTCACAATTTGCAATCAAAAAAATGTGGAAGCAACATGAATGTCCATCAATCAACGAATGGATAAAGTAACTATGGTGTATATATATGATGGAATACTACTCAGCCATAAAAAGGAATGAATTAATGGCATTCGCAGCAACCTGGATGGGATTGGAGACTGTTATTCTAAGTGAAGTAACTCAGGAATGGAAAACCAAACATCGTATGTTCTCACTTAAAGGGGAAGCTAAACTATGAGGGTGCAAAGGCGTAAGAATGACACAATGGACTTTGGGAGTTCAGGGGGAAAGGGTGGGAAGGGGGTGAGGGATAAAATACTACAAATCAGGTTCAGTGTATATTGTTCAGGTGATGGGTGCAGCGAAATCTCACAAATCACCACTGAAGAACTTACTAATGTAACCAAATACCACCTGTTCCCCAAAAACCTATGCGGAAAAAAAATGTCCTAGCTTCAGGTTTTCCATTTGCAAGAGTGTTTTGTAAAATTGGCTTTGGGAAGTGCATCAATTCTTTTCTGACACCAGGGGGCGACAGAATGCATCCAGGAATCAAGTTTTTAAGACGTTATTTTTCAGAGTGGTTAGCACTTCAGCTGATACTTTTAGATGTGAGTAATTGTGACTAAGTCAAATCAGCACTGCAGGATGAGGTTTAAAACTGTATCAACATATCTTAAGCTTAACACAAGGTAAGCATGTATCCAGGTTAAAAATAACATCCGTAAATACAGCCTGACAATGTGCTTAAAAATAAAATATTATATAAATGGGTTGCAAATTACGTTTGAGTCTTTCCTCATTTTATGATCACTTTTTGATGCCCAACCAGATGCCATATGTGATCTAATAGCCAAAGGCTATTAGCACAGGAAAAGATCTGATAAAAGTCTATCATTTTGTCCGTGTAGTTGACACTGCCGTTTTAACATCAAGGGGGAAATGCAAAGCTTCTAGTTCTGATGCATAGACAGTGACTAAATATATTCCATCATGGCTGAGTGTCAGGGGCTGGCTCAGTACAATCAAGCATGTGAGTAGCTCTTTTGTGCTGGGAACCTGTTGGGCAGCCTTACTTAACATGGGAGTGCCTATGGGATGGGAGGTCTGGTGATATATTATTAAGGAGGGTATCCTAGGGGCTGGAAAGGAGGAATTTTCCTTTACAACATTATATTTAATGAGAACAAACTTAATATTAGTCCAGTAGACATTGCCAATTATGTGGGAAATTAATGTATTCTTTTATTCCTATCTTCAGTTTGCAGTTCCTGAGGTCCTGAGGTTTGGCCATATAAGAACATCCAGGTAGATCCAGGTGTCTCAGCAACTCCAGACCCCCTGTTCCAGGAGTCCTGATTGAAAGAGCTTGCTGCAAGGGTCAGTAGCCAGCAGCTAAATGGTCTCACCTCCTTTTCTTTTCTTGCCTGGTCTCTGGCTGGAAGTTCCAATTAGGACTCAAACAGCCCCCAAAGCCGGCAGCTGAAGAGGAAAGGGGGAATATGGTGGTGCATCAGTGCCATCTAACTTGGTCTTAAACAGTAGGAAATTAGCTGCTTGTCATTAAAATAAACTAATGCCAGCCTGTTCCGTGGCTGCACGCTGCAGGGGACATGAAAGGGGACTGGTGAAGTCCCCACAGTTTCTGGGGGTTAGAATGGGCTGCTCTCCTCCCCTCCAGATTCCAGCCACACTGTTAGTCAGCTGTAGATCCTCCTCCCTTGCCTAAGTTAGAGGACACAAAGGTGAGTGTGAACTGAGTGCTTCAGTGTCGAGGCTGTGCGGGCGACCATGTGATAGGGCAGCATGGGGTTGGTGTTACTTTTTAAAACTGTTTCCTGGCCAGGCGCGGTGGCTCACACCTATAATCCCAGCACTTTGGGAGGCCAAGGCAGGCGGATCACCTGAGGTCAGGAGTTCGAGACCATCCTGGCCAACATGGCGAAACCCCGTCTCTACTAAAAATGCAAAAATTAGCTGGGCATGTTGACTGCCACCTGTAATCTCAGCTACTAGGGAGGCCGAGGCAGGAGAATCACCTGAATCCAGGAGGAGGAGGTTGCAGTAAGCCAAGATCATGCCACTGCACTCCAGCCTGGGTGACAGAGCAAGACTCGGTCTCAAAATAAATACATAAAACTCTGTTTCCCAATGTTGCTTTCTACAGAGCTGGAGGACAGGCTTTTGGTGTTGAGTGTCTCACATCCTTGTTTTTTTTTTCCCCCCTTTGCCATGAATATCCAGATAGGAATTTCTGATAACCTTTTGTGAGCTGAAAAGTGACTGAGGCATCTCAATCAACATAAAGATTTATTTTGCCAAGGTTGAGGATGCTCCCGGGAAAGAGACCTAAGTCCCAGTGGGACCATCAGATCCCGTGACAACTCACTGCCTATCATGAGAACAGCATGGGGGCAACCGCCCCCACAACCCAACCACCTCCTACCAGGTCCCTCCCTTGACATGTGGAGATTACAATTCCAGATGAGATTCAGGTGGGAACACAGAGTGAAGCCCTATCAGTAGAGAATGAGGCAAGTGGTCACATTCTTGTGAGACTCTGATGAGCACTTAGTGAATCTACATTTTACTTGTGAAAACAAAGGAGGGGGAAGTCAATTACACATTTGTCTCTTGCATGGTAAATCTATGTTTTACATAAGGTAAAGTAAGCCTGTGAAGTCCCAATTATCTCTTTGGGAACAAAAGAAAGGCAGTTTTTCTAAGTTTCACTTTCCCTTTGGCATAGTGAGTTTGGGGGTCCCAAGGTTTTATTTTCCTTTCCCACTCTATTATAGAGAATTCCTTAGGGACTATTTTGGGTTTTGGGAGTTTTGTTTTGTTTGGAGACAGAGTCTTGCTCTGTCACCCAGGCTGGAGTGCAGTGGTGCGATCCGGCTCACTGAAACCTCCATCTCCTGAGTTCAAGCGATTCTTCTGCCTCAGTCTCCCAAGTAGCTGAGAGTACAGACATGTGCCACCCCCAGCTAATTTTTGTATTTTTAGTAGAGACAGAGTTTCACCATGTTGGCCAGGCTGGTCTCCAACTCCTGACCACAGGTGATCTGCCCGCCTCAGCCTCCCAAAGTGCTGGGATTACAGGCGTGAGCCACTGTGCCCAGCCCCCTAGAACGTAATTTGAATTGATAAATGCTGGATTAGTGAAAACTAAAAATCGACCTGCTATTTATGTCCCTAACATAACAGCTCTTAATAGGCAACCATTTTTCATAAGTCTTGTTTCAGACATCCCAGACTCCATTCCCCAGAGAAGCAGAGAATGAATGGGTGCCGTATGTTCACTGTGGGTGTCCAAGAAGCTGCACAGGAATTGTCTTAACGTGAAGAGAGTCCACACTGGACACCAGCACAAGGGGCAGAGTGAAGGGATGAGCATCAAATGCGTCTCTGTTTGCCACCAGCACACGTTTCAGCTGTGCTAGATTTGACTAGGTGCAGGACTCTGAACTAGTGGTTTGGTGACTATTACCCTCCACGGTATTGCTGTCACATGCTCCCTGACCCCCTTCCTAATATTGCTGTGGTTCAGCAGCTCCAGTCCGCTGTTGAAATGCTGGTAGTATTCAAAACTCCGTTGGGACATATTAAATTCTGGTGAGCCAGCGGGTGGGATGCCTTCTGAATGACAAAGGGGCCCCGTGGCTAAAAGCTGAAGGAAATCTGTGCAATGATGAATGTGCTGCAATAAATCACCAGAGATCTGTTCTTTTCTTTATGTGCATAGTACAGTGCAGGGGCCAGGGCTGGGAGAGTCTCTGAGCCCAGACCTTCATAGAATTAAAAATAATGAACGTTTGTTATCAGGCATGACTTGACCAACAACTCCACCTCCATAGTTGGAAATACAGACGTCCACTTTTCGCTGGCGTGTAATTATTTTCTGGAATGCTGAGAATTGTTCCCTGACCTATGGCTCCTTTTTAAGCATCTGGGATATGCAGTCTTTTTGCAGGTTGCTATTTTGAAGTCAGGGAGTCTCAGGGAATTGAATATATGCCACATAAGTTCTGCAAGATGGACTTTCTGGGAGTCCTCTGATGAGGTTGGGAGAAGGCAAAGAGGAGAAGTTTCTGTGTAAAGGCTGAGCAAGCTCCAGGCCACTGCCAAACTTCAGCTTTCTTCAGCTCTGTAAGCTGGACCCTGTGACTGGAGTCTGGCCAGCTGCAGTGACAAATTTCTATTATTATGTAAATGGAGTCCCAGTGCAGCCTTGGAAGAGTTTTTGGCACAGGGTAACCCTTTGACTGCCAAAAGGTAGCCTCTCCCTTTGCTTCAAGCCCAGAGTGTGCATTTTGCAGTGGTGACCTGTAAACCACCAGTCAACCTGCAGATTGCCTTATTAGGCAGACTGTGGAGAATGGCGGCTGGGGACTGGCTGGCAGAGGGGGTGGCAGTGAGCTTGTGTCCTGTACGAAGCCGGAGAACCCGAGCCCTTGGGACGTGGCCTAGTACTGTTCTATTAATGACAATGCTCCGCGATGACAGGAATATGCCCTCTCCTTGGCAGGCACACTTTATGGGTTGGTTGGAAAACAGGAGGTTTATAGGAGGAGGTGACTGCCCGAAGGACGGAATGGTACGGGGCTTTCTTCACTGCATAGCTTGTGCTGTTCAGTCCTGTATTAGGGCTGATTCTATGGAGTATGGACTTTATCAGAAATTTCTTTTTTTTAAGTTCATGTGTTATACCCAGACCGTTTGTTCCCCAAAGAAGACCACCAGAGTCCAGAGTAAAGCCAAGCGGCAAGGATCTCTACTACAAGTTCGAACTTGGTCCCTCCATTCTACAGCATACAAGAGGGCCTCGAACAATGCGAGTGCTTGCTTTTTATAGCCCGATGTAAACAGGATATATAAAGTTACAGGGAACAAAGTAATTCTCTCGGTTACAGCATTACAATTGGTTAACATTATACATTTAGCATTCCTTATCGGAGATCTCCCAGGTGATGTTTTTCTGAAGTTTGAAAGAAAAATGGAGGAATGTGTTTGTGCTGGGCTCAGGAAGTTGGGAGATATATGGGGGATGTGCCTCATTCCTTTCATTCCCCCCTTCTTTTCAGGTAACTCTAGAGCCAATCTTGGGTCTTATAAGTCTGACTCTGTTTCAGAGTTTACAGGTTGGTATTGGGCTCTGAGGACCATGAGCTGAACAGTGTCAAACTTTTCTCTGACAAACTGCAAAATTCTGTTAATCACACAAGGTCCTACGGTTAGCAGAAATAGTAAACTTAGCAGGGGTCCAAGGAAGGGGACTAACAGAGAAAACATAGAGGAATTCCACCATTGGTCTGCAGCTGAAGCAAACTGCCATGTTTTTACTTCAGTGCTTAACTTGCGTAACTGTTGGACCCGGTCTTCTACAAGCCCTGATTCATTTATGTAGAAACAACAGTCTTCTTTTAGAAACATACACGTACCACCTTTTTCAGCAGTGAGTAGGTCTAGGGCCCTTCGGTTCTGCAAGGTTACCTGAGCTAGGGACGTGAGCTGCCGCTGAAGGGATGCAAGGGACTCAGCTGACTCCTCCATAGCAACGGCAAATTGTTGGTACAACTTGTTGCTTTCTATGAGGGTGTGACCTAGGGCTCCCCCCGCCATCCCGGCCGCAATGAGGGATGCGGTGAGGGAGATTCCTACAATGAGGGGGAGAAATATGGCTCGTGCAGGTCTCGGTCTAGGGACTGGGTGAATAGCAGTACTAGTCCAGTTACCGGTGTACCCTAGGAACTCGCCAGCAGTTAGTAGGGTCAACCGGGGAACTAATGTGACAGGAAGACACAGTAGGTTGGTAACAGAGGGACTAGATAGGTCCTTAGATAATGTCCCATTACACCAGAAGAATATGCCTGGCGGAGCCCTTAGGGTGATATTAGGGGGCACTGCAGTGATGCTGCAGAGGCTGGAATTGGTTCCTGAGAAGCAGTAGGGAAACTTCTCCTGACTGGGGTTTAGGTATAGGGGCACGTTTAGGATAGGGGCATATGAGAGGTTTCAGAGGTTGTTAGCTTGGGCAGAGGTAGAGGATCCCCATGGCAGAGGGACAGCGGTTAGCGGTGGATGCCCTAGGGTGGCACACAGAAAGCAGCCAGATAGGCTGTGAAGTCCTGTAAGGTTAGCAAGCTCTAGTCCTTCTTGTAATAATTTTAACCAGGAGAAAGGACGTAAGTCTTGTGTTAGTCTGTTTTCCTGTCGTTGGATATTCCTGTGGACCAGGGGCAGTACTTGCACTAGGCCTCGCCACAGATAGAGGTGACTGCTAGGCCATGTGGAGGAGGGGAAGTAGTATACAGCCCCATGTTGAGGCGTGGTTCAGCGGGAGTTCCAGGGTTCTCTAACTATCCATGTATATGAAAAGTCCCCATCCCATCTACGATGGAAGGGCCACTTAGGGTCTAACTGTTCTTCCTCTCCCCAATAACGGGGCCTATGGATGTTACAATAGTTATAAGGACAGCCGGCATTTTGGTGCCACCAATAGTGTTTACAATTGTATTCAGTCTGATCAAACTCAAAACATATTATTGGTGTCACTCGTTTGGCTATTTGAAAGCCAGTAAAATTTAGTAAGATTGGGCTATTGCACCCTGAGGAGGGGCAATCAGCACTGGCCAATAATTTCCCGGGCTTATGAGGTTGTCCAGGGTGGGTTCGGTTTTCATAAAGCCAGAATCTCCAGACAAAGGGATTAGATGCTGGTTTGGTGTTTTCCCCAGCGGCCACTAGGGCGGCTAACGTTAGGGCTAGACTACCTAACTGGATGTTTGCAGTGAGCTATGTTGCCGGCGCAGGGTGAGTTTTAAGGGGTTGTTCTTAGCTCTGTCCACAGTCCACCTGGCCGGTGCTTCAGCCGCTGCCATGATTGGTCCCAGAAGGTCGGAGGTTGGGTCCACTGGCTTGACGTGGGTGTAGTGGATCCACGATGCGATGCCTTCTACCTTTAGGGCAGTGGGTGTGGCCAGGAGTACCTGGAGTGGTCCCTTCCACCTGGGTTCTAGGGTCTCTTGTCGGTGTCGCTTAACCAGGACCCAGTCTCCTGGCTGGTATGGATGGGGTGTCGGTGGGGGACCGGTCTCATATAGTTCCTTCAGCTTGGGCCAGATTTCTTGATGAATTTTCTGCAAGGCTTGTAGGGAAAATAAGAATTCAGAGACATTTTCTGTTTCAGACTTAAGCAGATCATCTTTTAAGCTGGGAACCAGGGGTGGAGGTCTGCCATACAGGATTTCGTAAGGGGTAAGGCCCAGTGTGTAAGGGGTATTACGGGCCCGGAACAGAGCGTAGGGGAGAAGGACCACCCAATTAGCGCCAGTCTCCATAGTCAATTTAGTTAAGGTCTCTTTTAAGGTCCGATTCATCCTCTCTACCTGTCCTGAACTCTGAGGCCTGTAAGCACAATGTAGTTTCCAATTTGCCCCAAGGATGGAAGCCAAATCCTGACTTACCTTAGCGACGAAGGCAGCCCATTATCTGACCCTATCTGGACGGGGAAGCCATACCTGGGAAGGAAATCTTCCAGATTTTTCTTTGCTACGACCTGAGCAGTTTCTCTTTTGGTTGGGAATGCTTCAGTCCACCCTGAAAAAGTATCTACAAAGACAAGTAAGTACCGATATCCATACTTTCCTGGCTTTATTTCAGTAAAATCTACTTCCCAGTAGATAACGGGCCTGGTTCCCCTGAGCCTTGTTCCCGCTGCAGTCTGGGATTGGGGGTAGGCGTTGTTAAGCTGGCAGACTTTGCAACTTGCCATGATGCTGCTGGCTTTCTCAGCTGTATGTCTGAATTTGAGCTTAGAGCGTCTGATCAGGTCTATCATCCGCCGAGCACCCAGGTGGGTGGTTCGGTGGATGTGTTCTAATACTTGTTGTCCTAATTTTTCTGGTAGGATGGTTTGGTCATTAGTATCAGTCCACCACCCCTTCTGGATCTGTTTCAGGGGAAGTTTGTCAATCCACTGGAGATCTTGTTCTGAATAATCAGGGAAATATGGCACGTCCCGGGGGCCCGGGTCAGGGAGCTGGAGTGCAAGAAGTTGGCTGGGAGCCTTTGCCACATTTCTTGCAGTTTGGTCTGCCAGAAAGTTGCCTGGAGCAGTTGGAGTGGTTGGTTTCTGATGCCCTGGGCAATGCACAATGGCTAACTTTTCTGGCTTCCATAGCGCTGTTAACAGGGCTAGGATCTCTTGCTTGTTTTTTATCTCTTTTCCTTCAGCCGTTAGTAACCCTCACTCCCTGTAAATGGCCCCATGTATGTGCGCCGTAGCAAAAGCATATCGGCTGTCTGTATATACTGTCAGCTTTTTCCCTGCCCCTAAGGTAAGAACTTGGGTGAGCGCTATTAGTTCGGCCTTCTGGGCCGATGTCCCCGGGGGCAGGGGTTCCGCCCAGATTACCTCAGTCTCTGAAGTCACTGCTGCTCCAGTGTACCTCTGGCCTTGATGCATGAAGCTGCTCCCATCAGTGAACCAAACGAGGTCAGCATCAGGGAGTGGGCGGTCCTGCAGGTCCTCTCGAACTCCATGCACCTGAGCTAGTATCTCGGTGCAATCATGGAGTGGCGTGTCCAGGTCTGGGTTGGGCAGCAGCGAGGCAGGGTTTAAGGTCGTTGGGGGCAGGAAGGTTATCCTGATAGGATTTAGTAGTAGTCCTTGGTAGTGGGTGAGCCGGGCGTTACTTATCCATCGATTAGGTGGCTGTTTGAGTACACCTTCAATGGCATGTGGGGTAACGACCCACAATTCTTGACCCATGACAAGTTTATCAGCATCTTGTACCATCAGAGCCGTAGCCACAATCATTCAGAGACAAGGGGGCCACCCGGCAGCCACTGGGTCTAACTTCTTTGACTGGTAGGCAATCGGCCTCCGCCAGGGGCCTAAGTTCTGAGTTATTACCGCCTTGGCGACACCCTTACTCTCATCCACGTATAAGTTGAAGGGCTTGGTGACATCAGGTAGTCCCAGTGCAGGTGCAGAGAGTAGGGCGGTTTTGATCTGTTGGAAAGCCGACTCGGCTTCATCTGTCCAATTAAATGGCTGCTGCCCCCTGTTGCCTGATACAAGGGTTTAGCCAGTTCTGCGAACCCAGGTATCCATAGTCTACAAAATCCCACTGACCCCAGGAATTCCCTCACTTGTCGGGTGGATTGTGGCCTGGGGATCTGCAGAACAGTCTGCTTCCAAGCATCTGTTAACCAGCGCTGCCCTCCTTTTAGCAGGTACCCCAGATATGTTACTTCTGGCTTACAGATTTGAGCTTTCTTTGCCGAGGCTCAGTAGCCTAGATTTCCCAGAGCTTGTAAGAGACTTTTGGTCCCTTGAATACAAGCTTCTTGGGTCTCAGCAGCAATCAGGAGGTCATCAACATACTGTAGTAAAGTTATTTCAGGGTGTTTACGTCGGTACTCACCCAGGTCTTCATGGAGGGCCTCATCGAACAGGGTAGGAGAGTTTTTGAATCCCTGCAGCAGCCTGGTCCATGTCAGTTGGCCACTTATGCCCCTTCCAGGGTCATTCCACTCGAAGGCGAAGAGCTTTTGGCTCTGAGGGGCTAAAGGCAAACTGAAGAAAGCATCTTTCAAATCTAAAACAGTGTACCATTGATGTTTAGGGTTTAGGGTACTCAGGAGGGTATATGGGTTAGGCACAGTTGGGTGTATGTCCACAACCCTCTTATTGATTTCTCTTAAGTCTTGTACAGGTCTGTATTCTCCACTATTAGGTTTTCGTACCGGCAACAATGGAGTATTCCAGGGCGAGTGACATGGGCGAAGGACCCCTTGGTCAAGGAGCCGGCGGATATGCGGGGCAATTCCTTTCTTGGCCTCTAGGGGCACCGGGTATTGGCATACCCGCACGGGGTCTGTCCCAGGCTTAAGTTCAACAAACAAGGCAGGGCAGTGTTTTGCTAGTCCTAAGCCCCCCATTTCCGCCCAAGCTTCTGGATATTGCTGGAGCCAGGTTGCTATGTCCTGGTCAGGGGCCGCTCGCTCCTGGTGGAGCCAGTACTCATCTTCTAGGGTTATAGTCAGGATGGACATGGGCCGAATGTGGGAGTTGGTCACGACGGGCCCCTCAGGGAGGAAATGGATCTGTGCTCCCATTTTAGTTAGCAGGTCTCTCCCTAATAGGGGACAGGGGCTCTCAGGGATGACCAGGAAAGAATGGGTTACATTCCTGGCTCCGAGGTTTACTGTCCTTTGTGTTGTCCATGGGTATTTTTTAACTCCTGTGGCCCCTTGTACCCATGAGGACTTGGAGGATAATTTTCCATTAGTTTTAACTAGGACTGAGTGCTGTGCTCCCATATCGACGAAGAACTGGACTGGGGACCCCTCCACTTGCAAAGTTACCCTAGGTTCGGGGAGGGGGTCCAAACCCCATCTTCCCTAGTCTTTGTCTTGAGTGACTAATATGGGTGTAGACCTAGGGGGTCCCTGTCCTCGTTGTTTCTTTTTGGGGCAGTCTCTTACCCAATGGCCAGCTTCCTTACAGTAGGCACATTGGTCTTTGCTCAGATTATCATGCCTGGGAGGCCACCTAGGTTGGGTGTTCTCTGGCTGTAGATGCTCTTTCTGTACTACTGCTGCCAGGACCTTGGTCATTTTTTCAGTGGCCTTTATTTGCTTTTCCTCTGGAGTATCTCTGTTATTATAAACCCGCTGGGCTATCTGAAGGAGGTCCTGAATCCGCTTTCCCTCTAAGTCTTCTAATTTCTGGAGTTTCCTTTTAATGTCTGGGGCTGCCTGATTTACTAAAGACATTACAACAGCTGCCTGACTTCCTGGAGCCTCTGGGTCTATGGGGGTGTACTGTCTAAAAGCTTCCATTAATCTTTCTAAGTAGGTAGCTGGGTTCTCTGTCTTTCCCTGCAGAACAGAGTATACTTTAGCCAAATTAGTGGGCTTGCGAGCAGCTGCCCGGAGACCCACCATTAGAGTCTGGCGATAAAGGCGTAGCCATCCCCTACCTTCTGCTGTGTTGTCATCCCACGCCGGCCTGGTCAGAGGAAAAGTCGCATTTATGAGGTCAGGGTTGGCAGTCGGTTGACCATCGTCCCCCGGGACCAGTTTTCTAGCTTCTACCTGTATTCTCTCTTGCTCCTCCATTGTGAACAAGATTCGGAGGAGCTGCTGACAATCATCCCAAGTGGGCTTGTGGGTGAACATGATACTATCCAGTAAAGCCATTAAATCTTTGGGGTTGTCTGAAAACCGAGCACTCTGGGTCTTCCAGTTATACAGATTACTGGTAAAGAATGGCCAGTACTGGAGCCTGGGGATTCCCGTGTCATCTGGGGGTCCTATTTCCCAAAGGGGTAGAGCCACTGTGGAGTCAGGCAGCTGGGGGGGGTCTAGCCCACGAAGTGCGCCCTCGCGTCCGCCCCGCCGGCCCTTCAGAGTTACTTTCACTCTCAGCGGGTCCGTGTGTGCTGGCCGCCTCCCGTCCGCCTGCTCCCTCCCGCGGCTCAGCCCGGGGGGTGGGGGCCTGTGGCCCAGAGCGGTACAGAGGGGGTTCTGTGAACAGTGAGTCCCCGCTGTCAGGTAAAACAGGATGGGGGGGCAATCGGCTGCTTGGATTTTAGCGGCCAAGCAACCAGTGCCTTACAAGGTTCAGGGGCTAATTGGAAAGGTGACAGCCAAGGAGGCGGGTTCTCAACTAGGTCCTGCCATATGAGGATATATGGGATTTGATCCAAGGGGCCTGCACGCCCAGGTAGGAAAATCTTGGACTTTACTCTAGTGATGACAGCAAGTCGGAACGTCCCTTCGGGTGGCCACCCCACATCAAGGCAGGCCATTCGGAGCGGCATAGGGTAATGAGCTTTCCCCTCCTGATTTCCAAACTAAGATCATGGCCCCTTGCTCTTACATCTTTGAAATCACTTGTAAGGAGAGATAGGGGAGTGCTCTGGGTATTACCCATCCTGTACTGATTTGTAGTCTCTTCCTGTAAAGGAATATGGGTTAGAATCCCTGTAAAGGAAATCTGGCTTATTAATAATATCTAGTCGCAAGCACGCTCCGGCAGCCCGGGTCAGAATCAGCTGCTCAGATCGCAACCGCGCTCCGGCAGCACAGATCGCAAGCGCTCTGGAAGTCTGGGTCAGAGTCAGCTGCTCGGATCACAACCGCGCTCCGGCAGCACAGATCGCAAGCGGCTCCGGTAGCACAGATCGCAAGCGGCTCTGGTAGCACAGATCGCAAGCGCGCTCCGGTAGCCCGGGTCAGAGTTAGCTGCTCAGATCGCAACCGCGCTTAGGCAGCACAGATCGCAAGCACTCTGGAAGTCTGGGTCAGAGTCAGCTGCTCGGATCACAACCGCGCTCCGGCAGCACAGATCGCAAGCGGCTCCGGTAGCACAGATCGCAAGCGGCTCCGGTAGCACAGGTCGCAAGCGCGCTCCTGAAGCCCGGGTCAGAGTTAGCTGCTCGGATCGCAACCACGCTCTGGCAGCCCAGATCGCAATTTAGATCAGACGAGAGCCAGGGGACGTCTCCTACCGGTCTCCGCTGGCTGTCCAATAGCGTGTCCGCCAGGACGGCGCCAGCTCCAGTTTCAGACCTCGCGAGTCACAGATTCAGATTCAGAACAGACACAGACAGACAAACGGAGACGAGCCGGCTCACCTATCAGTAGATCGATCCTAGTAGATCCGTTGACCAGGGGTCTGGTGGGCTTGGGGAATCCCGGACGAGCCCCCAGATGTTATACTCAGACCGTTTGTTCCCCAAAGAACACCACCACAGTCCAGAGTCAAAGCCAAGCGGCAAGGATCTTTACTACAAGTTCGAACTTGGTCCCTCCATTCCACAGCATACAAGAGGGCCTCGAACAATGCGAGTGCTTGCTTTTTATAGCCCGATGTAAACAGGATATGTAAAGTTACAGGGAACAAAGTAATTCTCTCGGTTACAGCATTACAATTGGTTAACATTATACATTTAGCATTCCTTATCGGAGATCTCCCAGGTGATGTTTTTCTGAAGTTTGAAAGAAATATGGAGGAATGTGTTTGTGCTGGGCTCAGGAAGTTGGGAGATATATGGGAGATGTGCCTCATTCCTTTCACATGTTTGTCATATAGGTAAACTCCTGTTATGGGGGTTTGTTGTACAGATTATTTCATCACCCAGGCATTAAGCCCAGTACCCATTTGTTATTTTTTCATGATGCTTTCCCTCCTCCCACCCTCTACCCTCCGAAAGGCCCCAGTGTGTGTTGTTTCTCTCTCTGTGTCCATGTGTTCTCATCATTTAACTCCCACTTATAAGTGAAAACATGCAGTATTTGGTTTTCTGTTCCTGCGTTAGTTTGCTAAAGATAGTAGCCTCCAGCTCCATCCGTGTCCCTACAAAAGACATGATCTCATTCTTTTTTATGGCTGCATAGTATTCCTTATCAGGAAATGTGGAATGTTTTCCTTTTAATTCAAGATGTTTTGCAGACTCTAAATCTTGTTTGTGTTTTGTACTAAAGTCTTTCTAATGGTGAAGTCATGTGTGTAGTAGGAAGGAAATATCACTAGATAATAAGGTGGTACAATGGAAACGGCAGAATTTTAGGAGCCAGAGGACCTGTGTTCTAGGGCTGCCACAAGTGAGCTAAGTGGATAAGTCACTTGCATTGGGAAGGTGACTTCCCCAAGGACAGAATGGTAGCGCTCATGTATCTAGGGCTTAGTGGGCGATCACTAGTGACCACTGGTGAACCTGTGATCACTATATATTAAATGTATTCAAACATCACTATGTACCCCATAAATATGTACATTATTTGTCAGTTAAAAACTAAAATAAAAATGTAGAGTAGACTGAATGCACTCCATTACCTCTCCATTGTACATTTCTCTCCTCAAATTGCATTAACCAGCCTCCCCTCTCCTTTGTGTTCTCTTCAGTAAAGCTGTTGAATGAGTGTGTGAGGTTAACAGCCACAGCCAAGCATCCACAGGGACCGTTCCCCTGACAGAACCTGTAAGACTGAATCCATCTTTTCTCTTTTGAGTTTCTTCCAAACTTGCTGCAGTAGCTGAAAGTTAGTGAAGATGGCACTTTGCTGCACTGAAATACTTGTTCAGATGCCTCAGGTTCCATGGGTTATGGCTCATGGACCAAAGCTGCAGGTGAGGCAAATGAACACCTAGAGGAACCTGTGTTCAGGATGCGGCAGTGACCACGCTCAGAGCGCTCAGGCTCACATCCCTTGTCTAAGCGGCTTCTCATTCATTGAGCTGAGGCGTCGGACAGCCTGCAGGGAAGACAGACGCGAACCGCGGCTCACGCTGACTCCCGACTGCTCGGGACCCGGCTTCAGTTCTCCTCTCCCTCCAGAGACCTTGAGGCAGCAGGGGTCATAAGCTCCTGCAGTGAGAACAGGGACAGCTCTTACTGCTGGAGTCAGATGCAGAGCGTGTGTGTGTGTGTGAGTGTGTGTGTGAATTTTTAGCACAGTTGGGAGACATCTGAGGTGCTGCTGGCTCTGCTCTGTCTGGTGTCTGTTTTGAGCATGGAACCATGTCCTTGTCGTCTTCATTTCATTGCTTACATCTGCTACTTGTTCAGGGAAAGCACAAATTCACTTTTCTCCTTCTGTTAAAGAAATAATTTTAGCTGCTCATGCCTGTAATCCCAGTACTTTAGGAGGCCGAGGTGGGCAGATCACTTGAGCCCAGGAGGCTGAGACCAGACTGGACCACATAGCGAAAGCCCATACAGAAAATACAAAAATTAGCTGGGCATGGTGATGCACGCTTTTGGTCCAAGATACTCGGGAGGCTAAGGTAGGAGGATCACTTGAGTTGAGGAGGTTGAGGTTGGAGTGAACTGGGATAGTGCCACTGCACCCCAGTAACAACAGGGGGAAAAATAAGAATAAAAAACTTAGCTGGGCATTGATGGTGCTTGCCTATAGTCCCAGCTACTTGGGAGGCTGAGGTGGGAGGATCACTTGAGCCCATGAGTTCGAGGCTGCAGTGAGCTATGATCATGCCATTGAATTCCAGCCTGGGTAACAGAGCAAGACCCTATTTTCTTTTTGTTTTTTAATTTGTTTTCTCACTATCTGAAGACCAAGCAGCGTGATGTATCCCAGCTTGATGTCTGGGTGTGACAAGTGTCTGAATTTTCTTTTTCCACGTGGGCTTCAGGGATGCCTCTGATGCTTCTTCACGGGCTGTCCACGGCCTCCCTTCCCACCTCAGAATGCCCTGGCTGGGCCCACGGCACGTTCCGTCTGAATGTGGGTGGGTGTCTTGCTGAACCCTGTCAACTCCACGGGAAGGCACAAGTTTTAAGAGACCGAAGAAGAGACCTAGAGCCAGCGAACGAGACATGGGGTTCTGTTGGGGGCTTGCATACAGGGGAATGTCCAGTGGCAGCGGGCTGAGCAGGAGAACTGCAATGGCTTTCAAAAGGAGTGCAGTTGATATGGCAATAGCATGTCCACTTGGCACCTCCCCCGACAATCGCCACCTCACAGCCTCCACATACCCCAAAACAAACAGCCCTGATCCCCTGTGCATGCAGTGGTGGGGGCAGGGCAGGGAAACTGCTCGGATGTTCCTCATAGATAAGGAATGACTCTCCAATTGGCTTCTCCTGGATTCCTTAGCTTGGAACCCTAAACCCCATGTGGGTGCCTCTGCCATACAGGACCATTCTCAGCGTGTGTCTAAGTGATTGCTGTCAGGTGCATTTACCATACAGAGGGATGGGACCATTTCAGTCCCCGTTAGGCCTCTCCAGTTCCAGCTCCCGTGGTGTCCACTTTTCTTCCTGGCACAGAGGTGAGGGCCCATGCCCTCCCCATTCACCTATTGCCATCATCTCCTCCACAAATAAGCTCTCCAGCCTCCTCCTCCCAGAAGCCTTCCTTCATCACACTCACCTCATCTGATTATGCTGTTTCCCTGCTTCTTCCTGGGCTTTATATCATCAGTGGCTTGTATTCATGGTTTTCTAACTCTGTGGGCGTATCCTCATCATCTGGGGTGAGGGGTCTTTCATTTTAAACAAGCACCGCACATGATCTGAGGGTCACTCAAGTTTGATATCTTTTGCTTAATCAGATGTTACACCCATGCATAAGCATAAATGTGTCTTGAGTCATTTCAGTGGACTGTGGAATGTGCCTTTGATTTGTTCTGTGTCATGACCTCCCCATGGCACCTGCACTGTGAGCACAGGATCTGCTTTCCTGGTGCAATAATATGACCATGAAGAGAGTCAATCATGAACATGTGAAATCTCACGAACATGCCCTCCCCTACCCTGCATTAATCAGCAAGGGACTGGGAACCTGTTCTGAGAGGCTGGTAGGTCTCAGGTGCAAGTTAATACTACCCATGGAGGCCGGGCGCGGTGGCTCACGCCTGTAATCCCAGCATTCTAGGAGGCTGAAGTGGGAGGATCACTTGAGCTCATGAGTTTAAGACCAGCCTGGGCAATAAGGTGAAACCCTGTCTCTACAACAAATACAAAAATTAGCTGGGCATGGTGGTGTGCGCCTATAGTCCCAGCTGCTCAGGTGGCCAAGGTGGGAAAATGACTTGAGCCTGGGAGGCCAAGGCTGCAGTAAGCTGTGATTGCACCACTGCACTGCAGCTTGGGCAACAGCGCCAGACCCTGCCTCAAAAAAGGAAAAAAAAAAAAAAAAGTGAAAAACAAGAGTGACACTGGGGATGGTGGGTGGGTGAGTTTATGTTGCATTTTCATACTGATTATTGTTGCTGACTTTGTCATTGTTGTTCGTTTCTTAAATGCCCTTCTGAGAACAAGGAGGGCCAGAAATTCCTTGATTCAAAACTCTTTCCTCCAAATCATTCAAGTCTAGCTCTAGAACAGCTATGATCTATCAGGTAGCAACAGGCATTTTTTATACACTTGTCTGCCATCTGGACTTTTAGACTCATAAGAAATTCCCCTCTGATGATTCAGCGTTTCCCTGCTTTCTGTTCATGTGAAACCATCAAGTAGTGCGCATGGAATGACTGCATTTGGCAGAGCCTTCTCTGCCCTCCCTGGACGACTGTACCCGAGTCAGCCCCTTCCCCTCTGCATGAGGTTTTCTTCTCATGAGAGGAGAGGCGTGGGTCCCCGCAGCTCTGAAGGTGTGGCACGTTGCACCTCATGATGTCCCGGGATGCAGCCACAGACTTCATACAGTGAACACCTAGGTTTACTATTATTATTACTATTATTATTATTAATATTATTATTATTATTAGAGACAGGGTCTCACTCTGTCACCCAGGCTGGAGTACAGTAGCATGATCAAAGCTCACCACAGCCTCAAATTTCTGAGCTCAAGTAATCCTCCCTTCTCAGCCTTCTGAGTAGCTGGGGCTACAGGTGTGCATCATTATACCCAGCTAATTTAAAAAATGTTTTGTAGAGATGGGGTCTCGCTGTGTTGCCCAGGTTGGTCTCTAATTCCTGGTCTCAAGCAGTCCTCCTGCCTCAGTCTCCCAAAGTGCTGGGATTACAGGCGTGAGCCACCGTTCCTGGGAACAGTTAGTTTTATGTCTATTCATCACATCATTGTTTAAGAGCCCTTTGTGGGTTGGGGCTTTGAACAGGTCAGAATTGGCCGTGGCGTCTCCTGGCCTCCTGAGAGTGGTGGGCCAGCCATGTGTCCCTCACAAGAGCTGTTCTCCAGGTGCTCAGCATGTGCCTGCATGTTACCTCAGCTGTGATTTGCTCTCAGTGTTCATTTTATTGTATACTGAACGGAAATATACATACCATGACATTTACCATTTTAACCATGTTTAAGTGAACAGTTCCGTGGCATTTAGGTGCATTCACTCACAGAGTGTGCAGCCGTCACCTCCATCCCTCTCCAGAACTTTGTCATCATTCCAAACTGAAACTCTACCTTTTCGACAGCTCCCCAGTTTTCCCTCTGCCCAGCCCCTGATCACCACCATTCTACTTCCTGTCTCTGTACGTGACCATTCTAGAAGCCTCATAAAAGTAGGACTGTACAGTATTTGTCCCTTGGTGACTGGCTTATTTCACTTAGCATAACGTCTTCAAGGTTCCTCAACATTGTAGCAAGTGTCAGAATGTCCTTCCTTTTTAAGGCTGAATAATATTCCATTTTATGTATATTTCAGTGTGTACTTTAAACAGAACTGATCTTTATCTTTTTTTCTGACAATCAGTTCTCCACCCTGTCTTCCTCTGAGGTACCTGCATTTTTCTCCCTAAGAGTCGTTAGCCATAGACTTGGAATGAACCAGAAACTAAAATGATTGGAGATAATTTCATTACAAATATTAACATTACTCTTTTGAACATTTGTTTTAAAGACACCAATACGTCTTTTAGGTGATTGCAATAAGCCTCTTCTTTGAAAAAGAATTCTGAAGTATAGAAAGGCTGGCACCGTTTTAACACATCTGATAAAGAAAAAATAGCTGTGACTTGTAATATTTCTTATTGAACGTACTTTTGCCTTTTCATCTCTACCTACGTGATCTGTTTTAAATTACCTTATGCAGTGATGTAACACAACATTTTATTTGCAGGCTTGTCCAAAACATTACCACTAACCAAAATTCACAGAGCACCTCACAGTGCACACAGAAGGAGAATTAGACTAAAATGAGGAATCGGGAAGGTCCGACCGACCTGTGAGATGTGATCAAAGGGAAATGAAAGGGCCCAAGTGGGCTTTCCACGGGGGACTGCTTCAGGTCAGGCAGTTCTGCCTCCAGTTACAGATCTGCACACATAAAGAAAATCCACCAAAGAAGATGAGAATACCATTTATGGCTGTTGCTAGCATACAAAATGCTCCTTTAGTGGGCTATGAAAATATATCCTTCACTTTGGAATTTCAGTCCAGCTGTGGTCCTTGGTGGCTTATAGTAGATTTCATTAAACTCATTTCCATGGCACTTCTTAATTTTGGAAGTGTATCAATAACTCACAACAGTATATATTCAGACGACAGCCAGTCATAATATCACACTCCCCTGTACTGTCCATTTAAATTCCAGCTCATAGCCAGGCACAGTGGCTCATGTCTGTAATCTCAGCACTTTGGGAGCCTGAGATAGGAGAATCACTTGAGGCCAGGAGTTTGAGACCAGCCTGGGCAACATAGCAAGATCCCATACCTCTGGGGTTTTTTTTTTTTTTTTTGAGACAGAGTTTCACTCTTGTTGCCCAGGCTGGAGCGCAATGGCATGATCTCGGCTCACTGCAACCTCCGTCTCCCGGGTTCAAGCGATTCACCATCCTCAGCCTCCCAAGTAGCTGGGATTACAGGCATATGCCACCATGCCCAGCTAATTTTTGCATTTTTAGTAGAGATGGGGTTTCACCATGTTGTTCAGGCTGGTCTCAAAGTCCCAACCTCAGGTGATCCACCTGCCTCCACCTCCCAAAGTGCTGGGATTGTAGGCGTGAGCCACCGCGCCTGGCCAAGATCCCGTATTTATAAAGTTTAAAAAACAGTTGAACATGGTCTTAGCTTTACGGCCTTAGCTATGCCCTAGTTACTCATATCTGGGGGCAGCCCTGGTTTCGAGCAACATCTGTGGAATCGAAACTAGACTTAGAAACCATATAAGGTTTATGAAAGACAACTGCAACTGGCCTGACATCTCCTTCTGGGGTCAGGCTGGCCCCTTTACCAGCAACATCCCTGCGGGCCAGGGCTGGGAGGCCCTATGACCTCAATCCAGGACAAGTTTACAGCAATGGCCCTGGTTCTCTTGTGTTCAGACTGATCAGGGATGGGGGAATTGTCCTGGGGAGAGTCACAGCATGTGGATTTTCAGCCTGGCACTTCCATGCCACAAGCTTTGTGACCTTGAGTATTCTATAGGAGTCACCTAACATTTCACTACATGAAGACCAGGTGATCAGAAAGGCCCCTTCGGCTCCAGTCTTCCCAGGGTCCGCCCGGGCCTGATTCGCTTGTTCCAGTGACACCACTGTGCGGTGTCAGCATCGCAGTGGCTCACTCATAGATCCTTCAGGTCTGCTCCAGCCACCACCCGTGTACCATGACACAACATGGCATGTACCATGGCCCGATGTCATGTGTACCATGGCGTGGTGTGAAGCGTACCATGCCATGACCATGTTCCATGACATGCTGTGACAGTGACCTCCCTCAGCCTCTCCCAGGCACACGGTTTTACCCCTTCTCCTAAAGCAGGTTTGCATGCCCGTCTAAAGGCAACTTAAATAGTTGCTTTTACTTCTCTTAAGTTAAAAATTACAACCTTAAAAATATCCAGTAAAATATTGTACTTCCATAAAGCATTGCCCTGAGCAAGATTAGTGCTTCTCAGTGGACACAGCAGCAGGGAACTTGGTGCATTCATGCTGAGCTGGTGGCTGTGTGATGCTATTGAAGAGGGAATACACCACCATCAGCGCTCAGTTAAATCGTCTTCTCCCTGAAATTTGAGAAAGCCACAGTCACAACTTAGAATTCCTCTGCAAATAAATGTGTTAACCTACAGAATGATGTGAGGAAATGTTTGGGTATTTTGTAGCTCCCCTGTGTGAATGAGCTAGCCTAGAACAATAATAATAATAATAATAATTTTTGAATGTCAAGTGGAAAAATTAAAAATAATAATTCATTATGATTATTGGAGAGTAAATGAAAATTTTTCACAGATACTTTCTATTAACATAAAATATAGGTTTTTCTTCAGTCTTATTTGGTTTCATATGGACAGGATGGTTAAATAATAGATTACATTTTATATCCATAATTTCATAAAGAATGTTGTGCTTTTTCCTTTCAACAATTAAGTCATATTTAAGTCAGTTTGCTTTGTATCATAATCCATAGGTGAAGCAAACAATTCTAATAAGACTTTGTTACTAATTTAAAGAGAATATCCAACATTTAAAAAAATTCTGTAGTAGAATTTCATTAAAAAAATTTAAAATATTGGAAGGGAGGGAGGGCTGCAAGGGCTGAGAAACTAATGATTGGGTGCTATGCTCAGTACCGGGGTGACAGGATCCATCACACCCTAAACCTCAGCATCACTCAATGTACCCGTGTAACAAATCTGCAACACGTACCCTCAAATCTAAAATAAATGTTGAAAAGAAAAAGAAAAGAAAAAAGGAAAAGCAAGTGACAGGACAATTTGAAAAGAAAATTCAGAATAGACTTATTCCTTAATAATAATCAAAATCAACGTTTAGATTCTTTTCGGATGACTGTAATGGACTATTCTATAGGCAGAGCAGTTTTCAGGCACAGAAATTGTGGTAAGCAGTGATACTATGCTCCAAAAAGTGTTATCTTCTTTATAAAGGATTTTTTTTGTCCACATGTCAACATATCATTTCATCCTCACTCTCTCTCTCTTTCTTTTTCTCTCTCTCTCTGTGTTTTAATTTTCTTTGAGACAGGGTCTCACTCTGTTGCCCAGGCTGGAGTACAGCTGTACGATCATGGCTCACTGCAGCCTCAACCTCCTGGGCTTAAGCGATCCTCATGCCTCATCCTCCCAAGTAGCTGGGACTACCGGCGTGCACCACCACACCCAGCTCATTTTTTATTTTTTGTAGAGACAGGGCCTCGCCATGTTGCCCAGGCCAGTCTTGAACTCCTGGCCTCAAGTGATCCTCCAGCTTTGGCCTCCCAAAGTTCTGGGATTACAGGCGTCAGCTACCATGCCTGGTTCATCTCTTTATTTCCACAATCAATTGCTTCTACTATTTCCTCCCCTTCCTCTTCTCCTCCCAACACTCCCTTTTTTCTTTTCCTTGCTAATTATCTATGACCTTACCATCAAGTTTCTAATTTAGTTATTCACGGTACTGACGTTGTCCCTCACTGACTTTTTTTTTTACCTATCCTATTTGCCATAGTTTTTCTGGATTTTATGACTATAATGTAATGAGGAGTTTAAAGAAAAATGCCAAATGCTATCACTGACACCTCTAGTACCCAGGGTTGACATAGCTTGTGTTTGTGTGTCTTTATTAATTCAGCATATAATTCTTCATTTTAACCTTAAGTGTGTTTGTATTTACAAATGAGTCTAAGTCCACCTGGTTTGAACACAGGATACTAACTCCACGCACCCATTTTAGAAGGAGATCTCTAGCTCTTAGAAGAGATTATCTCATGATTTCCTATGTTCATTCAGCAAACATTTCCTGCAGACCTACTGTGCACCAGGTACAGTGTCCAGAACTAAAGATACAAAGACAAACTCAGAGTCCCTGCTCCTGTGGTGAATCACAGTCCTGATCCCTCCTCCCCAAGATCCCCTAGCTCCATCACCAAACAGTTGTCTATCCAGCAGCCAGTTACCTTTCTCAGTTTGCAAATGAGATTATTTCCCTTGGTTCTCTTGAATGTCCCATTTCTCTGTAAATATGGTCAGTCTGTAATCATTGCAAATTTTTCTTGGAATTGCATGAGCATTGCTTGGGCCCATCAACTACGTATTGTGGTTGAAATTAAACAGGGGGCGGTCTAACAGGCGAAGCTTAACTTAATGGCTTCTGCCTCAAATTAAAATTTTGGGGCCAGGCACGGTGGCTCATGCCTGTAATCCCAGCACTTTGGGAGGCCAAGACAGGCGGATCACCTGAGGTCAGGAG
The DNA here is from genome assembly GCF_047675955.1 of Chlorocebus sabaeus. Taxonomy (NCBI): domain Eukaryota; kingdom Metazoa; phylum Chordata; class Mammalia; order Primates; family Cercopithecidae; genus Chlorocebus; species Chlorocebus sabaeus. Next base: position 37,364,260 of record NC_132912.1, read on the forward strand.
TTCGAGACCAGCCTAACCAACATGGTGAAACCTTGTCTCTACTAAAATACAAAAAAATTATCCAGGCATGATGGCAGGCGCCTATAATCCCAGCTACTTGGGAAGCTGAGGCAGGAGAATCACTTGAACCGGGGAGGCTGAGGTTGCAGTGAGCCGAGATCTCGCCACTGCACTCCAACCTGGGCAACAAGAGAGAAACTCCATCTGAAAAAAGAAAAAAAAAAAATTGGAATCTCCAGTAATATCTGACCTTTCTTTTCCCACAGTTTCACTCACATGTTGTTCATAAATCTTAAGTACGGGTTTTTGGCTCTCTATTAGGTAAAATACTTCATTTAACTTAGCCAAAGCCAGACTTGGAGCAGCCTGGAAACACTCAAGCGTCCCTTCTTCCCAATGCACGAGGGTCTCTGTAGGTTTTTCTGTGTGTGTGTCTGTAGGGAGAGGAAGTTGTATTTGACTCCTCCGATGGTGGTTAGGTTGCAGCACTGTCTCCTTAGCCGGAGCAAATGCTGGGATGCGCCACGGCTTTGCCTTGGTCATCTACATCACGCACGTCCCATCACCGGGCTCCAGTCTGTTGCAGCGCCTCCAGGCTTAATTTCTGTTCGTAGTCTGATTATGGGGTCTGAGCTGTTCCAGCCAGCGGCCCCTTGCTTCTCGTGTACCACAGGCTCAAAGACACAAGTGCCTGGTGAAAAATCCCAGTTTTGCTTAGACCAGACGAAGGTCGTTGCTGGCTGAGAATCAGCTGTAGAGCAGGCTGTGTGACTGAGCCTTCTGTGTGCAGCCATGTTCAGAAGCCCAGGTTTTTCCAGCTATTTGGGAGCTTTCAAATTCTCTGAGAAACAAGGCAAGGCAAGAGAAATATGAAATACACTTATGTAACATAATGAATGCTTGGGCTCCTCTATTTTACCCTGTGTATTCTCCTGTGTCCAGTTACTTATACACATTTCTCAAAAGACACTTTAAATAGCTAACTGAGCTTATCTTGTGATTGTTGATAATGTGAATTTTTTTTCCCTTAGTAAATTAAAGTTATTACTAAACCACTGAAACCTTTATGTAGGAAAAATTGCAAATGCAATCGGAATGCCCATACTTTGGATCAAATTCTAGATGTGCTGCACTTTAGCTAAAATATTTTTCTAAATCAAATGCTATATATACTAAATTATTTCCAGTAGGCAGTGGTGAGTAGCATCTTTTTATTAACTCTTCATGTGAGACAATTTGGAACAAGATACTGTCTTTTCAGTGGCTTTCTTCCAGCCCGGAGGAAAATACATGCTTTCAATTTAACTACTGAAGTGGTGTGGCGTGTTCAGTTTACTGATTGAACAAAAATGAAACGCTAAGGTTGTTTTGAGTATCACATTTGAAACTCAGCCATGATACATCAAAACTGTTTTCCAGCTCAAATGCACTATTGGGAAGTGACTTGAACAATTCAGACCTCAGATTCAGGAATTTTCTCCTACAGCACTTGATAGTTTTGTGAATTGATTTCTCTTTTGTTAATTACATAACAAGAAACTTGTATAGTTAGGAGAAAAGCTTAGATGTTTTACTGGCATTATATCTCTCATTTTATTGTATTTCTTTAGTTGGCCACAGTTCCAAATTCCAGGATCGAGGATGTATTTTGATGGATAACAGAGTGTTGACGTCTGATATATTTTGTACTTCTTTTTCTTCAGGCTTCTGCGTCTAACTATTAAACGGCCAAAGGCACTTCCTTAGGGGAAGAAGTTTCTGTAAGTGGTTTGCTTGTGGTTTTCTTAGTGGACAATGGTTCCTATGACTGTAAAACAGATTACACGCCATTAGACTGCTTATAAATTTTGTCTGTGGTTTTGATTAACCTGTTCAATTGGGATGTGTTTTTCTTGTATAGAATTGTTACCAGCTGTCTTTACATAATATGTATCTTGTCTTCAAAAATAAATAAATGGTTATTTTAATTGGTTGTTATTGTTTAATTTTAATGAAAGCAAAAGACACAGCTGAGTTGTTTTTTGCTCTTCAGTCCCCACCCCCATGCTTTAAAGGCATCTCAAACATTTCTAGTTACCGTGACCAAAATTTCCTATTTTCTCCTTTTTTCCTGAGTATGTAACTATTCAGTACTTCATTGCTTTGAGTTACTCTTGTTGCCATGACAAATTCAAATGACAGCATTAAACTACGTGTGAATTATTATTATTTGTGTTATTATTGTTATTATTATTAGTTTTACCCATGGAGTAAAGTTGGCTACTTTTTAGAAGAGAAAAAAAAACTTGCCTATGTAAATTTACATGTGGAATTTGATTCTTAGGTGTCATTTTTGTATTTCTAGCTTTTATCTGGTTAATGGTTTCCTTTTTCTTAAATTGTATGTTCAGAGAGAGTTTGGAGAATTTTTTCTCATTGGATTTTTAACATTTTGTGTAACTATTTCAATGTTATATTATTTCTTTTCCCTTAGATTTCAACAATAAAAACTTAAGCTTCGCTGGATTCCCACGTCAAAGGAAAGTTTCAAGATAAAATAGCCTTGTCTCAAGGACTATTAAATTTTGAAGATTTGTCGTAGCTTTTAAAATTATTCTCTTGAATACCTAACTCTTAAGTTTCAATGTTTGGCAATATATTTTCTCCCTAGAGTTTGATTTATTAAAATGTATGAAGCACAGGATTCTTTTTGTATTTAATTCTGTTTATGGATGTGATTTGGAGAACAGAATCTTGGTGTCTCTTGTCATTGCAAACTTTTAAAGGACTATTATCTTTTCTTTCTCACACCTGCCTCTAAGCAGGCAGTGTCCTTTTGTAATCTGTCCATCAAAGAAGGGAGTTAGATTCTTTTTAGAAATGGTTTAGACTTGTTCCTCCTCCCTCTCTCCTTCCTTCCCTTCTTCTTTTCCCTCCTCCCTCCCTTTCTCCATCCACTTATCCATCCATCCATCCATCCATCCATCCATCCATGTTAGTTCTTGTTCCCTGGTCTTCCCAACTCTCTCTCTTAACCTTTCTGTACTTCCAGTCCCTTTGGTTACAGAATATTATGAGTGCTATTTTGATTTGCCTAATGTGCTAAAACTCCATGACACATCATCATAGATGTAAGGAATTGTGGAAATGAATGTCTCTGCCATACACAGTAGCTGTATCTCAGGTGCTTCTTAGTAGATCGCTGTTATTAATAGAGTTTGATATTTTCAGATGGAGGCACAAAGTTGTCCCCTACACAGTCAGGCAAAGGTCTCAATCTGTGCTTCATTATAGTGGAAGGACCCAGCCCCAAATTCCACTCGGTTGCTCTTGTGCCTAAGGTATTATGACATTGTTCCTTGACCAAAAAGGATTTGCATTTCAATAACATTGGAATACACAGGGGTCTAACTCCTGTCCTCCTCAGGCTGAGCCTGCTCTGCATTTGAAAATGGCAGTTGATCTTGTGAACACATTGGATGGGACAAATCCTTGGTGTATTTCATCCACATCTTTTAAATGTTTATGCTTTATTTAATTTTTTTTTTTTTTTTTTTTTTTTTTTTTGAAACGGAGTGTCGCTCTGTCACCCAGGCTGGAGTGCAGTGGCTGGATCTCGACTCACTGCAAGCTCCATCTCGGCTCACTGTAACCTCCGCCTCCCGGGTTCACGCCATTCTCCTGCCTCAGCCTCTCGAGTAGCTGGGACTACAGGGGCCCGCCACCTCGCCCGGCTAGTTTTTTGTATTTTTTAGTAGAGACGGGATTTCACCGGGTTAGCCAGGATGGTCTCGATCTCCTGACCTCGTGATCCGCCCGTCTCGGCCTCCCAAAGTACTGGGATTATTAATTTTTACATACAATATCATCAAGCAGCACATCTAAGTATAAGGTTAATTAGAAAAATGATGATCCAGGGTCATCAGTGAGGTTGTCTTAACTGACTCACAAAACGTTACTTTTTTAATGGGATGCATCCATATTTCTCATCTTGGCCATATTTTAATAGGATCTGAAGCTTGGTTTCTAATATGTCCCTAGCGAGTTGGTTTAATTATCATGGAGCTAGTAAGTGACTGAGGAAACAAGAGACAGGAAGGCATTCCTTATTCAAGGATAGGAAAGGCATGCAATATGAAAGTCACACACATCAGTGGACAGAGACTCAAAGAGACACAGCTATTCTCAAATCATGGGTGTTATGTCATGCATACCTATTAAAATGACAGCCTGTGCTACGGTGCTAAGTGTAAAATGGGCTGGAGGTGTAAGAGCCTGCTTCCTTAAAAGAAATCTGGTCAAAAGACACCAGCTAAAAGAGACGAAAATATGAGCTAATGGGACTTCATCTCCCGTATCTTGTAATTTAAACTTCAGCAGCAGAATGAATAGATTGCAGAGGTGCGTGCTGGACAGTCCCCGCATGGGTGCTGGACAGCCCTTGTAATAGAAGCATACTCCACATTGTAAAAAATAGAGATAATAACAGCAGAGTATCCTGCTCTCCTTTAATAAAATTCCCCCATGTTGCTATGGGAAGGCATTTAAGTAGGTTAATTGGACACTTTTTTTTTTTTTTTTTTGAGATGGAATCTCGCTCTGTCACCCAGGCTGGAGTGCGGTGGCATGATCTCCACTCACTGCAAACTCCGCCTCCCAGGTTCATGCCATTCTGCCTCAGCCTCCCGAGTAGCTGGGACTACAGGCACCCATCACCACACCCAGCTAATTTTTTGTATTTTTAGTAGAGACGGGATTTCACCGTGTTAGACAGGATGGTCTTGATCTCCTGACCTCGTGATCCACCCACCTCGGCCTCCCAAAGTGCTGGGATTACAGGCGTGTTTTTTTTCTTTTTGCGATGGAGTCTCGCTCTGTTACCCAGGATGGAGTGCAGTGGCCTGATCTTGGCTCACTGCAACCTCCACCTCCTGGGTTCAAGCGATTCTCCTGCCTCCCCCTCCTGAGTAGATGGGATTACAAGCACCCACCACAATGCCTGGGTAAGTTTTTGTATTTTTAGCAGACAAGGTTTCACCATATTGGCCAGGCTGGTCTCAAACTCCTGACCTCAGGTGATCTGCCTGCCTCAGCCTCCCAAAGTACTGGGATTACAAGCGTAAGCCACCGCGTCCTGCCCTTTGTTTCTAATTATAGCACACGTGCCTGATGTAGGGAATGTCTAATATGGGCCTGGTATGGTGGCTCATACCTGTAATCCCAGCGCTTTGGGAAACTGAGGTGTGAGGGTGGCTTGAGGCCAGGAGTTTGAGACCAGTCTGGGCAACATAGTGAGACCCTCTTTCTACCAAAAAAGTTTTTTTTTTTTTTTTTTTTAATTAGCTGGGCATGATGGCATGTATCTGTAGTCCCAGCTACTCAGGAGGCTGAGATGGGCAGATACCTTGAGCCCAGAAGTTCAAGACTGCCATGAGCTACGATACTGCAACTGCACTCCAGCCTGGGCAAGAGAGCAACACCCTGTTTCTTAAAAAAAAAAAGAATGAAAGAAAAGAAAATGTCTAACATGAAGACAAATGAAATAAAAAACCCAAATAACCAATAATCACCCTACACACTAATAACGGCATTTTTACATATTCCTTTCTGTATATTCTAGTCTTTTATAGAATTGATTTTTTCTGTATAAAATATTTAATGAAGGCCAGGTGCAGTGGCTCACGCCTGTAGTCCCAACACTTTGGGAGGCCGAGGCAGGTGGATCATGAGGTCAGGAGATCAAGACCATCCTGGCCAACATGGTGATACCCAGTCTCTACTAAAAAATTAGCTGGGTGTGTTGTCGCATGCCTGTAATCCCAGCTATTCGGGAGGCTGAGGCAGGAGAATCACTTGAACTAGGGACTCAGAGGTTGCAGTGAGCCGAGATCGTGCCACCGCACTCCAGCCCAGTGACTGAGCAAGACTCTGTCTCAAAAAATAACAATAAAATAAAATATTTAATGTTATTAATGTTTTATATGAAATATTCCCCCACATTTGGAAATCCATTTTGAAGACATCATTTTTTAAGGATTGTACCAGTCTAATGGGCATTCCATTATGACCTGAATCCTTCCCATATTGCTGGGTATCTAAGTTGTTTCTAACTTCGAATCAGTTTGATATTCTGATTTCTTTCACAATAGACTCATAAAAGTAGAATGGCTTTATCAAAGGGTACATCATTTTAAGACTTCTAAAGTGTCAAATTAATTTCTATAAAGTCGGCATCAATTTACGCTTGCATCTGCAATATATACTTCCTCATAAACACAGAGTGTTTTTTAAGTCCTTCATTACTAGAAAAAGAGAAGATATGCATTTATTCATTTGTGTATCAGCTATTTGTATTTTCTATTTCTTCTCTGGAATGCCTGCTTATGCTTATTGCACAGTGTCCTATTGATTCATAGTGGGTTTTTAAAATTGTTTTGTGTAAACTTTTTTTCTTTTTTGCTGTTTCTGTGCTTTACCTGAATTAAATGTTCACCTTGCTTTTCCATTATTTACTTTACATTAATCACATGAGTAACTGGAACTAACTATTGGGTTTGGTATGAAGTGGGAAGAGGAATATGCCTCTCCCCCCCACCCGCCCGGCAAACCCGTTTTTCTGTTACTATTTCACTAAATAATTCTTCCTTTTCTTACTAGTATGTGATGCTTAAACTATCGTACGCCACACAGATTAACATTTCACATACAGTAGGGTTTATTCTGGCTATAAATTTTGGGACTCTGATTTGTTTATTCTTGATTTTTCATGCTTATAATTTTTTTTAAGAGGTGGGGTCTGGCTATGTTGTCCAGGCAGGTATTGTACTCCTGTGGTCAAGCTATCCTCCTGCCTCAGCCTCCCAAAGTGCTGGGATTACAGGCATGAGCCACCACGCCCAGCCATATATACATATATATTTAGATCTCTAGTTTTCTGACCACAGAAAATTAGAAACTATAGAGACAAACTGATATCATCATGAAGTGAGATCAACAGCTCTCTCTGAAGAAGAAACTAGAAAACACTGGCTATAAAAAGCAGCAGAATGGCCAGGCATGGTGGTTCACGCCTGTAATCCCAGCACTTTGGGAGGCCGAGGCAGTCAGATCACCTGAGGTCAGGAGTTCGCGACCAGCCTGGTCAACATAGTGAAATCCTGTCTCTACTAAAATACAAAAAATAATTAGCCAGGCATGGTGGCGGGTGCCTGTAATCCCAGGTATTTGGGAGACTGAGGCAGGAGAACTGCTTGAACTCGGAAGGTGGAGGTTCCAGTGAGCCGAGATTGCACCATTGCACTCCAGCCGGGGCAACAGGAGCGAGGCTTCATCTCAAAAATAAACAAATAAATAAAATAAAAAATAAAAAGCAGCAGCAACAGCGCCTCAGAGCCAGGGACTGTGGTGGGAAGAGCAGCCCTGTGTGCATCCTCCTCTCCTAAGGTCAACTTGAATATTTGATGACAACAGTGACTGAGTGATTAGGGAAAAGCTGAGTCATGCGCCGTCAACATACTGTTTAAGATGAAAGAAGTACGCAACGTATTTAAAATTACCTACATTAAAACAACTTAAATGGAATGTTTTGTTGCATATCCAGAGTAAGAATAACCATTCAAGGTGCAGCTTTGCCTCTAATGCTCCCTGCTGAGAGCAGCTGCTCCCTGTGCTGGCTGAGAACCTTGAGAGGCCCCTATCTCAGAGCACGGATCCTGTGCTGGGCCCTGAGGGTGCAGAAAAAGTTACTGCCTTTGAGGGCCCCAGTCAAGGGAGGAAAATGACTGGCCCTTAGTTACCCAACAATGTGCCGAGAGGAATCATTTCATACTGCTATGACGTGGAAGGCCATATCTGTGAGGCGGGGCAGAGATGACATACACGTTGTTGCTGTTTTTAACAAATACTTTTAATAGTTGGGCATGGTGGCATACGCTGGTAGTCCCAAGTACTCAGGAGGCTGAGGTGGGAGGATCATTTGAGCCTGGGAGGTTGAGGCTTCGGTGAGCTGTGATCAGGCCGCTGCACTCCAGCCTAGGTGGCAGAGTGACACTTTGTCTCTAAAATAATAGTAATAATAAATAAACAAAATCCAAATATATTTAATAAAAAATTAGGCCAGGTGCAGTGGCTCGTACCTGTATTCCCAGCACTTCAGAAGGCCAAGGTGGGAGGCTCACTTAAAGCCAGGAGTTCAAGACCAGCCTGTGCAACATAGTGAGACTCTACCTCTACAAAAAAGTTAAAAAAAATTAGCCAGGCATGGTGATGCACACCTGTAGTCCCAGCCACTCAGGAAGCTGGAGTGGGAGAACCCTGGAGCTTGAGCCCAAGTGTCAAGGCTGCAGTGAGCTATGATTGTGCCACTGCATTCCAGCCTCTGTGACAGAGTGAAATCTGGTCTTAAAAAAAAAAAAGTATCCACACAATTCACTTCTGTGGAATATCTCATGTTCTGATACCACTGGGTGGAAAAGGCGACGTGTAACCAGCCAGGCAGCCTGCTAGAAAATGGGCCACCCAGCTCCACACTCACCGATGTGGGGGCTGGCAGGGTTGCTGGCTCACATGTATCGAGGGGTGTCTTCCTCCAGCAGGTGGTGAGTCACCAACCCTGTGCAGCTCTGCAAGAGGATGGGCTGGGTGTCATTTTCAATCCCTTCCAGGCGCCTGGCAATTCTTTCTTTTCTGTGAGATACACAAGAGGTGGAGTGAGCAACAGCGGTCGAGTCTAAAGGAAAATGGAATACTGCTTTGCCAAGCTCTTCTAATAACTCCATACTATAAAGATCTTACCTGCTTCACCTGGGCGCAGTGGCTCACACCTGTAATTCCAGCACTTTGGGAGGCTGAGACAGGTGGATCACCTGAGGTCAGGAGTTCAAGACCAGCCTGGCCAACATGTTGAAACCCCATCTCTACTAAAAATACAAAAATTAGCCAGGCATGGTGACGCGTGCCTGTAATCCCAGCCACTTGGAAGGCTGAGGCAGGAGAATCACTTGAACCTGGGAGGTGGAGGTTGCAGTGAGCCAAGATGGCACCATTGCACTCCAGCCTGGGCTACAGAAAACTCCATCTCAAAAAAAAAAAAAAATCTTAACTTCTAGTTTCTAAGAATTCTTTTCTCTTTGGTTCAAAAATTTGTCTTAATTCACAACTGAAACAAAACCAAAACAGAACAAGATATAGTATTAGTAGTTATATGCTCGCTTTATTCACTCATGCAACATCTTTATTGAACTGCAAATTTCAGTTCTTGGTTGCTATGTAACAGTGACATGCAAAGCTGACCAAGTTCCTGCTTTCTTGGAGACTGTTTTTCGTGAGGGGAGGCAGATGCCAAATGAAGAAGAGTTCACACACACACGGATGCATCATCCTCTCCTAAGATCGAGTTGAGTATTTGATACTCATAACAATGACTGAGTTATCAAGGCAAAGCTAAGACATGTTTTAAGTCAGATCCTCAAAGTATTGTTTAATATGAGATAAATATGTAATATATTTAAAATTGCATACATTAAAATAATTTAAATATAATGTTTTGTGGTATATACATTGCAACACCTATATAGGTGACTCATGTAAATGTCACATATATAGGTTGGCAAGGAACTAAAATCATACAGGGTAAGGGAGAAGGTTCTGTTTCATCTAGGGGAGTCCAGGGAGACCTGGCGAGCAAGATCTCTCTAGGAAAGTATTTAGGCAGAAATCTCAATAACTGTTACTAACTTTTGTTTGATTTAACAAAGTATTCTAAACGTTTACTATGGAAATCATTTACAGAAGTGTAGACTAGGATTGTGAACCCCACAGGGCCATCGGCAAGCTACAAGCATGAACTCACAGCGGCTCCTCCTCCTCCCTCTCATGGAATCTGTCAATGGCTGTAACTACCTGATTGTTTCCCACAGTGCCTAAAGTGGCCGCCTCAATTAGCTACAGTTTAGATGAACACAGGTCCTCCGCCTCCCTGCACAGGCTTTTGCTGGAAGGAAATGTTAACAGTGGTTTCCTTGCTATAATTTAGGTGGATGATGGGCAAGGTAATGACCCCAATGTTTCTGGCAGCGGTGGAGAAACAGAACAAACGATGTGTTGAGGATGGGAGGTTCTCACATGATACTGACCACCAGCATATTACTGAGATGCCAGACAACTGTTTATTTGGAGAAATGGCCACAGTTCTCTCTTCCTGCCTGCTCCTCAATCGCTTAAATTCATAGAGGCTCATCCGTGTGGCTCTTATGAAGGATTCAGGAAGGGATGGGAGAAAGAAAGGGAGGTGGCCGGACAGCCCGGGGCCAGGGCCAATGAGAAGTTTTGAAAGGCTGAGTCACAGGAGAAACTCAAAGGAATTTGATTTTTGACTGCTTCAATTTCCGTTTCTTTCCTCAAAGTGGTAATTTTTAGTAGTGAGTCAAAACTACACACACACACGCACACGCACATGCACGCACACACGTGCACACATACACATAGCTTTTATATTGCCCTTTTTTTTTTTTTTAAGACAGAGTCTCACTCTGTTGCTCAGGCTGGAGTGGTGTGGTCTCAGCTCCCTGCAACCTGTGCCTCCCAAGTTCAAGCGATTCTCCTGCCTCAGCCTCTCAAGTAGCTGGGATTACAGGTGCCCACCACCATGCCCAGCTAATTTTTATATTTTTAATAGAGATGGGGTTTTGCCATATTGGCCAGGCTCACTGAAGCCTCAACCTCCCAGGCTCAAATGATCCTCCCACCTCAGCCTCCTGAGTACTCGCCTGCCTTGGCCTCCCAAAGTGCTGGGATTACAGGCATGAGCCACCGCATCTGGCCTTATATTGTCCTTTGACTGTGTTCAGAGATGTCAGCCTTGCTTTTCTTCATTTATTTTTATGTGATAGCCACCTTAAAACTAGTTGAATTGGCTTTTGTTAGGGTAGCTGGCTTCCAAAAGACAAAGTCTCTCTGTCTGTGACTTCAAAAAATCTCTCAGTTGGTCTCTGCAGGAATCAGAGTAGCTGGAAGCAGAGTTGCTTGTCTTATAAAGGTAATTATGTTGCTATTGAGAAGACAGGGGTATAGTGAGAATGGGGCACCCTGCCACGCAGCCTCGGGAGAGGAGGCTTGGCCAATAACAACAGCTTCCCCATCAACAAATTAGCCCTGGTGAGATTATGGTGATAAAACTTTAATGGTTGGTAGGACATATTTTGAAAATATTTTCAAAGATGACAAAAAGCAAAACGTTTTAATCAGTTATTTAAACCCCAAAGAGGAGAGTGGAGCCAAATTTTTCAAAAGGCCACTCAAGAAGCCATCGAAACCAAATTCCAAGGGCGCCTCAAAGGTATGACTTGAACCCATGCCTCAAGCCCTAATTGAGAAATAGAAAATATTAGTAGGGTCCTAAGTAGCATTATCACATTTCCTTCATTTCCTTTTCTTTTCTTTTCTTTTTTTTTTTTTTTTTTTTTTTTTTTTTTTTTTTTTTTTTTTTTACAGTGTTATGGCTTTTGTAGTTCAGTGAGCAGGAGGAAACAGTGCCCAGTGGCTTTTTTCTCCCTGCTTGCTTGGCGGGAGGGAGGGTGACAGTGTTACAGGAGTCCCTCGGTGCCACTTTGCCAGCCAGAAATCTCTGCAGTTGCGGTGACCTGTGTCCAGGGCCTTGCTTGGGCCTAGAGGCTCACTCTGCCCACTTGGCCAGCAGGCTGTACTCCGTGGTTCTACCAACCCAGATCCTGTGCCTGCTAAGGCTCCACCCTCAGTCCACGGCTGGACCAGGTGTGCAACAAGCAGCTTCTGTGTTGGGTGCCACTGTCTAGACAAGGGAACACAGTGACACCAAAAAACTTGGAGATGCCAGCAACCATGGAGCTCCAAGGGATGTTGCAGCTCTTGGCTGGGGAGTCCCAATGTCTGAACTCCCAAGAAATGCAGCTCTTCACTCCCGTAGCTCAGTGAGTGGGAGCTTTGCCATAAGCCCTTTTATTCCAGCTGCTTGCAGCTTGGCGAGCAAAAGGGTGTGACCCTCAGCGGCTTATTTCACTCCCACAGTTCAGGGAGCAGGGGCATTCTACAGCTCTTTCACTCCTGTTGCCCACAGCTTGGCAAGCAGGGACACTTACAGCTCATATCTACCCGCTGCCCACAGCTCGGCGAGTTCAGGGTTCTTGTCCTGTGACCAAGAAGAATCAGATGGGCAGCACTGGAGAGTGAGTAGGGCAGAGGAGAATTTTATTGAGTGACAGAAGGAAAGCTCTCAGCGGAGAGGGGACCCTAGAGTGGGCAGCACTCAGCTGCAAGAGGGGCCCATGAGCAGGTAGCCCTCTGTGAGGCAGAGGTTGGGGGCTTTTATGGGCTTAGAATGGGGTAGTGCATGCTGACTGGTCCACAGACAGGTTTTGGAAAAAGTACCATTTGACTGGTTAAAAGGCATCATCCATTTTGGGAGGCTGAGGCAGGCAGATCACAAGGCCAAGAAATCGAGACCATCCTGACCAACATGGTAAAACCCTATCTCTACTAAAAGTGCAAAAATTAGCTGGGCGTGGTGGCTCATGCCTGTAGTCCCAGCTACTAGGGAGGCTGAGGCTGGAGAATCACTTGAACCTGGGAGGCGGATGTTGCAGTGGGCCAAGATCATGCCACTGCACTCTAGCCTGGCAACAAAGCGAGATTCCATCTCAGGAAAAAAAAAAAAAAAAAAAAAAAAGGTATCATTGAGAAGGAATCAATAGAGAGAGACAGGGTAAGATGGTGATAGAAGTTCTCAGGCTGGTTATAGGCTCTATCTGGAACCAGGAGCTTGGTTTTTGGGCTTTAGGCTCTCTTTGGATTGAAGGTCGGGTTTCACCAGGGACCTGTCCCTGTCTGCCTAGGAATGTGTATGTCTCCTGTCACCATCAACAGGGTCTCTGTCACACAGGCTGGAGTGCAGTGGTGTGATCACAGCTCACTGCAGCCTCAACCTCCCAGGCTCAAGTGATCCTCCCACCTCAGCCTCACATGTTAGCTGGGACTACAGGAACACACCACCACACCCGGCTAGATTTTTGTATTTTTGTAGAGACAGGGGTTTCACCATGTTGCCCAGGCTTGTCTTGGACTCCCGGGCTCAAGTGATCCCTCGGCCTCGGCCTCGGCCTCAGCCTCCGAAAGTGCTGAGACTGCAGGCACAGCCTGATAGTTCCCTTCTCCCCCGCCCCCCGCCACTATTTCATCTGGGTAAGGATCAAAACCATTAACACACACACAGTGTCATAATCAGTAGTTGAGTGCCAAGATCATTAGTTGATCTTTCCTTCTGGAATGCTTCCTGCCATTCTCTATTCCCTGTATTCCAGAAGGAAAGATCAGCTAATCGGGAGACTGTGCAAGCCTCCTGCCCACAGGAAAGTAGACTTTTCTGCCGCCCTTACTGCCCTGTTTCAGTATTCCATAAGGACAAAGATAACATGAGAAGGAAGCCAGGATGCAGTTCATCACAGAAGCTGAACTTCAGCCAGGAGTAGCGAGAACCAAGAGAAGTACAGCGGACAGGCTGAGTCATCCTATTGCCCATGGAGATCTTTGTCCTCTTCTGGACAAAACAAGCTAAGCAGCCCACCAGTAAATACTGCCCTCTGTTAGCCATTCACTTCTGGGCATAAGACGAGAAGTTCTCAGGATAGGATTTAACAGACACACAGAGGTACCTCATCAGGGTCATGGACTCAGGAGGCTGGCTCCAGAGAACTCGCAGATCACTACGGGAGCACTAACGGCTTCTAAGCGGGAAGTGGTTTTGCTGTGAGCTCTGTACTTAGGATGTTGAATGTCCCAGGTTCTCCTACTAAAAGCTAAATCACCCCCAATTGTTGCAACACAAAAATGTCCTTCTAAAGCCCCTTAGGGGTATCCTATATTGAGAACCATTGAGAATCACTGCTGCCCCAGTACTAGAATTTCAAATACGCAGCCTATGCCTTAGACACCCAGGCCCTAGGTTACACAGCACAGACTCCACTAGCCCAGCACTGCACTCTTTTCAGTCAAGCCCAGATTCAACGCAAAGCTATGCCAAACCTATTGCTCCTGGAAGTTAGAATCCATCAACACAGTGGGTATTTGAAGGGACACCTTAGGGTCCTCTCTGATCGTTCACTGGGGAATTTTTTTTTTTTTTTTTTTTTTTTTTGAGATGGAGTCTTGCTCTGTTGTCCAGGCTGGAGTGCAGTGGCACGATCTCAGCTCACTGCAACCTCTGCCTCCCGGATTCATGCCATTCTCCTGCCTCAGCCTCCTGAGTAACTGGGACTACAGGTGCCCGGCTAATTTTTGCATTTTTTTTAGAGACGGGGTTTCACCGTGTTAGCCAGGATGGTCTCGATCTCCTGACCTCGTGATCCACCCACCTCGGCCCCCCAAAGTGCTGGGATTACATTCATGAGCCACCGTGCCTGGCCTTCCCTGAGGAATTAAATGAGCTCATAAATTAAACTGTCCTTTAAATGTATTGGTGAGCTTATTAATTCTTAGTGGAAATCTATAGCGAATTTTTTAGGAAGATAAAAATTCTTCCTGCAAACAAATTTCCAGCAAACAAATAATTAGCTGTCAGTCCATTCTTTCCAGCAAATATTTTTTCAATTGCCAAGATTTACCTCATTCCTACAGACATGGGATTATAATAAAGAAATTATGTACCAGACAAAAAGAAGTAATAGACATTTTGAGTTTCACCTCTTTTCCCCAAGTCTATGCAAACATGTAATATAATTAATGTGTAATTAACTTGTATTATATTACATGTTTGTTTTATATTATTACTAATAATATAAAACCATGTTTGTTTTATATTATTACTAATATAATATATACACCGTGTTTATTATTAATATTATAACACATGGTTTTATATTACTAATTATTAGCATAAAGCTAATGCTAAAAACATCATGGATGGAAGTCCCTCTTGCTGTGGAAATCTATGTTGTAACTTTGTTGCTTTCTTTACAGACTACCTACAGTTCTACCAAAGTTATCTTCTTTTATTTATTTATTTATTTATTTATTTGAGACAGAGTTTCGTTCTTGTTGCCCAGGCTGGAGTGCAATGGCGCAATCTCGGTTCTCTGCAACCTCCGCCTCCCGGGTTCAAACGATTCCCCTGCCCAATCTCCCAAATACCTTGGATTACAGGTATCTACCACCATGCCCAGCTAATTTTTTGTATTTTTAGTAGAGATGGGGTTTCATCACGTTGGTCAGGCTGGTCTTGAACTCCCGGCCTCAGGTGATCCACCTGCCTTAACCTCCCAAAGTGCTAGGATTACAGGCGTGAGCCACAATGCCCAGCCCAAAGTTATCTTTGATTCATCATCTTGAAGGTCTCTGTTTGAAAACTTTAAAAAAATTTTATGTAATTTCAGACTTACAGGCAATGTAAAAGATATCCTTCATTAAATATGTAGCATTTTACTACTTTGGCTTATTTGTATTCTTTTTTCCCTCTCCATAAGTGTATTTATAGGTACATATGTATGTACATACATACACATACATGTTTACATAATATTTTTTCTGAACCATTTGAGTCAATTGCAGCATGAGGCCCTTTTATCTCTAAATTCTTCAGCGTGTATTTTCTAACAAAAAAGAATAAGAATGCTTTTTAAAATTAGGTTCACCAGCTGTAATTCAATTGATTATATGCTGTGTCAAAATTATAATTCATATATGGTTCATGTTTAGTAATAGTAGTTATTATGTAATCCAGATATAAATAAGCATCAATGGTCTAATTTCCATTATAATAAGACATTTTCTACTTTGCTTTCAAATACATTAGGGCTTCTAAACATATCCGCCTGTCCCTTATTTTACTTACTATGTTGGTCTGTTACTCTTCTCTGACTGATTCGGAGTGATACCACTGTGGCAATATGGACTCTATGAGTCTATTTCTTTAGTTATTTCTAATGGGAGCTGGAGGTTAGTTTTCAAGTAAGGCAATTTAAGGAAATTTGACAGCAGAGCTGTAATACTTCATAAGTTATTTCACTGCCTAATATGCTTTTCAGTAAGACGATATAACACCAATATGCTGGACGATTTTGTCTGTGGGGTGCTTTTCTTGGGAAACATAGTTTCTTCCATTAGCTCTAAGAAACAGAGGTTTCTGGCTAAGACATTGTTGAGTTCAGTCCTCCAAACGTGAGCACAGTAGAACCTTCCAAAGAAATATAAGTGGCAGGGGTACTGCCAAGAACACTTCTCTCCTCCTTCACGCGACAGCCCAAGAGCCCAGGCCAGATCCGGAATATTCTGATCTTACTTCCCACAGGAGTAAAGCCCTTTAACTTTTACTATTGGATGGCAGCCACTAAAATGAAGACAAGCAGCTCATAAACCAAGCAATTACAAACTAGAGGAATAAGGGGAGGGGTGACGGCTAAAGGGTATAGCGTTTCTTTCTGGAGTCATGAAAATGTTCTAAAACTGGCTGTGCTGATGGAGGTAGAACTCTGTGAATTGCTAAAATTGACCGAATCGCATACTTTAAATGATAGGATTGCATGGTATGTGTGTTGTGTTTTTTGTTTTTTTTTGTTTTGTTTTTTTTTTTTTGAGACGGAGTTTTGCTTTTGTTACCCAGGCTGGAGTGCAATGGCATGATGTTGGCTCACTGCAACCTCCGCCTCCCAGGTTCAAGAAATTCTCCTGTCTCAGCCTCCTGAGAAGCTGGGATTACAGGTGCCTGCCACCACAACTGGCTAAGTTTTGTATTTTTAGTAGAGGTGAGGTTTCACCATGTTGGCCAGGCTGGTCTCAAACTCCTGACCTCAGATGATCCACCTGCCTCAGCCTCCCAAAGTGCTGGGATTACAGGTGTGAGCCACCACACCCGACTGTGTTGTTTCCTAATAAAGCTGCTAAAGAAAGTAGAGTAATATTTGGTCCATTTCATAATTCCTCAATGGAAAATCTATTTTAATATTATAACTGTTACATAAGTAAGGATTTTTTTTTTTTTTTTTTTTTTTTTTTTTTTGAGATGGACTCTTGCTCTTGTTGCCCAGGCTGGAGTGCAGTGGTGCAATTTTGGCTCATTGCAACCTCCACCTCTTGGGTTCAAGTGATTCTCCTGCTTCAGCCTACTGAGTAGCTGGGATTACAGGCACCTGCCACCACACCCAGCTAATTTTTGTACTTTTAGTAGAGATGGGGTTTCACCATGTTGGCAAGGCTGCAGGTGATCCACTCGCCTCGGCCTCCCAAAGTGCTGGGATTACAGTGGAGAGCCACCTCGTCCAGCCAGGTAAGGATTTTTAATCCCTTGATTTCTTGTTTGTGATACACACTTAGGGAAGTCCTGAGGAGAAAAAGCAGCAACCACTTTAATGCTCAATTTCACAGGGGAAATCCCTCTTTAAATGAACACAGACAGACTTCTATCAACTTGTAACATAAAACTTGATGTCATTAAAACAAAATTATAGGTCTCAGGGCAAGATGGCCGAATAGGAACAGCTCCAGTCTCCAACTCCCAGCGCGAGCGACACAGAAGACCGGCGATTTCTGCATTTTCAACTGAGGTACTGGGTTCATCTCACTGGGGAGTGCCAGACGATCGGTGCTGGTCAGCTGCTGCAACCCGACCAGCGAGAGCTGAAGCAGGGCGAGGCATTGCCTCACCTGGAAAGCGCAAGGGGGAAGGGAATCCCTTTTCCTAGCCAGGGGAACTGAGACACACAACACCTGGAAAATCGGGTAATTCCCACCCCAATACTGCGCTTTAAGCAGACAGGCACACCAGGAGATCATATCCCACACCTGGCCGGGAGTGTCCCACACCCACGGAGCCTCCCTCATTGCTAGCACAGCAGTCTGTGATCTACCGGCAAGGCAGCAGCGAGGCTGGGGGAGGGGCGCCCGCCATTGCTGAGGCTTAAGTAGGTAAACAAAGCTGCTGGGAAGCTCGAACTGGGTGGAGCTCACAGCAGCTCAAGGAAACCTGCCTGTCTCTGTAGACTCCACCTCTGGGGACAGGGCACAGTAAATAATAACAAACGCAGCAGCTCTGCAGACGCAAACGACTCTGTCTGACAGCTTTGAAGAGAGCAGTGGATCTCCCAACACGGAGGTTGAGATCTGAGAAGGGACAGACTCCCTGCTCAAGTGGGTCCCTGACCCCTGAGTAGCCTAACTGGGAGACATCCCCCACTAGGGGCAGTCTGACACCCCACACCTCACAGGGTGGAGTACACCCCTGAGAGGAAGATTCCAAAGCAAGAATCAGACAGGTACACTCGCTGTTCAGAAATACTCTATCTTCTGCAGCCTCTGCTGCTGATACCCAGGCAAACAGGGTCTGGAGTGGACCTCAAGCAATCTCCTACAGCTACAACCTACAGCTGAGGATCCTGACTGTTAGAAGGAAAGCTATCAAACAGGAAGGACACCTACACCAAAACCCCATCAGTACATCACCATCATCAAAGACCAGAGGCAGATAAAACCACAAAGATGGGGAAAAAGCAGGGCAGAAAAGCTGGAAATTCAAAAAATAAGAGCGCATCTCCCCCGGCAAAGGAGCGCAGCTCATCGCCAGCAACGGATCAAAGCTGGACGGAGAATGACTTCGACGAGATGAGAGAAGAAGGCTTCAGTCCATCAAATTTCTCAGAGCTAAAGGAGGAATTACGTACCCAGCGCAAAGAAACTAAAAATCTTGAAAAAAAAGTGGAAGAATTGATGGCTAGAGTAATTAATGCAGAGAAGCTCACAAACGAAATGAAAGAGACGAAAACCATGGCACGAGAAATACGTGACAAATGCACAAGCTTCAGTAACCGTCTCGATCAACTGGAAGAAAGAATGTCAGCGATGGAGGATCAAATGAATGAAATGAAGTGAGAAGAGAAACCAAAAGAAAAAAGAAGAAAAAGAAATGAACAAAGCCTGCAAGAAGTATGGGATTATGTAAAAAGACCAAATCTACGTCTGATTGGGGTGCCTGAATGTGACGGGGAAAATGGAACCAAGTTGGAAAACACTCTTCAGGATATCATCCAGGAGAACTTCCCCAACCTAGTAGGGCAGGCCAACATTCAAACCCAGGAAATACAGAGAACGCCACAAAGATACTCCTCGAGAAGAGCAACTCCAAGACACATAATTGCCAGATTCACCAAAGTTGAAATGAAGGAAAAAATCTTAAGGGCAGCCAGAGAGAAAGGTCGGGTTACCCACAAAGGGAAGCCCATCAGACTAACAGCAGATCTCTTGGCAGAAACTCTTCAAGCCAGAAGAGAGTGGGGGCCAATATTCAACATTCTTAAAGAAAAGAATTTTAAACCCAGAATTTTATATCCAGCCAAACTAAGTTTCATAAGTGAAGGAGAAATAAAATCCTTTACAGATAAGCAAATGCTTAGAGATTTTGTCACCACTAGGCCTGCCTTACAAGAGACCCTGAAGGAAGCACTAAACATGGAAAGGAACAACCGGTACCAGCCATTGCAAAAACATGCCAAAATGTAAAGACCATCAAGGCTAGGAAGAAACTGCATCAACTAACGAGCAAAATAACCAGTTAATATCATAATGGCAGGATCAAGTTCACACATAACAATCTTAACCTTAAATGTAAATGGACTAAATGCTCCAATTAAAAGACACAGACTGGCAAAATGGATAAAGAGTCAAGACCCATCAGTCTGCTGTATTCAGGAGACCCATCTCACACGCAGAGACATACATAGGCTCAAAATAAAGGGATGGAGGAAGATTTACCAAGCAAATGGAGAACACAAAAAAGCGGGGGTTGCAATACTAGTCTCTGATAAAACAGACTTTAAACCATCAAAGATCAAAAGAGACAAAGAAGGCCATTACATAATGGTAAAGGGATCAATTCAACAGGAAGAGCTAACTATCCTAAATATATATGCACCCAATACAGGAGCACCCAGATTCATAAAGCAAGTCCTTAGAGACTTACAAAGAGACTCCCATACAATAATAATGGGAGACTTCAACACTCCACTGTCAACATTAGACAGATCAATGAGACAGAAAGTTAACAAGGATATCCAGGAATTGAACTCATCTTTGCAGCAAGCAGACCTAATAGACATCTATAGAACTCTCCACCCCAAATCAACAGAATATACATTCTTCTCAGCACCACATCGTACTTACTCCAAAATTGACCACGTAATTGGAAGTAAAGCACTCCTCAGCAAATGTGCAAGAAGAGAAATTATAACAAACTGTCTCTCAGACCACAGTGCAATCAAATTAGAACTCAGGACTAAGAAACTCAATCAAAACCGCTCAACTACATGGAAACTGAACAACCTGCTCCTGAATGACTACTGGGTACATAACGAAATGAAGGCAGAAATAAAGATGTTCTTTGAAACCAATGAGAACAAAGATACAACATACCAGAATCTCTGGGACACATTTAAAGCAGTGTGTAGAGGGAAATTTATAGCACTAAATGCCCACAAGAGAAAGCAGGAAAGATCTAAAATTGACACTCTAACATCGCAATTAAAAGAACTAGAGAAGCAAGAGCAAACACATTCGAAAGCCAGCAGAAGGCAAGAAATAACTAAGATCAGAGCAGAACTGAAGGAGATAGAGACACAAAAAACCCTCCAAAAAATCAATGAATCCAGGAGTTGGTTTTTTGAAAAGATCAACAAAATTGACAGACCACTAGCAAGACTAATAAAGAAGAAAAGAGAGAAGAATCAAATCGACGCAATTAAAAATGATAAAGGGGATATCACCACCGACCCCACAGAAATACAAACTACCATCAGAGAATACTATAAACACCTCTACGCAAATAAACTGGAAAATCTAGAAGAAATGGATAATTTCCTGGACACTTACACTCTTCCAAGACTAAACCAGGAAGAAGTTGAATCCCTGAATAGACCAATAGTAGGCTCTGAAATTGAGGCAATAATTAATAGCCTACCAACCAAAAAAAGTCCAGGACCAGATGGATTCACAGCTGAATTCTACCAGAGGTACAAGGAGGAGCTGGTACCATTCCTTCTGAAACTATTCCAATCAATAGAAAAAGAGGGAATCCTCCCTAACTCATTTTATGAGGCCAACATCATCCTGATACCAAAGCCTGGCAGAGACACAACAAAAAAAGAGAATTTTAGACCAATATCCCTGATGAACATTGATGCAAAAATCCTCAATAAAATACTGGCAAACCGGATTCAGCAGCACATCAAAAAGCTTATCCACCATGATCAAGTGGGCTTCATCCCTGGGATGCAAGGCTGGTTCAACATTCGCAAATCAATAAACATAATCCAGCATATAAACAGAACCAAAGACAAGAACCACATCATTATCTCAATAGATGCAGAAAAGGCTTTTGACAAAATTCAACAGCCCTTCATGCTAAAAACGCTCAATAAATTCGGTATTGATGGAACGTACCTCAAAATCATAGGAGCTATTTATGACAAACCCACAGCCAATATCATACTGAATGGGCAAAAACTGGAAAAATTCCCTTTGAAAACTGGCACAAGACAGGGATGCCCTCTCTCACCACTCCTATTCAACATAGTGTTGGAAGTTCTGGCTAGGGCAATCAGGCAAGAGAAAGAAATCAAGGGGATTCAGTTAGGAAAAGAAGAAGTCAAATTGTCCCTGTTTGCAGACGACATGATTGTATATTTAGAAAACCCCATTGTCTCAGCCCAAAATCTCCTTAAGCTGATCAGCAACTTCAGCAAAGTCTCAGGATACAAAATTAATGTGCAAAAATCACAAGCATTCTTATACACCAGTGACAGTCAAACAGAGAGCCAAATCAGGAATGAACTTCCATTCACAATTGCTTCAAAGAGAATAAAATACCTAGGAATCCAACTTACAAGGGATGTAAAGGACCTCTTCAAGGAGAACTACAAACCACTGCTCAGTGAAAT
The DNA here is from genome assembly GCF_047675955.1 of Chlorocebus sabaeus. Classification (NCBI taxonomy): domain Eukaryota; kingdom Metazoa; phylum Chordata; class Mammalia; order Primates; family Cercopithecidae; genus Chlorocebus; species Chlorocebus sabaeus. The sequence goes on from NC_132912.1 coordinate 37,386,183, forward strand.
CAAAGAGGACACAAACAAATGGAAGAACATACCATGCTCATGGATAGGAAGAATCAATATCGTGAAAATGGCCATACTGCCCAAGGTAATTTATAGATTCAATGCCATCCCCATCAAGCTACCAATGAGCTTCTTCACAGAATTGGAAAAAACTGCTTTAAAGTTCATATGGAACCAAAAAAGAGCCCGCATCTCCAAGGCAATCCTAAGTCAAAAGAACAAAGCTGGAGGCATCACGCTACCTGACTTCAAACTATACTACAAGGCTACAGTAACCAAAACAGCATGGTACTGGTACCAAAACAGAGATATAGACCAATGGAACAGAACAGAGTCCTCAGAAATAATACCACACATCTACAGCCATCTGATCTTTGACAAACCTGAGAGAAACAAGAAATGGGGAAAGGATTCCCTATTTAATAAATGGTGCTGGGAAAACTGGCTAGCCATAAGTAGAAAGCTGAAACTGGATCCTTTCCTTACTCCTTATACAAAAATTAATTCAAGATGGATTAGAGACTTAAATGTTAGACCTAATACCATAAAAATCCTAGAGGAAAACCTAGGTAGTACCATTCAGGACATAGGCATGTGCAAAGACTTCATGTCTAAAACACCAAAAGCAACAGCAGCAAAAGCCAACATTGACAAATGGGATCTCATCAAACTAAAGAACTTCTGCACAGCAAAAGAAACTACCATCAGAGTGAGCAGGCAACCTACAGAATGGGAGAAAATTTTTGCAATCTACTCATCTGACAAAGGGCTAATATCCAGAACCTACAAAGAACTCAAACAAATTTACAAGAAAAAAACAAACAACCCCATCCAAAAGTGGGCAAAGGATATGAACAGACATTTCTCAAAAGAAGACATCCATACAGCCAACAGACACATGAAAAAATGCTCATCATCACTGGCCATCAGAGAAATGCAAATCAAAACCACAATGAGATACCATCTCACACCAGTTAGAATGGTGATCATTCAAAAGTCAGGAAACAACAGGTGCTGGAGAGGATGTGGAGATATAGGAACACTTTTACACTGTTGGTGGGATTGTAAACTAGTTCAACCATTATGGAAAACAGTATGGCGATTCCTCAAGGATCTAGAACTAGATGTACCATATGACCCAGCCATCCCATTACTGGGTATATACCCAAAGGATTATAAATTATGCTGCTATAAGGACACATGCACACGTATGTTTATTGCAGCACTATTCACAATAGCAAAGACTTGGAATCAACCCAAATGTCCATCAGTGACAGATTGGATTAAGAAAATGTGGCACATATACACCATGGAATACTATGCAGCCATAAAAAAGGATGAGTTTGTGTCCTTTGTAGGGACATGGATGCAGCTGGAAACCATCATTCTTAGCAAACTATCACAAGAACAGAAAACCAAACACCGCATGTTCTCACTCGTAGGTGGGAACTGAACAATGAGATCACTTGGACTCGGGAAGGGGAACATCACACACCGGGGCCTATCATGGGGAGGGGGGAGGGGGGAGGGATTGCATTGGGAGTTATACCTGATGTAAATGACGAGTTGATGGGTGCAGCACACCAACATGGCACAAGTATACATATGTAGCAAACCTGCACGTTGTGCACATGTACCCTACAACTTGAAGTTTTATAATAATAAATAAATTAAAAAAAAAAAAGAGTAAAATAAAGGACTGATGTCATCCAAAAAAAAAAAAAAAAACAAAAAAAACAAAATTATAGCTAAATCCTTTTTTCACATCCATTGCTAAAGGCTGACAGACAACATTATTAACGTATCTGTTAAGACAGAGAAACAAAGAGAGTGCTGGTCTTTCCAAATCTGCCTTTTTTTTTTTTTTCTCATAAAAAGGACATGAAATAAGCCTGTAGATAATTTAGGTGAAATTCAGAGGACACGGGGCACTGGCATTTTTAAAGCATGTTTTAAAGATTTAAAGGACCTTGTTAATTGAGAAATATCAATCTGGTTGAAGACATGAAATCATCATCTTTGATTTATAAAAATTACATTTTAATAACCATTTATGATAAATTTTAGAATACAACTGGCTAATAAGCTTAGGTGTTCTAAAAGTTTATTACAGATGAAGTTACCATTTGTTGAACCTTAAGGAACCTAGCATATCATACTGCTTTTGATTTTTCTGCTCATAATATTGCCTGTGGTATTATGCTTCAAATAAAGAAATTGGGATAGAGAAGGGGAAAGAGGGATGCTTCTGACTGGTGGAAGCAACCTCTGCTATGTAGAACTTCACCTAATCAACTCTTCTCAGCTAATGCTTACATTGATTTGTTCATTCTTACACCTTGTTTTGATCACCTGAATAGGTTTAAACACTTAAGGCCAGGCGTTGTGGCTCACACCTGTAATGCCAGCACTTTGGGAGGCTGAGGCGGGCAGATCACTTGAGGCCAGGAGTTCAAGACCAGCCTGGGCAACATGGTGAAACCCCCGTCTCTACTAAAACTACAAAAATTAGCCAGGTGTGATGGCACATGCCTATAATCCCTGCTACTTGGAAGGTTGAGGCAGGAGAATCGCTTGAACCTGAGAGGCAGAGGTTGCAGTGAGCCGAGATTATGCCACTGCACTCCAGCCTACGTGACAGAGAGATATTCTGTCTCAAAATAAATAAATTAAAATAAAAAGAAGTAAATTTGTTTTTTTGTCTTTCACAGAGAGTCCTAGGCATTGACAGAATCATTCCACTTCACAGCCGTTCCATGCCCCATCTCCACCCGTCCTACCTGGACACGAAGCCACTGACTTGCCTTGAAAACTTCTGGGGGAGAGCTGATGCGAGCACAGTGTGGATCACCTCATTTCCAGGTACCATGAACTATTAATTTTCTTTTCTTTTCTTTTTCTTTTGTTTTTGACAGAGTCTCGTTCTGTCACTCAGGCTGGAGTGCAATGGCACAATCTCAGCTCACTGCAACCTCTGCCTCCCAGGTTCAGGCAATTCTCTGCCTCAGCCTCCTGAGTAACTGGGATTACAGGTGCCCGCCACCATGCTTGGCTAATTTTTGTATTTTTAGTAGAGACGGGGTTTCACCATCTTGGCCAGGCTAGTCTTGAACTCCTGACCTTGTGATCCATCCGCCTCGGCCTCCCAAAGTGTTGGTATTACAGGTGTGAGTCACTGTGCCTGGCCTAACTTTCTTTTTGATATGAAATCTCATCTGCCTCCTTGTAATTCTATACATTATTCTTACTTTTGGCCTCTGGAGCGACATAGAATAAAGCTATATTCCAGCTGACAGTGTTGTCAGTTCTTGAGAATTGCCACATGTCCCTGTCTGGGTTTTCCTCACCAGGCCAAATCCCCGGAGTCTTTCAGACATCCACCCTATCAGACTATGTCTTGGCCCATCATCCGTTCAGTTCCTCAGATGTATTCCAATTCAGCAGCGGGCCTTTTTTACTGGATTTACTTTCTATTAAAAGAATATGTTGTTTGGTCTAACTTCTTTGGGACATGATTTTTGCTTTTTCTTTCAGAGTAGAAAAAAATCTGCCCTTCCATCAAATCTGTTTCTTCCCCTGGAAGGTCTCCACAGCTCAGCCAGGATGAAGTGAGCGTGGACCAACGATCGTTCCCTGTGCTGCTGTTACAGTTACAAAGACCAGGCGATGTTTCCATCATTTCACAGGAAAAACTAGGGGGAATTGGTTTATAGCGGTGCAGACATTTTACTGCATGTGCGCCTTGACCAGTGGAAATAGTAATTCACCAAACACGTGTGAGTGCCTGCCTGGGGAAGATGGTCATGATATATAGTCTGCACGGGTTGTTCTCAGCCCAGCAGGAAGCTACAAGATGTTAAATGTAAAAGCCCTAACTCTGGGAAGCATCAGGAGGCCTGGGGTAGCCTCCGGAGGCAGCAGGAGTGGGTGGACAGAGAAGAGATGGGGATATGGTCAGAACCCACTGCCCTTGGAGAAGGTTAAATGGAGAAAAGAGATGAGCGAAGGTCGATTTTATGTTCCCTTTCTCACCCACTACACCCAGCCTCTGGCAAAACCTCAGGAGGCCTAAAATTAAAGGGCAAGGAAGGGAAAAAAGGTGAGGATTAAAAATGCATGGAGAGAGACGGAAGGGAATTGAAGCTAATTCTTGGAGGAGGCAGGAAGGGCCGCAAAGGAGACAGTAAGCTGGAGGTTAGGGAGAGAGTTCTGCTCAAGGAAATTCGGACAACACAATACGCATCTACCCAGACGTGGTTGGTCACTGAGGAACAGCCTTACCTTTAGGAAGTGCAACTAAAAGCTTAGCATCAATTCCTCTTTTGTGGTTGGTGAGCTGATCTTACATTTCTCCATTAATAGTTAAGTCCATTTAAATCAAGATAAGATGTTAAATAGAAAATGCAGAACATAAAACTTATGCCACTGTCGATCGCAAGTAAAACGTTTTATACTGGGGAGCAAATTGGTAGCTTTTTTCATTTACTTATATTTCTGTAAATATTGTGATTTTTTGTGCAACTAAGTAATTACAGCAGGATTGTCGGGTGGTGTGGTGTGTGAAGACATTGCTGAACTGGAAGTTGTTTGCTTTAGCTCGGACTGACTCCCTCTTCTTGACCTAGGAATAGCTGTGCAGGCTTGTATTAATTACTCAACCTCTCTGTGCTACAATTTCTTCTTCAGTAACTTGTCTAGGTGATCTACATGCTGTCCTCCAGTGTTAAAATTACATTAAAGTAACAGATGCCTTCAAACAACCAAGGTATCAAAGCATGGTCAAAAGTTTGGAAAGCCTCATGAAGACTCGTGTTGGAATAAAAGAGGAAATGAAAGAGGAGAATAATAAAGGAAGTGAGCCCTTACTGTGGACTTTCCCCCATGTTAAGCACATGGTATCTCCTTAATTATCTCCCCAAGACCCTAGGAGGTATGAACTACTCAGCGGGGTGCTGATAAAGGTACAAAGGGCCCTGCCCTCTTGCCCCGCCCACCCAGGCCCTCCACCTGGCACCTGCTTTGTAGTATTGACTGGTGGTGTCAACACTCCCACCATGGCGGATCTCAGGCTCCCACAGGACTCACTGAACTCAAAGTCGGGAGAGAGGCACGCACGTCAGGCTGCAGCACAACACCGGAACTAGTACCATCCTCAGTTTACAGATCCGGAAATTGTTCCCTGATTTGCGCAAAGACTCATATTTGACAAGAAGAGGAGATGAGATTCAAATCCGTCTCCTAGTTTAATACCAGCCACAGTCACCCCAAGACTGCTGTGTACACAACTCCAACTCTTTGATGTGCCCGCGGCAAGCAGGGCAGAGGGTGCTGCTGCCTCGAAGGAAGAAAACAAACCTGTGGAAACAGGGAACTGCGGTTCCTCAAGGTCACTGTGACCTCCAGAGGGGTAAAAGATGGGCTTGAAAAAGACTCACTGTGAAGCTGACCTTCCCCCTGTACGGGTGCATTTCCATAGAGGCCAAGGAGGAGACCGAGGAAGCCGCTGTGGGTACTGTGTAAGTGGGACAGCTGAATAGGCTCGACCCTCTGTGTAAACTGCACAGAAAGAACTTCCACACAGTCCAAAGCGTGGCCGCCATCCCGCGCTCCTAGAACCAAGCCCATCTGAAATCTTCGTCTTTCCATATCCGATGTAGCAAAGCTTATACTCCACAGGTAAGTGTTCACATTATTTAATGAAAAGTCTAGAGAATAATTAGGCTTCATAAGCCACACTCCAGATTGGCTGGAAGAGCCTAGGACACCGGCCTAGTCAGAAACTTGGAATTAGCACTGACTTCTAAACACTGAATTGTAAGGCAGTAACTACTGCTTTCAATGTAGAAACCTCAGAAAATTAAATAACGGCAGAAATGTACCTGACTTAAGGAATGGCATGTTATTTTAACTGATTATTTAATTGCTAATTTAAATATCTTGACAAAGCTCTGTACTTTGGGAAACTAACATCTTTTCAGGAAAAAGCATCTACATTAGAATGAAATAATGCAATCCCTGAAATATTCAACTTGCTGGGCACTGACCTTGGGGCACAAATGCTGTCTCATATTTTCAAAAATAAACATCTGTATGTCTTTATTTTCCTCTTTCTTCATGTTTCTCAGAAAGCTCAATGGAGTCACTAATGAAAAGCAAAAAAGTGCCCCTGAGTTAAATATTCCGCTGAATTTACAGAGTGAGCTTTACGAGTCATCACCGAACACTCCCTGGCTCCACGGGCACTTATTTTCTCAAGACATGCTACAAATAGTGCCAGCACCACGTGAAGTGCAGCCTTTTGATGGCAGGTCAGAAACTAAAGAAAACCAAAGCTTTAAGAGGAAAGTCTCTGATGCTTCTTAACGTGGTTCACTCGACATGCTGTTTCCTCTGCCTGAGCTCTCTCCTCTCCAGCCTCCTGCCGTCCTGTGGCTTCTCTTGCTCCTCGTCTGGGCCTCAGTTGACTGGTCATGTCCCGAGGGCAGAGCACCTGGACCCACTGCCTATCCCAACCAAAAGTATATTACACACCTTGGTAATCCCAGCACTTTGTGGGGACTGAGGCAGGAGGATTGTTTGAGCCCAGAAGTTCGAGACCAGGCTGGGCAACATAGCAAGATGCCATTTCTGCAAAAAAATAGAAAAAATAGCCAGGCACAGTGGTGCATGACTATAGTCGCAGCTACTCGGGAGGCTGAGGTGGCAGGACCCAGTAAGCCTAGGAGTTTGAAGCTGCAATGAGCTGTGATTGTGCCACTGTGCTCCAGCTTGGGAGACAGAGTGAGACCCTGTCTCTTAAAAAATGAATTACATTATTGAATTAAATATTCTTTTAAAAAATTAAAATATGTCGAATGAATGGCTACTACAAAACACTTCAAATGAATTCTACAATTCACCCTGAAGTATTTTTTGTGTACCTTTTATGCAAAGTTGATGTGATGGCCAGGGCAAAATTATTGCAAACATGGAGAATAACTATAAGAGCATATGGTCAATAACATCAGTCATAAGCCCCTCCTCCCTCCCTTCCGTCGCACCTTCCCTCCTTTCCTTTCTTCCTTTCTTTCCTTCTTTCATCTTTGGATAGGACATAATTTGTAACACATCACTTCTTAGCACCCTCGCTCACCTTGCATACATGTGTGAAAAACTGGCATAATTTCACATGTTTATAAAGTATCAATTTTAGAATCTGCAGCTTCCAGGTAAACATTTATTACTGAGTCCACATGGCTGTCATCACCCTCTGGTCCTGTCTCCGCTGCCTCTCTCCCCTGACTCTCTCTCCTGGTCCCGCTAAATGACTGGGTGCTTCTGAGAAAGCGGATGAGCAGGCAAGAGGAGCGGGAGCAGGCAGACCAGGCTGGAAAGTGTGGCTCTGGCTCAAGGTGGTGCCACAAGCTGTGATGGATGCAAGACCCCTCAAATCGATAAATGAAATCAAGTTTCTCTTTTTTTTTTTTTTTGACGGAATCTTGCTCTGTTGCCCAGGCTGGAGTGCAGTGGCATGATCTCGGCTCACTACAACCTCCACTTCCTAGGTTCAAGCGATTCCCCTGCCTCAGCCTCCCGAGTAGCTGGGATTATAGGGGCGCAACAGGGCGCCCAGCTAATTTTTGTATTTTTAGTAGAGATGGGTTTTCACTATGTTGGTCAGGATAGTCTCGATTTCTTGACCTTGTGATCCCCCTGCCTCAGCCTCCTAAAGGGCTGGGATTACAGATGTGAGCCACCACGCCCGACCCAAGTTTCTTTCTTTCTTTTCTTTTTTTTTTTTTTTAAGTTATGTTTCTTCCTTGAACTTTCACTACCTGAGGGCACCAATCATCAGTGAAATTACAGGTAAGACGCGCTTGTAAAATTCGGGACGGTTCATCAGTGAGCACCTTTTTCGGCTCATCTGATGCTGATGAAACACAAGCACCTGGGAGAGTCTGGACTCTCCTCTCCTCTCTGCTTCTTCTGACTCAGAGGTCCCTGAGCAGGGAGACTGGTAGGTTCCATTACTAACACATATGACCAGTGACCCCAATAGCACAGAGCTCTCGGATGCCGGATACCTCCCTTCCTCATCAGTCACCCCCCATCCCCAATCTCCCCAGGGACAAAGGGGTGTCTGCAGAGGCAACCTCTGCAGGCCTTGGTGTCTCACTACAGCTCAACCAAAACTAAGATCCTGTGTTTCAGTAGGGAAGCATCTCTCCATAGATACTAAAGGAAATGCTATCCACTTCATTTTCTGTATTTTGATTTTAACTTTCTAACAGTGAGAAACACCTTTTGGATTTTTATCCAACTCTCTGTCTCCCCTGAAACAGTGGTTGTTCGTTAGGACTGATTGTTTGTCCTGCCACCCCACTTCCTCTGCTTCAATAATCTGAGAAGAGAATGCCTCCTGCTTCTGTGGCAATTTTTCTTTAAAATGTGTCCCATTGGCCAGGTGCAGTGACTCATGCCTGTAATCCCAGCAGTTTGGGAGGCTGAGGTGGGTGGATCACGAGGTCAAGAGATCGAGACCATCATGGCCAATATGGTGAAACCCGTCTCTACTAAAAATACAAAAATTAGCTGGGCATTGTGGCACGCGCCTGTAGTCCCAGCACTTTGGCAGATCACCTGAGGTCGGGAGTTCGAGACCAGCCTGACCAACATGGAGAAACCCCATCTCTACTAAAGATACAAAATTAGCTGGGCTGATTTTTATATGGTGCATGCCTGTAATCCCAGCTACTCAGGAGGCTGACGCAGGAGAATTGCTCGAACTCGGGAGGCAGAGGTTGCGGTGAGCCAAGATCGCACCATTGCACTCCAGCCTGGGTAACAACAGCAAAAGTCTGTCTCTAAATAAATAAATAAATAAATAAAAATAAGATTTACATTGTAATGATGGCAGTTATTCAGCTTTTAAAAATGGATTTAAAATGTATTAAAATTCTGCTTATTCTTTATCTGGAGCCAGGAAATCCAAGTTTCAGAAAATCATTGTCTGATTTCCATTTAGGGGGAAGTAAGATAAACCGAAACATACTTTGTAACCTAAAACAGTAATAAAAGAAACCTCTTTGGTGACCTAAATAACCATAAGTGAAAATAATAATGTCATCTGATATGGAAAAATGTAGCAGAAAAGTTTAAGAAGATAACAAGTGAAGAAACAAAGTATCCTTAAATAACAATTTTAATGCTGTGGGGTTTTTTTTTGTGTGGATTTGCTCTGTCACTAAAATGGAATATTTTTCTCACTGCTACACTCACTTATCAGCTAGCTCTGCCAAACTTTCTGGCTGTTAAATCTCTGAAGCAACTCATTCCCATTTAATCATTTTATTCTGTGCTTACTAGCAAGAGGCTGTTTTCTTTCATTATTTAAATATGAATACAACACTCATGAATATACCTTCAAAGACCACCTATAATGTCCTAAACATTCAAATGTGAGTCCCATCTCCAATGCTGTTTTTGAATGTGCTCATGTACACTAACACCTGTACACACCTGTGCATATATATGGAATAGTCATTAATTCTCATACTTCACTGTACTATATACTCCTTTTAAACATTACAGGCTAAATGAGAGTCTTTAGGACAATATTTACCTAAGTAATAAGTTTATTTTACAATTCTATAGTATTCAGTGTATATGATAAAGAAGATTTTTTTTTAATTAGTTAATTGATTAGTTGATACTACAGGGTCTTTAGCTCAGAAATCCTGTTAGATGCCCAGGAATTCAGATGAATACATTGTTCTGAAGAAAACTAAGAATACACATAGTAACGAAATAGGTGAAGTAGAGAATAATAAGATACTTCCAGCCCCACCTCTCTAACCCTTCCAAACCTGTAAACTTGGAATTTTGTAATATTTGCAGTAGAGGTAGTGTTACTGATAGGAACCATTCTTTGCTAATTCCACCACTGTGAATTTTAGAATAAAATTCAAAGGGATTTGAGTCCTACAGATTATTTAAATTTTTAAACATCTGAGCTTCTGCTACTACTGGAAATTCTGAATCCAAAGCTCTTGTTGAATTTGTTACTTTATGCATCTCATGTATCTATATAAAGGAAATGCGCTGTCTTTGTTACTTTTATGAATGGAGAAATTCACTGTCTCCAGTCCTGCTGCTGTGTTTGCTGAGCATCCAGCTGTCACGCTCTATTCTCTGGGAACTATGTGACTGGCAAAGAGAGGGAAATGGAAGGCAAACCTCATTTTCTAGTGGTGATCCACTCTAGAAAACCCTCGTTTGTTAGTTTTGTTTGTCATTACTGTACTGCAGCCCCTCACCACTCCTTTCTCCTTAGCAAATTTTATCCTTAGTGGTCAGAACACGACATGGAGGTTTCATGCAGAGCTGAGGCTGACACTGGACCCCTGGGAGAGTTGCCATTGGTGGATGATGGTCTGGGCAGGGCTCCCATGGATGCCAGAGAGCTGTGGATCCGCTCAGGAAATAGATCAGGGCAACCTCTGGAATGCAGCTTCTGCAACACCTTGACACGGTGCAGCCTGAGCCACTAGGAAAGGAAGGGACTTGTGCTAGGCACTTGGAGTTTATTTCTGGTTGCATTTGCTCATCTCCCGATGAGAGGTTTTAGTCTAAAAACTGACTCCAGAGCCTCAAGCTCTCTTGGCTCAGTGTTCTGTTTCCATGCACTGAGAGAGGTGTCTGCAGGAGAGCATCGTGCTTGACCTTCCACACTCCCGTGTCTACTAGCAGGCAGGTTTTCTGACACGGGCTGCGGGATTCAGGACAGCACATCATGGAGAAACACACATCTCGGGAGCCACTCTGTAAAGAATAGACCTCTAGGTCCTCCTAACAGCTTGTTCTATTACTGGAATGGAATTGGCTTCACCTTTCAGTCCCTGTACCCCCAAACACCTGTTGCTCCCTGCCATAATCTAGAATCCCACCTGTTAAAATAGATGGGTAAGTCATTTCCATTTTTTTTTTCATTTTATTCTGTTCTTGTTGGCAAGTGACAATTTTCTTTTTCTTTCTTTCTTTCTTTTTTTATTTTTATTTTTTTTGTAAGAGAAAGTCTCACTCTGTTGTCCAGGCTGGAGTGCAGTGGCACAATCTCACTGCAGTCTTGATTTCCTGGGTTCAAGCGTTCCTCCTGCCTCAGCCTCCTGAGTAGTTGGGACTACAGGAACATGCCACCATGCCTGGCTAATTTTTGCACTTCTTGGTAGAGACGGGGTTTAGCCATGTTGCCCAGGCTGGTCTCGAACTCTTGGGTTCAAGTGATTCACCTGCCTCGGCCTCCCAAAGGGTTGAGACTACAAGCATGAGCTACTGCACCTGGCACACAATTCCTATTCATTGGATTAAATATAAATATATCTCCCCAAACCCTAGCTACTATGTACACTAGCTAAAAACTCAAAGGTGTGTGAGATTTTAAATGCAAAATTTTGTCCTTGAGCCTGTGTCCTTGCAGATTTTACACCTGTGCGTATCTGCAGAACAGTCATTAGCAGTTTTTCCAAACAAGCAACTTTTAGCAAATTAACTGTTAATTTTAATGAGACTCAGAAGTTAATAGCCGTTCTTAACCTTTTCTAATTAGAAGCTGGTATATAATTGGAGCTGGACACCCACATGGTGAAACTAATTTGACTGTGCTGGATTTGACTTCACTTTGGTAACAGGAAGCACTTTTTAGTCTGTAGACCCTTGGGAGTTGTAGGGAGTTAAAGTGTATCATTATATATTATTATATACTTAGGAATACATCGCAAGGGCAACCCCTAGCCTTTATGAAAACTTGGAATGAGTTATTATTTCCTGGTAATATAATTCCCTGCCAGCCAGTTGCTGCATCAAAACAGTTCTGATACACCTGAAGTCACCACTTCCTTGTTCTGGTCCCCCGTAACCCTATAAGCCTCTCCCCCTTGTAGGTGATCTCTGCCCTGTGAAGGGTTGGCTCGCCCCAAGATTCCACAAAATAAATTATCGGTTTCTTTATGCGTACATAAAGGCTTTTTAAGTACCTTTAAGTAAATCCAGATAAACTGTTTCTACAGGGCCCCTGCTCTTTTTTCCTAAACTCTCTAACTTTTGTTTGTTTGTTTGTTTCTTTGTTTGTTTGTTTGTTCGAGATGGAGTCTCACTCTGTCACCCAGGCTAGAGTGCAATGGCGTGATCTTGGCTCATTACATCCTCCACCTCCTAGGTTCAAGTGATTCTCCTGCCTCAGCCTCCCCGAGTAGCTGGAATTACAGACACCCACCACCACACCAGGCTAATGTTCTTATTTTTCGTAGAGGCGGGGTTTGGCCATGTTGGCCAGGGTAGTCTCAAACTCCTGACCTCAAATGATCTGCCCACCTGGACCTCTCAAAGTGCTGGGATTACAGGCATGAGCCACCACGCCTGACCTGAAACTAACGTTCAAGGGACAAAACCAACAAACTCCCTGTTCGACAATGATGAAAAATAGCACTGACATAAAGAATCTTAGACTCTCAGAAACAGCAGTAACCCTGGAGATTGTTGAGTTAAAAACCCCCTTTACACATGGGAAAACCTAAATATTTAAAAAGTAACTTGATCGAGACCATAGAGCTTCTTTGACAAAACTGAGACCGTCATTCGTCCATTCATTCAAGTTCTCTGCACCTCTCAGAGCTCTTTCCACTGCACACCACTCTCCATTTATGTCAATGCTATTTTTCATCATTGTGGAAGAAGAGTTTGCTGGTTTTTTCCCTTTGAGGTTAGATATTTTAGGAAAGAAGATGAGGGCATTATAGAAACATACATATAGAGACGTCCATACTTACGGATTTGCCTAAGCCACTTAAAGCCTTCTCAAAAAGAAAATGAAAACTTGTAGTCTAGGACGATTCAAACTCATTGGGCATCCTTCCACGTATCCATATCTCATCGCTGTTGATTCGTGGGTTAACTTCAACTCCAAGGTAGTTTAGCTAATCACTCAAGAAAATTATGTTGAGCCTCCTGTATGCCAGGCACTCTGCTCCTAGCTGGGCATATCCATTTTATTTTGAGTATGAGAAATAACTACCACACAGTGGGGCAAACATGATCCTCCAGGTCAAGTTTGAGTGACATGGGAGTACCGAGGATGTGGTATTAATTATTCCCCCTTGGGGAAGTGGTCTTAATTGAACCAAGTCCTTAAAGATATGGTGTGTTTGCTAGATGTGGAAGGGAGACTGCCCTAAGCAGGAAGGCACAGATGTCCAACACAGACCTGGAAGGAGGAATATAGGAGGAAGTGGAGAGCCAGGTGGGGACAATCATGGAGCACCTCAGATGACATGACCAGGCATTTGCCCTTTTCTGTGTGGACAGTGGGAAGTGCCTAAAGGATTTTAAAACAAGCACGATTGATCATGAATTTGGAAATATTGCTCCAAAGGAGTGTGGAGGATTGCTCTGAAGGATAATTGATTCCCATCAGGGAGGTCCATTAAGTGGTGGTTGCAGTTGCCCAGGCCTGAGATAATGAGGTCTCTGGTTCCAGTTGGGGCTTGGTCATTAACATGACCCTATTTGGCATTTCTTTAGATAGTCTGGGAGATATTGATGGTAGGGGTGATCAGATTTCTGGAGGAGGAATTGTAAATAAGTTTGATGACTAAAAGAGGGAGGGGAGAGGAGAGAGATGGAGGGCAAAGAGAGGTAAGAAGGAGAGGAAGAAAGAGATAGAGAACAGGAGCATGGAGGCAGGAGAGCACATGTACCTGGAACGATGGTTAGAAACTAACAAGATGAAATTTAATAAAGTTCTGTATTTAGAGGGGAAAAAAATCAGTGGACAAGTTCAAGACTGGGGAAACTTGATTAACAGCAGTTCATGGGAAACAGACCTAGGGGTTTTAGTTGACAGCAAGTTCTTTATATGACTGCCAAAGTGATTACTCCAATCTTGGGGGACATTAATGAAAGTGAGTTGCCAATAACACAGGTAGGCAATGGTCTCCCTGCGTCCTGCAGTGGCCAGATTACATCTAGCTATCTCTTTCTAATAGGGCCACTGACAAATGTGTCCAGAGAAGAGTCCACCTTCCCATCTGCCCTGCTTCCTGACCTTTCCAGGTTGTTTTTGTTTGTTTTTGTTTTGTTTGTTTTGTAACTTCTCTCTGTCTTAATAGAAACTGGAATCATTTGTGGAGTCACTTCCACTTTCTGTGGTGTTTGGACTCTATACCAGTCTGCTGCCATCATCAGACTGTGAGTTTCCCAGAGACATCAGAGCTGGAGCTTGGCTCAGCTTGGCATAGGGAGCCCCTTGATCTTATCAGTTTGGCTTCTGGGTTGCTGATGATTGTACTGGAAGGGAAAAGAGGAGAAAGAGGTCATGAGCCAAATGAGGAGTCCCACAGATGCCACTTCACAGGCACCCTATGTCATAGGAAGGATATTCAAATGCCCAGCACCTAATGGGTACAAAAATAGAAGACTGAATAAGACCTGCTTGGTGATAACACAACAGGGCGACAATAGTGTAATAATTGTGCATTTTAAAATAACTAAAAGTAGAATTCAATTGTTTGTGACACAAAGAATAGGGGATGGATACCCCGTTCTCCATGATGTGATTATTACGCATTGCATGCCCATATCAAAACATCTCAGGTACCGGCCAGGCATGTTGGCTCACGCCTGTAATCCCAGCACTTTGGGAGGCCAAGGCGGGCGGATCACAAGGTCAGGAGATCAAGACCATCCTGGCTTACACAGTGAAACTCCGTTTCCACTAAAAATAGAAAAATTAGCCAGGTGTGGTGGTGGGCGCCTGTAGTCCCAGCTGCTCGGGAGGCTGAGGCAGGAGAATGGCATGAACCCAGGAGGCGGAGCTTGCAGTGAGCCGAGATCACGCCACTGCACTCCAGCCTGGGTAACAGAGCCAGACTTCGTCTCAAAAAAACAAAAAACAAAAAACAAAAAAGCTCGGGTATCCCCTAAATACATACACTTACTATGTACCCACAGAAATTAAAAATTAAAACAAAAAACAAATGCCAAGCACCCTAGATCATGGCTGTCAAACCCAGAAGAGGATTTTAGCAATTTTATCAGGATTCCTCCAGACATGGCACTGTGAATTTGCTATTAAGCCCGTCTATAAGTCTGGTAAGGATGATTGCAGTGATAGCATTACTTGAATAAAAGCCTTAAGAGAAGGTTAGATACCTTGCCTTAGTCATTTTCATACCTCCTTCACTGCAACTGGCCATATCCAATAATACCAAGAGACCTAGCGAATAATTTTTGAATGAATATTCTGCTGTTTTCTGTTTGCTTAAAGTGTCACCAAACTATTACAGTGCTGTTTGAAATAGCCAATCTGCAAACAATCTGCAAAAAACCTATGAGACACTTGCACCTGAATGTAAATTATGTACAGTTTCCTTCATTGAGAAAATGATGCTGTGAAGAAAATGTCAGCTGAACTACACAGCAGGTTTAGTGATGTTGTTAATTTCCCTTCTGGTGCGAGCCTTTTATCTAATCATGGAGCAGGGACACCGATCGGCGGAACACACTGTGAGCAGCACTTGTTTATCTGACAAGGCTCTTTCTACTTTGTCTGGAATTGGGGTTCTTGTATGTGGTCTGAGTCAGGCTGCTCATAAATATTATTAAACAGTAAATGCAAATCGTGATAAGTGAGCAGAAAATCATCGGCCACCTGTGGAGCATTGTGAACTGAGTCCACAGCCCTGAAAGGCTGATTCTAGTCTAGTCTCATGATGAAAGCTGTCAAGTCCCCGATTACCTTGTTCTAGGAGTGGTGGCTCGAATCAGGAGATGAGGGGATGCCAATCCAGCCTCGCATCTTCCTCAGATTCCAGAATTTTCTGACAGTTGTGCTGTCTGCACATACCTCCTCTCTCCCTCCTTTCTGAGCTGTGGTTACAGATTTCGGGCCTTCAGCACTGAGATGAGCTCAAAGGGAGACTGGAAGAAATTGGTTATCTCACATGTTTATCCTGTTTCTACCCCCAGAAAATGCTACATTTTCAGTACTAAAGAAGTCCTTACTCTGTAACCCAATGATGACATATTTTGATTATTTATTCATTCATTTATTTATTTATTTATTTATTTATTTATTTAGTAACAGGGTCTAACTCTCTTGCTCAGGCCAGAGTGCAGTGGTGTGATCTCAGCTTATTGCCACCTCCACCTCCCAGGATCAATCGATTCTCCTGCCTCAGCCTCCCAAGTAGGGGAGACTACTGGCCAATGCTACCATGCCCAGCTAATTTTTGTATTTGTTGGTAGAGATGGGGTTTCACCATATTGGTCAGTCTGGTCTCAAACTCCTGACCTCAAGTGATCCGCCCACCTTGGCCTCCCAAAGTGCCAGGATTACAGGCATGAGCCACCATGCCTGGCCGACATATTTTTAAGATGAGGTACAATTTACATCAAATGCACAGATTTTAAAGATGCGGGTTGGTGAGTTTGGGTAAATGTATAACCATTATCCAGTCAGGACAGGACAGGACACTGTGCCTCTGTCCACCAGAATTGATTCTTGACTCTACGGGAAAAGACTGCTGTAGCCTCATAGTATCCTGTGTTCTACTCATTATGTTGTATAAAGCAAATCTCCCACTGTTAATTTCTTAACCAAACCTTAATTATTTATCAAAAATAAGCATAATATTAAGGAATACTTCATAAAATAACAGCACACAAGATGAAAATAAATGAAAAAGAAAAATAAAAAGAAAAATACCACTCTTCAGATGTGATCTCTTTTTTTATTCATGTTTTTAAAAACTCACCTACTATTTTACTGTCTCTCTAAAACAACGCCTTCTGGGCCCCAGAAGTAAATTTTGTACTTTGATGGATGATATATTTTAAAATCTGAGTTGGGCATTGCTTTGCCAACCCCTCGGTATTATGATCAGACTGTGCTGCTCCGAGGTGGAAAGCTCAGTCCACAACCTTCTACTGCCTGACTCCATTGATTTTTATGCTGTTCATTGGAGAAACAAAGGAAGAAGGTAATTGGGTTCTGCAGAATTCCTAGGTAACCGGGTAACTCTGCTGACGGTGGAACCAGCACTAGAGAGAGATCCACATCCGGTCAGGGTTGTGGCTGTGACCGGGAAGTTCTTGGTGTCTTCCTTGCTTATAACCTTGGAGTCCATGAACACTGGCATCCCAACCTCATTCTTACCCATTCACGCCAAGGGAGCAGCCATTTTCCAGAATGTGGAAGCTTGTTGCTCTGGAAGGCTGGAAGGTGCAGGCTGGGGGTTCCTGCTGCACTGGGTACAAGCCCCATCATTCTGTTACCAGTCGTGTGATTGCAGGCAGTTAATGTCCTTTTCCCTTGCACCTCACCATCTGCATCTATAAAATGGGAACAAGAAGACCTCATAGAGTTGCTGTGGAATCATGCACCAGTTCGTCCATTCCACGAGCATGTGAGACCTGCTGTTCACCACACATAGCTCTGAGTGCCGAGGAGATGAATATGAACGAAGTCTCTCTCTCCAGAGGCTGTCACATCCTAGTGAGGAGAGAGGGCTGTAACGGAGCTGGCGGTAGGGGTGATGTTAGTGAGACCACAGATCGGGGAGGGCTTCAGAGCCACCGCAAGGGCTTTGGGTTTGGCGCTACTTCATATGTGGAGCCATAGGAGGGTTTCAACAAGAGGAATGTTCCATCTGCCTTACATTTCAAAGCATTACGCTGGCTGCTAAGCGGAAGATAGACTTTAGGGGGCCAGGATGAAAACAGGTAGAATAATAAGGGGGTCATCTTGGTAACATAGGTGAGAGACGGTGGTGGCTTGAACTAGAATGATGGCAGCACAGGTGGTGGAAAGAGGTTATATTTTGAATGTAACCAGGAGAACTTGCTGATGAGGCGGGGGTTTGAAAGAAACAGAGGGATCAATTTTTTGGCCAAGGCAACTCACAGCAGAGATTTGCCATAGGGAAGACTCCGGTACAAGTTGGAACAGAGGGAAGTTGAGAGTTCATTTTCTGGACATGTAAATTTAAGATGTCTATTAGATATCCAAGTTGAAATGTCAAGAGCACCCTGGGGCTCTGAATCATGGGGGTGAGGAGGAGAACTCAGCTAAGAACGCTGATGGGGGAGGTCAGAGACAGAAGAGCGGGGTGACGAAGTATCGACACTGCTGCACGACTCAGAAGTGGCCGCATTCTGCAAGATCATGGTTCGCAGCGCCCAGGACAGCCTGTGCACCATCAGTGTCTGATTTAGGCCTCTCCTCATCCCTCTCTCTTTTTCGTTTTGGATGGCATATAACCTCACCCAAATACATGCGGGAGCCAACCTCAAGGATCCTGAAAGCCTTACTTGGAGAAATGCTTTCCTAGACCACTCTGCTTTACCTGTACTAAAGACAAACTCAGGCCCTCCTGGTGAGGCTGGACTCACCCTGCTTAAAATCGCATCACTTCTGAATTGGGTCTCCATAAGTATTATGTCTTCAAAGCACAAAAAGAGAAATTCGTAAACTTTCTGTGCTGTGTTGACTATGAAGAAGGAAGAAGATAAGAAGCAAGCATTCTCATTCTATCACCCAGGCTGGAGTGCGGTGATGCAATCCTAGCTCACAGCAACCTCAAACTCCTGGGGTCAAGCAATATTCCCACCTCAGCCCCCTGAGTAGCTAGTTCTGCAGACACATACCCCCACACTTGACAAATTTTTAAATTTTTTATAGAGATGGGGTCTCGCTATGTTGCCCAGTCTGGCTCAAACTCCTGGCTTCAAGAGATCCTCCTGCCTCAGCCTCCAAAAGGTTTGGGATTACAGGAGGCATGAGCTACCACACCTGGCCTGTTTGTTTCTTACTACATATAGTTGTATTTATTTTACAGATGTTCCTCATCTTATGACAGAGTTGCATCCCAGTAAATCCATCATAACTTGAAAATATTGCAAGTGAGAAAAACAAAGGAAACATTAAGTCAAAAATGCGCTTAATACACCCAACCTACCTCAGACATGCTCAGAACACTCACGTTAGCTTGGATTTGGACAGAGCCATCTGGCCATGCAGCACACTGTGGGGACAGGTCGTTTCCCCCACGGTTGTGTGGCTGGTGGCAATCTGGGAGCGGCGGCTCACTGCCTCTGCCCAGCATCGCAGGGGAGCATCACACCGCACACTACCAGCCCAGGAAAAGAACAGAATTCACAATTCTAACACAAGCACTCCTGAATCCCTATCACTTCCAGAACATCTTAAAGTCAACAAATCTTACATTGTAAGTCGGAGACTGTCTATACACTCAGACTTCGAGTATTCTCCACCCTGGCGGTAGTCCTTTGGTTTTTGGCTGGTTCCATATCTCAGGTGTAACAAGCAAATGCAGCCCAGCAAGTCCCCTGTGTCTGTGTGGGATTTCCATTTTGTAAATACTGACCCAACATGCTTCCACAAGCCCCTGATGGAGTTTGATGGTGATGCTGAGCAAGTTTTATTCTTGCCAGTGAAGGTCATGTTCAAAAAGTTGTATTGCACTTCGTTTATAAAGCCCTCTGTTATACAGAAAGCGTTCAGCCTAAACATAACCCTGTGAAGGCAGCAGATTCGTTATAGGAACTTGATGTCATTTCCAACAGCAGGCGTCTGCTGGCCCCTCTTCCCCTCTGCACGCTGGACTGAGTTGCGCTGCCTTCGTTCCTGGCTGCGGGTGATGTGCCAAACTCTTCCCATCAAATAAAAATTGAGAAATTGGACCCTTTGTAGTTGGAAATGAAATGGCTCTAGATACAGCTTCACTTTTTATTTTCTGTGGGCAAAATTGATGTGATGCAGAGGATTGGGAGGTGGAGTGATAGTTTTACGAGTAGCAAGGCCGGAGGATCTTACTGGAGAAACAGATCAGTCCAAGCCCTAGACTGAGACAGAGGTCAGTGGTTACAGCAAGATGTACAATAGTGGTTCCAGATACCTGCCTGTCCCCTCCAACCAAAACTCAAACCAAAATGATTTTAGAAAATTAACTTGATTATAACTCTTATTTTCTTTTAGAAATTGCTTTGAGCTGGAATGTGTTTCCAGCCTGGTATTTAAAAACTCTTGCCGATAGGATCCTAAGAGTTTTGAGTTGGTAAAACATGTAACTAGCCTGTAGAATTTCCTTTTTTTTTTTTTTCTCTAAATTTTAAGAAGAGACAGGGCAGTAATCTGAGTGTTCCTCCTGTGACTTGTTCCACGTTGTTAAAACAACATTGTCCTTACCCATGATGTTTCTCTAAAATACCATCAGTCTGGCGTAATTACTCGGTCACATTCCGCATGGCGTCATACTCAATTGTGTGTCAAGAAATGAATGTGTGGATTGTATATTACCTTGACTACTTGTGGTATAAGGTTTTTAATGGCTGGGTTGATTTCTGATTCATCTTTTTCCTTCCTTAGCTTATTGCTTGTACATAGTAGGCGCTCGATAAACATCAGTAGAACAAACCCAAGTTAGTACTTGTAAGTCTTGCGTTGGTTGCATTACTCAGTGATAATTATAAAAGGCAAGTGTATAATAGCAACTAAAATATAATCTCATTGAATTTTTTAGAATTTACTTTTATTATTCTCTTTATTTGAAATGTGTTGTTTTACATGGATGCTATTTTTATATTAGGTTATTTACCAATCTGCCTCAACGAAACTTAGGGAAATTAAGTTGCCTTTTATTTTTAGTCAACTGCTTACAAGAGTTCTGGTATTTTAGGGCAGAATGTGACTATAACAGACTCCTTTATAATCATTTAAAATTGCTTGGGAAAACACATGATTTAGTGGCCTTAGATACATTTATTTCCACCTCTTGCTTTTAGTAGTGAGTCGAGTCACATGTCCTGGATATTCCATGAAGTGAATATAAACTCTACAGTAAAATGTGCTTATACATTTTCAAAAGCCAGGGTTACTCTTTTATTTAGTAGCATAATTTTTTTTTTTAAAGTTTTGCTTTAGGTTCAGGGGTACATGTGCAGATTTGATATATAGGTAAAGTGCATGTCACCAGGGTTTAGGGTATGAAATATTTCGTCACCCAGGTATTAAGCACAGCACCCAGCAGGTAGTGTTTTGATCTTCGCCCTCCTTCCTCTCTCTTCCGTCAGGTGGGCCTTCTTGTCTGTTGTTCCCTCTTTGTGGCCATATGTAATCCATGACTCCCACTTATGAGTGGGGATTATTCTTTTTTTTTTTGTTTTTTTTTTTTTGAGATGGGGTCTCGCTCTGTCACCAGGCTGGAGTGCAGTGGCTCGATCTCACTGTAACCTCTGTCTCCTGGGTTGAAGTGATTCCCCTGCCCCAGCCTCCGGAGTAGCTGGGACTACAGGCGCCCCCCACCAGGCCCAGCTAATTTTTGTATTTTTAGTAGAGACAGGTTCTCACCGTGTTAACCAGGATGGTCTTGATCTCCTGACCTTGTGATCCACCCGCCTTGGCCTCTTTTTTTTCTTTTTTTTGAGACGGAGTCTCGCTCTGTCACCCAGGCTGGAGTGCAGTGGCGCGATCTCGGCTCACTGCAAGCTCCGCCTCCTGGGTTCACACCGTTCTCCTGCCTCAGCCTCCCAGGTAGCTGGGACTACAGGAGCCGGCCACCACGCCCGGCTAATTTTTTGTATTTTTAGTAGAGACGGGGTTTCACCATGTTAACCAGGATGGTCTCGATCTTTCGACCTCATGATCCGCCCACTTCTGCCTCCCAAAGTGTTGGAATTACAGGCATGAGCTCCCGGCTGAGGATTATTTTTAATAAAAATCAGCCCTTAGATTTTAAATTATAGTAAAATCTGTGTGTATGTTGACATTTTAATAGAGATTATCTGTTTGTTGTTGTTGTTGTTGTTGTTTTCTATCTTGTACACGATAGTACAGGGAAACCCAAACATGAGTGGTTTCTCCAGAAAGATTCTGAAGGGGACACACCTTCACTTATCAACTGGCCGCCCAGGTACCCGCACGCCGGCCTCTGGGGTGTGCGTGCATGAGTGTTGCTTCTTCCCGCCTGACCTGCGGTTCCACACATCAGCTAACACTCACTCTCCTCTTGCCCTTTTTAATACCGGTGCACTTGAAAATCATGTGGAAGTTACTTTCAAATCATTTGCTTTTCTCCTCCACATGCCCTAATCCATGCTGATAGTATCTCTCCTTCCTCCTCTTTTTCCCCGCTTTCTTGATTGACAAACGTTTTACTTCACCTCTTGCTTTTCCCTTCTCACTAACTCACATAGGACTGGCCAGTGAGGGGCAGTAGTGAGCACCCAGCTGGGCCCTGAGCTGCTTTCCTGAGCTGACTCACACTCACCAGCCTGCATCTGCTCAACTCCCCACTGCTCCCAGCCCTTCCAGCCTCCTTGCTTTCATATCTCCTCATCTCTAAACCAGTAGTGAATTTTCAACAGTTAAATTTAGGGCATGTGGTTTTAAAAGCAAACAAAATCCCCTATCATTTCATTTTTAAGACTGGGGGCAGGGAGAGGCGGAAGGAGTCAGAATGAGTAAGTCATGGAAGGACAAAGCTCCCTACACAGAGTTTCTGACAGTCACTTTGTTCTCGGCTAAGGACAACATGCAGACTGTCCGTGATTCCACAGGAGAACTGGAGTCGCGCTTCAGTCTCCTTTTGATTAACAAACGTTTTAAGTATGAAAACCTCCAACACTGGCTCATCTCTGGGAAAAATAACAACTCAGAATGTTTTCTTTTCCTGAGTTGTTTATAGTCACCACCTATGTGTGTGTCTATCTGGATTGTCCTCTAATGACGCATATATAGATGCCCTGCCTCTTATGTTAAAAAAAAAGAAATAGGAGTTTTTATCAAATTTAGCAGGGTGCACTTGTCATTAAATAAACTATTCTTTTCCATACAGTGCACTTCCTAAATAATTACTTTTGCCAATTAAGCTTAGATAAAGTGTCTACATTCGTCTCCCTGCAAGAAATCCCTTTTCCCACTCCAAAAGCCCTCTTTACTTTTTAAAGCTGAGCCCTAATCAGTTTTCCAAGTAGTTGGAATTGTGTCTCCTTTCCCACTATATGGTACTTCAAAAAGCAAAAATAGGAACTGGATAACACTATTAAATGTTTACTCTTTGCTCAGCACTAAGCCATGTGCTTTGCAAATGTCACATTACACTATGTCACTATTATTTCCATTTAAAAGGTGAAGAAACTGAGGCTTACTAAGGGCAGGTGAGTTGCCCAGCACCACCCAGGCCAATCTGACTGAGCTGGGATCTGAGCAGAGGTCCGACCCCACCCCACGGTCAGAGCTCTTGCTTTCTTTGTTTTGCGGTAATGGAAAAAGGTCTGTAGCTTTTGTAAAGGATGCCAGTTTTGCTCTCAGATGTTTGAATAACTCTAGAAACAACTAGAGCACTCTCTCTTTATTTTTTTATTTTATTTTTGTTTTTTAGGGACAGAGTCTGTGTCTCTGTTGCCCAGGCTGGAGTGCAGTGGTACAATCATAGCTCACTGCAGCCTCAAACTCCTGGATTCCAGTGGGCCTCCTGCCTCAGCCTCCCAAGTAGCTGGGACAACAGGCACACACCACTGCACATAGCTAATTTTTTTTTTTTTTTTTTACTTTTGTAGTGACAAGATCTCACTATGCTACCCAAACTGGTCTCAAACGCCTGGGCTCACGTGATCCTCCTGCCTGGCTAGATTAGATTAATTACATGCTGTGGATTTTAATTATGAGCTCAAATAAGATCCTGGTATGATTAATCCACGTAAATGTTAAGACTTTTCTTTTTCTAATGGTTCTGACAGAAAAAGAAAAAAGCATCTATAGTCACAGCTGGTTTAATTACAACCAGCAAGAGATCAGAGGGGAGAAAAGAAGGTGAGGTATATGATCCCATGATATGCTAAGTAGAAATTTTCATATATTTTGATTTGCAAAATACTAATGAATACTCATTAGGTATTTTTGCAAAGACATTGAAGAGAAAAATTGCACTGTTTTATGAACTTCCAGTCTCTCTGAAGATAGCAACTTTCCAAACCACACTGGTCAGGATGAAAACATGACTTTGCAATTGTTCTACATTCAGAACTTTGCAATCACAGTGATTGAAGTGAAAGTGCTGATTAAGGGCTCTACAGGAAGTTGACATGTGCAGAATTATAATCAGAAGGTGGCAATGATTCAACCATGGCTCATTAGGCAACTATCATTAGCAGGTGACAGGGCTGTGGTGAAGGGAAGAGGAGAATCATTCCAATTATGTCCCATAGCTTTTACTTGTTCCTCCAATTCCATACCTTTCTCAATTTTGCTTTTTTTTTTTTTTTTTTTTTTTTCCGCAGTCTCACTCTGTCACCCAGGCTAGATAGAGTATGGTGGCACAATGACAACTCACTGCAGTCTCAACCTCCTGGGCTCAAGCAAATCCTCCCACCTCAGCCTTCTAAGTTGCTAGGACTACAGGCACATGCCATCATGTCCGGCTAATTTTCTTTTTTTTTTTTTTTTTTTTTTTTTTTTTTTGTAGAGACAGGTTCTCATTATGTTTCCCAGGCTGGTCTCGAACTCCTGGGCTCAAGCTGTCCTTCCACCTCAGCCTTCCAAAGTGATTGGATTACAGGTGTGAGCCATTTCAACCAGCAATTTCGCTTTTCAGTATAGATGTTTGCATACTTGCCTCCCCAATAAGATTTTAAAGGTGTGCAAAGGCATAAACTAGAAATATATTCATCAGTGACCCCTACAGCACTTAGCAGGATACTTTGCAGGAATATTCTGCAGTAATCACTCCTTGATAAATTCTGGTTGGATTATATCTTCAAATAACTGGTTCTGTGGATTTATTCCACAGATGCTGGATTAGACATTTGGCTATAAGCATAAACAGATATGTAGGATAGGCTTTATGCTTGGCCTAAAAGAGTTTCACTTTAAAAAAAAATTAATTTTTAAAATATATTATGGAGATAAGAGTCTTGTTCTGTCACTCAAGGCTAGAGTGCCATGATGCTGTCACAGGTCACTGCAGCCTCAAACTCCTGGGCTCAAGTGATCCTCGTACCTCAGCCTCCCAAGTAGCTGGGACTACAGTTGTGAGCCACCGCCCCTGCTAATGTTTTCATTTTTTATAGACGTCTTGTTATGTTGCCCAGGCTGGTTTCAAACTCCTGTCCTCAAGCGGTCCCCCACCACCTCAGCATCCCAAAATGCTGGGATCACAGGCATGAACCACAGCACCTGGCAGGAAACTGATTCTTTATTAAATCTGTGAGTCTCATTTTGTGTTTGACAGAATAACTTGAGTGTATTGCTGGTCAGGAGCCATAGTTGGAGAGCTGTGCTCCAAACCAGTATGATTTTTTAAAACTCCCTGAAAAGAGGAAACAAAGGCACGGAAGTCAGCTTTGAGTTGACTGGTTCTAATTTTGAACACCTCTGGGTATCAGTAAATCCTCCGTGCTCCAGTCTCACAAGGTGCATTTTAATCCCTTGTAGTCTCCCTTTTCTCTTGGGAGAGGTGGATTTTGGCCACTTTGCTATGTTATGTGGAACAATTTATGCTCTTGATAGTGGTAGCAGGATGACCTCTCAGCTTTGGGTGAGGTTCGAGCCAAATCATATATTGGTCTATTTTTCCCATGAACTGGTGAACTGTTAGAGCCATGGATGTAGATTACATTTTGAAGCTTGGTCGTCAGCAATCACGCATTGGCCATTTGGAAATATTTGTTCACTGAGTTGTGCAGATCTTCCTAACCCTGACACATTTCATTCAACAACAGCAAAAGATCACATTTAGGCCGGGTGGTGGCTCACCCCTATAATCCCAACACTTTGGAAGGCCAAGGTGGGAGGATCGCTTGAGCCCAGGAGCTTGAGACTAGCCTGAGCAACAAGCAAGAGTCCTTCTTTGCAAACTTAAAATTAAAATATTAGTCAGGTGCTTTGAAAAATTAAAATTAAAATATTAGTCGGGTGCGGTGGTGCATGCCTGTGGTCCCAGCCACTCAGAAGGCTGAGGTGGGAGGATCTGCTGAACCCAGGTGGTTGGTCATGCTGCAGTGAGCCATGAGTGCACTGCTGCACTCCGGCCTGGGTGACAGAGTGAGATCCTGTCTCAAAAAAAAGTCATATTTGTTAATATCATCCCTCCTTTGTATTAGAAAAGTCTCTAAGTATTCAGAAGCTATCAAGCTGATGGTGGCAGATACAAGCTTTCCAACTTCATAATTTTCACTTGAAATCTACGAAAATTTACATCATTGGCAGCAAGTTCTGTCAGTCATTTTCCTTGAAATGACAGGGTCATATAATTTCTTTTAGAGAGAATGCCTGATAAATACTCAACTCTGGGTAGCTATAGCTTTCTGTTAATAGTTCTTTCAAGTAAAAATGTATTTCATGAAAAAAGTGGCTAGTTTAGCTCACAATTTGAATGACTGCACAAGTACTCAACCTTCCTTGGTAGGCAGCAAAGTGCTTTATGCATACTTCCTGTTTAGTCACACTGAATATTAGAAATTGTGCCCTCACACATTGAGATTTAGTAAAATTAATAAATTTACTTCATTGTATCAAGGACATTCTTAAGTTCTTAGGTGACATTGACTCCTCCTCCTCCTTCTCCTCTTTCTCCTCTTTCTTCTTCTTCCTCTTTTTCTTTTACTGCATCCGTGTGGCAGCAAAGACTACAATGAATGACCACCTGTAGTAAGCGTGTGCTGCTGCCTTGATTTGCGTGATGGTGTCTGCATTCTACTCACCTTTATTTTTGCACCACCAATGCAAATGTCAACAAAGTGAGAAGGAAGCAAATAATGTATTTTTGTTATTATAAAACAGTCTTGGCCTCATGCAGTCCCTGAAGGGGCTCTGGAGCCTTCAGGAGTCTGTGAACACACTCTGAGAACCACTGACTTAAATTTATACACAATTGAGATGGACGGATCACCTGAGGTCAGGAGTTCAAGACCAGCCTGGCTAACATGGCAAAACCCCATCTCTACTAAAAATACAAAAATTAGTCTGGTCTAGTGACACATGCCCATAATATTAGCTACTTGGGAAGCTGAGACAGGAGAATCACTTGAACCCAGGATGTGGAGGCTGCAGTAAACGGGGATCACACCACTATGCTTCAGCCTGGGTGATAGAGCAAGACTTCGTCTCAAAAAAAAAAAAAATTATAAACAGTGCTTTCTATACTAGGCATTATTTTCTTTGATTTAAATGTATTAAATTATTTAATTCTCACAACTCTCTTTAGGACATAAGGTTAATATTCCCAGTTTACACATGAGGACACTGAGGTTCAGAGGTCTCTCAGGTCACACAGGTGGGACGTGGCAAAGGCTTACTCTGGCTTTAGCCCACGGTTTACTGACCTTGCTTGTGAACTCAGCTGGATCATTGTCATTTGTGTATAACCCAGGGAGGAGTGGATGCAGCCGAAGACTCATGTTCAGAGTGGTTCTCTGAATGGAGTGGTCCTGTGTCAGTCAACATCATGATGGGACAGAGAAAGCATCGACAAAGGCATGGACAGTGTGTAGGGAACCCTTGTAGGTTCCTGGTGCTATACGTCTTCTGCTTGCCACTCCATCCTTGTTGACTTGCACACAGGCAGTTTCCTAGGACAGGCAACAATGGGCAACCTTGCAACCCTGGGCCTGCAAAGAAAAAGAGGGCTTTGTGCAGAAGGTCACCTGTGGAACCTTGGGTGTGGGATGTTGTCAGTTAGCCCGTGGCCACATTACAGGGTGGAGCTCTGAGGATTATATTCTCCATCTGTTTAACCTGGACATGGTTTTTTTGTCCCCATCAAATCTCATGTTGAAATTTGGAGGTGGGGCCTAATGGGAAGTGTTTGGGTCATGTGAGCAGATCCCTCATGAGTAGGTTAATGCCCTCCTTCAAGGTGAGCGAGTTCTCTATTAGTTCTCATGAATACTGGTTGTTAAAAAGAACCCAATATCTCCCCTCTCTTTCTTGTTTCCTATCTTACCATGTGACCTCTGCACACACTGTTTCCCTTTCACCTTGTGCCATGAGTAGAAGCAGAAGCCCTCACCAGAAGCCAAGCAGATGTTAGTACCTTACTTCTTGTACATTCTGCAGAACTGTGAGCCAAATAAACCTCTTTTCCTTACAAATTAGCCAGCCTCAGATATTCCATTAGAGCAACACAAAATGGACTAAGACAGCCACCTCATGATTCTCCCTCCCTCTGGTCTCTGGCTCCATCTCTTGCTGGAAGCCAGGGAGCAGGGGCTGATGCCCTTGAGCTGTTCCCTGATGTTGCTAATACAAGTCAGCCAGAATTATGTAAAACTTGAATGCACATTACAATCAACTAGGGAGACTGAAAAAAATACTGAGACAGTTGTTTTTAGATAAACATAGAGATGGACCCTTCTGTTATTAAAGCTTGAAACTTGTATTTTTTTTTTTTTTAAATCTGAGTTCCTTCCTTAGGAAAGGACCTTCAGTCCTCTAAAAAAGGGTATCAACCAGGCCCAGTGGCTCGTGCCTGTAATCCCAGCACTTTGGGAGGCTGAGGTGAGCAGATCACGAAGTTAGGAGTTCGAGACCAGCCTGACCAACATGGTGAAACTCCGTCTCTACTAAAAATACAAAAACTAGCTTGGTGTGGTAGTGTGTGCCTATAATCCCAGCTACTCGGGAGGCTGAGGCAGGAGATTCACTTGAACCCGGGAGGCGGAGGTTACAGTGAGCTGAGCCATTCCACTCCAGCCTGGGCAACAGAACAGACACTCAGTCTCAAAAAAAGTATCGAAGAACTGAAACTCATGGGGTCAGGGTAGCAGATGCCTCAGTGCCCCTCCCTAGTTCCTGTTTTCTTATACATTGTTGCATTTCTTCCCTGCTATATTAAAGCCTGGTTTTAGGGAGATGGATTTGAGACTGAGTACCCATCTGCTTGGTTGCAGCACCCTATTAAAGCCTTGGTCCTTGGCAGTAGTTGAAATCTCAGTGAATGGCTTTCTGTGCAGCAAGCATCAAGACCTGGATGTAACCTGTGGTGTCTCAAGTAACAGTACACTGGTCAACCAGGTCTCTCTGGGAAAAAATAGCAGACATTTGTAGCATTTGCTGATATTCGTGGTATAAATACATGTAGCAGATTTCAAGCTCCCAATAGTGTAACGACTGGCTCATAGTACTCCCGTTTACCAGCCAGACACGATGGCTCATGCCTGTAATCCCCGCTCTTTGGGAAGCTGAGGCAGGAGGATAACTGGAGGTCTGGAGTTTGAGACCAGCCTGACCAACATGGTGAAACCCTAGTCTCCACTAAAAATACAAAAATTAGCCAAGCATGCTGGTGAGTGCCTGTAATTCCAGCTACTTGGGAGGCTGAGGCAGGAGAATCACTTGAACCTAGGATGGGGAGGTTGCAGTGAGCCGAGGTTGTGCCACTGTACTCCAGCCTGGGAGACAGAGCAAGAGACTCCATCTCAAAAAAAAAAAAAAAAAAAAAAAAGTATTGCTGCTTACCAATCAGTTCTTTCATTGATTTCATTGAGAAAGTCTTAGTGGTTTCTTTTACAATAGAATCTTCTTTAAAGATGTTATTCAGGGATATGGCAATCAAAAGAAGGAACTCTTATGAGTTCATGGTGCTAGATACCTTCTACTTTCCTTTCTAGACTCACACCTCACTCCTTCATAATTATTATTCCTTAAGAGATTTGCACATCTTTTAACCAATTAGGAATAATTAAGTTGTGTTCTTTAGGAATAACTTCCCAGTAAACTTAGATTCCAAATAAGTAAACCACAACCCGTCTAAGTCGGGATTCTCCAGAGAAACAGAACCAATAGAATGTGTGTGTGTGGGTGTGCACACGCAAGTGGGTACACACATGCACACACACACACTCATACAGAGGGAGACAGAGAATTATTTTAAGGAATTGGCCCATGTGATTGTAGGAGCTGGCAAAGTCCTAAATATACGGGGCAGGTCAGAAGGCTAGAGACTAAGGAAAAAGTTAATGTTGCAACTTTGCTGGTCCAAAGGAAAGCAATCTGGAGGCAGAATTCCTTCCTCTTTGAGGGATCTCACCCATCTCACCTGTTTATTATAACAGACGTGACTACAGGCATTGCTTCTCAATGTTAATACATATTTTAGGAGCTGTATGAAATCATTCTGTGATCATGGTGGCCAATGGCTAACATGCCTTTGAAATTTAAGCTTACTTTTTTTTTTTTTTTAAAGATGGAGTCTTGGCCGGGCGCAGCGGCTCACGCCTGTAATCCCAGCACTTTGGGAGGCCGAGACAGGCGGATCACGAAGTCAGGAGATCGAGACTATCCTGGCTAACTTGGTGAAACCCCGTCTCTACTAAAAATACAAAAAAAATTAGCCAGGCGTGGTGGCGGGCGCCTGTAGTCCCAGCTACCCGGGAGGCTGAGGCAGGAGAATGGCGTGAACCCGGGAGGCGGAGCTTGCAGTGAGCTGAGATCCAGCCACTGCACTCCAGCCTGGGCGACAGAGCGAGACTCCGTCTCAAAAAAAAAAAAAAAGGGTGGAGTCTCGCTCTGTCGCCCAAGTTGTAGTGCAGTGGTGCAATCTCGGCTCACCGCAAGCTCCACCTGCCGGGTTCACACCATTCTCCTGCCTCAGTCTCCCAAATAGCTGAGACTAGAGGCACGCACCACCACACCCAGCTAATTTTTTTTTGTATTTTTAGTAAAGACGGGGTTTCACCATGTTAGCCAGGATGATCTTGATCTCCTGACCTCGTGATCTGCCTGCTTTGGCCTCCCAAAGTGCTGGGATTACAGGCCTTGAACTCCTGGGTTCAAGCAATCCTCCTGAGTTGCTTGGACTCCAGACACATGCTGCCATGTGGTTAATTTTTAAATTTTTCCTTTGGGCAGAGACAGGGTCTCACTGTGTTGTCCAGGCTCTCTTGTATACTGTATGGTGCATGACATTTGGCTGTAATTAGATGCTCATTGAGGAAGGCTCATAATTGGTTGATGAGAAAAATTTGGATCCTGCAACTTTGGGAATGGTGGCCTTTCATTGAAAAAGAGAGTCTGGGCCCGGTCCAGTGGCTCACGCCTATAATCCCAACACTTTGGGAGGCCAAGGCAGGCAGATCATCTGAGGTCAAGAGTTCAAGACCAGCCTGGACAACATGGCGAAACCCTGTCTCTACTAAAAATACAAAAATTAGCTGGGCATGGTGATGCATGCCTGTAATCCCAGCTACTCAGATGGCTGAGGCAGGAGAATCACTTGAACCCAGCAGGCAGAGGTAGCAGTGAGCCAAGATCATGCCATTGCACTCCAGCCTGGGTGGCAGAGTAAAACTCTGTCTCAAAACAAAAACAAAGGCTGTGTGCGGTGGTTCACGCCTATAATCCCAGCACTTTGGGAGGCTGAGGTGGGCAGATCATGAGGTCAAGAGTTTGAGGTAATCCTGGCTAACATGGTGCAACTCTGTCTGTACTAAGAATACAAAAATTAGTTGGGCGTGGTGACACACGCCTGTAGTTCCAATTACTTGGGAGGTTGGGGCAGGAGAATAGCTTCAACAAAGAAGGCGGAGGTTGCAGTGAGCCGAGATCACTCCACTGCACTGCAGCCTGGCACAGAGCAAGACTCCATCTCAAAACAAAGAAAAAAAAGAAAGAAAAAGAGAGTCTGTGTGAAACCCCTTAATTTTACAACAGTGTGTCAATTCTGGTAGCTAGTATCAGGTATCTAAAGCATCTTGAACTCTTTCTGTCCTGCAGTGCAGACAATAAAAATAAATTGCCGGCTGGGTGTGGTGGCTCATGCCTGTAATCCCAGCATGTTGGGAGGATGAGGTGGGCAGATCATGAAGTCAGGAGATGGAGACCATCCTGTCTAACACGATGAAACCCTATCTCTACTAAAAATACAAAAAAGTTAGCCAGGCATGGTGGCACGCACTTGTAGTCCCAGCTACTCGGGAGGTTGAAGCAGGAGAATCACTTGAACCTGGGAGGTGGAGGTTGCACTGAGCTGATATTGCGCCACTGCACTCTAGCCTGGGTAACAGAGGAAGATACCATCTCAAAAAAACCAACAACGAAAACAAAGAAAATGCATGTGGGGCCATACACAGTTAATCTTTTCTACATCACTATGTCTTAAAGCTTAGTGGGCATCAAAATCACCAAGTTTCGAAAATACAGATTTATGTCTTCTCCTCCCAATATTCTGATCCAAAAGGTCTGGGTTGGCTCTGGAATCTATATTTTATAAGTAATTCAGCTGAATCTGATGCAGAGGCTCAGGGAACACTTGGAGAGGCCCTTGTCTAGATCTTCTGAGTCCCACCCTTATATGGAGATTGGTCACTAACAAGAAACTATCTCTTAGTCCCTCCAAAGTTGTGGACTAGTAGGGACTTCAGAGCACAGTTTTACCATACCATTTCTTCTGCCCTTTAACATCAAATTCCCCTTTCTGCTACCTTCATTAGCATAGGACTGACTAGAACATCAGTAAACCATAAGCAATGTTCTCAGCTCACTGAAACCCCCACCTCCTGAGTTCAAGTGATTCTCCTGCCTCAGCCTCCCAAATAGTTGGGATTATAGCCACCTGCCACCACATCTGGCTAATTTTTGTATTTTTAGTAGAGACGAGGTTCACCATGTAGGCCAAGCTGGTCTTGAACTCCTGACCTGAAGTGATCTGCCCTCCTTGGCCTACCAAAGTGCTGGGATTACAGCCATGAGTCACTGACCCCAGCCAAGGTTTTGTTTTGTTTTGTTTTTCGAGATGGAGTTTCATTCTAGTTGCCCAGGCTGGAGTGCAATGGCTGCATCTCAATTCACCGTAATCTCTGCCTCCCAAGTTCAAGTGATTCTCCTGCTTCAGCCTCCCGAGTAGCTGGGCTTATAGACATACACCACCACGCCCGGCTAATTTTGTATTTTTAGTAGAGACAGGGTTTCTCCATGTTGGTCAGGATGGTCTCGACCTCCTGACCTCAGGTGATCTGCCTGCCTCAGACTCCCAAAGTTCTGGGATTACAGGTGTGAGCCACTGCTCTCATCTGTTTTTTCTTCCTGTTGTCCCTGCTCCCTGGAATGTTGCAACTCCAACCCTGCAGCTATAGAGTTCTCAGGATCTATGAAGCCCCTTTCAGGAGGTCCTCACGGCTAGGCACGGTGGCTCATGCCTTTAATCTCAACACCTTGAAAGGCTGAGGTGGGGAGGATGTCTTAAGGCCAGGAGTTTAAGACCAGCCCTGGCAATGTAGCAAGACCATATTGCTACCAAAAAATAAAAATAAACAATTAGCTGGTGCCGGGTGTGGTGGCTCACACTTGGAATCCCAGCACTTTAGGAGGCTGAGTCGGGCAGATCATCTGAGATCGGGAGTTCGAAACCAGCCTGACCAACATGGAGAAACCCTGTCTCTACTAAAAATACAAAAAAATTAGCTGGGTGTGGTGGCGCATGCCTATAATCCCAGTTACTTGAGAGGCTGAGGCAGGAGAATCATTTGAACCCGGGAGGCAGAGGTTGCAGAGGGCCGAGATTGTGCCATTGTACTCCAGCCTGGATAACAAGAGTGAAACTCCAACTCAAATATATATAAGCTGGGCATGGCAGTGGGCACCTGTGGTCACAGCTATTCAGGAGGCTGAGGTGGGAGGATTGCTTGAGCCCAAGAAGTTGAGGCTGCAGTGAGCTATGATTGTGCCACTGCACCCCAGCCTGGGTGACAGAATGAGACCCTGTCTCAAAAAACTAAAAATAAAAACTGTGATCACTTTCACCCATGCATTCCCATTGAGCTTGGCATATGCTCATATTATAGAACCTATCAAAATTTCACTTTATTTTCCCATCAACCTCCCCATCAGTCTCCCCATTTTTAATCAGGAGCTCTGTATCTTTCAGCCTCTTAGCATACCCTTATTTTATACAGTAGATGTCTCTTATTAGCTGTAAGGAATTGATCATATGAAGCTTAGAGCTTCAGATGAAAGCCCCCATAGGAGGAAGTGTAAGAGAGGCTGGCTAAGGAATGCACTGTGATTTAACTCCAAAGTCTCCAAGCAGGACATGTATTTCACTGTGCATTAATGTGTCTGTGATAACACACTGAAGGACTGAGAGGACCACAGCTGTGGGCACCAGCAAGAATGTGCCCCCACCGCTGACACCTCCTTCCAGACATTTCTGCGCTTCTGAAGGAACAGTGTATATTTCCTATTTGAAAGGCCTCAATCTGTAGCATCTTAAATGTAGTCTGCATCAGACTTCCTTTAAGTGGCACTTGGATTTCAGAGAGGGTTTGCATTGAGTGGAAACCCCAGGAGGACACTAAGAGCTTTGGAAAGGTTGACATGGAACCAGTTATTTGCAGCATGAAGAGCTTCTGTCTAAGAAGGCTGGGGTAAGCTGGTAAGAAAGGACACCATCTCACCTCAGTCTCATCTCCGACACCTGAGCATCTTTCAGATCCATAGTTGACTCTCAGGAGTGGAAAGGAGAAGCTATTCCAACAGTGTTCTAGGCATTTCCATGATCACCCCCAACCTCATGACAAAGTAGGCTGGCAAAACCCACCCCTGGAAACAAGCCACTGGCATTGTTTCCTGTGAAATCTCCAACACTCAGCATAGTGCCTAGCCCATCATAGGTACTCAATAATTGTTGAGTAGATAAATGAATGACAGACAACCAAACAAAATGGCCAATGGATTCATTTGATCAAACTGCTTTAAAGATCAAATCAATTATAATTTTAGGTCAAGTAAGCCTCTTGCTTGTGTTTTTTTGTTTGTTTGTTTGTTTTGTTTTGTTTTTGAGACAGAGTTTTGCTCTGTCACTCAGGCTAGAGTGCAGTGGCACAACCTTGGCTCACTGCAACTTCCGCTTCCCGAGTTCAAGCAATTCTCCTGCCTCAGCCTCTCAAGTAGCTGGGATTATAGGCACATGCCACCACTCCTGGCTAATTTTTGTATTTGTAGTGAAGATGTGGTTTCACCATGTTGGTCAGGCTGGTCTTGAATACCTGAACTCATCCACCTGTCTCGGCCTCCCAAAGTGCTTGGATTATACACATGAGCCACCTCACCCAGCCACCTCCTGCTTGTTTTATTATGAAGAGTAATTCAAGATTTGATTAGGTCATGTGCTATTTTACTGTATTTATTTGAATAGTTTGGGTCTCAAGCACAGAATTTAGATCCTTGAGGGCAGGGATTACACCTTATCTTGCCCTCCTCTTTGTTCAAATGCCAGCTGATGATTCTATCAGGTGATTAGATAGAGTAATCTAGAGAGGTCAAATATTTAAATCCAATTTTTCTTTAGGAAATGATCTTTCTCCATTAATTATACTTAACATAGAGTATTTTGCCAATAGAAATAATCTCAAGTGGCCTCGTATGGTGGTTTATGCCTATAATCTCAGCATTTTGGGAGGCCGAGTGGATCATCTGAGGTCAGGAGTTTGAGACCAGCCTGACCAACATGGAGAAACCCTGTCTGTACTAAAAATACAAAAACTTAGCCAGGCATGGTGGCGCATGCCTGTAATCCCAGCTATTCAGGAGGCTGAGGCAGGAGAATCACTTCAACTCAGGAGGCGGAGGTTGCAGTGAGCAGAGATTGTGCCACTGCACTGCACTCCAGCCTGGGCGACAGAGCAAGACTCCATCTCAAAAGAAAAAGAAAGAAAGAAAGAAAGAAATAATCTCAAGTGAACTGAGTTCATATTTGATGTGACCTTTTCAACCGGAAAAAAAGGGCTTCTGTTAGTAATACACACAGATCTTTCAGTGCACTTACGCCTGCAAAACCAATTATTTTTGTAAAATGCATCTAAGAATGAGAATTTCTCATTAAAAAGGAAAAACATCAGCCGGGCGCGGTGGTTCACACCTATAATCCCAGTACTTTGGGAGGCAGAGGTGGGCGGATCAACAGAGGTCAGGAGTTTGAGACCAGCCTGGCCAATATAGTGAAACCCTGTCTCTGCTAAAAATACAAAAATTAGCTGGGCATGGTGGTACACGCCTGTAATTCCAGCAACTTGGGAGGCTGAGGCTGGAGAATCGCTTGAACCTGAGAGGCAGAGGTTGCAGTGAGCCGAGGTCGCACCATTGTACTCCAGTCTGAGAGATAAGAGTGAGACTTCATCTCAAAAAAAAAAAAAAAAAAAAAAAAAAAAAAAGGAAAAACATCATGCAAGAGGTAGCAGTTTCCTTGTCTAGGACATAGTAATCCGCCTTGAGAAAATTATCCAGTTTGTGAGGGAAAGTTCTGACTGAATGCCAGGGGATTCCCCTGGCACATGTTCTTATAATATTAAGTAGGAAAAAGTTTCCTGACTTGATTTAAATTTGATTCTCAAGGATTTTAAGATGTTTTCTTTGCAACCATGGCAATGAACAAAACTGGAAACTATGAAAAGATAAAATGAAACCATGAGAAGGATAGTCATATATCCATGTAGAGCTAAATAATATATTTTTGTCAAAGTTTGAATCACTTCTGGCCGGGTGCAGTGGCTCATGCCTGTAGTCCTAGCACTTTGGGAGGCTGAGGCAGGTGGATCACTTGAGGTCAGGGGTTCTAGACCAGCCTGGCCAACAGGGTGAAACCCTGTCTCTATGAAATATACAAAAATTAGGTGGGCATGACGGCACGCACCTGTAATCCCAGCTACCTGGGAGGCTGAGGCAGGAGAATTGCTTGAACCCGGGAGATCGAGGTTGCAGTGAGCCGAGATTGTGCCACTGTACTCCTGCACTCCAGCCTGGGCAACAGAGGGAGACTCTGTCTCAAAAAAAATTTTGTTTTGAATCATTTCAGAATCTGTAGTTTTGCAACCTCCACCCCCCAAACAAAGCCTTGGACTCTGGGAAACCTTAACTAGAGAGGACAGCTCTGTGCCTCTAAGCAGAACTTGAGTTTAGCTTTCTCAGATGAGTCATTTTACTCAGTGAAGTAGATTCCACCTCTGTCCCAGGGTGAAAGTGTTTCAGTGAATTGCCATGTTTAAAGCCAACAGGTTCTTCCTAATATCCCATGTGCTGGGTCCTTAGCAGATGTTCAGTAAATATTTGCTCGCTTAGTTAAATCATATGTACTGTGTGAGACCCAAAACTGGGATTTCTGCTTTCTGGACTTTTTTCGTCTTCAATCAGTTATTGATACATTTAGTCCTCAATAATTGGCTGCTTCGCTGCCTTTATCCCCATTGTCTTCTGTGATCAGCTAGAGTAATGCTTTCTTGCTTTCATTAACCCTCCTGGGAGAAGCTGAGGCTGGTGCTTCCACTTCCCTATAGATGATGGAATTTTTCCTCCACCCTCAGATGGTCTTGACTGTCTCTCCATTCGAACCCCATTCAACTTTGCTCAACTGAATTTTCCAGCTGGGCTTGCTTAAAAGTCATAGGCCGGACGTTGTGGCTCATGGCTGTATTCCCAGCACTTTGGGAGGCCAAGACAGGCAGATTACTTGAGGTCAGGAGTTCAAGACCAGCCTGGCCAATGTGGTGAAACCCCATTTCTACTAAAACTATAAAAATTAGCCAGGCGTGGTGGTGGGTGCCTGTGATTCTAGCTCCTTGGGAGGCTGAGGCAGGAGAACCATTTGAACCCAGGAGGCAGAAGTTGCAGTGAGCAAAGTTCATGCCACTGTATTCCAGGCTGGGCGACAGAGCCAGACTCCATCTCAAAAAAAAATAACAAAAGTCACTGTAAACACCCACAGGCACCAGGCACCCCTTTCCTCCTCTCCAGTACTCAGCATTTACCAGGGTTTTTGTTGTCGTTGTTGTTTGTTTGTTTGTTTTTGAGACGGAGTCTCACTCTGTCAGCCAGGCCGGAGTGCGGTGGCGTGATCTTGGCTCACTGCAACCTCTGTCTCCTGGGTTGAAGCGATTCTCCTGCCTCAGCCTCCTGAGTAGCTGGGATTACAGGTACGTGCCAACCAAGCCTGGCTAATTTTTGTATTTTTTAGTAGAGACGGGGCTTTCACCATGTTGACTAGGCTGGTCTCGAACTCCTGACATTGTTATCTGCCCACCATGGCCTCCTAAAGTGCTGGGATTACAGGTGTGAGCCACCTTGCCCCACCCTAAGAGGTTTTTGCATTGCCTCTTAGGATAGCAATAATTGATGACTAGTCCCCCGAAAACCTCCTGTGCAATGGAAGCTCCTTCCTTTCTGAATTGTCTTCATCAGTAAGAGCAGACATGAATTTTCCCAAACACTAGAAATGCCAGTGCCTCCTAGGTCACCCAGGTTAGCCCACTATGCCCTCTTCATAGCTTTCACTGCTTTGGGTATAGAAATGGATCTAGGAACTCATGAGATAGAGTGGCAGTGTGCAGAGAATGTTCTAATGAAGAAGAGGACAATCAAGGCCGCTTCACTGGAGATGTTGCCTAATTGCTCTAAGAAGTTGGGATTTTGGCCAGGCGCAGTGGCTCACGCATGTCATTCCAGCAGTTTGGGAGGCTGTGGTGGGTGGATCACAAGGTCAGGAGATGAAGACCATCCTTGCCAAGATGGTGAAACCCCATCTCTACTAAAAATAGGAAAATTAGTTGGGCGTGGTGCCGTGTGCCTGTAATCTCAGCTACTTGGGAGGTTGACGCATGATAATCGCTTGAACCCAGGAGGTGAAGGTGCAGTGAGCCGAGATTGTACCACTGGACTCCAGTCTGGTGACAGAACGAGACTCCCACTCAAAAAAAAAAGAGAAGTTGGGATTTCTTGGGGAGTCAAACTGAGACAAGGATGATCTTGCAGGGCTCAAATTTTCAGCCTTTCTTGTGGTTTGTGAAGGCTGTTGGTGGTGGGTGTGTTTTTGTTTTTGTTTCTTTTTCGGGGTGTGTTGTTTTTGTTTTTTGAGATAGGGTCTTGCTCTATCACCCAAACTGGATTGCAGTGGTGCAGTTGTGGCTCACTGCAGCCTCAAACTCCTGGGCTCAAGTGATACTCCCACCTCAGCCTCCCTAGCAACTGAGACCACAGGTGCTCACCACATCCACAGCTAATTTTTTTGCATATATATTTTTTTAGAGACAGGGTTTCACCATGTTGCCCAGGCTGGTCTCAAACCCTTGGACTCAAGTGATCCAGCTCCCTCAACCTCCCAAAGTGCTGTTCTTAACATGGAAGTTACTGATAAACATCCTGCTTATGAAGGCCATTCATATTTTTCGGGTCCAGAATCTGAGGGGAGGCTGTTGAAGGGATGTCATGGTGCAAATGAGTTCATTTGCCTCTCCAGGCTCTGGTCCTTATTAAACTGGAGGCGACAGCAGCCACGAGAACAACTCCCTAAAAACTTTGCTGGCAGGGGGCGAAAGATATGATACACCACGCCTGGAACATCCTAAGTGCTCAATAAACGGCCGCCGTGGGAGGCTGCTTCCCCAAGTCCTCCTCCTTCACCACAGGGTCCTTGTAAAATTCCTATCTGTTCTTGGAGGCCTAAATTCCCTGCTGTGGCCATCCTGAGGTCCCTACCCTGTGACCTCATGATTTCATAATAAAGATAATGACAGCAGGGCCAGGTGCAGTGGCTCACCCCTGAAATCCCAACACTTTGGGAGGTCAAGGAAGGAGGATTGTTTGATGAGATCAGCCTGGGCAACATAGCAAGACTTCATCTCTACAAAAATAAAATTAGCCGGGTGCAATGGCATATGCCAATAGTCCCACCTACTTGGGAGGCTGAAGCAGGAGGACTACTTGAGACCAACAGTTTGAGGATGTAGTAATCATTCCACTGAACTCTAGCCTGGGGAACATACTCTGTTTCTTTTTCTTTTCTTTTTTTTTTTTTTGAGACCCAGTCTCATTCTGTCACCCACACTGGAGTGCAGTGGTGGGATCTTGACTCACTGCAACCTCCGCCTCCTGGGTTCACACCATTCTCCTGCATCACCCTCCCGAGCAGCTGGGACTACAGGTGCCCACCACAACGCCCAGCTAATTTTTTGTGTTTTTAGTAGAGATGGGGTTTCACCATGTTAGCCAGGATGGCCTTGATCTCCTGACCTCGTGATCTGTCCACCTTGGCCTCCCAAAGTGCTGGGATTACAAATGCAAACACTGTGCCCAGTCCAGACTCTGTTTATTGAAAAAAAAAGAGAGAGATAATAATCGCTAATTTATTGAGCATCTGCTGTATGCTGGGAAGCACCTGAACACTTTATATGCATTAACTCACTCAATCCTTGCAACAGTGCCATGAGATAAACGCACTGTCATTTCCAATTCATGGGTGAGGAAACTGAGGCACAGGAAGGCTTTATTTTGCTGCCCAGTTGCAGTGACTCAGAAAGTAGGGCACTGTACCCCGGGCTCAGGCTCAACCCCAGGCCTTCCCTCCAGCTTCCCCTTTAACTCTGGAGTCTTTGTGGGTTTGATCTGACAAAAACCCAACAACTCTTTGAAAGGTGGCTTGGAGGAAAACGTGCTTTGCCTTTCCAAAATCAACATCTCCATGAACTTTTGGAAAAATGTTCCTTTGTCCAGTCGGGGCTGTTGGTATTTGAGGTGGAGTTGGGGCTCCTGACTAGCTACTGGAGTGAGCTATGCTACAAAGTGATTGCCCCAACCTCACCACAGAACTGCAGCCCACACCTTCGGGGACTCCTTC
Organism: Chlorocebus sabaeus; assembly: GCF_047675955.1. NCBI lineage: Eukaryota > Metazoa > Chordata > Mammalia > Primates > Cercopithecidae > Chlorocebus > Chlorocebus sabaeus. The sequence continues at coordinate 37,426,829 of NC_132912.1, forward strand.
TAAGTCAGCGGGTCTGACAGGTTTCCAGCAATTACTTCATGTTTTTGAACGATCTGCCTGGACTTGCCCAGTTTCCAGTGGGTTCCTCCATGTAACACTCTAGAGACAGCCGTGATGTTTCAAGTGCTGGCTCCCTTTGAAGGAAGTCTCATTCACAGACTGCATCTTCAGGTTATCAAATACTGTCACTATCACTTGTCACTTGCATGAAAGCATTTTCCGTTTTCCAAGTCCCTTTCACATCTTAGCTGCAGGGAGATGAAAGAATTATTTCTGTCTCTTATTTATCTACTTATTTAATATATATATATATATATTTTTTGAGATGGAGTCTCACTCTGTCACCCAGGCTGGAGTGCAGTGGCATAGTCTCAGCTCACTGCAACCTCCACCTCCTGGGTGTAAGCAATTCTCCTGCCTCAGCCTCCCAAGTAGCTGGGACTACAGGTGCCCACCACCATGCCTGGTTAATTTTTGTATTTTTAGTAGGGATGGGGTTTCACTATGTTGGCAGGCTTGTCTTGAACTGCAGACCTCGTGATCCACCCGCTTCAGCCTTCCAAAGTGCTGGGATTACAGGCTTGAGACACTGCACCCAGCATTTTTTTTTTTTTTAATGGAGTCTCACTCTGTCCCCCAGGCTGGAGTACAGTGGCATGATCTTGGCTCACTGCAACCTCCGCCTCCCAGGTTCAAGCAATTCTCCTGACTTAAGTAGCTGGGACCACAGGAGCACACCACCATGGGCCCGGCTCATTTTTGTGTTTTTAGTAGAGATGGGATTTCACCATGTTGGCCAGGCCGGTCTCAAATTCCTGGCCTCAAGTGATCTGCCTGCCTTGGCCTCCCAATGTGCTGGGATTAGAGGCATAAGCCCCTGTGCCCAACCTCTTATTTAATTTTTAATTTTTATTTAATTAGAGACAGGGTCTCACCATGTTGCCCAGGCTGGTCTGAAACTCCTGGGCTCAGGTCATACTGCCCCCTTGGCATCCAAAAGTGCTGGGATTACCAGCGTGAGTCACTGCACCCTGCCTCGTCCCTTATTTAGAAGTGGGGAGGTTGGTGCTTCCTTAGAAGGAATTATTTGTTGCCAATGATGACAGCTATGGTTTCTGGAGTCTGTTTTGACGTGAGTCTGTTCTGTGTCTCAGCCGGGTCCCCAAGTTACCTGCAGTCTCGCCAGTTTCACAGATGAGGAAACGGAAGCTCAGAGGACTTATGCCCTAGGCAGGGCTGGGGTTGAAACCCAGTTTTGTCTAGCGCCAAAGACTGTTTTCCCAACCACCAGACTCTCCTGCCTCCGGCTGCCTGTTATCGTCCATGGGGATCAAGAGGGTACGCGTGGGGCTCGTCCAAATGGCAGACGACTTTGAAAAATCCCTGCTTGCTTCTGGAATCCATTATTGGTGAGATTTACTTTTTTCTGTTTAGGCTAATATTGACATTAATTTACGTTTTGTGAGTTTAAAGTAGCTCATGGAAGCTGGGAAGGGGAATCAAGGAAGAAGTCAGACAGTGGGTGGAAATCAGCCTTATTGCACCAACAAGGTGGTGGCTGTAGAACTGGGTAACCGAGACTTGCCTATGTGTGCAGGTTTTATGGTAGATGATGAAATGATGAATTTCAGTCTGTGATGCAGGTTCATTGAGTTCAGACACTTCTAATTTAAAATTCACAGTGACCAAGCAGTGGCTGATTTAAAGCCTTTCTGTATTTACTTAGCAAAAAAAAAAAAAAAAAAAAAAAAAATTATTTTGGCAGGGTGCAGTGGCTCACACCTGTAATCCCAGCACTTTGGGAGGTTGAGATTGGCGGATCACAAGGTCAGGAGTTTGAGACCAGCCTGACCAATATGGTGGAGCCCCTGCTCTATTAAAAATACAAAAATTAGTCAGGCATAGTGGCGTGCACCTATAGTCGCAGCTACTTGGGAGGCTGAGGCAGGAGAATCACTTGAACCCGGGAGGTGGAGTTTACAGTGAGCCCAGATCGTGCCATTGCACTCCAGCCTGGGTGACAGAGAGAGACTCCGCCACCCACCACCCCCCAAAAAATTATACAAATGAATAAGGTAAACAAAGATGTCAGAGACTGTACTGTTTTGGGGCAGTGTTCAGTGGCTTGGTCACATGCATTTCTTTCCAGACAAAAATCCCTATTAAGTATGTGTCTTATTCCCAGTTTATTAACATGGTCCCTGCCAAGGATGCCTCTATGAGGCAGCTTTCTGTTAGGCCAGGTTGTCATCCTCCTTTTTAAAATGCTGAGATTAAGATTTTCTCCAATTAGGATCAGTCTTCCTTCTGATTTAATGAGGTTTGATTTGCTTCAGAAAATTTTTGTGACTGTACCTGACATACTTCAGCAGCGACTGACACCTAGCTTGCCACGGTGAGATACATGCATTTATTGTGTGTATAGAGAGAAGGGAGGATATCACCATGAACCAAAGAAACCCCAAGTAACTGCAACACAGAGAGTAGGTTCCCTTGCTCAAGACCCCCTTTTTTTCTCATGACCCTTTCTGGAAAAGATGAGCTGCCCTGGGAAAGATACTCTTTAGAAACATCAATTTCTGTGAAAACACAATCCAAAGAAAATGCAGAGGAAATCAGATGCCCATGTGCCTTTCTGGGCCAGCGCTTGTTTTTTGTTTTTTGTTTTTGAGATGCAGTCTCACTCTGTCACCAGGCTGGAGTACAATGGTGCGATCTGGGCTCACTGCAACCCCCGGCTCCCTGGTTCAAGCGAATCTCCTGCCTCAGCCTCCTAAGTAGCTGGGATTACAGGCACGGACAACCACGTCCAGCTAATTTTTGTATTTTTAGTAGAGATGGGGTTTCACCATGTTGGCCAGGATATTCTCAATCTCCTGACCTTGTGATCTGCCTGCCTTGGCGTCCGAGTGCTGGGATTACAGGTGTGAGCCACCATGCCTGGCCACCAGTGCTTGTTTTTAATGGGGGTGTCTAATACTTGTTCCCATAAACAGGCCCCTCTCTCTCCTTCATCTCATTCTTATTTACCCATCTGCAGCAAAAAAACACAAGGCTGCCTCTCTAGCTCCAAGAAGACTTAGATGTGATGTGGCTTACTTAGCACATATATCTTTTTTTTTTTTTTTTCATTCTTTTGGGTTGTTCAAGATAGAGAAAAGAAATTACAGGCTGGGTGCAATGGCGCATGCCTGTAATGCAGCACTTTAGGAGACTGAGGCAGGCAGATTACTGGAGGTCAGGAGTTTGAGACCAGGCTGGCAAACATGGCAAAACCCCATATCTACTAAAAACACAAAAATCAGCCAGGCATAGTGGTGGGTGCCTGTAATCACAGCTACTTGGGAGGTTGAGGCAGGAGAATCTCTTGAATCGGGGAGGCAGAGGCTGCAGTGAGCTGAGATCGTGCCAGTGCACTCCAGCCTGGGTGACAGAGAGGCTCCATCAAAAAAAAAAAAAAAAAAAAAAAAAAAAGAAAAAGAGAGAGAGAGAGAAAAAGAAATTACACACATGTTCAGGCTATGTAAAATTTTCCAAACTGCTAAGATCATGACCTGATATTGACTATTATTTAGCCTAGTGCAGTGGTCTAAGCTGTCTTTGACATGAATGAAGACATGTGAAAGAAAATCTAGACCAGTGTCATTCATTCATGCATGCATTCATTCAACAAGCATGTGCTAATTGATGGTCATATGCCATTTGTTGATGGTGAGCTGGATTGACTTGCCTCTTCCTAAGAGGATGAGCACTTCTAGTTTCTTTCTAGTGATGGTGATGGGTTTTCCTGATGCACAGCTTGCCTAGAGACTGCTTGTAAACCAGGATACTCATTTACAAGGATAGTTGAATAAGGAGTGTAAGGAAGACTGTTAAAGTAGAGGGACAGTCAACCACCCAGGCGTCCTGGCCACTATGTTCTGATCAGTTAGACTGCTGGACTCAGCTGTGAAGTGGCTTGTGATGATGGCAAAGGCTACAAATCAAGCTGATTTGCAAAATTTTATACATGGATGAAGGAGTCTTCTCTAAGTCCTTGACAATTGACCTCATACTGAGGGAGCTGCATAGGTGATAGGTACCTACCACTACAGACCCTTTTTATGGGAACATGAGCTCCAGTAGATGACGGTCAATGTGGACTCCATCAGTGATTCATGTGTCACTCCTAAAGAATAGAGTAAGTGGGACGGGCACAGTGGCTCATGCCTGTAATCCCAGCACTTTGGGAAGACCAGGTGGGCAGATTATGAGGTCAAGAGAGGGAGACCAGCCTGGCCAACATGGTGAAACCCCCTCTCTACTAAAAATACAAAAATTAGCTGGGCGTGGTGGCACACGCCTGTAGTTCCAGCTATTCGGGAGGCTGAGGCAGGAGAGTTGCTTGAACCCAGGAGGTAGAGGTTGCAGTGAGCTGAGATCATGCCACTGTACTCCAGCCTGGTGATAGAATGAGACTCTGTCACAAAAAAAAAAAATTAATAAAAATAAAAAAATTAAAAAAAGAAAAGAAAAAAAAAGAGTAAGTGAATTTATTTCCACTTCTATGGAGTCTATGCTCATTTGGAAAGGTTTCTGTTTAGGAAAGTAAATTTCAAATGATCATAACTTTGGCTTCCTTTACAGATTCAGGTTTACCTTGAGATTAACACACCCATTCTCAATTAAACAACAACAACAAAAAAAATGAAACCAGCTTATGCTCAGATTTCACTACTTTTTTTTTTTTTCAGTTTAGTAGCATTTCATTTTAAAAACCAGACCATGCTTTTTATTTTGTTTGTTTTTTTTTTTCACCCAAGAAGAGGCCCAGAATTGCAAAATCCTTTTCTTAGGTTTAATCCAAACATATGTTTCTCAGAACATTTGCTTTTACATGAATAATAAGTAGAAGAAAAGAAATGAGAGAAATAGATGATCTTTATTTTCACGTGGAATAATGTATAAAAGTACATGTAAGGCCAGGCGCAGGGGCTCATGCCTGTAATCCCAGCACTTTGGGAGGCTGAGGCAGGCAGATCATGAGGTCAGGAGATCGAGACCAACTTGGCCAACATGGTGGAACCCCTTCTCTACTAAAAATACAAAAATTAGCTGGGTATGGTGGCATGCACCTGTAGTCCCAACTACTCGAGAGGCTGCAGCAGGGGAATCGCTGGAACCTGGGAGGAGGAGGTTGCAGTGAGCCAAGATTGTGCCACTGCACTCCAGCATGGTGACAGAGTGAGACTCACTCCAAAAAAGAACATGCATGAGGCCAGGTGCTGTGGCTTACACCTGTAATCCCAGCATTTTGGGAAGCCAAGGGGGTGGATCACTTGAGGCCAGGAGTTTGAGATAAGCCTGGGCAACATGGGGAAACCCCGTCTCGACAAAAAAAATTTAGTCAGGTGTGGTGGTGCATACTGTAATCCCAGATACTGAGGAGGCTGAGGCATGAGACTGACTTGAACCTGGGAGGCTGAAGTTGCAGTGGGCAGAGATCACACTACTGCACTCCAGCCTGGGCAACAGAATGAGAATCTTGTCTCAAAAAATAAATAAATAAATAAATAAAAGTGCATGCATGAAAGATCTTTGAAACAATGAGAAGTTCTATAGGTGTATGTAAGATTGCAGTCATTAAAGCAGTGTGTTGTTGGTTAAAAATATTAGAACATAGATGAACAGAACACAGAAGACAACCATGAAGCAGATTCCAGAACATATAATGAGAATTTATGATAAAGGCGTTTTACAAACCATTGCTAAAAGGATGAATTATTTAATTAATGATGGTAAGGGAATGAAATATCTGAGAGAGGTCTCAAGTTACGTTTATCTTCACCATCAGAGAAAAAACCATGTCAGTTGGGCATGGTGGCTCATGCCTGTAAACCCAGCACTTTGGGAGGCCGATGAGGGTGGATCGAGAGATCCGGTCAGGAGATGAGACCATCCTGGCTAACATGGTGAAACCCCATCTCTACTAAAAATAAAAAAAAATTAGCTGGGCGTGGTGATGGGCACCTGTAGTCCCAGCTACTTGGGAGGCTGAGGCAGGAGAATGGCATGAACCCGGGAGGCAGAGCTTGCAGTGAGCCGAGATCCCACCAATACACTCCAGCCTGGGCAACAGAGCGAGACTCTGTCTCAAAAAAAAAGAAAGAAAGAAAGAAAGAAAAATGTCAAAATGACTTCAAGATGGATTGAGTAAAATGGAATAACAAACCCATTAAAAAAATTCAAAAGAAAATCTAAATTATCTCAGAGTCAAAGAGGACATTGTTATTTATTTATTTATTTTTTTATTTATTGAGATGGAGCCTCCCTCTGTTGCTGAGACTAGAGTGCAGTGGCACCATCTCGGCTCACTGCAACCTCCGCCTCCCCGGTTCAAGCATTTCTCATGTCTCACCACCCGAGTAGCTGGGACTACATGTGTGTGCCACTACGTCCAGCTAACTTTTGTATTTTTAGTAGAGACGGGTTTCGAAATGTTGGCCAGGCTGGTCTCGAACTCTTGACCTCAAGTGATCTGTCCGCTTCAGCCTCCCAAAGTGTGAGATTACAGGCATAAGCCACCATTTCTGGTGTAAGAGGACATTGTAATTTTTAAAAATCAATGGAAGAAATTAAAAAGGGAAAGACCCATAGATTAAATTATATAAACTGTAAAACATTTTTTTGGTTAAAATGTCATAAGCAAAATTAAAACACATATTACAACAAATACCAATCAAATATATTAAGAGCTTTAAAAATATCGTACAGGCTGGTACGGTGGATCACCTTTGTAATCCCAGTGCTTTGGGAGGTCCAGGTGGGAGCATTGGTTGAGCCCAGGAGTTTGAGAACAGCCTGGACATAGCAACATCCTGTCTCTACAGAAAATAAAAAATTAATCAGATGTGGTGACACATGCCTCTAGTCCTAGCTACTTGTGGGAGAATTACTTGAGCCCAGGAGTTCCAGGATGCAATGAGCTATGATTGCACACTGTACTCCAGCCTGGGCAACAGGGTAAAACCCTGTCTCTAAAAAACTAAAAAAAAATTATATACACATATATATGTAATGAATCTTTGCACCAAGAGAAAAGTAAGCAAAAAGTGGCTAGATGCGGTGGCTCACACCTGTATCCCAGCACTTTGGGAGGCCTAGGCAGGTGGATCATGAGGTCAGGAGATCAAGACCATCCTGGCTAACATGGTGAAACCCCGTCTCTACTAAAAATACAAAAAATAAGCTGGGCGTGGTGGCAGGTGCCTGTAGTCCCAGCTACCTGGGAGGCTGAGGCAGGAGAATGGTGTGAACCTGGGAGGCGGAACTTGCAGTGAGCCAAGATTGCACCACTGCACTCCAGCCTGGGTGACAAAGCAAGACTCCATCTCAAAAAAAAAAAAAAAAAAAAAAAAAAAGAAAAGAAAAGTAAGCAAAAACATAGATAATTCATAGAAAATTCATAGAAATACACATTAGTGAAAAATATATTTTAAGGAATTCAAACACACAAGGAACAAAATGATGATTTAAATGCAATTCTATGATTCTAGTTTTCCCTTATCAAATTAGCAAAGATAAGAAGAATACTTAATTCTAGTGTACCTTTGCAGGAAAACAAGCCCTTTCATGTACACGTGATGAATGTGTAAACTGCTAAAATATTTTTTGAAAACAATTTGTCAATATATATCAACAGTCCTAAAATATTTATGCCCTTTGCTCTAGTAATTTCATGTCACAAAGTCATCAGAGAGATACAGACCAAATTTATATCCTGAGATTTCATTGCAGCATTATTTATAATAATGAACAATTGGAAGCAACTCAAATATTCAACAGAGAGCAATTATAAACAACATTATGATACATCAAGAAAATTGAAGATTATGTGGCTGGTAAACATTTTGTGTTATGGTTTGGACATGGTCTGTCCCTGCTGGAATGCATGTTGAAATTTGATACCCAATGTAGATGTGTTGGGAGCTAGAGCCTAGTGGGAGGTGTTTGGGATTTGGGAACAGATCCATCATTAATAGATTAGTGCTCTTCTGCAAGGGTAAATGAATTCTCCCTCTGGCAGAAATAGATTAGAGAATAGAATAGAATAAAGAGCAGATTAAAAACGAAAACAAAAAAACAAACAAAAAAAACCAGTGGCTCACGCCTGTAATCCCAACACTTTGGGAGGCCAAGATGGGTGGATCACAAGGTCAGGAGATCAAGACTATCCTGGCTGACATGGTGAAACCCCGTCTCTACTAAAAATACAAAAAAATTAGCTGGGCATGGTGATGGGCGCCTGTATTCCCAGCTACTCTGGAGACTGAGGCAGGAGAATGGCGTGAACCTGGGAGGTGGAGTTTGCAGTAAGCCGAGATTGCACCACTGCACTCCAGCTTGGGCAACAGAGTGAGACTCTGTCTCAAAAAAAAAGAAAGAAAAAGAAAAAAAAAGTCTGGCTGGATGCAGGGCTCACACCTGCAATCCCAGCACTTTGGAGGCAGAGGCAAGAGCATGCCTTGAGTCCAGGAGTTTAAGACCAGCTTGAGCAACGCAGTGAGACCTCATCTCTGCAAAAATTAAAATTAAAATATTAGCCAAGCATGGTGGCATGGGTCTATAGTTCCAGCCACTCAGGAGGCTAAGGTGGGAGGATTGCTTAAGCCTGGAGGTTGGAGACTGCAGTGAGCTGTGATCGTGCTGCTGAACTCCAACCTGGGTGACAGTGTGAGACCCTGAAAAAAACAAAAGTCTGGCTTCCTCAGTTTTTCGTTTTTGCTTCCTTTCTTGCCATGTGATCTTTGCACAGCTCCACTTCCCTCCTGTTGTCTGCCTGGAGTGGAGGCTCTCACCTGATGCAACTGCCCAATCTTGAACTTTCCAACTGCGAGAATCATGAGCCAAATACATGTCTTTTCTTGGTAAATTACCCAGCCTCAGGTCTTCTGTAATAGCAACACAAAACAGACCAAGACATTTTGTTTTCAAAGAATATTCCATATCATGGGGAAAGTCTCATAATATGGTGTTATGTGAAAATAGATATACTGGTTCCATTTTGAAGTAAATATATATTTAAAAATGAAACTGGTAGAAAATATGCCAAATGTTAACTGGTTTTTCTCTTATTGATAGGATTACAGTGGAGCTTTTAGGTTTTGCTGTCTTCCAGATCTCCCCTCCCCTCCCCTCTCCTCACCTCCCCTTTCCTTTCTTTTTCAAGTAAGGGTCTTGCTCGGTCACCCATGACAGAATGCAGTAGTGCATTCATGGCACACTGTAGCCTTGAATTCCTAGGCTCAAGCAATCCTCCCATCTCAGCCTCTTAAGAAGATGAGACTACAGATGTGTGCCACCACACCTGGCTAATTAAAAAAAAATATGTATATATATGTAGAGACGGGGTTTGTACATATGTATATATTTGTAGAGATGGGGTTTCACTATGTTGCCACCCAGACTGGTCTTGAATTCCTGGCCTCAAGTGATCCTCCTGCCTTGGCCTCCCAAAGTGTTGGAATTACAGGCATAAGCCACTGCACCCAGCCCACATTTCTACCATAAGCCTGAATTGTATAATGCAAAACATAAATAATCAAATAGGATAGGTGGCAAATTTATTCCATTAAACTGAAAAGCACTGCCCAAGTGCAATTATTTATTATTCTCTAATACTGACCCTAAGCTCATTATCAATCAATCCAAAAGTGTGTTATCTCGATAATTCTAGACAATCCAAAGCCCTTCATCTAAAACTGAAGTTCCTTGTAGATCAGGTAGCCCTGGCTACTTTCCTGTTCGTGTTATTTACCATAACAGGCCAGCCTACTCCTGGTCCCCTAAACACTTCTGAGTCTCCTCTGCTCCATTTTTTTTTTTTTTTGAGATAGAGTCTTGCTCTTGTCATCCACGCTGGGCTCACTGCCACCTCCACCTCTGAGGTTCGAGTGTTTCTCCTGCTTCAGCCTCCCGAGTAGCTGGGACTACAGGCATGCACCACCATGCCTGGCTAATTTTTGTATTTTTAGGAGAGATAAGGTTTCGCCATTTTGGCCTACGCCGGTCTCAAACTCCTGACCTCAAGTAATCCACCTGACTCAGCCTCCCAAAGTGCTGGGATTGCAGGGATGAACCACCGCGCCTGACCCTTCTGCTCCTTTGCATATGCTGTTCTCTCCATCTGGAATTTTCTCAGTCTTTCTCCCTGCCTATCCAGGTCCCCAGGGGTTCAAATCAAGTCCTCTCTACTCTGGGAACATCTTCCTAGTCAAGCCTCTGACTTTCTGCATACCTTTGTTATATTAAATAATTCTCTGTTTTCTAACTTTCTCTGAAGGGGTCTGTTTGTGCAACTGGATTGCAAGCACCTTGTGGTGTCTAGTGTGATACTTAGTATATAAGAGTAGTGTTGGTGGGGCACAGTGGCTCACATCTATAATCCCAGCACTTTGGGAGGCCAAGGCGGGTGGAACACGAGTTCAGGAGTTCAAGACCAGCCTGGCCAAGATGGTGAAACCCCATCTCTACTAAAAATACAAAAAATTAGCCGGGCATGGTGGCGGGTGCCTGTAATCCCAGCTACTTGGGAAGCTGAGGCAGAGAATTGCTTGAACCCAGGAGGCGGAGGTTGCAGTGAGCTGAGACCACGCCACTGCACTCCAGCCTGGGCAACAGAGTGAGACTCTGTCTCAAAACAAACAAATAAACAAACAAAAGAATAGTGTTAGTATACAGCAAGTGCTCAATAAATACTGCAGATTATCTCATTTCTAAGATACTTGTGGCAACATGGTCCTCAATGTATTCAGGAAACCTTTTTTTTTCTTTGTGTATTTCCCCTCTACCCTCCCCAAATAAAGCCATTTAGAGACAGATGCACCAGACTTTGTGCAATCTCAGTGAGCCTATGAGCAGCCCAGACCGAACAGAAATTCAGCTGTTGGCTAGGCATGGTGGCTCACGCCCGTAATCCCAGCACTTTGGGTGGCCGAGGCAGGTGGATCACGAGGTCAGGAGATCGAGACCATCCTGGCTAACACGGTGAAACTCCATCTCTACTAAAAATACAAAAAAAAAAAAAAAAAAAAAAAAAAAAAAAAAAAAAAAAAAAAAAGATAAAGATAAAGAAAAGAAAAAAAAAAAAGAAATTCAGCTGTAAATCTAGCAGATGTTTATTATCCTCCCTCTTTCTTTTGTTTTTCACACACCTCTGTGCTGGAAAAGAGCTACCTGGTATATTAACTCTGTACACAGATGCTTGGACTTTTCTGTCTTTTTAACGTAAGAAAGAAAGGAGTTGTAAAATTTAAAGACTTCTTTTTTTAACTTTTAAAATAAATGAAATCGGCTGGGCATGGTGACTCACACCTGTAATCCTAGCACTTTGGGAGGCCAAGGCAGTTGGATTGCTTGAGGTCAAGAGTTCCAGACCAGCCGGGCCAACATGGTGAAACCACGTCTCACTAAAAATACAAAAATCAGCCACGAATTTTTTTTTTAATTACAAAAATACAAAAATTAGCGTGGCCTATAGTCCTAGCTGTTCAGAAGGCTGAGGCAAGATGATTGCTTGAACCTGGGAGGCGGCGGTTGCAGTGAGCGAAGATCATGCCATTGCACTCCAGCCTGGATGACAGAGCAAGACTCTGTCTAAAAAATAAAAATAAATAAAAAATAATAAAATAAATGAAATCATCTTCCATTTTAGTTATGGAGTTTAAGGGAGGGTGAGGCCTTCCTTACAGAGCTGGGGCCAGCTGTGTTTATACTGAACATCAGGGCCAGGGCCTAGGAATAGTGACAGGCGTGGATGGCCTGTGAAACTATCCTTGGCTAGCATGCATCTGCCCCTTCTCTCAACCATGCATCATTTGTCACTTGTGGGGAAGGTGGAGGGAAGAACAAGATGGCAGATGGAGGAAGAGAGGACTTGGAAACCCTCGTTTCTTCTTTTTTTTTTTTTTTTAATTTATTTATTATTATTAAACTTCAAGTTGTAGGGTACATGTGCATAACGTGCAGGTTTGCTACATATGTATACTTGTGCCATGTTGGTGTGCTGCACCCATCAACTCGTCATTTACATCAGGTATAACTCCCAATGCAATCCCTCCCCCCTCCCCCCTCCCCATGATAGGCCCCGGTGTGTGATGTTCCCCTTCCCGAGTCCAAGTGATCTCATTGTTCAGTTCCCACCTATGAGTGAGAACATGCGGTGTTTGGTTTTCTGTTCTTGTGATAGTTTGCTGAGAATGATGGTTTCCAGCTGCATCCATGTCCCTACAAAGGACACAAACTCATCCTTTTTTATGGCTGCATAGTATTCCATGGTGTATATGTGCCACATTTTCTTAATCCAATCTGTCACTGATGGACATTTGGGTTGATTCCAAGTCTTTGCTATTGTGAATAGTGCTGCAATAAACATATGTGTGCATGTGTCTTTATAGCAGCATAATTTATAATCCTTTGGGTATATACCCAGTAATGGGATGGCTGGCTCATATGGTACATCTAGTTCTAGACCTCGTTTCTTCTGGTTTGCTTCTGACTTGAACTGAAGCTCATGCCGTGTGAACTTGGGAACATTTTGATTTCTGGAAGGAGCTGCATGCAGAAGGTCTGACTGGATCAAATTAAAACTTTGGGTTTTAGGTAGGCACAGCCACACAAAAAGTTGAAATTGGCATGTCTTGTCCAAGACTACTTATCAATAAAGAAATAGACGTGGATCTCTGGCCTGGCCGTCTGGGACTGTGATGCCTCATTGTGGGGCCTGCCTGTAACTGAAGGTTCCGTATGAGTCACAGATTTCCCTGGTGCAAGGCATTAACCCAGTGGGTTGGTAACTGGGTTGAGGGAAAGAGAGAAATTTTTGTTTATGATCTCATTCCTATCAGAATGTTTCCAGATGCCCAAATACTTGATTTGAGCCTGATTGCTAAGAGACCTCCCATTGGGACCCAGCTGCCTGCACACAGGAGGGCGGTATTGGAATCATTTCAGATTTCTGCCAATTTGTTTTGAACCTGGGAGGCAGAGTTTGCAATAAGCTGAGATCGGGTTACTGCACTCCAGCCTGGACAATAGAATGAGACTCTGTCTCAAACAACAACAATAATGAAGAAAACTACTTATCATATATTATGCTGATTACCTGGGTGACAAAATTATGTGTACACCAAACCCCTAGAACATGTAACTTAGCCATGTGACAAACTTGCAGGTGTACCACCTGAGCCTAAAATAGAAGTTGAAAAGAAAAAGAAACACGCTATCCTGAAAGAAGTATTTGCTGGGTTTGAAAAGGATGGGTAATAGTTTGGCACTTGGGGAAAAAAATCAATGGAGAACAGGAGGGAGCTTTAAATTAAATATGGAAATAGGAGACAGAGGGACAGGGCCTGGGTTCAGCACCATGTGGGCCACACAGGAACTAGCTTGTAAATCCCTCTGATTTGACTTTTTTATTTTTTTAAGAGGGAGTCTCGCTCTGTTGCCCAGGCTGGAGGGCAGTGGCGTGACCTTGGCTTGCTGCAACCAACCTCTGCCTCCCAGGTTCAAGCAATTCTCCTGTCTCAGCCTCCCAAGTAGCTGGGATTACAGGTGCATGTCACCACGCCTGGCTAATTTTTTTGTATTTTTAGTAGAGATGGGGTTTCACTACATTGGTCAGGCTGGTCTCAAACTCCTGACCTCAGGCAATCCACCTGCCTCGGCCTCCCAAAGTGCTGGGATAACAGGCATAAGCCACTGCACCTGGCCTGGATTGACTTTGAAGGGCTCAAATCAAGTTTGCTTGTTAGGAAAAGAAGACAAGAAAGGAAATGCATGCACAGTTCCATGAACAGGGAAGTCTGGAAACGTAGAATGAATAGTTTGAACGTAATACGGAAAGTAATGGAGAATCACCAATGCAATGCCCAGCTGGGTCTCCTGGTTACAGAAGGCATGAAATCAGCATGCTCTGTCATTTCCATCTTGCAGACCAGTGAAAGATACCCTTAACAAGTGAAATATTCAAGTATTAAATCCAGGGAGAATGCCCTTCACTAAATAAGTTTTTGCTGGTGAAGTCTGTGTGCCAAGAAAGTCTGCAAGACATACTTAAATTTGTTCCCCAGTCTTTGGTTAAATAGATCATGTCATCCAAGGTATCAATGACTTGCTTCCACCAAGGAAGCTATTATGTCAGTGGTGCTGCATGATGACGTCATCATAGGATCCCTTAGACTCCAGACCAGACCGAGAGAGAGTTTGTTGTCGTGAACGCAGATATCCCTGCTAATGAGGAACATTGGCATGGAGGAGAAGGCCGCTCCAAATAAGATGAATTGCGGCAGATGGAGGGTCAAATTCTGTGTAGAGATCTTGAACATTCCGTAGGCTGTTCAGCCAAAATCTTGTCTTAGTTTTTCAGTAATGATAGATGACAAAGCCTGGGGTAAAAATAAATCCACTTGCATATTAGTTGTTTCTGGCTGGTTCAGCAGGAAACAGCATTGTTAACCTTCAGGGGACTGGGGGATGCTTGAGATCTAGAAGCTGGGGCCTCTTTAGGGGGAATGGTTGGGGAAGGCTGAGGGGCTACAGAGTCACCCAACGCTAAGTTCTTCCTCATTATTCTATTTTCTTAGTTATCGTGTAAATTTAATTTGGAGAAAGGCTCTTGTCGAGGCTGGTAATTGAAACATCTTTCTTAAATGTATCAGTTTAATTAAGGCCAGCAATTGCACTAGGTCAGGTACCTTCATTTCATCCTGAGTGCAGTTGTCATCCAAGCACTCTGCAGACTGGTTTATGTCCATCTGAGGCATAAATTCCACAGAAACCTTAATTGGTGAGCAGTAGAGAAAGCAGTTGGACCTGGAATACTGAGAGTCACTTAGCATTTGCCTTGTAACATTTTGGATGGATATTTTCCCTTTACCCTTCCTCCATTTTCAGAAACACTTGGAGAAGTAGAAGACCCACAGTGGCCCAATAGTGGCAATATCATTAAAAAAAAATACAAAGCTACAAGTCATTCACCTTTATAAAATACTGGTCTTATAGGTCTAAAATTAATTTTTTAATTATGTTTTTTTGAGACAGGGTCTCATTCTGTTGCTCAGTCTGTAGTGCAGTGGTGCGATCTCGACTCACTGCAACCTGTCTCCTGGGTTCAAGCGATTCTCCTGGGTCAGCTTCCCAAGTTGCTGGGACTACAGGTGCCTGCCACCAGGCTCAGCTAATTTTTGTGTCTTTAGTAGAGACGGGTTTCGCCATGTTGGCCAGACTGGTCTTGAGCTCTTGACCTCAGGTGATCCACCTCAGCATCCCAAAGTGCTGGGATTACAGGTGTGAGCCACTGTGCCCGGCAGGGTCTATAATTTAAATGAGAAAATTGCTGTATGTTTCTGGTGTTAAGAGTCCAAAAGTTTGGGTTCAGAAGAGTTAATGTCTACAGTTCCAAGGCATTCACAGGGAATAACGTATTGGCAGCATCTTTCTACTTAATAGATTTTCTTGGCCAGTCACAGTGGTTCACACCTGTAATCCCAGTACTTTGGGAGGCAGAGGCAGGTGAATCACGAGGTCAGCAGTTTGAGAACAGCCTGGCAAACATAGTGAAACCCCATCAAAGTGTGGCGTTTCTCTATAACTCGCTTGGTTACAACATTATGATAGTCCAAGATTATTTATATCTAATATAAAATGTGCCCATCTAGTGGACGTCTTGGGAATGGATGTGTTTTTAGTAGGATATTTTTTCTTTTGAAACCACTCATTTTATAATACAGGCAAAGAACAAAGAGCCAGATGTGACAGCTAGTTAAAAAAAAAAGATGCATACTATTCATACCTTATGTTTATTTGCTATCTTTATTCTAAGAAGTGCAAAGTGCTTTGAAGATGTCATATCGTCCCTCTCTGTATGTTATCACCATCTGAAGAAAGGGCTGGAAAAAGCCTGAAGTCAGGGAGTATGTTAGATGTCAGATGAGACTTTGGTTTTTTTATTAGGCACAATGTCTTGCTCTAGTTTGTACTCTATATACAGTGCTCCATAGCATCTTGGGACATAGCAAGATGCCTTTCACCTAAGTCATCCAAAAAAAAAAAAAAAAAAGAAAAGAAAACAGAAAACCCCTCTTTTGCACCCACTTAGTTGTTTTGCTGTAGCCCTAAGGCAAAAGCCTGAAAAAGCAAACAGCTCTCACCACACTGACTGAAGAAGCCAATTACTTGTTGGTCTGGTTCCTGCATGAGGCTGTCTGCAAAGTCCTTCTGCAAGGTGTACCCGCCCACTTACCAGTAACACAATTCCACGGGCACGGCTCTACAGAACTGGGGTTCAAAGACTTGTGAACTCACCCTGACTATCCCTGAGGCTAATGCCCAGAGGAATGCCCCCTATAGTAGATTGCATTTCAGAATCTTGGCTGATTAGACCATCTTTGGCAAATCCTTTGGACTTGAGGATTTCTTAATGACTACGAATTGAAATCCATTACTAACATTCAAAGTAGGAAGGGAAGCAACTCTGCAATTTCCTCCTGAGCTATTGATCCAAATTCCTTCACAGGTGTGCAGAATTCTACTGTGGCTAAGGCTGTACCGCTTGGGGATTAGAAAAGCAATCCACCACAAGCCCATACATTTCCTATGGGCGACAGAGCCATCACCGAAATGGAGGGCAGGCTGTTGCTATGTTTTCAGCGCTGATTGTCACACTCATTGAAGCACTTAACAAAAATTTTGGTCCAAAGGAAGGACACCCGGGCCTTTCACAGACAGACCTTTCACATTTTCTCCAGTCCCGTAGGCTGCTGCCCCTCCATGCTCACTGCACTGTAACCCTGGCACACACACCACCACTTCCTGAACACAGAGCTTTAGGTGACATATTTGTGAGAGTCATTAGTGCTGTTTGCCAAAGATTTCTGACTTTCCACCTTCTGGGCATGTGATGGGATTGCACTTCTGGGCCCCCTTGAGAGCGACTGGTCAATAACTTGTGAGAGGAAGTGATGGGTATCACTTCTGAGAAAGGGCAGTTAATTTTCGGTTCAAGACCTGGATTGAGTTCCCACCATAGCGACTAGCAGAATTCAAGTTGACTGCTCTGCCCGCACCTGCCCAACCCATTTATGTTAGCAGTGAGAAACAAATCTTTGGTAGTATAAGCCACTAAGATTTGGTAACTGGAACCAAACCTAGACTATAGTGATGGATAGACCTTTCTTTGATTTTTTACGTCTTTGCACGTGCTTTTTCTTCTGTTTAAAATCCACACCCTCCCTTCTCTGCTTAGCAAATTCGTACTGATCCTTCCAGTTTACAAATAATTTTTTTTTTTTTTCTGTGAAGCCTCTTCTGACACCTCCAGGAAGTTGGGCCTCTCTAATCTGTGCTTCCCTACAGCTCTCCGTGCTAACCTCCATTGTTGCCTTAATCGCATTTTATTCTTGCTGTCTACTTACATGTCTGCATTCCTTTTTTAGATGTTAACATCTTGGGGCCAGGAACTATGCTTCATTCATTTTTCTATCCACAGTGTCTGTTTCAAGTACAAGCTAAAAAATGCCCAAGAGAGAAATTAAGGCATTCCAGCAGGTTGGGGGATGCAGTTAAGGTCAGCCCACAGAGTTAGAATTCATAGTCTCAATGAGCTCAGATATACCAGCTCAGTCAGTAATTTCCCAAATATTGGAAGATATTTGTTAAAAGA
Organism: Chlorocebus sabaeus; assembly: GCF_047675955.1. Classification (NCBI taxonomy): domain Eukaryota; kingdom Metazoa; phylum Chordata; class Mammalia; order Primates; family Cercopithecidae; genus Chlorocebus; species Chlorocebus sabaeus. Next base: position 37,444,527 of record NC_132912.1, read on the forward strand.
TTGGTTTCTCTCTTTGCTTCAGCATTATCTGTCTATAGTTCAAATAGTTCAAAATAAAGTAAGACTATCTTACAATCAGTCTCGCCTCTCCTGATAATGGCACCTTTTTATAGAAAAAAAAATTTTAAAAGATATTGAATTTTGGTGAAAACGGTTTTTTTTTTTTTTTTTTTTTTTTTTTTGAGGCCACGTGGTCGTTTAGGCCTGGCTCTGCTTATATGAGGAAGCATACTTGTTGATATAATGCCCTAGGTTTTTATAAATGTACTTATGCAAATCATCAAATGCACCTCCCTCCATTGTTTGAAATATACTATTATGATGCAATGTAAATTGATAAGATTCTGTTTCAATGTCTGCTGTAGATAAAGTAAAATTCAGTTCAGGATAGAAAATTAAGGAAAATCCCATTTTTGTTTAGGGCTAGTTTCTCATATAAGAAGTAGGATATTTACTGTTGTAGTGTCCTTAATTTTATAAATGCATCTGTGCATCTCACGAAATTTGTCTCATTGAGTTGTTAAGAATAGACTCTTAATTCTAATATGAACTGACAAGATTGTTTCAATGTCAGTAGTAAAAGAAGCAAAATGTAGGTCTAGGAGAAAGTCTGAACTATTTTCAGGCCTAAGGTAGACATATACAGGTCAATGTCTTCCATGTAAATATCCAATGGGGTGTGTTCATTTAAAAGTCCCACGAAGTCTGAGAAAATGACATGAAGAAATGGTTTGGTTAAGAAAAATATATACATTTGGGGATTTTTAAAAGAAGTCATTTAATTCTTTTAATTTGGTTTTGAACAGCACTCCTCTTTATTCATTAAAAATGATTTTTATGGCCGAGTGTGGTGTCTCACGCCTGTAATCCCAGCAATTTGGGAGGCCGAGGTGGGCGGATCGCCTGAGGTCAGGAGGTCGAGACCAGCCTGACCAACATGGAGAAACCCTGTCTGTACTAAAAATACAAAAAATTAGCTGGGCATGGTGCAGGTGCCTGTAATCCCAGCTACTTGGGAGGCTAAGGCAGGGAGAATCTTGAACCCGGGAGGCAGAGGTTAGAGTGAACTGAGATCATGCCACTGCACTCCAGCCTGGGCAACAGAGTGAGACTCCATCTCAAAAAAAAAAAGATTTTTATATCATGGTGGACATCTGTTGTGGTTACCTCTTTGACATCCATTTCCCCTTCTTCTGGTAACAGCTGTTCAGTGTTTATCTGGTGCCTTTTATCTGAGTAACATTTTGACAGAAACATTATAATAGTTATAAAAACATTATAAAAAACATTATAAAAACATTATAAAAGTGCATGGCTTTGCGTCAGGCTGCTTGGGTTTTAATTACTCATGCTGGGTAACCTAGGGTATATTACTTAACTTTTCCAAATCCCGGTAAAAATGGGGCCAATGATATTATCTACCTCATAGGATTAATGAGAGAATTAATAAATAAAAATGGGCTGGGTGAGGTGGCTCATATCTGTAATCCCAGCACTTTGGGAGGCTGAGGCAGCAGGATGGCTTGAGGCCAGGAGTTTGAAGTTACAGTGATATATGATTACTCCACTAATTTTTTTCACCAATATATGTGACTCGTTTTTTTGTTTGTTTGTTTGTTTTGTTTTGTTTTTTCTCTGAGAAAACTGAAGGATTACTTCTTTGGAAATAAGCAGCTTTACTAGGACATGTCTTGATATTAACCATTTATGTATTTTCTGAAACATAATGTGCCTCTTTAGTCTGTGGATTTAAGCCTTTCATTATTTCTGGAAGGTTTTCTTGAATAACATCTTTAAATATGTTTTTATCGCATTATTTTAGTCTCTTCATAAGGGATCCCATTTGTGCATAAATTGCGCTTCGTATGTGTTTCATATAATTTTCTAGTTAATCTTACTCATTCCCATCTTATTTTCCCCTCTATTCTTGATTTGTGTTCTCCATTCCTTTTGAGGGTTTTTCTTTTTAAAATTTTCTTTTTTCCCTTTTGCCATTTCCAATGTAGCCTTTCTATCTATGGTATTTTGTTTCTTCTTTCCTTTTTTCCTTTTCTTTGAGATAGGGTCTTGCTCTGTCACTGAGGCTGGAGTGTAGTGGGATGTTCATGCTCACTGCAGCCTTGACTTTCTGGGTTCAAGCAAGCCTCCCGGCTCAGCCTCCCAAGTAGCTGGGACCACAGGAATGTGCCACCACACTTGGCTAATATTTAAATTTTTTTGTGAGGATGGGGTCTCATTAATGTTACCCAGGCTTGTCTTGAACTCTTGGGCTCAAGCAATCCTCCCATCTTGGTCTCTCACATCTCACAGTGCTGGGATTATAGGCATGAGCCACTGCACTTGGCCCTGCTTCTTCTTCTTCTTCTTCTTTTTTTTTTTTTTGAGACTGTCACTCTGTCTGTCACTCTGTCACCTAGGCTGGAGTGCAGTGGCGTGATCTCAGCTCACTGCAACCTCCACCTCCTGGGATCAACTGATTCTCCTGTCTCATCCTGTCTCAGTCTCCCTAGTAACTGGGATTACAAGCATCCGCCACCAGACCCAGCCAATTTCTGTATTTTTAGTAGAGATAGGATTTCACCATGTTGGTCAGGCTGGTCTCAAACTCCTGACCTCAGGCGATCTGCCTGCCAAGGCTTCCAAAAGTGCTGGGAATACAAGCATGAGCCACCGTGCCCAGCCTTTGCTTCTTTCTTGAACAACTCCAGCTTATGTTCTAATTCCTTCTATGGTTTTGCCCTATCTTCCCTGAGTAACTACATCTTTACTTTAAATTTCGTATTTTAGGTTAAAAAAATTGACGTGTTTGAACACAAATTTTATCTGTTCTCTAGTGAAATTTCTCTTGTGTTGATTCTCCACAGCAATTTATTTTCCTATTTCTTTGGTCTCCACTCCCCTTCCCTTCCTCCTTTATTTTTTATTTATCTTTTTTTTTATTACAAGGCCTGCATTGCCAGAGCTGCTGCTGCTTTTTCTCCCCCCGACCTGATTGGAGGAGTTTCGTTAAGATTTTATGCTGGTCCCTTCTTGATTTTTCATCATCTTTGAACTAGATGCATTCTTACATGAACAGCTACTTTCAAGAGGTTCATGCTAAGGAGCAGGCCCTGGACATCTAGGCTAGCTGGAATTCTCCTTGGGTCATGCTCAGTTTCCTTATGAACCAGGTGGGAAGATTCCTTTAGTCTTTACCTCTCCCAAAAGAAATCTGAAATTACGATGCAGAGTTCTTTGTTTTCTTGATGCCTCACTGACAGACTGCTTTTTGCAAAGGTGGCAGTTTTGTGTGATTCCTCATTTAGTTATGTGTTTCCTTGATGTTGATTCTAGTGCACATCATCAACAACTTATGTTAACCAGAAGTATATAAGAAATGAGCTCCAGTAACTCTCTACTATTTCTAGGAACTAAGGACACAGTTTAGGATGTTAACAGTTCTACAGCATTTGCGAGAAGAGCCCCACCCACCTCCAATTTAAGAGTGCTGTCAAAAAATCCAATTTAATGGAGAGGATAATGCCCTTTTTTTTTTTTTTTTAATTGAGATGGAGTCTCTGTCAGTCCCCAGGCTGGAGTAGAGTGGTACAATCTCGGCCCACTGCAACCTCCACCTCCCAGGTTTGGATGATTCTCGCCTCAGCCTCCCAAGTAGCTGGGACTATAGTTGTGTGCCACCATGTCCAGCTAATTTTTGTATTTTTAGTGGAGATGGCGTTTCACCATGTTGGCCAGGATGGTCTCGATCTCCTGACCTTGTGATCTGCCTGCCTTGGCCTCCCTAAGTGCTGGGATTATAGGCGTGAGCCACCATACCCAGCCTTTTTTATTTTATTTTTTTTTTTTTTTTGTATTTTTAGTACAGACAGGGTTTCCCCATGTTGGCCAGGCTGCTCTCGAACACCTGACCTCAGGTGACCTGCCTGGCTCGGCCTCCCAAAGTGCTGGGATTGCAGGCAAGAGCCACCACACCTGGCCCCAACTTTTAATAATAAGGCTGTGTTTTTCTAAGCAATGTTCCTTGTTGAGATTTAAATAAGTTTTTGGGATGTATCTGTATGAGATAATCTAGCAAAATATTTTGATCAATATACTTTTGGGGCAAATAATTCTTAAGTTTTCAAAGACAAAGTAATGATATTCCAGATAAGCTTTTTATCATATGAAAATAGATATTGATTTAGGAGTTCTAAAAGTCATCTAGTTTATGTACCATTCTCCCTTCTACAACCTATATTTTGTAATTCAGGTAGGTAGTTTCTAACACACACTTAGTGGCAGATCTGAGACTTGAGCCTGGTTTCTGGACTTCTGGTTCTTCCCAAATGGCTTACAGTACCATTTGCCTCCCAGGTTCAAGCGTTTCTCCTGCCTCAGCTTACCTTGGTTTCTGGACTTCTGGTTCTTCCCACAACCCCAGCTTGTCTTTCTGGTTTATTGCTTTGCATTTGAGAGGATGAATGGAGATAATTTTGAAATTTTCAAACTTAATCTGCATATTTGCCTTACAAAGTTTTTATTTCTCCCCCAAACCATTTGCCCAGTAGTGAAACTGGGCCACATTAAGCATGATCTATTGGCAAGAGGGTTGGTTGGAAAAGTTTGATGGGTATAAAATTAGTAACTCTTAGTGATGGGATATTAAAAGTGTTTCTTTGGGCTCTTTAACTAAAATTTTAAGGGCTTTAGGGAAATATGAAAGTGTAAGACCTAAGCTTTAGTAATCTAGACTATGTGGCAGAGCTTACTGGAGTGAAATTGAAGGGGAACAGATGGCCTTTTTTTTTTTTTCTTTCTTTCTTTCTTTTTTTTTTTTTTTTTTTTTTTAAAGAGTTTTGCTCTTGTTGCCCAGGCTGGAGTGCAATGGTGCGATCTTGGCTTACAGTACCATTTGCCTCCCAGGTTCAAGCGTTTCTCCTGCCTCAGCTTACCGAGTACCCCGGATTACAGGCATGCACCACCACACCCAGCTAATTTTGTATTTTTAGTAGAGACGGGGTTTCACCATGTTGATCAGGCTGGTCTTGAACTCCTGACCTCAAGTGACCCACCTGCCTAGGCCTCCCAAAGTTCTGGGATTACAGGAGTGAGCCACCGCATCTGGCCTTAGCTCTCACTTCTAAGTGAGAACATGTGGTATTTGACTTTCTAAATGAGTTATTTCACCTAAGATAATGACCTTCAGTTCCAACTATGTTGCTGCAAAAGACATGATTTCATTCTTTTTTTAAATGGCTGAGTAATAGAGAATCAGTATTTCTTTAGCTGTGGGGATAAAAGCTGAGAATAAGAATTGTTTGCATGAGCTCTGGTGGCTGTTCCTGAGGCCAGGGAGCAAGGGAAACATAGCACAGAACCAGGTAAGACAAGAGGAGAAGGAATCAGAGTGGGAGCAAGGGAAGGAGAAAGAAAGGACAAGAAGACACTGATGGTGGGGCATGGGAAAGCGTCAGTTGGGATGTTAGTTGACTTATGCCTTGGTTCCCATTGTTCGTATTATCTAACCTTCGGCACAAGTAAAATACATGATAGTTTTTCAAATACATTTCTTTTTTTTTTTTTTTACTTTATTTATTTATTTATATATTTATATATTTATTTATTTATATACTTTAAGTTCTAGGGTACATGTGCACAACGTGCAGGTTCGTTACATATGTATACATGTGCCATGTCATTGTGCTGCACCCATTAACTCGTCATTTACATTAGGTATATGTCCTAATGCGATCCCTCACCACCCCCTCTCCCTACAATAGGACCTGGCGTGTGATGATCCCCTTCCTGTGTCTTAGTGATCTCATTGTTCAATTCCCACCCATGAGTGAGAACATGTGATATTTGATTTTCTGTTCTTGCGATAGTTTGCTGAGAATGATGGTTTCCAGCTGCATCCATGTCCCTACAAAGGACACAAACTCATCCTTTTTTATGGCTGCATAGTATTCCATGGTGTATATGTGCCACATTTTCTTAATCCAGTCTGTCACTGATGGACATTTGGGTTGATTCCAAATCTTTGTTATTGTGAATAGTGCCACAATAAACATACGTGTGCATGTGTCTTTATCGCAGCATGACTTATAATCTTTTGGGTATATCCCCAGTAATGGGATGGCTGGGTCAAATAGTATTTCTACTTCTAGATCCTTGAGGAGTTGCCACACTGTTTTCCACAATGGTTGAACTAGTTTACAGTCCTACCAACAGTGTAAAAGTGTTCCTATTTCTCCACATCCTCTCCAGCACCTGTTGTTTCCTAACTTTTTAATGATTGCCATTCTATCTGGCATGAGATTGTGGTTTTGATTTGCATTTCTCTGATGGCCAGTGGTGACGAGCATTTTTTCATGTGTCTGTTGGCTGTATGAATGTCTTCTTTTGAGAAGTGTCTGTTCATATCCTCTGCCCACTTTTTGATGGGGTTGTTTGTTTTTTTCTTGTAAATTTGATTGAGTTCTTTATAGGTTCTGGATATTAGCCCTTTGTCAGATGAGTAGATTGCAAAAATGTTCTCCCATTCTGTAGGTTGCCTGTTCACTCTGATGGTAGTTTCTTTTGCTGTGCAGAAGCTCCTTAGTTTAATTAGGTCCCATTTGTCAATTTTGGCTTTTCTTGCCATTGCTTTTGGTGTTTTAGACATGAAGTCCTTGCCCATGCCTATGTCCTGAATGGTATTACCCAGGGTTTCTTCTAGGATTTTTATGGTATTAGGTCTAACATTTAAGTCTCTAATCCATCTTGAATTAATTTTCATATAAGGAGTAAGGAAAGGATCCAGTTAGAGCTTTCTACTTATGGCTAGCCAATTTTCCCAGCACCATTTATTAAATAGGGAATCCTTTCCCCATTTCTTGTTTTTCTCAGGTTTGTCAAAGATCAGATGGCTGTATATGTGTAGTATTATTTCTGAGGGCTCTGTTCTGTTCCATTGTTCTATATCTCTGTTTTGGTACCAGTACCATGCTGTTTTGGTTACTGTAGCCTTGTAGTATAGTTTGAAGTCAGGTAGCGTGATGCTTCCAGCTTTGTCCTTTTGGCTTACGATTGTCTTGGCAATGTGGGGTCTTTCTTGGTTCCATATGAACTTTAAAGCAGTTTTTTCCAATTCTGTGAAGAAAGTCAATGGTAGCTTAATGGGAATGGCATTGAATCTATAAATTACCTTGGGCAGTATGGCCATTTTCACAATATTGATTCTTCCTATCCATGTGCATGGTATGTTCTTCCATTTGTTTGTGTCCTCTTTTATTTCACTGAGTAGTGGTTTGTAGTTCTCCTTGAAGAGGTCCTTTACATCCCTTGTAAGTTGGATTCCTAGGTATTTTATTCTCTTTGAAGCTATTGTGAATGAGAGTTCATTCATGATTTGGCTCTCTGTTTGTCTGTTACTGGTGTATAAGAATGCTTGTGATTTTTGCACATTGATGTTGTATCCTGAGACATTGCTGAAGTTGCTAATCAGTTTAAGGAGATTTTGGGCTGAGACAATGGGGTTTTCTAAATATAGAATCATGTCATCTGCAAACAGGGACAATTTGACTTCTTCTTTTCCTAACTGAATCCCCTTGATTTCTTTCTCTTGCCTGATTGTCCTAGCCAGAACTTCCAATACTATGTTGAATAGGAGTGGTAAGAGAGGGCATCCCTGTCTTGTGCCAGTTTTCAAAGGAAATGCTTCCAGTTTTTGCCCATTCAGTATGATATTGGCTGTGGGTTTGTCATAAATAGCTCTTATTATTTTGAGATATGTACCTTCAGTACCGAATTTACTGAGAGTTTTTAGCAGGAAGGGCTGTTGCATTTTGTGAAAGGCCTTTTCTGCATCTATTGAGATAATTATGTGGTTTTTCTCTTTGGTTCTGTTTATATGCTGGATTACATTTATTGGTTTATGTATGTTGAACCAGCCTTGCATCGCAGGGATGAAGCCCACTTGTTCATGGTGGACAAACTTTTTAATGTGCTGCTGGATTGTTTGTCAGTATTTTACTGAGGATTTTTGCATCAATGTTCATCAGGGATATTGGACTAAAATTCTCTTTTTTTGTTGTATCTCTGTCAGGTTTTGGTATCAGGATGATGTTGGCCTCGTAAAATGAGTTAGGGAGGATTCCCTCTTTTTCTGTTGATTGGAATAGTTTCAGAAGGAATAGTACCAACTCCTCCCTGTACCTCTGGTAGAATTTGGCTGTGAATCCGTCTGGACCTGGACTTTTTTTGGTTGGTAGGCTATTAATTATTGCCTCAATTTCAGAGCCTGCTAATGTTCTCTTCAGTGATTCAACTTCTTCCTGGTTTAGTCTTGGGAGAGTGTAAGTGTCCAGGAAATTATCCATTTCTTCTAGGTTTCCTAGTTTATTTGCATAGAGGTTTTTATAGTATTCTCTGATGGTACTTTGTGTTTCTGTGGGGTCAGTGGTGATATCCCCTTTATCATTTTTTATTGTGTCTAATTGATTCTTTTCTCTTCTTTATTAGTCATGCTAGTGGTCTATCAATTTTGTTGATCTTTTCAAAAAACCAGCTACTGGATTCATTGATTTTTTGGAGGGTTTTCTGTGTCTCTATCTCCTTCAGTTCTACTCTGATCTTAGTTATTTCTTGCCTTCTGCTAGCTTTTGAATGTGTTTGCTCTTGCTTCTCTAGTTCTTTTAATTGTGATGTTAGATCTTTTCATTGTTATTTTAGATCTTTCCTGCTTTCTCTTGTGGGCATTTAGTGCTATAAATTTCCCTCTACACACTGCTTTAAATGTGTCCCAGAGATTCTGGTATGTTGTATCTTTGTTCTCATTGGTTTCAAAGAACATCTTTATTTTTCCCTTCATTTTATTATGTACCCAGTAGTCATTCAGGAGTAGGTTGTTCAGTTTCCATGTAGTTGAGCTGTTTTGATTGAGTTTCTTAGTCCTGAGTTCTAGTTTGATTGCACTGTGGTCTGAGAGACAGTTTGTTATAATTTCTGCTCTTGTACATTTGCTGAGGAGTGCTTTACTTTCAACTATGTGGTCAATTTTAGAATAATTGTGATGTGGTGCTGAGAAGAATGTATATTGAGTTGTTTTGGGGTGGAGAGTTCTGTAGATGTCTATTAGGTGTGCTTGCTGCAGAGTTGAGTTCAATTCCTGGATATCCTTGTTAACTTTATGTGTCGTTGATCTGTCTAATGTTGACAGTGGGGTGTTGAAGTCTCCCATTATTATTGTATGGGAGTTTAAGTCTCTTTGTAAGTCTCTAAGGATTGCTTTATGAATCTGGGTGCTCCTGTATTGGGTGCATATATATTTAGGATAGTTAGCTCTTCCTGATGAATTGATCCCTTTACCATTATGTAATGGCCTTCTTTGTCTCTTTTGATCTTTGTTGGTTTAAAGTCTGTTTTATCAGAGACTCGAATTGCAACCCCTGCTTTTTTTTGTTTTCCATTTGCTTGGTAGATCTTCCTCCATCCCTTTATTTTGAGCCTATGTGTGTCTGCATATGAGATGTGTCTCCTGAATACAGCAAACTGATGGGTCTTGACTCTTTATCCAGTTTGCCAGTCTGTGTCTCTTAATTGGACCATTTAGTCCATTTACATTTAAGGTTAATATTGTTATGTGTGAACTTGATTCTGCCATTATGATATTAGCTGGTTATTTTGCTCGCTAGTTGATGCAGTTTCTTCCTGGCATCGACAGACTTTACATTTTGACATGTTTTTGCAATGGCTGGTACCTGTTGTTCCTTTCCAGGTTTAGTGCTTCCTTCAGGATGTCTTGTAGGGCAGGCCTGGTGGTGACAAAATCTCTAAGTGTTTGCTTGTCTCTAAGGATTTTATTTCTCCTTCACTTATGAAACTTAGTTTGGTTGGATATGAAATTCTGGGGTGAAAATTCTTTTCTTTAAGAATGTTTAATATTGGCCCCCACCCTCTTCTGGCTTGGAGCGTTTCTACCTAGAGATCTGCTGTTAGTCTGATGGGCTTCCCTTTGTGTGTAACCTGACCTTTCTCTCTGGCTGTCCTTAACATTTCTTCCTTCATTTCAACTTTGGTGAATCTGACAATGATGTGTCTTGGAGTTGCTCTTCTCAAGGAGTATCTTTGTGGCATTCTCTGTATTTCCTGAGTTTGAATGTTGGCCTGCCTTACTAGGTTGGGGAAGTTCTCCTGGATGATATCCTGCAGAGTGTTTTCCAACTTGTTTCCATTTTCCCCATCACTTTCAGGCACACCAATCAGACGCAGATTTCGTTTTTTCACGTAACCCCATATTTCTTGGAGGCTTTGTTCTTTCCTTTTTACTCTTTTTTCTCTACACTCCTCTTCTTACTTAATTTCATTCATTTGATCTTCAATTGCTGATACATCTTTCTTCCAGTTGATCGAGTCAGTTACTGAAGCTTGTGCATTTCTCATGTAGTTCTCGTGTTATGGTTTTCATCTCTGTCAGTTCTTTTATAGGCTTCTCTGCATTGATTATTCTAGTTATCCATTCATCCATTCTTTTTTCAAGGTTTTTAGTTTCTTTGCACTGCTTATGTAGTTCCTCCTTTAGCTCTGAGAAGTTTGATCAACTGAAGCCTTCTTCTCTCAACTCATCAAAGTCATTCTCCATCCAGCTTTGTTTCGTTGCTGGCAATGAGCTGCATTCCTTTGGAGGGGGAGATGCGCTCTGATTTTTTGAATTTCCAGCTTTTCTGCACTGCTTTTTCCCCATCTTTGTGGTTTCATCTGCTTTCGGTCTTTGATGATGGTGACGTACTGATGGGGTTTTGGTGTGGGTGTCGTTTCTGTTTGTTAGTTTTCCTTCTAACAGTCAGGACCCTCAGTAGGTCTGTTGGAGTTTACTTGAGGTCCACTCCAGACCCCGTTTGCTTGGGTATCAGCAGTGGAGGCTGCAAAAGATAGAATATTGCTGAACAGCAAGTGTTGCTGTCTGATTCTTGCTCTGGAAGCTTCATCAAAGGGGTGTACCCCGCCGTGTAAGGTGTGAGGTGTCATCTGCACCTCAGTTGAAAATGCAGAAATCACCCCTCTGTGTAGCTCAGGCTGTGAGCTGGAGGCTGGGGTTCTTATTCGGCCATCTTGGGCGCACCCACCTCTCAAATATATTTGTTATTGAAGGGGATTTTGTTTGCCTTGGACTTTGGTAATGTGCCCCAACTATAAGAGAGTTTCCTTAATAATTCTTCTCAACTATCCCTCTTGGAAATTGGGTTCATGGATTTATTCTATATCTAACCAGCAAGTGAATCCTCTATTTGCTCTTCTCAGTTTGGAGAACTTTAAGCTAACCATCTTTGAAAGATGGAAACCAGCATGGAGGCCCTAGGAAAGGGGATGCCAGTGTGTCTTCTGACCTCTTTGGGGTCAGAGAAGGGGCCGAGGGAGAGCAACTGGCCTGCTTCCACTCCGACCAGAGTCAGACCTGGGCAGAAGGTTCTGGATGAAGTTTCCTATTCAGGGAGCAGATTTTGTTTTGTTTTGTTTTGTTCTTTTACAGTGAAATTGGAATGGTCCTGGGAAATTGGAACAGGTGTCCCCAGTCAAGAGACAGGTCTGTTTACCCAACTCCGTAGAGGGGCCCCGAGGGAGAGGAAGCGTTGATACCAAAAAAACTAAAATTTTCTGATCAAGAGGTAGCCCCTGCAGGTTGGGGACCAGGGAACTGGAGTACATGGACTGCTCTCTGACAGGTGGACACGAGGAGTGGGGCGGGTAGGCCAACGTACAGCTGGGAGATGGGAGTCCGAGGGAATTCTCTGGGTTACTTTTGGCAGCCCACAGGAAAGCAGGTGCTGCCCTGCCACTGGGACACCCTACTAAGCTAGCCGCCTGTGGGACTCTCCGAATGGGCTGAGGGGCAGAGGATCACTTTCCACTGACTCTCTGGGAGGAGAGAGGGAGATGCCAGAAGGGGCCAAGCGTGAGCCAGGGTAGCCAGGCTGGCCAGGCCCACCGGCAGCTCCAACCCAGCGCCGGGGCACCCGCGCGGCCGCCAAACACTCGCAGAAGTTTTGCTCCCAAAGGGACCAGGAGGCAGCTGCTGGCGCGTCCTGCTCATGCCAGCCTGGAGGCTCCCAGCCTTGCTCCTCGCGGTAGGTCCGGAAACTGACGTGAAACCGATTTGGTGCAATGCGAATGAGCTCCCATCCGCAACCTCCATCCCAGCTGCAGCCGCCCTTTGCCATAGCAAATGGCCCCCACCCCAGCCCGCGCTGTCACTGGCCACAGCTTGGGAAGGCGCCCCGCCCTGGGTGCCCCGCATCCTGCCGTCACGCACCCCCGCCCGCCCGGAGCTTCCACGCCAAGCAGAGTAGCCCCTTCCAGCCGGAGACAGGAAAGCCCTGGTGCCCCCAGACTTGGCTCCGCTTCCAGCTCCCTGAGGGGCTGGGCCTCTTCGCGCCCTGCACCTGCCCAGGGCTCGCACCCGCCCTCCCCGGGGCTCCAGGGGAGGCGACGGCAGCAGCCCCGCGCTCCTGGGAGGGGAGCGGGACATCCCCGAAGGCTGCACGTGGGAGGCGGGGAGCGGGGCGCAAGGGGAGGGCGGGGAGCCAGTGGGATGGGGAGGAAGGAGAAGAGGAGCGAGCTGGAGGGAGCGCCGTGGGCGGCAGGGAGGGAGCGGGAGGGAGGCAAGAAAGTAGTAGAAAGTGAGGCTGGCAGGCTCCGGCAGGAAGTCTGTGCCCGAGAACAGCAGAAATAAGAGCCTGGGAGAGACCACGGTGGCGGCGGCGAGAGCCCAAGAGGAAACTGAAGAGGAGGAAGCTGCGCCGCAGCCCGAGGCGGCTCTCCCTCCCCAGTGCGCCCCAGGCCGCCCCTCCGCGCGGTATTAGTCGGTCATGGCCCGGGAGAATGGTGAGAGCAGCTCCTCCTAGAAAAAGCAGGCTGAAGACATCAAGATGACCTTAGAGTTCAAGGAGACCCTCGGAACGTAAGTGGGGACCGGGGAGGCGAGGGTGGATGTGGCGGCAGCGGGGGCTGCAGGAGCGGCTCAGGCTGCCGCCGCCGCTGCTGCCACCACCATCGCGGCAGGAACCCGGCACGTTGCCGCGTCCTCAGTGTCCCATTCTCGGCGCTACGGAGTTCCCTGGGCGCGCCCAACATGTGGGCCTGCGACCCCCAGGTGGGCGCCGTTCCTGGGAGGGGGAGAGGGCAGCGCCGGGCTGTCAGGGAGCAGCCCACAAGGGCGGGCGACTTCCCACTTCCCTTGACACCGCAGCCCTCTCCGCTCCCTTTTCCCCAAGCGTGGCTGTGGGCTGAGCATGTTGGGGATGGCTGTTTACCGGCTGTGTGGGTTTACTCGTCCTGTGCCTGGGCTCACCACGTTGGGGAGACCTGGTCAAGAGAAGATCAGCCTCTAGTCATTCCCGTTTGTGTGCTTACATCTTGTATTCCTACGGAATTGACATCTGCATGTACGAGGTGTAGGCAAGACTTTGGGTGGCCACGGTAGGATGAAGGGGAGGGCTTCGCAGTGCTCACGGTCACACGTGGGCAGAGCCTCACAGGAGGGTCTGTGCATTTCACGGGGGTTCCGCAGCAGGCGCCAGGGAGCGCGTCTCCAAGGGAGGGTCTGGGTGCGTCACTGAGCCGGCGGCTCTCTCCCGGGCTGCATTGAGTCCCATGCTGATGGCTGAGTCTCAAGAGAGCAGAAATAATCCGAAGTCAATTGCAGGAATTCTCCAAGGATGTGCTGCTCAGCTTGGCTGCTGTTCCCTTTCTGCCCAGGAGTTGGGTCTTGTTTGCTTTGTTTTGGAGAGGCTCAGAATAGATGGGGAGGCTCATAGTGAAAGAGAATCAGGACCTGCCGAATGATCTGAAGTTCGTTATTTTCTTCCCTCATACGACCAGTATTTGTTGTGCATTAGTATCTGTCAGTGTATGTGTATTCACGCACAGGTGTGCAGTCTGAAATACACATTTTGCAGGGGTTCAGGGAGGTGTTGATTAGGCTGGGAAAAAAAGAGGAGGTATTTCATGGGATTAATCAGTGCATTGTTGGGTGCTCTTTCTTTCATTCCTTTTTTTCTGTGTGCTTGTTTCTGTGCTTGGTCTGTTTTTCCAGCACCACATTACCCAGGTTGTTTTCATGTCCAGGCTCAGGGTCTGCTGCTGTTCAGTCATTTCCCCGTAATTACCCTCACGCCTCATGCAGATCTGCAGGGGGTCCCCCTGAGAGAAGTTATGAAGGTGGTGTTCCCAGCCCTGCCTCTTGATTCCTGGGAAGGCACACACTGAGGACTAAAGTGGGGTCTCCCTGCTGTGGCTGCTGCCTTTCAGGGAGGACACCTATTTGCTGTCTTTGTTGGAATGAAAACAGAAAAAGGGGTAGCTTTTTAATAAAGAGGGGTTTGGGGTTGCCTCTCAGTGCAGCCAGGTAAGGGGTTAGTTTGGGTCAAAACTTTTGAAAATTGCCACTGAGGTTTATTCAGGTTTGGAGTTGTGATTCTGAGATGCTCAAGTTACTGAGAAACAAGAAGCATGGCCTTTGCCTGTCATGCAGGACCTGCGCTGTGGCCACTGATGAGGGGATGGGAGAGCGTGGGGACCCACGCGGTGTGAGTGCCTTCCTGTCTATGGCTTGTTCCCGCTTGAGATTCCACACTGGCTTCCTGCATGAAGCTTCTGGGTTACTGATACACTGTAACCTAACTGACTCCTGCAGCTGCACCTCTGCAGTGGCGGGGCTGCTGAGGCTTGGGGAGCTGTGGCTCCTGCTGGAGCACGGTGTTTAGAGATGACTGCACGTGGTTTCCACCTTGGGGAAAAATGGGGATTTTCCCTCTGGCAGAACAGTCTCTTGGACTCCAGCCATGTTCCCTGTGAGCTTTGGGAATGGGTCTCTCTTAGGGTCCCAAAACATTACCTTCTGCCTGGGATGGAATTCTTTGCAAAGGAACTTCCCACTGTAGTGCTGGCAGAGGACCTTAGCAAGCTATTAAGTGGTGGAGCTGATATTCACAGATAGGCAGAGCAACTTTTGATTATCCATACAGGGTTGACATACTTTGTAGATTTTGTAATGGCAAATACTTAGTAAATAATTTGACTTAACTTTAGTATTTGGAAAACTAACTTCAATATTAATGTAAAGAAAAAAACCAACCCCATCAAAAAGTAGGCAAAGGATATGAACAGACACTTCTCAAAAGAAGACATTTATGCAGCCAACAGACACATGGAAAAATGCTCATCATCACTTGCCATCAGAGAAATGCAAATCAAAACCACAATGAGATACCATCTCATGCCAGTTAGAATGGCAATCATTAAAAAGTCAGGAAACAACAGGTGCTGGAGAGGATGTGGAGAAATAGGAACACTTTTACACTGTTGGTGGGACTGTAAACTAGTTCAACCATTGTGGAAAACAGTGTGGCAATTCCTCAAGGATCTAGAACTAGAAATACCATTTGCGCAGCCATCCCATTACTGGGTATATACCCAAAGGATTATAAATGATGCTGCTATGAAGACACATGCACACATAAGTTTATTGCGGCACTATTCACAATAGCAAAGACTTGGAATCAACCCAGATGTCCGTCAGTGACAGACTGGATTAAGAAAATGTGGCACATATACACCATGGAATACTATGCAGCCTTGAAAAAGGATGAGTTTGTGTCCTTTGTAGAGACATGGATGCAGCTGGAAACCATCATTCTCAGCATACTATTGCAAGAACAGAAAACCAAACACTGCATGTTCTCACTCATAGGTGAGAATTGAACAATGAGATCACTTGGACACAGGAAGGTTATCATCACACACCGGGAGGGATAGCATTAGGAGATATACCTAATGTAAATGACGAGTTAATGGGTGCAGCACACCAACATGGCACATGTATACATATGTAACAAACCTGCATGTTGTGCACATGTACCCTAGAACATAAAGTATAATAATGATAATAATAAAAAGAAAACATAATGGGCCAGGCGTGGTGGCTCACACCTGTAATCCCAGCACCTTCGGAGGCCAAGGCCAGTGGATCACTTGAAGTCAGGAGTTCGAGACCAGCCCGGCCAGCATGGTGAAACCTGGTCCCTACTAACAATACAAAAATTAGCCTGGTGTGGTGGTGCATGCCTATAATTCCAGCCACTCGGGAGGCTGAGGCAGGAAAATCACTTGAACCTGGGAAGAGGAGGTTTCAGTGAACTGAGATTGCACCACTACACTCCAGCCTGGGTGACAGAGTGAGGCTCAGTCTCAAAAAATACATAAATAAATAAATGAGTAAGAAAACATAATGATGGCAATAATGATAGCATAATGTTATCAAAATTTGGAAGCATTTCAGAGCTTTTGGATTGCCATCATTTTGCCTCTGTGAACTTTTTAGAAGTGGTCCCCAGTTCAAGATGCCTGCTGTACCCTGGGCCACAACCAGTGACCCTGGCCTAAGTCTTAATGTGGAGGTGACTTCTGGTCCCTTCAGTGTGGATTTTGAGTCTAGACCCTTCTCTTGTTTTGAATGAAATCTAACAAAAATGAAAGGCATCAACAATTGACCACTGCCATTCATTTCCAAAGTATGCCGCAGTTGCAATCACTTTGTTTGCCCCACTTTCACCATATGTCTTTAAGATACGAAGGTAAGAAAGCCTTGCAAGAAGCAGGGCTGTCAGCTCACAGTGTTCACATGTGTTTAAAATAAAGAATTGCAAAGGCTGGAGGAACACTCACTTTGCTGGACTTTGTAATCTGGTATCGACTGTCTTATCCAGGTATCTCGCCTCATGGAACTGAGCATTTACTGTTGGAAGCTAAGGGGTCAGGATGTTTAGTGTGTGTGGTTAGAGGGAACTTGCTGGAGAGTGGGGGCCAAATGGGAGTGAAGGTTGGCCCAGGTGGGTGGAAAATGAGATTGAGGAAGCAAAATGCAGGACAAGAGAAAGGACTGAGCTTTGTGGTTTGGCCTGGGTTGTCTGATGCACCTCTGAGTCAGGTCTCAGGGAGAAAGCTTTCAACCTGTGCATTTCAGTCCAGCCTCCTACAAAAGGGAATCCCAGAACATAACCATCTCTGAAAAAGGTGGTGAGACTTAATTATTGTTTATTAATCAACATGTTTTCAGACCCGTGGCATGCTGTGAGAGCAAATAAATGTTATATAATGGCAAATTAGGAGGAGTACATATTTCTGTTGGTGTATTTGCCAAGGCTGTTCAGGCCATCTCTATTGTAGCTATCCTTCAGTGACTTCTGAAGCAAAAAAATTAAAAAAAAAAATCCCTAAAATACTATTTGGAGGAGAAGTATATGGATGGGAGGAAAGCTTTCGTGTGGTGTCTAGGAAGTACCCCAGACTCATAGAAGTCACTTCTGCAGTTTTCATACTGTGAAATACTTTTGAATAGAAAGGCCTGAGTACTTGGCCTGTTACAGAATGAGTCACCCAACAAACTTCATTTCCCCTGGAGTACATGAATGTGGCATGTCCTAGAAAATGTATCTCCATCTCAGTGGGGTATGAATAGGTGTTTTTCATATAGACTGAGCATTTGAAATTGAAGTCGTTCCTGCTTGTAGATGGCTGGACAAGGCATTGTGGAAGATTTGAGACTGGGTTCCAGGTCTGGCTCAGCCCTGAGGGTTTTTGTGGCCTGTGGGCTGCTTGGACATTGACCTACATTACCTTCTCCCTGTCTCAGTTTCTTCATCTATAAACATCAAGGCCGGTTGGGGGAGTGGCGGACAGGGCAGATGAGATAATTGTCTTTTTTCATTTGTTTTTTTTGAGATAGAGTCTCGTTCTGTCTGCAGGCTGGAGTGCAATGGCACGATCTCGGCTCACTGCAACCTCCGCTTCCCGGGTTCAAGCAATTCTTCTGCCTTAGCCTCCCAAGTAGCTGGGACTACAGTCACGTGCCATTAATTTTTGTATTTTTACTAGAGATGGGGTTTCACCATGTTGGCTAGGATGGTCTCAATCTCTTGGCCTTGTGATCCACCTGCATCAGCCTCCTAAAGTGCTGGGATAACAGGAGTGAGCCGCTGCGATCAGCCGAGATGATTTTCAAGTACCCTTGCAACCCCAAGATTTTGTAGCTCCCTGTGTAAGGAGGGCACTTGCTTTTATTCCCTAGGGGCTTTCCTTGTGTGACTAGGCACAGCTCATTTCTGTTTGGAGGATTTTTTTTTTTTTTTTTTTTTTTTTTGAGGCAGACCCTTATTCCATCACCCAGGCTGGAGTGCAGTGGAGCAATCATAGCTCACTGCAGCGTCAAACTCCTGGGCTCAAGCGATTCTCCTGCCTGAACTGTCTTTTCCCACTTATCTCATACTACACTACTTATTCTGAAATTGCCCTATCAATACAACTATGAAGGACACAGATGATTGGTTTGTCTGAAAGTCCAGATGGAAAACAGACTCAACTATCCTTTTTTGGTGTTTGTGTGTGCGTGTGTGTGTGCACACATGTGTGTGTGCGTGTGTGCCTGTGCGTGTACGTGCATGTGTGTGTGCATGTGTGCATGTGTGTGTGTGTGTGTGGTGGGGGGGAGGACGCACAGAGATTCAAGGTGGTTTGCATACTTGGCTGGTGGATTTCATAGTCGTTTTTCTGGAGTTACTCAGAATTTGACAGTCTGAGAAGCATTTGGAAGAATGTTGCCGAGAGAAAATGAAAGGTGGGA
This sequence comes from Chlorocebus sabaeus, assembly GCF_047675955.1. Taxonomy (NCBI): domain Eukaryota; kingdom Metazoa; phylum Chordata; class Mammalia; order Primates; family Cercopithecidae; genus Chlorocebus; species Chlorocebus sabaeus. The sequence continues at coordinate 37,463,161 of NC_132912.1, forward strand.
AGCCCCTAGACTTCTCCCCAAGGGTATCCCCACTACAATCTTCCTTAGATGTTTGGACTCCCCAGTCCTCTGGTTTTGAAGTGTGATAAAAATTCAGCCTCTCATACATTTAAAAATATCAGTGGAACACCTTCTATATTCTAGGCACTGAGGCAACAGCAGTGAAGAAATGAGAATGCCTGCTGTCCTGGAGCCACAGAAAATACAAGGGACAAAGAACAGAAAGGAACAGTACGTTAGAAGCTGCAGGTTAGGCAGGAACCTAGAGCCAAAGGGGATGTGTGGGGTGGGGCAATGGCAGCTTGAGGTGATGCTTGAATGCAGATCTGGAAAGAGCCATCATGGGGCTGTCTGAACATAGACTCTTCTAGTCAAAGGCAACAGCAAGGGCAAGTACCTGATGCAGGAGCCTGCCTGGAATTTTTTTTTTTTTTTTTTTGAGACAGGGTCTCAATCTGTCACCAGGCCACCAGGCCAGAGTGCAGTGGCATGATCATAGCTCACTGCAGCCTTGACCTGGGTTCCAGTGATCCACCCCATTCAGTCTCCTGAGTCGCTGGTACTGCAGTCATGTATCACCACACCTGGCTGATTTTTTTTATTTTTGTAGAGATGGGATCTTGCCTTTTTGCCCAGGCTGGTCTTGAACTGAGCTCAAGCGATCCTCCCACCTCAGCTTCCCAAAATGCTGGGATTATAGGTGTGAGCCATCATGCCTGGCCATGCCTGGCATTTTTGAGGCCCAGTAACTTCCAGGAGGCCATGCAGTCAAGGGGGAAGAATAAGAGGAGCTAAGGTGATAGAGAGATGTGGGGAGAGTGAGGGCAAGGGGTGCTGGGAGGGCAGGTTGACAGGGGCCTGATAGGCTGCAGTGAAGACTTTGGCTTTCACTCTAAGAGAAATGGGGAACCTGGAGGGTTTTAAGCAGAGGAGTAAGTTGATCTGATTTGTGCTTTTCATGATCCCTGGGGGGCTGTGTTGGGAACAGATGGTTAGGGTTCAAGGGCAGAAGAGGGGAGACCAGTTAGGCTCCTTCAGTGACCCACCTAAACAGTAATGGTGTTTAGAATTGGGAAGCAGCCATGGAGGTGGTGAGAAGTAGTTGGATTCTGGGTGTGTTTTATTTTTCTTGAGACAGAGTCCTGCTCTGTCACCATGCTGGAGTACAGTGGTGTGATCTTGGCCCACTGCAATCTCTGCCTCCCAGGTTCAAGAGATTCTCCTGCCTCAGCCTCCCGAGTAGCTGGGATTACAGCTGTGTGCCACCACACCCAGCTAGTTTTTGTATTCTTAATGTGTTGGGGGAAGTCAGGGACCTCAAATGGAGGGATGGGCTGAAGCCATGGCAGAAGAACATAAATTGTGAAGATTTCATGGACATTTATTAGTTCCCCAAATTAATACTTTCATAATTTCTTACGCCTGTCTTTACTGAAGTCTCTGAACATAAATTGTGAAGATTTCATGGACATTTATCACTTTCCCAATCAATACTCTTGTGATTTCCTATGCCTGTCTTTACTTTAATCTCTTAATCCCATCATCTTCGTAAGCTGAGGATGTATGTCGCCTCAGGACCCTGTGATGATTGTGTTAACTACACAAATTGTTCGTAGAGCATGTGTGTTTGAAGAATATGAAATCTGGGCACCTTATGAACAGGATAACAGCGATTTTCAGGGAACAAGGGTGATAACCTTAAAGTTTGGCTGTCTGTGGGCCGGGCAGGATAGAGTCATATTTCTCTTATTACCGAAAACGGGTAAGAGAAATATCGCTGAATTCTTTCCCCAGTAAGGAATATTAATTAACAGCCCTGGGAAAAGAATGCATTCCCAGGGTGGGGCCTCTAAAATGGCCACCCTAGAAGTGTCTGCCTTTATGCAGATGTAGATAGGGATGAAACACACCCTAGTCTCCTGCAGCACCCCCAGGCTTGCTAGGATTAGGAAATTCCAGCCTGGCAAATTCTAGTCAGTCCAGTTCTCTGCTCTTGAACCCTGTTAAAGTGTTTATCAATGACAGTGTGTACACGAAGGGACATGGAAGTTCATTAGTGATTCTAGTTTCACCCTGACCTTGTGATCTCACCCTGACTTTCTGCCTTGTGATCTTTTGTTGCACTTGAAGCATGTGATCTCTGTGACCCACACCCTATTCATACACTCCTTCCCTTTAGAAAATTGCTAGTAAAATCTTGCTGGTTTTACGGCTCAGGGGCATCACGGACCCTGCTGATATGTGATGTCTCCCCTGGACACAGCTTTAAAATTTCTCTCTTTTGTACTCTTTCCCTTTATTTCTCAGACCAGCCAACACTTAGGAAAAATAGAAAAGGACCCATGTTGAATTATCAGGGGTGGGTTCTCCCGATACAGTGGAGATGGGGTTTTACTGTGTTGGCCAGGATGGTCTCAATCTCCTGATGTCATGATCTGCCTGCCTCAGCCTCTTAAAGGGCTGGGATTACAAGCGTGAGCCACCATGGCCAGCCTGATTCTGTGTGTATTTTAAAGGTGGAGCTGGTAGGAATTGCTGGTAGACTGGATGTGGGGTGTGAGATTCCCCAAGGAGTTAGGGTTGGAAGAACGGTTCATTTGGTGTTTTTCTTGTTTCCCCGAGAATTTTTGGAGCACCTGCTCTGTCTGCACAGTGGGGCTGCCCATGTGCTGAAAGGCTCTGGAAACAGTTTACAAGGCAAGCTCATAGCCTTGGGCTTCTGGGCTCCCCTGGGGAGGGATTTCTGAATTTGAAGGTGAAATTCTGGGAGGGAATTTCAGGTACCTTCTCTTCTGTCACAGTGGGAAACACCTATGATACGCTGGAAATGTTAGCATTGGAAAGAGCTGTTTAATTCTCTGAAAGTGCTGTTTTCTGCCTTTAGAATTATCAATAGAAAGAGCTAGATCACTTTCACAGGTGGGCCTTTAACCTCTAACTGTCCAACTTGACTTGGGAATTTAAAGCCCAAACCCTTTCAGTGGGAATTATAATAAACACAAGAACTCTTACTACTCCTTTTCTTTGATGGGGTGTTTTATTCTTTTTTTTAATAAAAAGATTTTTTTTTTTGAAACAAGGTCTTGCTCTGTCACACAGACTGGAGAATAGTGGTCTGATCATAATTCACTGCAGCCTTGAATTCGTGGGCTCAAGTGATCCTCCCATCTCAGCCTCCTGAGTAGCTGCAACTACAGGTCCATACCACCATGTCCAACTACTTTTATTTTTTTTAGAGGTGAGGTCACACTGTGTTGCCCAGACTGGTCTCCAACTCTTGGGCTCAAGCGATCCCGCCCGCCTTAGGCTTCCTAAGTGCTGAGATTATAGGCGCAAGCCACCGTGTCTGGCCTAAAAGTTTTTCTTTTTTTCGTATTTGGAGACGGAGTCTCACTCTGTAACCCAGGCTGGAGTGTAGTGGCTTGGTTTCAGCTCACTGCAGCCTCCATCTCCCAGGTTCAAGCGATTCTCCTCCCTCAGCCTCCCAAGTAGCTGAGACTACAGGCACACATCACCACACCCAGCTAATTATTGTATTTTTGTAGGGATGGGTTTCACCATCTTGGCCAGGCTGGTCTTGAACTCCTGACCTCAGGCGATCCACCCGCCTTGGCCTCCCAAAATGCTGGGTTTACAGGTGTGAGCCACCGTGCCTGGCAAAAGTTTTTCTTGATTGAAAAAAGATAACAGGCTGGGCGCCATGGTTCACGCCTGTAATCCCAGCACTTTGGGAGGCCGAAGTGGGCTGATCATTTGAGATCAGGAGTTCGAGACTAGCCTGGCCAACACGGTGAAACCCCATCTCTACTAAAAACACAAAAATTAACCTGGCATGGTGGCATGTGCCTGTAGTCCTAGCTACTTGGGAGGCTGAGGTAAGAGAATCACTTGAACACAGGAGGTGGAGAATGCAGTGAGCTGAGATTGTGCCACTGCACTCCAGCCTGGGTGACAGAGTGAGACTATCTTTAAAAAAAAAAAAAAAGAGAGAGAAAGAAAAAAGAAATGGGGGATTCTGTCTCCTGGTTAACACTGAACCTTGAAGGCAAGCCTTTTATAGGGTGTATTTGCTGAGGCCAGGTAGAGGAGGAAATGTAACATAATCAAAACATCATTCTGGTGCAGGCATTCATAGCTCAGTGCCTCTGGATAGATTACTTAATCTCTCTGAGTTTCAGAGGGAGATAGGAGTTGCTGCCTCGTGGGATTGTTGTAAGGATTCAGTGACACATGTGAGGTACCTGGCACATAACTGGGACTGAATATACAGTAACTGTCATCAAGCTGTAGTTGCCTCCAGCAGCTGAGGTTGACTTTCCTTGGATATTTGCGGCCACTGCACTACTGCACTCCAGCCTCAGTGACAGAGTAAGACTCCATCTCAAAAAAAAAAAAAAAAAAAGAAAAGAAAGCAAACTTCAGTGTCCTTATTGATGAGTGAAATGAAATTTGGAAATGGGAATTCTGGATAGAGCCTATTCCCAGAGAAGCTAATGACTTGAGAAGATATATAAATACCTCGAAACAGGTTGAGAGGCTCCCAGTTATTTACTATGTAAATGACTTTTAGGAAATAACTTTTTTCTCAATACTTAATTAGCATTTAAATGGGAAGCAGAAGGGAGAAGAAGTAATTTCATTCCTGGGAGGCTGACATGGTTTGCACACTGGAGAGCTGAGTGCCACAAACTGGGGAGTTGAGGGCTGAGTGAGGCAAGATGGAAATGATGCATCGGGGCTTTGGGGCAAAGGACCTGCAAGCCAACGAACCTACATCAACTATTGTAAAATTGGGCCCTAAACTGTCCTGGGCTCTGGAAAGGGAGGCTGCCTCTCCAATCCTTCCTTCCTCCTCCAGGGCCAGGTCAGGACTGCAGATACCATCACAGCTCTGCCATGGATGCCAGGGCTTCTTTCATTCTGTTTTTGAGATGGAGTCTCACTCTGTTGCCCAGGCTGCAGTGCAGTGGTGTGATCTCGGCTCACTGCAACCTCTGCCTCCCGGGTTCAAGCGATTCTCCTGCCTCAGCCTCCCAAGTAGCTAGGATTAAAGGTGCCCGCCACCACACCTGGCTAATTTTTGTATTTTTGGTACAGATGGTGTTTCACCATCTTGGCCAGGCTTGTCTTGAACTCCTGATTTCATGATCCACCTGCCTCAGCCTCCCAAAGTGCTGGGATTATAGGCGTAAGCCACTGCGCCCTGCCTAATTTTTGTATTTTTAGTAGACACGGGGTTTCACCATGTTGGCCAGACTGGTCTCAAACTCCTGATCCACCCACCTTGGCCTCCCAAAATGCTGGGATTACAGGCATGAGCCACCGCGCCTGGCCTGCCAGGGCTTCTTAAGGTCAGAATAGGATTTAGGTCACCATGAAAAATTCCACTTCTGTCAGAAAATATACCTCAAACAACAACAATAACAACAAGCTTTTAGTGATCTCTTGGGACACACTTTGCATATAAGTTGGAGACAGCCTGTATTTGGCAATAACGTATAAAAATTATGCTCCTTGGATTTTTTTGGTGTGTGTTAGCATAGTCAATAAAAGTGGAGTTTGTGGTCCTAGTTGTGATGGACAATGTTGGCTTTCTGTGACCGTTTCATCTTCTTTGACAAATGGAAATATTATTTGATATAGTAACAAGACAATATTTGACTGTTTTTTGTGTTTTTTGTTTGTTTGTTTGTTTTTGTTTTTTTTTTGAGGTGGAGTCTTGCTGTGTCACCCAGGCTGGAGTGCAGTGGCACTATCTCTGCTCACTGCAACCTCCGCCTCCTGGGTTCAAGTGTTCTCCTGCCTCAGCCTCCCAACTAGCTGGGATTACATGCTCCCACCACTATGACCAGCTAATTTTTGTATTTTTAGTAGAGACAAGGGTTTCATCATGTTGGCCAGGCTGGTCTCAAACTCCTGATCTCAAATGATCCCACGTGCCTCAGCATCCCAAAGTGCTGGGATTACAGACATGAGCCACTGTGTCTGGCCTATTTGACTTCTTTTTAAAAATTGTGGTTAAAAAATACATAGCATAGACTGGGTGTGGTGGCTCATGCCTATAATCCCAGCACTTTGGGAGGCAGAGGCAGGTGGATCAAGAGGTCAGGAGTTCAAGACCAGCCTGGCTAAGATGGTGAAACCCCGATTTCTACTAAAAATGCAAAAAATAGCCAGGTGTGGTGGCAGGTTCTTGTAATCCCAGCTAGTTAGGAGGCTGAGGAAAGAGAATTGCTTGAACCTGGGAGGTGGAGGTTGCAGTGAGCCGAGAACATGTCCCTGCACTCCAGCCTGGATGACAGAGTGAGACTCCATCTCAAAAAAAAAAAAAAAAAAAAACAAAAAAAACCAAACAAACACATAGCCTAAAACTGGCCATCATAACCATGTTTAAGTGTGCAGTTCTGTGATGTTAAGTACATTTATAGCATTGTCCAAACATCACCACTATCCATCTCCAGAACTCTTTCATCTTTCCACACTCAACCTGTACCCATGAAACACTAACTCCCCATTCCCTCCTCCCTGATCCTCTGATACACACCATTCTGCCATCTGTCTCAATGAATTTGGTTACTTTAGGTACCACATTTAAGTAGAATCATGTGATACAGTCATCCCTTGGTATCTTCAGGGGATTGGTTCCAGAATCCCCTGCCACAGATAACAAAATTTTAGGATGCTCTAGTTTCTGATATAAAATGGTGTAGTATTTGCATATAAATTTTGCACATTTTCCTATGTACTTTTTTTGTTTTGTTTTGTTTTGTTTTGTTTTGTTTTTGAGACGGAGTCTCGCTGTGTTGCCTAGGCTGGAGTGTAGTGGTATAATCTCAGCTCCCTGAAACTTCCCCCTCCCAGATTCTAGCAATTCTCCTGCCTTAGACTCCAGAATAGCTGGGATAACAGGTGCCCAGCACAATGCCTGACTAATTTTTGTATTTTTAGTACGTATGAGGTTTCACCATGTTGGCCAGGCTGGTCTCGAACTCCTGACCTCTGGTGATCTGCCCTCCTCAGCCTCCTTTCTCATGTCCTTTAAATCATCTCTAGATTACTTGTAATACCTAATACAATGTGAATGTTATGTAAATAGTTGTTATACTGTATTCTTTAGAGAATAGTGACAAAAAAGGCTGTATATGTTCAGTATAGCACAGCACAATTTTTTCCCTAAGTTATTTGTTTGTTTTTGGAGTTTTGAGGCAGAGTTTCACTCTGTTGCCCAGGCTGGAGTGCAGTGGCACGATTTTGGCTCACTGGAGCCTCCACCTCCCGGGATCAAGTGATTCCCCTGCCTCAGTCTCCCCAGTAGCTGGGGTCACAGGTGTTAGCCACCACACCTGGCTAAGTTTTGTTTATTCATTCATGTGTTAATGGACACAGTTTGCTTCCACCTCTTGGTTGTTGTGAATTGTACTGCTGTGAACATTGGTGCACAAATGTCTGAGCCCCTGCCTCCAGTTCTTTTGGGTTTATGGCCAGAAGTGGAATTGCTGGATCAGATGGTCATTCCATGTTTCATTTTTGGAGGACGCGCCGAACAGTTTTCCACAGCTGCTTGGTGTTTTGCAGTTTGCAACGTGGTTTTTGCATCCATGATTCCTTCTGACGCTTAGTGAGTGAGCAGCAATTACTGACCTCATTTAACAGATAAGGACATGTAGGGTCAGGGAAGTTAAATGACTCAGGTGAAGAGGTTACTAAGGGGCACGTGGAAAGTTAAGGCATCTCCTGATTTCAGTTCTTTTTCTTTTTTTTTTTGAGATGGAGGCTGGCTCTGTCGCCCAGGCTGGAGAGCAGTGGTGCTATCTCGACCCACTGCAACCTCCACCTTCTGGGTTCAAGCAATTCTCCTGCCTGGGCCCCCCAAACTGGGATTACAGGTGCCCGCCACCACACCTGGCTAATCTTTTGTATTTTTAGTAGAGATGGGGTTTCACCGTGTTAGCCAGGCTGGTCTTGAACCCCTAACCTAAGGTGATCAACCCACCTTGGCCTCCTAAAGTGCTGGGATTACAGGCATAAGCCACCGTACCAGACTGTCATTTTCATTTTATCAGGCTGCTAACAAGCTGGAGTTGATGGGATAGAGAAGTACTGATTGATATTTAAAAAAGCAAAACTTCACTCTCTGTGCGTGCCTGTGTTACAGTATGGGAAGGAGGCCATTGGAGTCAGTTGCGTGCTGATAAACTGGCCTTGGTGGGAGGGAAGTTCTGATGTGTAGCACTTGCTGATTTATGTGGTGTAAATATTCCCACCTGGTCCGATTCCAAGCTTCCCATGGTTTAACAACCTACTTGCAAAATTTCGGACTTAGGTTGGCTCTTAGGAGTTGCTGGGAGGTGCCTGTGGCATACCATTGAAGGAAGTGGAGGTCAGGAGGTCTGGGTTTGAGCCCTAGCTCTGCCATTTAAGAACTGTGGCATCTTGGTTTCATCCTCTCTCTTTTTTTTGAGACGGAGTCTCATTCTGTCACCCAGGCAGGATTTCAGTGATGCGATCCTGACTCTCTGCAACCTCCGCCTTTCAGGTTCAAGTGATTCTTCTGCCTCAGGCTCCTGAGTAGCTGGGATTACAGGTATACACCACCATGCCTGACTAATTTTGTATTTTCAGTAGAGATGGGGTTTCACCATGTTGGCCAGGCTGTTCTTGAATTCCTAATCTCAAATGATCCACCCACCTCAGCCTCCCAAAGTGCTGAGATTACAAGTGTGAGCCGCTGTACCCAGCTTATCCTCTCTGAATTGTGATGACCTTGTTGGTCAAATGGGGATAATGATACCTGCTTACATTATAGACTTTTTATAATCCCAAATGAGATAAGGAATGTGTGATGCTTGGCATTTATTATAGTAAAGGCCTAACATTAATATATACAGGAGGAATTATGATGTTATGAAGATTATAGCTTTAAAAATGTTTCCTTCTCGGCTGGGCCCAGTGGCTCATGCCTATAATCCTAGCACTTTGGGAGGCTGAGGCGGGCCTATCACTTGAAGTCAGGAGTTCCAGACCAGCCTGGCCAACATGGTGAAACCCCGTCTCTACTAAAAATACAAAAAATTAGCCTGGTGTGGTGGCGCACACCTGTAATCCCAGCTACTTGGGAGTCTGAGGTGGGAGAATCTCTGGAACCTGGGAGCTGGAGGTTGCAGTGAGCAGAGATTGTGCCACTGCACTCCAGTCTGGATGACAGAGTGAGACTTCACCTCAAAAACAAAAAAATGTTTTTCTCCTCAGCATCAGTGTCACATTCATCTCTTGAAACCTAGTTTTTATCTTTCGGGCAGGCTTCCTGTAGAAGTTGGGTCATACGTTGACCTTGAATCTGAAAGTTATCAACACAAACCCCAAAGTTTTATAGTCTATTTTCTCTGGCTCTATTTCAGTGTTGTTATATTGTTTTCATTTTCAGTTCTTAAGCGATTGGTGCCTTAAGAAAAACTTAAAAGGAAATGAGAACAGCAACATGTCATCCTTGTTGATAATTTGAAAAATATGGAAGAATATAAAGAAGGCTGTTGGGGTGGCCACATCCAATACCAGGCCATGGAGACTATGAAGTCCGGTGGAGTCAAAGAAATGAGACAAGAATGCATAAAGTGGGACTGGGGGCCAATGCTAATGTGGAGGCTGCGAAGGCCCTGAGCTCTGGGAGCCCACACTATTTATTTGGTGATCAAGGAGGCAGGTGGTGAGGATGTGGGGATTGAAAGGAAGCAGTGCATCAAGCGCGTGAGCTGTAGCTGTGACGGTTTAGCATTTCCTTTGAAGCATATGGAACGTGTTCTGCTACTTAAGATAATGGGGAACATGTTCTTCTAGTTTAAGATACAATCACTTTATGAACCTGGGAGTGCTAGAAGCAAGGAGCCAGCAAGTCTAGACACATTCCAGAGACCAGGTTGTATACCCTGAGCCCTGGATTCCATCCAAGCCACGAGGAGTTTTATGCCCTGGGCTTAGATTGTGGTGTGGCGGGGCAGTCTTCCACCCTTTGGCACAGAACTTGGTATTCCAAAGGCCACAAGGGGTTTTAGACCCTGGCCCCTGGACATGTTCCAAGACTCTTTTACATTATGTCAAACATGCAAGCCCTGCCTCAGCTTCTCCCCAACACTCAGCTTTACCCCAGCAGAAGACAATAAGAATCAGTTGTTGGGCTGGGCGTGGTGGCTCATGCCTGTAATCCCAGCACTTTGGGAGGCCAAGGTGGGTGGATCACTTGAGGCCAGGAGTTTGAGACCAGCCTGGCCAACATAGTGAAACCCCGTCTCTACTAAAAATACAAAAAAAAACTAACCAGGCCTGGTAGCACATACCTGTAATCCTGGCTACTCAGAAGACTGAGGCAGGAGAATCGCTTGAACCTAGGAGGCGGGGGTTGCAATGAGCTGAGACTGTGTAACTGTACGCTAGCCTGGGTGACAGAGCGACACTCTGTCTTAAAAAAAAAAAAAAAAAAAAAGAATCAATCATTGGCTAGATGGATCCTGGATCCTGGTCAGTCAGTCCTTCAGGGGGATGGGGGAGAGATCTTGGGAGAGACCCTAGAGATTAGTGGTGCGGCTGGACCTGTGGGGGTGGGACAGTGGTTCTATACTAACTGAAGGTATTTTAATATTTTCTCAGGTGGTGTGCCTGAATCACAGTGCACCTGTTGAGAATTGGCTGTGGATTTAGGGGTGGCTTTGTCCCCTGTAATTATGGTCTTTGTGAGCACTGTGGGTGTCAGGCTTGCAGTGTGTCAGTATTTTGTGGCAGTGATGGTGGTGGTGATGGCATTGCTTGGCTTATTCTGATGATCGCCATCTCTATCCTCATGACCACTTCTAAATGCATCCCCAGAATCAGCAGTGGAACAGATCCTGTTGCCAAGATGAGACCTGACTTCACAGACTTCCGGAGAGCTAATTATACTTGTGAGAAAAAGGAGATAAAAAATATTCATATTCAATTGTGGCTGACACTCCCTGCTTAGGGTAAGACACGGGAAACCAGCTTCTCAGTTGGTTGTGACATCAAATAAATACTGTTACAGGCACAGTCCTGCCTTCTGCTAAGCTGCAGATGCCTCAAACCTTGAAGCCAACCCCTCTTTAGAACACAGTCTTTGGAAGTTCTTGAGGTTAGAACAGCAGTCTTCAACCTTTTTGGCAGCAGGGACCAGTTTTGTGGAAGACAGTTTTTCCATGGACCAGGGGCAGGGGGGATGGTTTTGGGATGATTCAGGCGTATTACATTTATCATACACTTTATTTCCGTTATTATTACATTGTAATATCTAATGATAATTCTACAAGCCCTGAGCTTGTTTTCCTGTAACTAGATGGTCCCGCCTGGGGTGATGGGAGACAGTGATGGATCATCAGGCATTAGATCCTCATAAGGAGCATGCAACCTAGATCCCTGTCATGCGCAGTTCACAATAGGGCTTGTGTTCTTGTGAGAATCTAATGTTACTGCTGATTGAATGGGAGGTGGAGCTCAGGCAGCAATGCGAGTGATAGGGGGGCATCTGCTGCTCTGGGCGAGTTACATCATCTGAGTTTCTCTTCTCTCATATTTTAGTGGGGGTAACAGTATCTACCTTTCTACCTTGTTGTGAGGTTTTGTTGCAATAACAAGGATAATAATAAGGATTATAGTCCGGGCACAGTGGCTCACACCTGTAATCCTAGCACTTTGGGATGCCCAAGTCACACTAATGCACTCCAGCCTGGGTGGCAGAGTAAGACCCTGCCTCAAAAAAAAAAAAAAGAAAAAAAAGGATTATAACATCTTCTGTAACATATGTTGCATATTACAGGTGCTAAACGGAAGGGCATTGACTCTAATTTTTTTTGTTTGTTTTTTTGGAGACAGAGTCTTGCTCTATTGCCAGGTTGGAGTGCAGTGGCATGATCTCGGGTCACTGCATCCTCTGCCTCCGGGTTCAAGCGATTCTCCTGCCTCAGCCTCCCAAGTAGCCAGGGCTACAAGTGCCCGCCACCACATTCAGCTAATTTTTTGTATTTTAGTAGAGATGGGGTTTCACCATGTTGGCCAGGATGGTCTCAATCTCCTGACATTGTGATCTGTCCGCCTCTGTCTCCCAAAGTGCTGGGATTACAGGCATGAGCCACCACACCCGGCCGACTTTAATTTTTTAAGCAGATGGATGTTACACCGCATCATGTGATTGACTTCAGTAAAAACACCTCTTTGTGACGCCTTCAGGAATACCATTACAAATTCGTTTCTTTGACCTACAGCGTTTTCTGAAATATAAGATATTAGACACTACTAGCTATGTATAGATCATTGTAAAGTAATTTATCTTTTGTAAGAATGAGCTGGGAGAAAGGGATGGGAGAGAGATCTTGAAATCACACAGGGTTAGACTAGAATTAAAGGGTGGCAGTCATGTTGATTGTGCCAAAGAGGAGGTCAGAGGCTGGTAAAGTCAGTCAGAGTCATAGCATTCATTCATTCATTTGTTCGTTTGTTCATTCAACAGTTTTGAAGACTTACTATGTGAGAAATGCTGAGAGACTGTCTCTGTGATCTCTGTGATTCTTTTTTTTTGTTTTGAGACTAGATCTTGCTCTGTCACCCAGGCTGGAGTACAGTGGCATAATGGTAGCTCACTGCAGCATTGACTTCCTAGGTGATCAAGTGATCCTTCTGCCTCAACCTCCCTAGTACTTAGGACTACAGGTATTCACCACCTTGCCTGTCTATTGTTTCTTTAATTAATTTTCTTGTAGAGATGGGTTCTCTCTTTGTTGCATAGGCTGGTATGGAACTCCTAGCTTCAAGCTGTCCTCCTGCCTTGGCCTGGTGTTTAAGTGCTCAAAAATGTTAGCTAAAATCACTTAATTTGGGGCCAGGCTTGGTGGCTCATGCCTGTAATCCCAGCACTTTGGGAGGCTCAGGCCAGTGGATCACCTGAGGTTAAGAGTTCAAAACCAGCCTGGCCAATATGGTGAAACCCCGTCTCTACTAAAAATACAAAAATTAGCCAGATGTGGTGGCGTGCACCTGTGATCCCAGCTACTCAGGAGGCTGAGGCAGGAGAATTGCTTGAACCCAGGAGGTGGAGGTTGCATTGAGCTGAGATTATGCCACTGTACTCCAGCCTGGGGAACAGAGTGAGACTTTTTCTCAAAAAAAAAGAAAATTAAAAATGAGAAATTAGTACGGACTACCCGATTTCCTGAACAGTTAAAAAAAAAAAATACTATGACTTCAAGTAGTAATAGCACTTTCTGTGTTCCTTTCAAGAACTTTGATTAAATGTGTCATTTAATACTTACAATATCCCTGCAAGGTAGCAATGTTTTTGTTTGTTTGTTTTTGTTGTTGGCACATGGAGGAGAAGTAACTTGTCCAAGGAAGCATAGCTAGTAATGGACAGATCTGGGATTTGAAGCCAGGTCTTTCAAAGTCCACACGTTTCTCCTGGACTTCTCTGTATGTATTCTAGCTAACCAAGCTGTTGCTCTATAATTTGTTTAGGGCATCAAACCACATAATGTAGGTTTAAGAGTGTAGTTTTTTATCTGAAGTATTTGGTACTAAATAATGAAATTAGCTAAGTGTCAAATCCCTCTTTGTTTTAGAATTTATAGATTTAAATGCAATTAGAATAGACCTTTCTTTTTTTGTTGTTGTTGTTACTATAAAGAGCTTTTTGTGGTGGAGGTAATTTTGGTGAGCAACAGAATGAGAACTCAGGGAATGTCGAAGCAGGAAAATTGATACAGAATTTCAGAACATGCTTAGAATAAAGCTTTTATTTCACCACTCGGGGAAATGTCAAATTGACATTAATATCCATTGCTTGGACTTTATATTAGCAAGTGTTTATTTTGCCAGACACCGAGATTGGGTTTTATGAAATACGCCCATTTATTCACAGAGCTAAAATCACACTTAATGGAGAAAGAATGAATGCTTTACCCTAACATCAGGAGCAACACAAGAATGTCTGCTCTTACCACCCCTATTCAACTTTAGTGGAGGTTCTAGCCAAAGTAGTTAGAAAATGAAATAAAAGGCATCCAGATTGTAAAGGAAGAAGTAAAACTAACTCTATTTGCAGATAAGATGATCCTGTAGAAAGTCCTATGGAATCACCTAGATAACTATTCTGTTTAATAAATGAGTTCATCAAGGCTGCAAGATACAAGATCAATATATAAAAACCAATTATATATGTATATGCTAGCAAGGAAAAATAAAAAAGAAATTAAGAGAACAATCCCATTTGTAATAGCCATCAATAAGAATAAGATATTTAGGAGTAAATTTGATCAAAGAAGTTCAAGACTTTCACATTGCAAACTATGAAACATAATTTAAAGAAATTAATGAAGACTTAAATAAATGGAAAGACATCCTGTGTCTATAGATTGGAAGACTTAATGTTGTGGAGATAGCAAAACTGCCCAAATTGATCTATAAACACAATACCTGTCAAAATTCCAGCTTGCCCTTCCTGCAAAAATTGAGAAGCTGATCCTGAAATTCATATGGAAACACAGGGAATCCAAAATAGCCTAAACAGTCTTGATAAAGAAAAGCAAAGTTGGATGACTCACAATTTGATTTAAAAACTGACTACAGAGCTACAGTAATCAAGACGGTGTGGTCCTGGTATATAGATCAGTGGACTAGAATTGAGAGTCCAGAAATAAACTCTCACATTTATGGTTTATTTTCTTTTGACTATTTTATTGGTTAAGATAATTCAGTGAGGGAAAGAAGAGTCTTTTGAAAAAACAGTGCTGAAGCAACAAGATATGCATATATAAAAGAATGAATTTGGGCCTGGTGTGGTGGCTCATGCCTGCAATCCCAGCACTTTGGGAGGCTGAGGCAGGCGGATCACGAGGTCAAGAGATCGAGACCATCCTGCCCAACATGGTGAAAACCCGTCACTACTAAAGATATGAAAATTAGCTGGGTGTGGTGGTGCGCACCTGTAGTCCCAGCTATGCAGGAGGCTGAGGCAGGAGAATCGCTTGAACCCGGGAGGTGGAGGTTGCAGTGAGCTGAGATCGTGCCACCACTGCACTCCAGCCTGGCAACAGAGCAAGACTCTGTCTTAAAAAAAAAAAAAAAAAAAGAATGAATTTGGACCATTGTCTCACACTCTATATAAAAATTAACTCAAAATGGATCAATGACCTAATATAAGACCTAAAACTGTAAAACTCTTCAAAGAAAACATAGATTTAAATCGTTATGCCTTGAAAGCACAAGCAACAGAAATAGATACATTATATTTCACCAAAAATTGTGCATCAAAGGATACCATCAAGACAGTTAAAAGACAACTCACAGAATGGGAAATGTGCTTTGAAAATCTATAAAGGGCTTGAATCTAAAATATCTTAAAAGCTTTTATAATTCAATAATGAATAGATAACCCAATTAAAAATGGGCCAAGGGTATGAATAGGCATTTCTCCAGAGAAGGTATTCAAGTAGCCAATAAGCACATGAAGATACCCAACATCTTTAGACATCAGGGAAATGCAAATCAAAACTGCAATCAGATGTCACTTCATACCTGCTGACTGTAATAAAAAGATAGATAATAACAAGTGTTGGTGAAGATGTAGAGAAGTTAGAAGTCTCCTAGGCTGCTTGTGTGGATGCAAAATGGTGAAGCTGCTTTGGAAAGCAGTCATTCCTCAAGAGGTTCAACATGGCATTACTAAATGAGCCAGCCATTCTGCTCCTAGGTATACAGAAACCTGTATATGAATGTTCATAGCAGTGCCATTGACGGTAGCCAAAGAGCAGAAACAACCTAAATGTTTATCAGTGGATGAATGGAAAAACAAAGTGTGTATATCCATACAATGATATGATATTTGGCTGTAAAAATGAATTAAGTGTTGATATATGCTACAACTCATAGCTGAACCTTGAAAACATTTTGCATAGTGAAAGAAGCCAGTCACAAAACACTACATATTGTGTTATCCTATTTGTATAAAATATCCAGAGTAGACAAATCTATAGACACAAGAAGTTGATTAGTGGTTGCCTAAGGCTGGGGGTTGGAGGATAGTTGAAGAGTAATGGAAAATGACTGATAAAAGGTACAATGTTTCTTGGGGAGAAAAGATGAAAATGTTCCAAAATTGATTGTGATGTTCATTGCAGTTCTGTAATTGTACTAAATCCATTGAATTATACATTCTAAATTGGTGAACTATAGATGGTATCTCAATGAAGCTTTTTTTTTAAAAAAAATCAATCTATGGAGTATTTCCTGTGGCAACTGAAAGTTCAAATAGAGCCAAGTGTGGTGGCACCTGTATATAATTCCAGTTCTTTGGGAGGCCACGGTGGGCAGATTGCTTGAGCTCAGAAGTTCAAGACCTGCTTGGTAAACGTAGTGAGACCCTGTCTCTACAAAACATACAAAAATTAGTTGGATGTGGTTGTGTGTGTCTGTAGTCCCAGCTACTTGGGAGGCTGAAGTAGCAGGATTGCTTGAACGGAAGCCTGGAGTGGAGGTTGCAGTGAACTGAGATTGCACCACTGCACTCCAGCCTGGGTCACAAAGTGACAAACTCAAAAAGAGGGAGGGAGGGAGGGAGGAAGGAAGGAAGGAAAAGTTGAAACTACTTATTTAAAAATATAAAATAAACTATGGGACATCAATATAATGGGATACTCTTCAGACTTTAAGTTTGATGCAGAATGTTATTGAAGGACGTGGGCAGACAATATACTGCTTAATATAAAAAATAAGTTAACAAATAATTTGTTCCTAATTTTGTGGAAGAACATTTGTAATTATATTTATAAGGAGAGGGCTGGAAGTATGTATGTACATTGATGATATTAACAGCAGTCATCTCATGATGTCGAAATGACAGATGACTTTAATTTTCTTCTTCTTGCCTTGCTGTACTTCCTAGATTTTCTGTAATAATCATATATTAGTTAGCAGAAAAAGAAGTTTTAAGTAAATTCACATACAATAAAATGTTTTAATACTTTAATACAAAATAATAGTGTAGAGCTAAGAAGATAACTTTACCCAGCCGGGAGCAGTGGCTCATGCTGTAATCCTAGCACGTTGGGAGGCTGAGGTGGGTGGATCACTCGAGATCAGGAGTTTGAGACCAGCCTGGCCAATGTGGTGAAACACCGTCTCTACTAAAAATACAAAAAAATTACCTGGGCATGGTGGTGGGGACCTGTAGTTCCAGCTACTCGGGAGGGTGAGGCAGGAGAATCACTTAAACCCAGGAGGTAGAGGTTACATTGAGCTGAGATTGCATCACTGCACTCCAGCCTGGGTGACAGAGTGAGACTCCATCTCAAAAAAAAAAAAAAAAAAAAAAAAAAAAGATAACTTTACCCTTACATATTTCATTTTACAATTATTGCTATTCATAGAATAGTGACACTTTCCATGCTTTGACACACCCATACACACACAGGAATACACACATTATATGTATAATATATAATGACTTTCATTGAGTTTGAAATATGTGTGTATATATATAATATATATTGTAAACTCTTAAAGTTGTATTATGTGTATCTTTTTTTTTTTTTTTTTTTTTTTTTGAGACAGGGTCTGCCTCCATGCCCCAGGCTGGAGTGCAGTGGTGCAGTCTTGTCTCACTGCAACTTCTGCCCCCAAGGCTCAAGCGACCCTCTCACTTCAGCTTCCCAAGTAGCTGGAATCCTGGCTAATTTTTGTGTGTGTGTATATATATATATATATATATTTTTTTTTTTTCTTGGTAGAGATGGGGTCTCACTATGTTGCTCAGCCTGGTCTTGAACTCCCGGGCTCAAGTGATCTGTCCAACCCAACCTCCCAAAATGCTAGGATTATAGGCATGAGCTACTGCACTGGCCTGTATGTGTATCTTTATGTCATAATAATTGCTCAGTAAGTGCTAACTATCCTCTATTGGGATGTAAGTTCTGAACTATTTTATGCATTGGAAAATATTGGGCTGGAAAACCCTTTCCCTTTCACACCTGCTGGGGCCCACCAGTGCTGAGTTGCTGTCATGAGTGAGTGAGCAGATGGAGCCCATTGAGGGAGGGCAGAAGCCTCAGCTCTTATCTCCCCTGGGAACCCCTCCCCCACTCCCCCGCCTTTCTGTAGGCATCATGCCAGCCTGGCATCTTGGCTTATTCTTTAAGTAGCTTGAGGTGACTCTCAGGAGACTTCTGAGATTGTCTTCAGAAATACCCTCACCGGAGAAGGCCCCTTCCTCCAGTGGCTCTTTCACTGATATTTTGAGAGACTGCCTTGGGCTCTAGGTTGTTTTCCCCTCCACTTTGGGAGGAGGAAAATTCCAAGCCCTTGTTTTGTTTGTTTGTTTGTTTTGTTTTGTTTTTTTGACAGAACCTCGCTCTGTCACCCAGGCTGGAGTGCGGTAGTGGTGCGAAGTCGCCTCACTGCAACCTCTGACTTTCAGGTTCAAATGATTCCCCTGCCTCCACCTCCCAAGCAGCTGGGATTACAGACGCCAGCCACCACGCCCAGCTCATTTTTGTGTTTTTTAGTAGAGATGGAGCTTCACCATGTTGGCCAGGCTGATCTTGAACTCCTGACCTCAGGTGATCAGCTCCAGTCGACCTCCCAAAGTGCTGAGATTACATGTGTGAGCCACTATGCCTGGCCCAAGCCTTTGTTACTGTTGAATTCTCCCCGAATCAACCTTTAAACTTACCAGTTTTCTCACTTTCATCTTTACCCCCAGACTCCAGCTTCTAGATTCTCTGTCTGCAAATAAGGGTTTTGGGGTTTAGAGCAGAGGCAAAAACTGGTTTAGAGCAGGAAAAAAGTCTTAGTCTATGCTGGTGTGCCTTCTTAGCCCGGAAAACGTTTTTGGCAGTCTGAGGGTTTTGTCTTCCCTGTTGGGGGCTGTTAAGAGGCACAAGAAAATGCACCTATCTGCTAATTGCAGAGGTTAAAAGGGAAAAGCAAAAACACATTGCACCTGACATGTGTTTTAAATTAATACATTGGCAAAACTGCCTACTTGGGAGGCTTCTGCGGTGCTTAAAGACAGCTCCGTCATTATCTGGGACTAGAGGCTCCAGCAGTTTTTCAGATAAACTATGTGGCAATGCGAGGTTTGTCTGCTGTGAAAAGAAAACCATCCCACCGCTTAGGAAGTCATGAGATGCGGCATGAATGTGAGTTTGTTACCACACCCCTGGAGGTAGATCGTGCTGTTCTAGAAAGCCTATCATTGGAGGAAAACACTTGATGAGCCTTGTGTAAAGGTGCGACTTGCGATTTCACTTGGGAAGCACATTGGTGTGGTCTTCGTGATTTACATCCCGGAGCTGATGGAGGTACCACTACACTCCATGGAAGGTACTTCCTGTCCAATGCAAGGTCTGGAGGAAGAGGCGAGATGGGGTGACTGTGAGATTCCATCAGCTTCTGCTTAGAGAAAGGCTATTTGAGTTTCTGGTGATTCCACCAGCTCCAGATTTAAATGTTCCCCATGCTAGGGTAGTGTGGGGGAGGCGGGTAAGTGTGGTCAGTTACTGCTTAAACTCCCTGCAGAGGGTCCTGAGGGGCTTGGATGGCAGGTGGTTGGTGGTGGCGTGTGCCAGCCTGGGTCTGTTCTGCCCCTTGCTCCTGGGACAGGCTCTTTGGGACACCAAGGATTCTGGGAACATCCCAACACTGTCTTCCTTGGGGTGTGTGGCCAGAGTTGTCTTCTTCAGGCTTCAAGGAGAGATGCTCAGTACAGGAGACTCAGCTTCTGCCTGGCACCTTGGGAACGTGGGCTTGGAGCATCCAGGTGACTTCATCCAGGCCTGAGTGAGAACGTGACCTAGTTACTGTCCCTCTGTACATTGGCAGAATAACCAGACCTTGCTTCCTCCCCTGCTCACAGCAAGCAGAATTCTGCTGATCCTCTTGGTGGCTGGAGGGCCAGTTTTAGTAACGTGCCCTTCCCTGGTTGGTGACCATCCGCTTATTTTGGGTGAGTATTAATGGCCTTGAGTTTGAAAGTTGTAGTTAGATGGAAACACTCTCTCTGGACACAGTGTCCTTGTCACCTACTGTTTGAAGGTGCTTCCTTTTTGGAGAAGAGAATTGAGAGCAAAATGGTCACAAAAATCTGTGGCTTTGGATTGTCATTTGATTTTATTTTTTGATGCCTTCGGATTTAGGTCAGTGTAGGGGGCGAATTCATCATAGGCACTTCTGAAAGAAAATCTTCTAGAGTCTCAAAGAGAAGGCCATTTTTCCAAGCGCATGGCGGGCACTGCCCCACGGGGCAAGGTGAGCCTAACTTTTGGAGGTGGCTGGTGGTCTTGGGTGGAATTTAATTTTAGGCCATGTGCATGACCAATAAATTGCTCTGGAGGAATGAATAGTCCTGTGTCTCCCGTGTTTTTACCTTTCATAAAGTGCTTGTACTGCATGGGGTCCTTCTTTAAGGCTGATGCAGAATTTTTGTATGGTATTTGCTGGTGATTTGCACCAGTGGCTGAAGAACTGTAAAGCAGCTGTCTCTATTTTAAAAACATCTCTAAAAAGATTGGGATCTTGCTACATTGCCCAGACTGGTCTCGAACTCCTGGCCTCAAGTGATCCTCCCGTCTCAGCTTCCTAGTTGCTGATTGTAGGCAGAAGCCACTTTGCCCAACCTGCTTCTGTTTTATTCAGAATGGAAGGAATTTCTCTTATAAGTAGAATTCTTGAGCTAGAAGAGACATTGTATCTCTATCTCTATCTCTGTCTCTGTCTTTATCTCTGTCTCTCTGTCCCTGTGTCTCTTTCTATGCTATATCACCTTGTTTTATGCAGCTAAAACAGTCACAGAGGCTGGGCACATTGGCTCATGCCTGTAATTCCAGCACTTTGGGAGGCCAAGGTGTGCTGATCACGAGGTCAGGTGATCAAGACCATCCTGGTTAACACGGTGAAACCCTGTCTCTACTAAAAATACAAAAGTTAGCCAGGCATGGTGGCAGCCACCTGTAGTCCCAGCTACTTGGGAGGCTGAGGCAGGAGAATGGTGTGAACCTGGGAGGTGGAGTTTGCAGTGAGCCAAGATCACACCACTGCACTCCAGCCTGGGTGACAGAGCAAGACTGTCACACGCACACACACACACACACACAGAGTCAAAAAAAAAAAAACCACACACACACACACAAAAAACAGGCACAGAAAGTTAAGTCCATTACTCAAGATCCTACAACTAGTTAAGGATAGAATAGGGTACATTGTGGTCAGCTAAAACCCAAGTAAGAGTGCAGAGCCAGGGCTAACCATGACCTCTGGGACTTTTGCAGCCTGCGTGTTTCCAGTCTCTCTGTTCCCCTTGGGTCATGTCACGTGGGAGCAGAAGCTTCCAGTCTAAGGTGTAATGAACCCAAGAGGAAAGAGGACCCCAGAAAGGCTGAGGGACTTGCCTGAGATCACACAGCTAGTGAATGAGTCACCTATCCAAGCCTGGAATACAGGTCCAGCTGTCCCCATGGAGCCATCCTTCTGGCCCACTAGATTCAGAATGATCTCAGGCTCAGTGTGAGTGAATAGAGGATGCAGTGCATAGGCTTGACTTTATGAATCAACTTGATGGGATTCTGTGTGGGGTCAACTAATGTGCTGAGAGTCCAGCATTGAGTAAGTAAGAGGTAGGAAGGGGTCCAAGCTCAATTCTGGCCAACTCCAGAGCTCAGTGTTGGGCCAACACTGTCTTCTCTCAGGAGTGAGGAAAATCCTTTTTCAGGCCATGCTATGTTGGTATCTCAGGCTTTTGGCCATAAAGGGTAGAGGGGAAAGATTGAACTTTTAAAATCTTTGCCTGGATTCTTGTTATTCTCAATACAAAATACTTTAAATTCAACCTTGTGTGGGGCCCTAGGAACAAGCTGCAGGTGTGCTTTTTTTCTCTGATTAAATTGGAATCACTACGTAAATTAACTTTCCAGGGCATTGTCTGGGGAATTCCTAAAGCAGGCTTAGGTTGTATCACATGTGAAGATACCAAGCAATCAATCTTAGAAGCTTATTTTGTATTAAGGGTTTCCACAGAAAAGCAGGTTCACCCCAACTGGGATCACTGGTTGCTTTTCACATTCTTTTATTTATTTATTTATTTATTTATTTATTTATTTATTTATTTATTTATTTATTTATTATTATTAAACTTCAAGTTGTAGGGTACATGTGCACAACGTGCAGGTTTGCTACATATGTATACTTGTGCCATGTTGGTGTGCTGCACCCATCAACTCGTCATTTACATCAGGTATAACTCCCAATGCAATCCCTCCCCCCTCCCCCCTCCCCATGATAGGCCCCGGTGTGTGATGTTCCCCTTCCCGAGTCCAAGTGATCTCATTGTTCAGTTCCCACCTACGAGTGAGAACATGCGGTGTTTGGTTTTCTGTTCTTCTGATAGTTTGCTAAGAATGATGGTTTCCAGCTGCATCCATGTCCCTACAAAGGACACAAACTCATCCTTTTTTATGGCTGCATAGTATTCCATGGTATGGCCGAATAGGAACAGCTCCAGTCTCCAACTCCCAGCGCGAGCGACACAGAAGACCGGCGATTTCTGCATTTTCAACTGAGGTACTGGGTTCATCTCACTGGGGAGTGCCAGACGATCGGTGCTGGTCAGCTGCTGCAGCCCGACCAGCGAGAGCTGAAGCAGGGCGAGGCATTGCCTCACCTGGAAAGCGCAAGGGGGAAGGGAATCCCTTTTCCTAGCTTTTCACATTCTTAATTCTTTTGCCAATTTTCCAGATGCCTTTGGAAATTCATGCTTTTTTTTTTTAATTCCATTTTAAGTATTAGATATTTTCCTGTCACTACTTAAACTGGCATGAATAAAATATCCCCTTTCAGGAGGATGATTTTCAAATGTTTCTTAAAGAAAAGCAAAACACCCTAGTTGGTTAACTTTCAGAGATCTGTTAAAATGTCCTTACAGTACCAACAGGTGAATTTGAGAATAAGAATTCTATCTTCCCCATGGTGCCATATACAGTGCACTATAATAGCAAGCATAAAGAAATTAGTATGACTTAGAACCAAATCATCCAGGACTCAAAATAGAGTTTCTCCTTCAGAACATTCTGGGATATCTATACTAAATTTATGGGCTAGTTACTGTCATTAACAACTCATATAACTGAAAATGGTGAAATGATTTGAAAATCAGATAAATAGTAATCACACCGCTGCACTGCAGCTTGGATGGCAGAGTGAGACCTGTCTTAATGAAAAACAAAACAAAGCAGTCTGGGCGTGGTGGCTCACGCTTGTAATCCTAGCACTTTGGGAGGCCAAGGCAGGTGGATCACCTGTGGTCAGGAGTTTGAGACCAGCTTGACCAACATGGTGAAACCCTGTCTCTACTAAAAATACAAAAGTAGCAGGGCGTGGTGGTGCACGCCTGTAATCCCAGCTACTAGGGAGGCTAAGGCAAAAGAATCACTTGAACCCGGGAGGTGGAGGCTGCAGTGAGCCGAGATCGTGCCACCGCACTGCAGCCTGGGTGACAGAGCAAGACTCCATCTCAAACAAACAAAAACCAAAAACCTAACAAAACCCCCACAATTCCATATCCCCTCTTCCCCCAGCCCCTGACACCTACCATTCTACTGTCTCTGAATTTATCTACTCTAAGGACCTCCCGTAAGTGTGATCATACAGTACTTAGCCTTTTGAGATTACCTTATTCTACTCAGTGTAATTTCCTTATGGTTCATCCACATTATAGCATTTGTCAGAGTTTCCTTTCTTTTTATTAATTTATTATATATGTTATTTTGAAATATGTATACATTGTAGAAGGACTAAATTGATATTACTTAATGTACTTATTGTTGTTTTGTAGTTAGAACACTTAAAATCTACTGTCTTAGCAATTTTCAAGAACACACTGTATTTTTGTTAAGCACAGTCACTATGTTGTACAATAGATCTCTTGAACTTTTTCCTCCCAGCCGAAATTTTGTATCTTTTGCCAAAAGTCTCCCCAACACCCCGGCCTCCAGTGCCTGGCAGCCACCATTTTATGTGCTACTTCTATGAGTTCAATATTTTGGGAAATTTTCTTCCTTTTTTAAGGAATACATTTTCTTTTAGGTCCTACTGAATGTAACTCACGGTGCTGAGCTCTTTGAGAGAGGCAAAAACAAATTTCACTCAAGGAACTCACAGTGTTATAGATGAAGAAAGCAGAAAACATGGCGAGTGTTTCAGATGTGTATTACCACCATCCATCCTCCTGACCTCCGTGAGATGGGGTCCAACCTTTTAATTTTCTCACCCAAGGACATTCAGCCAGTTAAGTAGCTGAGCTGAGCTTCAGACCCAGCTTTGGGAGACACTCCCTGTATCCTGTAAGCAGAGACCAAATCAGTGCTGTGTGAGTTTAGAGATGGAGACAGCCATTCCACCTGGAGGAAGATGTGATGGACGTGTGAGCATGTGTTCAACCTTGAGGCACGGGAGATGTCCTGCTCTGAAGGTGGGGACAGTGGCTGAGCAGACATGCCTGCCAGACCACTATCCTGAAGATGGCAGTGTTGACATCAAGGGTGGGATGTGAAGAGAAAATGGGAGTTTACGCTCCACATCTCACACATGTGTGGGTTTTTCCCTCTAGTTAAGCAGTTCTCCAATTCTTGTACACCTAGTGAGTGTCCTACAATTCACCTGTGACACTCACTATGTGCAGATATACAATTCACCTGTGACACTCACTATGTGCAGGTTGAAAGCAGTTCCACAAGACCGCCCCCCACACCCCCTCCACTTCAGACACCAGCCACAAGTTCTACACTGTAGCTTGTGCTTTTGGCCAACTGGCCATAAATCAAGGGTTCTCACGACCCCTAATTCACATCTGATCATTTGTGATAATGGCTCACAGAGAACCCAGGGAGACACTTTACTTATGTTTACAGTTTTATTATGATGATTGCAACTCAAGAACAGGAAAATGGAAGAGATGCATAGGGCAAGGTGTAGGGTGGGTGGGGTGGCAGGGGAGCATGTATGCCCTCTCCAAGTGCCCAATCGCCCTCTGTCTCCAGGTGTCACCAACCAGCAACTCTCCAGATCCCTCCAATTAGGGTTTTTATGGAGATTCCATGATTGATGTAAATCATTGGTCATTAGTGATTGACTCAACGTCCAGTGCCTCTCCCCTTTCTGGACTGGAAAATTCCAACCCTCTCTCATCACCTGGTTGGTTCCCCTGGCAACCAGCCCCCCCTTTTCAAGAGTCACTAGATTGGCATAGACTTAGGTATGCTTGAAAGGGGCTTATGATGAATAACAAGAGATGTTCCTTTCACTTCATCACTCAAAATTCCAAGGGCTTTAGGAGGTCTGTGCTAGGAGTCAGAGGTAGACACTAAAGATAGATTTCTTATCGTGTCACACCTGGGAGGTGGTAGAGTTGACATCAAGGGTGGAAGGAGATAGTTAGCTGGGCATGAAGGAACCAGTAGGAAACCAGGTAAGAAACGCAGATAAAGGTCAGATCAAGATGGGTTTTGAGTTCTAGGCTAAAGGGTTTGTAGTGTTAGCTCATGACACATCCAGGATGTGGGAACATGTGCAGAGCTGAGCCTTAGAAACTGACCTTAGAATCTGTAGCAGGGATATGGATCAGGGCCTGGATCAGTGTGGCAGCAGGCAGGGGAGAAGCTGTGTGCAGGAGGCCTTGGAGGGCAGGGCTGGGACATGGTGCTGGCCCAGGTGAGCTCACCCGTCTCAGCATGGTGCGCCTCCAACTTGGGGTGCATTTTGTAGCTGATTATTGAGGGTAAACAGTTATATGTATTTTTTAAAATATTTTATTTTTTATTATTATTATTATTATTTTTGTAGAGACAGGGTCTCACTCTGTTGCCCAGGCTGGAGTGCAGTGGTGTGATCTCTGCTGACTGCAACCTCTGTCTCCTGGGTTCAAGCAATTCTCCTGCCTTAGCCTCCTGAGTAGCTGGGACTACAGGCACCCGCCACCACACCCGGCTAATTTTTTGGTATTTTTAGTAGGGACGGGGTTTCACTGTTTTAGCCAGTATGGTCTCGATCTCCTGACTTCATGATCTGTCCGCCTTGGCCTCCCAAAGTGCTGGGATTATAGGCATGAGCCACTGTGCCTGACCTACATTGATTTAAACTCATGACACTTTGTGTCAGATTTTAAGTGCCTTACAAATAGTCACTCATTGTCTGTTCATGACCACCCTGTAGGTAAGCTATAATTATTACCCCCATTTTACAGATCAGGACATGAAGGCAGGCCCCCTCCAGGACCTGTACTTTGATCTTTTTCTTTCTTTTCTTTTTTTTTTTTTTTTTTTTTTTTTTTTGAGATGGAGTCTTACTGTGTTGTCCAGGCTGGAGTGCAATGGGGTGATTTCGGCTCACTGCAACCTCTGCTTCCTGGGTTCAAGCAATTCTTCTGCCTCAGTCCCCCTAGTAGCTGGGACTACAGGCATGTGCCACATCACCTGGCTAATTTTTTATTTTTTATTTTAGTAGAGACAGGGTTTTGCCATGTTGGCCAGGTTGGTCTTGAACTCCTGACCTCAGGTGATCCCAAAGTGCTGGGATTACAGGTGTGAGCCACCATTCCCGGCCTATACTTTGATGTTAAGAGTACATTTGAGATCCTAATTTCAGTGCATTTCACTGAGTTTTGAATCTCTTCCCTTCCTAAAGTAAAATGGTTATAGGATTCATTAGATATTTAATCCACAGAAGCATCTCCTAAAATCCAGAATATGATATGCCACGAATTGGATGGGAACTGCTCAAACAGGAGAATGAGGTGATACTGGAATGGCAAGGACCGGAGGGATTCTCTGCTAACTAAATCTTTGTCTAACTTCCTCAGTGCAGGTAGGGGGAGAGTACAGTTCGATCAAGTGGCTTGCAAGGGTCTGAGTGGAAAAATACACTGTTTTTCTTCAACTCTCACAGCAACATCAACACAGAAGATTTCTTTTATCAAATGTGTGGGGCTGTCTCCCCACCGATAAGCAAGTAGTTACGCAGTGGGCGCCAGCTGGGTGTCTCCAGTCCAGTTCACTTCTGATGCTGTTGACGCTGTCTACCTGGAGACAGCGTAGATCCCACAGGGTGAGGCCTCAGTCCACAAGACTGCCCTCAACTCCCGATGCCAATTGCAAGCCCCAGGTGGCTTTACCTGTGCTTCTGATTGACTGGCTATAAATCAGGGTTCTCACAGCCCCCTCCTTGAGTTTGGTTAATTGTCTATAGTGGCTCACGGAACTCAGGGAAACCCTTATTTATGCTTACAGGTTTATCATAAAGCTCATGCCTGTAATCCTAGCACTTTGGGAGGCTGAGGTGGGCAGATCACCTGACGTCAGGGGTTCGAGACCAGCCTGGCCAACATGGTGAAACCCTGTCTCTACTAAAAATATAAAAATTAGCCAGGCATGGTTGTGCGTGCCTGTAATCCCAGCTACTTGGGAGGCTAAGGCAGGAGAATCGCTTGAACCCAGGAGGAGGAGGTTGCAGTGAGTTGCGATCGCACCACTACACTCCAGTCTTGGCGACGGAGTGAGACTCCATCTCAAAAAAAAAAAAAAAAAAAAAAAAATAGAGATGAACAGATGCATAAGATGCATAGAGTAATATATGGTGGGGAAGGGGCAGAGCTTTTGTGTCCTTCTAGGTGGGCCACCTTCCAAGAACCTTCTTGTGTTCAGCTATCTGGAAGCTCTGAATCCTGTCCTTTTGGGATTTTATGGGCTTCATTGCATAGGCATGACTGATTAAACCACTGGCCCTTGGTGATCCCCTTCCCCGGTAGCCCCTGCCTCCCCAGAGGTTTGGAAGTGGGGCTGCAATTCCCAACCCTCTAATCCTGCCTTGATCTTTGAAGTGCCCAGCATCCGTCCTGAAGCTACCTAGGGAATCCCAGCCACGAGTCACCTCATTAGTGTACAAAAGACATCACTGTGGAGGTTCCCAGGATTTTAGGAGTTGTATGCTAGGAAACTTTAAGACCAAATATATGTTTTACAGTATCATAAAGGGCCATTAGGATAAGACTGGGAATTCAGGGCTTCTGACAGTTAACGCAATGAGGAATGTTCTATCAGCTTTTGGGGAAAAGTGATTGTAGAAGAGTTGGTTTTTCGGTCAGGCATGGTGGCTCATGCCTGTAATCCTAGCATTTTGGGAGGCTGAGGTGGGCAAATTAGTTGAGGTCAGGAGTTCAAGACCAGCCTGGCCAGCATGGTGAAACCCCATCTCTACAAAACATACAAAAATTAGCCTGGCTTGGTGGTATGTGCCTGCAGTCCCAGCTACTCAGGAGGGTGAGGCAGGAGAACTGCTTGAACCCAGGAGGAGGAGGTTGCCGAGAGCTGTGATTGCACCACTGCACTCTAGTCTGGGCAACAGAGTGAGACTCCGTCTCAAAAAACAAAAAATAAAACAGAATTGTTAACATCTGCCTCCTGGGTTCAAGCGATTCTCCTGACTCAGCCTCCTGAGTAGCTGGGATAACAGGTGTCCCCCTGCTCCCAACACACACACCAAGCTAATTTTTGCATTTTTAGTGGAGATGGGATTTCACCATGTTGGCCAAACTAGTCTCGAACTCCTGACCTCAGGTGATCTACCCTCCTCCACCTACCAAAGTGCTAGTATTACAGGTGTGAGCCACTGTGCCCTGTCAAAAGACTTGGTTTTTAAGTGTTCAGTAGCCCCCAGTCCAGAGCTCCTTAACTTGGAGCAGCAATGAATTTGGAAGGACAGCCCCTCTCCTGCTAGGCGCTGCTGGTGTCCTGTCTTCCTTACTACTGTGTCTTCATCATCATCTGCGATTCCTCTTGGGGAAGTAAGAACTTGGGAAATGGTTGCTAAAATCACCATTTTTCTGGTGAGTGCTATTGGGGTTTTCTCCCTCTCAGGGCTTATGCCCAGTGATAATGGGTTCATTCTGGGCCCTCCAACCAGAGTCTTCATGAATATCCAGCTTAACCTTTTTGCCATATGTTGTGGCGGAAAAGCAGCCCTCCACTGGAGAACACTTCTTCCAGGCCCTCTGTGGTGTACGGGTTATGTAGAAGGTATTTGATCTCTTTTCTGTTTTTTTGCTATCTCAATTTCCTGTCTAGGCATCAGCTGAGAAGATCCTTGAAATTGGTTTAAACAAGCACTTACAGTCTTCTTTGAGTTAAGATCAAGCATGTTGGCAGCTCCTGCAGGCTGTGCCCCTGCCGTTCTCCCAACTGCAGCTGTTGCTGGTTTAGCTTAGCACTTCTAGCCATGTAGGCTCCCCGTGGCCATGTCCGCATCCACGGGGCAGGCTCCTTATCTTGCCCCACCTTACGCTGTTCCTGAGGTTTGGGTTTTTTAACTTAATCCTTAGGAGCTGAAAGAGGGGCCTAGGAAGACACCGATTTTATGCACCATCTCTGTATTTGGCCTGCAACTGTGTTTGTGTGATTTTAAAACAATTTATCGCTCATCTCAAGTGGGCCCCATCTGCTGACCCAGCTCCTCCACAGCCATCGGTAATCTCCATTTTAATTAATCTTTCAAAGAAGCAGATTAAGTTGATTGCTTCCCAAACTGAGTTTTGGTGTCTGTACCTTTCAGCTGCCTTACAGAAGTGATTAAAGTAAGTATTCTTCTATGAGCTTTGGTGCCCAGTTAATATTATTTTTGGATCTTGTCTCAATGGTTTATTTCCATTAGGTGCCTGTTTTTAACATAAGAACTAAAAATGAGCGAGGCTGGGTTTTGTCTCCTGCGGGTGTTCTGTTCTTTCAAGCACCCTGGGATGGCCATGATCTTTGGTTCTGTCTGCTTTGTGGGCCCCTTGACCCTTGGAGTCTTCTAAGGTAGCCCTGCTGAGTCATTAACATGGAGTCACACTGTGTTTCTTCCAGTCCTGGCTTCTTTTCCCCCTACGCCTTTGCAAATAAAACTATTTATTCCTGACCTACCCAAGCAGAGGTCCTATGGCCACTTTCCCCAGTCCTAACTGTAGCCCTGAATTGAGCTGACTGCGTGGAAAATGTTTCCTGTCAGTTTCCTGCGCCCTCCTTGAGGTCAGGGCTAGTATTTCAGCCACCCCTGTGACCCGGGGACCTGGGTGAGTGCCTGGTACACCAGGAAGCACTCAGTGAAGGTCTCTTGAATGAGTGAACCTCTTTGAAGTGCGTGGAAAAGTTGACAGAAGACGGCGAGTGTTACTTAGAGCCAAGGTAGTAGATAAAATGTTGGCCTAAAGATGTGTTTTGTTTGGCTTGCACACTGTTGAAAAGTTTTTGAATCAAAAACTTTTCATACCAAAAAAAAAAGAAAACAGGTTAAATATATGTTGAAAATCCAGATTTCCAGCTTCTCTTGAAAAATTTAAAGACTCGTAATAGGCTGAAATTGAGGGGTAGGCTTCTTTTCGAGGGACCCAACTCAGCTTTTTGCTGCTTTTATTCACCCGATTCCTAAAATAATTTTGTGAAGCCGTCTACCCCCTCCCACACTTTGAGTTGATAGCCAGAATTTTTCAGCGTAATTTGAGAGAGGCAAAGGATGTTATTTCCAGAGTATTGTAAATATTGGCATCTTGAAATAAAACAGTTACATCATTATTTTGAGTGTAACCAGTGGAACCAAATACCACAGAGATTTGATACCCACTGTCATCCGTTTAAATAGAAGCTCATCTTTAACCACTGGAATTTCTACCTCATTTTTTTTCTTTAGGGTCATATTCTAATCTCATAGAATTTTACCCTAGAATATTATATTCTTGCCAAAAATATGTGTATACATTTAAGTTAAGTTTCCTGTGACTAGAGGGCATACATATTTTCAAAAGTAATTGTATTTATTTCTTTATTTTTTGAGATGAAGTTTGGCTCTTTTTGCCCAGGCTGCAGTGCAGTGGTGTGGCCTCGGCTCACTGCAACCTTTGCCTTCCAAGTTCAAGCGATTCTCCTGCCTCAGCCCCCCAAAAATCTAGGATTACAGGTATCTTCCACCACACCTGGCTAATTTTTGTATTTTTAGTAGAGGCGGGGTTTCACCATGTTGACCAGGCTGGACTCCTGACCTCAGGTGATCAACCCACCTCGGCCCCTCAAAGTGCTAGGATTACAGGTGTGAGCCACCGTGCCCAGCCCAGAAGTTCTTGTATTTAGTTTTTGTGATGATAATTCTACATTTGAACAAAAAGAATATATGATACATTTTGATAAATAAAAGGAGAGTATAGAATTTATTTGGAAATATATCCCCTAATAAAAATCCATAGAGTTTTTGGGTTTCTTTTTCTTTCAGTTGTTTTATGTGGATGAATATTACTCACAGATGGCATAAGGCAGTTCAGCATTAGTTCTTTTCATATTTTTGTATTTTTATAGATGTTAGTACAAATAAACCAGATGTAACTGAGTAGATGGGATAGGAGTTTGTCACAATAGTCCCTCAGTGAGTTCTGTGGACACTCCCTGAGTTCTGTGTCACATTATTTATTCTGCCTCCATCACAGTTGCTGCCGTCAGCCTCTTACTTTCTAGTCAGTCACTCTTGAGTGGAAGGAGCTTGCCCTACTGGGAATGGTATTGGAATCTGCGTGGAGCTCGGTGAGGGTGGTATGGAAGTGCTCTCTATGGTCATTTTGAGGCTCACTGGTGTGAGGGAATGGGAGGTAGTCCCCAAGTATATCCAGGAAGATATACGATGAGGGTCGGCTGGGCTCACGCCTGTAATCCAGCACTTTGGGAGGCCAAGTCAGGCAGATCACTTAAGGTCAGGAGTTCGAGACCAACTTGGCCAAATTGGTGAAACCCTGTCTCTACTAAAAATACAAAAATTAGCCAAGTGTGGTGGCAGGCGCCTGTAAAAACGATGATGGTCATTGCTGTACTGCAGGATCCCTAAGGATAGGAGCCATACCATGGCTTAGTTCTGTTGGGACACCCTCACTATGACATCTAATAGAGGGGTTTGCACTATATGCCCAGTAATGTTGTAAGAGTAAAACAAACTACACTGCTTCCACAGTTTTCAGGGATTTTGTATTTGCAAATTCACCTATTCACTAAAATGTATTTGCATTTTTATTGGCGATTTTGCTGTTTAAAGTAGCCCCAAGCATAGTGCAGAAGTGTCTAGTGTTCCTAAGCGTGGGAAGGCTGTAATATACCTTGCAGAGAAAATCTGTGTGTTAGTTTCTTCAGGCATGAGTTGTGGTGCTGATGACTGTGAGTTCAGTATTGATCAGTTGATGTGACCAGAGGCCTATATGAACCTAGTCCTGTTTTTCCCCTAGGAGCAATGGATCAGTATGTGCTAATTCAGTGTTCATGGCAACTTTCGAAAACATAACTACTGCAAATGATGTGATGTGATTGGATGTCATTTGCACATGGATGTTATGACTTTAGGAATTTAAGAAATAATTTCAGGATAATGTCTAGGTAGGTAGGGTTTTACTTGGAATTTGAAGGGAGTGACAAGTATTTAATTTTTACAAGACAGTCTTTGGAAGCAGCTCCCTATCAGAGTGACATCCATTGGAATGCCTTTTGAGTGCATCCAAAGGAGAATTTCTTTTCTTTACTTTTTTTCAGATGGTGTCTCACTGTGTCGCCAGGCTGGAGTGCAGTGGCATGATCTCGGCTCACTGCAACCCCTACCTCCCTGGTACAAGTTATTCTCCTGCCTCAGCCTCCCAAGTAGCTGGGACTACAGGCACGCCCCACCATGCCCAGCTAATTTTTGTATTTTTAGTAGAGACGGGGTTTCACCATGTTAGCCAGGATGGTCTTAATCCCTTGACCTCGTGATCTGCCTGCCTCGACCTCCCAAAGGTCTTGGATTACAGGCGTGAGCCACTGCGCCTGGCCCCAAAGGAGAATTTCTAATGATGGGAGTGCCTTTGCCATTTAAACTTCACTGTGAACTCACTTCTCACTGTATAACTAAAGTCTGAACAGTCAAGTGAAGTGCTGAGTAAGGAGAATAACATCTCTGTGACTCTTGTTATTTGGCTACAGCTTGTGTCACTGGAAGATAAAAGACCTCAGAAGAGGAGTGCAGAGTTTGGAAGCTGACCAGGACTCCAAATTTACCTTCAGAATGATGATTTATTCTCTCAATTCATGTAGCTTAAACTTTTTTCTTAATAGCCACTAGCTCCACAATCATGAATCCCTACTAGATAGTATGTAAAATATAATTATCATGGTTTTGAGAACTTTATATTCTGAAGGACTGAGTGTATTTTGAGATGTGACCTGATTTCTCTGGAATCCCCACTTGAGGGCTTTGTGTTTTCACAGATGGGGACTTAACAACTGTACCCAGAGTGTAACCTAGGCCTCCAGGAAATGCGTTCTTCTGGATTCATCCCTCTTCTCCTTCTAGAATAGATCTCTGGTCTAGCAATACCTTTCCTGGGCCAAGCACTGTGGCTCATACCTGTAAACCAAGCACTTTGGGAGGCTGAGGTGGGAGGATTGCTTGAGCTCAAATCAACCTGGGCAATATAACAAGTCCCCTGTCTCTACAAAATCAAACAAACCACCACCACCACCAAAAACAACAAACAAAAAAACAAAAACAAAGAGAAATACCTTTCCTGTCTTTACCTCTCTCCTTTATTGTTTGTTTTATAATATATAAAGCTCGAATCAGATTCCAGGCCTGATCCATCTCCCCAAATAAATTATAAAAGCACCGATTCCTTTCCTTCCCATGTATATTGTCTCTACTAATAGCTATTTAATCAATCTGTGCCTCTACTTAGTTCCTGGGGCTGTGTTAGGTGCTGGGGGCACAAAAACAGCCAGTGCTGAGCCCTGGGGTCAGGGAGCACATTCCCTAGGGAGAAGGATCCGTACAACAGCATGGAGGGGCTGGCAGATAGGGAGGCTCCCACAAGGAGCCTTAGAAGGGGGTGGTCAGGGTGCCTCAGTTTGTCTGGGAGTCTCAGAGAAGCCTTCACAGAGGAGGTGTGCTGGGCCTGTGGCTAGATGGATGGGTAGGAGTTTACCAGTGAGCAAGAGAGAGGGCTTGCTTCCAAGCAGGTAGACCAGCTTTGGTCCTGAGACACAGAGGATGGATGAATGAGCAGGGGGACTGTTTTGGTGTTCAGGCATGTATAGGAGAGTAATGAGAGAGAAAGCTGAAAAGCGTCTTTGGTTGTCTGGGAATATATAGGTATATATATGTGTGTGTGTGTGTGTGTGTGTATATATATATATATATATTTTTTTTTTTGGGGGGACAGAATCTCACTCTGTCACCCAGTCTGGAGTACAGTGGCATAATCTCTGCTCATTGCAACCTCCATCTGCCAGGTTCAAGCGATTCTCTGACCTCAGCCTCCCTAAAAGCTGGAATTACAGATACATGCAACCATGCCCAGCTAATTTTATTTTATTTTATTTATTTTATTTTTTTTTGAGATGTGGTCTCTCTCTGTTGCCCAAGCTGGAGTGCAGTGGCGCAATCTAGGGTCACTGCAAGCTCTGCCTCCCAAGTTCACGCCATTCTCCTGCCTCAGCCTCCTGAGTAGCTGGGACTACAGGCACCTGCCACCATGCCTGGCTAATTTTTTGTATTTTTAGTAGAGACAGGGTTTCACCGTGTTAGCCAGGTTGGTCTCGATCTCCTGACCTTGTGATCCTCCCACCTCGACGACCTCCCAAAGTGCTGAGATTATAGGCGTGAGCCAGTGTGCCTGGCCTAATTTTTGTATTTTTAATAGAGACTGGGTTTTGCCATGTTGACCAGGCTGGTCTCGAACTCCTGACCTCAAGTGAGCTGCCCGCCTCAGCCTCCCAAAGTGCTGGGATTACAGGCATGAGTCACCACGTCTGACCCAATATTTTTTGAGACAGCATTTCAATCTGTTGTTCAGGTTGGAGTGCAGTGATGCAATCACAGCTCACTGCAGTCTCTACTTTCCAAGCTCAATTGATCCTTCCACCTCAGCCTCCTGAGTAGGTGGGACTACAGGCGGGCCCCAACATGCCCAGCTAATTTTTGTATTTTTTGTAGAGACAGAGTTTTTCCATGTTACCCAGGCTGGTCTCAAAGTCCGGGCTTCAAGTGACCCACCTGCCTCTGCCTCCCAGGGGGGACTTTCTATGCCACACTTGGTCATTTGATTTTTATCCTACCAGTGAGGAAATGAAAGAGAAACATGATCAACTTTTTTTGTGTGTTTGAAAGACCACTTTGGAGCTGTCATTAAAAAGTCTAAGACTGTTGTTAGGGAGACCAGTTAAATTGCTCTTGGAGTCCTGGAAGTGGGGAGTCAGGGAGAAGTTAGTGCCCAAAATCGTCAGTGGGGCTGTAGGGGTAGGATAGACAAAAGGATCCCTGAGGTAGTCATGCCTACTCCATTGGGATCGTTTTGGATTTAGGAGTGTCAGTTGGAAGTGAAGGGCTAAGAGGTCTCTTGCTTGGGTAATTGGGTAAATTGGTAATAGTGCCTTCTACTGAGGATGTACACACAAGCAGGTTTGTGTGGGCGAAAGGTGATGAGTTCTGGATGCGCAGAATTGCATGAGTTACAGAGATCTCAGTGTGGAGCTATCCAGGGCTCAGGCGAATAAGATATATCATTCTGACAGAAATACGGTTCCAGGATTATAACCTGGAAGCATGCTTCCCCCTCCCCGCTTTGGTTTTGCTGGCTTGTTTTGCCTGCATTATCATAAGCAATTTATGTTGATCTGTTTGTTAGCAGAAAAGGAAGCAGCAAATGTGTGGAAGTAGTCAGGAGGAAGGCAAAAGTCCTCATGATGTGGTGTGAGGACCAACTTGGACACATAAAGCCAGATGCATTGAAAGGTTATGAGCTGGTGTTTGATTTACAACAAGCTGGCATCAGCTTGCCAGCCTGTGTTCACATGGACACCTGCCCTGCAGAATTTCAGAATGGCTTAGAACACCAGTTCTGGTTTCAGGTGGACTTTGTTCAGCCCGTCATGGGTGTGGGACCTTGGGTAAGTCCTCGCTAGGTCCCTACCTGTCTTTCTTGGATAAGGGTGATAATCAATCCCACTTTACTTGTGAGGATTCAGGGAGATTACTAATGGTGTTTCTTAGCTCAGTTCCTGGAAGAATGGGCACTCAAAAAATATTGTCTCTTGAAGTATTTACATAAACAGCTCTTCTGTAAAGACTCAAAATTTACTACTGAACATAAATCTGGGATTCAGAATTGGTTTTTAGGTGACTTCTTTTTCATTTATCAAGAGATACACCATAGAATTCCTACAGAGAATGGGGATACAAACCTCCCTGTTAGTGCATTTAAAAATATTCAATTTGCAAAAAATTCAACAGACTTTAAAACAGTCTATTACTAATAATTTGTATTGTAACAACTGTATCATATAATGTATTGAAATTTTTTCCCCCTCATCAGCATCTGAACTGTTCTTCCATAATAGGTCTTGAAGTAGGGACAATGTTTTGGCCCTGATGTTACCAGTGCGGATGTTGAGACTCACCCATGTCACAGAGCAGGTCCCTAGCTTCCCAGTCCTTTTTTTTTGAGACGGAGTTTTGCTCTTGTTGCCCAGGCTGGAGTGCAATGGCGCTATCTCAGCTCACTGCAACCTCTGCCTTCCAGGTTCAAGTGATTCTCCTCCCTCAGCCTCCTGAGTAGCTGGGATTACAGATGCATGCCACCACACCCAGCTAATTCTGCATTTTTAGTGGAGATGGGGTTTTTCCATGTTGATCAGGCTGGTCTTGAACTCGCGACCTCAGGTGATCCGTCCACCTCAGCCTTCCAAAGTGCTGAGATTACAGGGGCAAGCCACTGTGCCTGGCCGGCTTCCCAGTTCTTGATACATTGTGGCAGGTGGTAGTACTGGGGCCAACTGAAAACTTTCCTTTTGCTTTTGAAAAAAAAAAAAAGATAAAAGAGACAAAAATGGGCACCTAGTTATTTGAACTTTTCTAAAAGCAAGAAATTGAGGAAGAAACTCCTAATTGGGCAAATCCAGACCTTTTCTTACTATCTTCAGAGAATATATACTTGCATCTAATTCTTCTTGGAAATATGGTATGCCTTATAAATAGGCACACCCTTAATTAATTGCAAAGATTTAAACAAGTGTAGGAAAGCTAGGAGAGAAAGCTATTTGTTACTGTTAATTATGTATTGTACAAAGCTATGCTGCAATTGGGTTATTCTTGGTATGAATAACTTCCTATGAAAGTTAGAATCATAGAGTTTTAGAACATAAATAAACTTAGATTTTAATCTATAATGACCAATGAAACTGTTTTTTGTTTTTTGTTTTTTTTTTTAGATGGAGTCCTGCTCCGTTGCCAGCCTGGAGTGCAGTGGCATGATCTCAGCTCACTGCAACTTCCGCCTCCTGAGTTCAAGTGATTCTCATGCCTCAGCCTCCTGAGAAGCTGAGACTACAGGCGCACACCACCACGCCTGGCTAATTTTTATATTTTTAGTAAAAACAGGGTTTCACCATGTTGGCCAGGCTGGTCTCGAACTCCTGACCTCAGGTGATCTGCCCGCCTTGGCCTCCCAAAGTGCTGGGATTACAGGCATGAACCACTGCACCTAGCCAGAAAACTATTTGAGCATTAACTCATTTTCTTTAAATTTTTATTGATAAAGGAGAGACCCAGCTGCTAAAGAGGGCTTCTGTTCTGGGGGTATGACTGGTCACTACATGTTGAATTGACATAATTCAAACAAATGTGGTTTAGCCTGAGCCGTTTTATTGTGGGTAAATGTGTAGTTTCTGTTGAGTCTTTGGAAATACTAAAAATAGGCAACCCCATACCTCCTGTTGGGGGCTTCCACAATGGGCTTCAGCCCAGCCAGCTCATTTTGCAGACCTAAAGAGTTTTAAGTTCCATGCCATGGTCAGAGATGCGGGGACTATGTAAAGTAATATATCATCTCCAGTGCAGACAGTGCCCAGGAAACTGTTGCAACCATCAGTGAGCCTCAGAGTCATGTTCTTTGTGGAAGACACAGTGATACAGCTGTAATTCACACCATTTTCAATCCAGAGGCAGGCAGTGAACTAATGAGAAAACTCTAGTGTCTGCTTAGACTTTCTGTGTATTGACTCAATGTCCACATTACTAGGCAGCTGTCTTTAAAAATTAGCCACAATCTAGCAGGTATAAACAGACAGGACAATTAGCACCTGAAATTGTCTTGTTCTATAAGTACCAAATGTCAAAGACCCAGTGAAACCTCATTAAGGAAGACCCCCATACATTTGGAATGCCAAGTGACAGTCAACAGGGTTAGACTGAAGTTGGCTGGAGCCAGTATCTATGAAACAGGAGTTTGCTGAGCAAATCCATGATACCAACATGACATGGTCATATTGTTTAATCTGCTTTATAAGAACAAACACTTAGCTTTAATAATGGCATGTATTGTTAAACATTTATTACAAGTACTTCTTATCAGGACCAGCAAGACTTCTGCTTAGCAATAATTTGCCAGCCCTTTAAAGTGGTTTATGAATTTCAAAGCACTTAAATGGCATTTTTATGTGAATGTTTTGAAATCAACAGGAGAAAGGGCAAATGCTGGCAACTGATTTGTTTGTACTAGTGCTGCTGGGAAGAGGACTGGACTTCCAGGAAAGTGCTGACTTTGAGGAGACACTCAGCATTTCTTGTTGCATGTAGGATTGAATGGGTGCATAATTAGGGGTTAGCTAGTTGGGAGAAAAACAACTCATTGTGTTTCTCAGTGGCAGTCCCATTGGCACCACAGCCGAGATGATCCTTCCTTGCTCAAGTCTGTGCTGTGCACCTCCGAACATCCAACTTCCCTGACTCCCACCCCATGGAAGCTTGTTTCCCACTTGTTTCCAGATCCTCCTGGGGAAATAGCTCCCTCCCTGGTTCAGGACCTTCATGTCGCACCAGACACCAAAACAAATTCCAGATATTAGAAAATAAACCCATAAAACAAGAAGAAATTACTGGTTAATATCTGGCAAAAGCTTTTTAAAAAGAAAATTAAGCTATTGGCTGGATGGGGTGACTCATGCCTGTAATCCCAGCACTTTGGGAGGCTGAGGTGGTGGATCATTTCAGTCCAAGAGTTTGAGACTAGCCTGGGCAACATAGGGAGACCCTGTCCCTACAAAGAAACAAAAAACAAACCCTCCAAAAAATTAGCTGGGTGTGGTGGTGCAAACCTGTAGTCTCAGCTACTTGGGAGGCTGAGGCATGAGAATCACTTGAGCCAGCGAGGCAGAGGTCACAGTGAGCCAAGATCACACCACTACACTCCAGCCTGGGTGACAAAGCGAGACCCTATCTTAAAGAAAAAAAAAAAAAAAGCTATTGAACTGTCTGCAAAATCATGCTTCCAAATCTCCCTGGGCCTCCTCCATTGCTGTGTAATAAGTCTGTGCCTCCAGTTTTCCTAATGTGGGCTATTCCAGCTCTTTCCCATACAGTACAGCTTGTTCCCTATTTTCTCTGCCCCTTTATAGGGTAGATTGAAGCCACCTAAGGTGACGTCTCCACTTTATGTCTTGATACCACAGACTTGCTTTCTTTGTAGGGAAGGCTCCCTCTACTCCACTTCCAAGGGTAGCTTGGATCGAAAGGGTAGCTCCTTTAGATCCCCCCATGCCAATTTCAATTTTGCCTTCTCCTCTTCCTCTGTCTCTGCTGCCTATCAACCTCCTTATACTGTAAAATGCACCTCTCACCATCTTCCTGAACAACTACCCTCCAGCCTCTCACATGCCCTGCATTCACAGCCAAACCTCTCCGTAACTTCTTTCAGCCCAGGCTTGAGGAACCCGGGGCAGGAGGCCCAGCAGGGCAAGCAGAGTTGCCCGTGGGATTCTGTCACCCAAGCCCCAGCTTAGAACTGAGACACTCCCACTGCCAGGGGAAGAGAACTCCAGGAAATTATACCAGTCTTTCTTTTCACATTTCTTTCCTCACCATCCCCTGTCTCAAGCTGGAATTTTCATTCCCACTAAAGCGTTGATGGGAACTCCCCCATCGCTGTCTGCTGCACTACTGCACAGCGTTGTCTTTTCTGACCCTGGATCCCTTCTCTCTAGCTCCCTCCTCTGTTACTTCATGGTAGCTCCTTCTTCTAGAAGCCTCTCTGAGACCCTGAGGGCAGCTCAGGCCTCACAGGCTGCATCCAAGTGTGGAGGAAGAACTGGTTGAGCTGGTTGATTCAATATTAAATCTGGGACGAGATTTGCTTCCCCATTTCCAGCTGTGGCCCAAGTTGACCAGCATTATCCAAATTGGTGATTTGGTTGAGTATTTTACAATGATTCAAGCTCTAGGTACTTCCCACCAGAAAACAAATACCTTGGGAAAAATGAAAACAAATTCCTCCACAAGGATGTCGTTGACTAACTCGGTTTTTTTGTTTTTTTGTGATGGACTCTCACTCTGTCACCCAGGCTGGAGTGCAGTGGTGCAGTCTCAGCTCACTTCAACTTCCACCTCCCATTTTCAAGCCATCCTCCCGCCTCAGCCTCCTGAGTAGCTGCGATTACGGGTGCCTGCCACCACGCCCGGCTAATGTTTACATTTTTAGTAGAGACGGCGTTTCACCATGTTGGCCCGGCTGGTCTCGAACTCCTGACCTCAGGTGATCCACACTGACCTCCCAGAGGGCTGGGATTATAGGTGTAAGCCACCATGCCTGGCCTGACTCTTTGATTTTCAATGCTATGTTAGAGACACCACAACTGTGATTCCAGGTATCTGCGTAGCACAGTCGTGAAAATATTGGAACCAAAGATGGGTGCATCTCCGATCTTTTCCTTGAGAATTCTCGCTTTCCAGTGCACATGGGGAGTTCAGGTTCAGGTGTGTGTGGCCAGCTGAGGTGTGGGAAAGTCTGTTAACTCCGGGGGTTAGCAACGTGCGAGGCCCCCTTTCTCCTCTTGGATGCTGCAAATAGTATGTAGTCCGTGATGTGCCTACATGTTGGCATTTTCTTGTATGCCTTCTTGTCAGGTGATTCAGGTGTGTCTTTTTCCTCTCTTATGGTTTTTGTTCATTTCTTTTATTTCTTTTTTTTTTTTTTCAGACAGAGTCTCTCTCTGTCGCCCGGGCCAGAGGGCAGTGGCGTGATCTCAGTTCACTGCAACCTCCACCTCTGGATTCAAGCAATTCTCCTGCCTCAGCCTCCCAAGTAGCAGCTGGGACTAGAGGTGTGCACCACCAGTCCTGGCTAATATTTGCGCTTTTAGTAGAGGGGGTTTCATCATATTAGTCAGGCTAGTCTTGAACTCCTGACCTCAAGTGATCTCCCCACCTCAGCCTCCCAAAGTGTTAGTATTACAGTCGTGAGCCACCATGCCCAGTTTTTGTCCATTTCTTACCTTCTCCATTCCTTATTTACCTACTTTATTTCCTCGTTGTGTAATCATGTATTCAGCATCTTCTTTGAGCAGGCACTGAGACCCCTCATGGTCCCTATTACTGTGGACTTGTTGCCTACACTCATGATTGGGAAAGGAAGTGGGCTCTGGGCTCTGAAAATGACCACATATGAATAAGTTGCACGTTGTGATAATGGCTGTGATAGAGGATAGAGGGGAAGCAGGGGCATGCTGTTCTAGACAGGGCAGTCAGGAAGCCCTCTGTGCTACTTGAAATCTCTCCTTTTTCTTTTTAGTGGCAGGCTCTTGCTACATGGCTCAGGCTACTCTTGAACTCCTGGGCTCAAGTCATTCTCCCGCCTTGGCCTCTGGACTAAGTAGCTGGGGCTGCAAGTTCACACCATCACACCTGGCTGAAAACATTTTTTAAAAATAGCTTTATTGGGCCAGGCGCGGTGACTTACACCTGTAATCTCAGCACTTTGGGTGGCTGAGGCAGGTGGATCATGAAGTCAGGAGAATGACCATCCTGGCTAACATAGTGAAACCCCATCTCTACTAAAAATACAAAAAAGTTAGCCAGGCGTGGTGGCGGGCTCCTGTAGTCCCAGCCACTCAGGAGGCTGAGGCAGGAGAATGGTGTGAACCCAGGAGGCGGAACTTGCAGTAAGCTGAGATCGCACCACCGCACTCCAGCCCATTTGACCGAGCAAGACTTCGTCTCAAAAACAAAACAAAACAAACAAAACCAAAAACA
Organism: Chlorocebus sabaeus; assembly: GCF_047675955.1. Taxonomy (NCBI): domain Eukaryota; kingdom Metazoa; phylum Chordata; class Mammalia; order Primates; family Cercopithecidae; genus Chlorocebus; species Chlorocebus sabaeus. The sequence goes on from NC_132912.1 coordinate 37,505,302, forward strand.
AACAAAAACCCTTTATTGAGGTATAAATTCAGAGATCATACAGTTCACTTACTTAAAGAGTACCATTCTATGTTTTTGGTATATTGTTAATTCTCCTTAAATTGTGGTAATATATGAAACACCACGACTGCCATTTTAGCCATTTTTATGTGTAAAGTTCAGCGACATTAAGTACGTTCACAGCATTCTGCGATCATCCCCACTGTCTGTTTCCAAAAATTTTTCATCATCCCAAACAGAAACCCTGTACCCATTAAGCAATAACTCCGCCATCCCTCCTCTGCCACCACTGGTAACCTTGAATGTATTTTCTGTCTGTAAATTGCCTATTTGTGGTACCTCAGAAATGGCATCATGCAATATTTGTTATTTTGTGCCTGACTTCTTTCACTGGTAATATCTTCAAGGCTTGTCTATGTTATAACATGACTCAGAACTTCATTCGTTTCTATGATTGAATAATATTCTATTGTATGGATATCACACATTTTGTTTATCTGTGTTACTTGAAATCTAGATACATACTTTTTATTTTCTTAGCACCTCCCCATAATTCTCATCAGATTAGCTTCCTTGCCACGTTGCTGGTAAGTAATTTATTGATTAATTGAATTTGCTAGCAGTTTTGGACAAGATGATGGTGGTTACAAGGCAGAAATACCATTTCCTGTTCTCTCTCTCTCTCTCTCTCTCTCTGTGTGTGTGTGTGTGTGTGTCTGTAACTCTGTATTTTCTTGAGTGGATGTATTTCTGTGTGTCTTCTGCGTGAGGCCATCCAGTTGGTGCACAGGTCTGGAGATAATATGGTTGCAGGGGTGAAACTGCTGGACCTTGAAGCAGTTCATCCCCTACCTCTCGAAGGTGTTGACAGGAAAAGGCAGTCCCATGGAGGCTAAGTACGGCCCTCCATTACCCTCAGAGTCTGCTCAAGACAGACTTGACTCTGTTTCCTTGTAATAAATGTATCTCACAGAGCTTTTCCAGCTACCTTCCCCCTTCTTCTCTCAGATGAATCACTGGAGCATCTGTGCTTTGCTCTCCCAGGTGCTTTCTGTCCCTGGAAGGGGTTCATGAACACATCCTTCTGCTCTTTGCCACTTGTCTCGTGATGGGACTGAGATTCTGCCCTGCCCACTTTGGGTTTTATTCATATGGGGAGTTTCTAGGAGCCCCAGTGTGGGTCCAGGCAGAATGTTCTTGCATTGCTATAAAGAAATACCTGAGACTGAGTAATTGATCAAGAAAAATGCCTGAGACTGAGTAATTACTTGGCTCATGGTTCTGCAGGCTGTACAGGAAGCATGGTCTGTTATCTGCTTGGCTTCTAGAGAGGTCTCAGAAGCTTACAATCATGGTGGTGGGGAAAGGGGGAGCAGGCACATTACATGGTGAAAGCAGGAGCAAGCGAGAAAGAGGTGGAAACGGGGGTGCCACAGACTTGCAAGAACTCACTGTCAGGAAGTCAGCACGAAGCTATGAGGGATCCACTCCCATGACCCAAACACCTCCCACCAGGCCCCACCTCCAGCACTGGGGATTACAATTCATCATAATATTTGGTTGAGGACAAATATCCAAACTTTATCAGTATGTTAGAGAGAAGCCAGGCCCTGTTCTCTTCCCTGGGGTGTGTAAGTATTTTGTGATGATGGTGATGATGATGACAATGGTGATGATGATGGTGATAATGGTGATGACAATCATCATGATGATGATGGTGGTGATGATGATGGTGGTGATGATGATGGTGGTGATGATGATGGTGATGGTGATGATGATAATGTTGATGATTATGGTGATGGTGATGACATTAGTGATGATGATGGTACTGATGGTGGTAGTGATGATGATGGTGATGCTGATTGTGGAAGGACACAGAAATGTGGGTTTGAAGGAAAAGTTGCTAATTTGCTTGTCTTTATGGATATTCAATCTCTAGATTTTGGATAGTTGTGATTTCAAATATTCCATTCCATTCCATTGTCATGCCATATATTTCAGACCAAAATTTTGCCATTGTTTGAAAAAAAGTCTGCTAGCCATATTTTCACAGTTTGGAGATGAGGAGCTTTGGGCCTACCTGCCCTGAATTTGTCACTGGTATGCAGTAAAATGAGAAAAATAATGTACTGGGGTTTTTAGAAATCCAAGTGCATTAAATGGAAGGGCTTATCCTTTTTTCCCCTTAAAATGAGGGTCTTTCCTGTGTTCTGATGATGAGATATATTTTCTTTCATGAAATGGTGGTGACAATATGGTAGTTTGGGTGTACTGACCTTACTTGAAAAATTAAGAGTTGTGAACTTTCATCTAATTCCCTGAGAGTTGGGAAAGTTGTACAGCTCTCTGAAACCCCAAAATCTGAAAACCATAATATAATAAATGTGTCATTTAGTTCTTTAATTTTGAAATTTCCTTCCTCTAAAGAAGAGGTAGAAGGAATGGAAGTGGTGAAATAGGAGGCATGCATTTATTAGTTTTGCTAAAGTCTTAGATATTTTATAATGTTTTCTGATGACAATTGCAGTAAACTTTCTGTGTTGCAAAAACCCAATATCTTGTAGCAAACTGAGATTACGTGACATGTTTTATCTTTGAAATTTCTGCAAATTGTTTCTTCCGTGTTCATGACTATTTTTCAAGGTCCTACTTCAATACATTTGCATTCTGCATCATTATTCTAAAGTCAGGGCTAAGAACTTCCCTACTGAAGTAGATTAAAATTATGGATTATTTTTTGGTCTTCTTTTAGATAGACATGGTTGATAATGAGATTGCATGTATTTTTTTTTTTTTTTTTTTTTTTTTTTTTTGAGACAAGGTCTCACTCTGTTGCCCATGCTAGAGTGCAGTGGCACAATCACAGCTCATTAGAGCCTCAACCTCTTGGGCTCAAGCGATCCTCCAGCCTCAGTTTGAGCAGTTTGGCATATGTTCTGAATGTAAGGTTGATTATTATTCCTTTAGCACTAGTACTGCTCTGAGATCTGGAGAAAAAGACAAAAGAAAATGGAAAAAGATCAGTTCTTGACTTTGGGCAGAAGTATGTATTAATATTTGATTGTGGTTATTCTTGTGCTAAGACATGCAGTATTTCATAATAAAAGGTGGTATATAGAATTCACTTTTTGGATATTCCTTTTTTTTAAGCATCTACATTTTTTTTAGGAGACATAGAATAATCCCTTTGAAAAAATCAGCATTAAATATATTAATGGAGAAGTCTCTGAAAATGCCAATTCAGATGGAAACGTTTAGTGTGGATTTAACTTTTTATGGAATTATGCATGTAATACCATTTGCCTTTGCTGAGATTTTGTATTATTAATAGAATAGGCAAATCAGTATTTTGTCAGTGTATGTAAAACTTTGCTTATTTTTCCTGTCTTGATTGCTGGTTGCACATACAATTTAGAGAACAGGGTTCAGTTGACTCAAGATTCCCCACTCCAGTCTCTGCCCTGTTGCAGCTCTGGCTGGAGACCTTTATTTACAAACTATCAGATGGGGCCAGGCCAAGAGTCCATGCAGAAAAATCCCACAGTTGTGCCCTGGGGAAGCTGCTCACGGTGAAGGGCTTCATTTGCAGAGGGGAATTGCTGTAAGGCTGGAATCTTGCTGAGCACTGGAGGAAAGGCTCTGATCAGCACTGGGTGATGGAGAGAAGCAGAACTCACTTGCCTTACTCTGTGTCAGTTTCCAGCAAGGGGGAAGTTCTGGGTTTCCAGTGGATTCTGCTGTGTTCATGGGCATGTTCTGCCCTTTCCTTATTAGTTGAGCTGACCCCGCTCCAGGGCTTCCCCTTTGCTCCCAACTTTCCATTGGATGTTCTGCCAAAGATGAGCCTCCCCTTGGGTGTGTCTGATTGTGTTGTTGGTAGACTCCCTAAAAACCTTCCGGTGCTAGTGATGCTGTACACTGCTAAGGCCCATGGAGGTGGTGGTTAATGTTACTGGTGGTCTGGGGTCACACTGCTTGGGCTGCGTCCCAGTTTAGTGGTGGGACTTTGGACACGTTCCTTAAGCCTTCGAAGCCTCTGTGTCCTCATCTGTAAAATGGGGACAGTGGCAGTACTTGTCTCTCATAGGACATCCATGGGAGGAAATTAGCTCAGTGCCTGGCATATAGCAAGTTTTCAGAAAATATTAGCTGTCAATATTATTTTAATTGCCTAAATGCAGAGTGATGGACCCTATGACCTACTGAGTCTTTTTCCATTCTGTGTGTATATGTAAGACAGAGAAAGAGAGAACAGAAGAACTATACTGTGGATTTTGGGGGATGTTCTGTGGATGTTTGAACAGAATGTCAATTTCATGTTTTGAAGAGAGCAAGGAATTTTGGTGGTACTGCTGTGCCAGAGAAAACAGGTTCCAGAGAAAGCAAACAGAGGCAGGATCCCTTGCAGAGCAGGAGGTGACCAGGAGTTGTTTAAGGTTGGGGCATCCAGTCAGGGGAATTGCTCAGGGTTCCTCAAAGGGCAGCCTCTGGGGCTGTGGCTGGGGTTGGGGGATAGCTTGGCCATGGGCTGTTGGCCTGGGAACTGGGATTCAGCCACAGTGACTTCCAAGCCTCCTGGTGTTTCATCTGCCTCCTGGCTCCTTTGGAAATGAGGGCTGGGGCAGGCCGAGGCTGGCTATCTGAGGAGTGTGTGAGCAAGGAACATGGAGGTCCTATGATGGAGTGGCCACTGCCACTGGCAGTGGGTGTCTCTATGCTCTTTATAATAATAATAATAATAATTATTATTATTGCCCTTTTTTGAAATGGGCTCTCACTCTGTCCCCCAAGTTGGAGTGCAGTAACGTGATCTCAGCTCACTGCAACCTCTGCCTCCCGGGTTCAAGCGATTATCCTGCCTCAGCCTCCCGAGTAGCTAGGATGACAGGCACACGCCACCATGCCTGACTAATTTTTGTATTTTTATTAGAGATGGAGTTTCACCATGTTGGCCAGGCTGATCTTGAACTCTTGACCTCAAGTGATCCACCTTCCTTGGCCTCCCAAAGTGCTGGGATTACAGGCATGAGCCACCACGCCCAGCCTCAATGCTCTTTAAAAGAAGGCCTCGCCCTGACAGATGATGCAGTGAGCAAGAATGAATACGCATCCCCATGGTGTGGGAAGAGAATGAACTACTTGATAGACCTCAGTCCAGTAGGTCAGATGAGGCAGAGAACATGCCATCAAAACTTATGACTGCATTGCGGCTGTGCCTTGTGAAAGAAGAAAGGTTGACCGCGTGTTGACTGATTAGAGATGGAGATGGGCTGGGCAGTTGGCTCATCATGCCTGTAATTCCAGCACTTTGGGAGACTGAGATGGGATGGTCACTAGAGGCCAGGAGTTCAAGAACAGCCTGGGTAACATAGCCACGTCCCCATTTCTACAAAAAAATTTGAAAAAATTAGCTGGGTGTCATGGCACATGTCTGTAGTCCCAGCTACTGGGGGGCTAAGGTGGTAGGATTGCTTGACCCCAGAAGTTTGAGGCTGCAGTGAGCTAGGATCGTGCACTGTACTCCAGCCTGGGTGACAGAGTGGGACCCCGTCTCTTATTTTACCAAAAGGTATTTATTAACTTGCACTCCTACTAGCAATGTGTGTGACTTTCTTATCACATCCTTGCAAGTGATCAGCATTAAATTTTTTTTTCTAATTTGCTAGTCTAAAATGAAACCTTTTAAAAATTATTAAAATGAATCAAGGTATTACCAGAAAACACTTGATTGATCAGTTGAGCAAACGTCCCAATTGCTGGGCGTGTCCAGTAATTGCTGCAGACCCTCAAGTGGTGGGAGATGGGGAGTTACTGTCCACCCCTGCAGACGGATGTCCTACAGAGTGGCCATAGATGGAAGGCCTCAGCCGAGGGTGTGTGTGGCTGAAGGCATTGCTCACAGAACACATTAGAGCAGCTGCCTGTTTCAAAATGGTTGCTTGACTTTCCCTATTGAATGAACTTCTCTCTTTTGGACTTAATATTCAGAAAGGTACCTGAGAGGTCATCAGTTTCAAACTTCATCATCTCAAATGAATGGCATCCCTCCTGCCTTTTAAAACCCTGGGGATGGGAGATTTTATAAGTTTTAATTACTTTACCATATATTTTCCTCAAAACTTGACAGCCATGATATCATGAATATGCACCCCTACCTTTTGCCCCTGTGGTGGGGGGAAAAAAAAAGAAAAGGCAAAAGTGAGAAAACTAAGCCCAAGGAGATGAGGTTGGGAGCCTGGGGCCACTGAACTGAAAGTTCCCAGAATAGAATTGGGTTATCCTGGCACCTATGAACACTGGGCAGTAACATTTTCCAATGTTGGGTAGCAACATTTTCCAACTTACTCTGAAAAATGGGGAAATCCACGAGATAACCAGAGCAAAGTCCTGTTTCCTGACTTTTCCACAGCCTTTCTTGACAATATGCAGAGCACACATTTGACTTGAGTCACAGCTATGATTTTCTTAGTCCATAATACTGCACAGCTCACTCCCCACTGGGCCTCAGTGGATTCTGAATGAGGCCAGAAAGTGGTTCAGTCTTAGATCAAAAGAGAAAACACGCGTGTGCTTGCGTGCACACACATACCCACCCACACACCCAAAAAGCAAAAACAGAGTTCTTGTTAACTTCTAGGTTGCAGAAAATACTGAGATTAGAAAAACTGGTTTTTCAGCTTCTTAGGAGATTCATTGTATATATTGGGTTTTCTGGTTAGGTTTTCTCTTGTAAATAAATAGTTACCACAGTAGCTCTTCCACCAGAAAGATGACTCTGGGTGGATCCTGCTGTCACAGTGACTTAATAAACTAATTGAGTTTGTAAGAATTTTTGGTAAGCAGTGAAGAATTAGATAGATTACTTTTTTCAGCCTTAGTGAAAAATCGCATCTATGTAACTTTAAAAAATATGGCATTAGCAAGGCGCAGTGGGTCACACCTGTAATCCCAGCACTTTGGGAGGCTGAGGCGGGCAGATCACAAGGTCAGGAGTTCGAGACCAGCGTGGCCAATATGGTGAAACCCTGTCTCTATTAAAAGTACAAAAATTAGCCGGGTGTGGTGGCACATGCCTGTAGTCCCAGCTACTCTGAAGGCTGACGCAGAAGAATAGCTTAGACCCAGGATGTAGAGGTTGCAGTGAGCCAAGATTGTGCTACTGCACTCCAGTCTGGGAGATGGAGCGAGACTCTCTCTCTATGGCATTTTAGTGATAGTGGTACTGGCAGCTGATATAGTAGTAGTCCTTTACAAATTACCCTTGATGCTTCACTTCAAATGAATGAACCTTAATGATTTTATTGTAATTGTTCTTACTACTTTATAATTATTTTGTTTTGTTTTCATAACTCCAACAAGACATTATTGGCAATAGGTTGTATAGATTAGTTAGATCTTGATGTAACTGAGGTTTACTGATTTAACTGACCCTTGTTTATTTGTTTGGGACTTTTTGGTGGACACCTTAGTCAAATATATTCTTTTTTTTTTTTTTAGTTGTCTAGAAAAATGGAACATGCCCCCAAACTACTTGGGGATTCTGCATGTTTCTAACAGTCTCTGTCTCGCTAAGAGCTTTTGGATAATCTAGGAGGACAGAGGTTCCGGGAGAAAATGAATTGCTGTGAAGACCAGTGCCAAGTTACTAACCTGCCTGAGAATGACTCCACTCTCCTCCTATAGAATGAAGTGTCAGATATGTTTTCTTGCATTTTCAGAGGGCTATCATCTTTCCCCTGGACTCATGTTGATATCTGGGACAACTGAGGGGTCCAGTACTCAGACAAGGTAGGAGGTTGGCTGCTGCAGGTGGGGCTCCTGCCGTGTCTGTTCTGTGAGCTCGCCTCTTCCTTTTATCTGGGAAAGACAGGTGTATTGCTTTCCCTCATGCCAGAGAAGTCTTTTTATTTTTATTTTATTTTATTTTATTTTATTTTATTTTATTTTATTTTATTTTATTATTTATTGAGACAGAGTCTCACTTTTTCACCAGGCTGGAGTGCAGTGGCACAGTCTCGACTCCCTGGTTCAAGTGATTCTCCTGCCTCAGCCTCCTGAGTAGCCAGGATAACAGGGATGCGCCACCATGGCCAACTAATTTTTGTATTTTTAGTAGACATGGGGTTTCACCATGTTGGCCAGGATGGTCTTGATCTCTTGACCTCGTGATCCACCTGCCTCGGCCTCCCAAATTGCTGGGATTACAGGCATGGGCCCCCATACCCAGCTGAGCAAGAAGTCCTTCTTGCTGGTTTGAACGACCCCATTCAGAGCCCTGCAGGCTATATCATATAATCTCCAGCCTTCTACACCTTAGGAGACAGGACAGGCTGAATGGCATGGTGTTTAGGTAAAGCCAAGTCCAGAATCAATCAAGAAGTCTGAGACCAGGTGGGTGTAAGCTTCAGGTGGCTGAGCCTGCTCTCCATCCTACGTTCCCATCCCAGGGTAGGAATAACTTTCTCTCAAGCTCAGATCAGCCTGTGCTTTGATCTGAGAGCTTTACTTTGCAGAGAAAAATCCTGTCAATGAAGCATGTAGTTTCTACAGCTAATATTGGGGGTCACCATGTGTGTGGGCAGGACAAGCCCTGTGTGCTTTTCGTGATGATATCCCAGAGCTTCAAACCCAGTTGTTCGCTAGCCGAAGTGTAGCCAAGTCTAAGCAGTATGACCAAACCATAGTCATTGTTTCAGTGTGGGTCCTGCTGTATTCCACTGTCTCCCCTTGGTCATGCTGGGCCATTTGTCCAGATTCTCCTTTTTTTTTTTTTTTTTTTTTTTCCCATGAAACAAGGTCTCACTCTGTTACCCAGCCTGGAGTGCAATGGTGCAATCTGGGCTCACTACAACCTCTGCCTCCTGTATTCAAGTGATTCTCCTGCCTCAGCCTCCCAAGTAGCTGGGACTACAGGCGTGCATCACCATGCCCGGATAATTTTTATATTTTTAGTGGAGATGGGGTTTTGCAATATTGGCCAGGCTGGTCATGCAGGAATCTTTTTGGTAGTTCCTGATCATGGCCTTGTGTGTGTGTGGTTTTTTTTTTTTCTATTCCTTTGGGAGCAGGCATTCGGGAGGGATTTTTCATTGCTTTTGGTAGTTATGTGGTATGAAAATCCTCCTTGATTCAACTGTCAGCAGATGTTGAGGGGCAAACAAGTCTGGTGGTGATGACTATAGTCAGGATTTTAGTTCTGTATAACAGGAGGAACAAAGAAGGGAGTCTTGCCTTTCTCTGGTTATTCTTGATTTTCAGCATATGTTGGTAATGGGATAATGACACAGTGATCAGAAATGAATTCACTAGCGCTGCTTGCAGGTGCCCTATGCCTGGGCCATTGCCATGTGAGAACAGGTCTTACGAGGGAATGCGATCCCTGGATGTGAATGACTGCTGCATTCCAAGCCGCAGCGTGTCCCCTGAACACCCAGCCAAATGCAAGAGGCCTAGAGCTCTCCCCCTCCAAAAAGACCTTGCAGAGAAATGGAAAGCAGGATTTGGGCTTACGGAAATATTTGACAGTCTGAGCTCTCTTTGGGAAATATGCAAGGTTAATGTAATATTTTTTTTTTTTTTGGAGACAGTCTCGCTCTTTTGCCCAGGCCGGACTGCAGTGGTGCTCTCTCTGCTCACTACAAGCTCCGCCTCCCAGGTTCACACCATTCTCCTGCCTCAGCCTCCTGAGTAGCTGGGAGTACAGGTGCCCGCCACCGTGCCTGGTTAATTTTTTTTTGTATTTTTAGTAGAGACGGGGTTTCACTGTGTTAGCCAGGATGGTCTCGATCTCCTGACCTCGTGATCTGCCTGCCTTGGCCTCCCAAAGTGCTGGGATTATAGGTGTGAGCCTCCGCGCCCAGTCTTTTTTTTCTTTTTTTCTTTTTTTTTTTAGATGGAGTCTTACTCTGTCACCCAGCCTGGAGTGCACTGTCGCGATCTTGGCTAACTGCAACCTCTGCCTCCTGAGTTCAAGTGATTCTTTTGCCACAGCCTCCCGAGTAGCTGGGATTATAGGCGCCTGCCACCATGCCTGGCTAATTTTTGTATTTTTAGTAGATCTGGGGTTTCTCCATTATTGGTCAGGCTGGTCTTGAACTCCTGACCTCAAGCAATCAGACCTGCTTCGGTCTCCCAAAATGCTGGGATTACAGGCATGAGCCACCAAGCCTGGCCAGTGTAATGGTTTTTGTTGTTAACAATTTACACAATATGACTTGTTTCTTTTTGGGGGGGTGGGTTGCTTATGTTCATAAAACTTGTGCTTGTAACTAGAAAGCACATGATGTTTTTATGATGAATAAGGGAGGGAAGAAGGGATGTTTATGCTGCTTCTGTGTTCTTCTAGGACTTGGGGGACTTCCTTTCCTATTATACAGGTGACCACTTAACTGTATCATAAAGAAAGGCCCCTTTGGCCATGTGTGGTGGTGCATGCCTGTAACTCTAGCACTTTGACAGGTCATGGTGGGAGGATCGTTTAAGACCAGGAGTTCGAGGCCAGCCTCGGCAACATAGTGAGACCCCGTCTCTATAAAAAAGAGGAAAACATTTCCTGGGCATGGTGGTTTGTGCTGTGGTCCCAGTTGGTTGGGAGGCTGAGGTAGAAGGATCACTTGAGCCCAGGAGGTTGAGGCTGCAGTGAGCTATGATCACACTACTACACTCCAGCCTAGGGGACAGAATGAGGCTGTCTCTAAAGAAAAAAAAGAAAGAAAGAAAGGCCCCTTCAGTTCTACCTTAAGACAAATGAATTCTATTACCTCCAGCCCCTGTGCGAGTTTTCTGTGAATATCCAGAACTCCCAGGTAAAGGGAACCTCTGTTGGTCTGAAAGCATCAGCGGCAGAAATTGTCTTCCTTTTCCTAATCAGATTCAAGCCAACTTGAAATGATAGCTTTAAATGTCTCAGATTTGGATACAAGAAGTGTTTCCCCTCAGAGTTGTTCAGACAGCCAGGAATGCATTAGCCTGACTAAGTTGGTTGTTTTAGGGTTGGGTTTCTGTGGTGCCAAAATCTAGAAAAAGACCCTGAATGGTGTGTGTCTGAAATGAGAAGAGCCTTATGCTTGAGCCTCAGTGATTGAGTCTGCCACTCTTCAGGGGGTTCCTGTACCTTCCTATTCAGGGTCTTGAGCTGTCTTGTTCGGTCCCCCCAACCCCCATCAGGTGACGTCCTTCAAGAGCCCCGTCTCACCGTTTTTTGTCTCTTCATCCACGCCATGCAGCCTGTACATCGTAACTGGCCATGGAAACTTCTCTCTGCTGTGTCACCATCACTGCCCAGTCCCAGGGGCACTCGGTGGGGTAATCCCCAAGCCCCCTTTTCCAGCCCAGGCCCTCTTCCTGAGCTCTAGCCTGGACACCTCTTAAGTCAGCAAGTCGGATGTGAATCTAAGTGAACTTCGTCATCTCCTCCCTCTCCTCCTCAAACGCTCCCACCAGGTCTCTATCTCTGTGTGGCCTGACATTCTCCTCTCATCGCCTAAGTTGGATGTCTTGTTACAATTCTGGTTCCTTTCCCCGCCTCTCACTTCTCTTTGCAATCCCCCTTTTCTAATATGTCCTCCAAATCTGACTGATGCAGCTTCTCAGATTTCAATTTAAATCTCTTGACCCTACCTATTTTTAGCAATCCCTTCTCCCACCAAACATGCATATGTACCCCTGAGCCCTCACCATCTCCTCCCTGAATTTCTCCAACTACACCTTCACTGGTCTTGCTTCCTTCCATCTTGGCCCCTGTCCAGTGTATTTTCCACAATGGGCCCAAAGCGATTTTCCTAAAGTACAAATCTTACCATGTTACTCCTCTGCTTAAAGCCAATCAGGGCTGGCCGTGGTGGCTCATGCCTGTAATCCTAGCACTTTGGGAGGCTGAGGTGGGAGGATCACTTGAGCACAGGAGATCAAGGCTGCAGTAAGCCATAATTGCACCATTGCACTCCACCCTGGGCAACAGAGCAATACCCCATCTCACACACAAAAAACAAAAACCCATTAGGGACTTCCCATCACCCATGAAGCTTCAACTTCCTCTTGCATCATCTAATAGAGTGACCAACCATATGACATCTGAGACAGTCTTGGTATATATAATTTTTGTCTGAGACAGTCCTGATATATATAATTTTTCCTGGTGTAAATGTTAAACATTTCCTGGTTCAGGTGATACACTGTATGGTTTCCCTATTTATAAGGCCTTCCATGATTGATGTGCCACCCACTTCATTTCTACCTGAGTCACATTCTGCTCCAGTGATACTGGATGGTGAAGACTATGCCACATCTTCATGTTCACCCCTAGCCTTGACCACATGGTCCATCTGCGTGGAGTCTGACCCACTGTCCCCTCTCCCCAGGTGGCTCCTGTGCACCCTCTTGGCCTCTGGACACAGAGTCTCACTGTGTCCCCCAGGCTGGAGTGTAATGGTGCGGTCTCGATTCACTGCAACCTCTGCCTTCCAGGTTGAAGTGATTCTCCTGCCTTAGCCTTCTGAGTAGCTGGGACTATAAACGTGCTCCACCATGCCCAGCTAATTTTTATATTTTTAGTAGAGATGGGGTTTCACCATGTTGGCCAGGCTGGTCTCGAACTCCTGACCTCAGGTGATCCAACCACCTTGGCTTCCCAAAGTGCTGGGATTACAGGCATGAGCCACTGTGTCCAGCTAAGGTGCCCCTTTCCCTATACCCTCCAGAACCTTTACTTAGCCCTGTGTACCACTTACTGCCTGGGATCCAAATTGCCTATTTATCCCGCTCTTCATCTAGAGCCTCTTTTAAAGGATAAGGATGATGTCTTGGGCACAGCTCTCTGAGGTTAGTTGAGTGTCTGCCACATAATCAATGCTTGATAAATACTGGTTGAACAAGCAAATACATGGTGGAGACAAAAGTGGGATTCATCCCAAATAAGAAAATATAATTTATCAGTTGTCGCAATTTATATATGGTAAGAGGCAGACTTTAAATCCTGCCCTAGGAACATTTTTGCACGCATTGGTGGAAGAGCTGAGAATACAGACTAGAAAATTCTCATCCTGCTGTTAAATAATTCAGGCTCACTGGAGAACAGCCCATGCCAGGTGTATGTCACCTCCAACATTAGCTAACTTTAGCTGATCTTGGTATATTTAATATTATTTAATAATGTTATTGAATAATAATATGTAAGAACATTATTGTAATTAATATAATTATATTATAATTAATATTAATGTAATCAATAATAATATATTTAATATTAAATACAATATTATGATATATTAGATATTAATATATTATATTATATAATTATATATCACATATTACATATTATATTAATTTTATATTTTATATTATATATAATTACATCAATTATATTAATTAATATATTAATATATAATATCAATATACTATATTAATATGTCAATGTTAATATATATTATAATATATTGACATATTAATATATTGATATTTAATATAATAAACTATTATTTTACAGTTTCCTCTTTAGTGCACCATTCATGATAACTGTTATTTTGAGCATTGCAACAATTTCTCTTTCATGAGATGTCTTTGGGCCATTCAGTAGTTAGGCTTGACATGGAATCAGCCCTGGCAATAGGAAGCTCATCTCCCAGCTCAAGACTTTCCTGTTTAGGCTGTTGTATTTTTGCTGTGAAGGGATTTTTTTCTTTTTGAGACAGGGCCTTACTCTGTTGCCCAGCCCATGCTGGAGTGCAGTGGTGGGATCAAGGTACACTGCAGCTTTGAACTCCTGGGCTCAAGTGTTCCTCCGACCTCAGCTTCCCAAGTAGCTGGGACCCCAGGTGCATGCTACCACTCCCAGCTAAAATTATTATTATTATTTTTTTTTGAGACAGCATGTTACTCTGCCACCCTGGCTGGAGTGCAGTGGTGCAGTCTTGGCTCACTGCAACCTCTGCCTCCCAGGTTCAAGTGATTCTCCTGCTTCAGCCACCTGAGTAACTGGGAATGTAGATGTGCACCACCACGCCCAGTTAATTTTTGTATTTTTAGTAGAGATGTGGTTTCACCATGTTGGACAGGCTGGTCTCAAACTCCTGACCTCAGGTGACCCACATGCCTTGATCTTCCAAAGTGCTGGGATTACAGGCATGAGCCACCACACCCAGCCTTAATTTTGTTTTTTAAAGAAATGAGGTCTCCCTATGTTGCCCAGACTGAACTCCTGGGCCCAAGCAGTCCTCCTGTTTCAGGCTTCCAAAGTGCTGGGATGCTGTAGATGATTTCAGGACAACTGGGCATTGCTGGCATTTCAGATGGAGCCCTGGCAGGACAGGGAATGCCTTCCAGATGGTGAAGATGAAGAGATTTTGATGGAGGGACTGATTCCAGAGGGTGGGTAGCTGTAGGGACCCAAAGGCCAGTTTACCCCTAGGCAAAAATGACCAGGGGAGGACCCTGGAGAGTCCTGGAGTCATGGCAGGTGGCTGCCCAGAGGGAACTGGGTTGTGGGTATGGCAGAGTCCCACCACATGGAGAGGACAGGGAATAATCTGCTGATTTCTCTCCTCTTGCCCCCTGCTCTCCTGACAGTATCTCCCATCAGCCAGTCCTGAAGCTAGAGGACAAGTGGACTGGGTGATGCCATCTGCCAGATTTGGCCTCCCAGGACAGGGTGGAGGACAGAACTGGGAGGGCAGGGAATAACGAGCACCCTGGCCTGGGCTTCCACTGGTCCTCTTGGAGCCTGAAATTTGGTTCCCCTTCATTTGGTTTCAAGCATGTATTCCTGGAGGAATGTCGTGGGGCTGAAGATACTTTCCTAGCTTCACTGAACTTACTGTTTCTTATAGGAAAGTGCTAGGTTGTGTCCAAACTGCACAGAATCCCTGCTAGCTTTTCTGAGCCCTCTCGTCTGGGCTCTTTGTGAATTAGACGGGGAGCTTTTAGTCCCCTGAATGTAGATACTTGTTAAAGACTCTTGGCTGGGCGCAGTGGCTCACGTCTGTAATCCCAGTATTTTGGGAGGCCGAGGTGGGTGGATCACGAGGTCAGGAGTTTGAGACCAGTCTGACTAACATGGTGAAACCCCATTTCTACTAAAAATACAAACAAATTAGCCAGGCTTGGTCGTGGGTGCCTTTAATCCCAGCTACTCAGGAACCTAAGGCAGCAGAATTGCTTGAACCCAGGAGGCGGGGGTTGCAGTGAGCCAAGATCCAAGATCATGCCACTGCACTCCAGCCTCAGTGATAGAGTGAGTCTGTCTCAGAAGAAAAAAAAAAAAAAGACTTTTGATTCTTTCTCACCAAAATTTCTTTTCTTTCCCCATCTTTGATATTCTATCTCATGGTATTCTTCAAGGTGCGCACTTCTCTCTCTCTGCTAATACCACCCTGATCTGAGACACCGCCTTCTCTTTTCTGGGTAGATCCAACAGTTTTCCTGAGGGGTTCCACCTTTTATCCTGTTCCTCTTCAACTTCACCTCCCCACTCAGCCACTTCAGCCCCGGGAAGAGGACAGTGGGATCTGGGCACTGTCCCATGTCAGGCTTCTGCTGGCACCCACTGCCCTTGTAACACAACCCAGCTTCCTTACTGTGAGGAGCTGAAAGCTTGTGTCCTCACATTTCTGTGTTGAAATTCTCACCCCCAATGGGATGGTGTGAAGACGTGAGGCCTTTGGGAGGTGATTAGGTCATGAAGAGGGAGCCCTTCTGAATGAGATTAGTGTCCTTATCATAGAGACCCCAGAGAGCTGCCTCACCACTGTGTAAGGAAACAGCAAGAAGGTGGCCGTCCGCACCTGGAAGAGGGTGCTCACCAGAACCCGACTCTGCTGGCACCTTGACCTTGGACTTTCAGCCTCCAACTGTGGGAAGTCAATGTGTGGTTTATGAGCCACCCAGTCTATGATACTTTGCTGTAGCAGCCTGAATGCAGGACAACACTCACTTTGGCCAAGAAGTGGGGGGTGTGGTGTGGCCTCTGCCTGCTCACTGCCACCTCCCACATTGTGCCCTCCTCATTGCCCACTCCTGACACTCTGGTTTGCTTTGAATTCCCCAGCACCCAAGCCCTCTTCGATCTTAGGGCCTCACATACGCTCTTCCCTCTTTGCTGACCCCTCCTCCCCCACCCTTCTCTCTCATTCTCAAGCCTGCAGTGTGAATACCACCTCCTTCAGTCAGTCTCCCCTGACCACCAAAGGTCCCATGCCCTCTTCCCCATTCCCCATTCTCTCTCTCTCTTTTTTTTTTTTTTTTTTTTTGAGATAGAGTCTTGCTCTACCGCCCAGGCTGGAGTGGGGTGGCATGATCTCAGGTCACTGCAACCTCCGCCTCCCAGGTTCCAGCGATTCTTCTGCCTCAGCTTCCTGAGTAGCTGAAATTACAGGTGTGTGCCATGATGCCTAGCTAAATTTTTGTATTTTTAGTACAGGCAAGGTTTTATCATGTTGGCCAGGCTGCTCTCAAACTCCTGACCTCAGGTGATCCACCAACCTTGGCATCCCAAAGTGCTGGGATTACAGGCATGAGCCACCGTGCCTGGCTCCCATTCTCTCTTACAATATCCTGTGACCCTGCACGACCTCCTGTCATCGAATTCACTGTGCCTAGCCCTTAGCACATGGGCTGATAAACATTAGCACTAAGTTCAGGTTTGAGGTGGGTAAGACTGAGACCACTGGATGCATGTGGGAGCAGGGCAAGGGAAGCTGCTATGTGCCACTGCACTCCACCCGAGGTTTCACTTCTTGTGGATCCCTCCACCAAGCATGTGTGAATGTTTGCATTAATATGCTTGGTTAGCATCCTTTGGACACATGGGCTGGTTGAATGGAGTTCTTAGAAAAACACTGTCCCTCCCCAAAATTGCTCCTCCCCACCCCAGGGAGTCACTCTCTCCTTTCACTTTGTCTCCTACATTCTCTCCTGCTTGCTTGCTTCTCTTGCTGTTTTCCAGCCTTCTGACTTCCTCTGTGTCATGTTCTTTGCCATACCTGATGGTGAAAATGCTCACATCCCCCCACTGCCTTGCTGTTCTCTCTTAGGTGGAAGTCAGTAGCTAGTATAATCATAGAAAACCCCTGTTCTGATCCTGCTCTTTGGGATTTGTGAGCATTTGGAAGGGACCAACGCTGTTGGCCTTTGCATGCTCCGTGAAAAGACAGATTGCTCAGCAAATCACTGTGATCAGTAATTCCCAAATGAACACCACCCACTGTCTAAAGAGCACAGCCCTGCAGGGTAGCGACCAGCCCTGCTCGTAGGTGGGCTTGCACATAACAGATCTGTGGGCACTTGGCCATCCTGTAGCTGTGAGATTTTATATCTGTTGAAGGGGATCAGTGTGCTTCAGAACATCTAGAGCTTTCACTAAATCAGATTAGTCTTTATCCCAAGTCATTTGAACTAATTACACGACTTTTTCCTTGTCCTGTCTGTGGGTCACATGCCAGAGTCTGAGAATGAGGCAGTACATTGCTGATTTTGCAAACAAACTGAGACCCGAGAGCTGCCCAGGCTGTGAACCACCGCATGCTTCCTTAGGGCAGAGCTGGAGCTAGCATCCACTTGCTGGATGTTGGATCTCTCTCTATTGAAGCTCTTTGGGGCTTTTCAGGCTTCGAGCTTTGGTGCATACATGTGATGATGATGAAGGTATTTATTTTTTAAGATGGAGTCTCACTGTGTTGCCCCAGTTGGAGTGCAGTGGTGCAATCTCGGCTCACTGAAACCTTTGCCTCCTGAGTTTAAGCAATTCTCCTGCCTCAGCCTCCTGAGAAGCTGGCATTGTAGCTGCACACTACCAGGCCCAGCTAATTTTTGTATTTTTAGTAGAGACAGGGTTTCATCATGCTGGCCAGGCTGGTTTTGAACTCCTGACCTCAAGTAATATGCCTGCCTTGGCCTCCCAAAATGCTGGGGTTACAGGTGTGAACCAGGTGCCCAGCCAATACATGTGATTATTATTTTTAAATGCTATTATTCCTATTTTTTACTATAAATTAGGAGGTGAGCCTCATTTTCTTATTAAAAAAAAAATGATACTTATTCCACCTTGTTCGTACTGCCTTATTCTTGTAGTACAGAAAGGAAAAAAAAATTAATAAGCCAAAATGTGAAAGGCAGTTTTGTCAGGAAGTTCATCAAATACACCTCACCTCCACTGCTGCCCCTTGGAAGCCTGGGGCAGTTTTTTTGCAGTGGCACTCTAATCCCTGGTTATTGAGGGCACAAGTGGAAACTGAGATGAGCTCATGGCTTAGAAAGGAACTGGGTGCACAGGTGGATCTGGGTGAATTGGAGGCTGTGATCACTCAGTGTCTGAGGGGGAGAGACTGGATGGGATCGGGGAGAGAGGCTGATTCTCAGACCCCCAAGAGAATCTTTTGGGAACAAGTCCCCCCCAAATCTGGCCATAAACTGGCCCCAAAACTGGCCAGAAACAATCTCTGCAGCACTGTGACAAGTTCATGATAGCCATAACACCCATGCTGGAAGGTTGTGGGTTTATGGGAATGAGGGAAAGGAACACCTGGCCCTTAAGCCACAAACAATAGCATGAGCAATCTGTGCCTTAAGAACATTCTCCTGTTGCAGTTAACTAGCCCAACATATTCCTTTAATTTGGCCTATCCATTCGTTTCCCATAAGGGATACTTTTAGTTAATTTAATATCTATAGAAATAATGCTGATGACTGGCTTGATGTTAATAAATACGTGGGTAAATCTCTGTTCAGGGCTTTCAGCTCTGAAGACTGTGAGACCCCTGATTTTTTACTTCACACATCTATATTACTGTGTGTGTCTTTAATTCCTCTAGCGCCGCTGGGTTAGGGTCTCCCTGACCAAGCTGGTCTCAGCAAGTGGTACCCATTTGTGGGGGCTTGTATCCAGGTCGAAGGGTCACCAGAGCAATTGTTGGAGAACGTGGAACTAGCTGGAGGACACCCGAGTACTCTTTAAGTGGTCCCTGTGGTAAGAAGGGGAGCTCGGAAGCATCAGGGTAACAATGGGACAAGTGTGGGCTGTGGTTCGTTCCACCTTGAAACTTTTTCACATTGATTATGAGGAGGAAGGAGAATATAGTGAAGTAACAGAAGAGGTTACAGAGCAGGTTTATTTGCCAGCTAAAGCTAAAGTGGCAAAGGAGGGAGAGGTTCATGCCTACCCTACTATACCCCCTCATTATTATTTTGAAGAAAAGAGTGGCCTGACCCTCCAGATCTTTCTTTTCTGGAGGACATTAGGTGAAAAGTAGTTGCCCCAGTGACTGTTCAGGCAGTGCCTCAAGCGACCACTCTTAGTTCTATTCAGGCAGGAATTCAGCAAGCTAGAGGAGAGGGTGATTTAGAGGCTTGGCAGTTCCCTGTTAGAATACATCCCCCAGATCAATAGGGAAATATTATAGCTACATTTGAGTCTTTTCCCTAAATTACTCAAAGAATTTAAACAAGCTATAAATCAGTATGGACCAGGTTCTCCTTTTGTAATGGGACTGTTAAAGAATGTTGCTGTTTCCAGTCAGATGATTCCTGTTGACTGGGATGCTCTTACTTGAGCTTGTCTAACTCCTGCTCAGTTCTTACAATTTAAAACTTGTTGGGCAGATGAAGCTTCCATTCAGGCTGCTTGCAACGCCCAGGCCCAACCTCAAATTAATATAACTGCAGACCAACTTTTGGGGGTTGGTGGCCAGGCTGGTTTAGATGCACAAGTGATCATGCAGGATGAAGCCATAGAACAGCTTAGAGGAGTGTGCATTACAGCCTTGGGGAAAAAATCACTTCAGGTGGAGAACAGTAACCTTCCTTTAGTGCTATACAGGGAGGCAGAGAACTATACATTGATTTTATAGCTCAGTTACAGGAATCTCTTAAAAAGATGATTGCAGATTCAGCTGCTCAGGATATAGCGTTGCAGTTATTAGCTTTCGACAATGCTAATCCTGAGTGCCAGGCTGCACATTTAGTTGATTATATCAAGGCCTGTGATGGTATCGGAGGTAATCTGCATAAAGTTACTTTATTGGCACAGGCAGTGGCAGGACTGAGAATGGATAAAGGAAATATTCCATTTCCTGGAGCTTGTTTTAACTGTGGAAAGCATGGCCATACTAAAAAGAATGTAGAAAAAAATCAGCAAGGCAGGCCGCCAGATAGGGGAAAAAACAAAACTACTGATCCTGAAATATGTCCAAAATGTAAAAAAGGAAAACATTGGGCTAATGCGCATCATTCTAAGTTTGATAAAGATGGGAACCCAATATTGGGAAAATCAGGAGGGGCCCAGGATGGCCCCTCTAAACCATTCTAAACCCGTTCTAAACCGGGACATTTCCAGCTCAGGCCATTCTTTCACACCTGTTCAATGTCTGTTCCCCGCCACAGCTGGTAGTGCTGCAGTAGATTTATGCTGCACAAAAGCTGTGAGCCTTCTGCCTGAGGAAAAGGTCCCAACAGAAGTCTGTAGACCCTTGCCAGCAGGACAATAGAATTACTTTTAGGAAGGGCTAGTTTAAGTTTAAAAGGGGTACAAATACATACAGGAGTCATTCAGATTACAATGGGGAAATTCAAATTGTTGTATCTACCTCTGTTCCCTGGAAAGCAGAGCCGGGAGAGCGCATAGCACAGTTCCTGATTGTGCCATAGGTGGGATTGGGAAAAATGAATTTAAACGAACAGGAGGATTTGGAAGCACAAATAAGCAAGGAAAAGCAGCTTATTGGGTAAATCAAATTACTGATAAATGTCCTACCTGTGAAATAACTATTCAGGAAAAGAAATGTAAAGGTTTGTTAGATATAGGAGTGGACATTTCAATCATTTCTCTACAGCACTGGCTGTCCACCTGGCCAATTCAGTCCACTCAATTTAACATAGTTGGAGTTGGTTAAGCCCCTGAAGTACATCAAAGTGGTTATATTTTGCATTGTGAAGGGCCCGATGGACAACCTGGGACTATTCAACCAATTATAACTTCTTTACCTATAAATTTATGGGGGAGAGATTTATTATAACAATAGGGAGCACAAGTTCTAATTCCAGAACGATTATATAGTCCCCAAAGTCAACATGCAATGCATGAAATAGGGCATGTCCCTGGTATGCGACTAGAAAAAAATTTGCAAGGTTTGAAACGACTTCAAATGGAAAGACAAAGTTCCCACCAAGGTTTAGGATATCATTTTTGATGGTGGCCATTGTTAAGCCTCCAGAACCTATACCTTTAAATGGTTAACGGATAAGCCAATTTGGATAGAACAATGACCACTAAGTAAAGAGAAACTGGAGGCTTTAGAGAAATTAGTTACTGAACAATTTGAAAATGGGCACAAAGCTCCAACATTTTCCCCTTGGAATTCTCCAGTTTTCATAATTAAGAAAAAATCAGGTAAATGGAGAATGTTAACTGACTTAAGAGCTATCAATTCAGTTATACAACCTATGGGAGCATTATGGCCAGGATTGCCTTCTCCTGCTATAATTCCAAAAAATTGGCCTTTAATAGTTATAGATTTAAAAGACTGTTTCTTTACTATCCCCTTATCTGAACAAGACTGTGAATGGTTTGCATTTACAATTCCTGCAGTAAACAACATGCAGCCTGCTAAGCATTTTCATTGTTTCACAGATGGGTCTAATAATGGTAAAGCTTCTTATTCTGGATCAAAAGTTTAAGTTTTCCAGATGCCCTATACTTCAGCTCAAAAAGCAGAGCTTGTAGCTGTAATTGAGGTATTGACTGCTTTTGACATGCCTATTAATGTGATTTCTGATTCTTTATACGTGGTTCATTCCATGCAGTTAATTGAAAATGCTCAGTTTTGATTTCACACAGATGAACAACTGATGACTTTATTTACCCAATTGCAAACATCAGTTAGAAGTAGAATGCACCCTTTTTACATCACTCACATTACGGCTCATACACCTCTTCCAGGACCTTTGACTGAAGGGAATCAAATGGCTGGTCACCTAATTG
Organism: Chlorocebus sabaeus; assembly: GCF_047675955.1. NCBI lineage: Eukaryota > Metazoa > Chordata > Mammalia > Primates > Cercopithecidae > Chlorocebus > Chlorocebus sabaeus. Next base: position 37,527,266 of record NC_132912.1, read on the forward strand.
ATAATGCAATATATAATGCTAGACACTTTCACAATTCAACCCATGTTAATGCCTCTGGTCTCAAACGCAGATACAGCATTACCTGGAAAGAAGATAAAGCTATATCTGGTGATGCCAAACTTACCAAGTGGTACATTCCTCATTTTTTACAAGAGAAGTTAATCCTCAAGGATTGGAACCTAACTCTCTTTGGCAAATGGATGTCATACATGTTCCCTTATTTGGGAGATTAGCTTATGTACATGTATGTGTGAACACCTTTTCTCACTTTGGGTTACATGCCAAACAGGAGAGTCTTCTGCCTATGTTAAACGTCATCTTTTGCAGTGTTTCATGGTGGTGGGCATTACAGCTCCTATTAAAACAGATTATGCTCCAGGCTATACTAGCCAAGCTCTAGCTTCATTTTTCTCTATGTGGAATATTAAACACGTTACTTGTATGCCATACAATTCTCAAGGACAAACCATAGTGGAAAGAATGAATCTTTCCCTAAAACAGCAGTTGCAAAAGCAGAAAGGGGGAGAGAGAGAATATGGAACACTGCAGATACAACTGAATCTAACATTATTAATTTTAAATTTTTTGAGACTGCTCAAAGGCCAGATGTTACCAGCAGCTGAATAGCATCTAGAGAAACCAGCTGCAAAGACAGAAGTGGAACAACTGGTTTGGTGGAGAGATCCGATAACACAAAGTTGGGAAATAGGTAGAATAATAACTTGGGATAGAGGTTATGCTTGTGTTTCTCCAGGCCAAAATCAACAGCCAATTTGGATACCATCAAGACACCTGAAACCTAATCATGAGCCAGATGCCAAGGAAGAGATTATGGGAGGATCTAGCCGGGCGTGGTGGTGGGCGCCTGTAGTCCCAGCTACTTGGGAGGCTGAGGCAGGAGAATGGCAGGAACCCAGCAGGCAGAGCTTGCAGTGAGCCGAGATCGCGCCACTGCACTCCAGCCTGGGCGACAAAGCGAGACTCCGTCTCAAAAAAAAAAAAAAAAAAAAAAGAGATTATGGGAGGATCCTGAGGACTCCCCAGTTGCAACCATGTCAAGACTGATGCTGAGGAGGACCACAACTGTCACAAGCAACACCCGTTGAATGCAGCCACCCACCTGGGAACAGATCAAGAAGCTGTCACAGATGGTGGAAGAAAACCTGAGGAAAACGGGACAGCCAGTCACAATGAGTAATTTAATGGTAGCTATGATAGTGACGATTACCCCATTGCCATGAGTATTCCTTCAATAAGGGCTGACACAGATAACAATTATACTTATTCTGCATATTTATCAATCTTGTAATAATGCCTGGATATAATCAGTCTATGACACAGTTACATATGCTTTCTGATCTCAGTATTTACCATGATAAATCTACTCCTACAATTAAGGCATACTGCCCTCAAAAAACTATTTGTAAAGAAATTGAACCTGGCCAGAAAAAAATGAATGTACTTGTTTAGGAAGATTGCATTGCAGAATAGGTAGAGATGCTGCACAGTGATGCCTATGGAATCATTGATTGGTGTGTGCCATGGCCACACTACGTTCAACTGGTCTGAACAAAACAGTCAGATGGTAGAAATAATAAGAAATATGGCAAGAGTTCCTATTATCTGGAACCATGGCGGTATAGTGGCACTTCAACCTCTAATGATATGGCCCACTGTAGGAGCTAAATGTTAAGGATTTGTGGAAACTATTAATAGCCCTTAATAAGATCAAAATTTGGGAAAGAAAAAAGCATCTAGAAGGACACTGTACAAACTTGTTTTGGATATGGCGAAATTAAAAGAACAAATATTTAAAGGATCCCAGGCGCACCTGACCTTAACACCAGGAACTGGAGTGCTTAAAGGAGCTGCAGACAAATTCACAGCTAGTAAGCCATTCAAATGGATAAAAACACTTGGAAGCACTGTGATTTCAATGACGATTGTGCTTTTAATCTGTGTCATTTGTCTTTGTATAGTCTGCAGATGTGGATCCTGACTCCTGCGAGAAGTAGCTCACCATGACAAAGCTACCTTTGCTTTCATCAATTTGCAAATCAAAGAAGGGGGATGTGTTGGGAACAAGCCCCCTAAAATCTGGCCATAAACTGGCCCCAAAACTGACCATAAACAAAATCTCTACAGCACTGTGACATGTTCATGATGACCATAACACCCATGCTGGAAATTTGTGGGTTTACAGGAATGAGGGCAAGGAACACCTTGCCCACCCAGGGCAGAAAACCGCTTAAAGGCATTCTTAAGTCACAAACAACAGCATGAGGCCTTAAGGACATGCTCCTGCTGCAGTTAACTAGCCCAACCTATTCCTTTAATTCGGCTCATCCATTCATTTCCCATAAGGGATACTTTTAGTTAATTTAATATCTACAGAAACAATGCTAATGACTGGCTTGCTGTTAATAAATACATGGGTAAATCTCTGTTCAAGGCTTTCAGCTTTGAAGGCTGTGAGACTCCTGATTTCCCACTTCCCACCTCTATATTTCTGTATGTGTGTCTTTAATTCCTCTAGCACTGCTAGATTAGGGTCTCCCTGACCAAGCTGGTCTTGGCAAGAATCAGTTAATCACGCGCACTCCCAAGAGGTGGATGCGATCCCCTCACTATCCCGAGGAATAACTTGTTTAAAGATACACTGATCCTCAGGGTAATCCAACGAGATCCTTCAGAGTACCTGCCTATTGTGCAGCACCTGAGTGCCCCAGGGAGGGAGGAGTGTGCTCTCTCAATCTGGGGCCAGAACTGAGGACATCCCTTCTCTGCTTTAATAAAGCCTCTGATCTCACCTGCAGGACCCAGTCTGACTTTTCCTCTTCTTTTCTACTTCCTGGAAGGGATTACTGGGAAAGTTAGAAGTGATGTCTATTATCCAGCTTTTCTTTAAGATTTACAACTTCCTCACATCCGCAGAGGATTTGGGGACATTCTTGGCAACCTCTGTTGGTTCCTGACTCCTCTCCTGGCATCACAGTGCCTCCAGCTATGACTTCCCTTTTGGTCATGCAGTGGGGTCTGGAGAGATTCGTCACCCCTGGAGAGAGGCAACCAAGAAAGCCTGACTGTGTCTTCTCGAACAGAGGTCAGTGTGGCCAGTCTTTGACTCAGGCATTCTACATTTGGAAGAGGGGTTTTGGATACATCAGAGAAGCAGTGATTTCCAGATTCCATGGGCTATCTCGAGACACTGGGCCATGTTTCTCTGAGAGGTTGGGAGCTCTTATTTGCCTTCGGAGATGGTGATAGGGAGGGCAGGAACCATATGACCCACAGAGGTGGATTGAAATTTGCCCATGGTGGTGGGGAGACAGCCCCAGGTAATTTTTCCTCAATCCCATGAGGCTGTGATTCTGAAGTTTTCTCCCATCAAGCCTATGTTTGTTTGCAGGAAACTTAGTCCAAGGTTCATTTGTCTGTTGTGTGTGTGTGTGTGTTTGTGTGTGTGTTTCTCGCAGATCCAGCTGGGGCCTGGTTTGAAGCCTTTTGCTTTCCTGCCAAAGTGGGAATGAATAAACAAATGAATAAGTGAGTACATGAATAAATAAATGAATGAGTGAATGGATGAGTTATTGTATGAACAAATGGGTGAGTGAATAAATGAATGAATGAGTTGAATAATGAATGAGTGAATGGATGAGTTAGTGTATGAATGAATGGGCAAGGAACAAATGATTGAGTTGAATAAATGAATGAATGAGTGAATGGATGACTTGAATAATGAATGAATGAACTAATGTATGGTGTCAGGGTGCCAGCACTTGCCTTGCTTGCCCCTGAAGATTCCCCATTGTCCACCCTCACCGTGTCCTTGTCACTGATGCTCTGCCCTCATTGGGCTGGTTGGTGCTGGGTGCTCTTGAAGCCCATATTCCACCCACCTGCTCCCAAGATGGTGCCGTCTCAGCAACGGGAGCTGCTGCACAGTGTGGGATGACACTTTGGGAGAGTCATGTACAAAGTCCATGGGATTAAATGCCAGTGCTATGCAGGGATTTCACTGTCCCTGACCCAGCTCACACTGATCATGGAAAAGAACCACAGACTTCCCAGATGTGTTCCGGGCATGGGAGCAGGTGGGGCGTGAATTACGTAAGATCGGGGAAAGAACCATAAAGCACACACCAGGTGCTTGGTCAGGTTTCCTCTCACAGCCTCAGAATTGCTCTCTTTATGCTGTTCTCCGTCAGAGGTTACAGGACACGCTGTCTCCCTGTTGGAAGCCTTTCCCACTCCAGCTGCTATTTGCCTACCACATACATGGAGCTTTGCTGACCATTCTCATCCTACCATCTGCCCTCCCTCCTGCAGACCCCAGGACTTAATTACCAATGACTTATATCTTTCCCTCTGCCCTCATTTCCTGCTCCAGATACAAAGGAATTTTTTTTCCTCAGGTAGAAGGGTTTGATTTTTTTAAATATTTGCTTTTTCAAACCAAGCAGTCTAGGCTTCCTTAGAGTCTTCTCCCTTCATTTTGCTTGGTTATTATTCAACAAAAGAAGGATAAAACTGGGTCGAAGAAAGCAGAATTGGCTGCTCAGAATACATGGCTTTTTGGAGTGGTTTTTCGGGATTCACCTGATTTGAAGGGGACTGGAGCCTGTGATTAGCATCTCACAATCAATGCCTTACATCCAGAAAGCTGGCGCGTGGTTTATATTTGCTGAATGGAAAACCATAGAAAAGAAGGAAAAACAAACTCGTGGATTCAGAGCATTTTTGCAGTAACATTGATGAACCTGCCAAATAGCCACACACTTGAGCCCCTGCCCCGGGCATCGCTCAGCGCTACGTCTTCTGGGGGCTGTAGTTTACTAAACCCTCACCTGGTAAGGGGTTATGTTTACAGTCCTAACATACACAGATTCCCTGTCCTTGGGTGGGGATCTCAGGTCCCCCAGTGCTTCCTTCTTGATTTAATTGCATCTACAATTGTCTCTGAAGTGGGATTGGGCTGTCTATGTTTTATTATGATTATTGGGGGGAAGGGTCTTGCTCTGTAACCCAGGTTGGAGTGCAGTTGTGTGATCATAGCTTACTGCAGCCTTGAACTCCTGAGCTCAAGTGATCCTCCTGCCTCAGCTTCCTGAGTTTCTGGCCACAAGAGGGCCTCATCATACCTGACTAAGAGCTCTCTTTTCTATTACTTTCTTACCTTGAGTTAACTAGTCCTAAAATATTTTTCTTCCAAATTAAAAAAAAAAAAAGTCTGTTGGTATATTTCTAAATTGTGACTGGGTACAGGATGATGGCATAGAGTTTTGGGAGTTTGGAGTCAGACACACCCCTGACTTGTGACCCCAGGCAAGCTGCTTGGCCTTTCTGAATCTCCTCTGCAAATGAGTGCCCTTCAGGGTTTGAGATTTCCTGATCATGTGTACAAAGGGTCTGGCACTGAGCCTTGGTCTTGGGTGCCCATGAGATGCCTACTGCCCTAGTGACCAGGAGTGGGGCTAGATCTAGGCAGAATTGTGAGGTTGACTTGGCTCCTGGCTCATATAGCCGAACTGTTGTTCCCATGACCATTATTGGCCTAGAATTAGCTGGTGGCTTTAGGGAGAATGACATCCAGCAAGTGACTGCTTAAGGATTCCAAAGATTTAAGGATCTAAATGAGCAAATCTCTTTCCATAATTGTAAAGTGAAAAATATCCTTGTTCTGTTTTTCAAATCTGTTAAATAATACTCTCAATGGTGTGTGCAATACACATTTAATGTTCACCAAGTAATGCTCCCCAGTGCTGAGTGGTAGCCCAGACACTTTGATGACTTTCAGTCTGTGCTAGGTGTTCTGAGAATTGAAGGATGCAAGAATTGTCCATCTAGAAAAGGCTGGCCCTGGGGCATGACTGTGACCTCCCTGCAGGAGAGTTATCTCTGAGAAAGCAGCCCAGGAGGAATCAAGAGGGGAGGGAAGGCCAGGCACAGTGGCTCACACTGGTAATCCCAGCAGTTTGGGAGCCTGAGGTTGTTGGATCACCCGAGGTCAGGAGTTTGAGACCAGCCTGGCCAACATGGTAAAACCCTGTCTTTATTAAAAATACGAAAATTAGCTGGGTGTAGTGGTGGGTGCCTGTAATCCCAGTTACTTGGGGGGCTAAGGCAGGAGAATCGCTTGAATCTGGGAGGCAGACATTGCAGTGAACCAAGATTGCATCATTACACTCCAGACTGGGCAACAAGAGTGAAACTCCATTTAAAAAAAAAAAAAAAATGGAGGGAAGGGAGCAGGAGGCCGATTGCAGACCCCCAACAAGAAGCCCCATTGACACTGATGGATCCACCCTAGGTTTCCATATTCCAAGCCTAACTCCAGGTTCTCTGCTTCTTCCATGGTTTTCTCACCTCACCTTCTCGGCACCTTTAGACAATCCTCATTTCCATCTGTTGTACTTCCTGGGTTGTTTTGGAAGGGCCTCCTGTAGATGCTCACCTTTGTGCAACAGCCTGGAGATCCTGTTACCTCCAGGTAACACCAGCGGCCTGGCCATCGTGTGACCTGCTCACCTCCCCCGGTCCCGAGCACCCTGTCTGTTGGCAGCTCTGAGTCAGCATGTGAGACCTACTCTGTGACTAGCAGGTTGGAGGAGGGCTTAGTGGTCATCTCCAGGCTTTTGTTGCTGCTTTCTACTCTCCTACCCTTTAACGCCTGCCAGGATTCCAACAAGACCTCTTTTGTTTGCATTTTTTAACAGATGAGGGATGTAAGTCACCTGTGGCTGGGGGTATTTTCAGAGGTTACAAGGAATGCAGTTTTATAACTGAGCGGTGAGTTCTTTGTATGCTGCTCTAAACCCTTCTCATTGTTCTGTATTCATGCTGCCTCCTGGCCACCATAAGTCAGTGCTAAATGCATGAGTGAGTCCAACCTTGCATGTTCTTTTGCAGAGTAGGTTAAGAAGGCCTCAGATGCTAGAGTTTGCTGAGGCTCCATCTTTGTTTGTATATAAGCAAAATGGGGTGGTAGGGCCAGTTGGAACTGAGTCTTATGCCATTCAACCCTGAGTTGTAAGTACATGCAGGTAAATAACCTGAGAGGGCTACACCCATGTGCCACACAGCTCAGGAAGGGAGGCTCACTTCTAGGGGTGGGAGACTGTGAGTGCCAGTGACTGTCCACGCCCCCACTTCATCTGTGACTCAAGCCTGTCCTTGGCCTAAGAGTCACTCTGGTTCCTTGGTCTTCCTCTTCCAAGTACACTCCTCACATGTGCCCAGGGGTTTGCTCTAGTTCCCTGGACCAGCCTGGGCATCCTGTCCATAGAGTCTAGAGTCTGCTGTGGACCTAAGAGTTTGTGGAAAGCCTCCTCCTCACAGTCACTGGAAGCCACACACCCCTTCTCAGGAATACCTTTCAGCCTCACTGAATGAAGACGTCCGAGGAGGGTGAAGGGCAGTGATCCTCGAAGGAAATCTAGGAAGCTGGTCAGAGGTATTACTCTGGATTTTATTGAGGCTGGCTTGCTTATGTTGTTTTTTGAAAGAAAGGACAACTTTTGACTTCTGTGGGGTTTATGTTCACTGGTGGTGAGGAGGTGATGGTAAAGCTTTTGGGGGAAAAGATTTCCCTACCAGGTGGGTCTCAGGAGCAGAGCCCCATAGGGACATCTATGTGGGTATGCTGACATGAGGACTTGACACAGGATCCCTGAGACCAATGGGTGGGTCTCTTTTCAGGATCTATGATATTTTTAGAGCTTAGTTCATCAGTCACAATATACATATTAAGTGCCCATGCATTGGTCCCCAAGACTACCCCCAGGTTTGATGATTTGCTCCACGGACTCAAAGCTCAGCCTATGGTCATAGTCATGACTAAGATTTATCACAGTGAAAGGACACAGAGCAAAATCAGCACAGGGGAGAGGTTCCAGGGGCAAGGCACAGGTCAGGTGGGCACAAACTTCCCAGCATCCTCTCCCTGCGGGGTGGGCACACAGGACATGCTTAGTTCAATCAGCAATGAGTGGTGGTGACACGTATGAAATGGTGTCTACCAGGGAAGGTTGTTAGACTCAGCAGCCAGATTTTTTTTTTTAAACAGACTTTCTTTCTTCTCCCTCCCTCCCTCCCTTCCTTTCGATGGAGTCTCACTTTGTTGCCCAGGCTGGAGTACAGTGGCATGATCTCGGCTCACTGCAATCTCACCCTCCCAAAGTGTTGGGATTACAGGCGTGAGCCACCCTGTCTGGCCTTTTTTTTTTTTTTTTTTTTTTTTACCTATTTTTATCTTTTTCTAGAGACGGTCTCTCTATGTTGCTTAGGCTGATCTTGAACTCCTGGTCTCAAGTGATCCGCTTGCCTCAGCCTCCCAAAATGCTGGGATTACAGGTATGGGCCACCATGCCTGGCCCACAGAGTTTTCTGGAGGAGAAACTGAATAGCCATCTGAACTTCTTGCCTAGCTTTGTTTGGAGAAGAGAATCAAGCAGTACTTGAGTGGTTTGAATTTTTGTTGAGAAAAACAAAGTGAAAAAAAATTTTTTGACATCAGATATGTTGTTTTGGCCTCTGGGGCAGATTTTGTTTTTCTCTTTTACTTTTTGTTTTTATCCTTTTGTACTTTTTTTAAAGACAGGAATAAGAAGAAATTATTCCGGTACCATTTCTCCCAGTGAAAAACATGAAATATGACTATCCAGATATGGACTGTGATCACAGAAGCATGTATGGCTGAGTCATCCAAAATGTTGAGTGTAGTGTAGGTCTCTGTGGTTTTGGCAGGTTTCTTAAATTCTCTATGCCCTAGTTACTTCATCGATGCAATGGAGATAATAATCTCATCAGATGTTGTGATTTACTGAGATCATTCTTGTAAACACTTAGAATAGTCCCTAGTATGCAGTAAGTGGTTTATGATTTTTATTGTATGATTATATACAGATTCTATTATGTCATGTTACTGTGTTATGAAAGATTCAAGTTCCTTGGTGCACCGATGTGGTCTTTGAAACTCAAAACAAATGTTACCTGGGCCAATGTTAAATGAGCATTTGGCCATTAAGATCAGAGAAAGAAGCCAACCTAGCAACTTACTCTTTAATTGAAGTGTGGTTTGTCTGCCATCCTCATTGGGAGCACGCAGAACCTCCTCAGGCTGATTGGGCAGGGTCCACGTCGTTGTCCAGAGGGCCCTATTGTCTTGTGTAGCTGTTCCCATATTGAGAGTACAGCACATTGAAAACAGCCCTGGCAGGAACAATGCTTGCTATTAATCAGCTTGCCCACTAACAAGTTGTGTATACCCTGGGTCAGGCCAGCTGTTTATTTATTACAACTGACTCCATTTAAAAAAAAAAAAAAAAAGTGAAGATATTTGCTAAGAGACTAGATCTCAAGTTCTATCATCACATGCACACAGGGGTGATGATGGCAGATGACAGATATGTTAATTAGCTTGGTCATGGTGATCATTTCACAATGTATACATATATCAAAAAACCATGTTGTATAGCCTAAATACGTACAATTTTTATTTGTCAGTTGTACCTCAATAAAGCTTAAGCAAAAGACACATATCAGCCGGGCATGGTGGCCCACGTCTGTAATCCCAGCACTTTGGGAGGCGTAGGCTGGTGCATCACTGGAGGTCAGGAGTTTGAGGCCAGCCTGGCCAACATGGAGAAACCCTGACTCTACTAAAAATACAAAAATTATCTAGGCATGGTGGCAGGTGCCTGTAATCCCAGCTACTTGGTGGGAGAATCGCTTGAACCTGGTAGGCAGAGGTTGCAGTTTGCCGAGACTGTGCCACTGCACTCCTGCCTGAGCTACAGAGCGAAGGAAGGAAGGGAGGGTGAGGAGAGACAGAAAGAAGGAGGAAGGGAGAAACGGAAAGAAGGAAGGAGAAGGAAGTTTCCTTATGTAATCAAAATAGCATTATCACAACTAATACAATTTCCTAATTTCTTAATATCCAGTTTATATTCCAGTTTTGCCGGTTATAGTTGGGTTATATATTGAACTTATAGTTCCACAATCACTTCATCTGGGGAATGAGGATGTGGAACTAACAACCTGATCTCTCAGATTTATATAAGCATGAAAGTTTTATGTTTAATACCATTAGGAAGTGCTGTTGTGATTTTGTGTTTTAATTTCTTGTTCTTGAAGAAGGAGTGAAGCTTTAGAGACCTAAACATGGCTCTCTAGCAAGATGAAATGGAAATCTGGAAATTATTTGGTTAGTAGAATAAATAGGGTGTCTCCAGCTGGACTTGGCCTGTAGATTGGACAGATCACGAATTGACAGTGGTTGGAGGATGACTTGTGTACTGGCCAGAGAGGAGGCTGTGTCCCGTCTGAGACCCAGCAGGTTTTGGGTCTTGTATTTTCTAGTCTCTGTAAATGCTCCTAATGCCATTTCGAGTTACAGTGAGGACTTGGACAGCCCTTTGGATTTAGTTTTGTTTTGTTATTTGAGACTTCTTCAAGGACACTAAATGCTGGGCCTATTGGGTTACCTGTCTAAGGAAACTTCCATTGTTCCAGAAGAAAAGAATGAAAAAGTCATGGCTTGACTACCTGGTGGATATCAGGTGCTCCTGGCCCCAGAGGCTGTATGCCAACTGGCATGTCCTGCACCTCGTGCAGGCTCCCATTGTGAGAAGCAGCTTTGAAGACTTCCCACCCAAACCTGCCCGCCATGTAAGAGGCGTGGTACTGGGTGTGTCAGGCATGGGTAGGGCAGTGAGGAGAACCATTCTTTCCCACAGGAGCTCTGAACCAGTTGAGAATTAGGGCTGAGGGACCAGGCAGATGGAGATCAAAATGTTAAATTCATTCCTGATAAATGTTCCACTGGAGGACTGGGGTATGTTTTAATAAAGGACTTCCTCACTCTCAATCTCAGAAGCAGTCCATCTAGCCCCCCGCAGGCTCTTTCCCTGGGCCAGATGAGAGAAGTAGTCTGTGTGCTTCCAGCGGGTTCCCAGGAGAAAGGAGGGAGAAGGAGCTGGGCTGGTACCTCTCCATTTCATCCTGGCCAGTTAGGTAAGTCCATTCTTCTGTCCTGGGAGGAGGAAAAGGTAGGAGGCCCTGGGAGATTCCACTGTAGACACTGGGAATGTGGAATACCTGCTCCCTCTTCACTCTTGCCTTCTTCTTGGGACCTGGTATCCCCAGGGACCCAGCACCCTGGTCCTATTTGTGGATTTCCACCCCTTGGGCAGCTCTTTCCTCTGTCTCAGCTTCACAGACTAATTTATTTATAGGGGGTGAGAAAAATGAGATAAATTCTGATAATAGTGGCACTTAATAAATATTAATTATCTTTCATATATGTGATATACATTTCTTGAACTGGTAAACCTTTTAAAGAATTTATTTTACAATTTCTCTCAAACTCTGAATATTTGTGGAGTGAATGAATATACCAATCCTTTGTTGCATTGGGAGGCAGAGACTTGAGGATGGTTGTGTGTTTGTGTGTGTGTGTTGGAGAGTGGGTCAGAGAGGAAGTAGGGCAGGGAGCTAAGGCTCTGGAAGATTCCCTGGGGGATGCCCATGTTCTGAGTGTCCTGGAGGCTCCTCTGGCCAATGGGCCTTTGACACCCTGGGTCCCGGGAACCAGAGCAACATAGACATTGAGGCCTTGCAGCAGCACCTGTTCAGGGAGCCTCCTTCTTTCCTAAGTGGTCAGTAGTCCCTTCATTGAGGGAGATGGTTGGAAGGAACCATCTAGGTTCAGAGACAAAGCCCACGTGAGAGGGGAGGGAGAAGAGGCTTGTGGAACAGGCGGGTCAGGTGCACGGCATTTACTGATCTCTTTGCAAGCCTAGAATCCATACCTGTTTTCAGGTATATTCTGAGAGCAGAGTATGGAACCTGACAATGACTTTGTTCACATTAATGGAGCAGATGATTGCTTTACGTTTTTGGGGTCCTTAAAAAAATGGCAATATGTATTATTTTAAACTTAATTTACAATATTTATGCAATTATTTTTATTGTAATTTATATTGTATAAATATATATTGTCCAGTTTTTCTCACTTCTAGCCCCTTTCTTCATTTTATTTACAAAGAAATCATAAGGAAATTTCTCCCTATGTTATGTGGACTGCATAAGTATACATTATAAATAATTGTATAAATATATAATATATACAATACAGTACAATTATTTATAATGTATAAATATACATTATATATTATTTATATGTATAAATACACATTATGGTGCATATATTAATACATATTAAGGTAATATGTATTAATGTAAACTTGACCATTTTGAATTTTTTTTATTTTGAGATGGAGTCTTGCTCTGTTGCCCAGACTGGAGTGCAGTAGTGCAATCTCAGTTCACTGCAACCTCCACCTCCTGGAATCAAACACTTCTCCTGTTTCAGCCTCCCAAGTAGTAGGGATTACAAGTATGTGCCCCCATTCCCAGCTGATTTTTATATTTTTAGTAGAGATGGGGTTTCACCATGTTGGTCAGGCTGGTCTCGAACTCCTGACCTCAGGTGATCTACCCTGCTCGGCCTCCCAAAGTTCTGGGATTACAGGAGTGAGCCATTGTGCCTGGCCTGTTTGTATTACATTTTTTAAAGGAAACTGTTTGTTGAAATATAATGCATGCATTGCATTTTGGCAACCACAACACACTTCTGACTTACATGGACTTAACTGAACTTCTGGTTATCCAAAACCCCTAAAGTTTTAATTGTAACAACTATGATACATTTTATCATGGATCCTTGCCTGTTTTGTTCTGAGTTGTTAATTTTTGTGCACAGTCCTGTGAGATCCAGCTCATTATATCAGCCTGTCAAGATCTTTTAGAATTCTGAGTTGGTTTAATTTTGGGTTGTCCACAAACATGATGATCATATCCTCTCTCACTGTCTCTCTACAAGTCACCAATAAAAATGCTGAAGAAGAAGGGGTCTGCAGCAGAGCTCCGTGGGAGCTGCTGGAACCCTCCTCCTGATTAGATCTTGCCGTGCAGTTGTTTATCAGTCCAGTTTTTCTCACTTCTGGTCCCTTTCCTCATTTATAAGGAAATCATAAGGAAATTTCTCACTAAGTTATGTGGACTGCAGGTTCCCATTCTTTTTTTGAATTTAATTGTTTTTGGAGACAAAGTTTTGCTTTGTCACCTGGGTGAGTCATAGCTCAATGCAGCCTGGAATTCCTGGGCTCAAGAGATCCTCCTGCCTCAGCCTCCAGAGTAGCTGAAACTATAGCATGCACCACCATGTCTGGCTAATTTTTAAATTTTTTGTAGAGATGGAGTCTTGCTGTGTTTCCCAGGCTGGTCTTGAACTCCTGGACTCAGTGATCCTCCTGCCTCAGCCTCCAAAATGCTGGGATTACAGGTGTGAGCTACTGTGCCTGCCCTAGATTGCCATTCATATAATAATCTGCAAACCTGTTGAAAATGGAACTAAGCCAGATTGGCTGTCTACGCTCAGGTTTTTTAGTAGGTAAAAATTTAAGTGAATGATGGTTAGCTGTTCTCCTACATTCTCATTGTCAGGTTATAATGCAAGCAAATTTCAGACCAAATTCACATAAGACCCCTTATTCAGGAAATGTGCGAGCAGGCGAGCCAGCCGAGTACAGTCTGTGTGGTGGGTCTGTCATCAGGAGTCCCTGCTCTGTGCCTTCCTACGTGCTCTGAGTGCCACTTTGGATGAAAGCTTCTCTTGAGGCAGATTTTCCAGTATTCCAAAACCAGGATTCTCTTACCCTCTGAGAAGCCTCAGGTAGCCAGAAATTTCCCAAACCAATGGCTGGACCTTTTTAAGAATCCAGCCGAAGGATAGAGACTCTCTCTCTGTTGCTCAGGCTAGAGTGCAGTGACATGACCAGGGCACACTGCAGCCTTAACCTGCTGGGCTCAAGTGATCCTCCTGCCTCAGTGTCACAAGTAGCTGGGACTACAGGTATGTGCCACCACACCCAGCTAATTTTGTGTGTGTGTGTGTGTGTGTGTGTATATATATTTGTAGAGACGGGGTTTGCCGTGTTGCCCAGGCTGGTGTTGAACTACTGGGCCCAAGCAATTCGCCTGCCTTGGCCTCCCAAAGTGTTGGGATTACAGGCGTGAGCCACCGTATCCAGCCTGGTAATCACTGTTCTGACTGTTGTCACCTTAGATTAGTTTTGCCTGCTTTTTAATTCCATATACATGGAATTGCACGTAAGTTTTATGAGTTTGATTCAAGTTGTTGCATGTAAAAGTTGTTCATTTTTTTCCCCATTGCTCTGTAATATTTCATCATATAAAGTCTAGGTCCGTTTCTATAGTTGTTGGACATTTGGTTGTTTCCATTTTGTGACAATTTGAAGAAAACAGCTGAAAACATTCTTGTACATGTCTTTGGTGAATGGAGTATGAGTTATTGATTAGGGTAACTGACTGTCCTTAGAATTGATGTTTACAGTAACTAGCACATCGAGAATATCATGCTGTCTGTGCCAAATGATTTTAAAGTAAATTGAAGGTGTTATACAAAACCATATTAAACAAAGGAGTGGAGTTAGTCTCATATGACTTGTATTTAGCCAATCCATGTCAGTATGAAAGCAGATCATTGCTTTGGTGTGCCCCACCTATAATTAATGTTCTAAATCAGAAGGTCAATTTCCTGAAATCTGAGATTTTCATGTGAAAGTATATTGTTTCCTCACGCCTTCTCCAGAAGCTAGGGTGGGAAAGTACCCTTTATCACTTCTGCACATAGGTGTCATTTTCTAATTATAGATTCTCACCGTGAAAAAGTCATGAATTACTAAAAACTCTGGGAATATAAACTAGGTTTGGGGATCTCCTGAATTGGAATGGATAAAGTTTTAAAATATTCATTTGTTTTGTTTTCTGGTCATTGTGTGTACTGAGATGAGAAAATTACTTGCTGCTGATTTAGAATTCCTGAATGCTCTTATAAAAATTTAATTTCACCCATATTAACTAGACTTTCAAGTCTTTTTGAGAGGGGTAGTTTTCTTCCAGTAGGTTGCTAAAGGGAAAACCTGTTAGCCTAAGAGAGAATTGTTGGATGCAAATGTAAAACGGAAGGTGAACTCAGATCACCACTGGGGGATGCTTCATTGATTTACATTTTAAAAGAGCCGGTGTTTTATGAAAGTAAACAAATAGGTTAACAGTCCCCATGACTGTAAAAAAGTGGAAAACATTCTTGGGACTAATACCACACACATACATTGAAAGTATCATCCAGCCTGGGCAACATGGCGAGGGCCTGTCTCTACAAAAATTAAAATCTTAGCCAGGCATGGTGGTGCGGTCCCAGGTTGAGGGGGGAGGATTGCTTGAGCCCAGGATGTCAAGGAGGCAGTGAGCTATGATTGTGCCACTGCACTCCAGCCTGGGCGACAGAGTGAGAGACCCTGTCTCAAAATAAACTAAACTAAACTATCACTACCTCTTTATAGCACCTAACAGTATTTTTGAACAACCCTGCAGGAGGGGAATCTGGTACCGTGAACTAATGTTACGGATGTATTTACCCTTTCACCCAGCAATCCTGTTTTGGGGAATCTTTACTGCAGATACACCCACACATGTGATGAAATGACATTTACTTACAGTTATCATTGAAGTTTTGTAACACCAGAGTGTTGGAAGCCACCAAGTGGCCATCAGTCAATAAGGAACTGTTTAAGGGATGATGGTGTGTATCTCCAGTGGAACACGATGCATCTGTTAAAGAGAATGATCTGTATTCTGGCCAGACGTAGTGGCTCATGCCTATAAGCCCAGCACTGTGGGAAGCCGAGGCAGAAAGATCACTTGAGATCAGGAGTTCGAGACCAGTCTAACCAACATGGTGAAACCCCGTCTATACTAATAACACAAAAATTAGCTGGGAGTGGTGGTGCACACGTGTAATCCCAGCTACTCGGGAGGCTGAGGCAGGAGAATCGCTTGAACCCAGAGGGTAGAGGTCACGGTGAGCCAAGATTGAGACACTGCACTCCAGCCTGGGCAACAGGGCAAGACTCTGTCCCTCAAAAAATAAATAAATAAATAAATAAATAAATAAAAAATAAAAAATAAAAAATCTGTGTTTTGATGTGGGAGGATTAAGATTTTGGGTACATTGTCAAGTATAAAGTGCAAGGTGGAGAAAAGTATAGGGAGTATGCTGCCCTTTGTATAAGAAAGATGGGCATATGAAAATGCGTGTGTGAATTTACTTATATTTGGATCAAGAAACACTAGAAGGATAAACAAATACTCTTCTGTCTGAAGCACAGGGGAAGGGAGCGATTGGGAGTATGTGTCAGAATGCCTCCTTTGCATGGGTCTTTTGATGGATTGTGTTGACCTTTGAATCATGCAGAGAAGCAAGCCAGCAACAAGCAAAAGTGAATTGGATAGGGAATGTCTTTGACTTTGAACGAGACCAAGAGCAGGTGGTGGAGAGTAAAGGTGGCTGACTGCATTTCTTTGCTCAGAAGCAAAGTCAGTGCCTTCAGTCATTCATTCAATCAGCAAATGCATACTGAGCCTCTCCCATGCACCATCTGCTAATTCAGAGGCCGAGGATATATCTGTCAGTGGAAGCATTAAGGTCCAAGCTTTCCTGGAGCTGGCATTCTTGAGGGAGCAGACACAAGACAAACAGCTGATTAGTGAGGAAGAGAAGGCTCATGTGGCAGGACCTAGAGAAGAAGGTGAGAGGTGTCCATTCTGAGGCCAGAGGGGACATTCATTGCTGATACATCTTCCTATGTGTTCATGATGCATTTGCAAACAGTATTTTTTAATTTTATTTTTAAAGACAGGCTCTTGCTCTGTCACCTAGGCTGGTGTGCAGTAGCACGATCATAGCTCACTGCAGCCTTTACCTCCTGGCTTCAAGTGACTCTCCTGCCTCAGCCTCCCAAATAGCTGGAACTAAAGGCATGTGCTGCCATGCCCAACTCATTTTATTGTTATTGTTACTATTTTTTTGTGTGTAGAAATGGGATCTCACTCTGTTGCCCAGGCTGGTCTCTGGAACTCTTGGCCTCAAGCGATCCTCCTGCCTCAGCCTCCTAAAGTGTCAGAATTACAGATATGAGTCACTGTGCCTGGCCCTGTAAACAATATTTACACATAGGATAATAAAGTGGTGTAAAATCTTACATTTAATATTTTGCTACAGAAGTCAAGATTACATTTTATCATCATATCATTATCACTTCAGATAAGTTTCTTTTTTCTTTTTTTTTTTTTTTTGAGATGGAGTCTCGTTCTGTCAGGCTGGAGTGCAGTGGCGTGAGCTCAGCTCACTGCAGCCTCCACCTACCAGGTTCAAGCGATTCTCCTGCTTCAGCCTCCTGTGTAGCTGGGATTACGGGCATGTGCCACCACACCTGGCTAATTTTTGTACTTTTAGTAGAGACAGGGTTTCACCATGTTTTCCAGGCTGGTCTCGAACTCCTGACCTCAGATGATCCACCTGCCATGGCCTCCCAAAGTGCTGGGACTACAGGTGTGAGCCACGGTGCCTGGCCAGCATTACATTTTATCATAATATAATTATCACTTCAAATAAATTTCAAATAAAAAAACATGTTATGGCAGGTGTTATGTTATGGAAAAGTAGAATTTAGTTGACTAAATAAAAAGAGGATTTGACCAACACAGTTTGCTTTCACAACAGTCAGGTTATTCTCGGGTTGATGTTGTCTATATGATTTGTGACTATAACTATAGATTATTAGGTGATGAGACATTACTGTGACAAGTCTATTTGCTTTCTATTCAGGGAGTAGTTTAAAAAATCCTCTTTACTGTGATATGTTAGCTACAGAAAATTGAAAAAAAAAAACCATGCATACACTCAGATAAATCACGTAGCCCTCACATTCCATGTGTCTTCATGACCGTTAATGTCTGAGAATCCCAGGGCGATAGCTCCACAGTAGATAATGTAGATATTTGAAACATATTTCTCTTGTGTTTATTTATTTACATTTTCTCTTCCTGGTCTTTTTATTGGCAGAGTTCTCAGTCATAGTTTCTGAATTTGATGAAAGATTAATGTGATTATTTTAAAAAGGTTTTATAATGAAACAATTAGTTTGCAAGAAAGATTTTTCTCTGTCTCTTTGGGTTCGATTAAATGTTGGTGAAACTTAAGAAATAATGAGTAACATAGATCGAAGCCGTGGGGAAAGGCAATGTTATTGCTTCCAGCATTTCTGGGTCTGCGACAGGAAGAGATAAGTTTTGCTCAGAGAATGAAGGAAGAATAACACAGACTGGGCAACCAGATTTGTGAGTCTGGGCATTTCCTGACAACCAGTGCAAACTATAGCTCCATCTGACATGGAACCAGCATAATCACAAGCATTATTAGATCTGTGATCTAGTTACAAAAACATGAGAAATCAGATTTGTTTTCAGGGTGAAAAAAATGCAGTCATACAGATCCTTATTTCGCACTCATGGTAAACTCCACTCTGCTGTATATTAAGGAAATGCTCCAGGAGTCATGGACATCCTCTGTCATTCTAGGAAATGCACAAAAATGTGATAATGGAAGCTTCTTGTTGTATTTCCTATTTCCTATTTCTCTATTTTTTTTTTAAAGAGATGGGAGTGGGGGGTCTCACTTTCTTGCCCAGTCTGGCATACAGTGTTGTGATCATATCTCCCTGCAGCCTTGAACTCTTAGGCTCAAGCGATCCTCCTGCCTCAGCCTCCTGAGTAGCTGTCACTATGGTGTGTTCTGCCATGCCCAGCTAATTTTATTTTATTTTTAATTTTTGTAGAGATGAGGTCTCACTATGTTGCCCAGGATTGTGTTGAACTCCTGGCTTCCAGTAATCCTCCCACCTGAGTGGGATTATATATCCCAAAGTGCTGGGATTATAGGTGTGAGCCACCACTCCTGGCCTCCCAATTCTTAGTTGCTTAAAAGGGTTTGGCTCTCTTTGAGGACTAGCTGATTCAGAACTTTGTCAAATCTGTCCTCTTAGAATCTCAGGGTGGATTTGGGAGGATGTGATCTTCGCTTCCTAGTAAATAAGGAAAAAAGGTAGGTAGTGACTGCACAAAGACCTCCACTCTGCCTTCTCAATTCACCTTACAGGAAGCTTGGTCAGCATCTCGGGGGCTGGCGAGGGGAGTTGCTGGAGCCAGCCCATAAGGGGTCCCATGAGAACCATTCACATCCACCATTGCTGGCAGAGTGAGACAACCCTGCCAGGGCAGGTTTGATTTGCTGTAAGCAGCTGTACTCAAGGATATAGAAAGGCACCTGTCCACTCTGAGGATATATGTTCAGTGCTCTGTGTGTTGCGTTATCTGTCTGAATTTACTTTCCAGTTGGGAAATAAGAATAGGTTGGCAAAGGTAAGAAAGGATGAAGGGAAATTGGGTGAGAGTTGTCTGATTCTTTAACGTTTTTTTACTATTTGGGGTAGCAGTTTAAAGAAAAGATGCTTTCAAAGTAAGAATATCCAAAAGTCGTGCAACATTGTTGGAAATATTTCAGTTATTTTTAGGTGTTCTTCTTCTATGATGGTAGCCAAGGTATCTCTTAAATGCCTTGAGTGGAGAACACATTGTTTCACCACCTATCTTTGTAGGAGGAAGTTTGTTGCTCATCACAGAAACCAAACACTGCTTTTCTTGGGAACTGTTCCCTTTTCTTTGAAACAGTGAACACTCTTTTCTCAGATCTACTTCACCAGAATATTCCCACCCAGCGCTTCTTACATCTTATACCAAGACCATTATCTCCCTTGCAACTCAATGAAAGAGAATGAGTTTATGTTCCCAAGAGTTTTAGTGTTCTATCAAAGTCCAAATTCTGTTAATTTCATGAATTATTCATTTATCTTTCATTACTAAATGGATAATTTGAATTTCTGGCCTATTAAGAGGTTTGTTTTTTTAAAAAAATAAGTAAATAGTTGTAAGCATTGGACCATTTTGTCAAGGTCTCAAGACCATCTAACAGAGTTGGTATAAAATATGACAGTAACAAGAACAACTACAATAAAGAGAGCTGATATTTGTATATTGCTTTGTGTAGCATGCGTTATTAAACATGGGAAGGGTCAAAGTTCAGATGAGACATTCCTAGTGGGCTGATATGAGTCGTGGAGCTCTCATTCCCTCTTTTGTTTAGAGGTGGGGTCTTGCTCTGTGGCCCAGTCTGGAATGTGGTCGTGTGGTCATTGCTCACGGCAGTCTCGACCTCCTGGACTCAAGCAATCCTCCCATCTCAGCTCCTGCCCTGAGTAGCTAGGACTACAGACATGCACCACCATGCCCAGCTTTAGCTCTTATTTCTAACCTGTAGGGTAATGGAGTTATCTGGAGTGAAGCAGTGTTAGTGAGAATAGCTCACAGGGCAGAGCTTAGCGGCATAGACAGAGGGCACTCTAACTGGACTGGAAGAAGAAATGAACATATGCCAGAGAATAAACATCTTTTGTCAAAATTCTGTTGGGCAACCAGCAGCTGGCACTCATGTCTAGAGTCCAAGACCAATAACAGCAAACTTATTTCCAGACTATTTGGCTTAGAGAACGAAAATAAGCTCTAAGAGGTTTTATTTTTTTTTCACCCTAAAATAGAATCTTGCTCTGTCGCCCAGGCTGGAGTGCAATGGCATGATCTTGGCTCACTGCAACCTCTGCCTCCTGGGTTGAAGTGATTCTTCCGCTTCAGCCTCCTGAGTAGCTGCCCCTGAGTATCTGAGCTACAGGTGCATGCCACCACACTTGGCTCATTTTTGTATTTTTAGTAGAGACAGGGTTTCGCTATGTTGGCCAGGCTGGTCTCAAACTCCTGACCTCAAGTGATTCACCCACCTCAGCCTCCCAAAGTGCTGGGATTACAGCTCTAAGAGTTTTAAAAAAATTATAAATAAATATATTATAGGTTGCTACTTATCAGTATTTTAGCTATTAGTAAATTTGGTGGTTTGTTGGTAATGCAACAACTTATCTTTTTAAGTAAACATGAGTTTATAATCTGCCAGCACAACTGTGTCTGTATCAGCCAGTTTTCTCACCTCTGAGATTACTGCTGTTTTGTTTTCTCTACCAAGTTCTTGGTGCTTTTTTCTCACCTAGAGAAGGTGAGTTGAAGGGGCTGACATGTATCGCCCCCTGATATGGTTAGGCTTTGTGTACCCACCCAAATCTCATCTTGAATTATAGTCCCTATACATTCCCATAATCCCCACTTGTCAAGGGAGCGACCAGGTGGAGGTAATTGAATCATGGGGGTGGTTTTCCCCATGCTGTTCTCATGACAGTGAGTTCTCACGAGATCTGATGGTTCTGAAAGTGTGTAATAGTACCTTCTGCATTCATTCTCCTGCCTACTGCCTTGTGAAGAAAGTACCTTGCCTCCCTTTTGCCTTTTGCCATGATTGTAAACTTCCCAAGGTCTCCCCAGCCATGCTGAACTGTGAGTCAATCAAACCTATTTCCTTTATAAATCACCCAGCCTCAGGCAGCTCTTTATAGCAGTATGAAAATGGACTAATCCATCCCCGCTTAGCTGGGGTCTGAAAACCTGGTTAAAATATGTCTGAAAACAATAAATAAAAGTCACTGGCTGTTTTCCCCTCTTTTCCCCATGGTTATTGAATGACTAGGTAAGAAATTAAATGGGACACTCTGCAGACACCTAGCAGAGGCCTCAGCAGGTGGGTGTTCCATCAATTGGTATTTCTCCTCTCCTTTAGTAGCTCTTTTCAGATTTCCACAGGCACTCACAAGTGCAGAGAGTAGTCAATAAATGACCCCAGGCACCTGCAGAACTTTTGCAGACTCACCTTGAGCAAGGCTGATGCTCTCAGAAGGTTTACCATTTGATCTTGTGGCTTTACCTAGCCACCTCCCCCTGCCACATGTACTGTCATTTGAGAAGGTTAGTGTTAGTGGCTGATGTCAGACAAGGCAGAAAAGAGTCGTCAAATTCATCCCAAATGTATTTTGTTGTATTTCATATTCTTTATATTTGAGCACTTATAAAGCATTCGCAAGTCAATTCTCTGAAGCACAACATCACGCTCAACAGCACACACATTCCTCAGATGTTCTGGATATTGGGCAAGGAATAATCAATCCTAAATTCCATTATGCCTTTACAGTGGTCATGTTGAGAATGGTGGGTGAGAGCTTGGGTTTATCCATCATCCATAAAGCATGCAGAGTTTGTGCATGTCAGTTATGTGCAGAGAATGGTAGATTTCTAATTGAAAAGTAAGATAGTAGGGCAGCATTTCTTTACCAACTCAGATAAGCAAAAATAAAAATCCTGTTCATCTAGGTGTTTCTGCCTCAGCCATTAATTATAGATAATCTTCAATTACGCTTGAATTCAGAGAGTTTTGCACATATTAAAATTCTCTGATAATTCAAAAATGCTACTTTGGTTGTTAATTCTTATTTCTATTGAGCCAATCGTATTTTTATTTTATTTATTTATTTATTTTTGAGACAGTTTTTATTTATTTATTTATTTTTGAGACAGAGTTTCACTCTTGTTGTCCAGGCTGGAGTGCAATGGCATGATCTCAGCTCACTGCAATCTTTGCCTCCTGGGTTCAAGTGATTCTACTGCCTCAGCTTGCCGAGTAGCTGGGATTACAGGCTCACACCACCATGCCCAGCTAATTTTGTATTTTTAGTAGAGACAGGGTTTCTCCATGTTATTTTTTGAGCTGGAGTCTCACTCTGTTGCCTGGGCTGGAGTGCAGTAGTGTGATCTTGGCTCACTGCAACCTCTGCCTCCCAGGTTCAAGCAATTTTCCTGCCTCAGTCTCCCAAGTAGCTGGGCTTACAGGCACCCACCATCATGCCCAGCTAAATTTTGTATTTTTAGTAAAGATGGAGTTTAACCATATTGGTCAGGGTGGTCTTGAACTCCTGACCTCAAGTGATCCACCCACCTCAGCCTCCCAAAGTGCTGGAATTACAGGCGTGAGCCATTGCGCCCAACCGAGCCAATCTTATTTTTAACAAGCATCAAAGAGGTAACATTTTGAGCAGCCACCTCATATTTGATCCAGGTTGTTTCATTTAATCATCCATTTTATCCTTCAATGTGATATTACTCCACATTATACAGATGAAGAGACAGAGTTCTGGGAGGCTAAATGCAAAGTCATCTATTGAGTCATGAGCTGGGCTGCTACTTCACCTGACTCAAGACCCATACTCTTTCTTTTTCTTTAAATTGCTGCCTGCCCACTGGTAGAAGCAGATAGAAGGAGGCCATAACAAGACTGAAATGATCTTAAATCATCAATTTCTGAGTAACCAGGAATTGACAAGTATTTGAGAAAGTTAGCCTCAGCTTCTTCATTTGAAAACCGAGGTCATGGCCAGGTGCAGTGGCTGACATTTATAATCCCAGCTATTTGGGAGGTCGAGGCAGGAAGTTCACTCAAGGCCAGAAGTTCAAGACCAGCCTGGGTAACATAGTGAGATGCCATCTCTAAAAATATTTCAAAAATTTAGCTGGGAATGGTGGCATATGCCTGTAGTCCTAGATAATGGGGAGGCTAAAGTAGGAGAATTGCTTGAGACCAGGAGTTGGAGGCTGCAGTGAACTATGATCATGCCACTGCACTCCAGCCTGGGCAACAGAGTCATACCCTGCCTCTAATTTTTTTTTAATCAACAGGTTTTCCTGTGGGGAGGTGTTATCTGTAAGAAACAGATGAGATAATGCATTAAAAACCCTTTGATAAGTGCAATCAACAATAAATCTGCCAAGAAAGATGGTCTCCTTCTTAAGCCTCTGACCTCGGGAAGGATCTATGCCTGGGAAATGTGTCTTGTGAGTGATTTTTTTTTTTTTTCTTTGAGACAGAGTCTCGCTTTCTCACCCATGCTGGAGTGCAGTGGCATGATTTTCAGCTCACTGTAACCTCTGCCTCCAGGGTTCAAGCAATTCTCTGCCTCAGCCTCCTGAGTAGCTGGGTTTACAAGTGCCTGCCACCATGCCTGGCTAATTATTGTATTTTCAGTAGAGACAGGCTTTCACCATCTTGGCCAGGCTTGTCTTGAACTCCTAACCTCGTGGTCCACCCACCTCGGCCTCCCAAATTGCTGGGATTACAGGCATGAACCATCGTGCCCAGTGAGAGCATTTTTTTATGGGAAGGTCATGGTGGTAGCTACACGGGGCTATTTTTTTGTTTTTGTTTTTGTTTTTTGAGACAGAGTTTTGCTCTGTCGCCCAGGCTGGAGTGCAGTGGTGCAATCTCTGCTCAGTGCAAGCTCTGCCTCCTGGGTTCACGCCATTCTCCTGCCTCAGCCTCCCGAGTAGCCAGACTACAGGCACCCACCACCACGCCTGGCTAATTTTTATCTATTTTTAGTAGAGGCGGGGTTTCACCTTGTTAGCCAGGATGGTCTCTATCTCCTAACCTCATGATCCACCAGCCTCAGCCTCCCAAAAGTGCTGGAATTACAGGTGTGAGCCACCGTGCCCAGCCTACATAGGGCTTTTTACACGAGTTGAGAGTGACGTTTAGTTCAGAGAGATGACAGCTGCAAAAGGAAGCAGGATGTTTTGGGTATTGTCATGGCTGGGGCACATTTGGTTTTTTAAAATCTCTGAAACTTTCTGGCCAAAAGGCGTATAGTATAGGGTTTTGATAACTCATTTTGAAGCAAAGCAAGCACCCAATGAGGTTGCCCTCCAACTCAGGTTGAAATTTCGCCCCTCTCTCTGCCCCCTGAGAAACTTGTCATCAGTACATGGCAGAAGGAATGGGCTGATGCTGCCACGTGGAACATGTAATAAATATTGTGACTCAGTGACTGGGTGTCCACTATCATGTTTTCTCTTTTTTTGGCATGAAGTCTTACTCTGTCACCCAGACTGGAGTATAGTGGCGTGATCTCAGCTCACTGCAATGCCCACCTCCCGGGTTCAAGCAATTCTCTTGCCTCAGCCCCCCGAGTAGCTGGGATTACAGGCAGCCACCATGATGCCTGATTTATTCTTGTATTTTTAGTATGGGAATTTGCCGTGTCAGCCAGGCTGGTCTTGAATTCCTAGCCTCAAGTGATCCACCCAACTTGGCCTGCCAAAGTGCTGAGATTACAAGCGTGAACCACTGAGCCCAGCCACTCTCATGTTTTCTTGACAGCTGGGTGCTGGGTAAATTATGAATTGTGACTTCAGCCATGTTTCAACCTAAATAGAGCAGTTACTTAATGCATTTTCAAATGCATTGAATGTCAAAATATTTTCACCTCCAATTTAAAAAAAATGAAATTGTCAGTTATGCCAGGTCTACCTAGAATAGGTGACTTTTCTGTCATCAATGCTCATTTTATGAGAGTATTAGCAGAGATAAACTTCATAATGCTTGTCATACCACACTGTAGGATGGCTTATGTATTTGTTGAATAAATGGACTGCAGAAGGCCCTGCAAAACCCATGCTCAGTTTGTAAAACCATTTGTAGGTATGATGATCTCCTGATTGGTCTTTGTTCACATGAGGTTTATAACATATGTTCTTTAAGTTTTTTAAGTGGAGTTTTTTATTGACACAATTGCAAATGTATATAAAGTTGTTAGGAATAATAGAGTCTGTGTACCCTTTATCCAGTTTCCCCCAGTGGTAGCATTTTGCAAATATACAGTACAATATCACAACCAGGATATTGATATTGATACAGTTCATGTCATTCATATGAGCTACCAATTTAATGCAAATATGTGTTTTAATTTTTATGTTTTGAGACAGGGTCTCACTGTGTCACTTGGACTAGAGGACAATGGTGCCACCATGGCACATTGCAGCCTTGACCTTCCACAGTCAAGTGACCCTCCTGCCTTAGCTTCCTGAGTAGCTGGGACTACAAGTGCTTACCACTATGTCCAGGTAATTTTTTATAGAAACGGGGCTTCACCCTGTTGCCCAGGCTGGCTGGTCTCAAATTCCTGGGCTCAAGCAATCTTCCTGCTTCACCTTCCCAAAGTGCTGGCATTACATCCATGAGTCACTGAGCCTGGCCTCAAATATGGTTTTTAAAAGCAATTTTAGAGTGGTGAAGTATGGTTGGAGAAAATAAAAGCCATGTTGTAGGCCTCTGGGGAAGAGGTGGAACCAGAACTTTCTGGGCATTTGTTGGGATGCTGCTGGTTCCCAGTTGCAGAGCAGAGGTGAGTTTGGAATGATTGAGGGTGTCCCTAGTAGGGGAGGAGGGGTTGTTTTGTAGCGGTATGGTGTAGACAGTAGTAAAAAGACTCTTTACAGCCCCAAACAAGGAGTACAGCCTGTGTCTTCTGGGAAGGGCCCTGCCCTCCGGTGGGGGCCCTTCATGCCTATACCTCCCCAAACCCTCCCCTCCAACCCATATGATGGGCAGATGTGAAGTAGTTTAGGCTTGCTAGGGGTTCTAAGTCTAATCTGCACTGCCTGACCACACCCTCCCCTTTCAGAACCAGAATTTCCAGAAGGTTTAAGAAGAATTAGCCTTTGTCTTTGTCATCCTTTCCTTTCATGGGGTTGTTTTCTGATTGGATTTAGGCAAGCAAATAATTAGGTCTTGGAAGGCTGGGGATGCTCTTTTTTATCCATTACTTAGCTCCTCTTTCTGGTCCCAAATCTCTTCTGCCCTCAGCAGTCCACATAGCATCCTGCCCGGACAAGGTGGGGGATTCACACAGATAGAAATCAAGTGAACAACTCCATACGGAGAGATTCTGAGAGAATGGAGACCTGCAGCTCCCCAGATAAAGAGGAAATGGGGTGAGGAGAGGAGGGGGGCGTTGCTGCATAGGGCAAGGAGCCTGTTGTATTCTGGGACCCTTGAAGTCCATGCCTGCTGAACTTAAAGGGTATCCTCTGAACAGGAATGCAGCCTTGTTTCTATTTAGGGAAAGAAAAGCCACCCAGCATTTCTATAGTCTTGTGTTATATTCAGCATTCTAGGTTAGAAGATAGAGGTTCCCCCACCCTCCCCTTTTCATATAGACTTAGAAAATGTCTGGATTTCAGTCCATACAGGGAACTCATGCAATTAACCCTTTCTTCCAAGTGAGGACTTACTTTGGAGGTGTGCAGGCAGCAATATATTTATGACTTCCACTTGGACATAACCAAGAAAGGGGATGTTCATATCATATTCTTGTTGGGAGAAAAGCTGAGTGTTGGGAGAGAAGCTGAAGCAGAGCTTGCATGTCTGACATAATGTAAAAGAGTCTTGGAACACGTCCAGGGTCCAGGGTCTAAAACCCCTTGTGGCCTTTGGAACACCAAGTTCTGTGCTAAAGGGTGGAAGACTACCCTGACACACCATAATCTAAGCCCAGGGCATAAAACCCCTCGTGACTTGGATAGAATCCAAGGCTCATGGCTCTGGAATGTGTCTAGACTTGCTGGCTCCTTTCTCTCCCAGGATCGATTATATCTTTAGTTAAAAGAACCTGCTCTCCATTATCTCAAGTAGCAGAGCATATGTTAAACCGTCACAGCTGTAAGTCATGTGCTTAATGCAATGCTCCCTTTCAACCCCACATTCTCACCACCAGTTTCTTTGATCACCAATAAGTAGTCTGTGCTTCCAGAGCTCCGGGCCTTCACAGCCTCCATACTCGTGTTGGCTCCTTGGACCCACTTTCTCTCTCAGACTGTCTTTTCTCATTCCCTTGGTTCTGCTGGACTTCCTCGCCCCCATGACCTGGTGTTGGATCTGATCACCGAAACAATTCTCTTTCTGGGTATGCTACGCTCTGCCACAGTCATGGCAAACAAACGACCCACCTTCCCCAGGAATTGCTAATTCATAACCACATAATTCTACAACAGCAGCTTATGATGTGGAAACCCTTCCAGGGAAAGCTAATATCATAGGCTTTTGCCAGTGTGTTTATAGTATATTATTATTTCATAAAGTTTTAAGAATCCAGTTTTACAATGTGCACCTTCTTGAGAAACTAATGTTGTATTTTACTTGGAGAACAATTTAGTGGGAATGACCCTTTCAAAGAATTTGGTAAATGCATGTGTTAAGTTATTCTTTTCAGTCATTGTATAAGTCAGTTCTTTCAGAACATTTTTTCTTCCTGACTCGTTGGTTTTTTTTTTTGTGTTGTCATTTTTTGGTGTACTAAGGTATCATTCTTCTTAAGTATTGAACACTATCTTTAGGATATATTCTGTTAGATATATAAATGTGGGAATACCAGACAGAAGGACAGCTTGATTGCTTTAGATTTTTCTTTGAATGTGAAGATATGTTTAAATGATTCCAAAAGTTCACATGTTAATAAACAACCAGATCGTTAGGTTTTTCAAATTGTCTCAAAAATGTCCTTGATTATACAAACATATCTAGCCTTGAGGTCTGTATTTGCCTTCTAGATTTCGTAACAGTTCTCTGTAATGCCTTTGAAAACTTTGACTTTCTATATGGTATATTTAGGGCAACTTTTTTATATTTAGGAAAGTGTGCCATTCCGTTCCTTTGTATGATATATGAAGACTTGACTAGGAGGATAAAAATCAACTCTAATCTCACCACTCTGAAATAACCACTGTGAAAGTTTTTATGTATTTTCCAGGTCTTCTCTGTGCATAGTCAACACAATTGCTTTTGTATTGTATATTATTTCTTCTCTTTCTCAGTGATATATCTTGGGCATTTACCCATATTGTAAATTTTTCCCTAAAATCCTGTGTATGCTTCTTCTTCTTCTTATTCTTTTTCTAAGATGGAGTCTCACTCTGTTGCCCAGGCTGTAGTGCAGTGGCACAATCTCTGCTCACTGCAACCTCTGCCTACCAGGTTCAAGTGAGTCTGCTGCCTCAGCCTCTCAAGTAGCTAGGATTACTCGTGCCTGCCACCACACCTGGCTAATTTTTGTGTTTTTGGTAGAGATGGAATTTCGCCATGTTGGCCAGGCTGGTCTTGGGATCAAGACCAGGGATCTTGAGGGATCCCCTCAAGAGATCTGCCTGCCTTGATCTCCCAAAGTGCTAGGATTACAGGTGTGAGCCACTTTGCCTGGTCATGTATGCTTTTTGAATCCCAAGAAACCCTGACTTGAGGTGTGCTTGTGACCCAGTGTACTGCCACCACCTCTGTACTAAACCAAACCACATTGTGCATACATGCATGTGTGTGTGTGTGTATGTGTGTGGTGGGGCCCTCCCTGCTCCAGGAGCCCTGGTTTATTTGCCTTCTTTTTGTTAGAGTCCCATTACTACTTTCCCTCTTCCTTTTTTGCTCCTTTTCCTCCTTCCTCCCTTTGTGTCTTTTTCCTGCAGTATTTTCCTCCATGCTGTTTTCTAGTTCTACTTTCTTGTGTGCCTGTTATCTGTATCCATCCAAAGCTTGAGGCTGAGTGGCCACTCACTGGTAACTGATCCCCCCACCCAAGTGTGCATGTTCACTGCAGGCTACAGGAAACAGGCTTTGTCCCACTTTGAAAGTGAAAATCAGCCCCTGGTCTGGATCAATGTGTCTGGGTCCACATGGGAATGACTTCCTTTATGGCTCTTTTTCATGGTTACCTTTGGGCGTGAGACCCAAATGCCGTCTATATTGACTACTGACTGCAAACGGCACCTCATTCCAGGTGGTGAACCTGTTTCTTAGTGGCCAGGGTGGGGCTGGCTATGCAAACATCAGGTGAAACCATGTGAACCATGTCTGGAGTCCTTTGACTAGTGCTCAGCAGCCTAAATCCTGAGGATGAACAGGGCAGGAGTTATCCAGATTGCCAGGGTATTGACCAAGTGCCCTTCAGCTCATTCCTTCCTGAGAATCAAGAAAGGCAGGACTTGAATGCCTGTGCCTTCACTCCCACCCCTCCTGGTTCTCCACCCAGCTCCCTGCCTGCCGAATGGATCTGATTACTTCATTTCCTTTGAGCACAATTTATTCTTTTCCTGCTAAGGAGAGACATGTTTAAAAAGCTGTCACTGGCTGGGTGTGGTGCCTCATACCTGTAATCCCGGCACTTTCAGAAGGTGAGATGGGATGATCACTTGAGCCCAGCAGTTCAAGACCACCCTGGGCAACATAGCAAGACTCTGTCTCTAGAAAAGATTAGCAGGGCATGCTGGTGCACACCTGTTGTCCCAGCTACTCTGGAAGCTGAGGTGGGAAGATCATTTGAGCCAAGGAATTTGAGGCTGCATTCAGCTGTGATTGCACCATTGCACTCCTGCCTGGGTG
Source organism: Chlorocebus sabaeus (assembly GCF_047675955.1). NCBI lineage: Eukaryota > Metazoa > Chordata > Mammalia > Primates > Cercopithecidae > Chlorocebus > Chlorocebus sabaeus. The sequence continues at coordinate 37,557,432 of NC_132912.1, forward strand.
ATAGAAAAAGACTGTCAAAAAAAAAAAAAGAAAAAGAAAAAAGAATGAAGGAAGAAGGAAGAAGGAAGGAAGGGAGGGAGGGAGGGAGGAAGGAAGGAAGGAAAGAAAAACTGTCTCTGAGATTGACTTGATTCCTATTTAATCTGAGATGTCTCCCCTCTTAACCTTCTCCTTTGTCATCTTCACAGACACCTGTAACTCTCTTTACTAAAGTGTGAGGACACGCTGAGATGTGGCGATGCTCTATGTTCAATTCTCTCTTGCCCATCTGTTTATTCATGTCTAAACTTATCGCAAGCATTTAGGGGCTAGGACTGGTGAGCTCTGTAACCCACAGATGGTCCATGTCCCACATCCTGCTTGCTCTTCCTCATGTGCCTTGAGCTTCTTTCCTTCCTGTGATTCAAAACCTTGCTCTGCTTCTTCTCATTTGAGCACATCCCTTCTCCCTCTATGCAGGGAGGCCTCGCTTGTTGGATTGTTTCTTACTCTTTCCTTTCCCTTCATCCCTAGTCTCTGTCTCAGTCTTTCAGTTCAGCACTCATTCATCCAGCTTTTATTTTATATTTTATTTGTTTTTTGAGATGGAGTCTTGCTCTGTCATGCAGGCTGGAGTGCAGTGACATGATCTTGGCTCACTGCAACCTCCTCCTCCCAGGTACAATTGATTCTCCTGCTTCAATCTCCTGAGTAGCTGGGATTACAGCCATGCACCACCCTGCCTGACTAATTTCTGTATTTTTAGTAGAGATTGGATTTCACCACGTTGGTCAGGCTGGTCTTGAAGTCTTGACTTCAGGTGATCCACCTGCCTCGACCTCCCAAAGTGCTGGGATTACAGGCGTGAACCACCATGCCCAGCCTCATTCATTCGGTTGTTATTGATCATTTTCTATATGCAGGGCCCTTTGCTTGAGGCTGTGTGTACAGGGATGAGTGGCTCAGTTCCTGTCTTGCAGGAACTCACTGCTTCTTACCCAGGGAGCCAGGGAAGTAGAAATAACCAGGTGGGGATTGCTCTAAGGTGGCCAGGGTCAGCAGAAACACAGAGGAAAGTGAGCATATGCCTGACCAGAAGTCAGGAAAGTCATAGGTGGTGAACAGAGGCCCCTTAGAGTTTGCTGGGTTAATGTGGGGCAGGAGGGGAGAGGGTGTGTCAGGTAGAAACAATAGCAGATGTGGAAGATGCAGGCACAGACATATGTGGCATGCCAGGGCACAGTGTTGGGGTCCGTGTGTTTCCTAAGCAAAGGAATGAACACACAAGACAACACAGGATGAGACAAACATGGCGGCTGCCCCGAATGACACACTCTGCTTTATTTTATACAGTCGTTTGTGGAATGTTGCCAAGTCACAAGACACATTGTTGTTTTTCTGACCGTTCCCTGACTTTCAGGATTTTCAAGATGTTTACACATAAATCAGCCCCCAGGGTCTGCTGTTTGCAGCTGGCTCCTTTGTCCTCCCTGTTTGCAGGGAAGGAATGCCCTGTTTCGTTTGCAAGAGCAGGACTTATCGGGAACATCTCGTTTGCGAGCACATAGTCCTCTACAGCATAGGTCAGCAGCAGTGTCATGCAGGAATCCAGAGGGAGACATTGCACTTGGTAAAAGTAGGCTGTGGCCACATCATGAAAATCTTTGCCTACTAAAATCATAAGAATAGAGAACCAAGGCTGGGCGCAGTGGCATAATCCCAGCTACTTGGAAGGCTGAGGCAGGAGAATCGCTTGAAATCTGGAGGTGGAATTTGCAGTGAGCTGAGATCACACCTCTGCAATCCAGCCTGAGTAACAGAGCAAGACTCTGACTCAAAAAAAAAAAAAAAAACAAAAAAAACAAAAAAAACAAAACAAACAAAGAAAAAAAAACATTATAACAATAATGAACCCTTTCATGGTCCTTATTATGTGTAAGATGTTGTCTGGTATTTCATAACTATTAATTCACTCAATCCTTATAACAACTCTAAGAGGTAGGAACTGCTATTGTTTCCATTTTACAGATGAAAAAACTGAGGCCAGAGAGGCTGCGATTTGTCTGAGGTCACCCAGCAACAGGCCGTAGAGTAAGCTGCAAGCCTGGGGAGTCTACACTGGTGACTAGATGGCAGAGTTGGCTCTCCTAACTGCCCTGCTGCTGTTCTCACACTTTAGAGTTGGACTTGATTCTGCAAGCCTTGCAGAGCATGGAGAAGTGTTAAGTAATGGGGAAAAGGATCTCAATTTGTCAAGGTAATTCCTTATCTTTAGAGACAGATGGAGATTTGAACCAGGGAGACTGCTAGGAAGTCCTCTACAGGTTTTGTAGGGGGTTCTCATGGAGATTTCTTATTTATTTACTTTTTTAAACTATTTTTTTATTTTTTTAAATTTATTTATTATTATTATACTTTAAGTTGTAGGGTACATGTGCATAACGTGCAGGTTTGTTACATATGTATACTTGTGCCATGTTGGTGTGCTGCACCCATCAACTCGTCATTTACATCAGGTATAACTCCCAATGCAATCCCTTCCCCCTTCCCCCTCCCCATGATAGGCCCCGGTGTGTGATGTTCCACTTCCCGAGTCCAAGTGATCTCATTGTTCAGTTCCCACCGATGAGTGAGAACATGCAGTGTTTGGTTTTCTGTTCTTGTGATAGTTTGCTAAGAATGATGGTTTCCAGCTGCATCCATGTCCCTACAAAGGACACAAACTCATCCTTTTTTATGGCTGCATAGTATTCCATGGTGTATATGTGCCACATTTTCTTAATCCAATCTGTCACTGATGGACATTTGGGTTGATTCCAAGTCTTTGCTATTGTGAATAGTGCTGCAATAAACATACGTGTGCATGTGTCTTTATAGCAGCATAATTTATAATCCTTTGGGTATATCCCCAGTAATGGGATGGCTGGGTCATATGGTACATCTAGTTCTAGATCCTTGAGGAATCGCCATACTGTTTTCCATAATGGTTGAACTAGTTTACAATCCCACCGACAGTGTAAAAGTGTTCCTATTTCTCCACATCCTCTCCAGCACCTGTTGTTTCCTGACTTTTGAATGATCGCCATTCTAACTGGTGTGAGATGGTATCTCATTGTGGTTTTGATTTGCATTTCTCTGATGGCCAGTGATGACGAGCATTTTTTCATGTGTCTGTTGGCTGTATGAATGTCTTCTTTTGAGAAATGTCTGTTCATATCCTTTGCCCACTTTTTGATGGGGTTGTTTGTTTCTTTCTTGTAAATTTGTTTGAGTTCTTTGTAGGTTCTGGATATTAGCCCTTTGTCAGATGAGTAGATTGCAAAAATTTTCTCCCATTCTGTAGGTTGCCTGTTCACTCTGATGGTAGTTTCTTTTGCTGTGCAGAAGCTCTTTAGTTTAATGAGATCCCATTTGTCAATTTTGGCTTTTGCTGCTGTTGCTTTTGGTGTTTTAGACATGAAGTCTTTGCCCATGCCTATGTCCTGAATGGTACTACCTAGGTTTTCCTCTAGGATTTTTATGGTATTAGGTCTAACATTTAAGTCTCTAATCCATCTTGAATTAATTTTCGTATAAGGAGTAAGGAAAGGATCCAGTTTCAGCTTTCTACTTATGGCTAGCCAGTTTTCCCAGCACCATTTATTAAATAGGGAATCCTTTCCCCATTTCTTGTTTCTCTCAGGTTTGTCAAAGATCAGATGGCTGTAGATGTGTGGTATTATTTCTGAGGACTCTGTTCTGTTCCATTGGTCTATATCTCTGTTTTGGTACCAGTACCATGCTGTTTTGGTTACTGTAGCCTTGTAGTATAGTTTGAAGTCAGGTAGCGTGATGCCTCCAGCTTTGTTCTTTTGACTTAGGATTGTCTTGGAGATGCGGGCTCTTTTTTGGTTCCATATGAACTTTAAAGCAGTTTTTTCCAATTCTGTGAAGAAGCTCATTGGTAGCTTGATGGGGATGGCATTGAATCTATAAGTTACCTTGGGCAGTATGGCCATTTTCACGATATTGATTCTTCCTATCCATGAGCATGGTATGTTCTTCCATTTGTTTGTGTCCTCTTTGATTTCACTGAGCAGTGGTTTGTAGTTCTCCTTGAAGAGGTCCTTTACATCCCTTGTAAGTTGGATTCCTAGGTATTTTATTCTCTTTGAAGCAATTGTGAATGGAAGTTCATTCCTGATTTGGCTCTCTGTTTGTCTGTTACTGGTGTATAAGAATGCTTGTGATTTTTGCACATTAATTTTGTATCCTGAGACTTTGCTGAAGTTGCTTATCAGCTTAAGGAGATTTTGGGCTGAGACAATGGGGTTTTCTAAATATACAATCATGTCATCTGCAAACAGGGACAATTTGACTTCTTCTTTTCCTAACTGAATCCCCTTGATTTCTTTCTCTTGCCTGATTTCCCTAGCCAGAACTTCCAACACTATGTTGAATAGGAGTGGTGAGAGAGGGCATCCCTGTCTTGTGCCAGTTTTCAAAGGGAATTTTTCCAGTTTTTGCCCATTCAGTATGATATTGGCTGTGGGTTTGTCATAAATAGCTCTTATTATTTTGAGGTACGTTCCATCAATACCGAATTTATTGAGCGTTTTTAGCATGAAGGGCTGTTGAATTTTGTCAAAAGCCTTTTCTGCATCTATTGAGATAATCACGTGGTTCTTGTCTTTGGTTCTGTTTATATGCTGGATTATGTTTATTGATTTGCGAATGTTGAACCAGCCTTGCATCCCAGGGATGAAGCCCACTTGATCATGGTGGATAAGCTTTTTGATGTGTTGCTGAATCCAGTTTGCCAGTATTTTATTGAGGATTTTTGCATCGATGTTCATCAGGGATATTGGTCTAAAATTCTCTTTTTTTGTTGTGTCTCTGCCAGGTTTTGGTATCAGGATGATGTTGGCCTCATAAAATGAGTTAGGGAGGATTCCCTCTTTTTCTATTGATTGGAATAGTTTCAGAAGGAATGTTACCAACTCCTCCTTGTACCTCTGGTAGAATTCAGCTGTGAATCCATCTGGTCCTGGACTTTTTTTGGTTGGTAGGCTATTAATTATTGCCTCAATTTCAGAGTCTGCTATTGGTCTATTCAGGGATTCAACTTCTTCCTGGTTTAGTCTTGGAAGAGTGTAAGTGTCCAGGAAATTATCCATTTCTTCTAGATTTTCCAGTTTCTTTGCGTAGAGGTGTTTATAGTATTCTCTGATGGTAGTTTGTATTTCTGTGGGGTCGGTGGTGATATCCCCTTTATCATTTTTAATTGTGTCGATTTGATTCTTCTCTCTTTTCTTCTTTATTAGTCTTGCTAGTGGTCTGTCAATTTTGTTGATCTTTTCAAAAAACCACCTCCTGGATTCATTGATTTTTTGGAGGGTTTTTTGTGTCTCTATCTCCTTCAGTTCTGCTCTGATCTTAGTTATTTCTTGCCTTCTGCTAGCTTTCGAATGTGTTTGCTCTTGCTTCTCTAGTTCTTTTAATTGTGATGTTAGAGTGTCAATTTTAGATCTTTCCTACTTTCTCTTGTGGGCATTTAGTGCTATAAATTTCCCTCTACACACTGCTTTAAATGTGTCCCAGAGATTCTGGTATGTTGTATCTTTGTTCTCATTGGTTTCAAAGAACATCTTTATTTCTGCCTTCATTTCGTTATGTACCCAGTAGTCATTCAGGAGCAGGTTGTTCAGTTTCCATGTAGTTGAGCGGTTTTGATTGAGTTTCTTAGTCCTGAGTTCTCGTTTGATTGCACTGTGGTCTGAGAGACAGTTTGTTATAATTTCTGTTCTTGTACATTTGCTGAGGAGTGCTTTACTTCCAATTACGTGGTCAATTTTGGAGTAAGTACGATGTGGTGCTGAGAAGAATGTATATTCTGTTGATTTGGGGTGGAGAGTTCTATAGATGTCTATTAGGTCTGCTTGCTGCAGAGATGAGTTCAATTCCTGGATATCCTTGTTAACTTTCTGTCTCGTTGATCTGTCTAATGTTCACAGTGGAGTGTTGAAGTCTCCCATTATTATTGTATGGGAGTCTAAGTCTCTTTTTAAGTCTCTAAGGACTTGCTTTATGAATCTGGGTGCTCCTGTATTGGGTGCATATATATTTAGGATAGTTAGCTCTTCCTGTTGAATTGATCCCTTTACCATTATGTAATGGCCTTCTTTGTCTCTTTTGATCTTTGATGGTTTAAAGTCTGTTTTATCAGAGACTAGCATTGCAACCCCCGCTTTTTTTTGTTCTCCATTTGCTTGGTAAATCTTCCTCCATCCCTTTATTTTGAGCCTATGTGTGTCTCTGCGTGTGAGATGGGTCTCCTGAATACAGCAGACTGATGGGTCTTGACTCTTTATCCATTTTGCCAGTCTGTGTCTTTTAATTGGAGCATTTAGTCCATTTACATTTAAGGTTAAGATTGTTATGTGTGAACTTGATCCTGCCATTATGATATTAACTGGTTATTTTGCTCGTTAGTTGATGCAGTTTCTTCCTAGCCTTGATGGTCTTTACATTTTGGCATGTTTTTGCAATGGCTGGTACCGGTTGTTCCTTTCCATGTTTAGTGCTTCCTTCAGGGTCTCTTGTAAGGCAGGCCTAGTGGTGACAAAATCTCTAAGCATTTGCTTCTCTGTAAAGGATTTTATTTCTCCTTCACTTATGAAACTTAGTTTGGCTGGATATGAAATTCTGGGTTTAAAATTCTTTTCTTTAAGAATGTTGAATATTGGCTCCCACTCTCTTCTGGCTTGAAGAGTTTCTGCCGAGAGATCTGCTGTTAGTCTGATGGGCTTCCCTTTGTGGGTAACCCGACCTTTCTCTCTGGCTGCCCTTAAGATTTTTTCCTTCATTTCAACTTTGGTGAATCTGGCAATTATGTGTCTTGGAGTTGCTCTTCTCGAGGAGTATCTTTGTGGCGTTCTCTGTATTTCCTGGGTTTGAATGTTGGCCTGCCCTACTAGGTTGGGGAAGTTCTCCTGGATGATATCCTGAAGAGTGTTTTCCAACTTGGTTCCATTTTCCCCCTCACTTTCAGGCACCCCAATCAGACGTAGATTTGGTCTTTTTACATAATCCCATACTTCTTGCAGGCTTTGTTCATTTCTTTTTCTTCTTTTTTCTTTTGGTTTCTCTTCTCGCTTCATTTCATTCAATTGATCCTCAATCGCTGACATTCTTTCTTCCAGTTGATCGAGTCGGTTACTGAAGCTTGTGCATTTGTCACGTATTTCTCGTGTCATGGTTTTCATCTCTTTCATTTCGTTTATGACCTTCTCTGCATTAATTACTCTAGCTATCAATTCTTCCACTTTTTTTTCCAAGATTTTTAGTTTCTTTGCGCTGGGTACGTAATTCCTCCTTTAGCTCTGAGAAATTTGATGGACTGAAGCCTTCTTCTCTCATCTCGTCGAAGTCATTCTCCGTCCAGCTTTGATCCGTTGCTGGCGATGAGCTGCGCTCCTTTGCCAGGGGAGATGCGCTCTTATTTTTTGAATTTCCAGCTTTTCTGCCCTGCTTTTTCCCCATCTTTGTGGTTTTATCTGCCTCTGGTCTTTGATGATGGTGATGTACTGATGGAGTTTTGGTGTAGGTGTCCTTCCTGTTTGATAGTTTTCCTTCTAACAGTCAGGACCCTCAGCTGTAGGTCTGTTGGAGATTGCTTGAGGTCCACTCCAGACCCTGTTTGCCTGGGTATCAGCAGCAGAGGCTGCAGAAGATAGAATATTTCTGAACCGTGAGTGTACCTGTCTGATTCTTGCTTTGGAGGCTTCCTCTCAGGGGTGTACTCCACCCTGTGAGGTGTGGGGTGTCAGACTGCCCCTAGTGGGGTATGTCTCCCAGTTAGGCTACTCAGGGGTCAGGGACCCACTTGAGCAGGCAGTCTGTCCCTTCTCAGATCTCAACCTCCGTGTTGGGAGATCCACTGCTCTCTTCAAAGCTGTCAGACAGAGTCGTTTGCGTCTGCAGAGCTTTCTGCTGCGTTTGTTATTGTTTACTGTGCCCTGTCCCCAGAGGTGGAGTCTACAGAGACAGGCAGGTTTCCTTGAGCTGCTGTGAGCTCCACCCAGTTCCAGCTTCCCAGCAGCTTTGTTTACCTACTGAAGCCTCAGCAATGGTGGGCGCCCCTCCCCCAGCCTGGCTGCTGCCTTGCCGGTAGATCACAGACTACTGTGCTAGCAATGAGGGAGGCTCCGTGGGTGTGGGACCCTCCCGGCCAGGTGTGGGATATGATCTCCTGGTGTGCCTGTTTGCTTAAAGCGCAGTATTGGGGTGGGAGTTACCCAATTTTCCAGGTGTTGTGTGTCTCAGTTCCCCTGGCTAGGAAAAGGGATTCCCTTCCCCCTTGCGCTTCCCAGGTGAGGCAATGCCTTGCCCTGCTTCAGCTCTCGCTGGTCAGGCTGCAGCAGCTGACCAGCACCAATCGTCTGGCACTCCCCAGTGAGATGAACCCAGTACCTCAGTTGAAAATGCAGAAATCACCAGTCTTCTGTGTCGCTGGCGCTGGGAGTTGGAGACTGGAGCTGTTCCTATTCAGCCATCTTTCTCCGCCCCCCGGAGCTTTCTTTTAGAACCTTTTTCTCAGAATTATGGGTACTGAAAAGGCAATTCTGCAATCTGATTTTAAGCACAGGATAGTTTATAACAAAACTAATGGCATTTAGTGTTTGAATTAAGTCATATGTTGATAGGATTTAGAGTCTCCTTGGGCTTCCTTTTTACTTCTGAGTCCAGTGGGAGGCTGGTAGTTCCACTAATAGTGCCTTTGGGAGTCAGTGGAAGAGGAGAGGGACAGGAAGCAATAGGCTAGTCTGTGTCACCATGTCCTTAACTGCTACCTTTTCAATGAGGATGGTTCTTTAACCATTCAAGTTATTGTGGTAAAACATTGCATAACCTAAACTCTACCATTTTTAACCATTTATTTAAGATAGATATTATTATGGTTGTTGTTTTAACTTTTATTTATGATCAAGGGTACTTGTACAGGTTTGTTACATACGTAAACTCATGTCATGGGGGTTTGGTGCACACCACAGAATATTTTATCACCCAGGTACTAAACATAGTACCTGATAGTCATTTTTCCTGAGTCCCTCCCTCCTCCCATCCTCTACCTTCAAGCAAACCCCAGTATCCACTCTTCTCCTCTAGGTGTCCAAGTGTTCTCATGATTTAGCTTTCACCTATGAGTAAGAACATGCAGTATTTGGTTTTCTGCTCCTGCATTATTTATTTATTTATTTATTTATTTATTTATTTATTTGCTAAGGATAATGACCTCCAGCTCCATCCATGTTCCTGCAAAGGGCATGATCTTGTTGTATTTTTATGGCTGTATAGTATTCCATGGTGCATATGTACCACATTTTCTTTATCCCATCTGCCATTGATGGGCATTTAGGTTGATTCCATTTCTTTACTACTATGAATAGTGCTGCAATGAACATATGCATGTGTATATCTTTATGGTAGAATGATGTACATTCCTTTGGGTATATACCTAGTCATGGAATTGCTGGGTCAAATTCATTTTAATCATCTTATAAGGAGCAGTTCAGTGGCTGTGTCTCCAGCTACTGCTGTCGGGAAGGTTTTCCTGGGTGCAGTCTCTGAGGGCCTCTGAGTGAGAGCAGCTCACCCACTCTACCTCAGCCCTGGCCTTTGCTGTGAAGCCTTACTGGGGTCAGGGAAATCATGTACAGGTTCTTTCCTTCCTGCCTGAGGACATTGTTTTGAGTGTGGTAAGTGTTGTGAAACAGCAAGACTGCTCTTGGAACTGTCATTAAAGCTAGCTGCCTGCAGGGTGCTCGGATGGGATTGTTCTGCTGCCCAGGGCTGTTAGGCCTTGTGGTGTGGAGGAGGAATTGGGGGACTGGCTCCTCAGCTTAATGGGAAGACAGCATAGTGACATGGAGAAAGAGATATTATGACACAGAAAAGACACAGAAAAGGTGTTGAGAAAAAGTAGCAGAACATTATTACTTTCTTAGTGTGATAGAGTTAGGGCAATCTTACTGATATTGACTCTATAATGAAATTATTCACTCTATAACGAAAAGAAAAACCACAAAGAGACCAGGTACAGTGGCTCACACCTCTAATCAGCACTTTGGGAGGTCAAGGCGGGCCGATCACCTGAGGTCAGGAGTTTGAGATCAGCCTGGCCAACATGGTGAAACCCTGTCTCTACTAAAAATACAAAAATTAGCTGGATGGGTGGCAGGCGCCTGTAATCCCAGCTACTCAGGAGGCTGATACAGGAGAATCACTTGAAGCCAGGAGGTGGAGATTGCAGGGAGCCAAAAAAAAAAAAAAAAGAAGAAGAAGAAGGAAAGAAAAAAAGAAAAACCACAAAGAAATGGTAAATGTTTGAGAGTGATAGATATCCTAAATACCCTGATTTGGTCATGACATACTGTATGCATGCATCAGAATATCACACATTCCCCATAAATATGTCCAACTGTTAGGTATCCATAAAAAAAGTTCTTAAAAAATTAAAATGTAATGGAACAAAACGATTTCCAGAAGTAAACTCATGTATAGGCGGGAATTTCTATGACAGAAAATAAGAAAAATGGTTCTGTGCAGATGCTGGGGATTTGAGAAATGCTGATTTCTGTGTTTTTGGCAGAATCACCTGGCCGCATGCACACATGTTTGTAACTGTGTGTCACTGGAGAGTATGAGTGTGTGTGTGTGTGTGCACGCGCGCATGCAGGTGTTTGAAGACAGAACCTCAGGCTTTGCTTGGAAATCCCTGGGAACATTTGGCTGTGTTGTTCTGGTGTGTAACGATGGTGATTAATTGAGTTCTTCTGGCTGGATGTGGTGATCCTCACACCAGTGACAGAGGTTGAACCAGGTGACAGAGGTTTGCCAGGAACACCTGTATTTATTTTATTAACCCTATTTTATTATTGGAAAATGACTGCTGCCTCATAGGCCAAGGTTATTTAAAAAAACATTTTTGGAAGTGATACAAAAATAAGGAAATGTAAATTTTTTTTCTGTTGTGAGGGGGTGGGTGGGTGAGAATCTCCTTGTATGAAAGAAAATTCTAACAGAATAAAATATCCTGTAAGTCAGCCCTAGGTGTCCTGTTCAGCGGCAGGCAGTGGACAGGTTGTGCCTGCCTTTTCTCACCTATGAAGCAGTGAACTACCTCCCAGCATCACCGAGAGGATGAACTGAAATTATATGAAGTATTTCCCTCAGAGCCTGGCCCAAGGAGGCAGGCCGCTGATTGCTAATTGTTGATAAAAGCCATTAAAAACCCTGTAGCCGCGATTCTTAGTCTCCTGTTTAATGCATTTCTTTTCATTTGTTTTTGAGACAGTATCTCACTCCATCACCCAGGCTGGAATTCAGTGGCACCACCTCGGCTCACTGCAGACTCCACCTCCCGGGTTCAAGTGATTCTCCTGCCTCAGCCTCCTGAGTAACTGGGATTAAAGACACCACCACCACGCCTGGCAAATTTTTGATTTTTAGTAGAGACAGGGTTTCGCCATGTTGGCCAGGCTGGTCTTGAACTCCTGACCTCAAGTGATCCGCCCACCTCAGCCTCCCAAAATGTTGGGATTACAGGTATGGGCCACCACACCCAGTCTGTTTAACGTGTTTCTAACTGGAGGCTTATTTATTTATTTTTTTTTCCATGGGGCCTCTTTGAGAGAATGACAGTGGGAAGCCCCTACTGTGGATGTTTCAGCTGCAGGCCCGGCTCCTTCTGCTCTGGGGCTGCCCTTCGTGGTGCCATTTGTGGTAGAGCCTGAGCTGCCATCATAGTGAAATTCTGCTATTCCTGCCATGGACAGAGAAATCAAACCATGGGGTTCTGCTCCCTAGTGAACCAGAGTAACGCCTCATCTCAAAAAGAAAAAGAAAAAAAGAAAAGAAAAGGAAAAGAAAAGGCTGCATGCGGTGGCTCATACCTGTCACCCACTCCCATGCTTTTGGGAAGCTGATATGGGAGGATCGCTTCAGCCTAGGGGTTTTGAGACTATCCTGGACAATACAGTGAGACTCTGTCTCTACAAAAATTAGCCAGATGCAGTGGCACACACCTGTAATCCCAGCTACTTGGGAGGTGGAAGTGGGAGGATTACTTGAGGCCAAGAGTTCAAGACCATACTGGGAAACACAGTGAGACCTTGTCTCAATAAAATGAAATGAAATAAAATGAAATGGAAACTGTAGTAACAAAAATGTACCCACAGCCACTGTGTGACAGCCACAGTGTCACATGGTGACACTCACCATTTAAGAGCCACAGGGCCAGAGGGCAGATCTTTGACACCCCAAGGAGTTACTTGTGGGCTCCCAGCCAACCCTATATGTGTGAGCCTCCAGGCTGGTAGCTTGAGGTCTCCCAAGCTGTACACAAGGGATAGCTACTCCTGTTGCTGTAGGTGACTCTCTGTTGTTACTTTCTTGGTATAGGGTTGTTCATCCTTGGGAATGATTTTAAAGCCTACTCCCTCTGTCTCTGGCTGATCGTGGATGGCCGGCTTCCCTGGCCCCACTTCTGTGCTTCACAGACTGTTGATCCTGGCAGGTGTGGTGTGCTTTTATTAATGGATGAAACTCTTGCACAGTTGCTTTCTGTATTCTTGTTGATAACTTAACAGGGCATTGTGGCATGTTTACTGAGCCATGTTGGCAAATCTTTTCATGACATAGTTTCTAGAAACAACCCTTCTGTGGTCGATAGTCTGTCCCTCGGGCTACCCCAGAACAGGTCTTGCTGGTGTGTCCTAGAAAAAGTGGTGGCATGGCTAACGAATGTTTTCTCTAAGGGTTGAGGAGCACAGACTGAAGTGTGAGACTGGGCAGGGTTACGTTGGGGTGCTCACAGGGGTGCTGGGGAGATGTGGCCAGCATCAACAGCCTCCTACCTGTCAGCATGCTAGCGCAGGAAGGAAACTTCCATGATCACTGAGTACATGTTCTTAACATGGAGTCTCGTTCTGTCACCCAGGCTAGAGTGCAGTGGCACAATCCCAGCTCATTGTGACCTCCACCTCCTGGGTTCAAGGGATTCTCCTGCCTCAGCCTCCCAAGAAGGTTGGATTACAGGTGTATGCCATCACGCCTGGCTAATTTTTGTATTTTCAGTAGGGATGGGTTTCACTATTTTGGCCAGGCTGGTCTCAAACTCTTGACCTCAGGTGATCTGCTCACCTCAGCCTCCCAAAGTGGTGAGATTACAGGCGTGAGCCATCGTGCCCTGCCTGTATATCTGTTTTTAGTTATCTAGGTTATGTGGGGTGGAATCAAGTGGATTGCAGCTGAGCCGCCACAGTGCAGTCATAGTGGGTTTCTGTTGGAAGCCTCTCCTCTCACCTGAGCTTTAGAAGGACAAATGGAAGGTACATGTCGCTTTAAAATGTGGGGATTGCAATTGGACGGAGGTGAGGGGAAATATGTTGGTGACAGTGGATGGAGGAAGATCATAGGACATTTCCCCTGGGACTTGAGACCTGGGTTAATGTAGTGAACATCTCTTGAGTGCAGTGCTGGTGGAGGGGAAATACTGAACCTGCTGTGGCTCCCAAAGGAGTCTTGAAAAGCCCAACAAGATTGGGTGTCTCGTGTCTGACGGGTGTTGTGTCATTATTGACAAGAAAAATTCTTAGCCATTTATAGTACAGGCAATCAGAGAAAGATAAATGCTACACAAAGCTTAAATTTAGTTGTAGAGCCAGATTATCTGTGGCGGATTATCTATGAAAAATGTTGAATCCCAAGCAGGTGCTCTCTGTATATTTTTGGTGCACAGCTTATTTTTGGCTATTTTTCTTTATCAAATGGTGTGTACTTAGGAAATGCATGCTAATTTCTAACATTAGTGTTATGCAGACATATATGTGTTTATATTAGAAAATCATAGGTAGGAAGATACATCTGATGCCCCCACCCCTGCACACATGGCGAATTTTTTTTTTTTTCTATTTTCAGTAGAGATGGGGTTTTGTCATGGTGGCCAGGCTGGTCTCGAACTCCTGACCTCAGGTCATCTGCCCACCTTGGCCTCCCAAAGTGCTGGGATTACAGGCATGAGCCACCACACCCAGCCTGGCCTTAAATTTTCTTGTGACTTTTCACCCTGATTGGTTTGGTTAACTAAGTAGCTCATTGTTTGGGATTTGAGATCTAGTAATATAACTGATTCTAAACTGAAACTAGAGATCACTGGGGTAAGAGTGGCTCAGACATGGACTTTCTTCTCATGGAAAACCTTCTTGTTGAAAATTAAAAATACCACTATCAAAATCCTTCAATTAAACTGAAAGGTAGACTGTGAACTTCTGGGCGGTGAACCTGTAGGCTGTAAACTGAATTCTGAAGCAAGCACATCTTGTCATTCTTGTGAATTTCTCAGAAAAAAAATGTGTTGCCCCAGGTAGAGTCTGTACCATTTGTGAAAAAGGAAAATGGTTTCAACTTACTTACTTTCTTAAACAAATTTCAGATTCAGGCAAATAACCATTTCTTCTAATGGGTGTGTGTGCAAATTACTTTATAATAATGCAGGATACAATGACACCAATTTTAGTGAGTCTTCAGAATGAGCCACATGTGTTTCCAGTTAGTTATAACCATGATATTCCTTTTCCGATGATCCAAGACACTTCTCTTTTAATAGGTCAGTTTTTTCCAGTTTGAAAAAAATTTAACTGAAATTTTAAATTCAAAGACTATCTTCTCAAACATGGCACAAAACATTTAGCTCTCTAAGAAATGCAGAATCCCAGAATGATTCGTGTGAATGTATTGCTCTTTTAACTTTAGACATCCTTTGGAAAGTTGAAGAATTAATAGCTGGGCAATTTGAAAGGACGAAAGTACTCCAACAGATGACACTAATAGAGTCAGGAAGGAAGAATGTCCAAGGGGACTTTTTGTTGTCTGTCAAGGATTTAGTGGGTGAAAGATTTAAAAATTGGAAATATATATTTACCTACTATAGGAAAAACTTTTTTTCTTAAATATTCATTTATACATATTTTGTTTGTTTGTTTTCTTGAGACAGGGTCTCACTGTCACCAAGGCTAGAGTACAGTCATGCGATCTCGACTCACTACAACCTCCACCTCCTGGGTTCAAGCAATCCTCCCACCTCAGCCTCCTGAGTAGCCAGAGCTACTTGAGTGTGCCACCAGACCCACTATTTTTTTTTTTCTTGGTATTTTTGGTAGAGATGGGGTTTCACCATGTTACCCGGGCTGGTCTTTAACACCTGAGCTCAAGCCATCTGCCTGCCTCACCTCCCAAAGTACTGGGATCACAGGCATTAGCTCACCGTGCCCAGTCTATGTGTGTGTTTTTTTAAATGCTCCCTGCTTCTCTGAAGGACAAATGCATTGTCAGCAAACTACCTTAGTTGCTAATGTCTTTATGAAGTCTATGTTAAGCTTTTTGTTGTTGTTGTTGTTCTTATTTGTTTGTTTGAGACAGATTCTTGCTCTTGTCACCAAGGCTGGAGTGCTGTGGCATGATCTTGGCTCACTGCAACCTCTGCCTCCTGGGTTCAAGTGATTCTCCTGCCTCAGCCTGCTGAGTAGCTGGGATTACAGGCACCTGTCACCACACCTGGCTAATTTTTACATTTTTAGAAGAGACAGGGTTTCGCCATTTTGGCCAGGCTGGTCTCGAACTCCTCAGGTGATCCTCCTGCCTCAGCCTCCCAAAGTGCTGGGATTACAGGCGTGAGCCACTGCGTCTAACCCATGTTAAGTTTTTAAACCTGAGACACTTAAACTTTAATGACTATATCAGTTAGGGTGAAGATTGCCTGCCAGTCATAGAACTATGACTGCAAATAACTACAGTTAAAAAAGGGTAGGGGCTGTTTCTCTCTAGGACCAGTGTGGCTCTTCATGGCATCTGGGACTGGGGCTGTTTCTTTTTTGTTTTTTGCCTTGTGTGGCTTGATAGCACAATCCTAAATGGTGGCATCCACATCCCAGACAGCAGAATGGAGGAGAGGACACAGAAGAAGAAAGGGCCCAGAGCTGATGTCAATGAGGAGAGCCTTGATGGGCAATAATGTCTGACTGCAAGCAAAGGTGGAACTATGGCCTCCATTCTGAGGGAGGTGCGTCTAGCCCCAAACCAGGGGCCTTATCCCCTAGAAGAGGGGATAACTAGTGAAGAACAGCTTGCAGTTTCTGTGACAATACCAACCTTTTGTTGGAAATACAACAGAAACAATCCATTGCTAATAGCATTTATTTATTCATGTAAATTTTATTCTATTTGTATTTTAAGTTCTGAGGTACAAGTGCAGGATGTGCAGGTTTGTTACATAGGTAAATATGTGCCACGGTGGTTTGCTGCACTTATCAACCAGGGCTCTTCTTCAAACAAGTGCTTGAGAGAGAGGGATTTTCACCTTAGAGCAGACCAAGGGGCAAAGAACATAAGGTCGTTGATTGGTTGTCTGCCCTTAGCTGTTTTGAGGAAAGTCTTTCATAAGGCATCGGTGGGAGTTAGCAGCCCTGTTACGTAACATGGTGTCTCTGCCAAGCAGAGTTCCGGAATCTTACCACAGCTCTGGGAGAGATTGACACTGTCCATGGTCTATTAAAGGAGAGGGAATTACTGGAAGAGGGGCTGTCCATGGATTACTTAGGACCGTGACACTGCCAAGATGCTCCAAGTGGATATAGTCTTTGGCTCTGTGGAGGATTTAGAGTTAGAAGAAAGCTGTCTAGGCCACGTGTGGTGGCTCACACCTATAATCCCTGAACTTTGGGAAGCTGAGGTGGGCAGATCATGTGAGGTCAGGAGTTCGAGACTAGCTTGGCCAAAGTGGTGAAACCTCGTCTCTACTAAAAATACAAAAATTAGCCGGGCGTGGTGGAGGGCGCCTGCAATCCCAGCTACTTGGGAGGCTGAGGCAGGAGAATTGCTTGAACCTGGGAAGTAAAGGTTGCAGTGAACTGAGATCATGCCATTGCACTCCAGCCTGGGCAACAAGGGCAAAACTCTGTCTCAAAAACAAATAAACAAACAAAGCACTGTCTGACTTCTTTCTTTCTCTACTTGGTCAGAATTAGTCACTTTAGGGACCTGTCCAGGGCTTGGCTCATCTCTTCTCAGACCTCTTTGAGCCCAGAGGTCAGTGAGACACAGCATTGCCTAGGGTGAAACTGCTCTGGTGATGACAGGCAGCCAGCACTGGGAACCTTTCCCTGTGGGCATGGAGTGGCCTTTGCTGCCATTGCCGGCACTGGCTGTTGTGCCATTCCAGAGATTGAGAATTCTATTGGAAAAATAAGAAGTTGAGGTATACAGTGGAAAAAATCAGATTATGAAGCCTGACCCCACCCTTTGACTTGTGACCTTGGGAGAGTCACTGAGCCTTTCTGGGCTTCAGTTTAGATAGGATTATTGATCTAAAGAGGCTTGGGCATTCTGCCAATTTGTCCTTGAATAAATCTTTCTTTTATTAGACACCAAGTATGGATTCTTTGCAAGGGACGTAGAAGTGAAGTACACAGCTATGTTGTGAACCTCTTATTTCCTGAATAAAAATGACATGATCAAATTCTCTGGTTAGCATGAAGAGGAAATTCTGCTATTATTAAATGCCTATTGTGTGAACACTTTCACATAGATTGCCTCAATTTAACCTCACAATAACTTTCTGTGGTTGGCATTTATATTTTCTCTTACAGATGAGGAAACTGAAACTTCCAGAGGCAACATGCCAAAGGTCTCTGGGCTAATCATGGGCATATCTGGCACCCAGATCCCTGTCCACGTGACTCCAAACCCCATCCCCTTTCCCATACTCCACCTCGCCCTCAACTCAAACCATTCTGCTCACGAAGCAAATGATGGAAAACACAGGGAAAACGGAAGTCGGTAGTCCCAGCCTAAGTGCGTTGCAGCAATTTCCTGTTTATTTTAGTTACCATTTTTTCCCCCTATAAATAGTGCCCTAGGGGCAGAATTTACTTAGTCTTCACATTTTTATTGAGCCCTAGTATATTCGGAGCATGGTGCACTGGCTGAAACTCACTAAGAGGTGCAGAGATTGAGAAATTCTGGTGCTAGTTTATAATCTAGTAAGGGACGAGGGGGACTTTAGGTGTGCTGAAGCCTCAGTTTACCTGGGGCATGAGTCCATGTGCTCAGCGCTGTTCTGCTGTATTGCCATGTCATGTGCCTCATCATGGGTTCATTCATTCCGGGTATTTACATAGTGCCTGTTGTATGCATGGCTCTGTCCTAGGGGCTTGGAGGAAATAAAAAGAAATGAAGACCATGGACTCTGTTCACCAAGAATTCCTGGCTTATCCGAGGAGATAAGTATATTCTGGCAATTCTCGACTGAGAATGATTTTTTCCCACCAGGGATATTTGGTGACATCTGGAAAGATTTGGGGGTTGTGTGTGCCACTTCTAGTGTCTGTGGGTAGAGATCAGGGATGCTGCTAAACATCCCTTAATGCACAGGACAGCCTCCCCACCCTAAAGTATTATCCAACCCAAGTGTCAGGGGTGCTTGGGTTGAGAACCCTGGTATGTCTCAAGGATGTGTTCCCCAAAAGCCATTTGTTGCTCTTGGGCCAGTGTGTACAGTTGCTGAGGTGAGCAAGGCTACTGAGACCTCCATGGAGGGGACGTGGTGGTGGAGTGGAAGTGCTTGGAGCTGCAGGCCCTGGGGAGAGTCCGGAAAGCCTAGACTGTGCTGAGCTGGGATAGAACTGAGGCAGCTGGAAGGAGGGCAGGGAGCCACCAGTGCAGGCACAGGCTCAGGGTGAGGAGTGAGTGTGGAGCTGGCAGCACAGTGAAGAGGGCCTGTCACAGGGTAAGAAGGGCCTGTCACAGGGTAGAGGACTCTGTGCTGGGAGCAGTGGGCAGTGTGGACTGAAGGAATGAGGTGCATTGCAGACTCTGGGCTGAGTGATGCTGTGATGGATGCAGATCTTTAGGAAGGTCCTCAATGGTGCTGGCCAAGATGGGCCAGAGAAAGGCCAGTCTGAAGGAAGGCGTGTCCAGCCAGGGAATGGAAAGTCAGGTGGTGACATATCATGCAAGCTGGAGGGAACACTGCCAATCCTGGCCTGTTTCTCAGGTTACCATTGAGAAAATCAGGTGTAGGGAGATGAGGTGTCTTGGTCCATGGGCAGCACTGGGTTCAGGGCAGGTCCTGGACAGCAGGACCCAACCTCTACTTACCAGCATCCCATGGGAAACCTCACCCTGTCCTCTCACCAGCCTCACAAGGCAGACACCATCATTTACCTCCACCATACAGAGGAGGAGACACACACTGTCACACACACTGTCACCTGCCCAAGGCCTTGTCCCAGAAGTAGCAGTGCCAGGCTTTAGCCCAGGACCTCAGACAGGATGCTTGCTCTTTAGTTGTGGCCACTCTCATTCCAGATATGAGGCTGGTCAGCCTGCCCAGGGCTGGCAGTGGGGGCATGGAGAGAGGGTAAAGCCAGAGTGTTGGGAAGGAGGTGTGTGTAGGACTCGGTGCCTGGCTGGTACTCGAGTCCCATGGTGTGCCTGTGACCCTGGAAAGTGTGTTACTTGCCATACTCAGTTTTCTCCTTGGAGCCCATCTTCACTCAGGGTGCAGTTCACTGCCTTTACCAGTCCGGTGTTGCCTTTGTGATGGTGGCATCTCCATGTTCTCCCCCTTGGCACAGGCTTCATCAGTTGTGCACCGTTGCACCTTCAGTGTATTAGCATGCACATGTGTATCTGTGTGTGTGTCTATGTGTGTATACTTGTTTATACATGTGTTTACATGTATGCATATATGCGTGCATGTGCCTATGTATGCATGCATGTGACTGTGTGCACATATACATGTGCGCATATATGTGAATATGTATATATGTGCATATATGTGTATGCATTGCATGTTTGTGTGTATGTATGTATATATGTGCGTGCATGTGTGGATATACATATGTGGGTAGACTTGTAAGTCTGTGTGTGTTGTGTGTGTGCACTTGTGCTGCTGGGATTTTGGGAGGAGCATTTACTCCTTTCCCTGCATGATGTGGCCAGGTGACTGCATGGAATTTATTTAAATGCATTCAATGAGATGTGTGAACCAAAGACAACTCCTGGGTGCCGGGTTTACAGCTGAGTACCAGGTCCCCTCTTGGTGTGTGTCACAGCTGTCTGGCAGGCGGAGCTACTTTTAACAAGGAGGAGAGAGCAGGTGAGGTGAAGAGGCTGAAAGAAGAGAGAGCAGAGATGGGGAGCCTGTGAGAGAGAAGGGTGTGGGCAAGAGCGTACTCCTGGGGAGAGGGGTGGGACATTTATGAGTGAAGAGCTTATCACAGACAGAAAATTCAGGTTAGGGTCAGACCTAGCCAGTTGACTCCACCCTTTATGAATGAATACATTTGATGCGAGGATTAACTGCAGGTGATCACTGGCTTGGGTGCTTTTCTTTTGTGATTTCTAACAAAATGATTTTTTTCCCCTTTTCCATGATGGCTGAGCCAACCTTTCAGAGTTAGGTCCATGGACCTCTGCAGGATAGTGTGTAAGATGGAAGATCAGGTTCAAGTATTTTCTACTGGAGTCCTGCTTTGTGCTGATGTTAATGTTACAGTGTTAAAAAGTTCAAGTTCTTAGGCAGGGAATATACCAGACTTAGGATAGTGAGTTTTCCTTAAGGAGACTTAGTTCCTCTCTGAGGGCATCAGCTGGATTTCATGTGTAAAACAACCCCACAGAGGCACCTGCTTTCCCGTGTCCTCTGAGGCGTGGATTTCTCTGGTAGAGACCTTGAGCATATTAACCAGAGTTGGGTGCTTGTATTAGTCAGGCTGTTCCAGGTAAACATAAATGGAACCAATAAGATTGTGTGTGTGTGTGTGTGTGTATGTGTGTATGTGTGTGTGTCTGTGCTGTATGTAATATATTCTCAAAAAGTGGATCAGAATCTTCTAAATGTCACAAATATGTTCCAAATACACATTTTACATACATATATACACACACAGACACACACACACACACACACACACACACACACACACACACACACACACAAGGGACCTGGAAACCCAGGAAAACCAGTGGTGTAATTCAGTACAAGTCCAGAGGCTGGAGAACTTGGGGGATTTGGAGGGAGGCGGTGGTCATGGTGGAAGTCCCAGAGTCCAAAGACCCAACAGTCAGGAGCACCAGTGTCCGAGGTCAGGAGGCGATGGGTAGCCCCGCTGAAGAAGAGAAAGTGAGGTTGCCCGCCCTTCCTCTGTCTTTTCATTCCACCCAGGTCCTCAATGAATTAGACGATGCCTTTCCAAATCAGTGAGGGTGAACCTTCTTGACTTACTAGCAATCCGAATGGTCATCTCTTCCAGAAACACCCTCGTAGACACACCCGGAAATGATGCTTTACCAGCTTTTTGGGAACCTCTTAACCTGGTTAGGTTGACATGAAATTAACCATCATGGTGTTCAACATAGAAAGGCTGGATTTGAGATTCCCTGGGAACATGTCCTGTCAAGATCCACTTTGTACTTTTACCTTTCTCTTACTACCTCCAGGGATGGAGCTTCTCTCTTTCTCTTACTACCTCCCAGGAGGTGGTTCCTCTCAGGCTTTCCTCTGAGTTCTGCAATGCACAGCCTCAAGTTCCATGACACGTCACTCTGCTTTCTTGCCCACTCTGATGCTCTTCTGAGGTGTGGGCCTAGATCTCTTGCAGGCAGGGTCTGAAGCGGTGCTACTTAGGAACTCTCAACTGGAAGAACATTGGTAGCAACAAAGCAACGCTTTGAAACACAGGCTGCCACTGATTCTTGCTTCTAACTGACAGCAGGGCAGTCAGGCACCATCATCATTTTGTTTTAGCTCCTGGCATTTTCCTCCCTGTATCACTGTTTATTTTGGAGGTGCTCTGTAATCATTGTTAACCACATCCTATCCTGATAGGCGCAAATGCAGTCAGTGTGAGCAGTCTTAGGGAAAAGAGGCATGTGGTTGTAGTGGAGCAAAGTGAAACTTGGAGGCCACGCTGGCCATGTGTGTTAAGAACCGATGGCTCCAGGGAGTCTTCAAGAATTGTACTTGTTTGTAGGTAGAGGAGCTTGTTGGCCTCTTTTCTCTCAAGGGTGCCAAGGAAATGAAAATTCTTCTGCAAAACTCAGTGTTGGATAGGAATATAGAGATCATTCAGCCTGCACTATAAATTTAAAGGCAATAAAATGGGTGTAGAAAGCCTCTCAAAGTAAGATCAAAAGTTTCCCAGTGTGACCAGTGTCAATGCTGCTTCTCACTCAGAGCTCAGGCCCTCCTTTCTGGAGGGTTCTTTCCTGGGCAATTGGTCCATCTGGCTCCTTTCTTGGTCCACAAAATGAGCTTAGATTGTGCTCCTCACAAGCAGTGTGTCTCCTTTATTGCTTGTCTGGCACATTTGCATAACAAAGAATAAAGAATATTGAAAGAAAATGTTGCAGCACTCGAATCTGTTTTATTATAGTTTAATGATGCTTCTCAGAGCAGTCAGGTCTCTTCTTTGTGGCTTTATTGCTGTTTTGTCTTTATTAGGGTCAGGACTTCATGCTGTAGTGTGTACCAGATGCTAAAGGAGCCAAGGAGGGCTGATTCAATAGAACAAATGTTTTCAGACAGCTGCCATCTTCCTTCTCTTCCTTCCTTGTTCCCAGTCCTCTGCACATCACACGTCAATGGAAATCTACCATTTAGAATTCATCCTTTTGAATGAGAGTCATAGATAAGATGGAAGGAGAATGTAGGTTGATTCCAAGCTCCACCAAGTCCTAGATGTGTGAAGATGGCAAGTCAGTTAACTTCCTGAGCCTTTATTTTCCCATCCATGTAATGGATGTATGATGCCTGTTCAACTTGTTTCCTGAGGTTGCTGTGAGAATCAGAAAAGATAATGTATGAGGCTGGGTGCAGTGACTCACGCCTGTAATCCCAGCACTTTGGGAGGCTGAGGCAGGAGGATCACTTGAGGCCAGGAGTTTGAGACCAGCCTGGCCAACATGGCGAAACCCCATCTCTACTAAAAATACAAAAACTAGTTGGGTGGAGTGCCATGTGTCTGTAATTCCAGCTACTCAGGAGGCTGAGACTAGAGAATCACTTGAACCTTGGGGACAGAGGTTGCAGTGAGCTAAGATTACATCACTGCACTTCAGCCTGAGCAACAGAGCAAGACTCCATCCCAAAAAGAAAAGAAAAGATAATGAATGAGAGCATTGTTGGGAAATGTAGGATTCTCTACACACTGTAAAGGGGTAAAGGGAAGACCTGGGCTCTCTTTTTTGTGCCCACCCAGCACTGGTGCCACCGAGCCCTAGGGTAAACCTGCCGACCTCGAGTCACATCACATCCTTAGTTCCTAGCGTGATGCTCCATGAATGTGTATGGAATTAATGAAAAGCAGCAAGAAGATGGACTCTTAATATTTCCCATATAAATAGAGAACTAGGAACAGGTTTCAAATTAAGTAACCAATTAATAGAGGAAATGATGTATTGGGTTGTTCATTGGAATTCTGAGCACCTCATTAAAAATTGTAAACATAGGTGAGGATGAATTTCTGAAAAGTTTTGAGATGTTTGCAGCTACTGTGTGGACACAACCCAGACTTTTCTTGCAGCCCTATTTCCTCGTGACTCTTTATTCCAATGGGTCATGTGCAAAATGTATCTCACAAGCTAATACACAGAGTAGAGAAACACAAAGAGGCTAAAAAACCTCTTGAAGTCCTGGACCTGGTGGCAATAGGTTTCTTACATAAGCTTGGATGGTGCCTGCAGGCTATAGGTTGTTGCTTGGAAGATTTTGTCCTAAGAAACAGGGAACTGGCCAGCAGCAGGGAAGTGCCCTTTTTCTTTTTAACTTCTGTTAATCAGATGGGGGAGTATATTGAGCCTAAGGGGAGTTTCACCCCCTGGTTTCTTCTGCTAGAGTAATTTCCCTGTAATATCACGAACTCCTATTGTTTCTTTTCCAGGAATGACAGAGGGTGAGTGGGTGATCTAACAGATTGATTTAGGCCCAGCAACTGCTTCCCTCTGTGTAGGTTTTAGGCTGAGGGCCACCCAGAAGAAAGGATGCTTTTCCACATTATATAGAGGCACTGCGGATGGGCTTGTGGTGCCCTGAGGTTTGTGTTTCTCGAAAACCACCAGCCCAGTCCCTCCCCTGTTTCTCTGTCACCAGTGGCAAGGAATTTTGATCCTTCCTATGTATGTGACTGCTTCTCGGGGTTGTGTTCTAGAACTCAGCCCCTCTTCTGTCATCCCTCTCTTCCCCAAGCCTCTTCACGCTGTCCAGGCCACATTGTTCCCAGGCCAGAAAACACCCTGGGGAGCTTGTGAAATGCAGAGTCCTGGGTCCTGTCCCCAGCGTGTCTGAGTTGGCAGGCCTGGGGTAGGACTGAGACCCTGGAGTTTTTTTGGGTTTTGTTTTTGGTTTTGTTATTGTTGTTGTTGTTTGAGACAAAGTCTTGCTCTGTCGTCTAGGCTGGAGTGCAGTTGTGTGATCTTGGCTCATTGCGACCTCTGCCTCCCAGGTTCAAGCAGTTCTCTGCCTCAGCCTCCCAAGTAGCTGGGATGACAGGCACCTGCCATCATGCCCAGCTAATTTTTGTGTTTTTAGTAGAGATGGGGTTTCAACATCTTGGCCAGGCTAGTCCTGAACTCCTGACCTCGTGATCCACCTGCCTCAGCCTCCCAAAGTGCTGGGATTACAGGCGTGAGCCACCATGCCTGGCCGCCACTGGGGTTTTTAACAAGCATCCCGAGACATTTTGAGAAACAGCTCTAGGAAGATAATTCCCAAATGCACATGCTGCCTGTTGTCAGGGAGAAATCCTGCTTTCCAGCTCTGTGCTGTGTATGTCCTTGGCATGTCAGATAAATCTTTCTGGAAGAAAATGCATCACTATTCACGAAAGCCAAAAGGTGGAAACCACCCAAATTTCTGTTGATGTATGAAAGCGCAAACAACATGTGGCCTCTCCGTACAGTGGAATATTATTCAGCCTTACAAAGGAAGGAAATTCTGACCCATGCTGCAGCATGGATGAAACTTGAGAATGCACTAAGTGAAATAGGGTAGACACAAAAGGACAGATATGCTATGATTCCACTTACTGAGGTACCCAGAATAGACAACTTCACAGAAGGGACAGTGGTGTTTCCCAGGGACTGTGGGGGAAGGAAAATGGTGACATCTTGTTCAGTGGGCGCAGATTTTCTATTTGGGAAAATGAAAAAGTTCTGGAGGTGGACAGTAGTGATGATTGTACAACAATATGAATGTACCTAGTGCTACTGAACTGTACATCTGAAAATGGTACAAATGGTAAATTTTATGTGACATATATTTTATCCCAGTTTTTTAAAAAAGCAAACACATGAGTCTCCTCCCTTCCTCCCTGCCCAACTAAACTCCCCATCCTGAGGCCTCTCTGCAGTTTACATAACCCTGATAAAGCCAAGGTGGAGGGCTTGGGGGACCCACTTGACTTACTTTTTGTATTTAATCTGAAAGTAATGAAAATGTGATATACTTCTTTCCTGTACTCTCTTTAAGAAGATTAAAGGAAACCACCTTCATAAGCCACATGGACACTTCTAGAAAAAACATTTATAAAACCCCTTCCAAAAGTATTGGAATAAGTAGAGCTGCACTTACACAGGACATGAAATTTTACGAATTCTGATTCATTTGGGAGAGTTAAAGCAGTAGAAACCACTACCTTACATTGTCACTGGTTTCAGACAACCCCGTAGTCTCCATCACTAGCAAAAACCCACTTTATTTTATTTTATTTTTTTATTTTTTTGAGACGGAGTCTTGCTCTGTTGCCCACGCTGGAGTGCAGTGGCGATCTCGGCTCACTGCAACCTCTGCCTTCCGGGTTCAAGCAATTCTGCCTCAGCAGCTGCCTGTTGGGAGACTCAGAGCTCATTACTGAAGCATTACTAAATGTGGCATGTCTTTATTTTAATAGATAAGGCTTCACTTTGGCTTCCAGGACTTAGACTCTGTGGTGGCTACTGGGGCAACGGTTTCTGATTTCCAGGTGCCCCTTCGTAGATGTCATCAAGGCTGAAAGTGTGGCACAGTGGATGGACAATCTGTGTGTTTTGTTTAGCTGAGGAGAGAGATTGTGCTTTTAAAAGCTCATTAAAGCTGGTATGCGTGTTTGTTTATTTCTGAGGGAAAAGAGGTTCCTTGTCCAGGTGATTTCAGGGTGTTCTGAGACTGCAATGGGAATAGCAAGCTGACCACGTGGGGCTAATATTGACAGTTCTTGTAATAGATGGACCAGAGCGAGCACACTTTGTTTAACTTTGCCTCAGTTGTTTTCTTTTTCTGAGCGGAATTAACAGCACACACCTGGAGGGACACAGTGGGTGGGGATGGTGTTGTCTTTCCCTCTTGAGTAGCAGAGGTTTGGATTGACTGCCCAGGCCAGTTCAAAAGAGGAAATTCTGATGGGGATCTGTCTTTGACGTATTCCCTGAATCAAGTGTTTCTGGCTGCAGCTGCCTAGCCAGGTGTTTTGCTGGCTTTATTGCCTGGCCTTTTATTTTTCTGCCTCTCAACCAACAAGAGGCCTTCCTGAATGTGCTCCACAAGATGTGTTAGGATGGTGAGTGAGGACACAGCCACCTTGGACTTGGGCAGCCCTGGGGAAGTCATGATGACTGACTTTTGAGTTTTTGGACAGGCCAAATGAATCATGTGGGTCTTGGGGAATACAGCAACACTATCGTAAATACATGGGCTTTTCAGCTTTCAGTGCTGAACCTGTAGTTGGTCAAGTCATACAATGTGCAATGGGTCCATAAAGTAAGGCCTGTTCTGAATATGTGAGCTTCTTGAGGGCAGAGTCCTTCACTTTATAAAAAGTACTTAATTAGTCTGGGCATGATAATTCATGCCTGTAATCCCAGCACTTTGGGAGGCCAAGGCAGGCAGATTGCTTGAGTCCAGGAGTTTGGGACCAGCCTGGGCAACATGGTGAAACTATGTCTCTACAAAAATCCAAACAAACAAACAAAAATTAGCCAGGTATGGTGGCATGTGTCTGTAGTCCCAGCTACTTGGAAGGCTGAGGTGGGAGGATCACTTGAGCCTGGGAGGTCGACCCTGCAGTGGGCCGTGATCATGCCACTACACTCCATCCTGGGTGACAGAGTGAGCCCCTGTCTAAAAAGCGAAAACAAAAACAATGTAATCAGTGTTTGCAGAACTGATGATGCATTATCCTGTGTTTAGAGTGAATTCAGAACTCAAAGTATCAAAAGCACAAGTGATGGATGTGGTTTTATCCCTGTATTAATCTGTGCTCACTTCAAACATTTATGCGTCTCTCTGCTCGCTTGACTGCAGCAGGGGCTATGCTGGATACCACTAGGATTATGAATGATGCATCTGCACACAGTCATTTTTTACTGCTCCCCTAGATAGAACAGGGTTTCCCCGACTTGCTATGATGAGGTAATGGCATAATGGATCTGAAAGTGCTTTTCAGCTGGAGTGCAGCATGGCAGTGGTAAGATTTCAATAATGCGAATTCTCATTGCAACCAGTTATTTCATCTCACTACTTCCACTATGAGGCAAGAGAGTGATCGAACACATTATAGATTGCTAGCACACGGTTAACCCTGCACACACATATATTGCTTATATTATCACACTACTTATTATTATGTAAATTTGGTAGTAATTTGGATCTCCTTCGGGCCGCATTTGGAAGTGTGTGCATCAAGTAAATAAAAATGTCTAGGGTAGCACAAAGCACTTATCACCACAATGATGAAAAGAATAATGTCCCTTCAGTTCTACCCCAATTATTAGATACTGCCCTGTGCGCTCACACAAGCAAATTTAATTCTCAAAATTTGGTGAGGTAGGAGTGTTATTTCCTTTTTGCAGATAAGGCCTAAAGTCAAGAAGTATGTGGGCAGGCAGGATTTCAGCTCGTAGGTTGGCTTTGCCTCAAAGTCCGTGTTATTAATAATTATGTTTTAGTAACAACGTAGTTCAGTTGGTTCCCTGGTGTAGATTTTACAGAGTACCAAAGCATAGGCTTCAGTCAAAGCTGTCTTGCAACTTGAAAGAAGAGATGATATTATTTGCTTTCCCCACTCAATAAGAAGTGTCTAATACAATGATGGTACATAGCTAGTGCCATGTATTTACTGGTGTCACCTCGCCTTGCCTCACCTCACCCCACCCCGCCCCGCCCCACCTTGCCTCACAATGAGTCTCATTCTGTCACTCAGGCTGGAGTGCACTGGTGCAATCTCAGCTCATGGTAATTTCCACCTCCCAGGTTCAAGTGATTCTGCTGCCTCAGCCTCCCAAGTAGCTGGGACTACAGGTATGCACCACCATACCTGGCAATTTTTCTTTTTCTGTACTTTTAGTAGAGATGGAGTTTCACTGTGTTGACCAGGCTGGTCTTGAACTCCTGACCTCAGGTGATCCACCATGTCGGCCTCCCAGAGTGCTGGGATTACAGCATGAGCCACTGCACCCAGCCTAGACTTTCTTTTAAAAATGTTTTTAAATTTATATGCAGTAAAAATCAATCTTATGGTGTGCATTCTGTGAGTTTTGACACAGGCATAGAATCATGTTACCACCACCACAATCAAGATACAGAACATTCCCATAACTTCTCCAGATTCCCCTGTATTACTCCTTTGCAGTCAAACTCTCTGTCCAGCCCTAAGCCTTGGCAGCCTTTCTCTATAGTTTGCTTTTCCTATAGTTTTCCTTTTCTAGGATGTAGTACTCTTACGGTATACAGCTTCTTTCTCTTAGTGTAATTTCACTGGAGATTCATCCATGTCATTGCATGTATCAACAGTTTGTTCCTTTTTGTTGCTGAGTGGTAAGCCATTGTATGATGGCCAAGGGTTTGTTTAACCATTCATCAGTTGAAGGACTTTGGGGTTCTTTCCAGTTAATTTTTTTTTTTTTTTTTTTTTTTTTTTTGAGACAGAATCTCGCTATGTCACCAAGGCTGGAGTGCAGTGGCATGATCTTGGCTCACTGCAACCTCTGCCTCCTGGGTTCGAGCAATTCTCTGCCTCAGCCTTCCAAGTAGCTGGGATTACAAGTGCACACCACCATGCCTGGTTAATTTTTGTATTTTAGTAGAGACAGGGTTTCACCATCCTGGCCAGGCTGGTTTTGAATTCCTGACCTCGTGATCCACCCACCTCGGCCTTCCAAGTGCTAGGATTATAGACATGAGCCACCGTGCCCAGCCTCCAATTTTGATGATTATAGATATAGCTATTATAAGCATTTGTGTATAGGTTTCTATGTGAACATACGTTTTCATTTATCTTGGGTAAATAGGAGTGGGATTGCTGGGTCATATGTAAGCATTTATTGAACCTTATCAGAAATTGCTAAACTGTTTTCCAAAGCATCTATGCCATTTTATAGTCACACCAGCAGTGTATGATGATGCTATTGCTCTATATTCTTGTTACCTCTTGTTATTGTCAGTTTTTTAAAAATTCTAGTCAAATTAATATTCATGTAGTGATAGCTCACTATGGTATGAATTTTCAATTCCCTAACTAATCAGTTTGAGCATCTTTTCATCTGCTTATTTAGCATCTGTATATCTTTAACAGAGTGTTTGTTCAAATCATTTACCCATGTTTAAAAACCACGTTGTTTTCCTTATTGTTGAATTTTGAGAGTTCTTTATAGATGTTGCCTTTCCATATAAATTTTAGGACTTTCTTGTCAATTTCTACAGCAAACGTGCTGGAATTTGAATTGGGATTGCATTGAATCTGTAGATCAACTTTGGAAAAACTAATATCTTAGTAATATTGACCTTCCAGTTCATAGACATGATCTATCCATTTATTTTGGATTTTTTGATTTCTTTAATCAATGTTTTATAGTCTTCAGAATATTATACTGTATATACTTTATTACAATAATGTTTACACCCAATCATTTTACTTTTTGCAGCTGTTGTGAATGTGTTATTTTTTAAATTTTTATTTCCAATTGTTCATCGCTAGTATATAGAAATATAGTTGGTTTTTATGTGTATCCTGTGACCTTACTAAACTTACTTAACAGTTTTAGATTTTTTTTTTGAGTTAGTTCTTTGGGATTTTTAAAAACAAACAATTATGTTATCTGCAAATAGAGATATAGTTATATTTTATCCTTTTCAATCTGTATACCTTGCTTTATTGTCCTCACGAGGACGTTCAGTCTGACGCTGAATAGGACATAGGAATGATGAAAGAGGAGACATCCTTCCTTGCCTTATTCCTGACCTGAACAGAAACTATTCAGGCTTTTACCCTAAAGTATGATGTTAGCTGTAGGAATTTTGTAGATCCTCTTTATCAAGTTAAGGAAGCTTGCTTTCTATTTCTAGTTTGCTGAAGTTGTTTTAAATCATAAATGGATACTGAATTCTATGAAATACTTTGTATGCATCTGTTGAGATGCTCATATGGTTTTTCTTAGTTAAAATTGTAGATTATAATGTTTGATTTCTGTTTTTTTTTTTATTTATTTTTTATTTTTTAATTTATTTATTATTATTAAACTTCAAGTTGTAGGGTACATGTGCACAACGTGCAGGTTTGCTACATATGTATACTTGTGCCATGTTGGTGTGCTGCACCCATCAACTCGTCATTTACATCAGGTATAACTCCCAATGCAATCCCTCCCCCCTCCCCCCTCCCCATGATAGGCCCCGGTGTGTGATGTTCCCCTTCCCGAGTCCAAGTGATCTCATTGTTCAGTTCCCACCTACGAGTGAGAACATGCGGTGTTTGGTTTTCTGTTCTTGTGATAGTTTGCTAAGAATGATGGTTTCCAGCTGCATCCATGTCCCTACAAAGGACACAAACTCATCCTTTTTTATGGCTGCATAGTATTCCATGGTGTATATGTGCCACATTTTCTTAATCCAATCTGTCACTGATGGACATTTGGGTTGATTCCAAGTCTTTGCTATTGTGAATAGTGCTGCAATAAACATACGTGTGCATGTGTCCTTATAGCAGCATAATTTATAATCCTTTGGGTATATACCCAGTAATGGGATGGCTGGGTCATATGGTACATCTAGTTCTAGATCCTTGAGGAATCGCCATACTGTTTTCCCTAATGGTTGAACTAGTTTACAATCCCACCAACAGTGTAAAAGTGTTCCTATTTCTCCACATCCTCTCCAGCACCTGTTGTTTCCTGACTTTTGAATGATCGCCATTCTAACTGGTGTGAGATGGTATCTCATTGTGGTTTTGATTTGCATTTCTCTGATGGCCAGTGATGATGAGCATTTTTTCATGTGTCTGTTGGCTGTATGAATGTCTTCTTTTGAGAAATGTCTGTTCATATCCTTTGCCCACTTTTGGATGGGGTTGTTTGTTTTTTTCTTGTAAATTTGTTTGAGTTCTTTGTAGGTTCTGGATATTAGCCCTTTGTCAGATGAGTAGATTGCAAAAATTTTCTCCCATTCTGTAGGTTGCCTGCTCACTCTGATGGTAGTTTCTTTTGCTGTGCAGAAGCTCTTTAGTTTGATGAGATCCCATTTGTCAATTTTGGCTTTTGCTGCCATTGCTTTTGGTGTTTTAGACATGAAGTCTTTGCCCATGCCTATGTCCTGAATGGTACTACCTAGGTTTTCCTCTAGGATTTTTATGGTATTAGGTCTAACATTTAAGTCTCTAATCCATCTTGAATTAATTTTCGTATAAGGAGTAAGGAAAGGATCCAGTTTCAGCTTTCTACTTATGGCTAGCCAGTTTTCCCAGCACCATTTATTAAATAGGGAATCCTTTCCCCATTTCTTGTTTCTCTCAGGTTTGTCAAAGATCAGATGGCTGTAGATGTGTGGTATTATTTCTGAGGACTCTGTTCTGTTCCATTGGTCTATATCTCTGTTTTGGTACCAGTACCATGCTGTTTTGGTTACTGTAGCCTTGTAGTATAGTTTGAAGTCAGGTAGCGTGATGCCTCCAGCTTTGTTCTTTTGACTTAGGATTGTCTTGGAGATGCGGGCTCTTTTTTGGTTCCATATGAACTTTAAAGCAGTTTTTTCCAATTCTGTGAAGAAGCTCATTGGTAGCTTGATGGGGATGGCATTGAATCTATAAATTACCTTGGGCAGTATGGCCATTTTCACGATATTGATTCTTCCTATCCATGAGCATGGTATGTTCTTCCATTTGTTTGTGTCCTCTTTGATTTCACTGAGCAGTGGTTTGTAGTTCTCCTTGAAGAGGTCATTTACATCCCTTGTAAGTTGGATTCCTAGGTATTTTATTCTCTTTGAAGCAATTGTGAATGGAAGTTCATTCCTGATTTGGCTCTCTGTTTGACTGTCACTGGTGTATAAGAATGCTTGCGATTTTTGCACATTAATTTTGTATCCTGAGACTTTGCTGAAGTTGCTGATCAGCTTAAGGGGATTTTGGGCTGAGACAATGGGGTTTTCTAAATATACAATCATGTCATCTGCAAACAGGGACAATTTGACTTCTTCTTTTCCTAACTGAATCCCCTTGATTTCTTTCTCTTGCCTGATTGCCCTAGCCAGAACTTCCAACACTATGTTGAATAGGAGTGGTGAGAGAGGGCATCCCTGTCTTGTGCCAGTTTTCAAAGGGAATTTTTCCAGTTTTTGCCCATTCAGTATGATATTGGCTGTGGGTTTGTCATAAATAGCTCTTATTATTTTGAGGTACGTTCCATCAATACCGAATTTATTGAGCGTTTTTAGCATGAAGGGCTGTTGAATTTTGTCAAAAGCCTTTTCTGCATCTATTGAGACAATCATGTGGTTCTTGTCTTTGGTTCTGTTTATATGCTGGATTATGTTTATTGATTTGCGAATGTTGAACCAGCCTTGCATCCCAGGGATGAAGCCCACTTGATCATGGTGGATAAGCTTTTTGATGTGCTGCTGAATCCGGTTTGCCAGTATTTTATTGAGGATTTTTGCATCAATGTTCATCAGGGATATTGGTCTAAAATTCTCTTTTTTTGTTGTGTCTCTGTCAGGTTTTGGTATCAGGATGATGTTGGCCTCATAAAATGAGTTAGGGAGGATTCCCTCTTTTTCTATTGATTGGAATAGTTTCAGAAGGAATGGTACCAGCTCCTCCTTGTACCTCTGGTAGAATTCAGCTGTGAATCCATCTGGTCCTGGACTTTTTTTGGTTGGTAGGCTATTAATTATTGCCTCAATTTCAGAGCCTACTATTGGTCTATTCAGGGATTCAACTTCTTCCTGGTTTAGTCTTGGAAGAGTGTAAGTGTCCAGGAAATTATCCATTTCTTCTAGATTTTCCAGTTTATTTGCATAGAGGTGTTTATAGTATTCTCTGATGGTAGTTTGTATTTCTGTGGGGTCGGTGGTGATATCCCCTTTATCATTTTTAATTGCGTCGATTTGATTCTTCTCTCTTTTCTTCTTTATTAGTCTTGCTAGTGGTCTGTCAATTTTGTTGATCTTTTCAAAAAACCAACTCCTGGATTCATTGATTTTTTGGAGGGTTTTTTGTGTCTCTATCTCCTTCAGTTCTGCTCTGATCTTAGTTATTTCTTGCCTTCTGCTAGCTTTCGAATGTGTTTGCTCTTGCTTCTCTAGTTCTTTTAATTGCGATGTTAGAGTGTCAATTTTAGATCTTTCCTGCTTTCTCTTGTGGGCATTTAGTGCTATAAATTTCCCTCTACACACTGCTTTAAATGTGTCCCAGAGATTCTGGTATGTTGTATCTTTGTTCTCATTGGTTTCAAAGAACATCTTTATTTCTGCCTTCATTTCGTTATATACACAGTAGTCATTCAGGAGCAGGTTGTTCAGTTTCCATGTAGTTGAGCGGTTTTGATTGAGTTTCTTAGTCCTGAGTTCTAATTTGATTGCACTGTGGTCTGAGAGACAGTTTGTTATAATTTCTGTTCTTGTACATTTGCTGAGGAGTGCTTTACTTCCAATTACGTGGTCAATTTTGGAGTAAGTACGATGTGGTGCTGAGAAGAATGTATATTCTGTTGATTTGGGGTGGAGAGTTCTATAGATGTCTATTAGGTCTGCTTGCTGCAGAGATGAGTTCAATTCCTGGATATCCTTGTTAACTTTCTGTCTCGTTGATCTGTCTAATGTTGACAGTGGAGTGTTGAAGTCTCGCATTATTATTGTATGGGAGTCTAAGTCTCTTTGTAAGTCTCTAAGGACTTGCTTTATGAATCTGGGTGCTCCTGTATTGGGTGCATATATATTTAGGATAGTTAGCTCTTCCTGTTGAATTGATCCCTTTACCATTATGTAATGGCCTTTTTTGTCTCTTTTGATCTTTGATGGTTTAAAGTCTGTTTTATCAGAGACTAGTATTGCAACCCCCGCTTTTTTGTGTTCTCCATTTGCTTGGTAAATCTTCCTCCATCCCTTTATTTTGGGCCTATGTATGTCTCTGCGTGTGAGATGGGTCTCCTGAATACAGCAGACTGATGGGTCTTGACTCTTTATCCAGTTTGCCAGTTTGTGTCTTTTAATTGGAACATTTAGTCCATTTACATTTAAGGTTAAGATTGTTATGTGTGAACTTGATCCTGCCATTATGATATTAACTGGTTATTTTGCTCGTTAGTTGATGCAGTTTCTTCCTAGCCTTGATGGTCTTTACATTTTGGCATGTTTTTGCAATGGCTGGTACCGGTTGTTCCTTTCCATGTTTAGTGCTTCCTTCAGGGTCTCTTGTAAGGCAGGCCTAGTGGTGACAAAATCTCTAAGCATTTGCTTATCTGTAAAGGATTTTATTTCTCCTTCACTTATGAAACTTAGTTTGGCTGGATATAAAATTCTGGGTTTAAAATTCTTTTCTTTAAGAATGTTGAATATTGGCCCCCACTCTCTTCTGGCTTGAAGAGTTTCTGCCGAGAGATCTGCTGTTAGTCTGATGGGCTTCCCTTTGTGGGTAACCCGACCTTTCTCTCTGGCTGCCCTTAAGATTTTTTCCTTCATTTCAACTTTGGTGAATCTGGCAATTATGTGTCTTGGAGTTGCTCTTCTCGAGGAGTATCTTTGTGGCGTTCTCTGTATTTCCTGGATTTGAATGTTGGCCTGCCCTACTAGGTTGGGGAAGTTCTCCTGGATGATATCCTGAAGAGTGTTTTCCAACTTGGTTCCATTTTCCCCGTCACTTTCAGGCACCCCAATCAGACGTAGATTTGGTCTTTTTACATAATCCCATACTTCTTGCAGGCTTTGTTCATTTCTTTTTCTTCTTTTTTCTTTTGGTTTCTCTTCTCGCTTCATTTCATTCATTTGATCCTCCATCGCTGACATTCTTTCTTCCAGTTGATCGAGACGGTTACTGAAGCTTGTGCATTTGTCACGTATTTCTCGTGCCATGGTTTTCGTCTCTTTCATTTCGTTTGTGAGCTTCTCTGCATTAATTACTCTAGCCATCAATTCTTCCACTTTTTTTTCAAGATTTTTAGTTTCTTTGCGCTGGGTACGTCATTCCTCCTTTAGCTCTGAGAAATTTGATGGACTGAAGCCTTCTTCTCTCATCTCGTCGAAGTCATTCTCCGTCCAGCTTTGATCCGTTGCTGGCGATGAGCTGCGCTCCTTTGCCGGGGGAGATGCGCTCTTATTTTTTGAATTTCCAGCTTTTCTGCCCTGCTTTTTCCCCATCTTTGTGGTTTTATCTGCCTCTGGTCTTTGATGATGGTGATGTACTGATGGGGTTTTGGTGTAGGTGTCCTTCCTGTTTGATAGCTTTCCTTCTAACAGTCAGGATCCTCAGCTGTCGGTTGTAGCTGTAGGAGATTGCTTGAGGTCCACTCCAGACCCTGTTTGCCTGGGTATCAGCAGCAGAGGCTGCAGAAGATAGAATATTTCTGAACAGCGAGTGTACCTGTCTGATTCTTGCTTTGGAATCTTCCTCTCAGGGGTGTACTCCACCCTGTGAGGTGTGGTGTGTCAGACTGCCACTAGTGGGGGATGTCTCCCAGTTAGGCTACTCGGGGGTCAGGGACCCACTTGAGCAGGGAGTCTGTCCCTTCTCAGATCTCAACCTCCGTGTTGGGAGATCCACTGCTCTCTTCAAAGCTGTCAGACAGAGTCGTTTGCGTCTGCAGAGCTGCTGCGTTTGTTATTATTTACTATGCCCTGTCCCCAGAGGTGGAGTCTACAGAGACAGGCAGGTTTCCTTGAGCTGCTGTGAGCTCCACCCAGTTCCAGCTTCCCAGCAGCTTTGTTTACCTACTTAAGCCTCAGCAATGGCGGGCGCCCCTCCCCCAGCCTCGCTGCTGCCTTGCCGGTAGATCACAGACTGCTGTGCTAGCAATGAGGGAGGCTCCGTGGGTGTGGGACACTCCCGGCCAGGTGTGGGATATGATCTCCTGGTGTGCCTGTCTGCTTAAAGCGCAGAATTGGGGTGGGAGTTACCCGATTTTCCAGGTGTTGTGTTTCTCAGTTCCCCTGGCTAGGGAAAGGGATTCCCTTCCCCCTTGCGCTTTCCAGGTGAGGCAATGCCTCGCCCTGCTTCAGCTCTCGCTGGTCCGGCTGCAGCAGCTGACCAGCACCGATCGTCTGGCACTCCCCAGTGAGATGAACCCAGTACCTCAGTTGAAAATGCAGAAATTGCCGGTCTTCTGTGTCGCTCGCGCTGGGAGTTGGAGACTGGAGCTGTTCCTATTCGGCCATCTTGCTCCGCCTCCTCCAATGGTTGATTTTTGAATGTTGAACCAGCTTTGTATTCTTGAGATGCATATCACATGGTTGTGGTGTATTTTTCTTATTATATATTGCTGGATCCCATTGGGAATAGTGTGTTGAGAAGTTTTGTGTCTGTGTTCATGCGGAATATTGATACTATTTTATATTTCTACCAACAGTGTATAACTTGCATGTCTTTGTCTGATTTTGATATCCAAGAAATCCTTTACTTAAAAAATGAGTGGCAAAGTATTTCCTTCTCTTCTGTTTTCTAGAAGAAATGGTGTAGTATTGGTATAATTTTTTCCTTAAATGCTTGGCACAATTCATCAGTGAAACTACTTGGACCTTCAGAATTGTTTTTTTGGAAGGACTTTACAGACTCAATTTCTTTAGTAGATACACTAGTATATCCAGATTACCTGTTTTTTTCCTGAGTGGTAGTTTTTATCTGTTAAAGAACTGGTCTATTTCATCAAAACTATGCAAAGCTAAGCATTAACAAACTAAAGCCCACAGGCCAACCACCTATTTTATGAATAAAGTTTTATTGGAACACAGCCATGCCTGTTCATTTACCTATTGTCGATGGTACATCTACATACATCTCTGCACTATAATAGCAGACTGGAATAGTTATGGCAGATACCATATGGCCAACAAATTTTAAATATTTGCTCTTTGTCCATTACAAATATATTTGCTCACATCTAATCTGAGTTGTCACATACGTGGGCTTAGGGCTGTTCATAATGTTCTTTTATTAGTCCTTTAATATCTATAGGGTCTGTAGCGATACCTCTTCATTCATTCGTAAAATTGGTAATTTGTGTTCTCTTTTTAAAATCAGCTTGGCTAGAGGTTTATTGGTTTTATATATCTTTTAAAAGAGCCAGCTTTTAGTTTGATTGATTTTCTCTATTGTTTTGCTCTTTTCAATTTTATTGATTGCTGCTCTTATCCTTATATGTTCTTTCCTTCTGCCAAATTTGGGTTTAATTTGATCTTCTTCTTCTAGTTTCTTGAAGTGAAATGTTATATTGCTGATTTTAGAACTTTCTTATTTCTTATATAAGCATTTAATGTCATGCATTTCTCTCCAAGCTATATTCCACAAATTTTTGGTATGTTGTATTTTTATTTCAATTAATTCAAGATATTTTCTAACTAGACTGTCTTTGACTTATAGACTATTTAGAAGTGAGTTGTTTGCTTTCCAAATATTTGAGAATATTCTACATAATCTGATATTGATTTCTGGCTTAAGTAAATTAGAGTCAGATAACATACTTTATGTGATTTTAATTTTTTTTAATTTAAAGTTTGTTTTATGATCCCAAATGTAGTATATCTTGTTGAATGTTTCATCTACACTTAAAAAGACTTTGTGTTCTGCCATTAGTGAGTAGAGTATAAATTAGGTAAAAATATTTAATAGTATCATTCAGGACTTCTATATCTCTGCCATTTTTCCGTCTACTTGCTGTATTTATTACCGAGAAAGGGGTGTTGAAATAGCCATCCAAGTGTAATGTTGGATTTGTCCTATTTTTCTTTCAGCTCTTGCTTCATATATTTTGAAGTCCTGTTTTTAGATAGGTACACATTTGATATTGTTACTTCTTCTTGGTGAAAGTGTTCTTTTATCATTATATGACAACCCTCTTTTTCATGGATGTCCTTTTACTGAAGTTTACTTTGTCTGATATTTATATTCATTTTTCTTTTGCTTAGTGTGCATGATACATCATCTCCCATTCTTTTAACTGACCTTATATATATGTCATTACACTTATAGGTGTTTCTTATAGATAGAATATATTGGGACTGTGGCTTTTTGAAATCCAATCTAATAATCTGTCTTTTTATTGATATATTTGAACCATTTACTCTAATTATTGTGAGAATAAATAGTGAGCCTACTATTTTATTATTAGCTTTGTGTTGATCTCTTCTGGTTTTTGTTCCTCTCTTCACCCTTTCCTGCCTTCTTTTTTAGTATATGATATATTTAATATTCAATTTAAACTTTCTCTCTGACTCTGTCTAGTGAATCTCTACTGATTTTCTTTCTTGGTGTTTGTGTTTGTGTTTTTTAGGGATTTATAAAATACAATACCTACTATTTCACAGCCTACTTAAAGACAGCATTTTATCACTTGAAAATCTAAAAGTTCTATAACCAAATAGAGTTGTTTACTGTCTCCTCTTTATAGTTTTTATATTTATTACATCTACATACATTAACACATCATTTTAATTTTTGCTTTCAACAGTCATTCATTTGTAACGAAGTTAAGCAGAGACAAATAATCTGTAATATTTATCCAAATATTCATCATTTCTTTAGCTCTCTCTTTATTCCTAAAATTCCAGATTTTCTTTTGCCATCATTTTCCTTCAACCTGAAGGATTTCCTGTAGTGTTTATTTTAGAGAACATTTTCTGCTGATAAAGTCTTTTTTTCTCTCTCTCATTTTCCTTCATTGAGAATGTCTTTATTTCCCCTTTATTTCTAAAAGGTATTTTATTGGATACAGACTTTCATTGGATATGGAATTTAAAATCTTTGAAGATATTTTTTCCATTGTCTTCTGGCTTCCATCATTCATGATGAGCAATCTGGACTCATTCTAGTCACATTTTCCTGTAGAGGGGTCATGTGTTGATTTTCTCCAACTATTCTCAAGATTTTTTTTCTTTATTTTTGATTTTTGGCAGTTTGATTATTGTGTGGGTATTCTTTTCTTTGAGTTTATTTTGCTTGGGATTTGATGAACTTCTGGAATACATGGAAAGTTTTCAGCCACTCTTTCTTTAAATATATTTTTGTGCACCAATCTCTTTCTCTTTCTTTACTCATTGTTTGATTGCAGTGACATGAATGTTAGATCATTTGATATTGTCCCAGATATCTTTAACCTCTGTTCATCTATTCTTACCTTTATTTTCTCTACAAGATTATTCTATCTTCCAGTTTGAGTCTTTTTGCTGTCATCTACATTTTGTTATTTTTACCCATCTAGTGAATTTTTTAAAATTTTCAATTATTGTCTATTTCAAGTCTAAAATTCCCATTTTTTCCATAATTTTCACTTCTAAAAATGTCTCTCTTTTCATTCATTTCAGTAGTGTTCCTACTTCCTTAGGGAGCTTCTTTAAAGTTGTGTCTGATAATTCCAACATCTGAATCATTTGGTGATTGGCATCTATTGATTGTGTTTTTACTTTTTGTTTAGTATGCTGAATAATTGTAGATTATATCCTGTTTTTTTTTTTTTTTTTTTTTTGTTTTTTTTTTTTGTTTTTTTTTTTTTTTTTTGAGATACGGT
This sequence comes from Chlorocebus sabaeus, assembly GCF_047675955.1. NCBI lineage: Eukaryota > Metazoa > Chordata > Mammalia > Primates > Cercopithecidae > Chlorocebus > Chlorocebus sabaeus. The sequence continues at coordinate 37,597,464 of NC_132912.1, forward strand.
CTTACTCTGTCACCTGGTCTGGAATGCAGTGGCGTGATCTCGACTCACTATAACCTCCACCTCCCAGGTTCATGCGATTATCTTGCCTCAGCCTCCCAAGTAGCTGGGATTACCGGCACCCGCCATCATGCCTGAATAATTTTTGTATTTTTAGTAGACATGGGGTTTCAACATGTTGACCAAGCTGGTCTCAAACTCTTTCCTGACCTCCAGTGATCTGCCTGCCTTGGCCTCCCAAAGTTCTGGGATTACAGACATGAGCCACCATGCCTGGCCCTATATCCTGTGCATTTTGAGCCTTATGTTGTGAGATTCTGAATCCTGTTAAAATCTGCTGGAAAAGTTGGAAATTTTTTCCCTTGCCTTTTACTTTTTTTTTTCTTTAAAAACCAGGCAGTCAACCAAATCAGGCTCATATGGCAAGTCTGTCCTTCCATTTGTGAGTGGTGATAACAATATCAGCTTGGTTTTCAAAGCCTTTGCTATGTTCTTTGTATCTGCTCCATATACACACTTTTCAGGAGTTAGTATGAGACTTACATGGTTTTTTAAATTGTAACTTAATTCGCAAAGCCATGGTTCTTTGTGTGTGTTTTACACATGAACATTTCCTGGGTTAGCCTGGGACTTGTGCTGATGCATACACAGATTTATAGGATCTCTTTTTTTCAACTCTCTTCTCTCTGGAATTTCTTTCACACACTTTAATCTCAGGGGTCCTTTTTCCCAGGTCTCTTCTCAGATGATGGATATGTCTCAGAGCTTTACCCTTCCACACCACATACGTGATTTTGCTATTTTGTAGTTGTTTGTAACTGTGACTGACTTCAGAGCAACACAAGAGAAAATAAAGATAAAAATAAATCAGAGGCCAGGCATGGTGGCTCAAGCCTATAATCCGAGCACTTTGGGAGGCTGAGGTGGACAGATCGCCTGAGCCCAGGAGTTTAAGACCAGCCTGGGCAACATGGCAAAACCTCATCTCTACTAAAAATACAAAAATTAGCCAGGCATGGTGGTACATGCCTGTAGTCCCAGCTGTTTGGGAGGCTGAGGCAGGAAGATTGATTGAACCTGGGAGGTTGAGGCTGTAGTGAGCCATGATAGCATCACTGTACTCCAGCCTGGGTGACAGCAAAACCCAGTCTCAAAAAAACAAAACAAAACAAAATGAAACAAAATATACACACACACACAAAAAAAGTCAGAACCTCACCCTTAGTCCCAGGTACTCAGAAGGCAAAAGTGGGATGGTCGACTGAACCCAGGAGTTTGAGACCAGCCTAGGCAGCATAGCAAGACCTCATTTCTCAAAATAAATTCATGTATACATACACACATACATACATACATACTCCCTTATACTCTCTAGACCATAGAACGCTTTTATTCCCACCTTGGTCAGGCAGAAGTGTTATTTCTTGGGATTTTGGGGGCTCATATTGCCTAGCAGCAGTGAAACCTCATGACTAGGGCTGGCCTTAGAGCAGGGCAGGTAGAAAGAGGAAAAAAAAATTAAAAAAATACCTGGGCTCTTCCATCTGACTCTTCACTTTCAGGGACTGCTTGTCCCAATCCTCTGCCCAGAAAAAGGGGATTTCTCTTGGAATTTTGATGTCTTCTTCCAGAGTGCAATTCCTTGATTTGATTTTTTTTTTTTTTTTTTTTTTTTTTTGAGATAGAGTCTTGCTCTGTTGCTCAGGCCAGAGTGCAATGGTGCGATCTCGGCTCAGTGCAACCTCCACCTTCCAGGTTCAAGTGATTCTCTTGCCATAGCCTCCTGAATAACTGGTACTATAGGCATGTGCTGCCTTGCCCAGCTAATTTTTTAATTTTATTTTAGTAGAGATGGGGTTTCACCATGTTGATCAGGTTGGTCTTGAACTTCTGACCTCAAATGATCCGCCTGCCTCAGCCTACCAAAGTGCTGGGATTCTAGGCTTGCTTTTGATCAAAGTCAAGAGATAAAAGAGGAAAAATTAATCTATGAAATTTACCAATGGATACTTCAACTTTCAACTTCCCTCTCGATCTCTCTGATTCTGTTTTCTTTTGTAGAACCTCAAGGAGTTGATTTTTGTATTCTGTGCAGAAATTTTACCCATTATTAGTGGGTGACATAGGTTTAGTGGGTTTGCTCCATCTTGACTGGCCCTGCAAGTCGTATGTCCCCTCTATTTAAAACAAATAGTAGAATGATATTTTTGGGGGACTTGATTTTTAAAATCTTTTTAATTTGGCTGTTAATGGCAACCACAAGCCAAATAACAGTTATCCAATTCTTACTAAGTTCCAGGTACTGTTCTAAAGATTATGCATATAGTAATTTATTTAATCATTGCAATAACCCTATTAGGTAAGTAGTATTAGTCCCATTTTAAAGATAATGTTACCTCCTTGGAGGAATTAAGTAATTTGGCAAGGTCACATAGCTAGTTAGTCAAAGAATAATCTAGGTTATGTGGCTCAAAAGTCCCTAGATGTAACTACAATTATGTAATAAGAAGATGCATGTTAATAACACTTGACAATCACATTCTAGCACATGCTAGCTAGAAAATTACTGTAGGGATAAATGTACAAATCACCTTTGGAATGAAGTGCCTGGTTAGCGCCTCACATTAATCATCCTAAAGTAAGAATTATATTCATTCTGCATGTAGGAAATATGAGAAAAGTCAGGTGGCTTGTGGTAGCGGTGCCAAGAGAATTCTGTAGTACAGACAAGCGTGTTTTCAGTGACTGCTGCTGTCCTTTCTGGAAAGTGTGGTACATTTGTAGCCAGTAAATTTTGGAATAGTAGAATCATAGGCGCTTAGAGCTGGAAGAGACTAACGGGGTCTAAGCCCACCTTTTGATTTTAACAATCACACCCATAATGTGTAGGGAAGCACCTCATCAAAGGTAAAATGATTTGTGAATGTCAGATGTTATAGATAAGGAAACAGTTCTAGAGGTAGGTAAAGTGATGAAATCCAGGGTTCCTTTCTGTCACCCAGGCTGGACTGCAGTGAAATGATCATGGCTTATTGCAGCCTCAAACTCTTAGGCTGAAGCAATTCTCCTGCTTCAGCCTTCTGAGTAGCTGAGACTACAGGTGCATGCCACTACACCTGGCTAATTTTTTTTTTTTTTTTGTAGAGATAGTGTCTCACCTTGTGGCCCAGGCTGGTCTTGAACTCCTGGGCTCAAGCAATCTGCTCGTCTTGGCCTCCCAAATTGCTGAGATTACAGGTATGAGCCACTGTGCTTGCTCTCTCATCTTCACTCTCATAGTTGCATTTGTAAGGCACAGATGTCCCAAGCACCCTGCAGGGCACATCTCTGATGTTAAAATAACCTTGCAAAGTAGGTAGCATAATTCTTATTCTTTTCCACAGGACGGAACAAATACTTAGGATGGAACACCTGCCCAACCAGGGTGGCACACTTGGGTTAGGGTTCATGCATTTTTCCTTACTGAGGATGTCTTACCTGTGGATACCCGCCATATACTAATGGTATGTGTAATCATCATGGAGTGTCTTGTCCACATTGGCACAATTTTCTGGGTGCAAAGGGGTACTAGGAATAATTATACTGGGAATGTTCTGGCAAATTGGGACAAAGTGGCTACCCTCCCTATGAGTCTATATTTCCAGACTGGATGATATTCTGGTGGGAAAAGACAGCGCAGTAATTGACACGCTAATAGTTTTGGTTTGTGTCTAAACAATAGAGAAGTGCAAAAGTCCTGTTGTGTGTTTTATGGGATCTTAGAGAATTGACAGGGGTTCTAGGAGAGTCTTCCCCTGACCTTGGGGTCTGGGGAGGCAGCGGTCCCCTAGGCTTTCTGCCAAGAACTATTTTTGCAGATTACTTTTTCAGACCCTTTCCTTCTATCTGCATTGCAACCCTAAGCTTCCTCTCTTTCTGTTCCATCATTAAAATTGGGGACTGAGATAATCAGAAGTTGAGATTAGGCTGGGAATGGTAGCTCATGCCTATATTCCCAGCACTTTGGGAGGCCGAGGTTGGAGGATCACTTGAGGTCAGGAGTTTGAGACCAGCATGGCCAACATGGTGAAACACTTTCTCTACTAAAAATAAATTAGCATGGCATGATGGCGCATGCGTGCAATACCAGCTACTCAGGAGGCTGAGGCAGGAGAATCGCTTGAACTCTGGGAGGTAGAAGTTGCAGTGAGCCTAGGTTGTGCCATGCACTCCAGCCTGGGAGACAGTGAGACTCTGCCTCAAAAAAAAAAAAAAAAAAAAAGTTAAGATTGTTCAGGATAAGACAATTTGAACACAGGCTTCAAGGACCCTACATGTGAGGTTTCTCCTGTGGAAAATAAAACCGGGAGTGGATGCCTTCATGAAGTTTTTATTCACATCAGTATTCTTGCTTTAAGCGTTCATGGAGAGACCATCACAATTCAATGATGACATGCTGATAACTTGTTCGTTTTCAGAAATATGTAGTATATATTAAGGACCTAGTTAGGCACACAGCAAAGCTGGTTCCAAGAGGCTTCCCAGGGTACATTCATCCCCTTTCTGCCCTGTCCTGAAATTAGATAATGGTTGCCAGGGACACATGGAAATTACAACGTCAGAAGGTTCTAGTGCCTGGACCTTACTGTGTGCATCACATTTGCTTAAACGTACTGTCTGTGAACAAAGTCCAATTATTTGGAACCAAGTTACTGATGATAAACATAATGAATAAAGTGTCTACCATCATGAACTGCTATGAAGCAGGAGAGACTCCAGGGAATCATCACGGTGGAACTGATCCAAACCATGCCTCCCATTTTGCACAGAAATAGTGTGGGATGACACTCACTCCTTCAAGGCCCAACTTGCATGCTCCAGTGAGAAGTACAAAATGCAGACTGATTATAACTGAGGGGTAAGACTTAAAACTGCCATCCCCTGACATTGCCAGTCCTTTCTCTGTTTCCTAAACAATAATGTTCTCATAATGTTCTCTCTGGGTTGGTCACAAACTGAAAAATTGCTTTTGCTGGTCTTCTTACCTGGTTGGTTGATACGGCAAATAACTGCTGAACGATGAGGCCAGGGAATAAATAATAAAGTCAAAAGAGATTTTCTGTCTCTAATTACAAAGATTTATAATCTAGGAATTAGAGAACTCTCTCATAGTAAATTTCTAACAGGTCCCTTATGTGGCTCTTCCTAATAAAGGGTTATTAGAAATACTGCATAGGGGAGAGCTTTGGTCAGCCCAGCCCATCATTTCCAGTTGACGGCCCTCTCCCTGGGTAGGTTATTGAGCAATTAAATCATTCCTATAACAGAAAAATCTTAAGTTTTTCCGTTTATAATTAGAAAAATTTATAATTGGAAACTATAATTTCCAATTTATAATTTTCTTAATTTGGTGCTTTGTCTTCATATGTCTCAACAGATACATATTGACCACTTGGTCAGAAGAGTCCTGTTTATCTTTTTCTTTTCAAGACTGACCTTTCTGGGAATCGGTGTATCAAAGAGATATTTGCATTCCTGTGTTAGTTGCAGCACTGTTCACAGTAGCCAAGATTTGGAAGTGGCCTACGTGTCTATCAGCAGATAGATAGATAACGAAAATGTGATACCTATACACAATGGAGTACTATTCAGCCATCCAAAGAATGTGATGCTGTCATTTTCAACAACATGGATGGAAGTGGAGATCATTGTGTTAAGTGGAATAAGCCAGGAACAGAAAGACAAACATTACATGTTCTCACCCATTTGTGGGATCTAAAAACCAAAACAGTTGAACTCATGGAGATAGAGAGTAGAAGAATGGTTTCTAGAGACTGGGAAAGGTTGGGGATGGGGTAGGTAGGAAGTGGGGATGGTTAATCTGTACTTGATAGCACAACAGGATGACCATAGTCAATAATAATTGTATATTTAAAAATAACTGAAAGACTGTAATTGCATTGTTTATAACACAAAGGATAATTGTTTGAGGGATTGGATACCCTGGTCTCCATGATGGGATTATTACACATTGCGTGTCTGTATCAAAACCTCTCGTGTACCCTGTAAATATATACACCTAACTATTACCCACAAAAAATGAAAATTGAAAAAATACTTAAAAGACTGCCCTTTCTGACTGCATCACTTTGTTTATTGGCAGTGGTTGGTGTTTCTCCTCACTGAATCATCTTTCCTTTGGATTGTTTGTCTGACTGTGAGATTATTTGAATGGAAGGAAGTGGCTGGTAAGTCACTCCAAGTACCATCTCCTGGTTATCATTCCATAATGTGGTGCAATTTTCTTTCGCAGACTGACCCAATCATGACATTATCCTTTTAAGGGATAATTTTCTTGCCATAAACTTCCAATCTGTTCACTTTGCAGTCACAGTGTAGATACTATTTTGTGCTTTATGTAAAGTGTTAGATGTCAAGTTTTTGTGCTTTTTGAGTCTTTAGTGCCATTATTATAATGGCCCTGTATTATCATGGTCCACCCTGCCTTCCACTACTCTTAAAAAATGACACAGCCCCTCCAGTCTAACTGGGTCATCTTTATGGCCACTTTATTACTAACAAGGCAAATTTGGATGATAGTAACAGACAAATTGGTAAGAACAGTTAGTGTTCTAACATGGCATAAATGGATTATGGGTTTATTATCATCTCATGTAAAATAATTTTTAAAATAGGGTCTGCAAGGCTAGTATGGTAGCTCTATAAAGATACAAGAAACCCTAGGTTCTTTTTATTTATTTCTGTTCCATCGCCATTAGAAAGAAACTTCATCCTCAAGGTCACAAGCTGACTACTGGAGATCCAGCCATCGCATTCTTATTCCAGGACCTCTTCTGGGCAATGGACAAAAGAATCTGCCTGACAGCTGAATCAACCCCTTTGCACATGTTCTTCTGCAAGCCTCACATGATGCCTTGGCTAGAGTCTCATTGGCTACCTGCAGCTGAAAGGGAATTTGAGAACTGTACTTTTGCAATTTGGTACAATAGGCCAATGTTAGCTCTTGTAACAAACAAACCTCCACATTTATTCATTTATTTATTTGAGACAGAGTCTCTCTCTGTCACCCAGGCTGGAGTGCAGTGGTGTAATCTTGACTCACTGTAACCTCTGCCTCTGGGTTCAAGTGCTTCTCCTGCCTCAGCCTTCTGAGTAGCTGGAATTACAGGCATGCACCACCATGCCCAGCTAATTTTTGTATTTTTAGTAGAGATGGGTTTTCATCATGTTGGCCAGGCTGATCTCAAACTCCTGACCTCAGGTGATCCTCCCACCTTGGCCTCCCAAAGTGCTGGCATTATAGGCATGAGCCACCATGCCTGGTCAAACCTCTACATTTTAATTACTTAACAAAATAAGTATTTTTCTTTCACCAGGGATCAATGTGGATATTCCTGCTTGGCAGTAGGTCTTCTGTTTGGGGACTGAGACCTGAGCTCCTTGTATCTTGTAGACTATCCTCCAGGACCTTGGAGTCCTCTGCATTTAGTGGGCAGGTGATGAACTAGACTGGTGAGTCATGTGTGAGACGTGTTTGTGGGCCAGCCTGGAAGTGACCATGTCATTCACTTAGGCTCCATTGGCAGAGCTCAGTCATGTAGCCACAGATAACTGCAAGGTTGGGAACTAGAGTCTAGCCCTGTGCCTGGGAAGAGAAGGAAACAGGTTTGGTGAGCAGCTAGCCACTGGCCACATTGCTGCCCTGGTGACGTCAGGATCCTGTTAGCTAGAAAGACATTGAGACAAGCTGAGACACAGGAAGTGAGGCACAGTCACTGCTACAGCCCATCATGGGTGCCTGATCGCTTTTCTCATGGGGACTCTGCCTGCTGTCGGTTACCTGCTCACCACAGAGCACTTTGCACATCTCCACAGCCAGGCCAGTCCCTGTCTCTCCCAACTCTGTCTGCTAACACCAGCTCTGGCTCCAACTTCTTAGAATACCACCAAATTTCACTCTCTGCTCTGAATCGACTTGTTTTTATTTGTTCAGTGTTTTCTGGGTCTTGATTTTTATTTTTTCCCCCTAAGCATATGAGAGCAAGGGGACTTTGTTCTCTTCCTCCATCATCATTAGTGGCTAACTCTTACCCATTAAGTGGTGTTTCCTCCTCATAAGAATGGCCAATAAGTCCTCTATGAAATCAGCTCTGAGAAATAATAGGGCCAGGAGTTAAGTAGTTAAAGTTAATAAAACTGTCTGGCCAACATCCAGAAGCCATGCTTAGGACCCCTGGGCCTCTTTAGTTAGGTTCTAACAATGTTGGTCGTGTACTCTGCAAACATGGACAGGTTTACTCTGGAAAATCTCTACTCCTGAAAGATTACTAAAATGTGGCTACTTTGTGAAGGTTTAGTGCTTGACTCTGTCTGGCAAAGTTTGGTTCTCTTGCCTCTGAGTTCTTGTTATGCTTTGTGAATAGTTTCATGGTAGGGTCTATTGCCTCATCCATGCAGTTACTATTTACCCATCGCACTAAGTGGCCAGTGTAGAATTTCCACCTTCTCACTAAATCTCTTCATAAATTCATGAAGTTGTAGTGTTACCAACTCCATTTTACAAATGAGGACACAGACTCAGAGGGGGATAAGTACCTTGCCCTGGACTTCGGAGTGTGCCTGTTAACTGCTGTGCTGGGATGCTGTATATAAACCCGGACTTTCCATAGGGAGCTGGGGCCTAGGGTCTCCTTCCAATGTGTCCTCCCAACTCCGCGGTTTCCTGAAGGCACCATTATCTTCTATGCCTTTGGTTAAGTTTTTGAAAAATATGAAAGATTTCAAATTTACCAAAAAGTGCAGAAAAATAAGTGAACGCATTACTGTGTACCCACCACCCAGATTGAGCAAATGTTTATTAACATTTTACCATTTTTGCTTCAGGTTTCTGAAAAAATAAAAAAAAAAAGTTATGGATCCAGACACACTTCGTGTCGTTTTGTTTGTTTTTTTGTTTATTTATTGAGATGGAATCTTACTCTGTCTCCCAGGCTAGAGTGCAGTGGCATGATCTCGGCTCACTACAACCACTGCATTGCGGGTTCAAGCCATTCTCCTACCCCAGCCTCCTGAATGGCTGGGACTACAGGTGCATACCACCACACCCAGATTTTTGTTTGTTTGTTTGTTTGAGATAGCGTCTCACTCTGTCGCCCAGGCTGGAGTGCTGTGGGGCGATCTCAGCTCACTGCAATCTCCTCCTCCTGGGTTAATGCCATTCTTTTGCTTCAGCCTCCTGAGTGACTGGGACTACAGGCGCCTGCCACCACGCCCAGCTAATTTTTTGTATTTTTTAGTAGAGATGGGGTTTTGCTATGTTGGCCAGGCTGGCCTTGATCTCCTGAGCTCAGGTGATCCACCCGCCTTGGCCCCCCAAAGTGCTGGGATTAGAGGCATGAGCCACTGCACCCAGCCTTCAAACCATTGCAACCCCTCTTTCCTCTCCAGAGGCAATCTTTACTTAAAGCGGGGGTGGGGGTGGGTGGGTAATGTTCTAATTGTGTGTCTTTGTAATTTCACTATCTGTATATGTATTATATACCCAAACAATGTAGCGACTAGTGTTGGTGTGGATGTTTGTGTGTGTTTTATAGATTGATATAAATGGAGGAAATAGTATGTGTATCTTTTGGTAATCCTTTTTCAATTGTAATTATGTTTTCCAGGTTTATCCCTGTTAATGTATGTAACTCTCACCAGTTAGTTAAATTGCTACAGAGTATTCCACTTGAGTGACTATGGTGGCTTACTTTTCTCATTTGGGATATTTACATCTGGGATATTTACATCCCTCTAGAAACATTGGGATATTTACATCCCTTTAGATAAATTCTTTTAAGTAGCCATATAATATTCCATTGTAGGGATGTACCATTAAACTCTTATTAGGAATCTCTGTTGTATTCATTGTTTTTCACTTCTTAGAGCATTGCAATAAGCATCATTCTTTATACGTATATCATTATATAATGCTTTTATTTCTTCTATTTTTTTTTATTTTCTGAGACAGAGTCTCACTGTGTTGCCCAGACTGGAGTGCAGTGGCACGATCTCGGCTCACTGCAACCTCCACCTCCCAGGATCAAGTGATTCTCCTGCCTCAGTCTCCTGAGTAGCTGGCATTACACATACATACCACCACGCCCTGCTAATTTTTGTATTTTTAGTGGAGACAGGGTTTTACCACTTTGGCCAGGCTAGTCTTGAATTCCTGACCATAAGTGATCCACCCGCCTTGGCCTTCCAAAGTGCTAGGATTACAGGTGTGAGCCAGTGTGCCTAGCCTAATGCTTTTACTTCTACAGGGCAGAGTGCTTAAAATGTAATTTAAAAAGTATAGCCAGATTCATTTCCCAAAATGCTGTAGCAATTTATACTTAGCAACTCTCCCACATAAATTTACCTTTTCCCAACCTGCTGAGAAAAAAAACCTGCCTTGCCGAGGTTTTGTTTAGCATTTTGAGAGTGCTAGTGAGTGCTGAACATCAGTTAATGTGCTCATTGGCCATTCTGTGAATTGTATGTCTGTAGTCTGTATCCTTCCCCACATCTGCAGGGCTGGACCATCTCTGCTGGGTATGATTTCTGTGCAAAGTGAGTGCCCCTGGAGTTGTGCATATGACTGTGTTAGTGGGAAGCCCTTGGCATAGTAGGGATATTATCTCTTTGTTAATATTTTATTAGTAGGACTTGAATATTTTCTCCTTTCCACTGAGACTTTTAGGTTTTGCATTTTGCTTAAGAAGACTAACCCATGTATATTCCTATAAATAAAAATAAAGAATTATAATCTAATTCTTTTCCCCTAAAATATTCCAAAGTTTTCATTGTATTTTTTAATTTAGAAATTCAATCAACCTGAATTCTTTAAGGACCCAGATTATCTTTCTATGTAATGAAGTATGGCCAAGGCATTATAACTCACTGACTAAATATCACTTGTTGGATGCCGTATCAAATGCTTGGCTGAAAAACAATGACATGACATGTGTTCGATCTTTTCCTTTTTAAAATGTACACTCTGATCTTTTCTGTTTCGCACGTTGTGAGGCCCACAGAAAGGGAAAGGCACTGTCAGCCACTAGCTGGGAACACGCAAGGAAAGTAGACCTGCTTAGTTTAGATTATGCTGGACTTGGTATTTGTATTTTAAAATCTAGTAAAGAAACATGGTCCATATAATTTGCTATGATATTTACCCTCAGGAGAGATTCCAGGACTGAAGCATCCTGGAGGCTCACAGGTGATCTCTTTAGCCCGGTGACCCTCACGTTTATAAGAGGGGATTTGTTCCTACAGGTGAAGGGAAGGGATCAGTGACTGGAGAAAGGAAGGTCATTTTGCTGCTGCTTGTGAGATGTATCTGATTGAACAGTGAAAACAATCTGTGTATCCAGTTTTTTTTTTTAAGCAGACTTTTCAGAAGCATTGAAGTGTATGGCACGTGGGATGATGTTAAATCGTATTAGTATTACATATTTGTGCGAGTGGTTTAGATACATTTGCTGACATATGCAATGACTTTTGCCATGATGAGGATGGAGTGCCAGTTCCAGGAAGGGCCCAAGGAGGTGCAGGCCAGTTGCTGGGCATCCAGCAGACTAGTCATTAGATGCAGAAGAGCATTATTATTCTCCATGCAGCCAGTGCTGTGCAGCAAACAAACATGCAGACCAGTGTGGTTAAGGCTTTCCTCACTGTGGAGGGTCTCAGGGCAGGTCAGGAGTTCTCCCTCGCAGTTTTTATCTGAAGTGGAGGCGGGCAGTGGAACTCATGTCCGTATTGCAGGTGGCAAAACTGAGGCAAAAGAAAAAAAAGGAAAAATGCAGGCAGCTTCATGGGAGAATTCAGGCAAGAATCACAGGCCTTTTCATAGCTTAGTCAGCAACTTTGACTAAATCAATATCAATTCCATCTTTTTTTTTTTTTTTTTTTCTGTAGATGGAGTTTGGCTCTTTTTGCCCAGGCTGGAGAGCAATGGTGCAATCTCAGCTCACTGCAACCTCAGCCTCCTGAGTTCAAGTGATTCTCCTGCCTCAGCCTCCCGAGTAGCTGGGATTACAGGCATGTGCTACCACGCCCAGCTAATTTTGTTTTTTTAGTAGAGACAGGGTTTCACCATGTTGGCCAGACTGGTCTTGAACTCCTGACCTCAGGTGATCCACCCACCTCAGTCTCCCAAAGTGCTGGGATTACAGTCGTGAGTCCACTTTTTGAGGGCGTTCAAGAAAAGAAAAAAAAAAAGAGCCAATGATACTTGCTAAAGCATGGCAAGGAAGACTTCATTCAGGATGGCGGTGATAGGGACTACTGCAGTGCAGTCTTGCAGTGTGGCAGGGAGATTGGGCTGAACTCTGAAAACAGGAGATTTAAAATGCCCAGGAGGAGGACTGCAGGGGGTTGGTCAGTGGATGAACAATTACTAAGAACAACATCAGAGGAAAAGGGGATTCTGGCTAAACCCATCTAACAGGACTCTTGCTGAATAGGTCAAGATGATCAAATATCACCTGGGAGGTTTTGGTGAATGACGACCTTCATCAGATCTCAAGGGGAATCAGATGTTCAATGTGATAGGGGTTTCTTGCTAAACTGAGTTAGCAGGGTTCTTGATGAAACTGGATTTTATAAGGAAGTACACAGATGAGCCTAGGAGAAGGCTCAGGAGCCCGATTAACATCTGGTCAAACAGATAATCTTTCCAGAGCCTAACACTCATTTGTTAATTTAGCTGGAATTATGACATTTGTGATGCCTGTGTGGGCTGGCTTTTTGTGCTTATTTTTATCTGTCACACAGAAGAAATGCATATCCTACGACCCCTGGATTTGCACATCTCTCAGAAGAAAACCATCAAGTCTTTGCCACGGCTTGCAGGCCCTAAAGCTCTGTAGGAAACTTGTGAACCCCATTTTCTCTCTCTTCACCCAGCCTCCTGCTCTTCTGTAACCAGAGCCTTGCCAACCCAAGGCCTTATGTTTGTCCTTCTGTCTTCCTGGTAAAGGCTTCTACACATGCCTGGGGTTCTCTCCTCTTTCCATTAAATTCACAACAAAGAGGCCTGCCCTGGTTATGCATCTGTAATTGTACATAGATACTATCTGTACGTCTATCTATAAACCTATTCATCTATTTATTTCTGTCATCTATCCATCCACCCATCCACCCATCCATTTATCCATCCATCCAACCACCCACCCACCCACCATCCATTCATCCATCCACCCACCCACGCATCCATTTATCCATCCACCCCATGACCCACCATCCATCCACCCACTCACCCACCCATTCATCCATCCATCCACTCATTCATCCATCCACCCACCCACCCATTCACCCATCCACCCACCCACTCCCCCATTCATCCATTTACCCACCCACACATTCATCCATCTATTTATCCAACCATCCATCCATCCATCCCACCCATCCATTCACCCATCCATTTATCCATCCATACATCCACCCACCACCCACCCACCCACCTAACCATCTACCCACCCACCCCCCAGTCCATCCGCCCACCATCTGGCACCCCAGAACAGATTGATTAGTCTGTGTGTACATGATTGAACAGCAAATAAAGCGTTTCACCATGGCACTGAACCCTATGAGGTATAAACTTTTGTTTCTGCTGGAATGTTAATGTGATTATATTGTAGGAACCAGGAGAAACTGTCAACTGCACTTGAACATTAAGTTGGCTCTGTGAATCAGGAAGTGAATAATGAGATATGGATGCCATTTTGAAGGAGAAGAAATTAGCAGGTGGGCATCGTAAGGGTCAGTCTTGCATCTTTGGACTTTGGTCAGTCAATATTTGCACTTTGGAAAGCAGAGAAAATTATGATGTAGAATTTTAAGATGTCAAGACAGTTAGATGAGGGCCTGATTCCACAAGGAGTGGCTTAGCAACAGAACAGAAAGTCCAACTTAAATATTCTTCCACTCTCCCCTAATAGAGAGTCTGGGTTCATGGAAGTAGGACGGAAGAAAATCTCTGTCTTCAGTCCTTGGGGTTGAAGTGGACAAACATTGTCAGAAACTTAGAAGGAAGAGAATGTCACTGGGTTTTCATTGGCGAGATCTCTGGTTAAGCAAATGGATTTATCTATCCATTGTATCCCAGTTTGGATGAGCATTTGGACAGTATTTCGGGGGAGAAGTATATGAGAAGAAAACCTCTGCACCCTCCTCACTCTTGTTACTCTTTAGGAATTATAAAATTATGCCTAGTGAAGTGGCATAGTTTAAAAATAAAAGAGCATGACTTTGTCATCAAACTAGGGTTACAATGTCAGTTTAGTGACATATTAGCAAAATTTTTCACCTTTTTCAACCTTAGTTTTCTCAGCAATAAAATGGACATAATAATGTTACCATGCAGGATTATTGTTAAAATTGGGAAGTAATTGGCAAATAATTTTTAATAAGCTTATACTTATTTATACTTGGGAGGCTGAAGCAGGAGAATGGCTTGAGCCCAGGAATGTGAGGTTACAGTGAGCTGTGACCATGCCACTGGACTCCAGCCTGCGTGACAGAACAAGACCCTGTCTCTTTAAAAAAAGCACTATCTGCAGTTTTTAATGAGCAGTATTGATGATGATGATAATGGTGATGACAGTGGTGATGATGGTGATGATCTGTGATGATGGCGATGGTGATGATGATGTTGGTGATGATGATGGTGATGATTTGATGATGGTGATGGGGGTGGTGATGATGATGGTAGTGATGATGACTGGGATGATGGTGATGGCAATGATAATGGCAATGATAATGAAAATGGTGATGGTGATATGATTGATGGTGATGATGATGGTGATTACTGTGATGATGATGGTGATTATGGTGATGATGATGGTGATGATGGTGATAATGACTGTGATGATGGTGATGGTGATGATGATTATGGTGATTACTGTGATGATGATGGTGATGATGATGATGACTGTGGTGATGGTGATGATCATGATCATAATGATGGTTATTTAGGTTAGGGAAGCACAATTCTTTGCACAATAACCTGTTTTCTTGGGGAAAGGAATTGTTCTCTGTGCTCCAACTTTATACATATAAGGAAGCCCAGAATAGTTTGCACTTTGATCAAATTCTGTTAACAACCTTGTTTGCTAATTGTCCAATGTGCAGCTCCATAATCAAAAGATATGTGGGATAGTGGAGGGAGATCCAGCCAGTTATGAAGCAATCACTTGCTAAAGTAAGAAAAAAGAGGAGGGAAATTTCCAAAGTAAAAATAGAGAAAGTATTTTTTATATCATTCAGTAGCATAAATAAGGAAAATGTAGATCATAAATGAATTTTCTGCCTGGCAGAAGCATATCACTTTGTTAGGGAGGGTATTTACCTGTTTCTGTTCAAAAGAATGTCAGAGAACACAAAAGTCATCTAAAACAAATTTTATTGGATTGAGAATACTACATATCCATTGGCTCTGTTTGGTTCTGTCATTTATTCCAGGCCTTGTGCCTTCTCACTGCTGGCCGCACTAAGTGCACACTCTTCATCTGATGTTAAAAATGTCCACAGTGTTGTCCCAGGGTACCTTGCCAGCAGCAGCATTTCATCAACTCATCACACCTGAGTCAGAATTCCTCCAGACACTGGCTTTGAGATTTAGACAACTTCCTGAAACTTGATGAGTTCAATATCCTCATCTGCAAAACAGGGATAAATAATAAGAATGTAATAGACACATTTTTCTGCATCTTTATTTTTGCATTTAACTATATATCTTGGGAATAATTCTGTATTAGCACATGTAATGAATTATTTTACATGACTGCATAGTACTCCATTGTATTTTTATTTATGTATTTATTTTATTTTTTTAGAAATAGGGTCTCGCTGTGTTACCCAGGCTGGAGGGCAATGGTGCAATTATAGCTCACTGCAGCCTTGAGATCCTGGGATCAGGTGATCCTTCCACCTCAGCCTCTCAAATAGCTGGGACTACAGGCACACACCACCATGCCCAGCTAAGAGTTTTTTATTTTATTTTATATTATATTTTGTTTTGTTTTGTTTTGTTTTAATAGAGACAGGGTCCCATTATGTTGCTGAGGGTGGTCCCAAACTCTTGGCCTCATGCAATCCTCCTACCTTGGTCTCCCTACATACTGGGGTTATAGGCATGGGCCATTATGCCTGGCTTCCGTTGTATTTTTAGATTGTAACTTACTTAACCAGTCCCCTATTAATGGATATTTAGGATTTTTCTAATATTCTGCTATTTCACACTTTTATTGATTGTTTTAAGCCAGAATATTAATCCTTTATTTTAACACAGGCACAGCCAAATGTCCCTTTAATGTAGTAATTATTTTATCTTTAAGGACTCTGTGGTTTTTCATGGAAGACTTTGAAACATAGTTAAATAGTGCAATGATATGTGTTTAATTAGCAGGGAGCTTAGAAGAATTTTTCTTGGCCGGGCGCGGTGGCTCATGCCTGTAATCCCAGCACTTTGGGAGGCCGAGACGGGAAGATAATGAGGTCAGGAGATCGAGACCATCCTGGCTCACATGGTGAAACCCCATCTCTACTAAAAATACAAAAAAAAAAAAAAAAAAAAATTAGCTAGGCATAGTGGTGGGTGCCTGTAGTCCCAGCTACTCGGGAGGCTGAGGCAGGAGAATGGCGTGAACCCAGGAGGCGGAGCTTGCAGTAAGCCCAGATCGCGCTGCTGCACTCCAGCCTGGGCAACTGAGCAAGACTCCATCTCAAAAAAAAAAAAAAAAAAAAAAGAGAATTTTTCTTTAAGTTACTTGTTGAGACATCTGCCCTGAATGAGAATGAAAATAAGCTTAAAAGAATGCCTAAAATTAAAGGATCTGGTGAGTGGGAATGGGCTGATGAGGGATGGCCAGTTGGGATTAATCATGAACATCCTGTTCCATTGCCATTTCCCCATTCAGGTTTTGCCCACCATGTGACAATGGGGCTATGTGTCTGTCATTAGGAGCATGTTGGAGCTTTGTAGCAGCCAGAGAGCAGAACATGAACATTTGCTAGGTCTGGTTCCCCTACCATCAGGGATGGGAGTGAGAAAGGGGAGTTCACCTCTGAAGAGCCGCCTCCTCAGGGAGAAATCTTTCCAGCAGGAGATCTGGGAAGACAACAGTGAGAAGAGGTCTAAGAGGTCCACACAGGTGATGAAGACAGACAGAGTATCCTAAGGGTTGCAATTTCATCAAAGTCCATAACTTTGTCATCCAAGGAAAATGTACCCTGGCAACAAATACATGCATGGCCCACATGGACACTTTATTTGCCCTTGAGTGTTGCTAACTTTTTAAGCTGTAGCTATAAGGAAATTTTGTAATCTCAAAAAGAACTGATTTTGTTTTTAAGAGACAGAGTCTCACTCTGTCACACTGTAGGCTGGAGTCAAATGGTGTGATCATAGCTCATTGTAACTTTGTACTCTCGGGCTCAAGCGATCCTCTTACATCAGACTCCCAAGTAGATAGGACTACAGGCATGTGCTACTACACCCAGCTAATTTTTTCTTTTCTTTTCTTTTCTTTTTTTGTAGAGGTGGGGGTCTTGCTATGTTTGCTATGTTGCCCAGTCTGGTGCACAACTCCTGGCCTCAAGTGATCCTCCTACCTTGGCCTCTCAAACTGTTGGGATTATAAGCATGAACCACCGTGCCTGGCCTGAATCTTTTATTCTATCTCTGCCTCCAAAAACCAGGCTTCCATGGATGCTCCCTGTTGGTGTGATAAAAAATATTGACTCACTTTGGTTCCATATCAACCCTTAACAAATGGCATGAAAACAGCAGAGATAAAATGTGGGAACCTGTCAGAGAAGTGAAGGAGGAAAAGTAGGAGTGCTATTAAATGAAGCGTGTTTTTTAAAGTGTGGCAGTAAGCACTTATGTGGAATTTATTTATTTTCTGCATTTGGATCAGTGAGACTGTTAACAATAACAATTTAGTGCCACAGAAAAACCTTCAGAAACCAAAGATGTCACAAGCAATGACTGTGTCAGCATTTTGATGCCTTCTCCCTGTGACAAGTATTGTCATGACTTAGACCTGCCCTGGTGGTTTCAGACATATGATTGTACTCAGAATGAAAACTGATCTGGACAAAAATTAAGCTAATTGTGTGGGTATTTAAGAATGTGTCATCGGCCAGGCACGGTGGCTCAAGCCTGTAATCCCAGCACTTTGGGAGGCCGAGACAGGTGGATCACGAGGTCAGGAGATCGAGACCATCCTGGCTAACATGGTGAAACCCCATCTGTACTAAAAAAAAATACAAAAAACTAGCCGGGTGTGGTTGCGGGTGCCTGTAGTCCCAGCTACTCAGGAGGCTGAGACAGGAGAATGGTGTGAACCCAGGAGGCGGAGCTTGCAGTGAGCTGAGATCCGGCCACTGCACTCCAGCCTGGGCGACAGAGCGAGACTCCATCTCAAAAAAAAAAAAATGTGTCATCATGGTTCTTGAAACTTTTATGCAGGATTGCTTATCATTGTGACATTCACCAGTTAAAGAGGAAGATAACTATTTTGAAGGATTCTCTGTTCCTTTCTAATGTTCTGCTATTTCAAACTTTTATTGATTGTTTTAAGCTAGAATATTGATCCTTTTTTTAACACAGTAACCTGAGTTATAATTTTTTTAAGAAATATAATTGTAATACTTTTAGCTTAAGCATTAACATAAATGAACATATGACTTACTATGTGATTGTCAAGTGGAGGATTTTAAAAGACACATTTTAATGAATAGACGTTGTATCTAAATTGGATATCCATTTCCATACACACATGTTTGTTTTTCAGGCATGTGAAAGCAAGTCTTTTTGCTGTGTTTGCTTGGCAGAACTTTATTTTCCAGATTAGGCCTGGCTTTTCTTAGGTCAGTGTGATGAATTGGCATTACAAAATATCATTAGTGATGTGTGATTTAGTGAAGTTTTTTAGCTGAAGATTCTATCGGAAGGAGTTAGTGTGACTTCAAAAATTACCTAGTTTCTGCCTGGAGAGTTGCATAGACATTGAGACCATTGACTTCACTACTGTTGTGATCCATTTGGATTCTCTGGGGTCTGTAAGGGTTAGGGTTAGCAAACAGGTTTGTCCATTTTAAAAATTGATTCTGTTCTGGAACAATAGGTCTAAAAGGCACTTGTACATTTCCTAGATGGTCTCAAGCCAAGTACCCCAACTTCATTTTTTGTGTGTGTTTTTGCTTTGTTTTGTTTTGTTTTCCACTTTTTCCTTATTTTTTTTTTTTTTCTTTTCAGATGGAGTCTCGCTCTGTCACCCAGGCTGGAATGCATGGCGTAATTTTGGCTCACTGCAACCTGTGCCTCCCAGGTTCAAGTGATTCTCCTGCCTCAGCCTCCCGAGTAGCTGGGAGTGTAGGTGCCTGCCACCATGCCTGGCTAATTTTTGTATTTTTAGTAGAGACGGGGTTTCACCATATTGGTCAGGGTGGTCTTGAACTCCTGACCTCATGATCCGACCTCATGGCTGCCCACCTCGGCCTCCCAAAGTGTTGGGATTACAGGCGTGAGCCACCACACCTGGTTGAACAGGGTCTCTGTCACCTGGGCTGGAGTACAGTGGTGCTATCATGGCTGACTGCAGCCTCAGCTTCCCGACCCATGTGATCCTTCTACCTCAGCTTCATGAGTAGTTGGGACCATAGGCACACCCCACCATGCCCAGATAATTTTTGAATTTTTTGGTTAAGATGGGGCTTTATCCTGTTGCCCAGGCTGGTCTCGAACTCCTGGTCTTGAGTGATCCTCCTGCCTTGGCCTCCCAAAGTGATAGGATTACAGGCATGAGTCACAACATCCCGCCTTTTCAATGTTTTTAAACCAGCCTTTAATATTGTGTTGACCTGACAGTGGGGAAAATAACATGCTTAGTAGAAAAGAACATTTTAATTTATGGCTGGAGGCCAGGGGATAATGTCTGCAGGCCCAGTTACACAGTCTGGTAAGGGCAATAGGCTGTAAGTGATGCTATTAATAAAGATAATAACCCAATCAGTCTGATTTGTATGTAGAATGACTAAAAAGCATAGAAAGGCAAATATCCAATAATAGCTACACTAAGCTAACAGGGCAGATCATTTCAGCACTATCTGATTATTTCTTGGTCTAGTTTGGGATGGATATAATTTTGCCGAGTGATTGGTTTAGTGAACTGTCATGAATCATAAAAAACAAAAAACAAAACAAAACAAAACAGCTCCCTAACTCCTGATTCTTGTTAAAAGTCAGAGGAGTCTTTTTCAGATTTCATTAGTTCCATTTAAGTAATAGTTTTGGAGCACCTAAAATGTCCAAGTCACAGCAGGTTGTTTGGAAGCTACATTTTTTACTGTTTTGTGATTAAATTGCTCTTGTATGAGAAAAATTTATCTTAAAATGATATGCATTTATTTATTTATTTATGTTTGAGACAGAGTCTTGCTCTGTCACCCAGTCTGGAGTACAGTGGTGTGATCTCAGCTCACTGCACTCTCCACCTCCCGGGTTCAACCAATTCTCCTGCCTCAACCTCCTGAGTAGCTGGGACTATAGATGTGCACCCCACGCCCTGCTCATTTTTGTATTTTTAGTAGAAACGGGGTTTCACCATGTTGGCCAGGCTGGTCTCGAACTCCTCACCTCAGGTGATCTGCCCTCCTTGGCCTACCAAAGTACTGGGATTACAGGTGTGAGCCACCATGCCCAATGATTCTCTCTCTTTTTTTTTTTTTTCTTTTTTCTTTTCAAGATGGAGTTTTGCTACGTTACCCAGGCTGGAGTGCAGTGGCACAATCTTGGCGCACTTGAACCTCCGACTCCTGGGTTCAAGTGGTTCTCTCCTGTCTCAACCTCCCAAGTTTCTGGGATTACAGGTGCCTGCCACCACGCCTGGCTAATTTTTGTATTTTTTCAGTAGAAATGAGTTTTGCCATGGTGGCCAGGTTGGTCTCAAACTCCTGACCTCATGCGATCTACCCTCCTTGGCCTCCCAAAGTGCTGGGATTATAGGTTTTAGCCACCCAACCTGGCTGTTGCCCGATTATTCTTAACAATCTTAGGTTAAAGATTAAACGTGTTAGAAACTGGAAAAGATTATGAAAAACTGGGATATAAACAGATTCTTGTTTCCATTTTTTATAATAATAATTGGTAGTGAGGAAGGAGTTAGCCAGCGTATCTCTGGGCTTGGCTTGGCTCTGAGTTCTGGGCCCAGCAAAAGCTGAATGTCTGGACTTAAGATGCTCAGAAAGACTCTATGAATTTTTTAACTATTAATAGGTACATGTCTACCTATAGCACAGGAGGAGGGTAGGAAACCAGTTCAAAAGTCCTTAAATGTCTGTTTTTAGCCAGGGCATCCTTAGGGCACATGGATTTTGTGTTGCTTTTTCAGGGAACTCAGGAAGCAAAGGCATTCCCAGAGCCCAGGCCCACTTCTTTTCTTTGCCCTGTCACTCACTTGTTGCTTGGACCTAAGATCATTTCACTCAGAGAGAACTGGGTATACATTTTACAGCATGTAGAACCAACCATCATAATACCACTGTACACTGAAACTGACTAGATAAAGCAAAGCATTTTCAAGAGCCATCATTTATGAAGTTAAAAGCCTCGGTAGTCATTTAGAATTCGTTCATCACTATGGAAAATGGAATGGTTGCCATTAGTCTTGGAAACTCAGCTCTCAAAAGATTATTTCCTCCCAGGCACCTGGCTTATAATCAGAATGAGCTGCCTGTGGGTGATGATTTGATTTTCTTTGAAATGCAGAGAAAAGAAGGAAGAATTCAACTTTTGTAATTTGTATAGCCTATCGTCAGGTGCAGACAACATTTAGCATTTCAAGATTAAATTTTTATTTGACCTTTCCAGTAATTTATCACAGAGATTCCTTTTTGATGGAAATTTGGTGTTTTTTAAGTAGAATAACAGCTTTCTTGATCATTCAAATAAATGCCTTATCACCACTTGAAAAAAATGCAATTTTTGAAATACTGGAATTTTTATTTCTCCCATAATCATGCATTTTCTGAAGTCCTTTCATCTGTATAAAATCTGTCTCTTTTTACCTTATTTAACAAGGATGAAGGCATATAGGGAGAAAATATAATAAATTAACAAGTTTAAGACTTTTATCAGTCAAAACAGTGATCTCAGGGTTATTCAACTGTGTAATATTACTTACACATTCAGGCACTTAAGTGCATGTTTTAAAATAAATCAGAAAGGACTCCAGAATTTTTAATGCCTCAAGAGAAACCTTTGAGGTTCTTTCTGCACAGGCTTGCATAGAAACTTAGAGAAACATATTATGGAGGAGGAAAGAGATAGTACTGTTTTCTAGTACTAGTGTTGAGTGACTAGTGCTAGTGTTGAGTGGATATTACTGGTGTAGAGTGGATAGTACTGGTGTTGAGTGGATAATACTAGTGTTGAGTGGAAGATCATTACAATACATTACTTACTTTGCAGATCTGCAGCACAGGAGAAGGTTGAAGAGCCTGATGGGGAACCAGAGGAGACCCCCCAATAATGTTAATCATCAAAAATGTCTTGAGCACCAGTTGTTGCAAGTATCATTAGGTTTGTAGACACAGAAACAGAATACATGCACCTCCTGCTCTCATATAGGAAGCATGTTAAGGGCTGTAATGGAATGTGTACATGGGATAGGTAACGTACGTTTAAGCAACATTTTTCAGAATGAAGGCTCATGCTGCCTGAGTGAGAACCAATTGAGAAAACTTTAAAAGAGAAGGAAATAAGAGGCCAAAGCAGGTGGATCACTTGGGGTCAGAAGTCCAAGACCAGCCTGGCCAACATGGTGAAAACCTGTCCCTACTAAAGATACAAAACAAACAAACAAAAAAATCTAGGTGGGCATGGTGGTGTGGCCTGCAGTCTTAGCTACTCAGGAGACTGAGCCAGGAGAATCGCTTGAACCCCAGAGGTGTGGGTTGCAGAGAACTGAGGTCACGTCACTGCACTCCAGCCTGGATGACAGAGCGAGATTCCATCTCACAGAAAAAAAAGAAAAAGGAGGAAATATACCATCTGGGTCTTTGAAAAATACATGGAATTGGCCAGGTGTGGTGGCTTACACCTGTAATCCCAGCACTTTTGGAGGTTGAGGTGGGCAGATCACGAGGTCAGGAGATCAAGACCATCCTGGCCAATATTGTGAAACCCCGTCTCTACTAAAAATACAAAAATTAGCTGGGCATGGTGGCACATGCCTGTAATCCCAGTGACTTGGGAGGCTAAGGCAGGAGAATCATTGGAATCAGGGAGTCAGAGGTTGCACTGAGCCGAGATTGCACCACTGCTCTCCAGCCTGGCAACAGAGTAAGACTGCATCTAAAAAAAAAAAAAAAAAAAAGAAAAGAAAAATAGAAAAATGTATGGAATTTTGCCAAGCATAAAGAGAAAGGAATGAATGACATTCAAGGAAGGGGGGGTGGGCAGAACTTGAACAAAGACCAGTGGTGTGAAAGGTCATGGTGTGTTTGGGAAACTGCCAGTTGAGTTGGTGGTTGGGTTGAGGTGACATGTGTATGGTGGGTAGTGTTTGTGTTGGGGACAGTGGATGTAGTGATGATGATGATGAGCCTGCAGTGTTGCAGTCAGGTTTAGAAAGGCTTTGAATGCCGTGGGTAGCTTGTAAAGGGATTTGAACCTGATCAAATGACATGAAACTCAAAGATTTAAGTAGGGTAATAACCTAATCAAATCTTATTTCCAGAAAAGTAGTTTCAGTGACAGGTGGTAGGTAGCAGTAGGCTCAGTGGGGGATATGAGACCAGGAAAGTGTTGTGGTTATATCACTGAAGTGAGATAAGGAGGACATGAACCAGAGCAGCAGTGAAGGAATGGAGGAGCAGGTAGGCATTTGAGAGTCTTGTCAGTGGAAGACCTGAATGTACCTGGTGATGGAACCAACACAGAGAAAGACAGCAGTAAAGTAGACAGGTTTCTAGGCTACATTACAAGATCAGTAGAAATGAGAGAGAGACATTTTGGGGTGAAGATAACTGTGTTTCACTTTGGCTTTGGTGCTCTTGAGAGGCTGGGAAGGGCCCTTGTGAGTAGAGAAGGTGAGGTTTGCACATGAGAGATTAAAATATGGATGAAGTTAGGAGGTCATCAAAAGACCAGAGGGGGCTGAGACTGTGGAAACAGCTGGGTTTTCCATGGGGAGGATACAGACTAGGAAGAAGGAAGGGTTGCAAATGAAACCTTGGGGAGCCATTGATATTTGAAGGGAGGAAGAGGAGATGGAGATGGAGAGGAAATGGACAGAAAGGCAGAAGGAAAGAACTATGCTGTAGAACCAAGAAGCAAAGAATTTTAGGAAGGAGGTCAAAGCAAAAACCAGTAGGATGAGCAGTGAGAGGAAGCCACTGGGTTTAGCAACTGGGAGACCCCTGGGGGGCCCAGCCCACGAGGGTCCAGTCAAGTGGTAGTGGGGGAAGAAGTCAGACTGCAGAGAGAAGAATGGGGCACGGGCTCCAGGCCAATGCAAGCTATGCCTATATGACAATTTCAAGTTACCAGTATGATTCAGTCTGGCTCCACCATTCAGTTTTAAATGCACAATGCTTGTGTTTTATAGCTGATAGAGTGCAACCTGCCTTGACCTCTTTTTATTTTTAAAACTCTATCGCTCTTTGTCCTTGCTTTTGTTTCTTGGAATTTATGTTCTTGTGTTGTGAGAAGTCTTTATAGGTTTTCAGATCATTTTCCTTGCTGTAGTCTCCTGTCAGCAGGACACACACACACCCTGCCCCCGCCTTTTCTTTCCCTCCCTCCCTTCCTTTCTTCCTTTTTTTTTTTTTTTTTTTTTTTCCAGTGTCTGGTTTTGTCACCCAGGTTGGAGTACAGTGGCACGATCTCAGCTCACTGCAACCTCTGCCTCCTGAGTTCAAGTGATTCTCCTGCCTCATCCTCCTGGGTAGCTGGGATTACAGGCACACATCACCATGCTTGGCTAATTTTTTGTATTTTTAGTAGAGACAGGGTTTTGCCATGTTGGCAAAGCTGGTCTTGAATTCCTCACCTCATGTGATCCACCCACCTTGACCTCCCAAAGTGTTGGAATTACAGGCACGAGCTACAGTGCCTGGCTGCCCCTGTGTATTTCTTTGCACAAAGATGTTCGACAAGGAGCCATGCTGGCTAAAAGTAACAGTAATGCTTGCAATTTTGCCGTCATTATTGTTTACTCAAACTTTGGTGGTGGGTGAGTAGAGCTATTGTGAAACCAGACTCCTGCATCTAAGTGTTCTTTTTTCTTTCTTGGTTCACAGCGGGGCCTTTTCCAAAGTGGTTTTAGCTAAAGAAAAGGCAACTGGCAAGCTCTTTGCCATGAAGTGTACCCCTAAGAAGGCACTAAAGCACTAGGAAAGCAGCACAGAGAATGAGAGCCGTCCTGAGAAAGTAAGTGCTGGAGGGTGGCCCTCCTCCCTTACCCACCTCCTGGCCCGTGTGTCCCACAGGACACCTGCCCCAGAGGCAGGCTTTCCCCAGGGGTAGAGGGGCTCCCAGAGGATGTGGGCTTTGCAAATGATAACCAACTTTCAAAGCACTTTTCCCATAAATCTCTCATGTCTTATAACATTCATGGCCATGGTTGGAAGTAGTTCCCAATTCCAAAGAGCACAGCTGTCAGACAGACTTGCTTGTGAACCAAGACCCTTCCATTCACGATAGCTGAGTGACCTTGGGCCAGTTACAGAGCCCTGAGTCTCCTCTGCAAAGTGGAGTTACTGGAGTCTCCCTGGAAGAGTGCTCTAAGGATTTGGTGAGATGCTACTTACTAAGTTTTTGTAAAGTGCTCACTGCAGCACTCACCACATAGTAAGTGCTCAGTAAACGTCTCTGCTGTCGCCACTGGTATGAATACTGTTGTTGTTGTTGTTGTTGTTATTGTTTTACTTATAATAAGGTGATGAAGCTCACAGAATAAGGTCATGTGTCCAAAGCCTTGCAGCTTGTATGTGGCAGAGACTGGAATACCAACCCAGCCTGTGTTATTTCCATGCGTACTGATGGTTTCTCCCATTCTTTGCCACAGATGTGGCACCTGGCACCCAGCAGGCTACATGGAGTTCACTGTTTCAGTGCTTCTTCTCTTTGTTGAGTTTTATTTTTGTTCACTGTGTGTAATAGAAATAACAGATACCTTCCTTCCTTCCTTCCTCCCTTCCTGCCTTCCTCCCTTCCTTCCCTTCCTTCCTTCCTCCCTTCCTCCCTTCCTTCCCTTCCTTCCCTTCCTTCCCTTGCTTCCCTTCCTTCTCTTCCTTCCCTTCCTTCCTCCCCTTCCTCCGCTTCCTTCTTTTCCTCCCCTTCCTGCCTTTCTTTCCTTTCTTTCTCGGAGTCTCGCTCTCTCTCCCAGGCTGGAGTGCAGTGATGCCATCGTGGTTCACCGCAGCATCTGCCTCCTGGGTTCAAGCAGTTCTCCTGCCTCAGCCTCCCGAGTAGCTGGGATTATAGGCACCCACCATCATGCCCAGCTAATTTTTGTATTTTTGTAGAGATGAGGTTTCACCATGTTGGCCAGGCTGGTCTTGAACTCTTGACCTCAAGTGATCCACCCACCTTGGTCTCCCAAATTGTTGGGATTACAGATGTGAGCCACCACACCTGGCCAAGATTTTCATTTACTTCTATTACACCCGGGGAACAAAAATATAAGAAAGTCCCAACTTGTATAATGGTGCACAGAGAACCATTCATTTGTTCTTTTTTTCTCCGGGTAGGGTCTTACTCTGTTGCCCAGCCTTGAGTACAGTGGCACAATCTTGGCTCACTGCAGTGTCAATTCCTGGACTCAAGTGATCTTCCCATCTCTGCCTCCTAAGTAACTGGGACTATAGGCACATGCTATCATGCCTGGCTTATTTAAAAAAATTTTTCTAGAGATGGGGGGCTCACTGCGTTGCCCAGGCTGGTCTTGAACTCCTGGCGTCAAGCAGTCCTCCCATGACAGCCCCCCAAATTGCTGGGATTACAGGCATGAGCTATGGCACCTGGCTCCCAGAACCATTCTCACGTGACTGGATCCACCCCAGCGATGTTCTTTCATGAGTGTAGTGTCCACATTGTTCCTCCCACTGTCAGGATTAAGCCATTGCCCTATGCTCTCACTAGGTTTGGGGTAACAAGCCCTTATATGGTACCTGATTTTGCATGTTTGGAGTGTGTCTGAGCAGTGTGCTATGGAAATTTTTAAGAGTTGCTATTAATAAAAGATGTTCGAAATATCTTTGAAATTTTGGAGGTTTGGAATCAGCACATAGCAAGAATCTCTGTACAGATAAGCAAAGCAGAATGAGAACAAGCCTTCTAGGACCTCAACACAAAATGTCACGCTCCTCACATTCTTTCTGAATAAACCATCTTGTCTACTCCTCCCTTACTGGGACCAGCAGTACTCACCAAACAATGTTCGGCCATCATTCATATAAACCCAGCACCGCTGAGAGGGCCAGCACAGTCTGTCCTCTTCTGACCTTTGTGTAACTCGCAGAAGGAGCTACAGCATATTTGATAAGTGTTTGAGAAGAAATAGGTCTCCATAACTTTGTAGCGTAAGGGTTTTGCTTATTTGTTTGGTAGTTTGGTTGTTTCTAGGTTCTCTGAATTGTCTATTAGGAACCCAGTGAGCTTCAGATTGTCCTGAGGAGGACTGCAGGAAATGATTGTATGGAAGAGAATCTGGGAAAACAAATTAAGAACATTAGCATCTAGGAGGAAATGTAGATGTTAATGAGACATGTATTTAAATTGCTTATTTTCCAGTATGAAATCAGTACTTGGAGAAGAAATTACTTGGTGGTGGCATTAAGTTGCAGACATATTACAGATACTTGACATTGTAGATGGAATTCTGGGTGGGCCCAGAGTCTTCCAAGGGTTTTACGTTGGACACAAGGGCTATCTGCTGATGGGTCAACGGTGGTGTATTTTTGTGTGACTCCCTTAGGGGCTTAGAAGTACAGAAGCGGAGGAAGTCAACTTCATTTTTTAGCGTTATTTTTCATTCGCATGAGTAGAGGCCATGGATGTAGGCTTTATAAGCCAGTCCTGTTGATGCCATGGATGGTCTCCTTTAATTGTCTTCACCCCATGCCTCACTCAAATACTCACTTCTAGGGAGAGGGCATTTAAAAACCAAGGAGGACCAGAGGGCTGGAATAACTTGTTTTGATAATTTCTCAGTATCCACTGCTAGAGTGCCTGATAGCATGACCCCGCTTTCAGGCGTCAAGAACAAAGAAGTGATTTCTCCAGGGATAAGAAGGTGATCTATAAAATCTCCCATATTGACTTTTATTTCATTTTTTTTATTATTATTTTTTGGTCCTCTGCAAATGATTTACATGTGGAATAAGAGGCAGTTTCACATCATGAGCAGCTGAAAGTAAAGTGATGAGCTGGAAATAAAATAGTTTGAAACCAGAATGTTGTCATGGAGATATTCATTCATTTAACAAATATTTATTAAATTCTCACTGTGCAGCAGGCAGCCCTGCAGGGCACTCAGTTTAAGAGATAAGGTGTGTTCCTTGCCCTCTGGGAGCTCATAGTTTTGCCACCAAGTAAGTGCAGTGTCATTGTAGCTGGTGTGATAGGAGTGTGGCCAGGGCCTCGAGGGTAGGGATGCCCTCTTCTTCCTTTGGGGTGGGATGGGAGGAGGGGTTTCATGGAGGAGATGGGTCCAGACAATGAGCATGGTTTGTGGGGTCAGAAATACAAAGGCAACATTCTATCCAGAAGTGGCAGCCCAAACAGAGATCAGGAGATGAGAGACAGGTTGGTATACTGGGGAACTCTCTAGGGAAAAGGATTCAGGGTGAGGCCTGGAGACACCTCAGGTCGGAGATGTGGGATTGTGGAGGGCCTTGTGTACTCACTTTGAACTTCATCCTCTAGAAATTAGGGAGCCATCAGAGGGTTTTAATGAAAAGGAGCAACATGATCAAGATTAATTTTTGAAGATTATTGTGGCAGAACTGAGAAAAATGGATTAAAGGGGCCAGGACTCAATGTATGTAGGGAGAATAGTTAGGAGGTCATTGGAAGAATCTGGTGGAGAAATGAAGAAGCAACAAATTAACACAGAAGCTATGGAGCTGGGATGGAAGAGATAGGTATGAAGGTGTGAACACGGTGGAATCTCTAGGACATAGCGATTTGGAAGGAATGGGGAGAGCAGGGAGGGAGAAAGAAGATTCCAGGAGGGCTGCTGAGCTTCTGACTTGGATGCCTGGGTGGATGATGACCCCATTCACTGAGATCAGAAATACCAGAGCAGGAGGGCAGGTGAAGATTCCTGATCTGGACATGCTGAATTTGGGGATTGTGGGGATGTCTCTGGTGGAGATATCCAGTTGACTGTCCAGGTCTGGAACTCAGCTGTGATCTGGACTTGCTGAATGGTAAGGTTTTTCTGACACAGCATGTAAGAAAAAAACCTTTTGATAATTTTCATGACTAAGTCATTATAGATGGGATCCCAAATAGACTGCCTTAAATTCCACCATCTTTATTTCCACACTATTTTTGCGTATTTCCTGGCCATTAGTTTATTTCCGCACTCTTTGTGTTTGTTTCCTGGCCATTTGTTTATTTCCACACTATTTTCCATGGAAGTAGGCCCATTTGAATCCCAGCTGCTGGACCAACAGGGAACTGCTAAGCAGGCCCATTGGAGAGACTGCCTGCCCCACTTCATGCTGAGTTTATTGTAGGCTGAGAAATTTATTTATTTCATCGGACTAAAGTAATATAGCTAACATGTCCTTAAGGATGTCTTGGTACTTGCTCTGTAAACGAAGCTTGGAGGGAAAAATTCTGATAAACATGGAGGTAGGCTGTTGCTATGCAGCTATGAGGACTGGCAGCCTCGCTCTGGCATCAGCAGGCTGTATCTAGAGAATTCAGCACAAGCTTCTCCAGACAGAACAGTTAGCTGTGATCCTACAACAGAGTATTTTATGCAGTATGGAGCAGAACATCATTGATGTTATTCTCCTTGGGTTGGATTATAGAGTTTATTTCTGTGGTGTTATTTATTTCGAGGGCAGGCACGCTCAAATCTAATTTCAAAACTTGATGGGCATGGTGGCTCATGCCTGTAATCCCAGCACTTTGGGATGCCATGATGGGATCACTTGAGGTCAGGAGTTTGAGACCGGCCTGGCCAACGTGGTGAATCCCTGTCTCTGCTCAAAATACAAAAAGTAGCTGAGCGTGGTGGTGTGCCCCTATAATCCCAGCTACTTGGGAGTCTGAAGCTGGAGAATCACTTGAACCTAGGAGATTGAGGTTTCAGTGAGCTGAAATCGTGCCATTGCACTCCAGCCTGGGCAACAAGAGTAAAACTTTGTCTCAAATAATAATAATAATAATAGTAATAATAATAATAATAATTTCAAGGCAGCACTTAAAAGCACTTTTGCAGGAGTAGAAAGGCAAATATATCGACAGTCTGCATTTAAATGAGAGATGAAGAGAGAAGGGGATGCATAGATCAGAAAGTGGGGGCTGAGAGAAGCAAAGCAGCTGTGTCTAGAGCAGCCCATTTACTAATAGTTTGGAAAATTAAGGCTCAGTTTGGTTGAAGGGGTTCTGTCTGAATGAAACATGGCACCAGAATTCAACATGCTGTTCTGATGGCTACTTTGTAGACTGGAGAGATTGTCTTGCCTTGTTGGAGGGACCCTGCTAAAACTGATTTGAATTGTCATGTTTTCGTCTATCTGGGTACAATGGGGAGTCTCAGGTGATGGTCTCTGCCTCTTTCTCTTCAAATCAGTGTTTCTCAGCCTTGGCTGCACCTTAAAATCACCTGGGAAGCTCTTAAGATCATACTGATGGGCTGGGCACAGTGAGTGGCTCATGCTTGTAATTGCAACACTTTGGGAGGCTGAGGCAGGAAGATTATCTGAGGCCAGGAGTTCAAGACCAGCCTGGGCAACATAGTGAGACTCTGTCTCTACAAAACAATTAAAAACTAGTCAGGCGTGGTGGTGCCAGTAGTCCCAGCTACTCTGGAAGCTGAGGCGAGACGATTGCTTGAGCCTAGGTGTTCAAGGCTGTACTCCAATTTGGGTGACAGAGTAAGATATCATCTCTGGAAAAAAAAAAAAAGATTATACTGATGCCCAGGTTCCATCCTAGACCAATTGAGTCAGAATCGGAAGTAATGGCAGGTGCTGGAAAATTGAAAAACATCTCCCCCAGGCTCCATCCACTGATCCTAACACATAACCAATGCAATGTCAGAACCACCACTCTCCAGCCCTTGCCTCCTGATTTCACCTGCTAAGGGTGGAGCTGCTCTGTATGATGACCAGGAGTGTGGGCAGATGTATACAGATGTGTACACAGGCAGAAACACATGCCAGGCAATGTTTCCTTCAGGGGAGAGGCTTCATTGAGAGGAGCAAACTCAGGTGTGCTCCGTTGAAAGAGCTGAGGTTTGTTATGAGAGTGGTGAATTGACTTGAGTCCCATCATCCCATCATTGAGGAGCAGGCACCAGCCAGTGACTGGGCTCAGGAGCAAGAACCTCACTTCTCAAAGGTGGCTGAAGAAGTACGGGCAATAGAGGCAGTGCCAGGCCTTGAGAGGTTAGGGGTAGGGTGTGGTGAAGTCAGCACACTGCTGTGCCAAGCACATTAGAAGAGGGTCAGGACTGCTAAAGGCGGCAGATGCCAAAGGCGAGGATGCTGGGCTGGAGTCCCTGAAATCCCTGGGGCCAAGGTCAGGATGGATGGCAGGATGTGTGGCCAGAGAGTGAGTTAGCACCTCTGTTGTGGGAAGGGCAGGACTTCAGAGGCTAGGGCAGAAGCCTCAGCCTCCAGTACCTTGAGGCAGACACCTTCCTGTCAGTGTGGACTAGAGGGAGGGCAGCTTCTGCAACCAAAGAAAACAACTTCTTTGGGATTAAGGAAGACCCCCAGAGAAAGACTTTGATGTCAATGAACTCGAAATCTAGCCTGCCCCTGCTCCTGCAGCTTTGCTCTGAAAGGAGGTAGCACTGTTTACTTGTTTAAATCACTGCCAAGTGCCAATCTTTTTCTGTGTTAGAGAAACATACACTTTAATAGAAATTCATTGACTGGAGGCCGGGTGTGGTGGTTTACACCTATAATCCAGCACTTTGGGAGACTGAGGTGGGTGGATCACCTGAAGTCAGGAGTTTGAGACCAGCCTGGCCAACATTGTAAAATCCCATCTGTACTAAAAATACAAAAATTAGCTGGGTGTGGTGGTGGGTGCCTGTAATCCTAGCTACTCGTGAGGCTGAGACAGGAGAATCCATTGAACCTGGGAGGCGGAGGTTGCAGTGAGCCAAGATTGCACCACTGTGCTTCAGCCTGGGCAACAAAGAGTGAAACTCTGTCTCAAAAAAGGAAAGTAAATTCATTGATTGGGGCTAAACATAACCACTTTTCCAATGACTGAAAATGACTAAGCTGGTAAAGCCAGTACTTGAATTTCTTAAGCACCAATACAGCTTTTTAAGGATCGATCTGAGCTGCTTAGAAGGTGATGTTCTAAAAGACAGAGATCTCTCTGGAAAGTTGGCATTGGAATGGAGGACACAAGCAGGAAATGTGAAAAGTAACAGTTGAAAGTCTTACTTATGATGACACATAGGGAGGCAGGTGTATATCTTATGATTCCAGACTCTCAGATACCTTGGGAAACCGTATTGAAAGTTACCTTGATTTCAGCATGCAATTCCCATAAAACAGGCTTTGAGGAATGCAGTAAGTTATTTAGTGATGGTGATACTGGTGGTGGTGGTGGTGATGTGTGTGGTTAAAGCCAAAAACTTGCCAAGCTTTGGGCAAGCATATGTGAGCCTGTCTGCCAAATGAGCTTAGGCCTTCTGGAATCTTAACACAATACATCCTGGACCTGTGAAAATCAGACTCTGAAAGACTTTAATCACAGAGAAGAGTTGACATTGACAAGTCTTCCATAATTATGGTCCTTCCTTAGCAATTCAGAGTCCTGCCTTATTTAGTGTACTTCCTCCTTTTTGCTCCATACCTCTGCTTTCTTATTCTGGAAGCTGTGCTGAACTTCCCTCTAAGTCCAGAGGCTTCCCCTGCCTAGTAGGCAGTAAACTCAGCTTTGTTTCTAACCACCATTTGGTGATCATTGTTTATTTCATTCTAACTGTGCATGTCTATAAGAAGAGGAAATAGAAGTGGCCTAATGCCAGTGTAACTTTCTAGACAAGAGAGAATATATTTGGTGCTTCCATTGGCCTTCTTGTGTTTTTGTCCATTGCAAAAATCAAGGACATTTTAAATTTGATTTGAGATCCAGAGTCAATGCATTTCTGTTAATTTCTTGGACATTGCTTATAGCACTCCCCAAATTGAAAGAAAATACAATTGTTATCCCATACTACAAAACAAAGAATTGAAACTATCTTGAGTAGGCATGTTGGTTTTTCTCTCCAGAGTCCACGTATGTCTGGGGCCTTTACTGCCTATGGTTTCTGCTTTCCAAATAGTGCTCTAAGTGTGGCTCTTGTGGAAGTTAGTGTCTTAGTCCATTTTCTGTTGCTATAACATAATAATTTAATACTAGGTAATTTATAAAGGAAAGAGTGTTCTTTAGCTCACAGTTCTGCAGGCTGGGAAGTCCAAGATCAGGTGGCTGCATCTGGTGAGGACTTTGTGCTGCTTTATGGCATGGCAGAAAAGCAGAAGGGCAAGTGAGTGTGTGCAAAAAGGGGAGGTGAAGAGACTATCCCCACTTATAACCTGTGCTTGTTAGAGCTAACCAAGTACCATGAGAACTGCATTAATCCCTTCATGACGGTAGATCTCTCATGACTGAAATAATAATTCCCAGCACTGCTGGATTGATTATTTATGTTTCCAGCACATGAACCGTCAGAGCACACGGTCAAAGCATTGCAGTTTCCCTTTCTTAAGTTCCTTCTCCCACAGCACTGTGCAAATGAGTACTTAAATGCATGTCTGATATTCACCCTCACTATCTTAATTCCAAAAAGTCACCTGCTTGATAGAATCCAAACTCCTTTGCAAATGAGCCCCCCACTTTGTGTTCCACCTCTTTAGTTTTCATCTCCCCATCCCTTACCCCATGTTTCAGTTTAGTTCTCCTGAAAAGAGCAGATAATTGCCTCTTTTCCTCCCACCTGCTTCGGGACAGCTTCCTTGATTTCCTGTCTAGATGGGCCCTTCCCTCTGAGATTCCATGACACCAAGGTTTGCTTCCAAGTCACACTCCTGACTGCTGTGGAATCTCTGCTGCTCCAGACTATGTACTTCCTGAATCTAGCCTTCAACTAAAGGCAAAATGGTGGGAATTTAGGGAACTCAGGTAAAATTAAGGATATTAGAAACCCTGGGACTGGGTGCTGATTAGGCAAAGAGGGTTTAGTGAAAGGGAGAAATCTGTGCTGACTTCCAGTTCTCTCTGATTTTGGTGACTGTGTTAGTTCTCCAAAGAAACAGAAGAAATAGGATATATATAGATACACAGAAGGATTTATTATGAGGGACTGGTTCATGTAATTCTGGAGGCTGAGAAGTTCCACAGTCTGCCATCTGCAAACTGGAGACCCAGGAAAGCCAATGATTTGGTACAAGGCCAAAGACCTGGGAACCAGGGGAGCCGATGTCCAAGGGCAAGAGATGGATGTCCTAGCTCCAGAAGAGAGAAAAACCAGGTTTAGTGACACACACCTCTAGTTGCAGCTACTTGGGAGGTTGAGGTGGGAGGATCACTTGAGCCCAGGAGTTCGAGGTTGCAGTGAGCCATCATCACACCACTGCACTCTAGTCTGGGCAACAGAGTGAGAGTCTGTCTCAGAAAGAAAGAAAGAAAAAGAAAGAGAGAAAGACAGAAAGAGAGAAAGAGAGAAAGGGAGAAAGGGAGAGAGAGAGAAGGAAAGAAAGGAAGAGGAAGAAGAAGAGAAAGAGGAAGAGGAAATTCATTTTTCCTCTGCCTTTTTGTTCTATTGTGGCTCTCAATGGATTTGATGATGCCCACTTATATTGGTGAAGATGATCTTTTTACTCAGTCTGCTGATTCAGATGCTAATCTCTTCCATAAATTCCCTCACAGACACTTCAGAAATATGGTTTTACTGGCTATCTGGACATCCTTTAGTACAGTCAAGTTGACACATAAAATTATCCATTACATTGACCAAGTAGATGACAGGTTCCTCAACCAATATGGGGGACTCCAGAAGAGACGGAAGGTTTGAGAGAGAGAGAGAGAGAGAGAATTATTTTATGGCAACACAGTATACTTAAATCTGGTCTGGCCTCTCCTGCCACCTTGTATACTATATATATTACTCTGTAGTTATATAGAGTAGTTGAAGAAACAATGTGTTTTATCACATTTTTAAAACCAATGTTGTGTCTCTGCATGTTTATTTTATTGTGCCATCTCTCTGTCATCTAATCTGGTAGTTCAGCTCATATGTGGACTAGTTGGTGGTTTAAATTCCTCTAATAATATATCTTGACAGATCTTTCCCCCCTCTTCTGTAAAATTACTTAGCTAATGATTTATACAAATTCCAGTTAAATGATTTCAAGATCAACCTGCCTGTCTTATCTATCTATCTATCTATCTATCTATCTATCTATCTATCTATCTATCTATCTATCTATCTATCTATCTTAGATCTGTCTATATAGATCTATCTATCTGTCTATCTATCTATCTATCTATCTATCTATCTATCTATCTATCTATGCACCCATTCATCCATCTATCTCTTGTAGCCTAATATTTTTAAAAAATCAGAATAGCTTACATTGGAGAACCACACTAATGAAAGATGAAATGCAAGTAGTCCTGTGATAGACTGGGATGCCTGATACAGAAAAAGAAATTAAGGCCGGGTGCGGTGGCTCACACCTATAATCCCTGCACTTTGAGAGGCCGAGGCTGTCGGATCACCTGAGGTCAGGAGTTCAAGACCAATCTGACTAACATGGGGAAATCCCATCTCTACTAAAAATACAAAGTTACCTGGATATTACAGGACCTGGCCGGCAGTCCGCAATGCAATGGTGCTCCTTCTTGGCTCCCAGGCAGATCGACAGGTTGAGAAATAATAGACACACACAAGATAGTGAAAGCTGGGTCCAGGGGGATCACTGCCTTCTGGTTCCTTGATGCCACCAATGCACTGGATATACCAGCATTTATTTTTAAGTTTAGTAAGAGCAGGGGTAGGTTAGTGAGGGATTTAGGGTCATTTGATTATGAAGTGAGATGGTCACATTGGGATGAAGTAATTCTTTAACATAACATCTGTATGCAGAAGTACAGTATACAGAGAGAAGAATTTACAATATAGTGTGTGCATCAGTAATTTCTAACAGAGCCTTAAAACAGAAACACAGTCTTTCCATAACCTATAATTAGCAAGATATTAATCAGCAGTAACAGTTGCAGAAAAAATTGGTTACAAACAATCCATAGAAATAGGACGTGAAGCTAGACAACTAGTTAGACCAGAAATTTTCAAAAGGGAGTATGCCTTAACCCTAAAGAGGCCTAGAAGGGCTGTGGCAAGATGAGGGCGTTTATAGCCCTATCTCATCCATATGGACAGGCGCCCCTCATGCGTCTGTTTATAGGCTCTCCACAAGGGTTGCATTTCATTCCCAGAGCTATAAACATCTGCTTTTCTGGGATAGGAACCTTGGTGATGTGAAACTTCCCTGACTGCATATCCGTTCGTAGGTTCTCTGCAGGGGGAAGCACATCACGTGCTATTGGCTCATTCTGGCAGTCCAACCTGGCATTGTCTTTACACAATCCTGCATGCAATTTTGTATTTACAATAATCAGGAGCATTTCATCTTTTATTCCATAGCAATAGTTTCAAGGAGTCTCCCTACACCTGGGGGTGGTGGCATATGCCTGTAATCCCAGCTACTCAGGAGGCTGAGGTAGGAGCCTTGCTTGAACCCAAGATTATGGTGAGCTGAGATCGTGCCATTGCACTCCAGCCTGGGCAACAAGAGCGAAACTCCATCTCAAAAAAAGAAAAAGAAAAACAAATTAGACACCAAAGATTCGATTTTTTTTTTTTCTGTTAAGCTTTAGGTTTTGTCCATTCTGTCTTCTATGTGGTTTTGGCATGATTCATATGGCAAATGAATTATTTTAATGAAGCTTTATTTATGACTCACTCTGTATTTTAAATTCTATGTAATTTGATTAACAAATTTCATTTCACATATATGAAGTCCAGAGCTATCATTTGAGTACTTTGAAGAATTGTTTACTATTTTAAAGCTATATAACTCTTTTTCTCAAAGCTTAAAATTGAGGTTAGAGCCTCTGATGATTGGTCTGAAGCCAGGTTTGGGGGAAAATTTTTTTTCTAAAGTAATAGCTGCATAGAATTTGATAAATGTGATTAATATACATGTTTTAGCTATTTGAATTTTTCTTTTATTAATATTTTAAAATAGTTTTGACTGTATTATATGGATAAGTAGGAGGTATCACTTGGGATCTAAACACATACACATGCAAGGGTATCCTTTAAGAAATAAAGTACTGTAATAGATGTGGTGTTTTTGGTTCTTGTTGAAAGCTATAGAACTGATGAACTAAGTATACACACACGTAAATATACTATATGTAGGTATGTAAATATATATGCACGTACACACATTTTAAATAAGTCTTGGAGACCAAGCAGTGTCTCCTGCCTGTAGTCCCAGAACTTTGGGAGGCTGAGATAGAAGGACCACTGAGGCAAGGAGTTTAAGACCAACCTGGATGATATAGCAAGACCCTGTCTCCACAAAAAATAAAAGAAAATCAGCCTGATGGTGGCACGTGCCTGTAGTCCCAGCTACTCTGGAGGCTGAGGCAGGAAGATCCCTTGAATCCAGGAGTTTGAGGCTTTAGTGAGCTATGACTACACCACTGCACGTCAGCCTGGGTGTCAGAGCAAGACCCTGTCTCTGAGAATGAATAAATACCTACATACATCTCAGTTTGTTTTGTTTTGTTTTTGTTTGCTTGTTTGACATTGAGTCTCACCCTGTCGCCTAGGCTGGAGTACAATGGCACAATCTTGGCTCATTGCAACCTCTGCCTCCCAGGTTCAAGCGATTCTTCAGCCTCATCCTAATGAGTAGCTGGGTTTACAGGTGCATGCCACCATGCCTGGCTAATTTTTGTAGTTTTAGTAGAGACAGGGTTTCACCATGTTGGCCAGGCTGGTTTCACACTCCTGACCTCAGGTGATCCACCTGCCTCAGCCTCCCAAAGTGTTGGGATTACAGGCATGAACCATGTGCCTGTCCACATCTCAGTTTCTTATTTTTATTGAAGAGCAAAATGTACTTTTGCTTCATTTAATAAATGTACCTTCAAGGGTTTTAAAAATAGCCTTCTTCCTGTGTCATGATTTAGAAACTAGTGACAACTTCTGCAAGCATTGTTTTATTTAATCTTCACCATAAACTTGTAAAGTGGATATTACAATCTACATTTCACAGATGAGGAACTTGGACTTATTTAAGACATTTTTAGGGACCACATAACTGGTAATATGTAGAGAAGAAGTCAAGCCCAGGTCTGTGTGCCTTTTTACATTGTGATTTGACCCATTTGCTCTCTCTATGTCCTCTCTTTAAGAAAGGGACCACTTCTCCTTGATATAGACAATAGGACATTCTATGTAGGAGATGTTCATTAATGGTGAAAGAATCTGTAACTCTGACTTCTCAGCTACTAGAAAGGCTGGATACAGTATTGGTGAAGTCCTGAGAATCAGCTCCCTAAGTTTGCATCAGACTCCAGCACTTAGAAGTTACTTGACCTTGGGCAAGTCGTTTGAACTCTGGGCCCCCATTTTCAGAATAGTGGGAATGATAGTAATATCTGCCTCCAATAGTCATTGTAGGGATCAAACAGTCTATGCCTGCCTAGCACATACAGCAAGGCTCTCCAAATGTTTGCTGTGTATGTTATTATTATGTGTAGGGGATATCTTGCTAGACAGTGGTAATAGGGAGAAAGTTCCTTCCCAGGAGTCACATCACACAAGTGTCTCCTCCCTAAGGCTCCCCGTTGAAGCCTAAGGGATCTTTTCTTGAAATGGGAAACAGAGCCAACAGCGATGAGGTGGCTGACCTTCTTGCAGGGGAGAGGCTGCTGTTGTCATAGACCCAATGCAACTGCAGAGTTATCAAAGATACATCAGTTTCACCATTTTTCTTGCTGATAAAACTCCTGTGAAAACTCTTGCTTTCCTTGATTCTCTTACCTTCTGGTTCTCTTAATGCTAGAGTCACAAGAGCATTAGAACTGGAATTACACATCTTGGTCCTGTTCTCTTGACTATCAGTTGAGGAAAGAGGTCCAGAGAGGTAAAGTGATTGCCTGAAATCATGGAGATAAGTCGGGCAGACACAGAGCCGGAAGGATGGTTTCTGGCCTCAGAATTCAGAACCTTTTCCACATAACCATAATTGTAGAATGTCTTCCAGGAGAATGCAAGAAAGTGACTCTTCCTCGTCTTGCAGAGGCCCTTGGTATATTGCATAGGACTGAAGAATCTACTCCAGTAGGTTGGCCAGATTCCATGATGGGAGATTCAATCCATTTCATAAATTCCCCTGGTGATTTCTTAGATGCACTGTTCTTTCTGACTTCCCCTCCCTAGCAGCAATGCAGTGTTTCTTCAGGCTGCTTGGATTGCAGTCGTATTCTGCTCCAAGCTGCCTCTGGTGCTCTGGTAATCACTAGAACGGAACTCAGAGGCCAGCCTCTGAGTCTGCAGTACAGGTTAAACGTTAGAGAGGCTTTGCTTTCATTTCAGGTCTATCTGATGATTTTGGCCCAGTGTGTCAGTTTCATGTCAATACAATGAAGATATTACTTCTCAGAAGTGCAGTGGGAAGAAGCCAGATACAGATTGTGGAATAATCTAGAAAATACGGAAAATACGACTCTAGTGTGAAGTCATAATCCAGAAAGACTTTTTTCCATCCTGTTCATTGGCTGCAGGCCTGAAAGCTGTGCTGTTCCTTCTCAGTTCT
The DNA here is from genome assembly GCF_047675955.1 of Chlorocebus sabaeus. NCBI lineage: Eukaryota > Metazoa > Chordata > Mammalia > Primates > Cercopithecidae > Chlorocebus > Chlorocebus sabaeus. The sequence goes on from NC_132912.1 coordinate 37,637,583, forward strand.
GTATGATCTTTTGCTCTCTCTGTAGCTTTCCAGGATGTTCTAGAAATAAAGGGAAGTGGCCTTCTCATGTACCATTATGGACAACAGAGTGAGTTTGGGGGACATTGGGTCATCCTGAGGGATGGCACAGAGTAGAGAAGGCAGGGATGGGGCAGCTGATGTGCTGAAAACCATCTAGAGACATTCACAGTTTGTGGGACAGGCCAACCTGTCTAAGAAGCCATGGCGTCTTCCTCCATGACTCATTTCTACACATGTGTATGCACATTTTTCAAGGTAGAAAAGTAAACTTGCAAAAAGAAGTTTTTACTCAGGTGTTCAGTATTCTTTCTAATGAGTTCTTACTGGGGTTTAGAGCCAAGTGATAATGCAGCTATTTTCTTTAAAATAGTTTGAATTGTGTATCCACAAGTCCAAACCAGATTCTCTGGCTATGAATGCATGGTTTCTTTTTGTTGATGTTGTTTGTTTAATCCTGGTAGGACCTCTTCCGGGACAAAGCCACTTGATGTAGCCACGGGGAAGGTGACCCTAAAGCATGGCAGAGTGCAAATCTCATAGAGTGCCTCGAATTTCGAGCTTGAATCAGAATGGTCAGTATATCTAGGATTATGTTTAAACTTAGGAGGCAAATCTGTTTGTGGGCACCATTTTTTATTGGTTCCATGTTCTGTTGAATTCAGAACATGGCACATTGTAGGTGGGGAACACTTGTACTGAGTTTTCCTTTAAATATATCTATAGAGTAGTTAGAACTTTGATTTGTTCTGGGACCTGCTGTCAGTCCCTGCTTCCCTCCCTCCATCTGTTCATCCCTCCCTTCCCTCCTTCCCTCCCTCCTTCCTTCCTTCCCTGCCGCCCTGCCACCCCCTTCCTTTCCCCCTTCCCTCTTCTTTCCTCCTTCCCCCTTCTCCCTTCCCTTCCCTTCCCTTCCTTATTTTCTTTCATTTATCTCTCTCCCTACCCCCCACCACCACCTGCCCCACCTTTCTTCCTTGTTGCAGAGCTAATGCCTAGGCAGTATGCCCAGACTCAGCCTCTTTCTTTTTTGATTTTCTGTTTCTTTTTTTATTCATCTTTTTTGTTTGTTTGAAGTACTTCTTTTCTTAAAACCTTGTAGAAGACTGTAGGAACAGATCAGCAAACTGTTTTTGAACCACAAGCAATACCTATGAGTAGGCTGCTTACTGAAATAATTTCCTAGGGAGGGTTATATGTCCAGTGGTGTCGACTTTCTGAAACAGTCAACTAAGTAAGTGATACAGCATGTCCTTACACAGATGTGGGTGCTTTCCCTCCTGTAGGCAATTTGTTTTGGGAATAATCACCATTATTATTATTAAGTCCATTATTATTATTCAGTTAATGTAACTTTTTCAAAAAGATAGTATGCCTCTTTAAAAGGCGATTTAGAGTGGGAAGGTTTTCTTTTTCTTTACAAATATCACAGTGTCAAGAAGCGTAATATAAACTGCCAAATGGAGACTGTGTTCTGAAGAAACTACTTACTCAAGAAATATGCCTGAGTATTTCCACAGTATTGTTGCTCAGTCAGATGAACAGATGGCCTATGTGGCAATGAAACTTTTCAGGGTATATGTTTTAGACTCTTGTATTCTCTCTACTCAGTACTTCAATTAGTGTGTACATTTAATTTCCTTTTTTGGTAGCAAACAGCATTCACTTACTTGCATAAATTGTAGTTATTTTATTTTATTTATTTTTTTAAATTATTTTTTATTATTATACTTTAAGTTCTAGGGTACATGTGTATAACGTGCAGGTTTGTTACATATGTATACTTGTGCCATGTTGGTGTGCTGCACCCATCAACTCGTCAGCACCCATCAACTCATCATTTACATCAGGTATAACTCCCAATGCCATCCCTCCCCCCTCCGCCCTCCCCATGATAGGCCCCGGTGGGTGATGTTCCCCTTCCCGAGTCCAAGTGATCTCATTGTTCAGTTCCCACCTATGAGTGAGAACATGCGGTATTTGGTTTTCTGTTCTTGTGATAGTTTGCTAAGAATGATAGTTTCCAGCTGCATCCATGTCCCTACAAAGGACACAAACTCATCCTTTTTTATGGCTGCATAGTATTCCATGGTGTATATGTGCCACATTTTCTTAATCCAGTCTGTCACTGATGGACATTTGGGTTGATTCCAAGTCTTTGCTATTGTGAATAGTGCCGCAATAAACATACGTGTGCATGTGTCTTTATAGCAGCATGATTTATAATCCTTTGGGTATATACCCAGTAATGGGATGGCTGGGTCATATGGTAGATCCTTGAGGAATCGCCATACTGTTTTCCATAATGGTTAAACTGGTTTACAATCCCAATAAAACAATGATCATATGAACATGTCATTTGAGAATTTTTCATAATGTCTTTTTTGGAATGGCATCCTGTACATTGATTACAGAAAATCTTGTTATTTTGAACTGTATTTACTCAGCATACAGGTCCAATTGAAGTTCATCTTTTCTACTACTCTTAAAAATTGTGTGGTGAACATATGATAGATTAAAAAAAAAACTCAAGGCATTGCGAAACTTACCTAGGAAAATGAATATTTTTAAGTACTTGAAACCAGTGTGTCCAATGGCAGTAATGACCTTTTCACCTAAGTGGATGTGGCAGTGTCCCTCCCATAGGTTCAAGAGTCTACAAGTACTTGAAATAACTCCTTTTAAAAATATTTGATAACTCAGACTTTTAAATAATTTAGATTTGTTGTCTTCTAATTACTGTGAATGTAAAAGCTCTTAAATCTGTGTAAGAAAGTCACAGCACACCTCCAAGATGATCGGTGTTTTGTAGACGCCTTTAATTTTTTTTCCTCCTCTTCATTTACCTCTTTAAGATCTATGAGTGGCTGGGGACGGTGGCTCACACCTGTAATCCCAGCAATTTGGGAGGCCGAGGTGGGTGGATCACCTGAGGTCAGGAGTTCAAGACCAGCCTGGCCAACATGGTGAAAACCCTTCTCTACTAAAACTACAAAAATTAGCCAGGCGTGGTTGTGCGTGCCTGTAATCCCAGCTACTCAGGAGGCTGAGGCAGGAGAATCACTTGAACTTGGGATGTGGAGGTTGCGCTAAGCTGAGATCGCACCGTTAAACTCCAGCTTGGGCAACAAAAGTGAAACTCGGTCAAAAAAAAAAAAAAAAAAAAAAAAAAAAAAAAAAAAATCTATGAAAACAGCAGCACATTGGGAGGCTGAGGAGGGCAGATCACTTGAGGCCAGGAGTTTGACACCAGCCTGGCCAATGTGGCAAAATGCTGTCTCTACTAAAAAAAAAAAAAATTAGCCAGGTGTGGTGGAGCACACCTGTGGTCTCGCTACTCAGGAGGCTGAGGCAGAAGAATCACTTGAACCTGGAGGCAGAGGTTGCAGTGAGCCAAGATTGCTCCACTGCACTCCAGCCTTGGTGACAGAGCAAGGCTTCGTGTCAATTAAAAAAAAAAAAAAAATTCATGAGGACAGGAGTGGTCAGTGTTGCAGGTATCACATCTGGCTGTTTTCCCATCATCTCCTCTCCCAAAATGCAGTTGTTCCCCACTGATGTGGCCTCAGTGTGGGGGTCTAGTCTTTTGGACCCCTTGCTACTCCAAGTGTGGTCCTTAGACTAGCAGCAGCAGCAGCATCTCCTGGGAGCAGATTAGAAATCCCAGGCCCGCTGCATACCCACTGAATCAGAATGTGCATGGAAGCCAGATCCCCTGGTGGTGTATTTGCATATTTACCTGTTGCAGGCACTGGTCTAAGGAACTTTGTTTCACAAACCCAGGGTAACCTCACTGCCCCTTCTGTTCCCCAGTAGCATCAGTGTTGCCTCCATTGTAACACTGTCCCCGTATCAGGTAATGGTCCATTAACTTGTCTTTCTTTCCTAGCAAACTTAAAGCTCCATGAAGGTAGGGGTGGTACCCCTCCAGATGGGTTTCTAGAGCCTGGTAAAATCTTTGCTACGTTGTAGGTATTTGGTATCTTTGTCAGGGAGTCAAATTGTGTGCTATTTTCACAAGAGGAAAGATTAAGGAAAACAGCAGGTATTCCCTTCCCTTTAAAAAGTAAAAATGTTTCATTTTACAGATTGCTAAGTGTTTTAGATAGTTAACATAAGCACATGTATCCTAACAAAAAGCTTTTAAGAGTAGCAAATATGTATTCATTTCAAAGATAGAAATCAGCACCCAAAAGTTGCTGGGTGTGGTGGCTCACACCTGTAATCCCAGCACTTTGAGAGGACAAGAAGGGAGGATCACTTGAGATCAGAAGTTCAAGACCAGCCTGGCCAATATGGTGAAATCCTGTCTCTACTAAAAAAATATAAAAATTAGCCAGGCAAGGTGGTGCGTACCTGTAGTCCCAGCTACTCAGGAACCTGAGGCAGGAGAATCGTTTGAACTCAGGAGGCAGAGACGTTGCAGTGAGCTGAGATCATGCTAGTGCACTGCAGCCTAGGTGACAGAGCAAGATTCCATCTCCGCCCCCACCAAAGAAAAGAAATCAGCAACCAAAAACTAAAAGCAAAAAAAAAAAAAAGTTCTGATTGAATAGATAAAATCACAAGCAGAATTGGTGCCAAATTTTCAGTTTTGTTGTCACTTCTTTTCAGACAGGAAGTGGAAGACTCTTGATATGGTTTGGCTCTGTGTCTCCACCCAAATCTCATCTTGAATTGTAATCCCCACGTGTGGAGGGAGGGACCTGGTGGGAGGTGATTGGATCATGGGGGTGGTTCCCCCACACTGTTCTCATGATAGTGAGGGAGTACTCACAAGATCTGATGGTTTAAAAGTGGTACTTCTCTTTAGCACTCTCTCTCTCCTGCCACCATGTAAGACATGCCTTGCTTCCCTTTCACCTTCTGCCATGACTATAAGTTTCCTGAGGCCTTTTCAGCCATGAGAAACTGAGTCAATTAAACCTCTTTTGTTTATAAATTACCCAGTCTCAGGTGGTATTTTTTTTTTTTTTCTTTTTCTGAGATGGAATCTTGTTCTGCTATCCAGGCTGGAGTGCAGTGGCACAATCTTGACTCACTACAGCCTCTTCCTTCTGGGTTGAAGCAATTCTCCTGCCTCAGACTCCCGAGTAGCTGGGACTACAAGCATGTGCCACCATGCCTGGCTAATTTTCGTATTTTTAGTAGAGACAGGGTTTAGTAGAGACAGGCAAGTCTCAAACTCCTGACCTCACGTGATCCACCCACCTTGACCTTGCAAAGTGCTGGGATTGCAGGAATGGTATCTTTATAGCAGTGTGAGAAGGGACTAATACAACTCTCGTTTAAAATACAGATCATAGCAGAGTAAGATGTGTGGATGGTAACCAGAGACTTTCTCCCATTGTTGAAAATGTTCTGGCTGGGATTTGTCTTCACAGCTTCTCCAGCATTTTAAACATAGGAAGATGCTATTAATGGCCCCAACGTTGCAATGAGTAAACCACCTCCTGGAAAGAAACTGGCACTGTTTTGAGTTGAATGAACAGATTTCACTTCTTCACCCTTATTGATGACTTACATACACTTTTAAAAATGAGTCAATCCCCCATGTACACCTCGAGGAGCTGAGAATTGATATTGGGGGGTGGGGGATCCAAGAATGCCCAGCAACTGTGCACAAAAGCAGCCTCAGGACTCTCTAGGAGGGGTGTAGGTGTTTGCAGGGGTTTCAGAAGCATCGTAACACCATCCACTGACATTGCAGAGATGTGCTGCAGTCATTGGCATGAAAGTCACTTGTGAAGTAGATCATCATGATAGTCTAGATATTTCAGGTGGACTAAATGGAGCTCACACTTACTGGCAGTGTGAGTGGGGGACTCACTCTCTGCTGTGCTGGCTTCTAGAACAATGGTTTTCACTAGATAGACTGTGACTATTTCAAGATGTTACTAGCTTTCTGTTTCTTTCCTTCTGTTTTGTTTCCTTATTTTCTTCCTTGCCTTCTTTCTTTTTTCTTTTTCTTTTTTTTTTCTGATTTTTGGTTTTGAGACAGTTCTGTTACCCAGTTTAGAGTGCAATGGCCTGATCTGGACTCACTGCAGCCTTAAACTCCTGAGTTCAAGTGATCCTCCCACTTCAGCCTCCCAAGTAGCTGGGACTACAGGCATGTGCCACCATGCCTGGCTAATTACATTTTTTTTTTTTGTAGAGATGAGGTCTCACTATGCTACCCAGGCTGGTCTCAAACTCCTGGGCTCAAGCGATCCTCCTGTATCAACTTCCCAAAGTGCTGGGATCACAGGTATAACCCACTGCAGTCGGCCACCTTCTTTCTTTAAATCATTTAGATTGCATTTTTACATCTGCAGCTGTACTTCCTCACTTATTCACTCATTCACCAACCCCTTTAGGACTTGGCTTTTGACCAACCATTGTACTAAAACTGTTTCTTTAGAGACTGACAATTATTTGCTGACTTCTTCCTCCTTGTGTTAGTCTGTTCTCACACTGCTATAAAGAACTACCCTAGACTGAATCACTTATAGGAAAAGAGGTTTAATTGGCTCATGGTTCTGCAGGCTGTACTGGAAGCATAGAGGCTTCTGCTTCTGGGGATGCCTCAGGAAGCTTCCAATAATGGCAGAAGGAGAAACAAGGTGTCTCACATGGCAGGAGCAAGACAGCAAGTGAGGGAGGAGGTGCTGCCCACTTTTAACAATGAAATTTCATGAGAACTCAACTCACTATCATGAGAACGCCACCAGTGGCATGGTGCAAAACCATTCATGAGAAACATCCCGCCATGATCCAATCAGTTCCCACCAGGCCCCACCTCCAACTCTGGGGACCACAATCCATCAAGAGATTTGGTGGGGACACAGATCCAAACCATATCACTCCTGTTTCTTAGCTGGGGACATTTTTAAAAAATTGACACCACGTCTCCTTTGCTTTCCAAATGTCCATCTGTGGAATACCCCTTGATTTGTCTCTTACTTTAATTTGAAGGAAGTCCAGGGCAAAATCTCGAGCCTTGATGTCTCTCTAAGTCAGTGGTCTCCAAAGTGGGTAGGCAAGATGGTCCATTGGGGTGCAGAGAAAGTGTTAGCACTTCCACTTACAATTTGATCTTTTAGAATGAGGAGGAAGCTAAGAATCATGAGTGTTGTTTTGGATTGGCACTTGGTTTGTCAGGCAGACAGTCACAAGCCTGTGAGTCATTCCCAGAGACCAGTGGACCCACCAGGAATCCTTGCTCCTCTGCCTCAAGCTTAAGAAGACAGTGGCAGTTTGCATGTGGCTGATTAAGTGGATTTGTGGGTTATATGCCCTAGTGTTATCTAAGCCAACCTTCACAAAATATACCAGGAATTTAAGAAGATTCCTGGAAGGAAACCATGGCTTGAAGATCATATTAAAAATGCAAACACAAGCCCACAACAAGATAATGAAAGAGCTAAGATTTCTACTCTTGGGAGTTCTTTGTCGGTCATGTTACAAGGATAAAACAATTTAGTAGCAATACAAATACAAGTGAAATATTCAGTTTCATTGATCTCACTTAAAACACTCTCTTAATCACAACATTTTTCTAGTGAAAGCAAAAATGTGAATTGCATTGTTCCTAAGTAAAATACAATTTGTTTACATTGTTTCTTTGATCTAATTCTTTAAAGTTTTAAGACTGTGTAAGTTTTAAATTTACATAAGATATGAGTGCAGTGGTACCTCTGTTATAGTTTATAAATCAATGTATGTGTATTGGAGCTTTTGTACCTGAGGGTTTTGTACTAAAGGGAGTACATAGTTAACACAGTTTGGAGACTGTTGTTCTAGAGCAGTGGTCCCCAGTCTTCTTAGCACCAGGGATTGGCTACATGGATGACAGTTTTTCCACTGACTGGGGGAGGGGGAGGGGTGATTTCAGGATGATTTACATGCATTACATTTACTGTGTACTTTTTTCCTGCGACTAGATGGTACTACTTGGGGGTGATGGGAGACAGTGATGAATCATCAAGCATTAGATTCTCATAAGGAGCACACAACCTAGGTTCCTCTCATACACAGTTCACAACAGGGTTCACGCCCCTATGAGAATCTACTGCCACCAATGATCTGATAAGAGGTGGAACTCAGGCGGGAATGCTGACTGGCCTACTGCTTACCTTCCTGATGCATGGCCCGGTTCCATGGCCTGGTACTCCTGTTCTAGAGACTTGGCTCTGTACTTCTAGAACTTTGTAGATAAATACATTCTAGTGTCTGCTTGGTCCTGTGCATTTCAGCCAGTGAGCACACCTGCATGCCGTCTATCTCGGAATGTAGAGCTGGAGTGTCTGGTGGAAAAGGAACCACATCTCTGAGAGTGACACAGAGCTCCAAAATCCAGCCTGGGGAAAGGGCAGAGAGAGTCTGTGGAACCAGCTCCAGAACACTTTTATGTGCTTCTTGGTTTCTTGCACAGACTAGGGAGGCATTTGTTAATATGTCCCAGGCTGGGGCACTTGCAGGAGGTCACGACCACCTTAGCTCTGTATGCTGAAGCCCTCCTTCACTCACTCACATATGCTGCCATCCCCCTGTCCCATAACACAAGCTAGGATAAGCCCAGGGGAGGTCCCTGGACACATGCCCAGAATCCCTGGCTGGTTCTGTATGTGCCCGTATTGGGTTCCCAACCCAGTTCCAGCTTCAGGCTTGTGGGTCTCTCACTAGGAACCATGCCTCCAGTCCTTTGGTGGATCAACACCTGTTGCCTATGGTTCTGAATCTGACCTCTCCATCTACACCTCCAGCCTAGATCTACCCAGTTCTGGATTCAGATCGTTAGAAGCCCAAAAGACTCAAATTTTGCAGAGCACATTGCCTTTCTTCTTTATTTAAAGAACTAAATTAAGCATTTTAAACCATATAATAAATGTAAAGAGATCCAACAAAGTTCTCTTTCTGCCATTATTAGTATATCATGGCTATTTCAGAATGATCAAATAGGAGATTTTTTCTTTTCAAAAAGTCTCTTTCTTTTGTTGTCCTTATTGTGCTGCTAAGCCACCAGTTCTCGATTGGTTCACTCCCTCTTCCTGCTACAGATTGTCTCAGGGATTCAATTCATCAGACTTCTGGAGACCTAACTCCCACCCCAGTCAATGCCCCACAATGGGGAATGATGCTCAGCTGACATCCCTCACTCAGTCCCTCAACAATTATGCTCATTTTCCACCTTCCCCACACATGAAGTGCCCTCCTTGTTATCTTTGCTCTTGTCAATACCAGGGTCCCAGTTATCTACATAAAAAATCAAAGATGGAATTTCCACCTCTTCATCCAGTCAACAAATTGGTATTGAATGCTAACAGTAATATTGGCTAACATTTATTAAGCAAGCACAGCTGCCAGTCTTTATATTTGCATTATCTTACATCCTCAGAGCAACTCTGCAAGGAAGGTATTGTGATGGTCTACTCCTTTTTTTTTTTTTTTTTTTTTTTTTTGAGACAGCATCTTGCTCTGTTGCCCAGACTGGAGTAGAGTGGCACCATCATGGCTCACTGCAGCCTCGATCTCCTGACCCTAAGCGATCCTCCCACCTCAGCCTTCCAAGTGTCTGGGACCACAGGCATGCACCACCTTGCCATGCTAATTAAAAAAAAATGTTTTGTAGGTCTGGGCGTGGTGGCTCATGCCTGTAATCCAAGCACTTTGGGAGGCTGAGGTGGGTGGATCACCTGAGGTGGGGAGTGAAGACCAGCCTGACCAGCATGGAGAAACCCCATCTCTGCTAAAAATATAAAATTAGTGGGCCGTGGTGGCGCATGCCTGTAATCCCAGCTACTCTGGAGGCTGAGGCAGGAGAGTCACTTGAACCCAGGAAGCAGAGGTTGCAGTCAGCTGAGATCGCACCATTGCACTCCTGCCTGGGCAGTAAGAGCAAAACTCCATCTCAAAACAAACAAACAAACAAACAAACAAAAATGTTTTGTTGAGATGGAGTCTCCCTATGTTGCCCAGTCTGGTCTTGAACTTCTGGGCTCCAGCAATCCTCCTGTCTCAGCTTCCCAAAATGCTGGGATTACAAACATGAGCCGCTGCACCCAGACTGATGATTCACTTTTTTTTTTTGTTTTTGTGAGACAGAGTCTTGCTCTGTCACCCAGGCTGGAGTGCAGTGGCGCAATCTTGGCTCACACAAGCTCTGCCTCCCGGGTTCACGCCATTCTCCTGCCTTAGCCTCCTGAGTAGCTGGGACGACAGGCGCCTACCACCATGCCCAGCTAACTTTTTGTATTTTTAGTAGAGACGGGGTTTCACTGTGTTAGCCAGGATGGTCTCGATCTCCTGAACTCGTGATCTACCCACCTTGGCCTCCCAAAGTCCTGGGATTACAGGAGTGAGCAACCACACCCGGCCGTTGATTCACTTTTAACAGATGAGAAACCTGACCATTGCAGAGGTGAGGTAACTTCCACAGGGCCACCCAGGGAGTAAGCAACCTTGTGGAAATTACTTTACGTCTATGATGATTTGCAACAGTTCAGTTTGACTTTAGAGACCACAAGCTAAAGCTCTACACTCGATTGACTGTTTGTTTTCAGGTACTGTATGAACATGGTGGGTAGAGACAAATAACACATGAGCCCTGCGCTGGGCAATGTGCAGTCTAGTGGGTCCCCAGAGACATGAGCAGAAGACAATAGGCCTTTAAGAAGTTTCATGTGCCTCAAGGACATAGGGAAGTGTGCCCACCCCAGGGAAGGGGCTTTCACTGAGAAACTCTTTTGAACTGAGCCTCAAAGAGTAAGAAACAATTGGCTGGGTGGGTGTGGGAGAGTGAGGAGTCCTTGGAAGGAGCCTGAGTGAGGCTGGGGGTTGGAACAGCATGGTATGTATGAGCAGGGAACAGTGTCGTGGCTGACGCAGGATGAAGGGAGCATTCCTCATCTGTTTCCACTTCCTGGATCTGCAGTTACAGAGTCCTACATAGCATACTTTATGTCTTTTCCTTCCTTTCCTTTTCTTCTTCTGAATTCCTGCGATGGGCCCCCTGGCCTTATCCCAGGACAATTGCAGCAGCCTTTTCTCTCCACTTCTTCTCATCTATCACGTATTAGTTAAGCCAATTTAATCATTTAGCTTTCTTTGATCATCTTGCTCTCTCCATTAAAGAGCGGCTCTCTGTTGCCTATGGAATGTGGTCAGACCATTGAGTCCAGCACTCCAGGCCTTCTGTATTTGGGGGTCAGTCTGCGTTTCCTGCTGGATCTTTCATGACATGTCTATCTCTTCCCACTGGAGCAAACAAAAAGAATTTTCTCCTCTTTCTACTACTCTTTTCCCTGTACCCTTTTCTTTCCCTACCTGTCAAAAACCTTGACCATCTCTCAAGCTCACTCCAGCATTACCCAAACATGAATCTTTCTGGACCAGACCAGTCATAATCGTCTCTACATGCTCTTAGATGCCTTCACTGTTATGGGGGACCGTGGGCTGCACTACCCTTGTCATAGTTCACACTCCTTAAAGCGAGAGGTCGGGTGTCTTCTCTGGATCCATCTCCATGAGCTGCCACCAAGATAGGTCAGAGATTCAGGGAGGGGCTTTGAGTTTCAAAAGCGCCTGTAACCTCCTAGATGCCCTGGCTAAGGTGGAATCCTTTAGAAAAGTGTCTGCTCTGAGCCAGGGTGGAATCCTTTAGAAAAGTGTCTAAGCTTTTTCGCTTGGCCTCACCTTTGGTGTTTTTCTTTCAGCAGAAAACCCAATGATCCCATCTCCTCTGGGGAGGAAAATATTGCTCTATGGTACCTCACAGGGCCTTTGGGCACAGTGAAAATTCCCTGGTGAGGGGTTTCCTAAAGGTTTAGTCATTCAAACCTGGCTGTATGAGCCAGATTTCTCCGGTCTCAAGATAATTATTAAGGCTACGGTTTGCTTATCAACACCATCTGTAGCTAATTTGACTAATGGATGTTTAGGAATTGGGCATCTAGGCTGTACCAATGTATTCATACTAAAATATGCTTTTTCTTCTGTCTGCCGTTCTTTCTTCCCTCCCTCCCTCCTTTCCTTCTCTCTCCTTCCTTCCTTCATTCCCTCTCTCCTTCCTTCTTTCCTTCCCTCTCTCCTTCCTTCCTTCCTTACCTCCCACCCTCCGTCCCCCTCTCTCCTTCTTTCCTTCCCTCCTTCCCTCCTTCCCTTCTTCCCTCTTTCCCTCCTTCCCTCCCTCTCTCCCTCCTTCCTTCCTTTTCTTCCCTCTCTCCTTCCTTCCCCCTCTCCTTCCCTCCTTCCCTCCCTCCCTCCCTCCTTCCCTCCTTCCTTCCTTCCTTCCTTCCTTCCTTCCTTCCTTCCTTCCTTCCTTCCTTCCTTCCTTCCTTCCTTCCTTCCTCCATCCCTCCCTTCCTGCCTCCCTTCCTTCCTCCCTTCCTCCTCCCTCCTCCCTCCTCCCTTCCTTTCTTTTCTTTTTTCCTTCTTTTTCTTCTTTTTTTGATATAGCTTTAATGGGAGACTGGAGCCTGCTGTTTTTGGCAGCTGGTCTTCCAGGTTACAGTATTTGGTGTACAAAGCTAGTGACTCTGCAATTGTTGAATTAGCTACAGTTTAACTCCTCTGAGAACTAGGTTTCAGATGAGAGTGAAATGTGTACTTTATATGCAGAAGTATTACTGTTCAAACAAGACATATTAACCAGAACAAGCTTCACATTGTACTTAAAAAATGGACTGTAAATCATAAAAGATTGTACCATTTAAGCCCCACTAGAAAGAAATAGAAAAGCAAAAGTCATGGAGAACCACATCCTGTTCTTATGGGCACCAGCCTAAGAAGAATGCAGGAGTTCATGGAGAGGGTCCCATGGGGGACCCCAGGAATGGCCAATGGTGGGAAATTAGGTTCTAGGAAATTTGTGAATTGTTTTGAAAAGTATCTTTTTTTACCTGGAGAAATTGAACAACTGACATTAGCTAACATGTATTTATTATTGTATTGAATGGCCAACATTCTATAGGGACACTGTGCTTAATTTTATTTTTTATTTTCATAGGTTTTGGAGAACAGGTGGTGTTTGGCTACATGAATAAGTTCTTTAGTGGTGATTTCTGAAATTTTGGTGCAGCCATCATCTGAGCAGTGTACACTGTACCCAATGTGTAGTCTTTTATCCCTTACCCGCCCCCACCTTTTCCCCCAGGTCCCCAAAGTCCATTGTGTCAATGTTATGCCTTTACATCCTCATAGCTTAGCTCCCACTTATGAGTGAGAACATATGATGTTTGGTTTTCCACTCCTGAGTTACTTCACTTAGTATGATCATCTCCATATTTATTTATGTTGCTGCAAATGCCATTATTTCATTCTTTTTTGTGGCTGAGTAGTATTCCATGTTTTGTGTGTGTGTGTGTGTGTATGTGTGTGTATATATAATCACAATTTCTTTTTTTTTTTTAATTTATTTATTATTATTAAACTTCAAGTTGTAGGGTACATGTGCACAACGTGCAGGTTTGCTACATATGTATACTTGTGCCATGTTGGTGTGCTGCACCCATCAACTCGTCATTTACATCAGGTATAACTCCCAATGCAATCCCTCCCCCCTCCCCCCTCCCCATGATAGGCCCCGGTGTGTGATGTTCCCCTTCCCGAGTCCAAGTGATCTCATTGTTCAGTTCCCACCTACAAGTGAGAACATGTGGTGTTTGGTTTTCTGTTCTTGTGATAGTTTGCTAAGAATGATGGTTTCCAGCTGCATCCATGTCCCTACAAAGGACACAAACTCATCCTTTTTTATGGCTGCATAGTATTCCATGGTGTATATGTGCCACATTTTCTTAATCCAATCTGTCACTGATGGACATTTGGGTTGATTCCAAGTCTTTGCTATTGTGAATAGTGCTGCAATAAACATACGTGTGCATGTGTCTTTATAGCAGCATAATTTATAATCCTTTGGGTATATACCTAGTAATGGGATGGCTGGGTCATATGGTACATCTAGTTCTAGATCCTTGAGGAATCGCCATACTGTTTTCCCTAATGGTTGAACTAGTTTACAATCCCACCAACAGTGTAAAAGTGTTCCTATTCATTTCCACCAGCAATATAAAAGTGTTCCCTTTTCATCACATCCCCATCAACATCTATTGTTTTTTGATTCTTTGATTATGGCCATTCTTGCAGGAGTGAGGTGGTATCTCATTATGGTTGTGGTTTACATTTCCCTGATCATTAGTGATACTGAGCATTTTTTTTTCATATGTTTGTTGGTCATTTGTATATCTTCTTTTGAGAATTGTCTACTCATGTACTTAGCCCACTTTTTGATGGGATTTTTTTTTTTCTCACTGATTTGAATTCCTTGTAGATTCAAGTCCTTTGTCAGATGTATAGATGGTGAAGATTTTATTCCACTCTGAGCGTTGTTTGTTTACTCTGTTGATTATTTCTTATTTCTGCTGTGCAGAAACTTTTTAGTTTAATTAAGCCCCATCTATTATTTATTTTATTTATTTTTTTGCATTTGCTCTTGAGTTCTTGGTCATGAAGTCTTTACCTAAGCCAATGTCTAGAAGGGTTTTTTCAATGTTACTTTCTAGAATTTTTATGGTTTCTGGTCTCAGATTTAAGTCCTTTATCCATCTTGAGTTGATTTTTGTATAAGGTGAGAGATGAGGATCCAGTTTTGTTCTTCTACATGTGGCAAGCCAATTATCCCAGCACATTTTTTGAATAGGATGTCCTTTCCCCACTTTATATTTTTGTTTGCTTTGTCGAAGATCAGTGGCTATAAGTATTTGGTTTTATTTCTGGTTTCTGTGTTCTGTTTCACTGGTCTATATGCCTTTTTTTTTTTTTTTTTTTTTTTTTTTTTACCAGTACTATGCTGTTTTGGTGGCTATGGCCTTATAGTATTGTTTGAAGTCAGGTAATGTGACGCCTTCAGATTTATTCTATTTTCTTAGTCTTGCTTTGACTATTTGGAGTCTTTTTTTGTTCCATATGAATTTTAGGATTGTTTTTCTAGTTCAGTGAATAATGATGGTGGTATTTTGATGAGAATTGCATACTTTTAGCAGTATGGTCATTTTCATAATATTGACTCTACCTATCCATGAGCATGGGCATGTTTCCATTTGTTTGTGTCATCTATAATTTCTTTCAGCAGTGTTTTGTAGTTTTCCTTTTAGAGATCTTTCACCTCCTTGTTTAGGTATATTCTCAAGTATTTTATTTTATTTTATTTTATTTTATTTTATTTTGCAGCTATTGTAAAAGTGGTTGAGTTTATGATTTGATTCTCAGCTTGGTTACTGTTGGTGTATAGCAGAGCTACTGATTTATGTACATTAATTTTGAGTCCTGAAATTTTGCTGAATTTATTTATCAGCAGTGTGCTTTTTAAGTCCTTGAAGAATTAGAACCATAATCCATCTCTTTTACTTTATACTGAAGACAATGAGTCCCAGAGAAATTAAACACCCACTGTTTACCATGAATGATTGGCTGAACTAGGATCAGCACATGGTGCTCCAGGACACAGAAGTCCTAGATGAAATTTTAAGTCGGACAAAAACAATTTTTAGCTGGGTACAGTGGCTCCACCTGTAATCCCAGCACTTTGGGAGGTCAAAGCTGGAGGATCACGAGCCCAGGAGTTCAACACCAGCCCTGGCAACATGGCAAGACTCCCATCTGTGACAGAGTGAGACCCTGTCTCAAAAACAAAAAACAAAACAACTCCAACAATTTCTTATCAGGGGAAGATTATCTAGTATTGGAATGAGGATCTATAGTGTCTTGTCTGGAGAACTTGGAAAATACGTCTGTACAGGGACTGCTGTAGCTCTATCTAGAGAAGGCAATAGAAGGGTTGATTTCTCAAGCTCCTCTGCTGGAATGGTTCCAATGATATGATTTTGGTTTTTCCTTAGTGTGTGATGTAAGAGAAATTGTCCTGGCAAACATATGGTTTGATACTCGTCATTCTTAAAATAGCATATCCTATTTTTAGTCAGCTACGTTTTAGGATAAACAGCAAAGATGATACCTTTTTTCCTGATAGGAAAATCCCTTAAATTTGATCAGACATTGTCAACAAGTGAACTGGATTGAGTGTCCCTGTGTTTTCCTACTACACTCTGTGATTTGGCCTTGCTCATTCAGGTAGCATTTCACCTTTGAGGTTTCTTTGGTTTAGGCTACAGGAAGGAGTAGAGTATATAGGTCAGGGTCCGCTTGCAGAAAGCAGAAATGATTTCAGGTGGTTTAAGCACAGGATGATGACAATTTCAGGTGCTGAGGCAGACAATGAAAGACTGGGAAGGAGACTCACTCCATGCTGAGGTTCCAGGAATGATCTTCAAGGTGATTCTGGAGGAGGCTGGGCATGGTGCCTCACACCTGTAATCCCAACACTCTGGGAGGCCGAAGTGGGCAGATCATCTGATGTCAGGGGTTCGAGACCAGCCTGGTCAACATGGTGAAACCCCTGTCTCTACTAAAAATACAAAAATTAGCCAGTCGTGATGGCACATGTCTTCAATCCCAGCTACTCAGGAAGCTGAGGCAGGAGAATCACTTGCACCTGGGAGGCGGAGGTTGCAGTGAGCTGCGATCACACCATTGCACTTCAACCTGGGCAAAAAGAGTGAAACTCCATGTCAAAAAAAAAAAAAAAAAAAAAAAAAAAAAAAAAAAAAAAAAAAGATGGTTCTAGGAGAGATTCCCCTTTTGCTAAAGCCAGGAGCTTGAGGAATTATCAGAATGTGGGGAGTCAGTAAGATGCTGCCGGCTTGTGGAATACACCTTCCCCCGATTCTAGACTCTTGAACTCAGGCCTCTCCATGGGGCCTTTGCAACTGAGGTGGGGTGATTGATCCAGGCCTGTCTTGAATATCTTGATTTTATCTTTGCATTTGTATTTTGCAAGTCAAGTCCAATGTGCATGCTCTGGTTCGTAATTCCTCTGTGCATAGGCAGTTCTGTCCCCTACCTCTTGACCACGTTTCCAGGGTGAGTATTCAGTTGCCCACTTTCTGGTCCCACCCAGTGACCACTGCCACCTGAGGAAGCATGACATTAGATAGCAAATTTTAAAAATACCATGACAGGCCAATAAGAGACCACAGAAGAAAGGGGGAAGTATTTCCTCCTGGTTTTTGAACAAGGTACCTGGCATTTTTGTTTTACACTGGGCTGTGAAAGCTGTGTAGTCAACTCTGAATGCATCTCATTGCTTTCTGACTGTGAGTTGCAGTTTCTGCCTTCTCTCCTTTCCAGGGCTAAGTCTCTGCTTGGGGGAGAGTCAGACCACACATGGAACCAAGCTACAGGGGAGTCTGAGAATGGAGTTGTTAGGGTTTGGTCTTCTTGCAAGCAGTAAGACACCCTAAAAGGGTGGAGATGAGAGAGCCCATCAATTCTAAAAAGGGACATAGCCCAGGAAGACCCAAGAAGGGGAAGTAGGAAGTGAGAAGAGTGTGGGGGTTTGGAGGAGGAGTTGAGTTTTTCCCCCTTTAAAAGAAAATCTTTACACAAAATAAATATAACAGAATTTATTTGAGCATTAAAGGATTCATGAATTGGGCAGCACTCACAGCCAGAAGAGGTTCAGAGATCTAGGCTTTAGCAGTATGAGCAGTGGGTTTCTATAGGCTGAACTTGGAAGCAAAGTAAGGCATTTACTTGATTGGCTCCAGCTAGGGGTTTGTCTTATTTGGGCATAATCTGGTGGGAAGTCCCCAGTTAGAGGTTAGTTGGCAGTTTCTGATTGGTTAGGCTTACATTTCACTTTACAGTTTACATTGGGCTTCAGTTTGCTTACCTAGGAACCCAAGGTGCTAGAGCTATCTCAGCCTAGCGGCATCCCAGTTAAATATTTTTAACACCCCAAATCTCTTAGTTTGAGCTACCCCTAGGTACTGATTTCTAGGGAGTGTCCATCTGAAACCTGTAGATGAGATGTGTTCACACTTAGGGAGCAGTAGAGGAGCTTGTTTAAAATCAAGGTTTCTGGTTCCCTACCCTCAAAGAGTTGGATGTTGAAATCCCATGGTGGAGTCTAGAATTTAAATAGGTAGATTCCTCTGGAGACACTATGTTCACTGTGCTTCTGATCACTTGCTAGTATCTAGTCCTCCTGGCCTCCTGTCCACCTGTCCCACCCACATTTTTTTAGACCTGGTAATTTTTTTTTCCTTTTTCTGCATTTTTCTTGTGGCTGTTTTAGGTGTCTTTATCAATATTACCACTGGTTTAGAGATTGAAAGCAAAGTTCCTCTCTTTGCTTTGAACACTCTAGTGAAACATAGGATACTGAAGGTAAATCCTAAGATGAAGCTGTTAAGTTATCTCTGGAGCTCAGGGTCTAAATCCTCCAACATTATTGATGAATGCACTTGGTGCTGACATGTTTTCTGTTATTGTTTGATAACGATGCCAACACCAACACTTTATGTCCAGGTAACTGTCTCTGAATGTTCTGATGGTAAAGTACACCTTCAAAGCACCCATCAGTGGGGATGGAAAATAAAAAATACACAGCTCCTGCCCTGTAGTAATTTGTGGCCTTGTGAGAAAGCTTAGCACTTCTGCCTCACTAGGTTTAAGCAGTTGGAGGAGCAGTATCTATTTGGAAAGAACAAAAATGCTTTTGAAAACTGCACTTGGGCTGTATGGTGGCTGCTCTTTGATTTCCTGAATGCAAGGTGTTGAGCCAAACACGTAATGCCCTCCATGGTGGGGGAAGCATCCATCACCCCCTTGGGAACTGAACTCAGCTATGATGTTTGCACTTAAGAAACTTGATATTGAACCTCCAGAAATTGAGGCCACGACCTTCTTGAGGCACTATCTTGTGGTTCAGCTCTGCCTGCCCAGGGTTGTTGGCCTTCTGGGCTATTTCCTCACTGACTCCTACAGACACGCTGACCATCTGGAAGCTAAAGGATTTTCCTTCCTGAGAGGTTCCTCAGTCAATGAGGTGGTGGCTCTGAGGCCCCTACCAAGTAAGGAATGGCTGGGATTAGATCCTAAGCAGAGGCACGTGCCTTTTCATAGAGGGGCATGACCATGGCCCAGGTGTTCCCTCATTGAGGGCGTTGCAGGGAGCCAGTTCCTTCCTGTGGATTGTAGCCTTCCTGACTTTAAATCCTTGCTTCATTCATCTCCTTAACCAATTCTTCTGTGCTGGTCTCCTGGGCCACCCATAGGGCTGTCTTCACTTCCTACCATCAGCTGTTCACTCTATCCAACGATGAAAGAGCCCCGTATTTGCTGAAGTGAGCTTCTTCCTTTATTTATGCTCTCACTGGACCTCTGGGAGGTGTACTTTACCATCAGAACACTTGGAGACAGTTACCTGGACATAAAGTGTTGGTGTAGGCCTCGTTATCAAACAATAACAGAAAACCTGTCAGCACCAAGTGCATCTATCCTTGTGCTAGATGAGATAGGGAAGAAATACAGTCCTGTCTTTGAAGAGCTGACATTAGGATGGGCGATGCCGTGAAACGCACTCATTTGTAAGTTACAGACGTCCTCCTATGCAAGCACTCTAGTCACCTTTCTTTGGTAAAGGATAATCGCTTATTAGCTTCAGAAGGAACTCATTCATGCCTTGATTTTCAGTGTTGCCACAGGAGAGCAATAGCAGAACCTGGGTCCTTGCTGTGAAAATGAAAATACTTAAGGATGTTCCATTACTTTTCTGTTATTTATGTGCATCCATGGTAGGACATCATGGCAGAGCAGCTGCTCAGAGCGGGTGATTATGTGTGGGTTCCCACTTCACCCTGGGATTGTTTCATTTCCTGCAGCTGTTCTCTAGCATGGCAAAATTTGAACAATGTCGATAATCTTCCCATAAGGGGCTCTCAAGATATATCAGTTTGTGCTGTCTAGTTCAAAGTACTGTTTCTTGAGTACTTACTATTTGCTGGGCAACATTTTCCATATCTCAACAAGCAATCTCATTTTCAAAGAAAAATGGATTCTGTTTTGGGTCACACCATTTCCTGAAGACTCAGGACACCCCACTGAGAGATTTAAAATCCCTGGGTGCTCTTTCCAAATTTGCCAAAGTCTGACAAGATGCTTGTCATAGAGCATCACTGGTAATGCTGTCTGGGCTGTAAGGATGCAGAAAGGACCAAAGGTCTGAAGGGAAGAAAAGGGGTCTGTACTAGTGGATTCCTGGAAAAGCCTTTACTTTGAGGTTGTCCATTGAACTTGTGTAGCCTGGAGAGGTGGAAGGAAAATTAAACCAACGCTGGTCAACGGTTTAATGTGTGTCTTGCAAATAACATGGTGCTGACTCTATGTGCAATGACTGAATATAACAAATCTATTTTTATGAGGCTTACAAAGACCAAGATATCTTGATATGTGTGATGTGATGTAATCGCTGCTTATTATTATTATTATTATTTTATTTTTGAGACAGAGTCTAGCTCTGTCAGCCCTGAGCTGGAGGGCAGTGGTATGATCTTGGCTCACGGCAACCTCCGCCTCCTGAGTTCAAGTGATTCTCCTGTCTCAGCCTCCTGAGTAACTGAGATTACAGGCACACATCACTGTGCCCAGCTAATTTTTGTATTTTTAGTAGAGATGGAGTCTTGCAATGTTGGTCAGGCTGGTCTCAAACTTACGACCTCAGATGATCCACCCCCCTCAGCCTCCCAAAGTGCTGGGATTACAGGCATGATACACTAAGCCTGGCCTGTAACTGCTTGTTTTTGTTTCCTAATACATTTCCTGCAGTGACCTCAAGCTCAGCATGTCTGCATTCCCGATTCCTCATCCCCGCCCAGACTGGCTCTGCCTGCTGCATCCTGCTGGGACGCCAGTTGTGCAGTGTCTGAAGCCTGGAAGCTGGGCCTCCTACCAGGTCACCCCCTGCCTCCCACCCTGACCCGTGCATGCCTGTCTTTGATCATTACATCATATGGCTTCAGCCTCTGAAATGTGACTTGTGTGTCATTACTTCTCCAGAACCCATGGCCACTATCACCTTTTACTTATGCTGTTGTAATAGGTCCTTACCTGGCCATCTCACCCACCTTCCTCCACTCCATCCTGCACTATTTGACAGAGTAGAACCTCGGGGTCAGAACATGGCTCCAGGACATCCATGAGACGAGTGTAGAAGGCAGTCAGCCCATGGCTGGATTAGCACCTGCTGGGGATCATTCTTCCCTCTTTCCTGCTTGATCTGTTCCTCTCGTCACATACCTCCCTTAGTACA
This sequence comes from Chlorocebus sabaeus, assembly GCF_047675955.1. Taxonomy (NCBI): domain Eukaryota; kingdom Metazoa; phylum Chordata; class Mammalia; order Primates; family Cercopithecidae; genus Chlorocebus; species Chlorocebus sabaeus. Next base: position 37,658,788 of record NC_132912.1, read on the forward strand.
ACTCTTTATTGGTCTCGCTTTTTCTCCAGGATAAGGAGCAAACTCCCTAACTTCACACCTCAAACCAGCCATGAAGGGGCCTGATATGATCTTTGTCATTTCATCTTTCCGCCATCTCCAACCCTGAAACACACCCGTCACACTCTGTGACTTAATACATCTTACCATTCCTTGGAAATGCTGTGTACCCAGAGGACTCTGGGACTTTGTAGCACCTGCCTGAGCTGAGGATGCTTTTATCTACCAGAAAAAATCCATGCCTGCTTCATAAGCAGCCACTGTGCCAGTGGCCATATCCCTAGGCAGGTCTGGCCCATTCCTTCCCTGGACTGCAGACTGTACCTCTGTCACACTGTGATGGCTCATGTCACCTCCCATCATAAATACTTATTTACCTGTCTGTGTCTCAGACAGAAGTGAGCCTCCAGAGGCCTGAGACCCATCCTTATGTATCTCTGTAATTCCTAGCACCCAACCAAGCCTGTGTCTGGTACAGAATAGTTACTCATTGTGAATGAATGTCATAACACAGGCAATGCAGGGAGATGGGGGTTGCATAAACAATTCAGGTACAAATCCCAAGGATGGTGGAAGTTGGCACAGGAAGTGGTACAAGTGCAAGCGTCTTTAAATCTGATGGGCGTTAATAAGGAATCTGATAAACAGAGAAAAATATAGTGAATCTGACTTCTTAGCAAAAGTGTTTGGCAGTGCTGGCCTGTGGGAAGCTGAACTTCTGCCTCACCCAAGACGCCATCAGGGTGTCTGGCTTCTCTGGAGAACTTTCCAGAAGTACTTATTTGATGCTATTCAGAGTCTCAGAAACTTGAGGGACACTTTTAATTATCTCCAGTTGACTCATTCCCAAGAATAGTAGTAATTTACCACCTGCAAGTGATATTTTGAACATTTCTAGGGTGTTGCTTCAAATGTTTCAGGTTCTAGTTGACTTTGGAACATATATCCATCATCTGTCATGTGCCTAGGGTATATGATTCCCTATAGTTGCCTGGATCTCCAAAAATAGGGAGTGACTACATCGGTAATATGAGCCATCTTTACAATTAATTAACTAAAGCACCCTTTCCCTCAAGACTAGTGTGCCATGGAACCTCACTTTGGGAAACGCAGATCCAGTGCAATACTTTGAGTCTTGCGCTGTCACCCAGGCTGGAGTGCAGTGGCACAATCTCGGCTCACTGCAGCCTCTGCCTCCTAGGTTCAAGCGATTCTTCTGCGTTAGCCTCCCAAGTAGCTGGGACTACAGGTGCCTGCCACCACGCCCGGCTAATTGTTTGTATTTTTAGTAGAGATGGGATTTCACCATGTTATATATAGGATGATCTCAATCTCCTGACCTCATGATCCGCCTGCCTCGGCCTCCTGAAGTGCTGGGATTACAGGCGTGAGCCACCACGCCCGGCCCCAGTGCAATACTTTTATTTCACAGAGAAGATAATAGGCCTGACCCAATGAAGGCCATGAGACTTGGAAGGTCTGGCTTCTAGGTCAGGGCACCTCCCTGTGAACCGTATGGCTTCTAATGTTTAGCGTGATGGTAGAAAGAAACCATTCAAGTGTGTGTGTGTGTGTGTGTGTGTGTGTGTGTGAAAGAGAGAGACAGACACACATATATACACCCCTTAGCCAGAACTTTACTGCTGTGGCAGGTAGTATTTGCATTCGTGCCATCTTCCAAAAGCATTCAGCCCACCTGGCTGCCCACCTCTGCCTAGCACCTGGTGATTCCAGGTCACTCAAGGACCTACTCTGACCCTTGGTGGCTCATCCCCACCCTCTGTTCTGTGATCCAAGCAGAACTTCCTGCAGTAGTTTCTGACCACTGACTTCAGAGAGATAATGCAAAACAGTTCTCAGGAGTGCGCAGGTGATGGTGGGGGAGGAAGGAGGGGAGCCCTGGGGGCTACGGTGCTACTGGCAGCCCCAGAGCACACCGGCTGCATGACTCAGCTCTGCCTTGACTCTGGGCTGCCCTTGGACATGGCCATTGGATTCCACTTCACTCTCTCTCCCTTTGGCAAGGAGCCCTTAGAAACAAGAGTTATTAGGAAACCAAAAGTAAATAGCTCAGCCTCTCCCCAGGGCCTGTGGAGCCTGTTGCCCTGGGTGGAAGTGGTTGGTGCCAGCAACTGCTCAGATGATCTGCAGAGCACATTCTGGAGTGGAGGGGGCTGAGAGCCACGGGGCAGAATTTGGCAGCGAAAGAAGCATTGCAAAGGTCATCATAGGCCTGACTTCTAGGGGCATATCATCAGATCAAGGTCAGAGAAAAGGCAAAATTGCAAGCCCCTTCCTCATGCCGGATTTTCCCCTGCTATTCCTAGAAGAGGAAGAAGACCTTTGCAGAGAGAGAAATTTGGTCCTAGATGGACATGGAAGTCGCATACTTCTCTCCTGGTGCAGCTTGGGGAAGTCAGTCTTCTTCTTTGAGCGTGTGTGTCATCAACTGCATAATGAACAGCTGGAATCATATGTTTTTCAAAACACCTAGAGACCTGAAATTTCCATGATTTTGTTGACAGCATAAAATTCGAATACCTTTTGTTGTTAGTATTGGTGTATTTTTAAAAGTCCCTCAAATTAGTGTAGTCTTGGTACATGGTCTTATAAAGCAAACACATGACAGGGATCCATTTTTGGAGACTGTATCTTTAGGGAATATGTTTGCTAAATAGAATGAGTGTCCTTATCTCTGCCTCAAGACCTGACTAGATAGTGCATGGGATGGTGCCTCTGTCCCTCAATCATTGGCAGGAATAAAGGTAGTTGAAGCCAAAGACTGAACCTTCACTTTGCCCTACAGTTCAGGGCTAATTAATTCCAACCTTGTCCAAGAACTCAATTTGTAGTATCCTTAAGCTCTTCTTCTAACAACCTCAAGGCTCCAGGAAACTTTTTTTTTAAAAAGAAAGCTCTTTTCCACAAACAGAAGTTTAGGAATCCATATCCAGAATTTCCACCTTCTAAATTGGCACCTCAGTGTGATCGATGGCTCCCTAAAATGGGTATCTGTTTTTGCTCACAACAGCAGCACAGTAATGGTAATATCACAACCTGTGGCATTACACAAGAAGACTGTGACAAGCCGTTAAGAAAAAATAGGCCAGCGTTATTGAAAATCCTGATTGCATTTCCATCATTTGAAATATGTGAAGCAGCCTTGTAAACTACAAACATTTTCCTTTCGCTTTTTTTTTTTTTGGTTTGTTTTTTTTTTTTTTTGAGATGAAGTCTCATTTTGTCACCCAGGCTGGAATGCAGTGGCACTATCTTGGCTCACTGCAACCTCCGCCTCCTGGGTTTAAGCGATCCTCCTGCCTCAGCCTCCCAAGTAGCTGGGATTACAGGCATGTGCCACCACGCCCAGCTAATTTTTTTGTATTTTTAGTAGAGATGGGGTTTCTCTGTGTTGGCCAGGCTGGTCTCGAATTCCTGACATCAAGTGATCTGCCCTCCTTCGCCTCCCAAAGTGCTGGGATTATAGGCGTGAACCACCATGCTGGTCTCTGTTGGCTCTTATTCTTCCAAAAGGACTGGCTATGTCTTGATTATTTTAAAAAAAAAAATCAACAAAAACATTAAAAAGTAAATGAAATGAAGAGCCATGAAAGGCCTGGTAAGATGTAAGGCTCTCTTGCCTGAACTGTACTGAAGCTGAAGGCATAAATTATATGTATTTTGTTTCACTGTTATTTCTGTTTTCTGTTTGTGTATGTGTTTCTACTTGCAATGCTGTGGAATCATTGACTCATAAGAACGTCAGATGAAAGGGTCCTGGACCATCTGGGTGAGCACCATCTCAACATGGGAATACTGTCTTTTGACTCCTAGACAGAATTATCAGCAGTGGTGTGGTTGCTATCTTACAAGACAGCACTCTCCATTTGGGGACAATCTGTTTTTCAGGAAATTTGTTTTTATGTTTTAATCTCTTGCTTTATAAACTTTTCCTGTTTGTACTATGTAATAATGATGATAGTGATGGATAATTTTATAGAGTGCTTACTATGAAATACTGTGCTTAGGACTTAAGATAGCATCTCATTCAATCTCTGCAAGAATTTTTTCAAGGTATGCGATAATATCCCAATTGTACAGGGAAGAAAACTGAAAAGTAGAGAGGAGACTTGCCCAGCAAGTGTGGGAGTCTGATAGCAGAGGCTATGTAATAATACCATGTTCTGATGACACTTCTTGTTTTCTCTGGCCCCTCTTCTATGCTGTTTCTTAACCCCCTCTGCCGGCACAATCAGTTATTGTTTCCACTCCCTTACCTGTCTCTTTCTGATTATTTTCAATTTTATAACATTACCAGAGCTAACTCCCAATACTTTAGATGTGAACTGACCTTCATAACAGACAGACAATGAAACCCTTTCCTGGCTAGTTCTGAACCAAGTGTTCAAATAGTCTAAGGATCACATTTACTTTACTTTACTTTTTTTTTTTTTTTTTTTTTTTAATTTTGAGACAGATTTTCACTCTTGTTGCCCAGGCTAGAGTGCAGTGGCACGATCTGGGCTGACTGTAACCTCCACCTCCTGGGTTCAAGCAATTCTCCTGCCTCAGCCTCCCAAGTAGCTGGGATTACAGATGTCCGCCACCACACCTGGCTAATATTTTGTATTTTTAGTAGAGATGGGGTTTCACCATGTTGGCCAGGCTGGTCTCACACTTCTGACCTTGCTATTTGCCCACCTTGGCCTCCTAGAGATCTGGGATTACAGGCGTGTGCCACCGCGCCTGGCCTAGGGTCACATTCCCTTTTGTAAGGGGAAGAAACATCACAATATTTTGGGTACAGTTGAGTTCTTTTTTTTTTTTTCCAAGTAAAATCCAACCCACCCCATCAAACAATCACAGTTAACTTACAGCTGCCCCATACTCTACTTTTCTCCTGAATTATTATTTTTTAACTTAAGAGAGGTAGGGTAGAGTAACGTTAAAGGAGCCAGACTGCCTTGATTCTCACACCAGATTTTCCACTTTGTAACTTTGTTACCTTGAGCACTGGACCTCTCTGAGTCTCAGTTTCCTTATCTCCAAAATGGGCTGGGCAACAATATTTACCTCTTTGGGTTGTGTAGATTGAATTAATAAATACTCGGAAGCCCTTCACACCCACACTGCCGTGTAGCAAGTGTTCACTTGGTGTTGTCATTATGCCCTAGCTTTGTTGTTGTGTGCACATTTAATACAGATTGCTGACAAAAATAGTCAATGGTGGATTAACATTACGTACACATTTAAGCAAATGCAGCCATATGCATCTCTCTCTTACGAAGTTAAAATACTGTACAGTTATATTTTGCATGTGTTCTGCATATTATAATAGCCATAGTTTTATATATTACAAAGTGCTAAATACGTATTCTCTTTATGGGTCGAATACACAGAAATATGTGCTCCATACTTGATGGGCAATTGAAATAATTTTTGAGGGAAATTTTGATTACTGTATAATAATTTTTACCTTCCTTGCTGACTTTATATTCTAGCTTCTTTTTAAATTTTGATCAAGTCTGTGTTGAGAGGCCTTGATAAGTGCCTGGAAACCTCGACCCCACCTACCCCAGGATATCTGATTACCCCTTAGAGTGCACCCTCACATTCCACCTAGCTTATAGCTGTTGTTATACAGAGATTCTTTGAGTACCAGCCATATCAGTTACTGTGTTAGAAACCACCGACCTGGAAGAATCAGCCCCAAGTCTCCATCCTTAGAAGTGTGTGTTTGGTTTTCTGTCCTTGTGATAGTTTGCTCAGAATGATGGTTTCCATCTTCATCCATGTCCCTACAAAGGACATGAACTCATCCATTTTTATGGCTGCATAGTATTCCATGGTGTATATGTGCCACATTTTCTTAATCCAGTCTATCATTGATGGACATTTGGATTGGCTCCAAGTCTTTGCTATTGTGAATAGTGCTGCAATAAACATATGTGTGCATGTGTCTTTATAGTAGTGTGATTTATAATCCTTTGGGTATATACCCAGTAATGGGATCACTGAGTCAAAGGGTATTTCTAGTTCTAGATCCTTGAGGAATTGTCACCCTGTCTTCCACAATGGTTGAACTAGTTTACACTCCCACCAACAGTGTAAAAGTGTTCCTATTTCTCCACATTCTCTCCAGCACCTGTTTCCTGACTTTTTAATGATCACCATTCTAACTGGTGTGAGAAGTATGTGTTCAAAGAATTACAACACAGTATAGCCCAGCAAGCACATTACCAACTAATCAACTCAACAGGTGCCTGGAGCTGGGGCTTCTCAGAGAAGACAGCGTTGGAGATGGGTTTACAGGGTTGAAAGGGGTTCAGAGCTAGAGGACTGAGAACCCATTCTCAGGAGGAATGGCAGAAAGAACACCTGAGAGTCCCAAAGGGTTCCTGAGCAAGGAGTCTCTCCAACTGGAGGATGGGCGGGAGGAGGCAGAATTTGTGGAGTTAGATGCGGGGGCCTCCTGGTCCACCCCTAGGAAGGAAGACCCAAGTCCCTCAGGTGATTGGGAGCCATTGGTAGCTTTCAGCAGAAGGAACTCACTCTTTTTGACTCTCAATTAAGATTTCCCACATTTTATATTCCATTATCATCTAAGTATGAAAATATATTGGAGTAATTAATTAGCTCAAGTATAGATTCCAGAAGGAACTTGTTTCTTTGCCCCTCTCTGGAAACGGAACTTAGGAAAGGAGTCTGAATGTGCGTGTGTGTGTGTAGTTGTGTGTATGTGCGTGTGTTTGTGTGTATAGGTGTGTATGTGTAGGTGTGTGTATGTGTGTGCATGTTTCTGTGTATAGGTGTGTGTGCATGTTCGTGTAGGTGTGTATGTGTGCAAGTGTGTAGGTATAGGTGTGTAGGTGTGTGAGTGCATCTGTGTTTGTGTGCATAGGTATGTGTATGTGTATTTGCAAGTGTGTGTATAGGTGTATGTGGTTTGTAGGTGTGTATAAGTGTGTGTAGGTGTGAGTGTGCATGTGTGGGTGTGAATGCATGTGTGTAGATGTGTGCATAGTTGTGTGTGCATGTGTGTTGGTGTGTAGATTTGTGTGTATATCATGTGCATAGGTGTGTGCATGTGTGTGTAGTGTGTAGTATGTAGGTATGTTAGGTGTGTGTGCATGTGTGTTGGTGTGTATAGGAGTATGTGTGTGCTCGTGTTTGTGTGTATAGGTTTGTGTATGTGTGCAAGATGTGAGTGCATGTGCTGGTGTGTATAGGTACTCACCTATATGTGAGTATGTGTGTTTGCAAGTGTGTTGGTATGTATAGGTGTGTGTGCATGTGTTTGTGAGTGTGAGGTTTGTACATGTGTCTTGGTATGCATATAGATGTGTGTGTGTGAATGTGCATGTGTATTGGTTTATAGAACTGTGTGTGTTGGTGTGTGTATAGGTGTGTGGGTGTGTGTGCATGTGTGTGTGCATGTGTTGGTGTGTATAGGTGTGTATGTATGTATGTGAGTGTGTATATGTAGGTGTGTGTATAAATGTGTCAGTGCATGTGTGAATTGTGTATGATTTCATATGAGTGTGCACATGCATGTTTAAAATATCATTAAAAGTTGGTAAGGAAATGGGAAGAAATGAAATTAGTTTTCCAAGTATGGGAAACCTTCAATATTTTAGTCTTATATAATGTTTCAAAATTGATTGAATAGAAAACTTGAGTTATCTTGGACAGTAATTGGAGTAGCTAGCATTTATCGATGCTACAGTGAGACAGACTGTTCTAAATCCTTTACATGAATTAGCACATTTAATCCTCTAATCCAACTCTCAAGTAGCTACTCTTTTTACCCACCCTTTACGGAAAATTCCAAAGGACATAGAGGTCAAGTATCTTCTCAACAACTAAAGTGGAGGAAGCGGGACAGGAACCCAGGTGGTCTCTGTCCTGAGTCCATACTTGTAACCATTGAATTATCGGACACCCACTTCAGTGGCATTTATTCAGTAAAGTGTTTAGGGTGCGGGGAAAGGGAGGTGGTGACTGGAAGTTTAGCCTGGGGATCGCCTTTTTAATATCCCTGTCTAGTCACAAATATTCAAGGCGTGTTCTAATCAACTAAGCACTTCACCATGAACTTCTCATAAGCAAGGTGAGTGGTAGTTATTTTTCCCTCAAAGATGCAAGCAGTTGATAGAATTGGGAAGAAAGTTATTAGTTGCAAAAGCATTTAAGCTTTGCAGTAAGGTTACTAGTGCACCAAAGGAATCATGACTATTAAACCCCCTAGCTGATAAACTGGTGCTATTATTTTATTTTAAAATGTTGTAATTTTTTCACAACAAGCAAAGCAATGTGTGTTCCTAGAAGACCAATGAGGAGAAATACATAAGCAAAAGGAGGAAGAATACTCATAACTCCACTAGCCAGAAATTCCCATTGTTAACTACCACTCACCTTTTTCTGTCCCACCTGCATCTGTTTTCTGACTTTGGGACCAAATATCAAGATCCCGAGTGGTGAGCATAACCTTCCTTTGGCTTTTCTACTTGCTGAGATAACTGGTAGGTTATTTTTTTCTCCTCCAGATTACATGCCTCTGATTCACCAGCAATAAAAATATTGAAGCGTCACAAAAGAGAAATGAAGGAAAAAAGCATGTCACTGAAACGCTGGTTTCCATGGGTGAACTCCTTGAAATTCTGATAGAACCTTTTCAAAATGAAACGTGCTCTTCAGACCATTAATTTTACTAAATAGCCAAGGAATTGGATTATAGCAGTTTATTTGTAGTGATTTTGGATTGGCATTTCAGAATTATCTCTTTAATTGCTACCTCCTCAACAAGATTTAAGGTAGAATGCTGTCACTGTTTACATAATCATTTACATATTTTGTATTCATTCTCATTTGTTTTGGATCTAGGTATTGAGAGGTGACTTAATTAGATCTAACAGTTCATGGCTTGTGATCAGCAGTTGGTTCAGGGTGTGCATTCTCTCGCTCTCTCTCTCTTTCTTCCCCCCCTTCCCCCCTCCTCCTTTCCCTCTCTCCCCCTCTCCCTCTCTTCCCCTTTCCCCACTCCCTTTCCCTCTCCCTCTCCCCTTAATCATTTCCTATTCCTCCCTCCACAGATATCCACTATAATGGACTTGCTAAATCTCTTTGAATACACTGGCATCCTCCAATTTTTTTTTTTTCATTTTGTGGTATGCATGTATGTGTGAATGTTTGTATTTTTAATTTACATGAATGGTATTCTTCTATAGATTTTATTCTTTATTATTATTATTATTTTATTATTATTATACTTTAAGTTCTAGGGTACATGTGCATAATGTGCAGGTTTGTTACATATGTATACTTGTGCCATGTTGGTGTGCTGCACCCATCAACTCGTCAGCACGCATCAACTCGTCATTTACATCAGGTATAACTCCCAATGCAATCCCTCCCCCCTCCCCCCTCCCCATGATAGGCCCTGGTGGGTGATGTTCCCCTTCCCAAGTCCAAGTGATCTCATTGTTCAGTTCCCACCTATGAGTGAGAACATGCGGTGTTTGATTTTCTGTTCTTGTGATAGTTTGCTAAGAATGATGGTTTCCAGCTGCATCCATGTCTCTATAAAGGACACAAACTCATCCTTTTTTATGGTTGCATAGTATTCCATGGTGTGTATGTGCCACATTTTCTTAATCCATCTGTCACTGATGGACATTTGGGTTGATTCCAAGTCTTTGCTATTGTGAATAGTGCCGCAATAAACATACGTGTGCATGTGTCTTTATAGCAGCATGATTTATAATCCTTTGGGTATATACCCAGTAATGGGATGGCTGGGTCATATGGTACATCTAGTTCTAGATCCTTGAGGAATCGCCGTACTGTTTTCCATAATGGTTGAACTAGTTTACAATCCCACCAACAGTGTAAAAGTGTTCCTATTTCTCCACATCCTCTCCAGCACCTGTTGTTTCCTGACTTTTGAATGATCGCCATTCTAACTGGTGTGAGATGGTATCTCATTGTGGTTTTGATTTGCATTTCTCTGATGGCCAGTGGTGATGAGCATTTTTTCATGTGTCTGTTGGCTGTATGAATATCTTCTTTTGAGAAATGTCTGTTCATATCCTTTGCCCACTTTTTGATGGGGCTGTTTGTTTTTTTCTTGTAAATTTGTTTGAATTCTTTGTAGGTCCTGGATATTAGCCCTTTGTCAGATGAGTAGATTGCAAAAATTTTCTCCCATTCTGTAGGTTGCCTGTTCACTCTGATCTATAGATTTTATTCTGTTACTTAGCACTTTCACTTCACACTCTTTCTAACATCTGGCCATGCTACTCACTCTATTTAATCTAGTTCATTGTTTATAGGTGCTTTTACCCCATTTTATCTCCATCTTTCTAGTAATGGATGACTGACCTGTCTTGCACTCATGTGTCCATAAAGAACATCATGGATGAAAACCCTTGTTCATGGCCCTTCAAAGACTTGTGGGGGAACTTTTTGGGACACTCATATTCAAAAGAAGGCATACAGCTATTTTTCATTTAACTCTCAGGCGATCAGATCTTGCTCTGTTGCCCAGGCTGGAGTGCAGTGGTACAGTCACGGCTCACTACAGCCTCAACCTGATGGTCTCAAGTTATGCTTCCACCTCAGCCCCTGAGTAGCTGGGACTGCAGATGTACACTACCATGTCTGGCAAATTTTATGAGTTTTGGTAGAGAAAGGGTTTCACTGTGTTGCCCAGAGTGGTTTTGAGTTTCCAACCTCAAGTGATCCTCCTGCTTCAGCTTCCCAAAGTGTTGGGATTTTAGGCGTGAGTTAGCATGCCCTGCCTGGATTTTTAAAATTACTGAACATTTTAATTTCAAGATAATTGTACATTCGCATGCAATTATAAGAAATTATATACAGCAAGATCCCATGAACCCTTTACCAAGTTTCCCCACATGGTAACATCTTGCAAAACTGTAGTACAATATTACAACCAAGATATTGACATTGATACAATCAAGATACTGAAGCTTCTGGAATTCCTCATGGTGCTCTTTTGTAACAAACCTACCTCCTTCTTGCATGATCTCACCCCCTGCCTAACCTCAGGCAAACTGTAATCTCTTCCCCATTTCTATACTTTTGTCATTTCAAGAACGTTGTATACATTGAATTATACAATATGTAACCTTTTGGAATCTTCTTTTTCACTCAGCTTTCATTGGAGATTTATCTAAGTTGTTGCATGTATCAGTAGCTTATTCTATGTGATAACTGAGAAGCATTCCACCATATGGGTGTGCCACTTTCTGTAACCATTCACCAGTTGAAGGACATCTGGTTTGTGTCCAGTTTTTGACTATTAAAAAATAAAGGTGCTATAAACGTTAATGTACAGGTTTTTGTGTGAACATAACTTTTCATTTCCCTGGGGTAAATGCCAGAAGTCCAACTGCTAGGTTGCATGGTGATTGCATGTTCCATTTGTAAAGAAACTGTTTGACACTGAGTGGCTGTGGCATTTTACATTCCCACCAGTAATGTGTGAGTGATCATTTTTCTGGATGGTCACCAGGATTTGATATTGCCATGATTTTGTGATTTTAGCTATTCTCATAGATGTGTGGTGGTGTCTTACTGGAATATTAATTTGCATTTCCCTAATGAGAAATAATGTTGTACATCTTTTCATGTGCTTACTTGCCATCTCTTTATCTTCTTTGGTGAAATATCTCTTGATGTTGTTTGCTTATGTTCTCTTTGGGTTGTTTACTTTTTTTGTTGTTGGGTTTTGACAGTTCTTTATATAGTTTGAATATTAGTACCCTGTGAGGTATGTGATTTGCAAATATTTTCTCTTCCTCTGAGTTTGTCTTTTTGTCCTCTTGACAGGGCCATTCACAGAGCAAAAGTTTCTAATTTTGATGAAGTCCAATTTATCTTTCTGAAAAAAAAAAAACGGAGGATGCTTTTGGTTTCAGGTCTAAGAACTCTTTGTCTTGCCTTAGATCCTAAAGATAGTCTCTTATTTTTCCTGTAAGTTTTACACTTTTACATTAAACTCCATGATCCATTTTGAGTTAGTTTTTGTGTAAGGGGTGAGGTTTATACAAAAAGGTTTCGCTTTATCATCCATTGCTCCAGGTTTGCCTGTTGCTCTGGTTGTTCCAGCACCATGTATATAAGAGGCTTTCTCCACTGAATTACTTTTGCATCTTTATCAAAACTCATTTGGGCTTAGATATATGGGTTTATTTCTGCACTCTCTACTCTGTTCCATCAATCTATGTGTCTTTCTCCCTTACAGTACCACACTGTCTGATTACTGCAGCTATATAATAGGTCAACTGTTATTCCTCCCACTGTTGTTTTAGCTATATTCTAGTTCCTTTGCCTGTCATATAAATTTTAGAATATTATTGTTTACGTCTACAAAATTTTTAAAGGGATTTTGCTAAACCTGTATGTCAGCCTGGTGGGAATTGGCCTTTTTACTATGTTGAGTCTCTCAATCCATGAATATAATATGTCTCTCTACTTATTTAGATCTTCTTTGACTTCTTTCATCAGAATTGTGTGGTTTTCATTATACAAGTCCTATAAATGTTTGCTTAGATTTATACCTAAGCATTTTACTTCTTTCGAATGATTATAAATGATATTTTAAATATTGATGTCTATGTGTTCATTGCTAGCATACAGGACTTTAGTGGAGTTTTGTAAATTGTTCTTGTATCCTACAACCTTGCTGAACTTACTTTTTATTTCTAGGTTTTTTGTTGTTGTTGTTGTTGTTGTTGTTTTGTGTGTGTGTATGTATGAGTGTGTGTGTGTGTGGGTGTAGATTCCTTGACTTTTTAAATATTATATTATGAAACCCTGAGTGTTAACTTTCTACGTTAGATTGCTTTTGCTGACACTGCTCCAGGAGAAGGGAGTGGGTACTGCCTTGTTACTGCCAGGTAGGGTGAAACCGAGGTTTCCCACTAGGCTTCCATGGTCACATGCTGGGGGAGCTCCTTCCCACTGTGCAGTGGGAGTAGAATTCTGGCTTCCTCAGTGGTCTCCACTGACACTTCATGTGGCGAGGTTAGGCATTGTTACTAGCCATTAGGGAAAACAGTCTCAGTTTCCTCTTTGGCTTCTTTGACTCCATCATGGCTTGACACCACCAGGTGTGGGGGCCCCTTGGTACAGCCTTGTGAGGTGGACACCTAGGCTCCTGCTTGGCCTTTGTTGGTGGTGGTGGTGAGCCATATTTTGTTTTTGTGGGGTTTGGCTGGAGTTTAGTGGTTGTTGTCTGAAAGTTTGCCTTGCTAGACTGCCTTCAGCTGACCCGTTGGTTAGAGAGAAAATAGGCTTTTGGTGGGGTCTGTTTTTGGTCTGAGCCCACTGATATTTCTGGATTGTTACCTTTTTCAGCTCCATATCTTGGATATGGGAGGCAGAAAGAAAACCTAGGGGTCTCAGTCCCAGGTTCTTCTTTGAGTCCCAAGATCCCTAATCTCCTCTCTCCACCTGGCAGCATCATCTTACGTTTGGGGTGTGTGTGTGTGTGTGTGTGTGTGTCCAGAGTTTTTAGTTATACTTAGCAGGAAGAATCGAGAAACATACTTCTACTCCTTTTTGCAAGTGGAGGCAGAGCTGGATTTTGAGCCCCACGGTTTAGCAACCAGGCCTTTGTACTTAATCCTTGTGCTCTCAGCTCCCCTGAAAGGAGACAGACGCTGTCCTGAAGTAGCCAGGGAGGCTTTGGTGGCATTAGTGGGACCTGAGCTCATCAGAAGACTTTGCAGGTTTTGAAAAGCCAGAGAAGAAGGGAAATTTTTCTTTCTGCAATAGCCTGAGTAGAGGGGAGGGCATACAAGTGAGTAGCGTGTTTGAAAGAACAGGAGAGAATTTGGCCCACAGCAATCAAGGCTTGAGTGGGGAACAAGCACCATGATGGTAAGGTGCCTTGCTTCAGAGATGAAGAGCCTAAGGTGGGAGTCACTCCTCTCACTCCCTCTCGTCATCCCTCCCTTCATCTTATCCTTCCCATCCACCCTTCCCTGTGCCCTTCCCTCTGTCTGCCTGCCTGCCTTCCTGCCTGCCTGCCTGCCTTCCTTCCTTCCTTCCTTCCTTCCTTCCTTCCTTCCTTCCTTCCTTCCTTCCTTCCTTCCTCTCTCCCTCCCTCCCTCCCTTTTTCCCCCTCAACATTTTCCAGATTTATTGAACCACAAAAATTTCCGTCATGGAATAATAAATAATATTCTGAGGAACAAACTTAGGGAAACCTCTTCATAAAACAAATAGTTGCCATGGAGAATTTGGGCCTTTACTGGTAGCTTAGGCTGAGTGATACACATTTTACATGCTCCCTTTTTTCCCCCAAAATAGCATTTTACTTTATTTTATTTTGCAAAAGTAGTAAATGTTATTCGGAAACCCTTTTAAATTACAATTAAGGGCCGGACGTGGTAGCTCACACGTGTAATCCCAGCACTTTGGGAGGCTGAGGTGGGCAGATCACTTGAAGTCAGGAGTTCAAGACCAGCCTGTCTAACATGGTGAAACCCCATCTCTACTAAAAATACAAAAATTAGCTGTGCGTAGTGCTGGGCACCTGAAATCTCAGCTATTCAGGAGGCTGAGGCAGAACTGCTTGAACCCAGGCAGCAGAGGTTGTAGTGAGCTGAAATCTCATCACTGTATTCCAGCCTGGGCAACAGAGTGAGACTCTGTCTCCAAAAAACAAAACAAAACAAAAATTGCAATTAAGGAAAAGACTAAGAATCACCATAATCCAAGCTCTTAGAAAAAAATCATTCTTAGCATTTTGATCTGTATCACATGAGTGTATCCTCATATGAATGTGTCTTTGTATGTGTGTGTGTAAATTTTCTTATTCTAGTCTCTTTTAATAAGAGCCTGTAGTAGATCTACCCTATTAAAATTTTAGATGTGCAACACATTATTATTGATTACAGTACAATGTTATAAGGCAGATCTCTAGAACTTATTCATCTTCCATCCTGGCCAACATGGTGAAACCCCATCTCTACTAAAAAATACAAAAATTAGCTGGGCGTGGTGGCATGTGCCTGTAATCCCAGGTACTTGGGAGGCTGAGGCAGGAGAATCACTTGAACCCGGGAGGCGGAGGTTGAAGTGAGCTGAGATCATGTGACTGCACTCCAGTCTGGGCGACGAGAGTGAGAATCCATCTCAAAAAAAAAAAAAAAAGTATTCATCTGACTCAATTAAAACTTTATGATGTTGATTAAGTAACTCCCCAGTTTCTCTCCCCTCAAATCACTGACAACCACCATTCCACTCTCGGATACTATGAATTGGATTATTTTAGATATCCTACATAAGTGGAGTCATGGATTATTTATCCTGTTGTGACTGGCTAATTTCACTCAGCATGATGTCTTCAAGGTTCATCCATGTAGTCACCCTGCAGAATTTCCTTCTTTTTTAAGGGTAAATTGTATTCCATGGTTTACCATATTTTCTTTCATTCATCTGTCCTTGGATATTTGGTTGTTATACCTCTTGGCTACTGTGAACCTCCTTCCTTTCTTTTTTCTTTTTCTTTTTTTTTTTTTACTGGGGAGCCTATCTTATTTAGAGAAATCAATTTTATTTTGATCCCGGTGAGGCCGAATCAGCTATAGTGAATTCTGCTTAGAGGAGAGAGTGACAGAGATGTTTCCTTCCCATTTATCTTGAATCCCTTTAAGCCTTCATTTATACTCCTTTAATGGTTGTTGTGAAAATTAAATGGCAAATGGGTAGAATATCCACGACCATGACTACACACAATTGGTGCCCAGGTTTCCTGGATGACAGGATCTTCCCATTCCTCTGCTCTGTTTCTTTCATCCTCCTCCAACTCCTCCTCCTTCTCTTCCTTCTCCTCTTCCTCCTCCTCTTCCTTCCTCTGCTTCCTCCTCCTTCTTCTTTCTTCTTCTTCTTTTGAAACAGAGTTACTCAGCCAGGTACAGTGGCTCATGCCTATAATCCCAGCACTTTGGGAGGCTGAAGTGGGCAGATCAACTGAGGTCAGGAGTTTGGGACCAGTCTGGCCAACATGGTGAAACCCTGTCTCTACTAAAAATACAAAATTAGCCGGGCGTGGTGGTGCACACCTGTAATCCCAGCTACTCAGGAGGCTGAGGCAGGAGAATCGCTTGAACCTGGGGGGTGGAGGTTGCAGTGAGCTGAGGTCGCACCATTGCACTCCAGCCTGGGTGACAAGAGTGAAACTCCATCTCAAAAAAAAAAAAAAAAAAAAACAGTTCCCCAGGCTGGAGTGTAGTGGCATGATCATCACAGCTCACTGTAACCTTGAAATCTTCAGTTCAGGTGATCGTCATGCCTCAGCCTCCTGAGAAGCTAGGATTATAGGCAAGCACCACCACGCCTGACTCCATTTTTATATTTTATTTTTATTTTTGTAGAGATGGGTATCACTGTGCTGCCCAGGCTGGTCTCAAACTCCTGGGCTCACAAAATCTGCTCACCTCTGCCTCCCAAAGTGCTGGAATTATAGGCATGAGCCTCCATGCACCGCCCCTCTGCTGCATTTTTTACCATGTAATGGTGTGTGGTTTGCCTCAGCTCTCTGGTTCCAGCTACCCTCAGGGAAATCTGTGCAGGGCTTGCTTTTTTAATGCTTGGATTCAGTCAGTGAGATTATAGTAGACTCCATAGATTTCTTCACTTGAAGTTTTAAAAGATTCATGAAGATTAAATTTGGACATGTCTAGGATAAATGTCACATTACAGTAAATCATGGGAGTCTAGACTTCTGAGGCAAAAGCCATACACTTGTATAAAATTAGACCTGTAGGATCTGTAGAAAACAGACAATTTAATCCCTTGGGTTTGACTTTTCTTGTTTTGTTGATTTTTAATAGGAACATTAGTATATATTCATAATAACAATTTAGATGACGTAAATATATATGTCAAAAGTTAGTAATCTGCTGCACCATCTCTGTAATCTTTAATTCCTCCCCTCCAAGGTATCCGATGGTAACATTTTGTTTTTAACCAGTCTTTTTTAATATACTCATAATTCATGTGCATATGTGGTTAGTTTTATTTTAAATGAAAGCTATGTCATACTCATATGACACCAAAACTAATTTTCTGTTCTTCATGCATCATAAACATTCTTGTGAGTCCTTTGCATTAATTTAAATTTAAATTTTTATCAAACCGATATACATAGTTTTAAAACTCAAGTAGTGTCACTGGACTTATAATGAAAACGAGAAGTTATTTGCTCCATTCCTTCGAAGCTCTTTGATTCTGTCTCCCCAAAGAGATTTACTTTGAATTCTTTACATTGTTTCTTCTAGTATTCTCACAAAATTTTTTTTCATTTTTTTTGAGACTGTCTCCCAGGCTGGAGCAGTGGCACAATCTCGACTCACTGCAACCTCCGTGTCTCAGGTTCAAGCCTTTCTCCTGCCTGAGCCTCCTAAGCAGCTGGGATTACAGGCGTGGTCCACCATGCCTGACTAATTTTTTTGTATTTTTAGTAGACACAGTGTTTCACCATGTTGACCAGGGTGGTCTTGAACTCCTGACCTCAGGTGATCTGCCTGCCTTGGCCTCCCAAAGTGCTGGGATTACAGATGTGAGCCACTGTACCTGGTCTATCACTAGATTTCTAAGCAATATATTTCTATTTCTTGATTCATCTCTTTTAGAATATCATCTGATGTTGTACTAACTAGAGGATTTAGCTCATTTATCCAGTCACATACACACACACACACACACACACACACACACACACACACACACACGTGTTAATTGGTTAAATCAAAGATCAGCATATGCATTTTTTTTTTTTTGGTTCTCAGAATATTTTATTTTAGTTTAATGAATACAGGTCCTTATTGTGCAAGGGATCTAATAATCAAAGATAAATTTATAGAAGAAACAAATTTTCTAACTACAACTTCTCATCATCATATATAGAGTTTTTTTTTTTATTATTATACTTTAAGTTCCAGGGTACATGTGCATAACGTGCAGGTTTGTTACATATGTATACTTGTGCCATGTTGCTGTGCTGCACGTATCAACTCGTCAGCACCCATCAACTCGTCATTTACATCAGGTATAACTCCCAGTGCAATCCCTCCCGGCTCCCCCCTCCCCATGATAGGCCCCGGTGTGTGATGTTCCCCTTCCCGAGTCCAAGTGATCTCATTGTTCAGTTCCCACCTATGAGTGAGAACATGTGGTGTTTGGTTTTCTGTTCTTGTGATAGTTTGCTAAGAATGATGGTTTCCAGTTGCATCCATGTCCCTAAAAAGGACACAAACGCATCCTGTTTTATGGCTGCATAGTATTCCATGGTGTATATGTGCCACATTTTCTTAATCCAGTCTGTCACTGATGGACATTTGGGTTGATTCCAAGTCTTTGCTATTGTGAATAGTGCCGCAATAAACATACGTGTGCATGTGTCTTTATAGCAGCATGATTTATAATCCTTTGGGTATATACCCAGTAATGGGATGGCTGGGTCATATGGTACATCTAGTTCTAGATCCTTGAGGAATCGCCATACTGTTTTCCATAATGGTTGAACTAGTTTACAATCCCACCGACAGTGTAAAAGTGTTCCTATTTCTCCACATCCTCTCCAGCACCTGTTGTTTCCTGACTTTTGAATGATCGCCATTCTAACTGGTGTGAGATGGTATCTCATTGTGGTTTTGATTTGCATTTCTCTGATGGCCAGTGATGATGAGCATTTTTTCATGTGTCTGTTGGCTGTATGAATGTCTTCTTTTGAGAAATGTCTGTTCATATCCTTTGCCCACTTTTTGATGGGGTTGTTTGTTTTTTTCTTGTAAATTTGTTTGAGTTCTTTGTAGGTTCTGGATATTAGCCCTTTGTCAGATGAGTAGATTGCAAAAATTTTCTCCCATTCTGTGGGTTGCCTGTTCACTCTGATGGTAGTTTCTTTTGCTCTTCAGAAGCTCTTTAGTTTAATGAGATCTCATTTGTCAATTTTGGCTTTTGCTGCCGTTGCTTTTGGTGTTTTAGACATGAAGTCTTTGCCCATGCCTATGTCCTGAATGGTACTACATAGGTGTTCCTCTAGGGTTTTTATGGTATTAGGTCTAACATTTAAGTCTCTAATCCATCTTGAATTAATTTTCGTATAAGGAGTAAGGAAAGGATCCAGTTTCAGCTTTCTACTTATGGCTAGCCAATTGTCCCAGCACCATTTATTAAATAGGGAATCCTTTCCCCATTTCTTGTTTCTCTCAGGTTTGTCAAAGATCAGATGGCTGTAGATGGGTGGTATTATTTCTGAGGACTCTGTTCTGTTCCATTGGTCTATATCTCTGTTTTGGTACCAGTACCATGCTGTTTTGGTTACTGTAGCCTTGTAGTATAGTTTGAAGTCAGGTAGCGTGATACCTCCAGCTTTGTTCTTTTGACTTAGGATTGTCTTGGTGATGCGGGCTCTTTTTTGGTTCCATATGAACTTTAAAGCAGTTTTTTACAATTCTGTGAAGAAACTCGTTGGTAGCTTGATGGGGATGGCATTGAATCTATAAATAACCTTGGGCAGTATGGCCATTTTCCCGATATTGATTCTTCCTATCCATGAGCATGGTATGTTTTTCCATTTGTTTGTGTCCTCTTTTATTTCACTGAGCAGTGGTTTGTAGTTCTCCTTGAAGAGGACCTTTACATCCCTTGTAAGTTGGATTCCTAGGTATTTTATTCTCTTTGAAGCAATTGTGAATGGAAGTTCATTCATGATTTGGCTCTCTGTTTGTCTGTTACTGGTGTATATGAATGCTTGTGATTTTTGCACATTAATTTTGTATCCTGAGACTTTGCTGAAGTTGCTTATCAGCTTAAGGAGATTTTGGGCTGAGACAATGGGATTTTCTAAATATACAATCATGTCATCTGCAAAGAGGGACAATTTGACTTCTTCTTTTCCTAACTGAATCCCCTTGATTTCTTTCTCTTGCCTGATTGCCCTAGCCAGAACTTCCAACACTATATTGAATAGGAGTGGTGAGAGAGGGCATCCTTGTCTTGTGCCAGTTTTCAAAGGGAATTTTTCCAGTTTTTACCCATTCAGTATGATATTGGCTGTGGGTTTGTCATAAATAGCTCTTATTATTTTGAGGTACGTTCCATTAATACCGAATTTATTGAGCGTTTTTAGCATGAAGGGCTGTTGAATTTTGTCAAAAGCTTTTTCTGCATCTATTGAGATAATCATGTGGTTCTTGTCTTTGGTTCTGTTTATATGCTGGATTATGTTTATTGATTTGTGAATGTTGAACCAGCCTTGCATCCCAGGGATGAAGCCCACTTGATCATGGTGGATAAGCTTTTTGAAGTGCTGTTGAATCCGGTTTGCCAGTATTTTATTGAGGATTTTTGCATCGATGTTCATCACGGATATTGGTCTAAAATTCTCTTTTTTTGTTGTGTCTCTGCCAGGCTTTCGTATCAGGATGATGTTGGCCTCATCAAATGAGTTAGGGAGGATTCCCTCTTTTTCTATTGATTGGAATAGTTTCAGAAGGAATGGTACCAGCTCCTCCTTGTACCTCTGGTAGAATTCAGCTGTGAATCCATCTGGTCCTGGACTTTTTTTGGTTGGTAGGCTATTAATTATTGCCTCAATTTCAGAGCCTGCTATTGGTCTATTCAGGGATTCACCTTCTTCCTGGTTTAGTCTTGGAAGAGTGTAAGTGTCCAGGAAATTATCCATTTCTTCTAGATTTTCTGGCTTATTTGCATAGAGGTGTTTATAGTATTCTCTGATGGTAGTTTGTATTTCTGTGGGGTCAGTGGTGATATCCTCTTTATCATTTTTTATTGCGTCTATTTGATTCTTCTCTCTTTTCTTCTTTTTAGTCTTGCTAGCGGTCTGTCAGTTTTGTTGATCTTTTCAAAAAACCAACTCCTGGATTCATTGATCTTTTGGAGGGTTTTCTGTGTCTCTATCTCCTTCAGTTCTGCTCTGATCTTAGCTATTTCTTGCCTTCTGCTAGCTTTTGAATGTGTTTGCTCTTGCTTCTCTAGTTCTTTAATTGTGATATTAGAGTGTCAATTTTAGATCTTTCCTGCTTTCTCTTGTGGGCATTTTAGTGCTATAAATTTCCCTCTACACACTGCTTTAAATGTGTCCCAGAGATTCTGTTATGTTGTATCTTTGTTCTCATTGGTTTCAAAGAACATCTTTATTTCTGCCTTCATTTTGTTATGTACCCAGTAGTCATTCAGGAGCAGGTTGTTCAGTTTCCATGTAGTTGAGCAGTTTTTATTGAGTTTCTTAGTCCTGAGTTCTAGTTTGATTGCACTGTGGTCTGAGAGACAGTTTGTTATAATTTCTGTTCTTGTACATTTACTGAGGAGTGCTTTACTTCCAATTATGTGGTCAATTTTGGAATAAGTGCGATGTGGTGCTGAGAAGAATGTATATTCTGTTGATTTGGGGTAGAGAGTTCTATAGATGTCTATTAGGTCTGCTTGCTGCAGAGATGAGTTCAATTCCTGGATATCCTTGTTAACTTTCTGTCTCGTTGATCTGTCTAATGTTGACAGTGGAGTGTTGAAGTCTCCCATTATTATTGTATGGGAGTCTAAGTCTCTTTGTAAGTCTCTAAGGACTTGCTTTATGAATCTGGGTGCTCCTGTATTGGGTGCATATATATTTAGGATAGTTAGCTCTTCCTGTTGAATTGATCCTTTTACCATTATGTAATGGCCTTGTCTCTTTTGATCTTTGATGGTTTAAAGTCTGTTTTATCAGAGACTAGGATTGCAACCCCTGCTTTTTTTGTTCTCCATTTGCTTGGTAAATCTTCCTCCATCCCTTTATTTTGAGCCTATGTATGTCTCTGCATGTGAGATGGGTCTCCTGAATACAGCAGACTGATGGGTCTTGACTCTTTATCCAGTTTGCCAGTCTGTGTCTTTTAATTGGAGTATTTAGTCCATTTACATTTAAGGTTAAGATTGTTATGTGTGAACTTGATCCTGCCATTATGATATTAACTGGTTATTTTGCTCGTTAGTTGATGCAGTTTCTTCCTAGCCTTGATGGTCTTTACATTTTGGCATGTTTTTGCAATGGCTGGTACCGGTTGTTCCTTTCCATGTTTAGTGCTTCCTTCAGGGTCTCTTGTAAGGCAGGCCTAGTGGTGACAAAATCTCTAAACATTTGCTTATCTGTAAAGGATTTTATTTCTCCTTCACTTATGAAACTTAGTTTGGCTGGATATGAAATTCTCGGTTTAAAATTCTTTTCTTTAAGAATGTTGAATATTGGCCCCCACTCTCTTCTGGCTTGTAGAGTTTCTGCCGAGAGATCTGCTGTTAGTCTGATGGGCTTCCCTTTGTGGGTAACCCGACCTTTCTCTCTGGCTGCCCTTATCCTGAAGAGTGTTTTCCAACTTGGTTCCATTTTCCCCCTCACTTTCAGGCACCCCAATCAGACGTAGATTTGGTCTTTTTTCATAATCCCATACTTCTTGCAGGATTTGTTCATTTCTTTTCTTCTTTTTTCTTTTGGTTTCTCTTCTCACTTCATTTCGTTCATTTGATCCTCAATCGCTGATACTCTTTCTTCCAGTTTATCGAGTCAGTTACTGAAGCTTGTGCATTTGTCACGTATTTCTCGTGTCATGGTTTTCATCTCTTTCATTTCGTTTATGACCTTCTCTGCATTAATTACTCTAGCCATCAATTCTTCCACTTTCTTTTCAAGATTTTTATTTTCTTTTTGTTAGGTACGTAATTCCTCCTTTAGCTCTGAGAAGTTTGATGGACTGAAGCCTTCTTCTCTCATCTCGTCAAAGTCATTCTCCATCAAGCTTTGATCCGTTGCTGGCGATGAGCTGCGCTCCTTTGCCGAGGGAGATGCGCTCTTATTTTTTGAATTTCCAGCTTTTCTGCCCTGCTTTTTCCCCATCTTTGTGGTTTTATCTGCTTCTGGTCTTTGATGATGATGGTGACGTACTGATGGGGTTTTGGTGTAGGTGTCCTTCCTGTTTGATAGTTTTCCTTCTAACAGTCAGGACCCTCAGCTGTAGGTCTGTTGGAGATTTCTTGGGGTCCACTCCAGACCCAGGCAGGGGTGTACTCCACCCTGTGAGGTGTGGGGTGTCAGACTGCCCCTACTGGGGGATGACTCCCAGTTAGGCTACTCAGGGGTCAGGGACCCACTTGAGCAGGGAGTCTGTCCCTTCTCAGATCTCAACCTCCGTGTTGGGAGATCCATTGCTCTCTTCAAAGCTGTCAGACAGAGTCATTTGCGTCTGCAGAGGTTTCTGCTGCTTTTGTTTACTGTGCCCTGTCCCCAGAGGCGGAGTCTACAGAGACAGGCAGGTTTCCTTGAGCTGCTGTGAGCTCCACCCAGTTCGAGCTTCCCAGCGGCTTTGTTTACCTACTTAAGCCTCAGCAATGGCGGGCGCCCCTCCCCCAGCCTTGCTGCTGCCTTGCTGCGAGATCGCAAACTGCTGTGCTAGCAATGAGGGAGGCTCCATGGGCGTCGGACCCTCCCGGCCAGGTGTGGGATATAATCTTCTGGTGTGCCTGTTTGCTTAAAGCGCAGTATTGGGGTGGGAGTTACACGATTTTCCAGGTGTTGTGTGTCTCAGTTCCCCTGGCTAGGAAAAGGGATTCCCTTTCCCCTTGCACTTCCCAGGTGAGGCGATGCCTCACCCTGCTTCAGCTCTAGCTGGTTGGGCTGCAGCAGCTGACCAGCACCGATTGTCCGGCACTCCCTAGTGAGATTAACCCAGTACCTCAGTTGAAAATGCAGAAATCAATTTTGACTTTTGCTGCCGTTGCTTTTGGTGTGTTAGACATGAAGTCTTTGCCCATGCCTATGTCCTGAATGGTACTACCTAGGTTTTCCTCTAGGGTTTTTATGGTATTAGGTCTAACATTTAAGTCTAACCCATCTTGAATGACAGATGGGATCTCATTAAACTAAAGAGCTTCTGCACAGCAAAAGAAACTACCATCAGAGTGAACAGGCAACCTACAGAATGGGAGAAAATTTTTGCAATCTACTCATCTGACAAAGGGCTAATATCCAGAACCTACAAAGAACTCAAACAAATTTACAAGAAAACAAACAACCCCATCAAAAAGTGGGCAAAGGATATGAACAGACATTTCTCAAAAGAAGACATTCATACAGCCAACAGACACATGAAAAAATGCTCATCATCCCTGGCCATCAGAGAAATGCAAATCAAAACCACAATGAGATACCATCTCACACCAGTTAGAATGGCAATCATTAAAAAGTCAGGAAACAACACGTGCTGGAGAGGATGTGGAGAAATAGGAACTCTTTTACACTGTCGGTGGGATTGTAAACTAGTTCAACCATTATGGAAAACAGTATGGCGATTCCTCAAGGATCTAGAACTAGATGTACCATATTACCCAGCCATCCCATTACTGGGTATATACCCAAAGGATTATAAATCATGCTGCTATAAAGACACATGCACACGTATGTTTATTGCGGCACTATTCACAATAGCAAAGACTTGGAATCAACCCAAATGTCCATCAGTGACAGACTGGATTAAGAAAATGTGGCACATATACACCATGGAATACTATGCAGCCATAAAACAGGATGAGTTTGTGTCCTTTGTAAGGACATGGATGCAACTGGAAACCATCATTCTTAGCAAACTATCACAAGAACAGAAAACCAAGCACCGCATGTTCTCACTCATAGGTGGGAACTGAACAATGAGATCACTTGGACTCAGGATGGGGAACATCACACACCAGGGCCTATCATGGGGAGGGGGGAGCGGGGAGGGATTGCACTGGGAGTTATACCTGATGTAAATGACGAATTGATGGGTGCTGACGAGTTGATGGGTGCAGCGCAGCAACATGGCACAAGTATACATATGTAACAAACCTGCACGCTATGTACATGTACCCTAGAACTTGAAGTATAATAATAAAAAAAAAAAATGCAGAAATCACCGGTCTTCTGTGTCGCTCGCTCTGGGAGTTGGAGACTGGAGCTGTTCCTATTCTGCCATCTTGCTCCGCCCCCCCATATAGCATATGCATTATTATGACTATATAAATAATATTCACAGCTAAGTCATAAGATATATTAAGATTACATTCTCTTATTTGAACCTCTTGTTTTCATTTGTAGTTAATAATTACCTTTGTAAACATATTAATGATATCTATGGGTTATAATTTTTACATAAAATATATCCACTTAAAGTGCACAGTTGTCTGAATTTTAGGACTAGTATGTACTTGCAGATAATCATTATCCCAGTCAAGGTATAGAATTTTTCCATAGCCTCCAAACATTCCTTTATGTCTCTTATTAGTTAATTGTCTCTACCCACTGTCCCATACAACCAGTAGTCTAATTTTTATCACCATAAATTATTTTTGTCTGTTCTAGACTTCATGTAAATGGAATCATATAGCATATTTTTTTCATAACTTTCACTCAGCATAATGTTTTTGAGCTTCAGTTATGCTATTGGGATTGTTGGTTTTCACTGCATGTATGAGATTCCATTCCATAAATGTACAAGGTGTTCATTCATCCACCTGTTGATGAACACAGTAAAAACAAGGCCAGGTGTGGTGGCTCATGCCTGTAATCCCAGGACTTTGGGAAGCTGAGGCGGGTGGATCATGAGATCAGGAGATCGAGACCACCCTGGCCAACGTGGTGAAACACCGACTCTACTAAAAATGCAAAAAAATTAGCTGGCTGTGGTGGTGCACACCTGTAATCCCAGCTACTCAGGAGGCAGAAGCAGGAGAATCACTTGAACTCAGGAGGCAGAGGTTGCAGTGAGCTGACATCATGCCACTGCACTCCAGCCTGGTGACAGCAAGACTCCATCTCAAAAAAACAAACTGTTTTTTTCCCCCAGTTTTAGGCTATCATGGTAAAGCTGTTATGAACATTTGCCTTGAAGTCTTTGTGTAGACCTACGTTTTCATTTCTTTCAGGTAAATATCTAGAAAAGGAATTGCTAGGTAATTTGGCATGTATGTGTTTAACTGTTTTCCAAAGGGGTTGTACCATTTCATTGCCTCCAGTAATGTAAGAGTTTTAGTTGCTCATCAATCCTTGGTGTTGTCAGTCTTTCAAATTTTAGCCATTTTAGTATATTCTAGTTTGGTCATGGTTCATTGTGCATGTGTCTAATTAATAACTTTATCTGGTATATTCTAATGTGGTCATGGCTCATTGTGTGTCTAATTAATAAATTTACCTTATTTTTACTTTTTCATACTCTAGCAGTTTTTGGTTTTGAGAAAAACTGAGTGGAAAGTACAGGGAGTCCTCATATGCCCCCAACCCACTTTACCCTATTATTAACATCTTGAATTAGGGCAGAGCATTTGTTGTAATTGATGAGTCAGTATTAGCACATTATTATTAACTAAAGCCCTTAGTTTACATTAGGGTCCACTCTTTGTGTTGTACATTCTGTGGGTTTTGACAAATAAATGACATGTATCCACCATCACAGAGGTCTACAGAATCATTTCACTGCCCTACAAATCCTGTTTTCCACCTGTTCCTCCCTTTCTTCCCCTTCTCCTTCTAATCTTTGGCTACCACTGACCTTTTCACTGTCTTTGTAGTTTTTCCTTTCTATAAAATCATATAGTGGGAATCATACAATACGTGTCTTTCAAGATTGACTTCATTGACTTAGAAATGCGCAGTTAAGTGGTTTGATAACTTATTTCTTTTTAGCACTGAATACTAGTCCGTTGTCTGGATGTACCATAGTTTACGTGTTCACCTATTGAGGGACATTCAGTTGCTTCCAGGCCTGGAAAGTTGTGAATTAAGCTGCTCTAAATGTCTGTGTGTATTTGTTTGGTGGGGACAGAGGCCAGCTGCCAGCATTCTGGGAGACGAACTTGGGGGAGGAGGGAGCTTTTGTTCAATCACTTATTTTCTCTAAAGTGCTTCAATCTCCTCTCCACTGCATGCAGTAATCTTAGAGAGCAAACCTCTGTGCTTGCTTCAGGACAGGAGGGGAATCTGAGGATCTGAAGAGTCCTTTTAAAGACTGATCCAGCCCTGGCTTTAGCCTCCCTTTTTGGTTTCTAAAAGGATGACTTTATGCAATCAACTTTGCACTTGATGGAGTAAAAGCATGTCATGCCAAGGTGTTGAAAGGCCAAGATGACAAAAAACACATTTACATACAAATATAATGTGCAGCCGGTGAAGATGTAGAGCTAAAGGTGGGTCCTACCTTCCAGACTCTTGTGTGTTGTCCCTATGTTGAGGTTGTCAGAATATTACAGGGAGCAAAGCTAGAGGCTGTGGTGTGGCTGTTAAGTGAAAAGCTGATTATGCGGGAGGGTCCTGATTACAGTCATCACAGACAAGGATGTGTTCTCCACCTGTGATTTTGTTTCAACCTCTACATTATCTTGCAGAAAAGTGCTAAACTGTAGCACGCTGACACCTATGGTGAAAAACTGAATATCCCTAGATAAAAACTAGAAAGAAGTATCTGTGAAATTTCTTTGTTATGTGTGGATGTATCTCATAATGGTAAACCTTTGTTTTGATTCAGCAGATTGGAAACTCTCTTCTTATAGAATTTGTGAAGGGACATTTGGGAGCCCATTGTTGCCTAAGGTGAAAACCCAAATATCCCCAGATTAAACTAGAAGCTGTCTGTGAAAATGCTTTAATATGTGGATTCAACTCACAGAGTTGATAAAAGCTTTCTTTTTATTCAGCAAGTTGGAGACGGTCTTCTGCAGAATCTTCAAGGGGACATTTTGAAGCCCATTGCAGTTTGCAGTGAAATAACAAAAATCCCTAGATAAAAACTAGAAATAAGTTACCTATGAAACTGCTTTGTGATATGTGTATTCATCTCACAGAGTTAAAACTTTCATTTTATTCAGCAGGTTGGAAACACTCTTTTTATAGAATCTGTGAAGAGACATTTGGGAGCCCATTTAGGCCTATGGTAAAAAACAGAATATCCCCAAATAAAAACTAGGAAGAAGCTATTTGTGAGACTGTTTTGTTATATGTGGATTCATCTCTAAGAAGTAAAATTTTCTTTTGATTCAGCCGGTTGGAAACGTTATTCTCATAGAAGCTGTGAAGAGACATTTGGGAGCTCATTGACGCCTATGGTGAAAAACAAAATATCCCCAGACAAAAACTAGAAAGAACCTACTTGTGAAACGGCTTTGTGATATATAAATTAAACTCACAGAGATATACCTTCCTTTATTCAGCAGGTTTGAAATACCCTTTTTGTAGAATCTGTGAAGGGACATTGGGAAACCCTTTGATTCCATTGTAAAAAACTGAATATCCCTTGATAAAAACTAGAAAGAAGATATTTGTGAAATTGCTTTTTGGTTTGTGGATTCATATCACAGAGTTGAATTTCTTTTTGGTTTTTGTTTGTTTTTGTTTTTGTTTTTTTTTGATTTAGCACGTTGGAAACACTTTTCTGGTAAAACTTGCAAAGGGACTTTTGGGAGCCCATTAGAGACGATGTTGAAAAATTGAATATCCATATATAAAAATTAGAAAAAGCTATCTGTAGAACTGCTTTGTGATGTGTGGATTCAACTCAAAAAGGTAAACCCTCCTTTAGATTCTACAGGTTTGAAACACTCTTTTTGTAGGATCTGTGAAGGGAAACTTAGAGGCCCATTGAGGCCTATGATGAAAAACCAAATATTCCCTGATAAAAACTAGAAATAAATTCTCTGTAAAATGGCTTTGTGGTGTGTGGGTTCATTTCACAGAGTTAAACCTCTGTTTTGATTCAGCAGGTTGGAAATACCCTTCTTGTAGAATATGCAAAGGGACATTTTGGAGGACTTAGATGCCTACAGTGAAAAACTGAATATCCCCAGATGAAAACTAGACACAAGCTATCTGTAAAACTGTTTTGTAATGTGTGGATTCAACTCACAGAATTAAACCATTCTTTTGATTCAGCAGGTTGTAAACGTCTTCTGGTAAAATATACGAAGGGACGTTTGGGAGCCCATTTAGGCTTATGGTGAAAAAGAGAATATTTCCAGATAAAAACTAGAAAAAAGCTATGTGTGAAACTGCTTTAGATGTGTGGACTCATCTCACACAGTTAAATATTACTTTTAATTCAGTATGTTGAAAACACTTATTTTGTAGAATTTACTAAGGAACATTTGGGAGCACATTGATGACTATTGTGAAAAACAGATATACCAAGATAAAAACTAGAAAGAAGCTTTCTGTGAAATGGTTTTGTAAAATGTGGATTCAACTTACAGAGTTAAATCTTTCTTTTGATTCAGAAGGTTGGATACATTCCTCTGGTAGAATCTGCCAAGTGACATCTGGAAGCCCATTGAGGCCTATGATGAAAAACAGAATATCATGAGAAAAAAACTAGAAAGAAGCTATCTTTGAAATTGTTTTGTGTTGTGTGGGTTCATCTCTCAGATATAAAACTGTTTTATTTTATTCAACAGGTTGGAAACACTCTTCTTGTAGCATCTGTGAAGGGACATTTGGGAGTCCTTTAAGATCAATGGTGAAAAACTGAATATCCCCAGATAAAAAGTAGAAAGAAGCTATTTGTGAAACTGCTTTATGATGTGTGGATTTATCTCAGAGTTTTAAAACGTTCTTTTATTCAGCAGGGTGGAAACACTCTATTTGTGGAACTGGGAAAGGACATGTAAGATCCCTTTGAGGCCTATGGTGAAAAGCAGAGTATCCCCAGATAAAAACTAGAAAGGTACTATTTGTAAAACTCTTTTGTGATGTGTGGATTCATGTCACAGAGATAAATCTTTATTTTTATTTTTATTTTATTTTTTTGATTAATCAGTTTGGAAACATGCTTCTTGTGGAATCCGTGAAGGGATATTTGGGAACACATTGTACCTTGGGTTAAAAACCATATATTCCTAGATAAAAACGTAAAAGAAGTTATCAATGAAACTGCTTTGTGATGTGTCAATTAATCTTGCAGAGTTAAACCTTCTTTTTGATTCCACAGGTTGGAAACACTCTTCTGGTAGAATCTACAAAGGGACGTTTCAAAGCCCTTTGAGGTTTATAATGAAAAACTGAATAAAACTGGAAAGAAGCTATCTCTGAAACCATTTTGTGATGTGTGGATTTATCTCACAAAGTTAAACATTTCTTTTGATTCAGCAGGTTGGAAACACCGTTCTGGTAGAATCTGCAAAGGGACATTTGGAAGTCCTTTGAGGCCTATGTGGAAAAAAGGAATATCCCTACATAAAAACTAGAAAGAAGGTATCTGTGAAACTGCTTTTTGATGCATGTATTAAATAACAGAGATAAACCTTTCTTTTCATTCAGCAGATTGGAAACACTCTTCTGGTATAATCTGCAATCATACATTTGGGAGCCAATTGAGGTTTATGTTGAAAAACAGAATATAACTACATAAAAACTAGAAAGAAGCTATCTGTGAAACTGCTTTGTGATTTGTGCATACGTCTCACAGAGTTAAAGCTTTGTTTTGATTCAGCAGCTTGGAAACACTCTTCTTGTGGAATCTGTGAAGGGGACGTTTAAAGAGCACATTAATGCCTATGTCAATAAGTGAATATTCTGAGAAAAAAAAAAAAACTAGAAAAAAGCTATCTGTAAAACTACTTTGTGATGTGTTGATTCACCTCACAAAGTTTTACCTATGTTTTGATTCTGCTGGTTGTGAACACATTACTTGTAGAATCTGCAAAGAAACATTTGAAAGCCTATGGTAAAAAACCGAATATCTCCAGATTAAAAAAAGAGAAATAAGCTATTTGTGAAACTGTTTTGTGGTGTGTAGATACAACTCACAAAGTTAAACCTTTCCTTTTATTCAGCAGCTGGAAACACACGTTTTGTAGAATCTACGAAGATACGTTTTTTGTAAAGTTGAGTCCTGTGGTGAAAAACCAAATATCTCCACATAAAAACTAGAAAGCTATCTATGAAAGTGGTTTGTGATGTGTGGATTCTTCTCACAGAGGTAAACATTTCTTTTGATTCAACAGTTTGTAAACACTCTTCTGGTAGAATCTGTGGAGGAATAATTGGGATCCTGTTGAGGTCTATAGTAGGAAACCAAATAAAACTAGATAGAATCTAGAAATAAGCTATCTATGAAACTGCATTGTGATGTGTGGAGTCACCTCACAGAGAGAAACCTTTCATTTGATTGAGTAGTTGGGAAACTCTTTTTTTGAAGAATCTCCATAGGGAAATTTAGGGGCCTGTTGAGGCCTGTGGTGAAAAATGGAATATCCCCAGATAAAAACTGGAAAGAAGCTATCCGTGAAACTGCTTTGTGATGTGTGAATTCCAGTCATGAAGTTAAATCTTCCTTTTATTCAACAGGTTAGAAACACTCTTCTTACAGAAACTACCAAGGGATATTTCAGAGCCCATTGAGGCCTATAATGGAAAACCAAATAACCTCAGATGAAAAAAAAAGAAAGAAAGAAGTTATCTCTGAAACTGTTTTGTGAAGTGTGGATTCATCTCACAGAGTAAAACCTTACTTTGATTCAGCAGGCTGGAAACACTTTTCTGGTAAAATCTTTGAAGGGACATTTGGGAGCCATTAGAAGCCTTTGGTAAAAATAACGAATATTTCCAGATAAAAAGTAGAAAGATGCTATCTGTGAAACTGCTTTATATTGCATGAATTCAACTCACAGAGGTAAACCTTTCTTTTTATTTAACAGGTTGTAAACACTCTATTTGTAGAATCTGCAATGAGACATTTGGGAGTCTTTGAGGCCAATGGTGAAAAACTGAGTATTACTAGATAGAAAGTAGAAAGATGCTATCTGTGAAACTGCTTTGCATTGTGTGGATTCACCTCACAGAGTTAAACTTTTATTTTTCTTTAGCAGGTTATAAGTACTCTATTTGTAGAATCTGCAATGAGACATTTGGGAGACCATTGAAGCCAATGATGCAAAACAGAATATCCCCTCATAAAAACTAGAAAGAAGCTATCTGTGAAACTGCTTTTGGATGTGTGAATTTACCTCAGAAAGTTTAATCTTTCTTTTGATTTAGTTGGTAGGAAACACTCTACTGGTAGAATCTACAAAGAAACATTTGGGAATTTCTTGCGACCTATAGTGAGAAAATGAATATCTTCAGATAAAACTAGAAAGAAGCTATCCGTGAAACTGCTTTGTGATGTGTGGATTCAACTCACAGATTATAACATTTCTGTTTATTCAGCAGGTTAGAACCATTCAATGTGTAGAATCTGTGAAGAGACATTTGGGAGCACAGTGAGGCTGAAAATGAAAAACCAAATATCCCCACATAAAAACAGGAAAGAAGCTGTCTGTGAAACTGCTTTGTGATGTGTGGAATCAGATCACAGAGTTAAACCTTTCTTTTGATCAGCAGGTTGGAAACACTCTTGTAGAATTTACAAGGGACATTTTTGAGCCCAATGAGGTTTATGGTGAAAAAAAGAATATCCCCAGTTAAAAAATAGAAAGAAGTTATTTGTGAAACTGCTTTGTGATATGTGTATTCTCCCCAAAAACTTAAACCTTTGTTTTGATTCAGGAGCTTGGAAACACTCTTTTGTTAAAATCTGCAAAGGGACATTTGGGAGCTCATTGAGGCCTAATGTGAAAAACAGAATATACACAGATAAAAACTAGAAAGAAGATATCTGTGGAACTGCTTTGTGATGTGTGGATTCAAATGACAAGGTTATACCTTTCTTTGGATTCAGCATGTTGGAAACACTGTTTTTGTAGAATCTGCAAAGGAATATTTTGTGGCCAGTTGAGGCCTATGTTGAAAAACTGAATATCCTCAGATAAAAACGAGAAGGATGTTATCTGTGAAACTGCTCTGTGATGTGCAGGTTCATTTCACAGAGTTAAATTTCTTTTTAAATTCAGCAAATTGGAAACTCTTATTTTGTAGAATCTGCTAAAGGACATTTGGGCGCAAATTGACATCTTAGGTGAAAAATCAAATAGACAGAGATAAAATCTAGAAAGAAGTTTTCTGTGAAACTGCCTTGTAAAGTGTGGATTCATCTCACAGAATTAAACTTTTTTTTTTCATTCAGCAGGTTGGAAACACTCTTCTGGTAGAATCTGCGAAAAGGCATCTCAAAACCCACTGAGGCCTATGATGTAAAACAATATATCCCCAGATAAAAATTGGAAAGAAGTTATCTGTGAAACTCTTTTGTGATGTGCGGATTCGTCTCTGAGAAAAAAATTATTTTGATTCAGCAGATTGGAAACACCCTTCCTGCAGAATCTGTGAAGGGACATTTGGGAGCCCACTGAGGCTTATGGTGAAAAATTAAATATCCCCAGATAAAAACTAGAAAGAAGCTGCCTGTGAAACTGCTTTTCGATGGGTAGATTTATCTCAGAGATTTAAATCTTTCTTTTGATTCAGGAGGGTGTAAACACTCTTCTTGTATGAACTGGGAAGAGACATATGGGAGTCCAATGTAGCATGAGGTAAAAATAGATAATCATCAGATAGCAAGTAGGAAGAAGCTATCTTTGAACTTTCTTTGTGATGTGTGGATTCATCTCACAGAATTAAACCTTTGCTTCGATTCAGAATGCTGCAAATACTTTTTGTAGAATCTGTGAAGGGATTTTGGAAAACGTTGATGCCAAGAATGAAAAACTGAATATCCCTTGTTAAAAATTAGAAAGAGGCTGTCTTTAAAACTGCTTTGTGACGTGTGGATTCAACTAATAGAGCTAAACCTTTATATTGATTCAGCATGTCAGAAACAAACTTCTTGTGGAATCTGTGAAGGGACATTTGGGAGCTTTATGATGACTATGATTTTAAACCAATCATCCCCAGATGAAAACTAGAAAGAAGCTGTCTGTTTTCGGGGGAACCAGCCCCCTGTATTTCAACATAGGTTCTTTCTGTTTTCCCTAATTGTTGGCTGGTCTGAGAAATAAAGAGTAAAACTACAAAGAGAGGAATTTTACAGCTGGGCCTCTTGGGCTGACATCACACATCGGTAGGATCATGATGTTCCCTGAGCCATAAAAACAGAAAGTTTTTATTAGGGATTTTAAAGGGGAGGGTGTGTACAAACAGGGAGTAAGTCACAAGGTCACATGCTCCAAAGGGCAATAAGGATCACAAGGCAAAGGCAAAATTAGAATTACTGATGAGGGTCCATGTCCTGCTGTGCATGTATTGTCTTGATAAACATCTTAACAAAAAAACAGGGTTTGAGAGCAGAGAACACATCTGACCAAAATTCAGCAGGCTGGAATTTCCCAATCCTAGTAAGCTTGAGGGCACTGCAGGAGACCAGGGTGTATTACAGTCCTTATCTCAACTGCATAAGACAGACACTCCCAGAGTGGTCATTTGTAGACCACCCCCAGCAATGCATTCCTTCCCCTGAGTATTCCCTGCTGGGAAAGGAATTCAGTGATATCTCTTCTACTTGCATGTCCATTTATAGGCTGTCTTCAAGAAGGAAAATATGGCTCTATTCCACCTGACCCCACAGGCAGTCAGATCTTGTCATTGTCTTCCCTTGTTCCCTGAAAATTGCTGTTATTCTGTTCTTTTACATATTGTTCAAACATATATTTACAATCAATCTGTACAATATTCTTAGCTTATGAAGATAACAGAATTAAGAGATTAAAGTAAAGACCGGCATAAGAAATTATAGGAGTATTATTAGGGAAGTGATAAATGTTCATGAAATCATCACAATTTATGTTCAGAGGCAGTTGTAAGAAATTATAAAAGTATTAATTTTGAGAACTGATAAATGTTCATGAAATCTTCATAATTTATGTTCTTCCACCATGGTTCCAGTTGGTCCCTCTGTTCAGGATCCCTGACTTCCCACAACAGTCTGTGAAATTGTTTGTAATGTGTGGATTCATGTCACATAATTAAACCTTCCTTTTGATTCAGCATGTTGGAAAACTTCTTCTGGTTGAATCTGTGAAGAGACATTTGGCAGCCCATTGAGGCTTATTTTGGAAAACCGAATGTACACAGATAAAAACTAGAAAGAAGTTATCAGTGATATTGCTTTGTCATCTGGATTCACCTCAGAGAGTTAAACCATCCTTTTCATTCAACATGTTGGAAACACTCTATTTTTAGAATCTGTGAAGGGACATTTGGGAGCCTTTTGATGCCTATATTGAAAAACCAAATATCTCCAGATAAAAACTAGAAAGAAGCTATCTGTGAAACCATTTTGTGATGTGTGGATTCATCTCTCTGAATTACTCTTTTCTTTTTATTTAGCAGGTTGAAAACACTCTATTTGTAGAAAGTGTGAAAAGAACATTTGGGAACCCATTGGGGCCTATGGTGAAAACTGAATATCCCTGGATAAAAACTAGAAAGAAGATATCTGTGAAACTGCCTTGTGATTTCTGGACTGATATCATGGAGTTAAAGCTTTGTTTTGATTCAGCAGGTTGGGAAAACATTTTGTAGAATCTATGAAGGAACATTTGGAAGCACATTGATGCCTGTGGTGAAAAACAAAACATCCCCAGATAAAAACTAAAAGGAAACTGTCTATGAAACTGCTTTGTGAAGTGTGGATTCAAATCACAGATTTAAACCATTCTATGAATTCAGCAGTTTGAAAACACTTTTTTTGTAGAATCTGCCAAGAAACACTTTGGAGCCCATTGAGGCCTGTAATGAAAAATTAAATATCCCCAGATAATAACTGGAAAGAAACTATCTGTAAAACTTCTTTGTGATGTGTGGATTCATATCACACAGTTAGTTCTTTCTTTTGATTCAACAAGTTGGAAACACTCTTTTTGTAGAATCTGGGAAGGGACATTTGGGAGCACATTGCATTTAGGGTAAAAAACCATATATACCCAGATAAAAACTAGAAAGAAGGATTATATTAAACTGCTTTATTATATGTGAATTCATGCCACAGAATTAAACCTCTGTTTTGATTCAGTAGATTGGAAACATTCTTCTGATAGAATCTGCCAAAAGTCATTTCAGAACCCATTGAGTCTTATAATAAAAACTTCACAAATTTAAAACTTTATTTTGATTCAGAAGGATGGAAAGAGTCTTCTGGTAGAATCTGCAAAGAGAGATTTAGGAGACAATTGGTCTCTATGGCGAAAAACCAAATATCTGAAGTGACAAACTAGAAAGAAGCTATCAGTGAAACTGCTTTGTGATGTCTGGATTCATCTCACAGCGTTAAACCTTTCTCTTGATTCAGCAGGTTGGAAACACTACTTGTAGAATCTGCACAGGGATATAGGAACCAATACGGGCCTACGTTGAAAAATGGAATATCCTGATAAAAACTACAAAAAACCAATCTGAGAAACTGCTTTGTGATGTGTGGATTCATATCACAGAGTTAAACCTTTCTTTTGATTCAGCAGGTTAGAAATACACTTCTGGTAGAGTCAGCCAAGGGACCTTTTGGAGCCCTTTGAGGCTTATAATGAAAAACCAAATATCCTAAGATGAAAATTAGAAAGAAGGCATCTGTGAAACTTCTTTGTGAAGTGTGGGTTTATATCACAGGTTTAAACATTTTTTGTGGTTCAGCAGTTTGGAAAAATTATTCTGGTAGAAACCGTGAAGGGTTTTTTGGAAACACTCTTTTTGAGACTCTGCAACAGGACATTTCAATGCTCATTGAGGCCTATGACGAAAAACAAAATACCCCAGATAAAAACTAGAATGAAGATATCTGTGAAACTACTTTCTGATGTGTGGATTCAACGTGCAGAGTTAAGCCTTTCTTTTGATTCAGCATGCGGGAAACACTCATCTAGTAGAATCTTCAAAGGGACATAAGGGATCACATTTAGGCCTATGGTGAAAAACTGAATATTTCCAGATAAATACTAGAAAGAAGCTATCTGTGTAATTTCTTCATGAGTTGTCGATTTATCTCACAGATTTAAACCCTTCTTTTGATTCAGGAGATTGGAAACACTCTTCTGATAGAATCTGCCAAGGGACATTTTGGAGCTCTTTGAGAATATCCTAAGATG
Organism: Chlorocebus sabaeus; assembly: GCF_047675955.1. NCBI lineage: Eukaryota > Metazoa > Chordata > Mammalia > Primates > Cercopithecidae > Chlorocebus > Chlorocebus sabaeus. Next base: position 37,695,862 of record NC_132912.1, read on the forward strand.
AAAATTAGACAGAAGCTCTCTGTGAAACTACTTTGTGATGCTTGTATTCATTTCACAGATTCAAACCTTTTTTTTATCTTTAGAAGGTTAGAAATACTCTATTTGTAGAATGTAGGAAGAGATATATGGTAGCCGATTGAGACCTGCAATGAAAAACGGAATATCCCTAGATAAAAACTAGAAAGAAGCTTTCTGTGAAACTGCTTTGTAGTGCGTGGATATATCTGAAAAAGATAAAATTTTCTTTTGATTCTGCCACTTGGCAACAGTCTTCTGGTATAATCTGCAAATGGACATTTGGGAACCCTTTGAGGCCTACTGTGAAAAACTGAATATCCCTAGAGAAAAACTAGAAAGAAGCTATCGGTGAAACTACTTTGTGATGTGTGGATTCAACTCAAAGAGTTAAACCTTTCTTTCCATTCAGCAGATTAGAAACACTCTATTTGTAGAATCTGTGAAGAGACATTTAGGAGCTTATTGTGGCCTATAATGAAACACCGAATATCGCCACAGAAAAAGTAGAAAGAAGCTATCTCTGAAACTGCTTGTGATGTGTAGATTTATCTCACAGAGTTAAACCTTTCTTTTGATTTGGCAGGTTGAAAACACCCTTCTTGTATAATCCGTGAAGGGATATTTGGGAGCACTTTGTGCCTAGGGTGAAAAATCGAATATCACCAGATAAAAACGAGAAAGATGCTATCTTTGAAATTTCTCTGTGATGTGTGAATTTATCTCACATAGTTAAAACTGTCTTTAGATTTAGCATTTTGGAAACAAACTTAATGTAGAATCTGCGAAGCAACACTAGGCAGGTCTTTGAGGACTATGGTGAAAAAACATGTATCTCCAGATAAAAACTAGAAAAAAGCTATCTGTGAAATTGCTTTGTGATGTATAGATGCACCTCACAGAGTTAAACATTTCTTTTCATTCAGCAGGTTGGAAAACATCCTCTGGTAGAATCTGCAAGGGGACATTAGGGAGCTCATTGAGTCCTGTGATAAAGAACAGAATATCCCCAGGTAAAAACTAAAAAGAAGTTATCTGTGAAACTGCTTTGTGATGTGTTGATTCATCTCACAGAGTTAATCCTTTCTTTTTATTAAGCGGGTTGGAAATACTCATTGTTGTGTCTGCAAAAAGACATTTGGGAGCCCATTGAGGCCTATGGTGAAAAATCAAATATCCTCAGAGTAAAACTAGAAAGGAGCTATCTGTGAAACTTCTTTGTGAAGTGAGTATATATCTCACAGAGTTAAAGTTTTCTTTTGATTGAGTAGGTTTAAAACACTCTTCTGGTAGTGTCTGTGAAGGGTCACTTGGAAATTTGTTGAGGCCTAGGGTGAAAAACCAAATATCCCAAGATAAAAATGAGGAAGAAGCTATTCATGAAACTGCTTTGTGTTATGTGGATTCATCTCACAGAGTTAAAGCTTTCTTTTCATACAGCAGGTTGGAAACATTCTTTTAAGAGAATTCACCAAAAAATATTTAGTAGCCTTTTGAGGCTTATAATTACAAACTGAATATCCTAAGATGAAAACTAGAAAGAAGTTATTTGTGAAACAGCTTTCTGAAGTGTGGATTTGTCTAAAAGAGTTAAACCATTCTTGTGATTCAGTATGTTGGAGACAATTTTCTGGTAGAATCTGTGAAGGATCATTTGGGAGCCCTTTGATGTCTACATTAAAAACCGAATATCCCTAGGAAAAAACTAGAAAGGTATCTGTGAAACTGCTTTCTCATGTGTGGATTCTATTCACAGAGTGAAACCTTTCTTTTTATTCAGTAGTTTAGAAACACTCTACTTGCAGAATCTGCAAAGAGACATTTGGGAGTTCATTGATTACTATAATGAAATATCAAATATCACCACATAAAAAGTAGACAGAAGCTATCTGTGAAACTGCTTTGTGATATGTGGCTTCATGCCACAGAGTTAAATTTTCCTTATTTTCAGCAAGTTGGAAACACTCTTCTTATAGAATCTGTGAGGGGACATTTGGGAACCCTTTGAGGTTTATGGCATAAAACAGAATATCCCCAGACAAAAACTAGAAGAAGCTATCTGTGAAACTGCATTGTGATGTGTGGATTCACCTCACAAAGATAAATTTTTGTTTTGACTCAGCAGATTGAAAATCAATCTTCTGGTAGAATCTGCCAAGGGACGTTCCAAAGCCCTTTGAGGCTTATAATGAAAAACCAAATATCCCTACATAAAAACTAGAAAGGAGCTGTCAGTGAAAGTGTTTTGTGTTGTGTGGATTCAAGTCACAGAGTTAAACTTTTTTTATTCAGCAAGTTGGAAGCACTCTTCTTGTAAAATCTGTGAGGGAACATTTGGGATATTCCCAGATAAGAACTAGAATGAATCTGTCTGTGAAACTGCTTTGTAGATTGAACACACTCTTCTTCTATAATCTGTGAATGGACATTTGAAAGTTCATTGAGGCTTACAGTGAGAAACTGAATATCCCCAAATATAAACTAGAAAGACTATCTGTGAAACTGCTTTGTGATGTGTGGGTTCAGCTCACAATTTTAAAGCTGCCTTTTTATTCAGCAGGTTGGAAACACTCTTTTTGTAGAATCTGTTATGGGCTATTATGGACATCATTGAGATTTATGGTGAAAAACGAATATCTCCATATGAAAAGTAAAAGGAAGTTAACTGTGAAACACTCTGTGGTGTGTTTATTCATCTCACAGAGTTAAAGCTTTGTTTTGATTCAGCAGGTTGGAAAACTCTTTCTGTAGTATGTGTTGAGAGACACTTGGGAGCACATTGATGCCTATGGTGGAAAACCAAATATCCCCAGATAAAAACTAGAAGATGCTATCTGTGAAACTGCTTTGTGATGCGTGGATTCATCTCACACAGTTAAGCCTTTATTTTTATTCAGCAGGTTGGAAACACTCTTTTTGTAGAATCTCCAAAGAAACATTTGAGAGCCCATTGAGCCTATGGTGAAAAAATGAATATCTGCAGATAAACACTAGAAAAAAGCTATCTGTGAAACTGCTTTGTGATGAGTGAATTCATCTCACAGAGTTAAACCTTTCTTTTGATTCAGCAGGTTAAAAACACTCTTCTGTTACAAACTATGAAGGGTATGCTTAAGACCCCTTGAGGTCTATCATGAAAACAGAATATCCCTATATAAAAACTAGACAGAAGCTAACATTGAAACTACTTAATGATGTGTGTATTCATCTCTCAGGGCTAAAACTTTGTTTTGATTCAGCGAATTAAAAACACTTTTCTTGTAGAATCTGCAAAGGGGTATTTTAGAGCCCTTTGAGGCATATGGTGAAAAACTGAATATCCCCAGATAAAAACTAGAAAGAAGATATCTGGGAAACTACTTTGTGATATGTTCATTCAACTCACAGAGTTAAACCTTTCTTTGATTCAGCAAATTGGAAACACTCTTTTGTAGAATCTGCAAAAAAACATTCTGGGGCAAATTGCGGCCTAAGGTGAAAAACCGAATATCCCCAGGTAAAAACTTGAAAGAAACTATCAGTGACACTGCTTTTGTGATGTGTGGATTCATCTCACAGATTTAAACCTTTCTTTTTATTCAGCAGGTTAGAAACACTTTATTTGTCAGATCTACGAAGGGACATTTAGTAGCCCATTGAGGCCTATGGTGAAAAACAGAATATCCCCAGACAAAAAAGAGAAAGAAACAATTTGTGAAACTTCTTTGTTATGTGTGGATTCATCTCACAAAAGTAAAGCTTTATTTTGATACAGCTGGTTAAAAATTGTCTTCTGGTAGAATCTGCAAAAGGATATATGAGTCCCCTTTGAGGCATATGGTGAAGAACCGAATATCTCCAGATAAAAACTTGAAAGAAATTCTCTGTGAAACTGCTTTGTGATGTGTGTATTGATCTCATAAAGTTATGCCCTTATTTTGATTCAGCAGGTAGGAAACAGTCTTCTCATAGAAACTGTAAAGGGACATTTAAGAGCCCTTTGAAGCCTATGGTTAAAAACTGAATATCCCCTGATAAAAACTAGAATTAAGCTATCTGTGAAACTGTTTTGTGATGTGTCAATTTATATCAAAGAGTTAACTCTATTATTTGATTCAGCAGTTGGAAACACTCTTCTTTTATAATCTGCACAGGGACGTTTGGGAGCACATTGATGCCTGTCATGAAATATAGAATATCCCCCAATAAAAAGCAGAAAGAAATTGTCTGTGAAACTGCTTTGTGATGTGTGAATCCATCTAACAGAGTTAAAGTTGTCTTTTGATTCCACATGTTTGAAACACTTTTCTTCTAGTATCTGTGATGGGACATTTGTGAGACCATTGAGACCTATGGTGAAAAACAGAATATCCCCAGATCAAAACTAGAAAGAAACTATCTGTGAAACTGCTTTGTGACGTACAGATTCATATCACAGAGTTAAAGCTTTGATTTGATTCAGCAGGTTGGAAACACTCTTCTGGTAGAATCTGCGAAGGGATATTTAAGAGCCCATTGAGGTCAATGGTGAAAAACTAAATGTCCTTATATAAAAACTAGTAAGAAGCTATCAGTGAAAGTGCTTTGATTCATCTCACAGAGTTAAACCCTTCTTTTTATTAAGCAGGTTAGAAACACTCTATTTGCAGAAACTACGAAGGGACATTTGGGTGAAAACAGAATTTCCCTAGATAATAACTAGAAAGAATTTATCTGTGAAACTGCTTTGTGGTGTGTGAATTCATATCACAGATTTAAATTGTTGTTTTGACTCAGCAGGTTGGAAACATACTTCTTGTAGAATCTGCAAAGAAACATTTGGGAGAACATTGATGTCTAGGGTAACAAACTGAATATCCCCAGATTAAAAAATAATCTATCTGTGAAACTGATTTTTGATGTGTGCATTCAACTCACAGTGTTAAGCATTTCTTTTGACTTAGCATTGTGGAAACAAACTTCTTGTAAAATCTGCAAAGGGACATTTGGGAGCTCTTTGAGGACTTCGGTAAAAAAACAAATATCCACAGATAAAAACTAGGAAGAAGCTATCTGTGAAACTGTTTGTGATGTGTGGATTTTTCTCAAAGAGTTAAAACTTTCCTTTGATTCATCACATTGGAAACACTCTTTTTGTAGAATCCACAAAGGAACAATTGGAAGCACACTGAGGTCCCAGTTAGCACATTGACAATTGGGAGCATGTTGAGCCCTTGGTGAAAAAGAGATATATCTAGTTAAAAATTAGAAAGAAGCTATCAGTGAACCTACTTTGTGATGTGTGGATTAATCTCAAAGAGTTAAAATTTTCTTTTTATTCAGCAGGTTCAAAACACTCTATTTGGAGAACATGCAAAGGGACATTTTGGAGGCCATTGAAGCCTATGGTGAAAAACAGAATATACCCAGATAATATTTAGAAAGAAGTTATCTGTGAAACTGCATTGTGATGTATGGATTCATCTCACAGGGTTAAACCTTTCTTTTGATTAAACAGGTTGGAAACACTCGTTTTGCATTCTCTGTGAAGGGACATTTGGAAGTACATTGAGGCCTGTGTTGAAAAAAAGAATATCCCCAGATAAAAACTAGAAACAAACTATCTGTGAAACTGCTTTGTGGTGTGTGGACTAACCTCACAGAGTTAAACATTTGTTTTGATTCAGCCAGCTGGAAACACACTTCCTGTAGAATCTGCAAAGAGCCATTTGGGAGCAATTGATGTCTATGGTGAAAAACTGAATATCCCCAGATAAGTACTGGTAAGAAGCTATCTGTGGAACGTCTTTGTGATGTGTGGATTAAACTCTCAGAGTTAAAGCTTTTTAAAAATTTTCTTTGATGGAAAACCTACTGCTTTTTAAATCTTTGAAGGGACATTTGAGATCCCATTGAGGCTTGAAGTGAAAAATTGAATATCACGACATAAAAACTAGAAAGAAGCTATCTGTGAAACTGCTTTGTGATGAGTGAGTTCATCTCACAAAGTAAACATTTCTTTTGTATCAGCAAGGTGGAAATACTCTTCTGTAGAATCTGCCAAGGGAAATTTGGGAACCCATTGTGGCCTATGGTGTAAAACTGAATGTTCCCAGATAAAAACTAGAAAGAAACTATCAGCGCAACTGCTTTGTGATCTTTGGATAAATCTCAGAGAGTTAAACTTTAAATTTTATTCAACAGGTATGAAACACTCTATTTGTACAATTTGAGAAGGGACATTTTGGAGCCCATTGAGACCTATGGTGAAAAACCAAATATCCCCAGATAAAAACTAGAAAGAAGCTATCTGTGAAACTGCTTTGTGATGAGTGAATTTATCTCACAGAGTTAAACCTTTCTTTTGATTCAGCAAGTTAAAAACACTCTTCTGGTACAATCTGCAAAGGGACATCTTAACGCTCCTTGAGGCCTATGGTGAAAACAGAATATTCCCATATAAAAGCTATAAAGAAACTACTTTGCAATGTGTGGATTCATCTCTCAGGGATAAAACTTTATTTTGATTCAGTAAATTAAAAACATTTTTCTTGTGGAATCTGCAAATGGATATTTTGGAGTTTTTTGAGGTGTGTTGTGAAAAACTGAATATTCCCAGATAAAAGCTAGAAAGAAGCTATGTTGTGGGAAGTCCGAGACCCATGATAAATATCAGGGGTGGGGTTTCGGCTGGTATCTGGCATGTCAATGTGGTCTTTCTTTTTTCTTATATACATGTGGGAACCTGATTCCCTTTGGCAGGTGCAGTGAAACAACATTGGCCTAGTCCACAGATAAGTGTGTTCAACTCCCTGACGACTGGTTAGTAGTCTGTGTATGGTCTGGGTTAACTATGGGACACACAGAGTATAAAAATTATACCTATCTCTTCTATATTAAACTCCGGTTAAAACAGGAAATGGATCAGGTGCCCATGAAAAATATGACCACTCTATTCAGGGCAGTGGTAAAATTCTGTCCTTGGTCTCCTGAGAAAGGAACCTTAGATATAGACCTGTTAAAAAAGGGAAGGGTCCGAGTAACCATGGAAAATGTGATCACTGTATTCAGGGTGGTAGAAAAATACCGTCCTTGGTTTCCTGAAAAAGGAGCAGTATATGTAAAAGTATGGGATCTTGTTGCAACATTCAGGGAACTGGTCTCAACCGGGAATTATGTTCCTGTCACTGTTTGGGATGCTTGGGCCTTGATGCCTGCCATCCTAATACCTCCTCAACTTTCCTCTCCCACATGGCCTTCGTTATCTGATTAGCCTCTCCATTCAGCTACTCCTACCCCACCTAAGGATGCTGAAAGTTCAATGTCTAACTCCGGTGACTTTGACTTAATGTTACCCCCTGATGATCTTACTTCTTTTCACAAAGAGCTGGTACTTCAAGCTCCATTGGCCATGACTCACACAGCTCGGGACCATAGATATACTAATTTTACCATCTTCAAACCTTTGCAGCATTTGTCTCTGGGTGTCATCTAATGGCTCCGGGACCAAACTACAATTTACCTGTAATTCTTCAGGCATCCCCCATCCACTTCAGCCCCTCACCCTCCTGTCCCTTCGGTTCCTCAACTGGTCTGCATCGATGTGTACTGCTCAATCTTACTTTTGTTTTTTTTCTTTTTTAAGAATTTAAGAATGTTTGTACTCAGTATGGTCCTACTTCTCCTTGTGCTAAAATGGTATTACAAACTTTTTGTACTGAGGTCATTTTACTTCCTTTAGACTGGGACCTTTTGGCAAAAAGTTGCTCTGACCCCAACTCAGCCTGGTGGGCAGAGGAGGCCTGTCTGCAGGCTCAACTAAATCGGACTAATGGCATTCTAGTTACTCAGGCTCAGCTCATAGGTTCCTATGGTTTCTCTGATACTTATGCCCAATTAAACTTCGAGACTCTTAACATAAAACAAGTAACAAAGGTGCGTATGAGAGCTTGAGATAAATTATGTGCCCCATGCCAAGCTCCTGTTTCTTTTACTACTGTTAAACAAGTTCAATTGCTTTTACTACCTAATGTTGTTTTAAACACGTGGCTCTGGGATGGGCTCTGGTGGTGAAAAGGCTGCTTCTTGGATTAATGTAACTTCTAAACAATGACCCACTTGCACCATACGCATTTAAGGAAAAAGTTTTGAGGGTCTAGTAGATACTGAGGCTGAAATTAATATTCCACATAACTCTTACAGTGCTCCCAATCAACATATGATGCAAAACATGGAGTTTGTTCCTGGGCTTGGTTTCGGTCCAAAGCATGAAGGGATTACTAAACCCCTCTCAGTTACTATAAAATAAAACAGGGCTGTTTCAGGTTATCCTTTTTAGTGGTGGCTGCTGCCACGACTCCTGATCCTATCTGTTTACAATGGAAATCTGACACACCCGTTTGGGTTCAGCAGCGTCCGCTTTCTAAAGAAAAACTGGCAGCTTTACCTCAATTGGTTTCTGAACAGTTGCAACTTGGAAAAGTGGAACCCTCTCTTTCCCCCTGGAATTCTCCTGTGTTTCTAGTAAAAAATAAATCAGGCAAGTGGCAGATGGTAACCCATTTAAGGGTCATTAATGTTGTAATTAAACCTATGGGGGCCATCCAACCTGGCATGCCTGCCCCTGCTTTAATACCTAAAAATTGGCCTCTCATAGTTATTGATCTTAAAGATTTTTTTAATTGCTTTACATAAGTCGAATTGTGAAAAATTTGCTTTTACTTTAGCATCTATCAATAATCAGGAGCCTGCAGCTCATTATCAATGGAAAATAATTCCTTAGGGAATGCTAAATAGCCCTAAAATCTGCCAGCTTTATGTTGGACAAGTGCATTCACCAGTTCGAGCCCAATTTCCCCAGGCCTATATTATTCATTGCATTGATGATATTTTAATTGCTACCCCCACTGATAAAAATTAATTGACTGTTATCAAATTTTGAGCCATCATGTTACAGAGGCTGGATTACACATTGTTCAGGATAAATTTCAACAGACCACTCCTGATCAATATTTAGGAATGGTGGCCAATAAACAGTGTATTCAACCTCAAAATGTTCAAACTAGGAGATATTCTTTAAATACTTTAAATTGGACAGACTCGGTGTAGAATACTTCAAATTTCTGGATTTGATCCAAATTTAATTGTAGTTCCTTTAAATTGGCTCGAAGTTCAGGCTGCCTTTCAACATTCAATATTGTAGCAAATTCACTTGGTTGATTTTATTGGTATTATTGACAATCATTATCCAAAAAACAAATTATTTGATTTTATAAAAATGACATCTTGGGTGGTCCCTTGATTAACCAAACATCAGCCCATTCCTGAAGCCATTACAGTGTTCACTGATGGCTCCAGTAATGGCAATGCTGGCTATGTAGGTCCTACAGAGAAGCTAATTTCTACATCTTATACTTCTGCTCAAAAGGCAGAGTTAATTGCTGTGATTACTGCCTTACAGGATTTCTCCAAACCTTTAAATATTGTCTCTAATTCTACTTAATGTGGGAAAGAGGATACGCTTGTGTTTCACCAGGAGATCATCAAACAAAAACCACAGAAAAAAGACATCTGTGTCAGAGACTGCTCTCAGACATGGTGAGATCTATGTCACCTCATTAGAAGCTGGCCCATGGGTCTGATTCAATTCTCACTGATGGCAATGGAGTGAGAATCCCACTTCTGATCCCACTTCTGATTACCTTTCTTTTTCTCCTTACAAACCTAAAAATCTCACCATTTCTATTAGCCTGAAAATAATATCCCCCTGTTTTTCTCTTCCTCCTTCAGCACTCAATCTTACTTACAATAGGTTTTATTGAATGATTCTCCTCTTTATACTTTCTGTCTCACCACTTTCCTCTCAAACTGATTTACCTGCTACACATAATTATTCTTATTGGACTTATGTGCCTTTTCCTCCACTTATTCAACTTCTCACCAAGATTGATACTTCTGTGGAAATCACTAACATTAGTGTGTGGATGCCTGGAGCTACAGATGACCGTTGCCCTGCTCAAGCTGAAGAAGAAGGCACTGTATTTAACGTTACCATGGGTTATAAATGCCCCCTCTGTGCCTCGGACATACACCTGGTTGTATTCATCTAGAAACTCAAGTCTGGGCTGCTTATCTTCTGGATAAATCAGCTACAGAGGAACTGGGACATTTGGTCTCTGGCCTCTATATTTCTCCTTTAAAACAAATGAAAGGGGGAGCATTGGAAGATACTCCATACTTTCAATATAAACCTGCAGGAAAATCATGCCCTAAAAATTTTGAGGACCCATCTAAAACTTTAAATTGGGAAGATTGTGTTAACTCACATGCAGTAACATTAAAAAATAACTCATATGGTTTAGTAATAGACTGGACACCAAAGGACTATTAAAAAAAACAATTCCTCCTCTGGTGGAAATGAATGCCTGGGAGCTACTTATTTTATTTCTATTGAGAGAATGGGAATCAACATTCTACTTTGCATAGCATGTTCAGAGCTCATTCTTTCCCTTAAAATGGGAAAATAAAGGCATTATCCCCATGAGGCCTCATATGATACTCCCCATTCTGAGCCCAGAACACCCAGAACTTTGGAGATTGGCTATTGCCATGTCTGGACTGCTAGTATGGGAAGGGGAAACTATTCTGTCTGTTGTACCCACTACTGCCCCCGTCTCTCAGTATCAACGTAGATCCAGACATTCTGCTTTACTTACCTCCAACCTGACTGTTCCCATACAGAGTTGTGTTAAGCCTCCTTACATGTCATTAGTGGGAAATATCAAAATTTGGACAAACAATCAAACTGTCCAATGCATTAATTGTCATTTATACACTTGTATTAACTCCCATTTTGACTCCAGGAAAAATGTAATGTTGGTCCGAGCTCGAGAAGGAATCTGGATTCCGGTAACTTTGCTCAGACCCTGGGCATCCTCCCCCTAGATACATTTAATTAATGAAGTGTTACAGTGAATTTTGAAAAGATCTAAGGATTTGTTTTCACTTTAATCTCTGTGATCATTGGCCTAATTATAGTCACTGCACTGGCCACCACTGCCGGAATGGCATTCCATCAATCTATTCAAACAGTTCATTTTGTTAATAATTGGCAAGCCAATTTGACCCAAATGTGGAATTCTCAACAAGATATTCATCAAAAATTGGTTAATCAAATTAAAGATTTAAGATAGTCTGTTATTTGGCTTGGAGATCAGGTAGTGAGTCTCGAATATCACATGCAAATGCAGTGCAACTGGAATACTTCTGATTTCTGTATCAGCCCGTATTTCTATAATGAAACTGATCATTCATGTGAAATGGTCAAAGGACACCTTCTGAGTAGAGAAGATAATTTATCATTGGACATAACTAAATTAAAGAAACGAATTTTTGAAGCCTCTCAAGCTCACTTATCCATTGTGCCTGGAGCTGAGGTGTTAGATCAGGTTGCAAAAGTCTTTATGGATTGAACCTTAAGACTTGGATTAAGTCTACTGGGGGCTCAACTGTAGTACATTTTGGAATTATGTTTCTCTGTTTAATTGGCTTGTTTTTAGTGTGCCAGACCAGTCAAAGAATCCTGCATCAAAATCGAGAGAATGAACAAGCCTTCATCGCCATGGAACATTTATATAAAAAAAAGGGAGAGATGTTGCGGGAAGTCAGTGACTCTGAATGGAGGGACCAGTGGAAGCTGGGGCAGAAGAACATAAATTGTGAATATTTCATGGACATTTATTAGTTTACCAAATTAATACTTTTATAATTTCTTATGGCTATCCCTACTGCAATCTCTGAACATAAATTGTGAAGATTTCATGGACACTTATCACTTCCCCAGTCAATACCCTTTTGATTTCCTATGCCTGTCTTTACTTTAATCTCTTAATCCCATCATCTTCTTTGCAAGCTGAGTAGGATATGTGTTGCCTCAGGACCCTATGATGATTGCGTTAACTGCACAAATTGTTTGTAGAGAATGTGTGTTTGAACAATATGAAATCTGGGCACCTTGAAAAAAGAACAGGATAACAGCAATATTCAGGGAACAAGGGAGGTAACCTTAATGTGATTGCCTGTAAGCTAGATGGAACAGAGCCATATATCTCTTCTTTCAAAGACAAATAGGAGAAATATCACTGAATTTTTTTTTCTCAGCAAGGAACATCCCTGAGAAAGTGAATGCGCCCTGAGGGTAGGTCTATAGACGGCCCCCTTGAGGTGGTCACCTTTTACAGTCGAAGCTGAAGGGATGAAATAAGGGCCAGTCTCCTGTAGTGCTCCCAGGCTTATTAGGATGAGGAAATTCCTGCCTAATAAATTTTGGTCAGACAAGTTGTCTGCTCTCAAACCCTGTCTCCTGATAAGATGTTATCAATGACAATGCATGCCCTAAACTTCATTAGCAGTTTTAATTTCACCCTGCCCTGTGGTCCTGTGATCTCGCCCTGCCTCTGCTTGCTTTGTGATATTTTATTACCTTGTGAAGTATGTGATTTCTGTGACTCACACCCTATACGTGCACTCCCTCCTCTTTTGAAAATCGCTAATAAAAACTTGTTGGTTTTATGTCTCTGAGAACGTCACGGAACCTACCGACATGTGATGTCTCCTCTGGATACCCAGCTTTAAATTTCTGTCTCTTGTACTCCTTCCCTTTATTTCTCAAACCAGCTGAGATGCCTAGGAAATAGAAAAGAACCTTCGTTAACCATTGAGGGTGAGTTCTCCTGATAAAGCTATCTGTGAAACTGCTTTGTTATGTGTTCATTCAACTTACAGAGTTAAACTTTCCTTTTGTTTCAGAAAATTGGAAACACTCTTTTGTAGAATCTGCAAAAAAAACATTCTGGGGTAAATTTAGGCCTATGGTGAAAAACCAAATTATTTCCAGTTAAAAAAGGGAAAAAGTCAGTGACACTGATTTGGGATGTGTGGATTCACCTCACAGAATTAAACTTACATTTTTATTCAGCAGGTTGGAAACACTCTATTTGTCAGATCTGTGATGGGACATTTTGGAGCCCATTGAGGCCTACGGTGAAAAACAGAATATCCCCAGAGTAAAACTAGAAAGAAACTATCTGTGAAACTTCTTTGTTAAGTGTTTATACATCTCACAGAGTTAAAGCTTTCTTTTGATTCAGCTGGTTGGAACCCTTCATCTGGGAGAATCTACAAAGGGACATTTGAGAACCCATTAGGCATACAGTGAAGAACAGAGTATCCCCAGATAAAAACTAAAAAGAAGTTCTCTATGAAATTGTTTTGTGATGTGTTTATTAATCTCACAGAGCTAAACCTTATTTTGATTCAGCAGGTCAGAAACCTGCTAGAATAACCTGCTAAAACCTGTTAGAATATGTGAAGGGACATTTGAAAGCCCCTTGAGGCTTATGGTGAAAAAGTGAATATACCCAGATGAAAACTAGAATGAAGCTATCTGTGAAACTGCTTTGTGATGTGTGAATTTATCTAACAGAGTTAAACCATTATATTTGTTGAGCAGATTGGAAACACTCTCCTGGTAGAAACAGACGAGGGACATTTCGGATCCCTTTGAGGCTTGTAACGGAAAATAGAATATCCCCAGATGAAAACTAGAAAGAAGCTATCTGTGAAACTGATTTGTGATGTGTAGATTCATTCTACCAAATTAAACTTTTATTTTGATTCAACAGGTTGGAAACACTTTTCTGGTAGAATCTGTGAAGGAACATTTGGGAGTCAATTGAGGCCTATAATGAAGAACAGAATATACCCAGATAAAAACTGGAATGAAGCTATCTGTGAACTGCTTTGTGATGTGTGGATTCACCTTACAGAGTTAAACATTGTTTTGATTCAGCAGATTGGAAACAGTCTTCTTGTAAAATCTGCAAAGATACATTTGGGAGTACATTGTCACCTGGGGTGAAAAATCAAATATTCCCAGCTAAAAACTACTAAGAACCAATTTGTGAAAATGTTTTGTGATGTGTGTATTTTACTCATAGATTCAATCTTTTCTTTTGATTTAGCATGTTGGAAACAAACTTTTTGTAGAATCTGCAAAGGGACATTTGATAACCGCTTGAGGTTTATGATGAAAAACGAAATATCCCCAGATAAAAACTAGAAAGAAGTTATGTGTGAAATTGGTTTGTCATATGTGGATTCATCTCACAGAGTTGAACCTTGCTTTTAGTTCAGCATTTTCAGAACACTCTTATGGTAGAATCTGTGAAGGCATATTTAAGAGCCCATTGAGGCCTGTGGGTGAAAAACTGAAAATCCCAAGATAAAAACTAGCAAGAAGCTCTCAGTGAAACTGCTTTGTGATGTGTGGATTAATCTCACAGAATTAAATTTTTCTTTTTATTCAGCAGATTAAAAACACCCTTCTTGTGTAATCTGTGAAGGGACATATGAGAGCCCATTGTGGTTTAGGGTAAAAAAACAAATATCCTCAGATAAAAACTAGAAAAAAGCTATCAGTGAACCTGCTTTGTAATGTGTGGATATAATTCACAGAGTTAAATCTTTCTTTTTATTCAGCAGATTTGAAACACTCTATTTGTGGAATCTGTGAAGGGACATTTGGGATCCCATTGAGGCCTATGTTGAAAAACCAAATATCCCCAGGAAAAAGTAGAAACAAGGTATCTGTGAAACTGCTTTGTGATGAGTGAATTCATCTCACAGAGTTAAACTGCTGTTTTGATTCAGCAGGTTAAAAACACTCTTCTGGTACAATCTGTGAAGGGACATCTTAAAGCCCCTTGAGGCCTACGGTGAAAACAGAATATCCCCATATAAAAACTAGAAAGTGTTCTCCATGAATCTGCTTTGTGATGTGTGGATTCATCTCTCAGGGATAAAACTTTGTTTTGATTCAGCAAGTTAAAAACACTTTTCTTGTAGAATCTGCAAAGGGATATTTGGGAGCCCTTTGAGGCCTATGGTGAAAAATTGAATATTCCCAGATAAAAACTAGAAAGATGTTGTCTGTGAAACTGCTTTGTGATGTGTTCATTCAACTCAAAGAGTTAAACGTTTCTTTTGTCTCAGCAAATTGGAAACACTTTCATAGAATCTGCGAAAAAACATTCTGGGGTAAATTGAGGACTATGGTGTAAAACCAAATATTTCCTAATAAAAACTAAAATAAGCTAATAGTGACACTGATTTGTGATGTGTGGATTCATCTCACAGAGTTAAACCTTTCCTCGATTTCAGCAGGAAATATTCTTGTAGAATGTGCAAAGGGACATTTAAGAGTCCTTTGAGGCCTATGGTGAAAAACGGAATAGCGCCAGATAAAGACTAGAATGAAGCCATCTGTCAAACTGCTTTGGATGTGTTGATTTATCTCAAGGAGTTAAAACTATTATTTGATTCAGCAGGTTGGAAACACTCTTCTTGTATAGTCTTTGCAGGGACATTTGGGAACACATTGGTGCCTATGGTGAAAAGGGAATATCCCTGATAAAAAGTAGAAAGAAGTTATCTGTGAAACTGATTTGTGATGTGCTGATTCAACTCACAGAGTTAAACCTTTCCTTTTGATTCATCATATTGGAAACACGCTTATTGTAGAAGCTGCAAAAAGTCATTCTGGGTCAAATTGAGGCCTATGGTGAAAAACACTATATTTCCAGATAAAAACTGGAAGGAAGCTATCAGTGAAACTGCTTTGTGATATGTGTACTTAACTCACAGAGTTAAAGTTTTCTTTTGATTTAGCATGTTGGAAACAAACTTTTTCTAGTGTTTGCAAAGGGACGTTTTGGAGCCCTTTGAGGACTATGGTGAAAAACCAAATATTCCAAGGTAAAAACTAAAAAAGAAGTTACATGTGAAGTTGCTTTGTGATGTATGGATTCATCTCACAGAGTTAAAACTGTCCTTTGATTAAGCAGGTTGGAAACACTCTTTTGGTAGAAACTGTGAAGGGACATTTGGGACCCTTTTGTGAACCCTGGTTAAAACGGAATATCCCTAGATAAAAGCGAGAAAGCCACTATCTGTGAAATTGCATTATGATGTGTGGATTCAACTCACAGAGTTAAACTGTTTTTTTGATTCAGCAGGTTGAATACACTTTATATGTAGAGTCTATGATTGATATTTAAGAGCTCATTGGGGCCTATGATGAAACATCAAATATCCCAAGATAATAACTAGAAAGAAGTTAGCTGTGAAACAATTTGTGATGTGTGGATTTTTCTTGCAGATTTAATCCTTTCTTTTGATTCAGGAAGTTGGAAGCACTCTTTTTGTAGAACATGGGAAGGGATATTTTGAACACATGGAGGCTTATGGTAAAAACAGATATACGGATTTAAAAACTAGAAAGAAGCTATCTGTGAATCTGATTTGTGATGCGTGGATTCATCTCACAGAGGTAAACCATTCTATTGATTCAGCTGGTTGAAAACACTCTTTTGGTAGAATCAAAGTCATTTGGGGCCTACAATGAAAAACTGAATATCCCCAGAAAAAAACTAGAAAGAAAATATCTGTGAAACCTCCTTGTGATGAGTGGATTCATCTAACAGAAGTAAACATTTCCTTTGATTCAGCAGGTTGGAAACACTCTTCTGGTACAACCTGCAAATAAACATCTGAAAGCCCATTGAAGCTTATAGTGAAAAACCAAAAATTTCCAGAAAAATGCTAGAAAGAAGCTGTCTGTGAAACTACTTTCTGATGTGTAGATTCATCTCTAAGAGATAAAACTTTGTTTTGATGCAGCAGGTTAGAAACACTTTTTTTGAAGCATCTATGAAAGGACATTTGGGAGCCCTTTGAGGCATATGGTAAAAATAACCCTAATATTCCCAGAAAAGAACTATAAAGAAGCTATCTGTGAAACTGCTTTATAATAAGTTGATTCAACTCACAGAGTAAAACCTTTATTTTGATTCAGAAAATTTGAAACACTCTTTATGTAGAATCTGTGAAGGGACATTTTTGAGCAAATTGAGGCCTATGGTGAAAAACAAAATATCCCCAGATAAACACTGGAAAGAAACTATCTGTGAAACTGAATTGTGATGTATGGATTCAACTCACAGAGGTAAAACTTTCTTTTGAATTAGCAGGTTGGAAAGAAACTACTTGTAAAATCTGCAATGGAATTTTTGAGAGTCCATTGAAGTGTATGGTGAAAAATTCAGTATCTTCACATAAAGACTAGAAAGAAGCTATCTGTGAAATAGCTTTGTGATGTGTAGATTCATTTCACAGAGTTAAATCTTACTTTTGATAAGGCAGGTTGGAAAACCTCTTTTGGTAGAATCTGCAAAGTAACATTTGATAGCCCATTGTGGCCTATTATGAAGAACAGAATAATTCCAGAAAAAAACTAGAAAAAAGTTCTCTGTGAAACTGCTTTGTGATGTGTGGATTCAACTCACAGAGTTAAACTTTCATTTTGATTCAGCGGGTTGGTAACACTCTTCTTGTAGAATCTGCACACAGGCATTAAAGAGTTCTTTGAGGAATATGGTGAAAAACGGAATATCCACAGATAAAAAATGGAAAGATGCTATCTGTGAAACTGCTTTGTGAGGTGTGGATTCATCGTTAAGAGGTAAACCTTTCTTTTGATTCAAGAGATTGGAAACACTCTTCTTGTAGAATCTGCGAAGGAACACTTGTGAGTCCATTAAGACCTGTGGTGAAAAATCGAATATCCCTATATAGCAAATAGAAAGAAGCTCTCTGTTAAGCTGCTTTGTATTGTGTGGATTCAACTAACAGAGTTAATCTTTTATTTTGATTCAGTTGGTTGGAAACACTGTATTTGTAGAATCTGTGAATGGGCATTTTGTAACCTATTGAGGCCTATGATGAAAAATCGAATATCCCCAGGTAAAAACTAGAAGGAAGCTACCTATGGTACTGATTTGTGATGTGTGGATTCATCTCACATAGTGAAGCTTTTCTTTTGATTCAGCAGGTTGGAATCTCTTTTCAGGTAGAATCTGCAAAGGGACATTTTGGAGCCCCATGAGGCCTATGGTGAAAAACCGAATATCCTCAGATAAAAACTAGAAAGACGCTATCTGCGAAACTGCTTTGTGATGTGTGGATTAATCTCACAGATTTAAACCTTCCTTTCAATTCAGCAGGTTGGAAACTCTCAATTTGTAGAATCAGTAGAAACATTTAGGAGCTCATTGAGGACTATGGTGAAAAACTGAATACTTTCAGATAAAATCTAGAAAGAAGCTTCTGTGAAACTGCTTTGTGATGTGTGCATTCATATCACTGAGTTAAAATTTTCTTTTGATTCATCAAGGTGAACACACTTTTTGTAAAATATGAAAAGGGACATTTGGGATTCCATTGAGGCTTTTGGTGAAAAACAGAATTACCCAGATAAAAACTAGATAGAAGTTGTCTGTGGAACTGCTTTATGATGTGTGGATTCATGACACAGAATTAAACTTTTGTTTTTATTCTGCAGGTTAGAAACACTCTTCCTGTAGAATCTGTAAAAGGTAATTTGGGAGCACATTGATGACTGTGGTGAAAAACAGACCATCCCCACATAAAAACTACAGAGAAGCTATCTGTGAAACTGGTTTGTGATGTGTGAATTCACCTCACAGAGTTAAACCTTTCTTTTGATTCAGCATTTTGGAACCAGTCTCTTTATAGAATCAGTGAAACAACATTTGGGAGTCCAGTAAAACCTATAGTGAAAAACAGAATATCCCCTGGGAAATACTAGAAAGCAGCTATCTGCAAAACCGCTTTGTGATGTGTGCATTCATCTCACAGAATTAAACTGTTCTATTGATTCAGCAGAATGGAAACAGTCTTTTTGTAGAATCTGCAAAGGGGCATCTGAAAGTTATTTGAGGTCAATAAGAAAAAAGCGAATATTTCCTGATAAAAAATAGAAATAATGTATCTGTGAATCCACTTTGCAATGTGTGCATTCGCTTCAGAGAGTTAAAACTTTCTTTTCATTCAGAGATTGGAAACAATATTTTTGTAGAATCTGTGAAGGGATATTTGGGAGCTCAGTTAAGCCTATCATGAAAAAGAGAATATCCCAGATAAAAACTAGAAAGAAGCTATCTATGAGACCACTTTGTGATGTGTGCATTCATCTCACAGAGATAAATTTTTCTTTTGATTCAGCAGGTTGGAAACAGTCTTTTTGTAGAATCTGCGAAGGGACATATGAAAGCCTTTTAAGGTTTATATAGAAAAAGTTAATATATCCAGATAAAAACTAGAAAGAAGCTATCTATGAATTCACTTTGCTATGTTTAACTCAGAGAGTTAAAGCTTTCTTTTGGTCCAGCAAAAGAACAATCTTTTTGTAGTATCTGCGAAGGGACACTTGGGAGCCCAGTGGAGCTTATAGTGAAAAAATGATTATCTCCAGAAGAAAACTAGAAAGAATGTATCTTTGAAACTGCTTTGTGATGCGTGCATTCATCTCACAGAATCAAAGTTTTATTTTGATTCAGCATGGTGGAAACAGTCTTTTTGTAGAATCTGCGGCAAAACATTTGAAAGCCCCTTGAGACCTATAAGGAAAAAAATGAATATTCCCTAATAAAAACTAGAAATAAGCTATCTGTGAAACCACTTTGTGAGGTGTGCATTCATCTCACTGATGAAAATTTTTCTTTTGATTAAGTAGGTTGGAAACAGTCTTTTTTTAGAAATTGAAAAGGGACATTTGAAAGGCCACTGAAGCCTGCAGTGAAAAACCGAATATCCCTTGAGAAAAACTAGAAAGAATCTGTCTATGAAACCACATTGCAATGTGTGCATTTGTCTTACGGAGTTCAACCTTTCTTTTGATTTAGCAGTTTGGAAACAGTCTTTTTGTAGAATCTGCGAAGAGACAAGGGAACCTAGTGAAGCCTATAGTGCCTAACAGAATATCCCCTGATAAAAACTAGAAGGAAGCTATATGTGAAACCGGGTTGTGATGCATGCATTGATCTCACAGAATTAAACTTTTCTTTTGATTCAGCAGTTTGGAAGCAGTCTCTTTGTCGCATTGATGAAGGAACATTTGGGAGGCCAGTTAAGCATTTAATGAAAAACTGAATATCCCCTGAGGAAAACTAGAAACCAGCTTTCTGTGAAATCACTTTGTGATGTGTACACTCAACTCACAGAGTTAAACCATTCTTTTGATTCAGCAGGTTGGAAACAGCTTTTTGGCAGATTCTGCAATGGGACATTTGAAAGCCCTGTGAAGCCAATAATGTAAAACAAAATATCCCCTGATAGAAACTAGAAAGAAACTATCTGTGAAACCACTTTGTGATATGTGCATTCATCTCACAGAGGTAAATTTTTCTTTTGATTTAACAGGTTGGAAGGAGTCTTTTTGTAGAATCTTCAAAGGAACATCTGAAATTCCTTTGACGCCTAGGTGGCAAAAGCTAATATTTCCAGAAAAAAACTAGAAAGAAGCTACCTGTCAATCTGCTTTGCAATACGTGCATTTATCTCACAGATTTAGACCTTTCTTTTGATTCAGCTGTTTAAAAACAGTCTTTTTGTGGAATCTGTGAAGGGATATTTGGGAGCCCAGTGAAGCCTATGTTAAAAAACTGAATATTTCCTGATAAAAACTAGAAGGAAGATATCTGTGAAGCTGGTTTGTAATGTGGGCATTCATCTCACAGAGTTAAATATTTCTTTCACTTCAGCAGTTTTGAAAGAGTCTCTTTGTAGAATCTGTGAAGACCCAATTGGGAGCATAGTGAAGCCTACAGTGAAAAATCTAATATCTCATGATATAAACTAAAAGGAAGCTATCTGTGAAACCGCTTTGTGATTTTTCCATTCATCTCACAGAGGTAAACCTTTCTTTTGATTTATCAGGTTGGAAATGGTGTCATTGTAGAATTTGTGAAGGGACATTTTGGAGCCCAGTGAAGGCTATAGTGAAAAACGAAATATCTCCAGATAAGTACTAAAAAGAAACTGTGTGTGAATTTGCTTTGCAATGTGTGCATTCACCTCACAGAGTTAAATATTCCTTTTGATTCAGCAGTTTGGAAACAGTATTTTTGTAGAATCTGCAAAGGAACATGTGGGAGCCCAGTGAAGACAACAGTGAAAAACAGAATATCCCATGATGAAAACTAGAGAGAAGCTATGTGTGAAACTAATTTATGATGTGTGCATGCATCTCAGAGAGTTAAAACTTTCTTTTGATTTAGAAGGTTGGGAACAGTCTTTTTGTAGAATCTGTGAATGGTCATCTGAAAGCCCTTTGAGGACTATGTGGAAAAAGCAAATATTTCTAGATAAAAACTAGAAAGAAGGTATCTGTGAATCTTCTCTGCAATGTGTGCGTTCAACTCACAGGGTTAAACATTTCTTTTGATTCATCAGGTTTGAAACAGTCTTTTTTAGAATCTGTGAAGGGACATTTGGGAGCCCAGAGAAGCCTACAGTGAAAAAAATGAATATCCCAGATAAAAACTAGAAAGAAGCTATATATGAAACTGCTTTATGATGTGTGCATTTATCTCAGAGAGTTAAACCTTTCTTGTGATTAAGTAAATTGGAAATAGTCTCTTTGTAGAATCTGTGATGGGACATTTGGTAGTAGAGTGAAGCCTATAGTGAAAAACCGAATATCCCCAGGTAAAAACTGGAAGGAGGCTATCTGTGAAAGCATTTTGTGATATGTGCATTCATCTCGCAGAGTTAAAGCATTTTGTTTTTGTTGTTGTTGTTGTTTGATTCAGCGAATTGGAAACAGTATTTTTATAACATCTGTGAAGCTGCATTTGAGAGCCCACTGAAGTGTATAGTGAAAACTGTATATTTCTTGAGAAAAAAGAGAAGGAAGCTATTTGTGTAACTACTTTGTGATGTGTGCATGCATATTACAGAGTCAAACCTTTCTTTTGATTCAGCAGATTGGAAACAGTCTTTTTGTAGAATACTCAAAAGAGCATTTGTGAGCACAGTGAAGCATATAGTGAAAAACTGACTATCCCCTGAAAAAAACTGGAAAGAAGGGGTCTGTTAAACCACTTTGTGATGTGCACATTCTTCTCACAGAGTTAACCCTTTCTTTTGATTCAGCAGGTTGGAAACAGTCTTTTTGTAGAATGAGCAAAAGGACATTTGAAAGCACATTGAGGCCTATAAGGAAAAACTTATATTCCCTGATAAAAGCTAGAAAGAAGCTATCTGTGAAACCGCTTTTCAATGTGTGCATTCATCTCACAGAGTTAAATTTTTCTTTTGATTGCAGAGGTTGGAAACAGTCTTGTTGTAGAAATTGAAATGGGAAATTTGGGAGTCCATTGAAGCCGATACTGAAAAGCAGAAAATCCCTTCATGAAAACTGGAAGGAAGATATCTGTGAAACCAGTTTGTGATGTGTGCATTCCTCTCACAGAGTTAAAAGTTTCTTATCTCTCAGAAGTTTGTAAATAGGTAGAATCTGTGAAGAGACATCTGAAAGCTCTTTGAGGCCTATATGGAAAAATTGAATATTTTCAGATAAAAACTAGAAGGAAGAGATCTGTGAATCTGCTTTGCAATGTGTGCATTCACCTCACAGAGTTAAACCTTTCCTTTGATTTATCAGGTTGGAAACAGTTTTTTTGTAGGATCTGCAAAGAAACGTTTGGCAGCCCAGTGAAGCCTATAGCGAAAAACAGAATGCTCCCTGGTGAAAACTAGAAGGAAATTATCTGTGAACCTGCTTTGTGATTTGTGCATTCATCTCACAAAGTTAAACCTTTCTTTAGATTCAGCAGTTTGTAAAGGGTCTCTTTGTAGGACCTGTGGAGAGACATTTGGGAGCCTACTGAAGCATATGGTGAAAAACTTTATATTTCAGAGAAACACTAGAAAGAAGCTATCTGTGAAACTGATTTGTGATGTATGCATGCATCTTACCCAGTTAAACCTTTATTTTGACTCAGCAGGTTGAAAACAGTCTTTTTGTAAAATCTGCAAAGGGACATTTGAAAGCCTGGTGAAGCACACAGCGAAAAACCTTATATCCCCTGAGAAAAATTAGAATGAAGATATCTGTGAAAGCACTTTTTGATGCATGCATTCATCTCAAGCAGTTAAATGCTTCCTTTGATTCAGCAGGTTGGAAACAGTCTTTTTGAAGAATCTGTGAAGACACATGCGGGAGCACCATGAAGCCTGTAGTGAAAAACCAAATATCCACTGATACAAACTAGAAAGAAGCTATCTGTGAAACCACTTTGTGATGTTTGAATTCATCTCACAGAGTTAAACCTTCCTTTGTATTGAGCATTGGGAACAGTCTTTTTGTAGAATTTTTCAGAAGACATTTGGGAGCCCAGTGAAGCCTATAATAAAAAACCGAATATCCCCACATAAAGACTAGAAAGAAGCTATCTGTGAATGTGCTTTGCAATGTGTGCATTCACCTCACAGAGATAAACCTTTCTTTTGATTCAGCAGTTTGGAAACAGTCTTTTTGCAGAATCTGCAAATGGACATTTGAATACCCAGTGAAGCCTATAGTGAAAAATAGATTATCCTCTTGTAAAAACTAGAAAGTAGCTATCTGTGAAACTTCTTTGTGATGTTTGCATTCATCTCAAAGAGTTAAAGCTTTCTTTGATTCAGTAAGTTGGAAGCAGCCTTTTTGTAGCATCTGTGAAGGGACGTCTGAAAGCCTTTTGAGGCCCAGATGGAAAAAATTGAATATTTCCAGATAAAAACTAGAAAGAAGCTGTCTGTGAATCTGATGGCAACGTTTGCATTTACCTCACAGAGTTAAAACTTTATTTTAATTCAGCAGGTTGGAAACCGTCTTTTTGTAGAATCACTTAGGGATATTTGTGAGCTGAGTGAAGACTATAGTGAAAACCTGAATATCCCCAGATAAAAATTAGAAGGAACCTATCTGTGAAACCACTTTGTGATGTTTTTATATATCTCACAGAGTTAAAGTTTTTTTTTTTTTTTTTTTTTTGATTCAGCAAGTTGACAAAGTCTTTTTGTAGAATCTGTGAAGGGACATTTTAATGCGTGTTGAGGCCTATAGGGAAAAAGCGAAATATTTTATGATAACAACTAGAAAGAAGCTGTCTGTGAAACTGCTTTGCTATGTGTGCATTAATTTCATAGAGTTAAACCTTTGTTTTGATTCAGCAGATTGGAAACAGTCTTTTTGCAGAATCTACAAAGGGACATCTGAAAGTCCTTTGAGGCCTATATGGAAAAAGCAAATATTTCCAGATGAAAATTAAAAAGAAGCTATCTGTGAAACTTCTTTCTGATGTTTTTATGTATTTCATAGAGTTAAAGCTTTTTTTTTTTTATTCAGCAGGTTGGAAAAGTCTTTTTGTAGAATCTGTTAAGGGATATTTGAATGTGGGTTGAGGCCTATAGGGAAAAGTGAATATTTTGTGATAAAATTAGAAAGACGCTATCTGTGAAACTGCTTTGCAATGTGTACATTCATTTCACATAGTTACAGCTTTCTTTTGATCCAGCAGGTTTGAAACAGTTGTTTTATAGAATCTGTGAAGGGACATCTAAAAGTCCTTTGAGGCCTATATGAAAAAAGTGAATATTTCCAGATGAAAATTAGAAAGAAGGTATTTTTGAAACCACTTTGTCATGTTTTTAGATATCTCACAGAGTTAAGGCCTTTTTTTGGTTCGGCAGGTTGGAAAAGTCTTTTTGCAGAACATGTGAAGGGACATTTGAATGTAGGTTGAGGCCCAAAGGAAAAAAGGGAATATTTTGTGATAAAAACTGGAAAGAAGCTCTCTGTGAAACTGCTTTGTGATGTGTGCATTCATTTTACCGAGTTAAAGTTTTCTTTTGATTCAGCAGTTTGGAAGCAGTCTTTTTGTAGAATCTGCAAATGTACGTCTGAAAGTCCTTTGAGGACTCTATGGAAAAAATGGATATTTCCAGATAAAAATTAGAAATAAGCTATCTGTGAAACCACTTTGCAATGTGTGCATTCGTTTCACAGATTTAAATCTTTTGATTCAGCACTTTGGAAACAGTCTTTTTGTAAAATCTGCAAAGGTGTGTTTGGGAGCCCACTGAAGTGTATAGTGAAAATGGGTGTCTTTCCTGAGAAAAACTGGAAAGAAGCTATCTGTGAAACAGCATTGTGATGTGTGCATGCATCTTACAGAGTTAAACCTTTCCTTTGATTCAGCAGGATGGAAAGAGTTTTTTTCTAGAATCCTCGAAGGGACATTTGAAAGTCCAGTGAAGAGTATAGTGAAAAGCTGTGTATTTCCTAAGAAAAACTATAATGAATCTATCTGTGAAAGCACTTTAAGATGTGTGCATTCATCTCACAAAGTTCAGCCTTTCTTTTGATTTAGCAGGTTGGAAACAGTCTTTTTGTACAATCTGTGAAAGAACAATTGTAAGTACTTTTAAGTCCATAAGGACAAAGTGAATATCTTCAGATAGAAACTAGAAATAAGCTATGTGTGAAACCCTTTGCAATGTGTGGATTTATCTCAAAGAGTTAAACTTTTCTTTTGGTTCAGCAGGTTGGCAACCGTCTTTTTGTGGTATCTGTGAAGAAACATTTGTGAGCCCAGTGAAGCCTATAGTGAAAAACCGAATGTCTTCTTATAAAAACTAGATGGAAGCTATCTGTGCAACTGCTTTGGGATGTGTGCATTTATCTCACAGAGTTAACCCTTTCTTTTGATTCAGCCATTTGCAAACAGTCTCTGTAGAATCTACAAAGGGACATTTGGGAGCCCAGTGAAGCTTGTAGTGAAAAATCAAATTCCCCTGAGAAAATCTAGAAAACAGCTATCTGTGAAACCACTTTGCAATGCATGCATTTATCTCACAGAGGTAAACATTTCTTTTGATTCATCAAGATGGAAACAGTCTTTTTGTAGAAACTGCAAGGAGACATTTGGGGGCCCAGTGACGCTTATAGTGAAAAACAGAATATACCGTGATAAAAACTAGAAAGAAGCTATAGAGGAAACCGCTTTGCCATGCGTGCATTTATCTCACACATTTAAACCTATATTTTGATTCAGCAGATTGGAAAAAGTCTTTTTGTAAAATCTACGAAGGGACATTTGAGAGCCCAGTGAAGCCTATAGTAAAAAACTGAATACCTTCTGAGAAAAACTAGAAAGAAGGTATCTGTGAGAGTGCTATGTGATGTGTTCATTGATCTAACACAATTAAACCTTTCTTTTGATTCAGCATGTTGGAAACAGTCTTTTTGTAGAATCTACAAAGGGACATCTGAAAAGCTTTTAAGAACTATATAAAAAGAAAAGAAAAGAAAAGAGTATCACTAGATAAAAACTAGAAAGGAGTTATCCATGAAACTGCTTTAAGGTGTGTGCTTTCAGCTAACAGAGTTAAGCAATTCTATTGAATCAGCAGGTTGGAAACAGTCTTTTTGTAGAAATTACGAGGGACATTTGGCAGCCCAGTGAAGCCTACAGTGAAAAATTGAATATCCTCTGATAAAAACTGGGAAAAAGCTATCTGTGAATCCGTTTTGCAATGCGTGCATTTATCTTACAAAGTTAAACTTTTCTTTTGATTCAGCAGGTTGAAAACAGTATTTTTGTAAAATCTGCATAGAAACATTTGAAAGCCCAGCGAATCATATAGTGAAAAACCATATATTTCCTAAGAAAAACTAGAAGGAAACTATCTGCAAAAGAGCTTTGTGATATGTGCATTCATCTCACACAGGTAAACTTTCTTTTGATTCACCGGCTTGGAAACAGTTTTTTTATAGAAACTGAGAAGATATATTTGGGGGCACAGTTAAGTCTATAGTGAATAACAGAATATCCCCAGAGAAAAACTAGAAAGAAACTACCTGTGAAACTGCTTTGTGATGTTTGTTTTCATCTCACAGAGTTAAACCTTTTTTTCACTCAGCAGGTTGGAAACAGTCTTTGCGTAGACTCTGCCAAGGGCCATCTGAAAGCCCTTTGATGCCTACATGGAAAAAGCGAATATTTTCTGATAAAAACTAGAAAGAAGCTACCTGTGAATCCACTTTGAAATGTGTGTATTCATCTCACAGAGTTAAACATTTCTTTTGATTCAGCAGTTTGGGGACAGTCTTTTTGTAGAACGCGGGAAGGGACATTTGAGAGCCCAGTGATGCCTATAGTGAAAAATTGAACATCCACAGATAGAAACTAGAAAGAAGCTATCTGTGAAACCGTTTTTTGATGTATCTATTCATCTCACAGAGTTGAAATTCTCTTTTGAAGCAGTAGGTTGGAAACAGTCTTTTTGTAGAATATGTGAAGAAATATTTGGGAGCCAATGTGAAGACCATAGTGAAAAACAGAATATTCCCTGATAAAAACTAGAAAGAAGCTATGTGTGAAACTGCTTTGTGGTATGTGCATTTATCTCACAGAGTTAGACCTTTATTTTCATTCAGCAGAAAGAAAACAGTATTTTTGTACAATATTCGAAGGGACATTTGGGAGCATAGTGAATCCTATAGGGAAAAACAGAATATCCACTGATAAAAACTAGAAGGATACTATTTGTGAAATTGCTTTGTGATGTGTGCTTTAGTCACAGAGAGTTATGCATTTCTTTTGGCTCAGCAGGTGGAAACACTGCTTTTGTAGAATCATCAAATGGACACTTGTAAGCCCTTTGAGCCCTATAAGGAAAAAGAGAATATGTACAGATAAAAACGAGAAAGAAGGAATCTGTGAAATCACTTTGTGATGTGTGCATTTATCTCACAGAATTAAACGTTTCCTTTCATGCAGCTGAAAAGAGTCTTTTTTAATAATCTGTGAAGAAACATCTGAAAGCTCTTTAAGGTCTATAAGGAAAAACAGAATATCCTGTGTTAAAAACTAGAAACAAGCTATCAGTGAACCACTTTATGATGCATGCATTCGTCTCACAGAATTAAACAATTCTTTTGATTCAACAGGTTGGAAACAGTATTTTTATGGGAACTGCAAAGAAACATTTGAAAGCCCAGTGAAGTCTATAAATAAACCCAGTATCCCCTGATAAAAACTAGAAAGAAGCTATCTGTGACACCGTTTTGTAATGTGAGCATTTATCTCACAGAGTTAAACCATTTTGTTTTTTTGATTCTGCAGGTTGTAAACAGTCTTTTGGTAAAATCTGCAAAGCGAAATTTGGAAGCCCAGTGAAGATTATAGTGAAAAACCATATATTTCCTGAGAAAAACCAGAAAGAAGCTATCTGTGAAAGTGCTTTGTGATGAGTACATGTGTCTCACAGAATTATACCTTTCTTTTGATTCTGCACATTGGAAAAATTCTTTTTGTACAATCTGCTAAGGGATATTTTGGAGCACAGTGAATCCTATAGTGAAAAACAAAATACCCCCTGATAAAAACTAAAAAGAAGCTATCTGTGAAACCACTTTGTGATACATTCATTTGTGTCACAGAATTAAACCTTTATTTTGATTCAGCAGGTTTGAAAAACTCTTTTTGTAGAATATGTGAAGGAACATTTGTAAGCCCTTTTTGGCCTATAAGGAAAAAGTGAATATCCCCAGATAAAAACTAGAAAGGAGTTATCATTGAAACCGCTTTATGGTGTGTGCATTCATCTCACAAAGATAGACAATTCTTTTGATTCATCAGGTTGGAATAAGTCTTTTTGTAGAAACTGTGAAGGAACATTTAGGAACCCAGTGAAGCCTATAGTGAAAAACAGATTATCCCCTGATATAAATTAGAAAGAAGTTATCTGTGATACTGCTTTGTGATGTGTGCGTTCATCTCACAAAGTTAAACCATTCTTTTGATTCAGCAGGTCAGAAACAGTCTTTTAGTAGAATCTGCAAAAGTACACTTGTAAGCCCTTTGAGGCCTCTAAAAAGAAAGTGAATATCCCCAGATAAAAACCAGAAAGAAGCTATGTGTGAAACCATTTTGTGATATGTGGATTTATCTCAGAGAGCTAACTTTTCTTTTGATTCAGCAGTTTGTAAACAGTCTTTTTGTAGAATCTTCAAAGGGACTTCTGGGAGCCCAGTGAAGCCTACAGTGAAAAACCTCATGTCTTCTGATAAATATTAGATGGAAGCTATCTGTGAAACTGCTTTGTGATATGTTCATTCATCTCATAAAGTTAAACCTTTCTTTTGATTCAGCAATTTGCAAACAGTCTCTTTGTAGACTTTGTGAAGGGACATTTGGGAACCCAATGAAGCCTATAGTGAAAAACAGAATATCCCCTGAGAGGAACTAGAAAACAGCAATCTGTGAAACCTCATTGTGATATGTTCATTCATCTGACAAAGGTAAAGTTCTCCTTCAGTTCAGCAGGTTGGAAACTTTTTTTTTTTTTTTTTGTATATTGTGCAAAGGGACATTTGGGAGCCCTGTGAGACCTGTAGTGAAAAACAGAATATCTTCTGAAAAAACTAGAAAAAAGCTATCTGTGAAACCGCTTTGCCATGTGTACATTTATCTCACAGAAGTAAACCTATCTTTTGATTCAGCTTGTTGGAAACAGTCTTTTTGAAAGATCCTTGAAGGGACATTTGGGAGCCCGGTGAAGCACATAGTGAAGAACAGAATATCCCCTGACAAAAACTAGAGAGAAGCTATCTGTAACTGCTTTGTTGTGTGCATTCATCTCAGAGTGAAACCTTTCTTTTGATTCAGCAGGTTCTAAACAGTCTTTTTATAGAATCTGCAAAGTGACACTCGTAAGCCTTTTGTGACCTATAAGGAAAAAGAAAATAACAACAGATAAAAACTGGAGATAATCTATGTGTGAAATCGCTTTGTGCTGTGTGCATTTATCTCACAGAGTTAAACATTTCTTTTGATTCAGCAGGTTGGAAACAATCTTTTAATAGAATCTGTGAAGGGACATCTGAAAGCCCTTTGAGGCCTATATAGAAAAAGTGAATAATCTCAGATTAAAAACTAAAAAGAAGCTATCCGTGAAATAGCTTTACAATGGGTATATTCATCTCACATATTTAAACAATTCTTTTGATTCTGTATGTTGGAAACAATCTTCTTTTAAAAACTGTGAAGGGATATTTGAAAGCCCTGTGAAGCCTATTGGGAAAAACTGAATATCACCTTTTAAAAACAAGAAAGAAGCTATCTGTGAAACTGCTTTGAAATGTGTGTCTTTATCTCAGAGTTAAATTTTTCTTTTGATTCAGCAAATTGGAAACAGTCTTTTTGTATAATTTCTGAAGGGACATTTCGTAGCCCAGTGAAGCCTATAGTGAAAAACTGAATACCCCTGATATAAACTAAAAAGAAGCTATATGTGATACGGGTTTGTGATGTGAGCATTCATCTTGCAGAGTTAGACTTTTATTTTTTTCAGCGTGTTGAAAACTGTGTTTTTGTAGACTCAGCGAAGGGACATCTGAAAACCCAATTAAGGCCTGTAAGGAAAAAGCGAATATCCCCTGATTAAAAATTAGAAAGAAGCTATCTGTGAAACCATTTGCAATGTGTGCATTCATCTCACAGACCTAAACCATTCTTTTGATACAGCAGGTTGGAAACAGTCTTTCTGTAGGATATGCGAAGTGACATTTGGGAGTCCAGTGAAGCGAATAGTGAAAAACTGAACATCCCCTGATAAAAACTAGAAGGAAGCTGTCTGTGAAAGCCCTTTGTGATGTATACATTCACTTCACAGAATTAAATCTTCCTTTTGATTTATATGGTTGGAAACAGTCTTTTTGTATAATCTGAGAAGGGATATCTGAAACCCCCTTGGGAAAAAGCGAATATTTTCATATAAAAACTAGAAAGAAGATATCTTTGAATTTACCTTGCAATGTGTGCATTCATCTCACAGAGTTAAACATTCTTTTGATTCATCAGGTTGGAAACAGTCTTTTGCAGAATCTGGGAAAAGAAATTTCAGAGCTCAGTGAAGTCTATATTGAAAAACAGAATATCCCCAGATAAAAACTAGAAAGAAGCCATCTGTGAAACCACTTTTTGATGTGTGCATTTATCTCACAGTTAAAGCATTATTTTTGATTCAGCTGGTTGTAAAGTCTTTTTGAGGAATCTTCAAAGAAACTTTTGAAAGCCCATTAAGACCTATAAGAAAAAATGAATATTCTGTAAGTAGAAAGAAGCTGTCTGTGAAACACCGCAATGTATGTGTCATCTCAAAGAGATAAATTCTTTTTTTTTTTTTTTTATTCAACAGGCTGGAAACAGTCTTTTTGTAGAAATTGAAAGGGACATCTGGGAGCATAGTGAAGCCTATAATGAAAAACCGAATATCCCCTGAAAAAAATTAGAAAAAAGCTATCTGAAACCGCTTTGTGATGTATGCATTTATCTCACAGAATTAAAACTTTTGTATCATTCACCATGTTGGAAATAGTCTTTCACAGCATCTGAGATGTAACACTTGGGAGCCAGGTGAAGCCTACAGTGAAAAACCTAATATCCCCTGAGAAAAACTAGAAAGTAGGTATCTGTGAAGTCACTTTTCGTTGTGTGCATTTATGTTACAGTGTTAAACTTTCTTTTTCATTTCTTCAGTTTGAAGCAGTCTTTTTTTGGGGCGGAGCAAGATGACCGAATAGGAACAGCTCCAGTCTCCAACTCCCAGCACGAACGATGCAGAAGACCGGTGATTTCTGCATTTTCAACTGAGGTACTGGGTTCATCTCACTGGGGAGTGCCAGACGATCGGTGCTGGTCAGCTGCTGCAGCCCGACCAGCGAGAGCTGAAGCAGGGCGAGGCATTGCCTCACCTGGAAAGTGCAAGGGGGAAGGGAATCCCTTTTCCTAGCCAGGGGAACTGAGACACACAACACCTGGAAAATCGGGTAACTCCCACCCCAAAACTGCGCTTTAAGCAAACAGGCACACCAGGAGATCATATCCCACACCTGGCCGGGAGGGTCCCACACCCACGGAGCCTCCCTCATTGCTAGCACAGCAGTCTGTGATCTACCGGCAAGGCAGCAGCGAGGCTGGGGGAGGGGCGCCCACCATTGCTGAGGCTTAAGTAGGTAAACAAAGCTGCTGGGAAGCTCGAACTGGGTGGAGCTCACAGCAGCTCAAGGAAACCTGCCTGTCTCTGTAGACTCCACCTCTGGGGACAGGGCACAGTAAACAATAACAAACGCAGCAACTCTGCAGACGCAAACGACTCTGTCTGACAGCTTTGAAGAGAGCAGTGGATCTCCCAACACGGAGGTTGAGATCTGAGAAGGGACAGACTCCCTGCTCAAGTGGGTCCCTGATCCCTGAGTAGCCTAACTGGGAGACATCCCCCACTAGGGGCAGTCTGACACCCCACACCTCACAGGGTGGAGTACACCCCTGAGAGGAAGCTTTCAAAGCAAGAATCAGACAGGTACACTCGCTGTTCAGAAATATTCTATCTTCTGCAGCCTCTGCTGCTGATACCCAGGCAAACAGGGTCTGGAGTGGACCTCAAGCAATCTCCTACAGCTACAACCTACAGCTGAGGATCCTGACTGTTAGAAGGAAAGCTATCAAACAGGAAGGACACCTACACCAAAACCCCATCAGTACATCACCATCATCAAAGACCAGAGGCAAATAAAACCACAAAGATGGGGAAAAAGCAGGGCAGAACAGCTGGAAATTCAAAAAATAAGAGCGCATCTCCCCCGGCAAAGGAGCGCAGCTCATCGCCAGCAACGGATCAAAGCTGGACGGAGAATGACTTCGACGAGATGAGAGAAGAAGGCTTCAGTCCATCAAATTTCTCAGAGCTAAAGGAGGAATTACGTACCCAGCGCAAAGAAACTAAAAATCTTGAAAAAAAAGTGGAAGAATTGATGGCTAGAGTAATTAATGCAGAGAAGCTCACAAACGAAATGAAAGAGACGAAAACCATGGCACGAGAAATACGTGACAAATGCACAAGCTTCAGTAAACGACTCGATCAACTGGAAGAAAGAATGTCAGCGATGGAGGATCAAATGAATGAAATGAAGCGAGAAGAGAAACCAAAAGAAAAAAGAAGAAAAAGAAATGAACAAAGCCTGCAAGAAGTATGGGATTATGTAAAAAGACCAAATCTACGTCTGATTGGGGTGCCTGAAAGTGAGGGGGAAAATGGAACCAAGTTGGAAAACACTCTTCAGGATATCATCCAGGAGAACTTCCCCAACCTAGTAGGGCAGGCCAACATTCAAACCCAGGAAATACAGAGAACGCCACAAAGATACTCCTCGAGAAGAGCAACTCCAAGACACATAATTGCCAGATTCACCAAAGTTGAAATGAAGGAAAAAATCTTAAGGGCAGCCAGAGAGAAAGGTCGGGTTACCCACAAAGGGAAGCCCATCAGACTAACAGCAGATCTCTCGGCAGAAACTCTTCAAGCCAGAAGAGAGTGGGGGCCAATATTCAACATTCTTAAAGAAAAGAATTTTAAACCCAGAATTTTATATCCAGCCAAACTAAGTTTCATAAGTGAAGGAGAAATAAAACCTTTACAGATAAGCAAATGCTTAGAGATTTTGTCACCACTAGGCCTGCCTTACAAGAGACCCTGAAGGAAGCACTAAACATGGAAAGGAACAACCGGTACCAGCCATTGCAAAAACATGCCAAAATGTAAAGACCATCAAGGCTAGGAAGAAACTGCATCAACTAACGAGCAAAATAACCAGTTAATATCATAATGGCAGGATCAAGTTCACACATAACAATCTTAACCTTAAATGTAAATGGACTAAATGCTCCAATTAAAAGACACAGACTGGCAAACTGGATAAAGAGTCAAGATCCATCAGTCTGCTGTATTCAGGAGACCCATCTCACACGCAGAGACATACATAGACTCAAAATAAAGGGATGGAGGAAGATTTACCAAGCAAATGGAGAACACAAAAAAGCGGGGGTTGCAATCCTAGTCTCTGATAAAACAGACTTTAAACCATCAAAGATCAAAAGAGACAAAGAAGGCCATTACATAATGGTAAAGGGATCAATTCAACAGGAAGAGCTAACTATCCTAAATATATATGCACCCAATACAGGAGCACCCAGATTCATAAAGCAAGTCCTTAGAGACTTACAAAGAGACTTAGACTCCCATACAATAATAATGGGAGACTTCAACACTCCACTGTCAACATTAGACAGATCAACGAGACAGAAAGTTAACAAGGATATCCAGGAATTGAACTCATCTCTGCAGCAAGCAGACCTAATAGACATCTATAGAACTCTCCACCCCAAATCAACAGAATATACATTCTTCTCAGCACCACATCGTACTTACTCCAAAATTGACCACGTAATTGGAAGTAAAGCACTCCTCAGCAAATGTACAAGAACAGAAATTATAACAAACTGTCTCTCAGACCACAGTGCAATCAAATTAGAACTCAGGACTAAGAAACTCAATCAAAACCGCTCAACTACATGGAAACAGAACAACCTGCTCCTGAATGACTACTGGGTACATAACGAAATGAAGGCAGAAATAAAGATGTTCTTTGAAACCAATGAGAACAAAGATACAACATACCAGAATCTCTGGGACACATTTAAAGCAGTGTGTAGAGGGAAATTTATAGCACTAAATGCCCACAAGAGAAAGCAGGAAAGATCTAAAATTGACACTCTAACATCGCAATTAAAAGAACTAGAGAATCAAGAGCAAACACATTCGAAAGCTAGCAGAAGGCAAGAAATAACTAAGATCAGAGCAGAACTGAAGGAGATAGAGACACAAAAAACCCTCCAAAAAATCAATGAATCCAGGAGCTGGTTTTTTGAAAAGATCAACAAAATTGACAGACCACTAGCAAGACTAATAAAGAAGAAAAGAGAGAAGAATCAAATCGACGCAATTAAAAATGATAAAGGGGATATCACCACCGACCCCACAGAAATACAAACTACCATCAGAGAATACTATAAACACCTCTACGCAAATAAACTGGAAAATCTAGAAGAAATGGATAATTTCCTGGACACTTACACTCTTCCAAGACTAAACCAGGAAGAAGTTGAATCCCTGAATAGACCAATAGTAGGCTCTGAAATTGAGGCAATAATTAATAGCCTACCAACCAAAAAAAGTCCAGGACCAGATGGATTCACAGCTGAATTCTACCAGAGGTACAAGGAGGAGCTGGTACCATTCCTTCTGAAACTATTCCAATCAATAGAAAAAGAGGGAATCCTCCCTAACTCATTTTATGAGGCCAACATCATCCTGATACCAAAGCCTGGCAGAGACACAACAAAAAAAGAGAATTTTAGACCAATATCTCTGATGAACATCGATGCAAAAATCCTCAATAAAATACTGGCAAACCGGATTCAGCAGCACATCAAAAAGCTTATCCACCATGATCAAGTGGGCTTCATCCCTGGGATGCAAGGCTGGTTCAACATTCACAAATCAATAAACATAATCCAGCATATAAACAGAACCAATGACAAGAACCACGTGATTATCTCAATAGATGCAGAAAAGGTTTTTGACAAAATTCAACAGCCCTTCATGCTAAAAACGCTCAAGAAATTCGATATTGATTGAACGTACCTCAAAATAATAAGAGCTATTTATGACAAACCCACAGCCAATATCATACTGAATGGGCAAAAACTGGAAAAATTCCCTTTGAAAACTGGCACAAGACAGGGATGCCCTCTCTCACCACTCCTATTCAACATAGTGTTGGAAGTTCTGGCTAGGGCAATCAGGCAAGAGAAAGAAATCAAGGGGATTCAGTTAGGAAAAGAAGAAGTCAAATTGTCCCTGTTTGCAGACGATATGATTGTATATTTAGAAAACCCCATTGTCTCAGCCCAAAATCTCCTTAAGCTGATAAGCAAATTCAGCAAAGTCTCAGGATACAAAATTAATGTGCAAAAATCACAAGCATTCTTATACACCAGTAACAGACAAACAGAGAGCCAAATCAGGAATGAACTTCCATTCACAATTGCTTCAAAGAGAATAAAATACCTAGGAATCCAACTTACAAGGGATGTAAAGGACCTCTTCAAGGAGAACTACAAACCACTGCTCAGTGAAATCAAAGAGGACACAAACAAATGGAAGAACATTCCATGCTCATGGATAGGAAGAATCAATATCGTGAAAATGGCCATACTGCCCAAGGTAATTTATAGATTCAATGCCATCCCCATCAAGCTACCAATGAGCTTCTTCACAGAATTGGAAAAAACTGCTTTACAGTTCATATGGAACCAAAAAAGAGCCCGCATCTCCAAGACAATCCTAAGTCAAAAGAACAAAGCTGGAGGCATCACGCTACCTGACTTCAAACTATACTACAAGTTTACAGTAACCAAAACAGCATGGTACTGGTACCAAAACAGAGATATAGAACAATGGAACAGAACAGAGTCCTCAGAAATAATACCACACATCTACAGCCATCTGATCTTTGACAAACCTGAGAGAAACAAGAAATGGGGAAAGGATTCCCTATTTAATAAATGGTGCTGGGAAAATTGGCTAGCCATAAGTAGAAAGCTGAAACTGGATCCTTTCCTTACTCCTTATACGAAAATTAATTCAAGATGGATTAGAGACTTAAATGTTAGACCTAATACCATAAAAATCCTAGAGGAAAACCTAGATAGTACCATTCAGGACATAGGCATGGGCAAAGACTTCATGTCTAAAACACCAAAAGCAACGGCAGCAAAAGCCAAAATTGACAAATGGGATCTCATTAAACTAAAGAGCTTCTGCACAGCAAAAGAAACTACCATCAGAGTGAGCAGGCAACCTACAGAATGGGAGAAAATTTTTGCAATCTACTCATCTGACAAAGGGCTAATATCCAGAACCTACAAAGAACTCAAACAAATTTACAAGAAAAAAACAAACAACCCCATCCAAAAGTGGGCAAAGGATATGAACAGACATTTCTCAAAAGAAGACATTCATACAGCCAACAGACACATGAAAAAATGCTCATCATCACTGGCCATCAGAGAAATGCAAATCAAAACCACAATGAGATACCATCTCACACCAGTTAGAATGGCGATCATTAAAAAGTCAGGAAACAACAGGTGCTGGAGAGGATGTGGAGAAATAGGAACACTTTTACACTGTTGGTGGGATTGTAAACTAGTTCAACCATTATGGAAAACAGTATGGCGATTCCTCAAGGATCTAGAACTAGATGTACCATATGACCCAGCCATCCCATTACTAGGTATATACCCAAAGGATTATAAATTATGCTGCTATAAAGACACATGCACACGTATGTTTATTGCAGCACTATTCACAATAGCAAAGACTTGGAATCAACCCAAATGTCCATCAGTGACAGATTGGATTGAGAAAATGTGGCACATAGACACCATGGAATACTATGCAGCCATAAAAAAGGATGAGTTTGTGTCCTTTGTAGGGACATGGATGCAGCTGGAAACCATCATTCTCAGCAAACTATCACAAGAACAGAAAACCAAACACCGCATGTTCTCACTCATAGGTGGGAACTGAACAATGAGATCACTTGGACTCGGGAAGGGGAACATCACACACCGGGGCCTATCATGTGGAGGGGGGAGGGGGGAGGGATTGCATTGGGAGTTATACCTGATGTAAATGACGAATTGATGGGTGCCGCACACCAACATGGCACAAGTATACATATGTAGCAATCCTGCACGTTGTGCACATGTACCCTACAACTTGAAGTTTAATAATAATAAATAAATTAAATTAAAAAAAAAGAAACAGTCTTTTTTATGATTATTATTTTTTATTATACTTTATGTTCTCAGGTACATGTGTACAACGTGCAGGTTTGTTGCATATGTATATATGTGCCACATTGGTGTGCTGCACCCATTAACTTGTCATTTACATTAGGTATATCTCCTAATGCTATCCCTCCCCCATATCCCCACCCCAAAACAGGCCCCAGTGTGCATCATCCAATTTCCACCTATGAGTGAGAATATGCAGTGTTTGGTTTTCTGTTCTTGTGATAGTTTGCTGAGAATGATGGTTTCCAGCTGCAACCATGTCCCTACAAAGGACACAAACTCATCATTTTTCATGGCTGCATAGTATTCCATGGGGTACATGTGACATATTTTCTTAATCCAGTCTATCATCAATGGACATTTGGGTTGCTTCTAAGTCTTTGCTATTGTGAATAGTGCCACAATAAACATATGTGTGCTTGTGTCTTTATAGCAGCCTGATTTGTAATCCTTTGGGTATATACCCAGTAATGGGATGGCTGGGTCAAATGGTATGTCTAGTTCTAGGTCCTTGAGGAATTGCCACACTGTCTTCCACAATAGTTGAACTAGTTTACAGTCCCACCAACAGTGTACAAGTGTTCCTATTTCTCCACATCCTCTCCAGCACTTGTTGTTTCCTGAGTTTTTAATGTTTGCCATTCTAACTGGTGTGAGATGGTATTTCTTTATGGTTTTGATTTGCATTTCTCCGATGGCTAGTGATGGTGAGCATTTTTTCATGCTGCATTGATGTTGGCTGCATAAAAGTCTTCTTTTGAGAAGTGTCTGTTCATATCCTTTACCCACTTTTTGATGGGGTTGTTTGTTTTTTTCTTGTAAATTTGTTTGAATTCTTTGTAGGTTCTGGATATTAGACGTTTGTCAGATCATTAGGTTGCAAAAATTTTCTACCATTCTATAGGTTGCCTGTTCACTCTGATTGTAGTTTCTTTTCCTGTGTAGAAGCTCTTTAGTTTAATTAGATACCATTTGTCAATTTTGGTTTTTGTTGCTATTGCTTCTGTTGTGTTAGACATGAAGTCCTTGCCCGTGCCTATGTCCTGAATGGTATTGCCTAGGTTTTCTTCTAGGGTTTTTATGGTTTTAGGTCTAACATTTAAGTCTCTAATTAATCTTGAATTAATTTTTGTATAAGGAGTAAGGAAGGAATCCAGTTTCAGCTTTCTACTTATGGCTAGCCAGTTTTCCCAGCACCATTTATTAAATAGAGAATCCTTTCCCCATTTTCTGTTTTTGTCAAGTTTGTCAAAGATCAGATGGTTGTAGATGTGTGGTATTATTTCTGAGATCTCTGTTCTGTTTCACTGGTCTATATCTCTGTTTTGATACCAGTACCATGCTGTTTTGGTTACTGTAGCCTTGTCAGGTAGCTTGACGCCTCCAGATTTGTTCTTTTGACTTTGGATTGTCTTGGTAATGCAGGCTCTTTTTTGGTTCTATATGAAATTTAAAGTAGCTTTTTTCCAATTCTGTGAAGTAAGTCATTGGTAGCGTTTTGGGGTGGCATTGAATCTATAAATTACCTTAGGCTTTATGGCCTTTTTCATGATATTGATTCTTCCTATTGATGAGCACGGAATATTCTTCCATTTGTTTGTGTCCTCTTTTATTTCACTGAGCAGTGGTTTGTAGTTCTTCTTGAAGAGATCCTTTACATCACTTGTAAGTTGGATTCCTAGGTATTTTACTCTCTTTGAAACAATTGTGAGTGGGAGTTCATTCATGAATTGGCTCTCTATTTGTTTCCAATCAATTAAAAAAAGAGGGAATCCTCCCTAACTCATTTTATGAGGCCAATATCATCCTGATGCCAAAGCTCAGCAGAGACACAACAAAAAAAGAGAATTTTATACTAATATCCCTGATAAACATCGATGCAAAAATCCTCAATAAAATACTGGCAAACTGAATTCAGCAGCACATCAAAAAGCTTATCCACCATGATCAAGTGGACTTCAACCCTGGGATGCAAGGCTGGTTCAACTTTCACAAATCAATAAACGTAATCCAGCATCTAAACAGAACCAAAGACAAAAACCACATGATTATCTCAATAGATGCAGAAAAGGCCTTTGACAAAATTCAGCAGCCTTTCATGCTAGAAACTGTCAATAAATTTGGTATTGATGGAGTGTATCTCAAAATGGTAAGATCTATTTATGACACACCCACAGCCAATATCATACTGAATTGGCAAAAACTGGAAGCATTCCCCTTGAAAACTGGCACAAGTCCAGGATGCCCTCTCTCACCACTCCTATTCAACATAATGTTGGAAGTTCTGGTGGGAGCAATGAGGCAAGAGAAAGAAATAAATGGTATTCAATTAGGAAAAGAAGTCAAATTGTCCCTGTTTGAGGATGACATGATTATATATTTGGAAAACCCCATCGTCTCAGCCCAAAATCTCCTGAAGCTGATAAGCAACTTCAGTAAAGTCTCAGGGTACAAAATCAATGTCCAAAAATCACAATAATTCTGAAACAGTCTTTTTAAGGAATCTGCGAAGGGACATTTGGGAGCCCTGTGAAGCCTATACTGAGAAACTGAATATTCCTTCATTTAAGCTAGAAAGAAGATATTTGTGAAACTGCTTTTCAATGAGTGCATTTTTCTCAACGTGTTAAACCTTTCTTATTATTCAGCAGGTTGGAAACAGTCTTTTTGTGAAATCTGTGAAAGAAATATTTGGAAGCCCTTTGAAGCCTATGGTGAAAAAATGAATATCCCCTAATAAAAACTAGAAAAACGCTATCTGTGAAACTGCTTTGTGATGTGTGCATTCATCTCACAGTTAAACATTTCTTTTGATTCAGTGGTTGGAAACAGTCTTTTTGTAGAATCTGCAAAGGGACCTATGAAAGCCCTTTAAAATCTCTTAGTAAAAAGCGAATATACACAGATGAAAAACTAGGGAGAAGCTGTCAGTTAAACTACTTTATGATGTGTGCATTCATCTTACAGAGTTAAGGAATTACTTTGATTCAGCTGGTTGGAAACAGTCTTTTTGTAGAATCTGCAAATAAACATTGGGGAGCACAGTGAAGCCTATAGTGAAAAACTGAATATCCCCTGATTGAAAAATAAAAGGAAACTATCTATGAAGTCACTTCACATGTGTGCATTTATCTCACCAAGTTAAACCTATCTTTTGATTCCACAGGTTGGAAACAGTCTTTTTGTATAATCTGCGAAAGGACATTTGAGAGCCCAGTGAATCCTACACTAGAAAACAGAGTATATCCTTATAAAAACTAGAAAGAAACTATCTGTGAAACTGCTTTCGGATGTGTGTATTCATCTGGCAGAGTTAAAATTTTCTTTTGATGCAGAAGTTTGGAGACATTCTTTCTGTAAAATCTTTGAATGAATATTTTTGAGCCGTCTGAGGCCTTTTTTTAAAAATTTATTTATTATTATTATTATACTTTAAGTTCTAGGGTGCATGTGCATAACGTGCAGGTGTGTTACATATGTATACTTGTGTCATGTTGCTGTCAGCACCCATCAACTCGTCATTTACATCAGGTATAACTCCCAATGCAATCCCTCCCCCTCCCCCCTCACCATGATAGGCCCCGGTGTGTGATGTTCCCCTTCCCAAGTTCAAGTGATCTAATTGTTCAGTTCCCACCTATGAGTGAGAATATGCGGTGTTTGGTTTTCTGATCTTGTGATAGTTTGCTAAGAATGATGGTTTCCAGCTGCATCCATGTCCCTACAAAGGACACAAACTCATCCTTTTTTATGGCTGCATAGTATTCCATGGTGTCTATGTGCCACATTTTCTTAATCCAATCTGTCACTGATGGACATTTGGGTTGATTCCAAGTCTTTGCTATTGTGAATAGTGCCACAATGAACATACCTGTGCATGTGTCTTTACAGCAGCATGATTTATAATCCTTTGGGTATATACCCAGTAATGGGATGGCTGGGTCATATGGTACATCTAGTTCTAGATCCTTGAGGAATCGCCATACTATTTTCCATAATGGTTGAACTAGTTTACAATCCCACCAACAGTGTAAAAGTGTTCCTATTTCTCCACATCCTCTACAGCACCTGTTGTTTCCTGACTTTGTAATGATCGCCATTCTAACTGGTGTGAGATGGTATCTCATTGTGGTTTTGATTTGCATTTCTCTGATGGCCAGTGATGATGAGCATTTTTTCATGTGTCTGTTGGCTGTATGAATGTCTTCTTTTGAGAAATGTCTGTTCATATCCTTTGCCCACCTTTTAATGGGGTTGTTTGTTTTTTTCTTGTAAATTTGTTTGAGTTCTTCGTAGGTTCTGGATATTAGCCCTTTGTCAGATGAGTAGATTGCAAAAATTTTCTCCCATTCTGTAGGTTGCCTGCTCACTCTGATGGTAGTTTCTTTTGCTGTGCAGAAGCTCTTTAGTTTAATGAGATCCCATTTGTCAATTTTGGCTTCTGCTGCCGTTGCTTATGGTGTTTTAGACATGAAGTCTTTGCCCATGCCTATGTCCTGAATGGTACTACCTAGGTTTTCCTCTAGGGTTTTTATGGTATTAGGTCTAACATTTAAGTCTCTAATCCATCTTGAATTAATTTTCGTATAAGGAGTAAGGAA
This sequence comes from Chlorocebus sabaeus, assembly GCF_047675955.1. Taxonomy (NCBI): domain Eukaryota; kingdom Metazoa; phylum Chordata; class Mammalia; order Primates; family Cercopithecidae; genus Chlorocebus; species Chlorocebus sabaeus. The sequence goes on from NC_132912.1 coordinate 37,738,166, forward strand.
AGGATCCAGTTTCAGCTTTCTATTTATGGCTAGCCAATTTTCCCAGCACCATTTATAAATTAGGGAATCCTTTTCCCATTTCTTGTTTCTCTCAGGTTTGTCAAAGATCAGATGGCTGTAGATGTGTGGTATTATTTCTGAGGACTCTGTTCTGTTCCATTGGTCTATATCTCTGTTTTGGTACCAGTACCATGCTGTTTTGGTTACTGTAGCCTTGTAGTATAGTTTGAAGTCAGGTAGCGTGATGCCTCCAGCTTTGTTCTTTTGACTTAGGATTGTCTTGGAGATGCGGGCTCTTTTGTGGTTCCATATGAACTTTAAAGCAGTTTTTTCCAATTCTGTGAAGAAACTCATTGGTAGCTTGATGGGGATGACATTGAATCTCTAAATAACCTTGGGCAGTATGGCCATTTTCACGATATTGATTCTTTCTATCCATGAGCATGGTATGTTCTTCCATTTGTTTGTGTCCTCTTTTATTTTACTGAGCAGTGGTTTGTAGTTCTCCTTGAAGAGGTCCTTTACATCCCTTGTAAGTTGGAATCCTAGCTATTTTATTCTCTTTGAAGCAATTGTGAATGGAAGTTCATTCATGATTTGACTCTCTGTTTGTCTGTTACTGGTGTATAAGAATGCTTGTGATTTTTGCACATTAATTTTGTATCCTGAGACTTTGCTGAAGTTGTTTATCAGCTTAAGGAGATTTTGGGCTGAGACAATGGGGTTTTCTAAATATACAATCATGTCATCTGCAAAGAGGGACAATTTGACTTCTTCTTTTCCTAACTGAATACACTCATTTCTTTCTCTTGCGTGATTGCCCTAGCCAGAACTTCCAAAACTATGTTGAATAAGAGTCGTGAGAGAGGTCATCCCTGTCTTTTGCCAGTTTTCAAAGGGAATTTTTCCAGTTTTTGCCCATTCAGTATGATATTGGTTGTGGGTTTGTCATAAATAGCTCTTATTATTTTGAGGTACGTTCCATCAATACCGTATTTCTTGAGCGTTTTTAGCATGAAGGGCTGTTAAATTTTGTCAAAAGCCTTTTCTGCATCTATTGAGATAATGATGTGGTTCTTGTCTTTGGTTCTGTTTATATGCTGGATTACGTTTATTGATTTGTGAATGTTGAACCAGCCTTGCATCCCAGGGATGAAGCCCACTTGATCATGGTGGATAAGCTTTTTGATGTGCTGCTGAATCCGGTTTGCCAGTATTTTATGGAGGATTTTTGCATTGATGTTCATCAGGAATATTGGTCAAAAATTCTCTTTTTTTGTTGTGTCTCTGCCAGGCTTTGGTATCAGGATGATGTTGGCCTCATAAAATGAGTTAGGGAGGATTCCCTCTTTTTCTATTGATTGGAATAGTTTCAGAAGGAATGGTACCAACTCCTCCTTGTACCTCTGGTAGAATTCAGCTGTGAAGCCATCTGGTCCTGGACTTTTTTTAGTTGGTAGGCTATTAATTATTGCCTCAATTTCAGAGCCTGCTATTGGTCTATTCAGGGATCCAGCTTCTTCCTGGTTTAGTCTTGGAAGAGTGTAAGTGTCCAGGAAATTATCCATTTCTTCTAGATTTTCTAGTTTATTTGCATAGAGGTGTTTACAGTTTTCTCTGATGGTAGTTGTATTTCTGTGGGGTCGGTGGTGATATCCCCTTTATCATTTTTTATTGCATCTATTTGATTCTTCTCTCTTTTCTTCTTTATTAGTCTTGCTAGCGGTCTGTCAATTTTGTTGTTCTTTTCAAGAAACCAACTCCTGGATTCATTGATTTTTTGGAGGGTTTTTTGTGTCTCTATCTCCTTCAGTTCTGCTCTGATCTTAGTTATGGCTTGCCTTCTGCTAGCTTTTGAATGCGTTTGCTCTTGCTTCTCTAGTTCTTTTAATTGTGATGTTAGAGTGTCAATTTTAGATCTTTCCAGCTTTCTCTTGTGGGCATTTAGTGCTACAAATTTCCTTCTACACACTGCTTTAAATGTGTCCCAGAGATTCTGATATGTTGTATCTTTGTTCTCATTGGTTTCAAAGAACATCTTTATTTCTGCCTTCATTTCGTTATGTACCCAGTAGTCATTCAGGAGCAGGTTGTTCAGTTTCCATGTAGTTGAGCGGTTTTGATTGAGTTTCTTAGTCCTGAGTTCTAGTTTGATTGCACTGTGGTCTGAGAGACAGTTTGTTACAATTTCTGTTCTTGTACATTTGCTGAGGAGTGCTTTACTTCAAATTATGTGGTCAATTTTGGAATAAGTGCGATGTGGTGCTGAGAAGAATGTATATCCTGTTGATTTGGGGTGGAGCGTTCTATAGATGTCTATTAGGTCTGCTTGCTGCAGAGATGAGTTCAATTCCTGGATATCCTTGTTAACTTTCTGTCTCGTTGATCTGTCTAATGTTGACAGTGGAGTGTTGAAGTCTCCCATTATTATTGTATGGGAGTCTAAGTCTCTTTGTAAGTCTCTAAGGACTTGCTTTATGAATCTGGGTGCTCCCGTATTGGGTGCATATATATTTAGGAGAGTTAGCTCTTCCTGTTGGATTGATCCTTTTACCATTATGTAATGGCCTTCTTTGTCTCTTTTGATCTTTGATGGTTTAAAGTCTGTTTTATCAGAGACTAGTATTGCAACCCCTGCTTCTTTTTGTTCTCCATTTGCTTGGTAAATCTTCCTCTATCCCTTTATTTTGAGTCTATGTATGTCTCTGCGTGTGAGATGGGTCTCCTGAATACAGCAGACTGATGGGTCTTGACTCTTGATCCAGTTTGCCAGTCTGTGTCTTTTAATTGGAACATTTAGTCCATTTACATTTAAGGTTAGTATTGTTATGTGTGAACTTGATCCTGCCATTATGATATTAACTGGTGATTTTACCTGTTGGTTGATGCAGTTTCTTCTTAGCCTAAATGGTCTTTACATTTTGGCATGTTTTTGCAATGGCTGGTACCGGTTGTTCCTTTCCATCTTTAGTGCTTCCTTCAGGGTCTCTTGTAAGGCAGGCCTGGTGGTGACAAAATCTCTAAGCATTTGCTTGTCTGTAAAGGATTTTATTTCTCCTTCACTTATGAAACTTAGTTTGGCTGGATATGAAATTCTGGGTTTAAAATTCTTATCTTTAAGAATGTTGAATATTGGCCCCCACTCTCTTCTGGCTTGAAGAGTTTCTGCCGAGAGAACTGCTGTTAGTCTGATGTGCTTCCCTTTGTGGGTAACCCGACCTTTCTCTCTGGCTGCCCTTAAGATTTTTTCCTTCATTTCAACTTTGGTGAATCTGGCAATTATGTGTCTTGGAGTTGCTCTTCTCGAGGAGTATCTTTGTGGCGTTCTCTGCATTTCCTGGATTTGAATGTTGGCCTGCCCTACTAGGTTGGGGAAGTTCTCCTGGATGATATCCTGAAGTGTGTTTTCCCACTTGGTTCCATTTTCCCCCTAACTTTCAGGCACCCCAATCAGACGTAGATTTGGTCTTTTTGTATAATCCCATACTTCTTGCAGGCTTTGTTCATTTCTTTTTCTTCTTTTTTCTTTTGGTTTCTCTTCTCACTTCATTTCGTTCATTTGATCATCAATTGCTGAAACTCTTTCTTCCAGTTGATCGAGTTGGTTACTGAAGCTTGTGCATTTGTCACGTATTTCTCGTGTCATGGCTTTCATCTCTGTCATTTCGTTTATGACCTTTTCTGCATTAATTACTCTAACCATCAATTCTTTCACTTTTTTTTCAAGATTTTTAGTTTCTTTGTGCTGGGTACGTAATTCCTCCTTTAGCTCCGAGAAGTTTGATGGACTGAAGCCTTCTTCTCTCATCTCATCAAAGTCATTCTCTGTCAAGCTTTGATCCATTGCTGGCGATGAGCCGCGCTCTTTGCTGGGGGAGATGAGCTATTATTTTTTGAATTTCCAGCTTTTCTGCCCTGCTTTTTCCCCATCTTTGTGGTTTTATCTGCCTCTGGTCTTTGATGATGATGGTGACATACTGATGGGGTTTTGGTGTAGGTGTCCTTCCTGTTTGATAGTTTTCTTTCTAACAGTCAGGACCCTCAGCTGTAGGTCTGTCGGAGATTGCTTGAGGTCCACTCCAGACACTGTTTGCCTGGGTGTCAGCAGCAGAGGCTGCAGAAGATAGAATATTGCTGGACAGCGAGTGTATCTGTCTGATTCTTGCTTTGGAGGCTTCCTCTCAGGGGTGTACTCCACCCTGTGAGGTGTGGGCTGTCAGACTGCCCCTAGTGGGGGATGTCTCCCAGTTAGGCTACTCAGGGGTCAGGGATCCACTTGAGCAGGCAGTCTGTCCCTTCTCCGATCTCAACCTCCATGTTGGGAGATCCACTGCTCTCTTCAAAGCTGTCAGACAGAGTCGTTTGCATCTGCAGAGGTTTCTGCTGCTTTCGTTGTTGTTTACTGTGCCTTGTCCCCAGAGGTGGAGTCTACAGAGACAGTCAGGTTTCCTTGATCTGGTGTGAGCTCCACCCAGTTCCAGCTTCCCAGTGTCTTTGTTACCTTCTTAATCCTCAGCAATGGCGGGCGCCCCTCCCCCAGCCTCGCTGCTGCCTTGCCACGAGATCACAGACTTCTTTGCTAGCATTGAGGGAGGCTCCGTGGGCGTGGGACCCTCCCGGCCAGGTGTGGGATATAATCTCCTGGTGTGCCTGTTTGCTTAAAGTGCAGTATTGGGGTGGGAGTAACCTGATTTTCCAGGTGTTGTGTGTCTCAGTTCCCCTGGTAGGAAAAGGGATTCCCTTTCCCCTTGCACTTCCCAGGTGAGGTGATGCCTTGCCCTGCTTCAGCTCTCGCTGGTCGGGCTGCAGCAGCTGACCAGCACCGATTGTCCGGCACTCCCTAGTGAGATGAACCCAGTACCTCAGTTGAAAATGCAGAAATCACCGGTCTTCTGTGTTGCTCGCGTTGGGAGTTGGAGACTGGAGCTGTTCCTATTCTGCCATCTTGCTCCACTGAGTCAATCCGTCTGAGGCCTTTTAAGGAGAAAAAGAATATCTACAGATAAATCTAGAAAGAAGCCATCCGTGAAGCTGCTTTGTGATGTGTGCATTTATCTCACAAAGTTAAACCTATCTTTTCATTCAGCAGGTTGTAAACAGTCTTCTTGTAGAATCTGTGAAGCGGCATTTTGGAGCCCACTGAAGCCAATAGTGAAAAACTGAATATCCCCTGATAAAAACTACAAGGAAGTTCTCTGTGAAACTGCTTTGTGATGTGTTCATTCATCTAACAGAGCTAAACCTTTCTCTTAAATTAGCAAGTTGGAAACAGTGATTTTGTAGAATCTGCAAAGGGACTTTTGAAAACCCTTTAAGGTCTATAAGCAAATAGCAAATATCCCCAGATAGAAAGTAGAAAGAAGCTACCAGTAAACAACTTTAAGATTTTTGAATTTATCTCACAGATTCAAACAATTCTTTTGATTCAATCAGCTTGGAAACAATCTTCTTGTAAAACTGCAAAGAGACATTTGTGAGCCCAGTGAAGCTTGTAGTGAAAAACTGAATATCCTCTGATAAAAACTAGAAAGAAGCTACCCTTAAATGACTTTAAGATTTTTGGATTTATCTCACAGAGTTAAACAATTCTTTTGGTTCAGCAGGTTGGAAACACACTTCTTGTAAAACTGCGAAGGGACATTTTGGAGCCCATTGAAGCTCATAGTGAAAAACTGGATATCCCCTGATAAAAACAAGAAAAAAACTATCTGTGAAACTGCTTTTCAATGTGTGCATTTATCTCACAGAGTTCAACCTTTATTTTGATTCAGCAGGTTGGAGACAGTCTTTTTGTAAAATCTGCAAAGGGATATTTGGGAGCTCTGTGAAGCGTACAGTGAAAAACCATGTATTTACTGAGAAAAAGTAGAAAGAAGCTATATGTGAAACCATTTTGTGATGTGTGTATACATCTCACAGAATTTAACCTTTTTTTGTTTTGATTCAGTAGTTTGGAATCGGTTTTTTTGTAAAATCTACAAAGGGACATTTGGGCACATGGTGAAGCCTATGGTGAAAAACAAAATATCCCCTGATAAAAATTAGAAAGAAGCTACCTGTGAAACTGCTTTGTGATGTGGGCATTCATCTTACAGAATTCAACCTTTCTTTTGATTTAGTGGGTTGGAAACAGTCTTTTTGTAGAATCTGCAAAAAGACATGTGTAAGTCCTTGGAGGCCTATAAGGAAAAAACAAATATCTTCAAATGAAAACCAGAAAGAAGCTATCTGTGAAACCACTTTGTGATGTGTACATTTATCTCATAGAGTTTAACCTTTCTTTTGATTCAGCAGCTTGGTAACAGTCTTTTTGTAGAATCTGCGAAGGGACATTTGGCAGCCAGTGAAGCCTATAGTGAAGAGCAGATTATCCCCTGACAGAAACTAGAAAAAAGCTATCTGTTAAACTGCTTTATGATGTGTGCATTCATCTTACAGAATTAAGCATTTCTTTTGATTCACCAGTTGAGAAACAGTCTTTTTATATAATCTGCAAAGGGACATTTGTGAGCCCAGTGAATCCTATAGTGAAAAACTCTATCTTCTTTTAAAAATTCAAAAGAAGCTATCTGTGAAACTGCTTTGTGATGTGTGGATTTATATCACAGAACTAAACCTTTCTTTTAATTCATTTGATTGGAAGAATCTTTCTGGTACCATCTGCAAAGAAACATTTGGGAGCCCATTGAAATCTGTGATGAAAAACAGAATATCTCCAGATAAAAACTAGAAACAAGCTATCTGTGAAACTGTTTTGTGATATATCGACTAATGTCTCAGAGTTAAATTCTTATTTCGATTCAGAAGTCTGGAAACACTCTTCTCGTAGAATCTGCCAAGGGTCATTTCAGAGCACATTGAGGATTATAATGAAAACAGAGCATCCTCAAATAACAACTATAGAAAAGCTATCTGTGAAACCAATTTGTGATGTGTAGCTTCAAGTCACAGAGTGAAATATTTCCTTTTACTCAGAATGTTAGAAATGCTCCACTTGTAGAATTTGTGAATGAATATTTATGAGCCCACTGAAACCTATGGAAAAAAAATACACCCAGAAAAAAACTAGAAAGAAGCTATCTCTGAAACTGCTTTGTGATGTGTGGATTCAAGTCATAGAGTTAAACCTGTCTTTTGATTCAGCAGGTTGGAAACACTTTTCTAGAATCTATGAGCAGACATTTGGGAGCCCATTGAGGTTTATGTGTAAAACAGAATATCCCAAGATAAAAACTAGAAAGAATATCTTTGTGAAACTGTTTTGTGATCTGTGGATTTATCTCACAGAGTTAAAGCTTGTTTTGACTCAACAGGTTGGAAACCCTCTTCTTGTAGATTCTGAAAGCAGACATTTGTGAACCCATTGAGGCTTATGTGAAAAACAGAATATCCCCAGATAAAAACTAGAAAGAAAATCTTTGTGAAAATGCTTTGTGATCTGTGGATTTATCTCACAGAGTTAAAGCTTGTTTTCACTTAGCAGGTTGGAAACACTCTTCTTATAGAGCAGACATTTTTGAGCCCATTGAGGTTTATGTGGAAATCAGAATATCCCCAGATGAAAACTAGAAAGAAGATATCTTTGAAACTGCTTTGTAATGTGTGGATTCTGTGAAGAAGCTACCTCTGAAACTGCTTTGTGATGTGTGAATTCATGTCACAGAGTTACATCTTTCTTTTAAATCAGTAGGTTGGAAACACTCTTCTGGTGCAATATGCCAAGGGACATTTCAGAGCCCACTGAGGCTAATAATGAAAAACTGAATATTCTCAGATAAAAACTAGAAAGAATCTATCTGTGAAACTGCTTTATGATGTGTGGATTCATTTCACAGAGTTAAGACTTTCTTTTGATTCAGCAGGTTGGAAACACTCTTCTGGTAGAATCTGTGAAGGGACATTTGGGAACCCTTTGAGGCCTATGGTGAAAAAATGAATATCCCTAGATAAATACCAGAAAGAAGCTAGCTGTCAAAATGCTTTATGATGTTTAGATTCAACTCACAATTATAAACCTTTCTTTTGATTCAGCAGGTTGGAAACACTTTTTTGCAGAATCTTTGAGGAAATATTTGGGAATGCTTTGAGGCCTCTGATGAAAAACCAAATATCCTTAGATAAAAACTAGAAAGAAGCTTTCTGTGAAAATGCTTTGGGATGTATGAATTCAACTCAGAGATTTAAATCTTTCCTTTTTTTCAGCAGGTAAGAAACACTCTGTTTGTAGAATCTGGGGAGAAACTTTTGGAGCACATTGAAGCCTATAATGAAAAAAATATATCCTCATATAAAAATTAGAAAGAAGATAACTGTGAAACTATTTTGTGATGTGTGGATTTATTTCAGAGTTAAATCTTTTTTCTTTCTTTCTTTTTTTTTTTTTTTTTGATTCACCAGGCTAAAAACACCCTTCTTGTGTAATCTATGAGCAGACATTTAAAAGCCCATTGAAGTTCATGGTGAAAAACAGAACATTCTGTGATGAAAAGTAGAAACAAACTGTCTATGAAACTGCTTTGCGACGTGTGGATTCATCTAATCGACTTATGGCTTTGTTTTGATTCAGCAGGTTGGAAACAATCCTTTTTCTAGAATCTCCAAAGGGGCATTTGGGAGCACATTGACGTTGATGGTGAAAAACCAAATTTCCCCAGGTAAAAACTAGAAAGAAGCTATCAGTGAAATTGTTTTGTGATGTATAGATTCATCTCACAAAGGTAAACTTTGTTTTGATTTTGCAGGTTGGAAACACTCTTCTTGTAGAATCTGTGAAGGGAGATTTGGGAGCCCATTGAGAGCTATGGTGAAAAAACAAATATCCCCAGATAAAACCCAGAGAGAAGCTATATGTGAAACTGCTTTGTGATGTGTGGATTCATCTCACTGAGTGAAACCTTTCTGTTGTTTCAGCAGGTTAGAAACACTCATTTTGTAGAATCTGCCAAGAAACATTTTGGAGGCCGCCTAAAATTAAAAACCGAATATTGCAAGATACGAAATAGAAATAAGATATCTGTGAAACTGCTTTGTGATGTCTGGGTTCATCTCATATATGTAAGCCATTGTTTTTTTTTTTTTTTTTTAATTTATTTATTATTATTAAACTTCAAGTTGTAGGGTACATGTGCACAACGTGCAGGTTTGCTACATATGTATACTTGTGCCATGTTGGTGTGCTGCACCCATCAACTCGTCATTTACATCAGGTATAACTCCCAATGCAATCCCTCCCCCCTCCCCCCTCCCCATGATAGGCCCTGGTGTGTGATGTTCCCCTTCCCGAGTCCAAGTGATCTCATTGTTCAGTTCCCACCTACGAGTGAGAACATGCGGTGTTTGGTTTTCTGTTCTTGTGATAGTTTGCTAAGAATGATGGTTTCCAGCTGCATCCATGTCCCTACAAAGGACACAAACTCATCCTTTTTTATGGCTGCATAGTATTCCATGGTGTATATGTGCCACATTTTCTTAATCCAATCTGTCACTGATGGACATTTGGGTTGATTCCAAGTCTTTGCTATTGTGAATAGTGCTGCAATAAACATACGTGTGCATGTGTCCTTATAGCAGCATGATTTATAATCCTTTGGGTATATACCCAGTAATGGGATGGCTGGGTCATATGGTACATCTAGTTCTAGATCCTTGAGGAATCGCCATACTGTTTTCCATAATGGTTGAACTAGTTTACAATCCCACCAACAGTGTAAAAGTGTTCCTATTTCTCCACATCCTCTCCAGCACCTGTTGTTTCCTGACTTTTTAATGATCGCCATTCTAACTGGTGTGAGATGATATCTCATTGTGGTTTTGATTTGCATTTCTCTGATGGCCAGTGATGATGAGCATTTTTTCATGTGTCTGTTGGCTGTATGAATGTCTTCTTTTGAGAAATGTCTGTTCATATCCTTTGCCCACTTTTTGATAGGGTTGTTTGTTTTTTTCTTGTAAATTTGTTTGAGTTCTTTGTAGGTTCTGGATATTAGCCCTTTGTCAGATGAGTAGATTGCAAAAATTTTCTCCCATTCTGTAGGTTGCCTGTTCACTCTGATGGTAGTTTCTTTTGCTGTGCAGAAGCTCTTTAGTTTGATGAGATCCCATTTGTCAATTTTGGCTTTTGCTGCCGTTGCTTTTGGTGTTTTAGACATGAAGTCTTTGCCCATGCCTATGTCCTGAATGGTACTACCTAGGTTTTCCTCTAGGATTTTTATGGTATTAGGTCTAACATTTAAGTCTCTAATCCATCTTGAATTAATTTTCATATAAGGAGTAAGGAAAGGATCCACTTTCAGCTTTCTACTTATGGCTAGCCAGTTTTCCCAGCACCATTTATTAAATAGGGAATCCTTTCCCCACTTCTTGTTTCTCTCAGGTTTGTCAAAGATCAGATGGATGTAGATGTGTGGTATTATTTCTGAGGACTCTGTTCTGTTCCATTGGTCTATATCTCTGTTTTGGTACCAGTACCATGCTGTTTTGGTTACTGTAGCCTTGTAGTATAGTTTGAAGTCAGGTAGCATGATGCCTCCAGCTTTGTTCTTTTGACTTAGGATTGTCTTGGAGATGCGGGCTCTTTTGTGGTTCCATATGAACTTTAAAGCAGTTTTTTCCAAATCTGTGAAGAAGCTCATTGGTAGCTTGATGGGGATGGCATTGAATCTATAAATTACCTTGGGCAGTATGGCCATTTTCACGATATTGATTCTTCCTATCCATGAGCATGGTATGTTCTTCCATTTGTTTGTGTCCTCTTTGATTTCACTGAGCAGTGGTTTGTATTTCTCCTTGAAGAGGTCCTTTACATCCCTTGTAAGTTGGATTCCTAGGTATTTTATTCTCTTTGAAGCAATTGTGAATGGAAGTTCATTCCTGATTTGGCTCTCTGTTTGACTGTCACTGGTGTATAAGAATGCTTGTGATTTTTGCACATTAATTTTGTATCCTGAGACTTTGCTGAAGTTGTTTATCAGCTTAAGGAGATTTTGGGCTGAGACAATGGGGTTTTCTAAATAAACAATCATGTGGTCTGCAAACAGGGACAATTTGACTTCTTCTTTTCCTAACTGAATACCCTTGATTTCTTTCTCTTGCCTGATTGCCCTAGCCAGAACTTCCAACACTAAGTTGAATAGGTGTGGTGAGAGAGGGCATCCCTGTCTTGTGCCAGTTTTCAAAGGGAATTTTTCCAGTTTTTGCCCATTCAGTATGATATTGGCTGTGGGTTTGTCATAAATAGCTCTTATTATTTTGAGGTACGTTCCATCAATACCGAATTTCTTGAGTGTTTTTAGCATGAAGGGCTGTTGAATTTTGTCAAAAGCCTTTTCTGCATCTATTGAGATAATGATGTGGTTCTTGTCTTTGGTTCTGTTTATATGCTGGATTATGTTTATTGATTTGCGAATGTTGAACCAGCCTTGCATCCCAGGGATGAAGCCCACTTGATCATGGTGGATAAGCTTTTTGATGTGCTGCTGAATCCGGTTTGCCAGTATTTTATTGAGGATTTTTGCATCGATGTTCATCACGGATATTGGTCTAAAATTCTCTTTTTTTGTTGTGTCTCTGCCAGGCTTTGGTATCAGGATGATGTTGGCCTCATAAAATGAGTTAGGGAGGATTCCCTCTTTTTCTATTGATTGGAATAGTTTCAGAAGGAATGGTACCAGCTCCTCCTTGTACCTGTGGTAGAATTCAGCTGTGAATCCATCTGGTCCTGGACTTTTTTTGGTTGGTAGGCTATTAATTATTGCCTCAATTTCAGAGCCTACTATTGGTCTATTCAGGGATTCAACTTCTTCCTGGTTTAGTCTTGGAAGAGTGTAAGTGTCCAGGAAATTATCCATTTCTTCTAGATTTTCCAGTTTCTTTGCGTAGAGGTGTTTATAGTATTCTCTGATGGTAGTTTGTATTTCTGTGGGGTCGGTGGTGATATCCCCTTTATCATTTTTAATTGCGTCGATTTGATTCTTCTCTCTTTTCTTCTTTATTAGTCTTGCTAGTGGTCTGTCAATTTTGTTGATCTTTTCAAAAAACCAGCTCCTGGATTCATTGATTTTTTGGAGGGTTTTTTGTGTCTCTATCTCCTTCAGTTCTGCTCTGATCTTAGTTATTTCTTGCCTTCTGCTAGCTTTCGAATGTGTTTGCTCTTGCTTCTCTAGTTCTTTTAATTGCGATGTTAGAGTGTCAATTTTAGATCTTTCCTGCTTTCTCTTGTGGGCATTTAGTGCTATAAATTTCGCCCTACACACTGCTTTAAATGTGTCCCAGAGATTCTGGTATGTTGTATCTTTGTTCTCATTGGTTTCAAAGAACATCTTTATTTCTGCCTTCATTTCGTTATGTACCCAGTAGTCATTCAGGAGCAGGTTGTTCAGTTTCCGTGTAGTTGAGCGGTTTTGATTGGGTTTCTTAGTCCTGAGTTCTAATTTGATTGCACTGTGGTCTGAGAGACAGTTTGTTATAATTTCTGTTCTTGTACATTTGCTGAGGAGTGCTTTACTTCCAATTACGTGGTCAATTTTGGAGTAAGTACGATGTGGTGCTGAGAAGAATGTATATTCTGTTGATTTGGGGTGGAGAGTTCTATAGATGTCTATTAGGTCTGCTTGCTGCAGAGATGAGTTCAATTCCTGGATATCCTTGTTAACTTTCTGTCTCGTTGATCTGTCTAATGTTGACAGTGGAGTGTTGAAGTCTCCCATTATTATTGTATGGGAGTCTAAGTCTCTTTGTAAGTCTCTAAGGACTTGCTTTATGAATCTGGGTGCTCCTGTATTGGGTGCATATATATTTAGGATAGTTAGCTCTTCCTGTTGAATTGATCCCTTTACCATTATGTAATGGCCTTCTTTGTCTCTTTTGATCTTTGATGGTTTAAAGTCTGTTTTATCAGAGACTAGGATTGCAACCCCCGCTTTTTTGTGTTCTCCATTTGCTTGGTAAATCTTCCTCCATCCCTTTATTTTGAGCCTATGTATGTCTCTGCGTGTGAGATGGGTCTCCTGAATACAGCAGACTGATGGGTCTTGACTCTTGATCCAGTTTGCCAGTCTGTGTCTTTTAATTGGAGCATTTAGTCCATTTACATTTAAGGTTAAGATTGTTATGTGTGAACTTGATCCTGCCATTATGATATTAACTGGTTATTTTGCTCGTTAGTTGATGCAGTTTCTTCCTAGCCTTGATGGTCTTTACATTTTGGCATGTTTTTGCAATGGCTGGTACCGGTTGTTCCTTTCCATGTTTAGTGCTTCCTTCAGGGTCTCTTGTAAGGCAGGCCTAGTGGTGACAAAATCTCTAAGCATTTGCTTATCTGTAAAGGATTTTATTTCTCCTTCACTTATGAAACTTAGTTTGGCTGGATATAAAATTCTGGGTTTAAAATTCTTTTCTTTAAGAATGTTGAATATTGGCCCCCACTCTCTTCTGGCTTGAAGAGTTTCTGCCGAGAGATCTGCTGTTAGTCTGATGGGCTTCCCTTTGTGGGTAACCCGACCTTTCTCTCTGGCTGCCCTTAAGATTTTTTCCTTCATTTCAACTTTGGTGAATCTGGCAATTATGTGTCTTGGAGTTGCTCTTCTCGAGGAGTATCTTTGTGGCGTTCTCTGTATTTCCTGGATATGAATGTTGGCCTGCCCTACTAGGTTGGGGAAGTTCTCCTGGATGATATCCTGAAGAGTGTTTTCCAACTTGGTTCCATTTTCCCCCTCACTTTCAGGCACCCCAATCAGACGTAGATTTGGTCTTTTTACATAATCCCATACTTCTTGCAGGCTTTGTTCATTTCTTTTTCTTCTTTTTTCTTTTGGTTTCTCTTCTCGCTTCATTTCATTCATTTGATCCTCCATCGCTGACATTCTTTCTTCCAGTTGATCGAGACGGTTACTGAAGCTTGTGCATTTGTCACGTATTTCTCGTGCCATGGTTTTCGTCTCTGGCATTTCGTTTGTGAGCTTCTCTGCATTAATTACTCTAGCCATCAATTCTTCCACTTTTTTTTCAAGATTTTTAGTTTCTTTTCGCTGGGTACGTAATTCCTCCTTTAGCTCTGAGAAATTTGATGGACTGAAGCCTTCTTCTCTTATCTCGTCGAAGTCATTCTCCGTCCAGCTTTGATCCGTTGCTGGCGATGAGCTGCGCTCCTTTGCCGGGGGAGATGCGCTCTTATTTTTTGAATTTCCAGCTTTTCTGCCCTGCTTTTTCCCCATCTTTGTGGTTTTATCTGCCTCTGGTCTTTGATGATGGTGATGTACTGATGGGGTTTTGGTGTAGGTGTCCTTCCTGTTTGATAGCTTTCCTTCTAACTGTCAGGATCCTCAGCTGTAGGTTGTAGCTGTAGGAGATTGCTTGAGGTCCACTCCAGACCCTGTTTGCCTGGGTATCAGCAGCAGAGGCTGCAGAAGATAGAATATTTCTGAACAGCGAGTGTACCTGTCTGATTCTTGCTTTGGAATCTTCCTCTCAGGGGTGTACTCCACCCTGTGAGGTGTGGGGTGTCAGACTGCCCCTAGTGGGGGATGTCTCCCAGTTAGGCTACTCAGGGGTCAGGGACCCACTTGAGCAGGGAGTCTGTCCCTTCTCAGATATCAACCTCCGTGTTGGGAGATCCACTGCTCTCTTCAAAGCTGTCAGACAGAGTCGTTTGCGTCTGCAGAGCTGCTGCGTTTGTTATTATTTACTGTGCCCTGTCCCCAGAGGTGGAGTCTACAGAGACAGGCAGGTTTCCTTGAGCTGCTGTGAGCTCCACCCAGTTCGAGCTTCCCAGCAGCTTTGTTTACCTACTTAAGCCTCAGCAATGGTGGGCGTCCCTCCCCCAGCCTCGCTGCTGCCTTGCCGGTAGATCACAGACTGCTGTGCTAGCAATGAGGGAGGCTCCGTGGGTGTGGGACACTCCCGGCCAGGTGTGGGATATGATCTCCTGGTGTGCCTGTCTGCTTCAAGCGCAGTATTGGGGTGGTAGTTACCCGATTTTCCAGGTGTTGTGTGTCTCAGTTCCCCTGGCTAGGAAAAGGGATTCCCTTCCCCCTTGAGCTTTCCAGGTGAGGCAATGCCTCGCCCTGCTTCAGCTCTCACTGTTCGGGCTGCAGCAGCTGACCAGCACCGATCGTCTGGCACTTCCCAGTGAGATGAACCCAGTACCTCAGTTGAAAATGCAGAAATCGCCGGTCTTCTGTGTCGCTCGCGCTGGGAGTTGGAGACTGGAGCTGTTCCTATTCGGCCATCTTGCTCCGCCCTCCCCCAAACTCGTAAGCCATTGTTTTGATTCAGCAAGTTGGAAAAACTCTTCGGATAGAATATGCAAAGAGACATTTGGGATCCCATTGTGGTCCATGGTGAAAAATAGAATATCCCCAGATAAAAACTAGAAAGGAGCTATCTTTGAAACTTATTTGTGATGTGTCCATTTGCATCTCAGAGTAAAACACTCATTTTGATTCAGCAGGTTGGAAACATTCTTCTGAGAGAATCTACCAAGAGACATTTTGGAGTCCATTGAGGCTTGTAATGAAAAAGTGAATATCCTCAGATAAAAACTAGTAAGAAGCTATCTGTGAAACTGCTTTGTAATGTGTGGATTCAACTCACAGAGTTACACTTTTATTTTTATTCAGCAGATTGGAAACACTCTTCTGGTTTAATTTGTGAAGGAACATTGAACCCTTTGAGGCCTACAATGAAAAACCGAATATCTCAATATAAAAATTAGAAAGAAGTTATTTGTGAAACTACTTTGTGAAGTGTGGATTCAACTCACAGAGTTAAAACTTTCTTTTTATTCAAAAGGTTAGAAACACTCTATTTTTAGAATCTGTGAAGGGATATTTGGGAACTTACTGAGGCCTATAATGAAAAAACAATTATACTCACAAAAAATTGGAAAGAAGCTATCTGTTAAACTGCTTTGTGATCTGTGGATTCATGTCACAGAGTTAAATCTTTATATTGATTCAGCAGGTTGGAAACACTCTTCTTGTAGAATCTGCGAGAAGACATTTGGCAGCACTTTGAGGTTTATGTTGAAAAAGAGAATATCTACAGACAAAAACTCAAAAGAAGATACTTGTGAAACTGCTTTGTAATGTGTGTATTCTTCTCACAGATTTAAAGCTTGGTTTGGATTCAGCAGGTTAGAAACACTCTTCTTGTATAATCTGTGAAAAGACATTTGGGAGCACATTGACACCTGTGGTGAAAAACAAAACATCCCCAGTTAAAAACTAGAAAGAAGCTATCTGTGAATCTTTGTATTGTGTGGATTCATCTTACAGAATTAAATCTTTCTATTGATTCATCAGTTGGAAACACTCTTCTCATAGAAAGGGTGAAGAGACATTTGGGAGCCCATTGAGACCTGTGGTGAAAAACAAAATATCCCCAGATAAAAGACAGAAATAAGCTATTGTAAAACTGCTTTGTGATGTGTGGATTCATGTCACAGTGTTACATCGTTCTTTTTTTTTTTTTTTTTTTTCCAGCAGGTTGGAAACACTCTTCTGGTGGAATCTGCCAAGGGACATTTAAGAGTCCACTAAGGCTTATAATGAAAAATAGAATATCCTCAGAGAAAAACTAGCAAGGATCTATCTGTGAAATTGCTTTGTGATGTGTGGATTAATCTCACAGAGTTAAAACTTTCTTTTGATGCAGCAGTTTGGAAACACTCTTCTGGAAGAATATGCAAAGGAACGGTTGGGAACCCTTTGAGGCCTATGATGAATAACCGAATATCACTAGATAAATAGTAGAGAAAAACTCTCTATGAAACTGTTTTGTGATGTGTGGATTCAACTCACTGTTTTAAACCTTTTTTATTCTCAGCAGGTTGAAAACCCCTTTTTTTGTAGAATATGTGAAGGGTCCTTCGGGGGGTCCATTGAGGTCTACAGTGAAAAACAAAACATCCCCATAGAAAAACTAGTAAGAAGCTATCTGTGAAACTGCTTTGTGTTGTGTGGATTCATCTCCGAGTCAAAACTTTCTTTTGATACAGCAGGTTGGAGAGACTTTTCTGGTACAATATGCAAAGTAAGATTTCAGAGCTCACTGAGGCTTATAATGGAAAACTGAATATCTTCAGATGAAAATGAGATAGGAGCTATGTGTGAAACTGCTTTGTGATGTGTGCATTCAACTCACAGAATTAAAGTTTTGTTTTTATTCAGCAGATTAGAAACTGTATTTGTACAATGTGCGAAGAGATATTTGGAAGCCCACTGAGGCTTATAACGAAAAACCAAATATTCCCTCATACAAACTAGAAAGATGCTATCTGTGAAACTGCTTTGTGAAGTGTGCATTTATCTCACAGAATTAAACCTTTCTTTTGATTTGGCAGGTTGGAAACACTCTTCTGGTACAGTCTGTGAGGAAATATTTCAAAGCCCTTTGAGATTTATGGTGAAAAAATGAATATACCTAGATAAAAGGTAGAAAGAAGCTATCTGTGAAACGGCTTTGTCGTGTGTGGATTCAATTCACAGATTTAAACCTTACTTTTATTCAGCAGGTAAGAAACACTGTATTTGTGGAATCTGCAAAGAGAAATTTAGGAGCACATTGAGGTCTGTAATGAAAAGATGAATATCCCCACATAAAAACTAGAAAGAAGCTATCTGTGAAACTGTTTTGTGATGTGTGGATGCATGTAACAGAGTTAAACCTTCCTTTTGATTAAACATGTTGGAAACACTTTTCTTGTAAAATCTGCACAGGGACATTTAGGAGCCCATTGAAGTTTATGGTGAGAAACAGAACACCCTTAGATTAAAAAGTACAAAGAAGCTTTCTGTGAAATTGCTTTGTAATGTGTGGATTCATCTCACAAAGGTAAGCTTTTTTTTTTATTATTATTCAACAGGTTGGAAACACTTTTCTTGTAGAATCTGTTAAGGGACATTTGAGAGCCTTGTGAGACCTATGGTGAAAAACTGAATATCCCCACATAAAAACTAGGAAGAAACATGATGTGTGAATTCAACTCAACGTGTTAAATTTTTGTTTTGATTCAGCAGGTTTTAAACACTCTTGTATTACCTGTGAAGCGACATTTGGAAGACCATTGAGGCCTATGATGAAAAACAGAAAATCCCCAGATAAAAACTATGAACAACATAACCGTGAAACTGGCTTGTGATGTGTGTATTCATCTCATAGAGTAAAACCTTTGATTTGACTCAGTAAATTGGAAAAGCACTTCTTATAAAACCTAGGAAAAAAAATTCAGGACCACATTGATGCATAGTTTGAAACACGAAATATCCCCAGATAAAAACTAGAAAGAAGCTGTCAAAGTGCTTTCTGATTGGTAGTTTCAACTCACAGAGTTCAACCTTTCTTTTCATTTAGAAGGTTGGAAACAACTTCTTGAAGAATCTGCAAAGGGACATTTGGGAATCCACTGAAGCCTATGGTAAAAACTGAATATCCCCAGATAAAAACTAGAAAGAAACTATCTGTGAAACTGCTTTGTGATGCCACAATTCAAATGAAAGTGTTAAACCTTTGTTTTGATTCAGCAGGAAACACTCTTCTTGTTGTGTCTGTGAAGGTCCATTTGGAAGACCATTGAGTCGTATGATGAAAAACAGAATATCCCCAGATAAAAACTAGAAAGAACCTGTCTGTGAAACTGCTTTGAGATGTGTGGATTCATCTCACAGTGTTAAATTTTTTATTTGATTCAGCAAATTGAAAAAGCACTTCTTATAGAATCTGGGAAGGGACATTTGGGACCATATTGATGCCTAGGTTGAAAAATCAAATATCCCCAGATAAAAACTAGAAAGAAGCTGTCTGTAACATTGCTTTGTGATGGGTGGTTTCAACTCTTAGAGTTAAGCCTTTCTTTTCATTTAACAGGTGGCAAAAAAATCTTCTTGTAGAATCTGTGAAGGGACATTTTGGAACACTGTGAGCCCTATGGTGAAAACTGAATATCTCCAGATAAAAAGTAGAAAGAAGCTGTTTGTGACATTGCCTTGTGATGTGCAGATTCATCTCACAGAGTTAAACATTTCTTTTCATTCAACGAGTTGAAAATACTCTTATGGTAGAATTTTCAAAAAGATATTTCGGAGCCTATTGAAGCCTGTGGTGAAAAACCATATGTACTGTGCACATGTAAACTAGAACTTAAATTATAATAAAAAGTTAAATTAAAAAAAAAAAACAGAATTTAACGTATATAAACTAGAAAGAAGCTATCAGTGAAACTGCTCTGTGATATGTTGATTCATCTCATATAGTTAAAACTTTCTTTTTATTCAGCATGTTGGAAGCACTCTATTTGTAGAATCTGTGAAGGGACATTTGGAAGTCCATTGAGGCTTATGGCAAAAAAGCAAATATTCCCATATAAAAAAAGAAAAAAAGAAGCTACCTGTAAAAATGTTTTGTGAGGTGTGGATTCATCTCACAGAGTTAAACCTTTCTTTTGATTCAGCACGATGAGAACACTCTTGTAGAATCTGCAAGTAAACATTTGGGAGCACTTCGAGGCCTAAGGTGAAAAACAGAATATCCCCATATAAAAACTAGAAAGACACTATCTGTGAAACCGCTTTGTCATGTGTGGATTCAACTCACAGAGTTAAACTTTTCTTTTGATTCAACAGGTTGGAAACACCCTTTTTTTGAATCAACAAAGAGACATTTTGGGTTAAGTTGAGGTCTATGGTAAAAAACTACATATATATCACCAGATAAAAACTAGAAAGAAGCTACTTGTGAAACAACTTTGTAATGCATGGATTCATGAAACAAAGCTAAACCTTTCTTTTGATTAAGTAGATTGGAAACTCTTTTTGTAGAATCTGTGAATGGACATTGGGAGACCCACTGAGGCATGTGGTGATAAACCGAATATCCCTAGATAAAAACTAGAAAAAAGCTATCTGTGAAGCTGCTTTGTGATGTACGGATTTATTTCACAAAGTTAAACCTTTATTTTGATTCAGCAAATTGGAAAAACTCTTCTGGTGGAATCTGCCAAGAAACATTTTGGAACCCACTGAGGCTTATGATGAAAAATCAAATAGCCTCAGATAAAAGAAAGACAGAAGCCACCAGTGAAACTGATTTGTGATGTGTCAATTCATCTCACAGAGTTAAACCTTTTTTTTTTTTTTTGATTCAACATGTTGGAAACACTTTTCTAGTAGAATCTGCAACAGGAAATTTGGAGACTTTTGAGGCCTATGGTGAAAAAACAAATATCCTTAAATAAAAAGTAGAAAGAAGGTATCTGTGAAACTGCTTTGTGATATTTGGGTTCAATTCACAGTATTAAACATTTCTTTTTATTCAGCAGGCTGAAAACATTCTATTTGTAGGATCTGCCAAGGGACATTAGGGAGATCATTGAAACCTAGGGTGAAAAACTGAATATCCCACATAGAAACTAGAAAGAAGCTATCTGTGAAACTGCTTTGTTATGTGTGGATTCATCTCAGAGAGTTAAATCTTTCTTTTGATTTGGCAGGTTGGAAACACTCTTCTGCTAGAATCTGCCAAGGAACATTTGGGACCTCTTTGAAACCTGTGGTTAAAAACCCAATATTCCCAGATAAAAACTAGAAATAAGCTATCTGTGAAACTATGTTGTGATGTTTCGATTCAACTCAGAGTTAAACATTTCTTTTGAATTACAAAGTTGGAAATGAACACTCTTCTCATATAATCTGTGAAGGGACATTTGGGAGCCTATTCAGGCCTATGGTGAAAAACTGAATATCCACAGATAAAAGCTAGAAAGAAGCTATCTGTGAAATAGTTTTGTGATGGGTAGAGATGGGTAGATTTATCTCACAAAGTTAAACGTTTATTTTTATTCAGCAGGTTGGAAACACTCTTCTGGTAGACTATGCCAAGGGACATTTGGGAGTCCATTGAGGCCGAAAATGAAAAACCAAATATTCACAGGTAAAAACTATAAAGAAGCTATCTGTGGAACTGCTTTGTAATGTGTGGTTTCATCTCACAGAGTTAAACCTGTCTTTTGATTCAGCAGAGTGAAAACACTCTTCTGTTAGAATATGCCAAGGGACTTTTCAGAGCCCATTGAGGCTTATAATGAAAAACTGAATATCCCTAGTTAAACCAGAAAGAAGTTATCTTTGAAACTGCTTTGTGATGTGTTGATTCATCTCACAGAGATAAATCTTGCTTTGATTCAGCAGGATAGAAGCACTCTTCTGGTAGAATCTTTAAAGAGACATTTTGGAGGACATTGATGGCTAGTGTGAAAAACTGAATATCTTCAGATAAAAATTAGAAATAAGCTATCTGTGAAAATGCTTTGAGATGTGAAGATTCAACTAACCGAGTTAAACCTTTCTTTTCATTCCGCCAGTTGGAAACCTTCTGGTACAATTTGTGAGGAGATATCTGGGAGTCCATTGAGGTCTATGGTGAAAAAGTGAATATCATTAGATTAAAAAGTAGAAAGAAGCTATCAGTTAAACTGTTTTGTGATGTGTGGATTCATCTCACAAAGTTAAACCGTTGTTGTGATTCAACAGGTTGGAAACACTCTATTTGTAGAATCTATGAAGAAACATTTGGGAACCCACTGAGGCTTATCTTGAAAAACAGAGTATCCCAGATAAAAACTGGAAAGAAGCTGTCTGTGAAATGCTTTGTGATGTGTGGATTCATCACAGAGTTAAACTTTTCTTTCAATTCAGCAAGTTGGACACACTTATTTTGTATAATCCACAAAGGGACATTTCAAAGCACATTGATGCTTATAGTGAAAAACAGATATACCCAGATAAAAAGTAGAAAGAAGCTTTCTCCGAAACTGCTCTATGAAGTGTGGAGTCATATCACAGAATTAAACCTTACTTTTGATTCAGCAGGTTGGAAACGCTCTTGTGGTAGAAACTGCAAAGGAATATCTGAAAGTCCTTTGAGGGCTATGATGAAAAACAGAAAGTCTCCAGATAATAGCTAGAAAGAAACTATCTGTTAAATTATTTTGTGATGTGTGGGTACATCTCTCAGATACAATGCTTTCAGTTGATTCAGCAGGTTGGAAACACTCTTCTGATAGAATCTGTGATGAAACATTTTGGAGTCCATTGAGGTCTATGGTGGAAAACAGAATATCCCTCATAAAAACTAAAAAGAAGGTATCTGTGAAACTCCATTATGATGTCTGAATTCAACTCACAGAGTTAAACATTTCTTCTGTATTAGAATGTTGGAAATAATCTTCTTGTAGAATTTGCAAAGTGACATTAGGATGTCATTGACGCCTAAGGTGAAAAACAGAATAACCCCAGATAAAAACTTGAAAGAAGCTATCTGTGAAACTGCTTTATGATGTGTCAATTCAGCTCATAGAGATAAACCTTTCTTTTTATTCAGCAGATTGGAAACACTCTATTTGAAGAATCTGCAAAGGGACATTTGGGAGCCCATTGAGGACTAAGGTGAAAAAACAAATATCTCCACATAAAAACTGAAAAAAAGCTATGTGTGAAACTGGTTTGTGACGTGTGGATTCAGCTCAGCTAGCTAAACCTTCATTTTGATTCAGCAGGTTGAAAAATCTCTTCTTGTAGAATCTGTTAAGGGGCATATAATAGCCCATTAATGCCTATGGTGAAAATTTGAATATCCCGAGATAAAAAGTAGAAAGAAGCTATCTGTGAAACTGCTTTGAGTTTAGTGGACTCATCTAAAAGAGTTAAACATCTATTTTGATTCAGCAGGTTCGAAACTCTCTTCTTCTATAATCTGTGAAGGAACACTTTGGAGCACTTTCATGCCTAGGTTAATAAATAGAATATTCCCAGATAAAAAGTAAAAAGAAACTATATGTGAAACTGTTTTGTGATGTGTTTATTCACCTCACAGAGTTAATCCTTTCTTTTGATCCAGCAAGTCGGAAACACTTTTTTCTATAATCTGTGAAGGGACATTTCGGAGTACGTCGTTGCCTATGGGAAAAAGAGATATACCCAAATAAAAACTAGAAAGCAATTATCTGTGTAACTGCTTTGTGATGTGTAAATTCATCTCACAGAGTTAAACGTTTCTTTTCATTCAGCAGGTTGAAAACACTACTCTCGTGAAATCTGGGAAAAGACCGTTTGGGGGCAAATTGAGGCCTATGATGAAAAACAGAATATCGCCAAATAAAAACTACAAAGAAGCTATCTGTGAAACAGCTTTGTGTTGTGTGGATTAACCTCACAGAGCTAAAATTTTCTTTTGATTCGGCAGGTTAAAAACACTCTTTTTGTAGAATCTGCAAAGGGTCATTTCGGAGCCCATTGAGGCCTATGGTGAAAAACTGAATATCCCCCCAAAAAACTAGAAATAAGGTATCTGTGAAACTGCTTTCTGATGTGTGGATTCGACTCATAGAGTTAAATTTTTCTATTGATTCAGTAGGTTGTAACGACTCTTTGTAGAATCTGCCAAAGAATATTTCAAAGCTCATTGAGTCCTATAATGAAAAGGTGAATATAACAAGATAAAAATAGAAATAAACTATTTATGAAACAACTTCTTGATATGTGGATAAATCGCTCAGAGTTAAACTTTTCTTTGGATTCAGCAGATCAGAAACACTATTCTTGTAGAATCTGCAAAGAAAAATTTGGGTGCATGTTGCACCTACGGTGAAAAACTAAATATCCTCAGATAAAAACTAGAAACAGGCTATCTGTGAAACTGCTTTGTGATGGGTGACTTCAACAAAAAAGAGTTAAAACTTTCTTTTGCTTTAACAGTTTGGAAACAAACTTTTTGTAGAATCGGCGAAGACACATTTGGGAACCCATTGAGGCTTACGGTGAAAAACCGAATATCCCCAAACACAAACTAGAAGAAACTAACTGTGAAACTGCTTTGTGATGTGTGGATTCATCTCACAAAGCTAAACCTTTCTTTTTACTTAGCATGTTGGAAAGAAACTTCATGTAGAATCTGTGAAGGAACATTTGGGGCCCATTGAAGACTATAGTGAAAAACCAAATATCTCCAGATAAAAACTAGTAAGAAGATTTCTGGGGAACTACGTTGTGATGCGTGGATTCATCTGACAGAGTTAGACTTTTTTTCATTCAGCAGGTTTGAAATACTCTTTTGGTAGAATTTGTGAAGGGACATTTCAGAGACCATTGAGTGTTGTGGTAAAAAACATAATATCCCCAGATAAAAACTAAAAAGCAGCTATCAGTGAAACTGCTTTATGATGTGTGGATTTATCTCACATAGTTAAAACTTTCTTTTTATTCAGCTGTTTGGAAACACTCTATTTGTACAGTCTATGAATGGACAGTTGAAAGCCCTTTAAGACCTATAGTGAAAAACAGAATATTCCATAATATAAACTAGAAAGAAGCTATCTGTGAAACTGTTTTATGATGCGTGGATTCATCTCACAGAGTTAAATTTTTGTTTTGCTTCAGCAGGTTGGAAAAACTCTTCTTATATAATTTGCAAAAAGACATTTTCGAGGAAATCAATTCCCTAGAATGAAAAACGGAATAGCTCCAGATAAAAGCTACAAAGAAGTTATCTGTGAAATTGCTTTGTGATGGGTGGATTAAATTCACAGAGTTAAACCAATCCTTTGATTAAGCAGACTGAAAACACTCTTTTTGTGGTGTCTGCGAAGGGACATTAGGGGGCCCATTGAGGTTTATGGTGTAAAACCAAGTGTTCCTAGATACCAGGTAGATAAAAGCTATCTGTGAAACTGCTTTGGGATGTGTGGATTCATCTCACAGAGTCAAACTTTCCTTTTGATTCAGATGGTTGGAAACACTCTTCTGGTAGAATCTGCCAAGAAACATTTCAGAGCTCTTTGAGGTTTATAATGAAAAACTGACTATCTTCAGATAAAAGCTAGAAAGAAGCCATCCTTGAAACTGCTCTGTGATGTGTGGATTTATCATACAGATGTGATGTTTGGATTCATCTCACCATGTTTTATTCAGATGGTTGGAAAAACTCCTCTGGTAGGATCTGTGAAGGGACATTTGGAGCCCATTGAGGCCTATTTTGAAATACCGAATATCCATAGATATAAATTAGAAAGAAACTGTCTCTGAAACTGCTTTGAGATGTCTGAATTCAACTCACAGAGTTAAACATTTCTTTTTATTCAGTAAGTTAGAAATACTTTGTTGAATCTGTGAAAAAAACATTTGGGATCTCATTGAGGCCTGTAATAAAAAAACAAGTATCCCCAGATAAATATTAGAAAAGCGCTATCTGTGAAACTCTTTGGTGTCTGTGGATTCATGTCACACAGTTAAACTTTTCTTTTGATTCAGCAGGTTGGAAACACTCTTCTTGTAGAGTCTGCAGGAGGACATTTCGGAGCCCATTGAGGCTTATGGTGAAAAACAAAATATCCCCAGATAAAAACTGGAAAGAAACTACTGTGAAACTACTTTGTTTTGTGTGGATTCATTTCACAGAGTTAAAGCTGTTTTTTGATACAGTAGGTTGGAAACACTCTTCTTGTAGAATTTCCAAAGGGACATTTGGGAGGACATTGATGCCTATTTTGAAACACTGAATATTTTCAGATAGAAACGAGAAAGAAGCCATTTGTGAAATTGATTTGTGATGTGTGATTCAATTCATTGAGTTAAACTTCTCTTTTGATTTAGTAGGTTGGAAACAAACTTCTTGTAGAATCTGCAAAGAAATATTTTGAAGCCCATTGAAGCCTATTGTGAAAAAGTAAATATCACCTGATGAAAACTAGAAAGAAGCTATCTGTGAATCTGCTTTGTGATGTGTGGACTCATCTAACAGAATTAAATCTTTCTTTTTATTCAGCAAGTTAGCAACACTCTATTTGTAGAATGTGTTAAGGGACATCTGGGAGTCCAGAGAGGCCAATGGTGAAAAACAAAATAGCCCAAGATAAAAACTAAAAAGAAGCTGTCTGTGAAACTGCTTTGTGATGTGTCGATTCATCTCACAGGTTTAAACCTTTCTTTTGATTCAGTAGGTTGGACATCCTCTTCGTGTAGTATTTGTGAAGGGACATTTAGAAACCCATTGAGGTTTATGGTGAAAAATCAAAGATCCCTAGATAAAAACTAGAAAAAAATCATCTGTGAAATTGTTTTGTGATGTGTGGATTCAACTCATGGAGTTAACCCTTTCTTTTTATTTAGGAGGTTAGAAACACACTATTTGTCGAATCTGCAGTGAGACATTTGCTAACCCATTGAGACCTATAAGGAAAAACAGAATATCCCCACATACACTCTAGAAAGAAGCTATCTGTGAAATTGCTTTGTGATGTGTGGATTTATCCCACAAAGTTAAATCTTTATTTTGATTCAGGTGTTTGAACACACTCCTCTGGTAGAATCTGCCAAAGAACATTTGAGAGCCTTTTGAGGTCTATGGTTAAAAATCAAATATCCCCAGATAAACCAAAAAAGAAGATATAAGTGAAACTCCCTTTGTGATGTGTAGATTCATCTCACAGAGTTAAACCTTTCCTTTTATTCAGCAGCTTGGAAACAGTCCATTTGTAGAACTTACAAAGGGACATTTGGCAGCTCATTGAGGCCTGTGGTAAAAAACTGAATATTCCCAGATAAAAACTAGAAAGAAGCTATCTGTGAAATTGTTTTGTGATGTGTGGATTCATCTCACAGAGTTAAACGTTTCTTTTTATTCAGCAGGGTGAAAACACTCTTCCAGTAGATTCTACAAAGGGACATTTCAGAGTACATTGAGGCTTATAAAGAAAAATTGAATATACCCAGATAAAAACTAGAAAAAGCTATCTCTGAAACTGCATTGTGGTCTGCAGATTCATCTCACAGAATTAAACCTGTCTTCTGATTAAGCATGATGAAAACCCTCTTCTGGTGTAATCTGTGAAATGACATTTGAGAGGCCATTGAGGTTACAGTGAAAAACTGAATATCCCCACATAAAAATTATTAAGAAAGTGTCTGTGAAACTCCTTTGTGATGTGTGGGCTCATGCCACAGAGTTAAAGTTTTCTTTTGATTCAGCAGGTTGTAAACACTCTTCTTGTAGAATCTGTGAAAAGACTTTTGAAAGCCCATCAAGGTCTATTTTGAAAACTGAATATTTCTAGATTAAAAAGTAAAAAGAAGCTATCTGTGAAACTGCTTTGTGATGTGTGGATTCATTTCACAGAGTTAAATCTTTATTTTGATTCAGCAGGTTAAAAGTCTTCTTTCTTTAGAATCTGCGAAGGGACATTTGGGAGCCTATTGAGACCTATAAAAAAACTGAATATCCCCACGTGAAAACTAGAAAGAAGTTATCTATGAAACTGTTTTGTGATGTGTGGTTTCATGTCACAGTGTTAAACCTTCATTTTGATTCAGCAGGTTGGAAACACTCTTGTTGTAGAATCTGCGAAGGGATATTTGGAAGCCCATTGAGGTTTATGGTGAGAAAGAGAATTTCCCCAGATAAAACTAGAAATATACTATCTGTGAAACTGCTTTGTGATGTTTGGATTCATCTAACCATGTTAAAACTTTGTTTAGATTCAGCAGGTTGAAAACTCTCTTCTTGTAGAATCTGCGAAGGAACATTGGGAGCACATTAATGCCTGTAGTAAAAAACAGAATATCTCCAGAATGAAACTAGAAAGAAGCTATCCATGAAATTGTTTTGTTACGTATCAATTCATCTCACAAAGGTAAACTTTTTTTTTTTGATTCAGCAGTTTGGAAACACTCTTCTGGTAGAATCTGTAAAGAGACATTTGGGAGCCCATTGAGGACTATGGTGAGAAAACAAATATCCTCAGATAGAAACCAGAAAAAAGCTATATGTGAAACTACTTTGTGATGTGTGGATTCAACTCCCAGAGTTAAACTGTTCTCTTGATTCAGCAGTTTGGGAACATTCTTTTGTAGAATCTCCAATGGGACATTTTTGGGGCCAATTGAGGCCTATGGTGAAGAACAGAATATCCCTAGATAAAAACTAGAAAGAAGTTATGTTTGAAACTGCTTCATGATGTGTAGATTCGTCACACAGAATTTAACTTTTCTTTAGATTTAGCAGGTTTGAACAGTCTTCTTGTACTATCCGTGAAGGTAAATTTGGAAACCCAATGTGGCTTATGGTGAAAAACAGACTATCCTTAGATAAAAACAAGAAAGAAGCTCCCTGTGCAACTGTTTTGTGAAGTGTGGATTCATGTCACAGAATTAAACCTTTCTTTTGATTCAGCAGGTTGTAAACACTCTTCTGGTACAATATGCCAAGGTACATTCCAGAGCCTTTTGAGGCTAATAATAGTAATAAAAAAGAATATTCTCAGATTAAAAACTAGATAGAAGCTATCTGTGAAACTGCTTTGCGATGTGTGCATTTTTCTCAAAGAGTTAAATTTTTCTTTTGATTCAGCAGTTTGGAAACACTCTTCTGGTAGAATCTGCAAAGGTACATTGTGGAATCTTTCATACTTATGGTGAAAAACTGAATATCCCCTGACAAAAATTAAAAAGAAGCTGTCTGTGAAACTGTTTTGGTACGTTTGGATTCACCTCATAGAGTTAAACATTTTCTTTTATTCAGCACGTTAGAAACACTCTATTTTTAGAATCTGCGAAGGGATATTTGGGAGCCCATTGAGGCCTATAATGAAAAACTGGGTATCCCTAGATAAAGAGTAGAAAGAAGTTATCCGTGAAAGTGCTTTGTGATGGATGGATTTATCTCATAGAGTTAAAGCATTGTTTTGATTCAGCAGGTTGGAAACACTCTTCTTGTAAAATCAGAGAAGGGATATTTGAGAGCCCATTGACACCTACGGTGAAAAATCAAATATCCCAGGATAAAAACTAAAGAGAAACTATCTATGAAACTGTTTTGTGTAGTTTGGATTCAGATCAAAGAGTTAAACCTTTCTTTTGATTCAGCAGATTGGAAACACCCTTTTTAGAATCTGCGAAGGATCATTTGGGTGCCCTTTGAGGCCTATGGTTAAAAACCGAATATCATCAGATAAACACTACAAAGAGGCTATCTCTGAAACTGCTTTGTGATATGTGGATTCATCTCACAGAGTTAAATTTTTGTTTTAATTCAGTAAGTTGGAAACACTCTCTGGTAGAATCTGCCAAGTTACATTTTGGAGCCAATCGAGGCTTATAATGAAAAACCAAATATCCTCAGATAAAAACTATAAAGAAGTTATCTGTGAAACTGCTTGTGATCTGTGGATTCATCTCACAGAGGTAAAGTTTTATTTGGATTCAGCAGGTTGCAAACACTTTTCTGGTAAATCTGTGAAAGCACATTTGAAATCCCTTTGAGGTGTATGGTGAAAAACTGAATATCCCTAAATAAAAACTCGAAGACATTATCTGTGAATTTTTTTTTTTTTTTTTGATGTGCGGATTCAACTCAGATAAATAAACCTTTTTTTATTCAGCATGTTAGAAACATTCTATTTGTAAAATCTGTGAAGGGATATTTGGGAGCCCATTGAGAACAATAATGAAAAACTGAATATCCCTAAATAAAAACTAGAAAGAAGCTATCTGTGAAACTGCTTTGTGATGTGTGGGTTCATGTCACAGAGTTAAACCTTTCTTTTGACTCAGCAGGTTCGAAACACTCTTCTTGTAGAAAGTGCAAAGGGACATTTAACAGCCCATTGAGGTTTATTGTGAAAAACAGAACATTCCAAGATTAGAAACTAGAAAAAAGACAACTGTGAAACTGCTTTGTGATGTGTGGATTCATCTCACAAAGTTAACCTTTTGTTTTGATTGAGCAGGTTGGAGACACTCTTTTTGTAGAAACTGCGAAGGTACATTTGGGAGTACAGTGATGCATATGGTGAAAAACCGAGTATCTCCAGATCAAAACTAGAAAGAAGCTATGTGTGGAACTGCTTTATGTGTGGATTCAATTTACAGAGATAACCTTTGTTTTGATTCAGCAGTTTGGAACAAACTTCTTGCAGAATCTGCAAAGGGACATTAAAAGTCCATTGAGGTCTGTGTTGAAAAAACCAAATACCCCAGATAAAAACTAAAAAGAAGCCATCTGTGAAACTGCTATTTTAAGTGGAGATTCAACTCACAGAGATAAACCTTTATTTTGATTCAGCAGGTTGGATACACTCTTTTGGTAGAATTTCTGAAGGGATATTTTGGGGCAAATTGAGGCCTATGGTAAAAAATTGAAAATCCCCAGATAAAAACTAGAAAGAAGCTATCTGTTAAACTGCTTTGTGATGTGTGGATTCACCTCACAGAGTTAAAGTTTTATTTTGATTCAGCATGTTGGAAACCCTCTTGTGATAGAATCTGGAAAGGTACATTTTGGAGCCCATTGATGCCTATAATAAAAACCAAATATCTTCATATAGAAACTAGAGAGGAGTTATCTGTGAAGCTTCTTTGTGATATATGGATTTAAGTGCCAGAGTTAAACATTACTTTTTATTTAGCAGGTTGGAAACCAACTTGTTGTAGAATCTGAGAAAGGAAATTTGGAAGCCCATTGAGGTCTATAGTGAAAAATTAAATATCCTGAGATAAAAATAGACAGAAGCCATCTGTGAAACTCTTTTGTGACATGTGGATTCATCTCACAGAGTTAAACGTTTCTTTTGATTCAGCTGTGGGAAACTCTCTTCTGGTAGAAGCTGAAAGGAAACATTTGGAAGTCCCTTGAGGCCTATGGCTACAAACATCATGTCTCCACATAAAAACTAGAAAGAGAATATCTGTAAAATTGCTTTGTGATGTGTGTATTCAACACACAAAGTTAAACCTTTCTTTTGATTCAGCAGGTTTGAAACAAACTTCTTGTAGAATCTGGAAAGGGACATTTGAGAGCCAATGAGCCCTATGGTGAAAACCAAAGTATCTCCAGATAAAAACTAGAAAGAAGCTATCTGTTAAACTTCCTTGTGATGTGTGGTTTAATATCACAGAGGTAAACCTTTCTTTTCATTTAGCATGTTGGAAACAAATTTAATGTAGAATCTGTGAAAGGACATTTGGGAGCCCATTGAATACTATGGTGAAAAACCAAATATCTCCAGATAATAACTAGGAAGAAGTTATCTGTGGAACTGTTTTGTTCTGTGTGGATTCATCTTATAGAGTTAAACTTTTCCCTTCCTTCAGCAGGTTAAAAACACTCTTCTGGTAGAATCTCAAAGCGACACTGGGGAGCCCTTTCATGCCTATGTTGAAAAAATGAATATTTCAAGATAAAAAGTAGAAATAAGCTATTAGTGAAACTGTTTTTTGATGGGTAGATTCATCTCACAGAATTAAACCTTTCTTTTCATTCAGCAGGATCAAAACACTCTATTTGTATACCTGCAACGGGATATTTCGGAACCTATTCAGGCCTAAAACTAAGAAGAAAATATCCCAAATTAAAACTAAAAGGAAGCTCTCTGTGATACTGCTTTGTGATGTATGGATTCATCTCAAAGAGTTAAACCTTTCTTTTGATTCAGCAGGTTGGAAACACTCTTTTGTCAAATCTGTGAAGGGACATTTGGGAGCCCATTGAGGTTTATGGTTAAAAAAGTATGTCCCCAAAGGAAAACTAGAAATAGGCTATCTCTGAAACTGATTTGTGATGTGTGGATTCATCTCACAGAGTTAGACATTTCTTTTGATTCACCAGCTGTACTCACTCTTCTGGTAGAATCTGAGAAGGGAAATTTGGGAACCTTGTGAGGTGTGTGTTGAAAAACCAAAAATCTCTTGGCAAAAACTAGAAATAAGCAATCTGTGAAACTGCTTTGTCATGTGTGGATTCAACTCACAGTGTTAAATTGTTCTTTCAACTCAGCAGGTGGGAAACATTCTGTTTGTAGTATCTGCAAAGGGACATTTTGGGGCCCATTGAATTCTATGGTAAAACACAAATATCCCCAGACAAAGACCAGAAAGAAACTATCTGGGAAACTGCTTTGTGATGTGTGGATTCATCTCAAAAGATAACTTTTCTTTTGATTCAGCAGATTGGAAACACTCTTATGGTAGAAACTGCCAAGGGACATTTCAGAGTCCATTGAGTCTCATAATGAAAGCTGAATATCCTCAGATAAAAAGTAGAAAGAAGCTATTCGTGAAACTCCTTTGTGATGTGTGAGCTTATCTCACAGAGTTAAACCTTTCTTTTGATTCAACAGGTTAGAAACAATTCGCTGGCAAAATGTGCAAAGTGACATTTGGGAGCCCTTTGAGGTCTATGATGAAAAACAGAATATCCCTAGATAAAAACTAGAAAGTAGCTATCTGTGAAACTGTTTTCTGATGTGTGGATTCACCATACAGAGTTAAACCTTTCTTTCTATTCATCAGGATAGAAACGATCTGTTTGTAGACTCTACAAAGGTACATTTGGGAGCCCATTGAGGCCTATAATGAAAAACAGAAGAACTCCAGTTAAAAACTAGAAAGATACTGTCTGAAACTGCTCTCTGATGTGTAGACTGGTGTGACAGAGTTAAACCATTGTTTTTATTCAGCAGGTTGGAAACACTCTTCTTGTAGAATCTGTGAGGAGACGTTAGAAATTCCATTGAGGTTTACGGTTAAAAACAGTATATCCCTAGATAAAAACAAGAAAGAAGCCGTCTGTGAAACTGCTTCTTGATGTGTGGATTCACCTCACAGAATTAAATCTTTCTTTTGATTCAGCAGGTTGGAAACACTCATCTGGTAGAATCTGAGAAGGGACAAACGCCCTTTAAGGCCTACAGTGAAAAACTGAATATCTTTAGATAACAATTTGAAAAAAGATATCTGTGAAGCTGCTTTGTAATGTGTGGATTGAATTCATAGTGTTAAGCCTTCCTTTTGATTTAGCAAGTTGCAAACACTTTATTTGTAGAATTTACAATGGGACATTTGAAAGTCTATTGAGGCCTGTGGTAAAAAACCGAATATCCCCATATAAAAACCAGAAAGAAACTATCTCTGAACTGCTTTATGGTGTTTGCATTCATCTCAAAGAGATAAACCTTTCTTTTGATTCAGCAGGTTGGAAACACTCTGCTTTTAGGATCTGGTAATGGAAATTTCAGAGCCCATTGAAGCCTAAAATAAAAAACTGGATATCCCTAGATACAAATTAGAAATAAGCTATCTGTGAAATAGCTTTGTAATCTGTGAATTCATCTCACAGAGTCAAACCTTTCTTTTTATTCAGTGCGTTGGAAACATTCTTCTGGTAGAATTTGTGTTGAAAAATTTGGGAGCCCTTTGAGGCCTATTGTGAAAAACAGCATATCCCTACATAAAAACCAGAAAAAAGCTATCTGTGAAACTGCTTTGTAATGTGTGGATTCAACTCACAGTGCTAAACTTTTCTTTTGATTCAGCAGGTTTGAAACACTTTATTTGTAGAATCTACAAAGGGACATTTGAAAGCCTATTGAGGTCTATGGTAAAAAACAAAACAAAAAACAAAAAGCCAAACAAAACAAAACAAAAAGAATATCCTCAGAAAAAAGCAGAAAGAAGCTATTTGTGAAAGTGCTTTGTGATATGTGGATTCATCTCAACTATATAAACCTTTCTTTTGATTCAACAGGTTGGAAACACTCTTCTTGTAGAAAGTGTGAAGGGAAATTCGGAAGAACATTGCACCTTGGTTAAAAAAAAATGAATATTCTTAGATTAAAACTGGAAAGAAGCTATCTGTGAGACCGGTTTGTGATGTGTGGTTTCAACTTACAGAGTTAAATCTTATTTTTGATTCAGTAATTTAAAAACACTCTATTTGTAGAATCTGTGAAGAGACATTTGGGAGCCCATAGAGGCCTATCATGAAAAACCAAATATCTCCACATAAAAAACAGAAAAAAAAGCTATCTGTGAAACTGCTTTGTCATGTATGAATTCATGTCACAGAGTTAAACTGTTATTTTCATTTAGCAAATTGGAAACACTCTTCTTGTAGAATCTGCGAAAAGACATTTGGGAGCCCATTGAGGCCTGTAGTGAAAAATGGAATATCACCGAAAAAGAACTAGAAAGTAGATATCTGTGAAACTGCTTTGTGATGTGCGGATTCGTTGCAGAGAGTTAAACCTTTCTTTTGACTCAGCAGGTTTCAAACAGTATTCTTATAGTATCTGCAAGGGGACATTTGGGAGCCCATTCAGGCTAATGATGAAAAAAAGAATATCCCCAGGAAAAAAGAAAAAAAGAAACAACTATATGTGAAACTGCTTTCTGATGTGTGAATTCATCTTACAGGATTAAACCTTTCTCTGGATTCAGCAGGTTTGAAAGATTCTTCCTGTGGTATCTGTGAAGGGAAAATATGGAGCCCCACTGAGGCCTATGTGAAAAACAGAATGTCCTTAGATAAAAACTAGAAAGAAGCTATGTGTGAAACCGCTTTGTGATGTGTGGATTCATCTCACAGAGTTAAACCTTTGTTTTGATTCAACAGGTTGGAAACATTCTTCTTTTATAATCTGTGAAGCAACATTTGAAAGCACAATGCTGCCTACAGTGAAAAACCGAATATCCCAGATAAAAACCAGAAAGAAGCTCTCTGTGAAACTTCTTTGTGATGTATGGATTAAACTCAGAATTAAATCTTCCTTTAGATTCAGCATGTTGGAAATATTCCTATCGTAAATTCAGCAGGTTAGAAGTACTCCATTTGTAGAATCTGTGAAGTGACATTTGGATGCCCATTGAGGCCTACAATGAACAACCGAATATACCTACGTAAAAGCGAAAAAGGAACTATCTGTGAAACTGCTTAGTGATGTGTGGATTCATCTCACTGAGTTAAAACTTTCTTTTTCTTCAGCAAATTGGAAAAACTCTATGTATAAAATCTGTGAAGGGACATTTGGGAGCCCATTGAAGTCTATGGTGAAAAACCAAATATCCCCAGATAAAAAGGGGAAATAATCTATCAGTGAAACTGCTTTGAGATGTGTGGATTCATCTCAAAGAGATAAACCTTTGTTTTCATTCAGCAACCTGGAAACTCTCTTCTGATAGAATCTACAAATTAACATTTTTGAGTTCAAGGAGGCCTAGGGTGATAAAACCAAATATCCCCAGATAAAAATTAGAAACAAGCTATCTGTGAAACTGCTTTGTGATGTGTGTGTTCAACTCACAGAGTTAAACTTTTCTTTTTATACTGCAGGTTGGAAATCCTCTATTTGTAAAATCTGTGGAGGGACATTTTGGAGCCCATTGAGGCCTATGGTGAAAAACAAAATATCCCCAGATAAAAACTAGGGAGACGCTAACTGTGAAACTGTTTTGTGCTATGTGGAATCATGTCACAGAGTTAAAACACTTCTTTTTATTCGACAGGTTGGAAACTCCCTTATTGTAGAATCTTTGAAGAAATATTTGAGAGCCCATTGAGGCCTATGGTGAAAAACAGAATATTCTCTGATAAAAACTAGAAAGAAGCTATCAGTGAAACTGCTTTTCGATGTGTTGATTCATCTCACAGAGTTAAACTTTTCTTTTTATTCAGCAGATTAGAAAGACTATATTTTTAGAGTCTGCGAAGGGACATTTGGGAGCACATTGGTGCC
Organism: Chlorocebus sabaeus; assembly: GCF_047675955.1. NCBI lineage: Eukaryota > Metazoa > Chordata > Mammalia > Primates > Cercopithecidae > Chlorocebus > Chlorocebus sabaeus. The sequence goes on from NC_132912.1 coordinate 37,773,714, forward strand.
TAGGATGTGAAACAAAATATTCCCAGATAAAAACTAGAAAGAAGCTATGTGTAAAACCGTTTTGTGATTTGAGTATTCAAATCGCAGAGTGAAGCCTTTCTTTTGATTTAACAGATTGGAAACAAACTTCTTGTGGAATTTGTGAAGGGACATTTGGGATTCCTTTGAGGACAATGATGAACAGCAAAATATCCCCAGATAAAAACTAGAAAGAAACTCTCTGCGAATCTACTTTGTGTTGTGTGGATTCATCTCAATGAGTTGAACCTTTGTTTTGATTCAGCAGGTTGGAAACACTCTTCTTGTAGATGTGAAAGGACATTTTGGAGGAAATTGATGCCCAGGGTAAAAAACCCCCGAATATCCCCAGATAACAACTAGAAAGAAGCTATCTGTGAAACTGCTTTGTGATGTGTGGATTAATCTTACAGAGTTAAATTTTTCTTTAGATTCAGCAGTTGGAAATACCCTCCTTGTAGAATCTGTGAATGGACATTTGGGAACCCATTGAGGCCTGTGGTGAAAAGCAGAATATCCCCAGTTAAAAACTAGAAGGAACCTATCTGTAAAACTGCTTTTTGATGTGTGGATTTGTCTCACATAGTTAAATATTCCTTTTGATTCAGCAGGTTGGAAAAACACTTCTAGTAGAGTCTGTGATATAACATTTGAGAGCCCTTTCAGGCATATAGTGAAAAAACGCATATCCACAGATAAAAAGTAAAAGAAGCTATCTGTGAAACTTCTTTGTGATATGTGTATTCATCTCAGAGAAATAAACCTTTCTTTTTATACAGCAGATTGGAAACACTCTTTTCATAGGATCTGTGAAGGAATATTTGGGAGCAAATTGATACCTATGGTATAAAACCGAATATCCACAGATAAAAACAAGAAAGAAGCTATCTGTGAAACTGTTTTGTGATTTGTGGCTTTATCTCTTAGAGTTACATGTTTCTTTTGATTCAATCAGTTGGAAATACTCTTCTGGTAGAATCTGCGAAGGATCATTTGGGAGTCCATTGAGGCCTAAGGTGAAAAACTGATTCTCCCCAGATAGAAACTAGAAAGAAGTTATCAGTGAAACTGCTTTGTGATTTATGGATTGATGTAACACAGTTAAAACTTTCTTTTCATTCAGCAGGTTAGAAACACTCTATTTGTAGAATATGCAAAAGGGTATTTGAAAGCCCAATGAGACCTAAGATGAAAAACCAAGCATCCCCAGATAGAAACTGGAAAGAAGATATCTGTGAAACTGCTTTGTGATATGTGGTTTCATCTCAAATAGTTAAATTTTTCTTTTGATTCAGCAGGTTGGGAACACTCTTCTGGTAGAATCTGCAAAGGGACGTTTCAGAGCACTTTGAGGCTTATAATGAAAACTCAAATATCCTCGGATGAAAACTAGAAAGAAGCTATCTGTGAAACTGCTTTGCAATGTGTGGATTCAAATCACAGAGGTAAACCTTTCGTTTCATTTGGCAGGTTGGAAACACTCTTGTTGTAGTATCTGCGAATGGACATTTGGGAGCCCTGTGTGGCCTATTGTGAAAAATGGAATATCCCTAGGTAGAAACTGCAAAGATGCTATCTGTAAAACTGACTTGTGATGTGTGGATTCATCTCACAGAGCTAAAGTTTTCTTTTGATTCAGCAAGTTGGAAATACTCTTTTTGAAGAATCTGGGAAGGGACATTTGAGAGCACATTGATGCCTATGGTGAAGAAGAATTAGATAAAAATTAGAAAGAAGTTATCTGTGAAACTGCTTTGAGATGTTCGGATTTGTCTCACAGGGTTATTATTATTATTATTATTTTTGATTCAGCAGGTTGGGAGTACTCTTCTGGTAGAATCTCCAAGGGACATCTGAAAGCCTAACATGGCCTATGGTAAATAGCAGAATATTCCCAGATAAAAACTAGAAAGAAGTTATCTGTGAAACTGCTTTGTTATGTGTAGATTCATATCACAAAGTTAAAACTTTCTTTTGATTTAGCAGGTTTAAAACACTCTTCAGGTTATATCTATGATGAGACATTTGGGACCTCATTGAGGTCTATGGTGAAAAATTGAATATCCTCAGATAAAAATTAAAAATAAGCTACCTGTGAAACTGCTTTGTGATGTGTAAATTCAGCTCACAGAGTTACCTTCCTTTTGATTCAGCGACTTTGAAACACTCGTTTTGCAGAATCTCTGAAGGGACATTTGGGGACCCATTAATGCCTATGGTGAAAAACCAAATATTTCTAGATAAAAACTAGAAAGAAGTGATCTATGAAACTGATTTTTGATGTGTGGATTAATTTCACAGAGTTAAAACTTACTTTCGATTCAAGAAGTTGGAAACACTCTTGTGGTAGAATATGCCAAGGGACGTTTTGGAGCACATTGAGGCTTATAACGAAAAACAGAATATCCTAAGATAAAAAGTAGACAGAAGCTATCTGTGGAACTACTTCGTGGTGTGTGGATTTATCTCACAGTATCAAACCTTTCTTTGGATTCAGTTGGTTGGAAACACTCTTTTGGTGAATCTGTGAAGGAACATTTGAGAGCCCTTTGAGACCTATGGTAAAAATCCGAATATTCCAGATAAAAACTAGAAAGAAGCTATGTGTGAGACCGCTCTGTGATCTGTGGATTCATCTCACCGAGTTGCACCTTTCTTTTAATTCAGTTTGTTGGAAACACTCTTCCGTTGGAATGTGCGAAAAGACATTTGAAGGTACTTTGAGGTCTATGGGGAAAAATAAAATATCCCAAGATAAAAACTAGAAAGAAGCTATCTGTAAAACTGTTTGGTGGTGTGAGGATTCCTATCTCAGAACTGAACCTTTCTTTTGATTCAGCAGTTTGGGAAACTCTTCTTGTAGAATCTGCAAAAGAACATTTGGGAGCCCGTTTTAAACCTATAGTGAAAAATGAAATATCCCATTATAAAAAGTAGAAAGAAGCTATCTATGAAACTTTTGTGAATATGGATTCATCTCTCCGAGATAAGCCTTCTTCTTTTTTTTTTTTTTTTTTTTTTTTTTTTTTTTTTTTTAAATTCAGCAGGTTGGAAATATTCTTCGGGTAGAATCTGCAAAGGGACATTTGTGAGTCCTGTCAGGCCTATGGGGAAAAACCAAATAATCCCAGATAAAAACTAGAAAAAACTCTGTGAAACTACTTTGTGATGTGTGAATTCAGCTTACAGAGTTAATACTTTCTTTTGATTATTCAGGTTGGAAACATTTTTCTTATAGTATCTGTGAGGGTATATTTGTGAGTCCATTGAGGTCTAGGGGGAAAAACTGAATATTCCCAGATAAAAACTATAAAGAAGCTATCTGTGAAACTGCCTTGTGATGTGTGGATTCATATTACAGAGTTAAATCTTTCATTGGATTCAGCAGGTTGAAAACACTCTATTTGTAGAATCAGAGAAGAGACATTTGAAGCCCATGAGGCTTCTATTGAAAAACCTTATATCCATAGATGAAAACTGGAAGAAGTTATCAGTGAAATCACTTTGTGATGTTTAGATTCAACTCACAGAGTAAAATATTGCTTTTGATTTAGCAGGTTAAAAACACTCTTCTTGTAGAAACTGCTAAGGGACATTTGGGAAATCATTGAGGTCTATGGTGAAGAAAAGAAAATCCTCAGATAAAAACTAGAAAGAAGTTATCTGTGAAACTGATTTGTGATATGTGGATTCATCTCACAGAATTAAACATTTCTTTTGATTTAGTAAGTGAGAAACACTCTTCTTGATACATCTGCAATGGGACATTTTGGAGCCCACTGAGGACAATGGTGAGAAAAAGAATATCTTCAGCTAAAAACTAGAAAAAAAGCTATCTGTGAAACTATTTTGTTATGTGTGGATTCATCTCTCTGAGATATATCCGGCTTTTGATTCAGCAGTTTGAAAACACTCCTCTTGTAGAATCTGTGAGGAAACATTTGTCAGCCTATTAATGCCTATGGAGAAAAACCAAGTATCTCCATAAAAACTAGAAAGAACCTGTCTGGGAAACTACTTTGTGATGTGTGGATTCATCTCACGAAGTTAAACATTTCTTTTGATTCAGCAGGTTGGAAACACTCTTGTAGAATCTGCAAAAGGACATTTGGGAGTCCATTGGATCCTATGGTGAAAAACCAAATATCCCCAGATAAAAAACTAGTAAGAAGCTATCTTTGAAACTGTTTGGTGATGTGTGGATTATTCTCTCAGCAATGAACCTTTCTTCTGATTCAGCAGATAGGAAACACTTTTCTTGTAAAATCTGTGAAGGAACATTTGGGAACCCATTTAAGCCTATGGTGAAAAGCAAAATATCCCCAGATAAAAACTAGAAAGACACTCTCTATGAAACTTTTGTGATATGTGGATTTATCTCTCTGAGATAAACTTTTCTTTTGATTCAACAGGTTGGAAACATTCTTCTAGTAGAATCTGCAAAGGGACATTTGGGAGTCCATTTAAGCCTATGGTGAAAAACCTAATATCCCTAGATAAAACCCAGAAAGAAGCTATATGTGAAACTCATTTTGTGGTCTGTGGACTCATCTCACAGAGTTAAACCTTTCTTTAAATTCATCAGATTGTAAACACTTTTCTTGTAGAATCTGCAAAGGAACATTTGAAAGCCCTTTGAGTCTATTGTGAAAAATTGAATATTCCCAGACAAAAACCAGAAAGAATCTATCTGTGAAACTGCTTTGTGATGTGTGAACTCAACTTACAGAGTTAAACTTTTCTTTTGATTTGACACGCTGGAAACACTCTTCTTATAGAATCTGTGAAGGGATATTTGTGAGCCCATTCAGGCCTAGGGAGAAAAACAGAATATTCCTAGTTAAAAGCTACAGAGAAGCTATCTGTGAAACTGCTTTGTGATGTGTGGATTAATCTCACAGACTTAAACCTTTCTTTTGATTCAGTAGGTTGGAAACACTTTATCTGTAGACTCAGAAGAAACATATGAACCCATGAGGCCTCTGTTGAAAATCCGTATATCCACAGATGAAAATCGGAAAGAAGCTATCTGTGAAATTGCTTGGTGATGTGTGGATCCAATTCAGAGTAAAATCTTTCTTTTGATTTAGGAAGTTGGAAACACTCTTCTTTTAAAACTGCAAAGGGACATTTGGGACATCATTGGGACCTATGGTGAAAAAAAGAAAATCCCCAGATAAAAACTAGAAAGAAGCTCTCTGTGAAGCCTCTTTGTTATGTGTGGATTCATCTCACAGAGTTAAACTTTTGTTTTGATTCAGCAGGCTTGAAACGTTCTTGCTGTAGTATCTGTGAAGGGACATTTTGGAGCCCATTGAGGCTTATGGTGAGAAACACAGTATCTCCAGATAAAACTTAGAAAAAAGCTGTCAGTGATACTGCTTTGTGATATGTGAATTCTCTCCACAGCATTAAACCTTTCTTTTTTCAGTAGTTAGGAAACACTCTATTTGAAGAATCTGCAAAAGAACAATGGGAGCCCATTGACATCTAGAGAGTAAACTGAATATTTCCAGATAAGAGCTAGAAAAAACCTATCTGTGAAACTTCTTTGTTATGTGTGGATTCATCTCACAGAGTTAAACTTTTCTTTTGATTCATCAGGTTGGAAATCCGGAAATCCTCTTCATGTAGTATCTGCAAAGGGGCATTTGAGAGCCCACTGAAGCCTATGGTGAAATACCGAGTATCCCCAGATTCAAACTAGAGAGAAGCTACTGTGAAACTGCTTTGTTATGTGTGGATTCATCTCACAAAGTTAAACCTTTGTTTTGATTCAGCAAGTTTGAAACACTCTTGCTGTATCATCAGTGAAGAAACACTTGGGAGTCTGTTGAGGCCTAGGGTGAAAATGGAATATTCCCAGTTAAAAACTAGAAAGAAGCTATCTGTTAAACTGCTTTGTGAGGTGTGGATTCAACTCACAGAGTTAAAGCTTCTTTTCATTCAGCAGGTTGGCAACACTTTATTTGTAGATTCTGCAAAGAGACATTTGGGAGTCCATTGAGACCTATAATGTAAAACTGAATACCCCCACAAAAAACCTAGAAAGAATCTATCTGTGAAACTGTTTTGTGATGTGCAGATTCATGTCATAGAGTTAAACCTTTCTTTCGATTCAGCAAGTAGGACACAGTATTCTTGTCAAATCTGCGAGGGACTCTTGGGAGCACAGTGTCACCTCGGGTGAAAACCTGAATATCTCCAGATAAAAACTAAGAAGAAGCTATCTGTGAAACTTCTTTGTGATTTGTGGATTCAACTCACAAAGCTAAACATTTCTATTGATTTACAGGATAGAAACAAACTTCTTGTATAATCTGCAAAGGGACACTTTGGAACAATTGCAGGACTATGATGAAAAAACAAATATTCCCAGATAAAAACTAGACAGAAGCTCTGTGTTAAACTGATTTGTGATATGTGAGTTCAACTTACAGAGTTAAACCTTTCCTTTAAATTGACAGGTTGTAAAAAAAATATTGTAGAATCTGCGAAGGAACATTTGGGAGCATGTTGAGATCTATGGTGAAAAACCAAATATACGAGATAAAAACTAGAGAGAAGGTATCTGTGAAACTGCTTTGCTGTGGATTCATCTCACAGAGTTAAACCTTTTTTTGGATTCTGCAGGTTGGAAACACTCTCCTTGTAGAACCTCCACAGAAACATTCAGGAGCCCATTGAAGTCTATGTTGAAAGCTGAATATCTCTAGATCAAACCAGAAAGAAACTATCTGTAAAATTGCTTTGTGATGTCTGGATTTACATTACAGATTTAAACCATTCTTTTGATTCAGCAGGTTGAAAACGCTCTTCTGGTAGATTCTGTGAAGGGACATTTGGGAGCCGTTTGAGATCTATGGTAGTAAACAATATATCCCACATCTATAGAACTCTCCACCCCAAATCAACAGAATATACATTCTTCTCAGCACCACATCGTACTTACTCCAAAATTGACCACGTAATTGGAAGTAAAGCACTCCTCAGCAAATGTACAAGAACAGAAATTATAACAAACTGTCTCTCAGACCACAGTGCAATCAAACTAGAACTCAGGACTAAGAAACTCAATCAAAACTGCTCAACTACATGGAAACTGAACAACCTGCTCCTGAATGACTACTGGGTACATAACGAAATGCAGGCAGAAATAAAGATGTTCTTTGAAACCAATGAGAACAAAGATACAACATACCAGAATCTCTGGGACACATTTAAAGCAGTGTGTAGAGGGAAATTTATAGCACTAAAGGCCCACAAGAGAAAGCAGGAAAGATCTAAAATTGACACTCTAACATCGCAATTAAAAGAACTAGAGAAGCAAGAGCAAACACATTCGAAAGCTAGCAGAAGGCAAGAAATAACTAAGATCAGAGCAGAACTGAAGGAGATAGAGACACAAAAAACCCTCCAAAAAATCAATGAATCCAGGAGTTGGTTTTTTGAAAAGATCAACAAAATTGACAGACCACTAGCAAGACTAAAAAAGAAGAAAAGAGAGAAGAATCAAATCGACACAATTAAAAATGATAAAGGGGATATCACCACCGACCCCACAGAAATACAAACTACCACCAGAGAATACTATAAACACCTCTACGCAAATAAACTGGAAAATCTAGAAGAAATGGATAATTTCCTGGACACTTACACTCTTCCAAGACTAAACCAGGAAGAAGTTGAATCCCTGAATAGACCAATAGCAGGCTCTGAAATTGAGGCAATAATTAATAGCCTACCAACCAAAAAAAGTCCAGGACCAGATGGATTCACAGCTGAATTCTACCAGAGGTACAAGGAGGAGTTGGTACCATTCCTTCTGAAACTATTCCAATCAATAGAAAAAGAGGGAATCTTCCCTAACTCATTTTATGAGGCCAACATCATCCTGATACCAAAGCTTGGCAGAGACACAACAAAAAAAGAGAATTTTAGACCAATATCCGTGATGAACATCGATGCAAAAATCCTCCATAAAATACTGGCAAACCGGATTCAGCAACACATCAAAAAGCTTATCCACCATGATCAAGTGGGCTTCATCCCTGGGATGCAAGGCTGGTTCAACATTCGCAAATCAATAAACATAATCCAGCATATAAACAGAACCAAAGACAAGAACCACATCATTATCTCAATAGATGCAGAAAAGGCTTTTGACAAAATTCAACAGCCCTTCATGCTAAAAACGCTCAAGAAATTCGGTATTGATGGAACGTACCTCAAAATCATAAGAGCTATTTATGACAAACCCACAGCCAACATCATACTGAATGGGCAAAAACTGGAAAAATTCCCTTTGGAAACTGGCACAAGACAGGGATGCCCTCTCTCACCACTCCTATTCAACATAGTGTTGGAAGTTCTGGCTAGGGCAATCAGGCAAGAGAAAGAAATCAAGGGTATTCAGTTAGGAAAAGAAGAAGTCAAATTGTCCCTGTTTGCAGATGACATGATTGTTTATTTAGAAAACCCCATTGTCTCAGCCCAAGATCTCCTTAAGCTGATAAGCAAATTCAGCAAAGTCTCAGGATACAAAATTAATGTGCAAAAATCACAAGCATTCTTATACACCAGTAACAGACAAACAGAGAGCCAAATCATGAATGAATTTCCATTCACAATTGCTTCAAAGAGAATAAAATACCTAGGAATCCAACTTACAAGGGATGTAAAGGACCTCTTCAAGGAGAACTACAAACCACTGCTCAGTGAAATCAAAGAGGACACAAACAAATGGAAGAATATACCATGCTCATGGATAGGAAGAATCAATATCGTGAAAATGGCCATACTGCCCAAGGTAATTTATAGATTCAATGCCATTCCCATCAAGCTACCAATGAGCTTCTTCACAGAATTGGAAAAAACTGCTTTAAAGTTCATATGGAACCAAAAAAGAGCCCGCATCTCCAAGACAATCCTAAGTCAAAAGAACAAAGCTGGAGGCATCAGCTACCTGACTTCAAACTATACTACAAAGCTACAGTAACCAAAACAGCATGGTACTGGTACCAAAACAGAGATATAGACCAATGGAACAGAACAGAGTCCTCAGAAATAATACCACACATCTACAGCCATCTGATCTTTGACAAACCTGAGAGAAACAAGAAATGGGGAAAGGATTCCCTATTTAATAAATGGTGCTGGGAAAATTGGCTAGCCATAAGTAGAAAGCTGAAACTGGATCCTTTCCTTACTCCTTATACGAAAATTAATTCAAGATGGATTAGAGACTTAAATGTTAGACCTAATACCAAAAAAATCCTAGAGGAAAACCTAGGTAGTACCATTCAGGACATAGGCATGGGCAAAGACTTCATGTCTAAAACACCAAAAGCAACAGCAGCAAAAGCCAAAATTGACAAATGGGATCTCATTAAACTAAAGAGCTTCTGCACAGCAAAAGAAACTACCCACATCATTATCTCAATAGATGCAGAAAAGGCTTTTGACAAAATTCAACAGCCCTTCATGCTAAAAACGCTCAAGAAATTCGGTATTGATGGAACGTACCTCAAAATCATAAGAGCTATTTATGACAAACCCACAGCCAATATCATACTGAATGGGCAAAAACTGGAAAAATTCCCTTTGGAAACTGGCACAAGACAGGGATGCCCTCTCTCACCACTCCTATTCAACATAGTGTTGGAAGTTCTGGCTAGGGCAATCAGGCAAGAGAAACAAATCAAGGGTATTCAGTTAGGAAAAGAAGAAGTCAAATTGTCCCTGTTTGCAGACGACATGATTGTATATTTAGAAAACCCCATTGTCTCAGCCCAAAATCTCCTTAAGCTGATAAGCAACTTCAGCAAAGTCTCAGGATACAAAATTAATGTGCAAAAATCACAAGCATTCTTATACACCAGTGACAGTCAAACAGAGAGCCAAATCAGGAATGAACTTCCATTCACAATTGCTTCAAAGAGAATAAAATACCTAGGAATCCAACTTACAAGGGATGTAAAGGACCTCTTCAAGGAGAACTACAAACCACTGCTCAGTGAAATCAAAGAGGACACAAACAAATGGAAGAACATACCATGCTCATGGATAGGAAGAATCAATATCGTGAAAATGGCCATACTGCCCAAGGTAATTTATAGATTCAATGCCATCCCCATCAAGCTACCAATGAGCTTCTTCACAGAATTGGAAAAAACTGCTTTAAAGTTCATATGGAACCAAAAAAGAGCCCGCATCTCCATGACAATCCTAAGTCAAAAGAACAAAGCTGGAGGCATCACGCTACCTGACTTCAAACTATACTACAAGGCTACAGTAACCAAAACAGCATGGTACTGGTACCAAAACAGAGATATAGACCAATGGAACAGAACAGAGTCCTCAGAAATAATACCACACATCTACAGCCATCTGATCTTTGACAAACCTGAGAGAAACAAGAAATGGGGAAAGGATTCCCTATTTAATAAATGGTGCTGGGAAAATTGGCTAGCCATAAGTAGAAAGCTGAAACTGGATCCTTTCCTTACTCCTTATACGAAAATTAATTCAAGATGGATTAGAGACTTAAATGTTAGACCTAATACCAAAAAAATCCTAGAGGAAAACCTAGGTAGTACCATTCAGGACATAGGCATGGGCAAAGACTTCATGTCTAAAACACCAAAAGCAACGGCAGCAAAAGCCAAAATTGACAAATGGGATCTCATTAAACTAAAGAGCTTCTGCACAGCAAAAGAAACTACCATCCGAGTGAACAGGCAACCTACAGAATGGGAGAAAATTTTTGCAATCTACTCATCTGACAAAGGGCTAATATCCAGAACCTACAAGGAACTCAAACAAATTTACAAGAAAAAAACAAACAACCCCATCAAAAAGTGGGCAAAGGATATGAACAGACATTTCTCAAAAGAAGACATTCATACAGCCAACAGACACATGAAAAAATGCTCATCATCACTGGCCATCAGAGAAATGCAAATCAAAACCACAATGAGATACCATCTCACACCAGTTAGAATGGCGATCATTAAAAAGTCAGGAAACAACAGGTGCTGGAGAGGATGTGGAGAAATAGGAACACTTTTACACTGTTGGTGGGATTGTAAATTAGTTCAACCATTATGGAAAACAGTATGGCGATTCCTCAAGGATCTAGAACTAGATGTACCATATGACCCAGCCATCCCATTACTAGGTATATACCCAAAGGATTATAAATTATGCTGCTATAAAGACACATGCACACGTATGTTTATTGCAGCACTATTCACAATAGCAAAGACTTGGAATCAACCCAAATGTCCATCAGTGACAGATTGGATTAAGAAAATGTGGCACATAGACACCATGGAATACTATGCAGCCATAAAAAAGGATGAGTTTGTGTCCTTTGTAGGGACATGGATGCAGCTGGAAACCATCATTCTCAGCAAACTATCACAAGAACAGAAAACCAAACACCGCATGTTCTCACTCATAGGCGGGAACTGAACAATGAGATCACTTGGACTCGGGAAGGGGAACATCACACACCGGGGCCTATCATGGGGAGGGGGGAGGGGGGAGGGATTGCATTGGGAGTTATACCTGATGTAAATGACCAGTTGATGGGTGCAGCACACCAACATGGCACAAGTATACATATGTAACAAAGCTGCACGTTATGCACATGTACCGTACAACTTAAAGTATAATAATAGTAAATAAATTTAAAAATAAATAAATAAATAAATAAATCTAAAAACAACAACAACAACAAAAAAAAAAAACAATATATCCCTAGATTAAAACTGGAGAGAAACTATCTGTGAAACTACTTTTTGATGTGTGAACTCAACTCACTGAGTTAAGCCTTTCTTTTGACTTTGCAGTTTGAAGACACTCTTTTTGTAGAATCTGCAAAGAAATATTTGGGTGCCCACTGAGGCCTATGGTGAAAAATATGATATCCCCAGATAAAAACTAGAAATATGCTATATGTGAAACTCCTTTGTGATGTGTGGATTCATCTCACAGATATAAAACTTTCTTTTGATTTAGTATGTGTGAAACACTCTTTTGTATCATCTCTGAAGGAATAATTCAAACCCCCATTAAATCATATGGTGAGAAACCGAATATCCTCAAATAAAAACTAGAAAAAAGCTATCTGTGAAACGGCTTTAGGATGTGTGGATTCATCTCACAGAGTTAAACTTTTCTTTTGATTCAGCAGGTTGGAAAAATTTTCTGGTAGAATATGCCAAGGGGCATTTGGGAACCAATTGCAGCTTAAGTGGAAAAACAAATATCTCCAGATAAAAATTAAAAAGAAGCTATCAGTGAAAGTGCTTTCTGATGTTTGAGTTCATCTCAGAGAGTTAAACTTTTCTTTTTCATCAGTAAGTTGGAAACATTGCATTTGCAGAATCTGCAAAGAAACTTTTGGGATTCATTTGAGGCCTGTGGTGAAAAATGAAATATTCCCAGATGAAAACTATTAAGAAACTATCTGTGAAACTGCTTTGTGATTTGTGAATTCATCTCACAAACTTCAAACTTTCTTTTGATTCAGCAGGTTGGAATCGCTCTTTTTGTTGAATCTGCAAAGGGACAGTGAGCAGCCCATTAAGGAATACGGTGGAAATCCTATTATCCCCAGATAAAAACAAAAAAGAAGCTATCTCTTAAACTGCTTTGTGATGTGTGGATTCATCCCACAGAGTTAAACCATTTTTTGAATCAGCAGGTTGGAAACGGTCTATTTTTAGAATCTGTGAACAAACAATTTTTTGCCCATTGAGGTCTTTGGTGAAAAACTGAAAATTCCCCAATAAAAACTAAAAAGAAGCTCTCTGTGAAGCTGCTTTGTGATGTGTGGATTCAGCTCACAGAGTTAAACATTTCCTTTGATTCAGCAGGTTGCAAACACTCTTTTTGTAAAATCTGCGAAGGGGCATTTTGGATGGCAATAAGGCCTATTGTGAAAAACTGAATAATCCGCGGTAAAAACTAGGAAAAAAGCCATCTTTGAAACTGCTTTGTGATTTTTCAATTAAGCTCACAGAGTTAAACCATTCCTTTGATTCAGAAGTTTGGAAACACTCTGTTTTAGAATCTGTGCAGGGACATTTCTCAGTCCACTGAGACCTATCATGAAAAACTGAATATCCAAAATGAAAAACAAAAAACAAAAAACTATAAAGTAACTATCTGGGAAACTGCTTTATGATGTGCGCATTCAGCTCACAGAGTAAAACTTTTCTTTTGATTCAGCAGTTTGGTAACACTCTTTTTGTAGAATCTGAAAGGGGACATTTCTGGGAGCAGTAAGGCCTACAGTGAAAAACTTAATATCTGAAATAAATAGTAGAAAGAATCTATCTGTGAAACTACTTTGAGATGTGGATTCGGCTTACAGAGTCAAACTTTTCTTTTGATGTAGCAACTTGGAAACACTCTTTTTGTAGTCTGCTAAGATACACTTTGAAGTCCACTGATGACTAGAGTAAGAAACAGAATATCCTGAAATAAGAACTAGAAAGAAGAAATCTGTGAAAATGCATTGTTATGTGTGCATCCAGCTCATAGAGTTAAAACTTACTTTTGATTCATCAGTTTGGAAACACTCTTTTTGTATGTTCTGCGAAGTGACATTTCAGCATGCATTGAGGCCTACAGTGAAAAAATGAATATCCTATGATAAAAAGTAGAATGATGTGAAGGTTCAGCTCACAGAGTTAAGCATTTCTTTTGATTCAGCAATTTGGAAACACTCTTTCAGTAGTATATGTGAAGGGACATTTTGGAGGGCTTTGAGGTGTAAAGTGTTAAACCTAACACTCGTGTCAAAAACTAGAAATGAGGTGTCAGTGAAACTGCTTTGTGATATGTGAATTCAGCTCAAAAAATGAAACCTTTCTTTTGATTCAGCAGGTTGGAAACACTCTTTATGTAGTATTTGCAAAGGGGCATTTCAGAGCCAACTGAGGCCTGTAGTGAAAAATTGAGTATCCCATGATAAAAACCTGAATCAAACCATCTGTGAAACTGCTTTGTGATGTGTGTATTCAGTTCACATAATAAAATCTTTTTTATTCAAGAAGTTGAAAATAATTTTTTTGTGGAATCTGAGAAGAAACATTTCAGAGCCTAATGATGACAGTAGGTTAGAAACACTTTTGTAGGTTGTGAAGGGATATTTCAAAGCTCACTGACGCCTATAGTGAGTAACTGAATATCCCACAAAAAAATGAGAAAGAAGTTACCTATGAAACTGCTTTGTGATGTGTGAATTCAGCTGATAGAGTTAAACCTTTTCAGGTTGGAACCACTCTTCTTTTTTGGCATTCGTGAAGTGACATTTTGAAGCCCACTGAAGTTTGTAGTGAAAAACTGAATACCTCGTGATTAAAAGCTACAAACAGGCTATTTCTTAAACTGCTATGTCATTTGTGAATTCACCTAACAGAGTTAAACCTATTTTTATATTCAGCAGATTGGAAAAACTTTTTTATACAATCTGGGAAAGGACATTTCTGAGTTCATTGAGGCCTATAATAGAAAAGCAAATGTCCTGTGATAAAAACCAAAAGGAAATTGTTTGTGAAATTACTTTTGGTTTTTAACCTTTTGGAAGTTAAACCTTTCTTTTGATTCAGTATGTTAGAAACACTTTTTTGTATAATGTGTGAAGAGACATTTCAGAATCGACTGAAGTCAATAGGTTGGAAACACTCTTTTGTAGAATCTGCAAAGGAACATTTTGAAGTCCAGTGAGGTTTTTAGTGAGTAATGGCATACCATGTTATAAAATCTGAAAAGAAGTTATCTGTAAAACTGTTTTGTGATGTGTGGATTCAGCTAACAGAGTTAAACCTTTGTTTTGATTCAGCAGATTTGAGTAGATCTTTTTGTAGAACCTGTAAAGTAACATTTCAATACAGACTGAGGGCCATATTGAAACACACTTTATCCCTAGAGAAAAAACAGAATGAAACTCTCTGTGAAACTGCTTTGTGATATGTGGATTCAGCTAAAAGAGCTAAACTTTTTTTATTATTATTCAACAAGTTCAAAACACTCTTTTAATACCACCTGCAAAGGGACATTTTGGAGTCGATGGAGGTCTCTAGTGAAAAACAGAATATCCCATAATAAAAATATTAAGAAGCTATCTGTGAAACTGCCTTCTGATGTATGGATTCAGCTAATAGAGTTAAACCTTTCTTTTGATTCAACAGGTTGGAAAAACTCTTTAAGCGACATTTCAGAGGCCACTGAGTCCTATAGTGAAAAACAGAATATCCTGTGATAAAAACTAAAAAGAAGCTCTCTATGAAACTGTTTTCTGATGTGTGTATTAAGCTCACAGGGTTAAGCCTTCCTCTTGACTCAGCATGTTGGGCTCACTATTTTTGCATGATCTGAGAAGGGACATTTTAGAGCCCACTGAGGCCTGTTGTGAAAAATCAGATATCACATTATAAATACTAGAAAGAACTAACAGTGAAACTGCTTTCTAATGTGTTGATTCCTCTAACAGAATAAAATCTCTCTTTTTTTTTTTTTTGAGTCAGAAGGTTGGAAACACTCTTTTTGTAGAATCTGCGAAGGGATATTTCAAAGCCCACTTAGGTCTATAGTGAAAAACCTAATATCCCGTGATAAAAATGAGAAAGAATCTCTCTATGAACTGCTTTGTCACGTGTGGATTCAGCTAAAATTATAAGCCCTTTTTTTGATTCAGCAGATTGGAAACACTCTTTTTGCATAATATGCAAAGAAACATTTCCTAGTCCAGAAGCCTCTAGTGAAAAACATAATATTCCATGATAAAAACTGGAAAGAAACTAGATGTGAAACTCCTTTTTATATGTAAATACTGGTCACAAAATTAAACTTTCTTTTGATTCTGTAGGTTGGAAACACTCTTTATGTAGAATCTATGAAGGAACATTTCATAGCCCACTGAGGCCTGCAGTGCAAAACCAAGTATCCTGCTATGTAAACTACAAAGAAGCTATCTGTGGAACGTCTCTATGATGGCTGTAGTCAATTTACAGACTTGTAACTTTTTTTAATTCAACAGGTTAAAAACACTCTTTTGGTGGAATCTACAAAGGGACATTTTGAAGTCCACTGCCTTTCTTTTTGAGTCTACTCTTCCTGTAGAAGCTGCGAAGGGGTGTTTCAGAACAGACTAAGGCCTATAATGAGTAACCAAATAACCCAGGATAAAAAACCAGAATGAAGGTGTCTGTGAAACTGCTTTGTGATGTGTGGATTCAGTTAACAGACTGAAACCTTTATTTTGATTTAGCAGGTAGAAAGCACTCTTTTCCTAGGATCTGTGAAAAGACAGTTTGGAGCCCAGTGAGGCCTATACTGAGTAACAGAATATACCACAATAAAACCTAGAAAGAAGCTATCATTGAAACTGCTTTGTGATGCATTGATTCAGTTTACTGAGTTAAACCTTCCGTTTGATTTAGCAGGTTGAAAATACTTTTATTGTAGAACCCACCAATGGACATTTTGGAGCTCACTGAGGCCTATAGTGGAAAACTGAGCATTTTCTTGAAGAAAACTGGAAAAAGTCTGTCTCAGAAACTGTTTTGTGATGTGTGGAATCAGCTCACAGAGTTAACCTTTCTTTTGATTCAGCAGGTTGGAAACTGTCTTTGTGTAGAATATGTGAGGGGACATTTCAAAGCCCATAGAAGCCTCTACTGAAAAATCAAATAACCTGTGATAAAAAACTAGAAAGAAGTTATCTTTCAAACTGATTTGTCATGTGTAGATTCAACTCACAGAGTTAAACCTTATTTTAATTCAACCTGTTGGAAGCACGCTCGTTGTAAAATCTGTGAAGGGATGTAAAAGCTCACTGAGGCCTATAATAAAAAAACAAACATCTCATGATAAAAATGAAAAGGAAGCTATCTGTGAAACTGCTTTGTGATGTGTGGATTCACTTAACATAGTTAAACCTTTATTTTGATTTGACAGGTTGGAAACACTCTTCGTTTAGTATCTGGAAAGGGATATTTCAGGGCCCACTGAAGCATATAGTAGAAAACCAAATATCCCATGATAAAAACTGGAAAGAAGCTATCTGTGCAACTGTTTTGAGATTTGCAGATTTATCACAGTGAGTTAAAACTTTCTTTTGATTCAACAGGTTGGAAAGACTTTTTTTTGTAGAATCTACAAAAGTACATTTTACAGCTCACTGAGGCCTATAGAAAAAGACCAGGTATCCCATGTTAAAAGCTAGAAAGAATCTATCTGTGAAACCACTTTGTGATGTGCACATTCAACTAACGAATTATACCTTTCTTTTGATTCATCAGGTTATAGACATCTTTTATGTAGAATCTGTTAAGGGATATTTCAGAGTCCACTGAGGCCTGTAGTCAAAAACTGAATATCCCATGATAAAAACTAGAAAGAAGCTATGTGTGAAACTGATTTGTGTTGTGAGGATTAAGCTAACAGATTTAGATCTTCCTTATCATTCAGTAAGTTGGAAACACTCTTTTTGTACAATCTGTGAAGGAAAAACTTGAAACCCACTGAGGCCTTAATGAAAAACAGACTATCCCACTATAAAAACTAGAAAGATGATATCTGTGAAACTGCTTTGTGATGTGTGGATTCACATCACAAAGTTAAATATTTTTATTGATTCACAGGTTTGAAACACTTTTTTTGACGAAACTGCGAATTGACATTTCAGAGCCCACTGTGGCCTATAGTGAACAACCTACTGTTCCACAATAAAAATGTGAAGGAAGCCAAATGTGAAGCTGCTTTGTGAAGTGTGGATCAGCTCACAGAGTTAAATAGTTCTTTTGATTCAGCAGGTTGGAAGTGCTGTCCTTTTAGAATCTGCAAAAGGACATTTTGAAGTCAACTGAGGCACAAAGTAAAATCGAATATCCTGTGAAAATAACTAGAAACAAGCTATCTGTATAACTTCTTTTTGAACTGTGTATTCAGCTCACAGACTTAAATCTTTCTTTTGATGTAGCAAGTTGAAACCACTCTTTTTGTACAATCTGTGAAAGAACATTTTGGAACCCATTGAAGCCTATACTGAAACACCAGATATCCTGCAATAAAAACTAGAAAGAAGCCATGTGTGGAAATGTTTTGTCATGTGTGGATTCAGCTCACATAATTAAATCTATCTTTTTATTCAGTAAATTGGAAAAACTCTTTGTGTATAATGTGTAAAGGGTACCTTCACAGTCCACTGAGGCCTATAGTGAAAAACCAAATATGCAGAGATAAAAACCAGAAAGAACCTATCTCTGAAACTGCTTTGTGATGTGTGGATTCAGCTGAGAGAGTTAAATCTTTTTGTTGATTCATCAGGTTAGCAATACTATTTTTGTAGAATCTGTGAGTGACATTTCTGAGCCCACTGAGGTTTATAAGTTTGGAACACTCATTTTGTGAAATTGTCAAAGCGAATTTTGGAGCCCAATAGGCCTATAGTGAAAACCCGAATATCCTGCAATAAAGACTTGAAAGAAACTATCTGAGAAACAGCTTTGTGGTGTGTACATTCAGCTCACAGAGTTAAACCTTTCTTCTGATTCAGAAGGCCAGAATCACTCTTTAGGTAGAATCTATGAAGGGACATTTTAAAGCCTACGGAGGCTTATAGTCAGAATACAAGTATCCCATTATATGAACAAGAAATAATCTATTTGTGAACTGCATTGTGATGTGTGGATTCAGCTAACACAGATAAGCCCTCCTTTTAATTCAGAAAGTTGAAAACACTCTTTTTGCAGAATCTGTGCTGGAACATTCCAGAGTCCAAGGGCTCTAGTAAAACACAAAATATTTTGTGATTTTAAACTAGAAAGAAGTGATATGTGTAACTCCTTTTTGATGTGTGGATTCAGCTCACAGATTAAACCTTTATTTTGATTCAGCAGATTGAAACACTCTTTTTGTAAAATCTGTGAAGGGACATTTCAGACACCAATATAGTGAAAATCAGAATAACCCCTAAAAAAGGTAGAAAAAAGCTATCTGTAAAACTGCTTTTGATGTGTGGATTAAGCTCACTGAATTAAACGTTACTTTTAATTCATCAGATTAAAAAACTCTCTTTGTAGAATCTGCAAAGGGACATTTAGGAGCTGATTGAGGACTATGTTGATTAAGCAAACATTTCATGATAAAACTAGAAAGAAGTTATCTGTGAAACTGCTTTGTGATGTGTGAACTCAGCTCCAAGAGTTAAACCTTTCTTTTGATTCAGGAGGTCATAAACACTTTTTTTTTTTTTTTTTTGAGAATCTGTGAAGGATTATTTCTGAACCCACTGAGAACTTTAGGGAGGAATTGAATATTCTGCCTTAAACCTAGAAACTAGCTATTGTTGAAACTGCTTTCTGGTGTGTGGATTCAGTACACAGAGTTAAGCCATTTTTTGATTCAGCAGCTTGAAAACAGTCTTTTTGTAGAATCTGTGAAGAAACATTTTGGAGCCCAGTGTAACCTATAAAGAAAAATTGAATTATCATGTGATAAAATCTAATAGGAGCTCTCTGTGAAACTGCTTTGTGATGTGTGGATTCAGCTCACAGAGTTAACCTTCCTTTAGATTTAGTATGTTGGAACCATTTTTTTGTAGAATCTGTGAAATGACATTTCAGAGCCCACTGGGGCTTTAGTGAAAAATTGAGTATCCCATGATAAAAATTAGAAGTAAAATCTCTGGGAAGCTGCTTTGTGATACGTGGACTCACTTACAGAGCTAAATCTTCCTTCTCATTTTGAAGGTTGAAAACACTATTTTTCTATAATCTGTGAAAGACATTTTGAAGCCCACTGTGGCCTATAGTGAAAAACTGAATATCCCACAATAAAAACTAGAAAAAATGTATCTGTGAATCTGCTTTTGATGTGTGGTTTTAGTTCACAGAGATAAACCTTTTTTTTAATTCAGCAGGTTGGGACAAATCTTTTAGTAGAAGCTGCAAATGGATATTTCAAAGCCCACAGAGGGTTATAGTGTAAAACCGAGTATCTCACAATTAAAAGCTAGAAAGAAGATTTCTGTAAAACTCCTTTGTCATGTGTGGATTAAGCTCACAGAGTTAAACTTTTCTTTTTATTCAGCAGGTGGGAAAGAGTCTTTTTGTATCTGCAGAGGTCCATTTCAGAGCCCATTGAGGCCTAGAGTGAAAAAGCAGATATTCTGCAATAAAAACTAGAAAAGTGCTATTTGTGAAACTACTATGTAATGTGTGCCTTTCAGTTCACAGAGTTAAGCCTTACTTTTGATTCAGCAATTTGGAAACATTCTTTTTCCAGAATCTGCAGAGGCACATTTCGGATCCCACTGAGGCATACGGTGAAAAGCAGAATATCCAAAAGTAAAAACTAGAAAGAAACTATTTGTGAAATTTCTTTGTGATGTGTGAATTCAGTTCACACAGTTAAACCTTACTGTTGATTCAGCAGATTGGCAACACTCTTTTTGTACTATCTAACAATGGAAATGTCTGAAGCTACTGAGGCCTATAATGAAAAAAATCAATATCCCATGAGAAAAACTAGAAATACATTATCTGTGAAACTGCTTTATGATGTGTTTATAAGCTCAGAGAGTTAAGCCCTCTTTTTCATTCAGCAGGTTGGAAACAGTGTTCTTGTAGAATATGCTAAGGAGCCTTTGGGATCCCATTGAGGCTTACAGTGAAAAACTGAATGTCCCCGAATAAAAACTAGAAAGAATCTATCTGTGAAACTGCTTTTCATGTGTTGATTCAACTCACAGTATTAAGCCTTTCTTTTGATTTGGCAGGTTGGAAACACTTTTTGCAGACTATGAATGGACGTTTGTGAATCCACCAAAGTCCACAGTGAAAACCAAATACACTGCAATAAAAACCAGAAAGAAGCTATCTGGGAAACTGCTTTGTGATTTGTGGGTTCAGTCCACAGAGTTAAACTTTCTTTGATTCAGCATTTTGGAAACACTTTTTTTGTAGAATCTGTGGAAAGGACATTTCTAGGCACAGTAAGACCTATAGTGAAAAATGGAATATCTGGTGATAAAAACTGGAAGGGAGCTATTTGCGAAACTTCTTTGTAATGTGTGGATTCAGCTCACAGAGTTAATCCTAAGCACTCTTTATGTATAATCTACTTTAAAAAAAATTCAGGACACACTGAAGTTTATCGTGAAAACCCGAATATCCTGTGATAAACATAGGAAAGAAGCTCTCTGTGAAACTGCTTTATGGTGTGTGCATTCAGCTCCCAGACTTAAACCTTTCTTTTGACTCAGTATGTTGAAAATACTGTTTTTGTAGAATCTGCAATGTATATTTCAGAACGCACTGACGCCTATAGTGAAAAACTTAATATAACATCCTCTTATCAAAACTGGAAAGAAGCTATCAGTGAAACTTCCTTCTGATGTGTGCTTTAATCTTACAATGTTAAACCTTACCTTTGATTTAACAGTTTGGAAACATTCTTTTTTTAGAAACCGCGAAGTTATATTTAAGAATCCAGTAATGCCTGTAGTGAAAAACTGAATATCTCATGATAAAAACTAGAAAGAAGCTATCTGTTAAACTGCTTTGTGATGTGTGGATTCAGCTCCCAGAGTTAAAAGTTTATTTTGATTCAATAGTGTGGAAGCACTATTAAAGTTAAACCTTACTTTTGATTCAGCAGGTTGGAAACATTATTTTAGCAGAATGTGTGAAGGGATATTTCAGTGGGCATTGACACCTATAGTGAAAAAAAAATATCCCCCAATAAAAACCAGAAAGAAGGTATATGTGATACTGCTTTGTGATGTGTGGACTCAGCTCAAAGAATTAAGTCATTCTTTTAATTCAACCTTTTGGAAAATCTCTTTTTGTATAATCTGTAATGGGACATTTCAAGGTATAGTAAGGCCTGTAGTGAAAAACTGAATATCCCATGAAAAGAACCAGAAAGAAGGTATGTGTGAAACTGCTTTGTGATGTGTACATATAGCTCACAGAGTTAACCCTTACTTTTAATTCAGCAGTTTAGAAGCATTCTTTCTGTGGAAACTGCAAAAGGACATTTTGGGCTTCCAAAAGAGTGTTTCTGAAATGCTGAATCAAAAGAAAGGTTTAACTCTGCGAGCTGAATGCACACATCACAAAGCATTTTGTGAGATAGTTTCTTTGTAGTTTTTATTGCAGGATATTCAGTTTTTCACTATGGACCTAACTGTACCTTGAAATATTCTTTCCCAGATTCTACAGAAAGAGTGTTTCCAAACTACTGAATCAAAAGTAAAGATTCACTCTTTGAGCTGAATGCACACATCAAAAAGCAGTTTCACAGATAGCTTCTCCCTAGATTTTATTGTGAGATATTCCATTTTTCACTATAGGTCATAATGCCATACAAAATGTCCATTTGCAAAATCTACAAAAAGATGTTTATAATCTGCTGAATCAAAATGAAGTTTAGCTCTTTGAGCTGAATGGACAGACTTATCAAGTAATGGTTGTTTTCTCACCATAGGCCTCAGTGGGCTCTGAAATGTCCCTTCACAGATTCCACAAAGAGAGTGTTTCCCAAGTGCTGAATCAAAAGAAAGGTTTAACACTGTGTACTAAATCCACACATCCAAATGTAGTGTCACAGATAGCTTCTTTTCAGTTTTTATCAGTGGATATTTTGTTTTTACTATAGGACTCAGTCAGTTCAGAAATGCCTATTTTTAGATTTTACAAAAGGAGTGTTTCCAATCTGCTGAGTTAAAACTAAGGTTTAACTCTGTGAGCTGAATTTACTCATCGCAATGAAGTTTCACAGATAGCTTTTTTCTAGTTTGTGTCATGAAGTATTCTGTTTTTCACTGTAGGCCTCAGGGCGCTCCAAAATGTCCCTTCACATATTCAACACGAAAAAGTGTTTCCAGCCAGCTGAAACGAAAGATAGCTTTATCTCTATGAGCTGAATTGACACATCACAAAGCAGTTTCACCGGTAGCTTCTTTCTAGTTTTTATCTCAAGATATTTTGTCCCAGTGGATTCAGAAGGCTCCCTTTGCCGAGTCTACAAAAAGAGTGTTTCCAGCCTGCTGAATCAAAAGAAAGGTTTAACACTATTGTCTGAATCCACACATCACAAAGCAGCTTCACAGATAGCTACTTTCTAGTTTTTATCTTGACAAATTAGAATTTTGCTATAAGCCTTAGTGGGATAAGAAATGTCCTTTCGCAGATTCTACAGAAAGAGTGTTTCCAACCTGCTGAATCAAAAGAAAGGTTTACCTCGGCCTACTGAGTCAACACATCACAAAGAAGTTTCAGACGGCCTCTTTGTAGTTTTTATCATGGGATATTATATTTTTCACTATAAGCCTCATTGCATCCCAAAATATCTTTTTGCAGATTCTACCAAAGTGTGATTCCAACGTACTGAATCAAAAGAAAGGTTTAAATCTGTGAGCTGAATCCACACATCACAAAACAGTTTCTCAGAGAGCTTCCTTCAATTTTTTATCACAGGATATTTGTTTTTCACTATAGTCATCAGTGGACTCAGAAATATCATTTCCCACATTCTACAAAAAGAGTGTTTCCAATGTGCTGAATCAAGAGAAAGGTTTACCTCTATGAGCTGAATCTACACATCACAGAGCTGTTTCACAGATAGCTTCTTTCTAGTTCTTATCATGTGATATTCTCTTTTCACTCTAGGCCTCAGTGGATTTAGAAGTGTCCCTTCACTGATTATACAAAAAGAGTGTTTCCAACCTGCTGAATCAAAAGAAATGTTTAGCTCTGTGTGCTGAATCAGTACATCACAAAGTAGTTTCAGAGAACTTCTTTCTAGTTTTTATTGTGGGATATTCTCTTTTTCACTATAAGCCTCATTGCACCCCAAAATGTCTCTTTGCAGATTCTACAAAAGTGTTTCCAACCTGCTGAATCAAAAAAACGGTTTAAATCTGTGAGCTGAATCCACACATCGCAAAGCAGTTTCACAGATAGATTCTTTCTAGTTTTTATCATGGGATATTCATTTTTCGCCATAGGCCTCAGAGGGATCAGAAATGTCCGTTGTTAGATTCTTTAAAAAAGAGTGTCTCTACCCTGCTGAATCAAAAGAAAGGTTTAATTATATGAATTGAATGGAAAAATCAAAAAACAGTTTCATTGATAAATTCTTTCTAGATTTTATTGCGGGAGATTCAGTTTTTCACCACAGGCCTTGGTACGCTCCAAAAAGTCCCATCACAGATACTTCAAAAATAGTGTTTTTAGCGTGTGAATCAAGAGAAAAGTTTTAAATTGTGAGTAGAATCCACACATTAGAAAGAAGTTTTACAGGTGGCTTCTCTGGATCCACCGTCGGATGTTCAGTTTTTCACTATAGCCCTCAGTGGGCTCTGAAATGTTCTTTCTCAGATTCTACAAAAAGAGTGATTCCAACCTGCTGAATCAAAAGACAGTTTTAACTTCATGAGCTGAATCCACACATAAAACAGCAGTTTCACCGATAGCTTCTTTCTAGTTTTTATCACTGGATATTCTGTTTTCACTATCGATCTCAGTGGGTTCAGAAATGTCCAGTATTAGGTTCTACACAAAAAGTGTTTGCAAGGAGCTGAATCAAAAGAAAGGTTTAACTCTGTGAGTTGAATCCACACATCACAAAACAGTTTCACATGGAGCTTATTTCTAGTTTTTATCTCAGGATATTCTGTTTTTCACCATAGGACTCCAAGGGCTCTCAAATGTCCTCTTGCAGATTCTACAAAAAGAGTGCTTCCATCCTGCTGAATCAAAAAAAAAAAAAAAAAAAAAAAAAAAAAAAAAAAAAAAAAAAACATGTATCTTGGTGAGATGAATTCACACATCACAAAGTAGTTTCAAAAATAGCTTCTCTTTACTTGTTATCTTGGGATATTTGGTTTTTCACTGCAGGTGTCAGTGAGCTATGTTTTATCACCGATTCCACAAAAAGAGTGTTTCCAACCTGCTGTATCAAAAGAAAGGTTTAAATCTGTGAGCTGAATACATATATCACAAAGCAGTTTCACAAATAGATTCCTTTTAGTTTTATCTTAGGATATTCGTTATTCACCATAGGCCTCAAAAGGTTCAGAAATATGTTTTTAGATTCTACCAAAAAAGAGTTTACAAATTGCTGAATGAAAAGAAAGATTTATGTCTGTGAGCTGAATCTACACATCATAAAGCAGTTTCACCGAGAGCTTCTTTCTCATTTTTATCATGATATATTCAGTTTTCATTATAGATTTCAGTGCACTCTGAAGTGTTTCTTTGCAGATTCCACAAAAAGAATGTTTCCAGTGTGCTGAATCAAAAAAACGTTTTAACTCTGTGAGCATAATCCACACATCACAAAACAGTTTCACAGATAGCTCTTTCCTAGTTTTTTATCACTGGAAATTCTGTTTTCACTCTAGGCCTCAGTTAAGTCAGAAATGTCTCTTTGCAGATTCAACAAAAAAGTATATTTCCAACCTGATTGAATCAAAAGAAAGGTTTAACTTTGTGAGATGAATCCACACAGCACAAAACAGTTTCACAGATAGTCTTCTTGTAGTTTTTATCACTGGATATTTGAATTTCACTATAGGCCACAGTGGGTCCAGAAATGTCCATTCTTAGATTGTACAAAAAGAGTGTTTCCAACCAGCTGAATCAAAAATAAGGTTTATCTCTGTGTAGTGAATTGACACATTACAGTCTTACAGACAGCTTATTTCTAGTTTTTGTCACTGGATATTCAGTTTTTCACTACAGGCCTCAGTGTGCTCCGAAATGTCCTTTTGGATATTCTACAAAAGAATGTTTCCAACTCACTGAATCAAAAAAGAAAGGTTTAATGCTGTGAGGTGAATGCACAAATCACAAAGCATTATAAAAGATAGACTCTTTCTATTTTATACCACAGAATACTTGGTTTTCACTACTGACCTCAGTGGATTCAGAAATATCCATTGTTAGATTCCACAGAAAGAAGGTTTCCAACCTGCTGAATCAAAAGAAAAATTTAACTTTGTGAGCTGAATCCTCACATCAAAGCAGTTTCACAGATAGCTTTTTTCTAGTTTTAATGATGGGATATTCTGATTATTGCTGTGTCAGTGCCTCTACAATGTCTCCTCACAGATTCTAAAAATGAGTGTTTCCAACCTTGTGAATCAAAAGAAAGGTTTAACTTTGTGAAAGAATACAAACTGAAAAAGCAGTTTCACAGATAGCTTCTTTGTAGTGGTTATCACAAAATACTCAGTTTTTCATTATTGGCCTCAGTGCGCTCTGAAACGTCTCTTTGTAGATTCTACAAAAAGAGTTTTTCCAACTTGATAAACCAAAAGAAAGGTTTACCACTGTGAGTTGAATCCACACATCACAAAGCAGTTACATGGATAGATTCTTTCTGGTTTTTTTTTCATGAGATATTGCATTTTTCACTCTAGAAGTCAATGTACCTTGAAATATCCCTTCAAAGATTCTACAAAAAAAGTGTTTTTATCCTGCTGAATCAAAAGAAATGTTTAACTCTGTGAGCTGAATCCCCACATCATAAGGCAGTTCCACAGAAAGCTTCTTTGTAATTTTTATCGCTGGATATTATGTTTTCCCTATAGTCCTCAGTGGGTTCAGGAATGTTGATTCTTAGATTCTACAAAAAGAGTGTTTCCAACCTGCTGAATCAAAAGAAAGGTTTGTCTCTATGAGCTGAATCCTCACATCAAAAAGTAGTTTCACATATCGCTTCTATCTAGTTTTTAATCACAAAATATTCGGTTTTCACTATAGGTTTCAGTGTCCTCTGAAATGTCCCTTAGCAGATTCTACAAAAAGAGTGCTTCCAACTTGTTGAATCAAGAGAAACTTTTAACTCTGTCAGTTGAATACACACATCACAAAACAGTTTCGCAGAAAGTTTCTTTCTAGTTTTTATCGTGGGATATTTAGTTTTCACTATTGGCCACAGTAGGTTCAGAAATCTCCCTTTACAGATTCCAAAATAGGAGTATTTCCAACCTGCTTAATCAAAAGTAAGGTTTAACTCTGTGAGCTGCATCCACACATCACAAAAAAGTTTCACAGATAGCTTCTTTGCAGTTTTTATTGCTGTATATTTAGATTTCACTATAGGCCTCACTGGGTTCAGAAATGTTTGTTGCTAGATTCTACAAAAAGTGTGTTTCCAACATGTGGAACCAAAAGAAAGCTTAAACTTGGTGAGCTGAATCCACATATAACAAGGCAGTTTCACATATAGTTTCTTAATAGTTTTTAACATGAATATTCTCTTTTTCACTATAGATTTCAGTACGCTCTGAAATGTCGCTTTGCAGATTCTACGAAAAACTATTTCCAACGTGCTGAATCAAATAAAGTTTTACCTCTATGAGCTAAACCCACACATCAAAAAGCAGATTTACATATTTCCTTTCTCTTGTATTTATCATGAAATATTCCATTTTATGCAATATGCCTTAATACACTCTGAAATGTTTCTTCTCATATTCTATAAAAAGATTGTTTTCAACTTGCTGAATCAAAAGAAAGGTGTAATGCTTTGAGATGAATCCACACATCACAAATCAGTTTCACAGATAGCTTCTTTGTAGTTTTTATCACAAGATATTCTGTTTTCATCAAGGCCTCAGCGTATTCAGAAATTTCCCTTCACTATTTCTACAAAAAGAGCTTTCCCAACCT
Source organism: Chlorocebus sabaeus (assembly GCF_047675955.1). NCBI lineage: Eukaryota > Metazoa > Chordata > Mammalia > Primates > Cercopithecidae > Chlorocebus > Chlorocebus sabaeus. Next base: position 37,801,436 of record NC_132912.1, read on the forward strand.
GCTGAGCCAATGGAAACATTTAACTCTGTGAGCTGAATTCATACATCACAAAACAGTTTCACAGAGAGTCTTTTCTGGTTCTTATCACGCGATATCATGATTTTCACTAGAAGCCTCATTGCACCCCCAAATATCCCTTCGCATATTCTACAAAAAGAGAGTTTCCAAACTACTGTATCAGAAGAAAGGTTAAATCCCGTGAGCTGAATCCACACATCACAAAGTAGTTTCAAGATAGCTTCTTTCTAGTTTTTATCACTGAATATTCGAATTTTACTATAGGCCTAGGTAGGGCAAAAAATGTCCATTTTTAGATTTTACAAAAGGAGTGTTTCCAGCGTGCTGAATGAAAAGAAAGTTTTAACTCTGTGAACTGAGTCTACACATAACAAAGCAGTTTCCCAGGTAAATTGTTTTTATTTTTTTCGTGGATATTTGGTTTTTCACTATTTTGTGAACTGAATCCACACATCACAAAGCAGTTTTACAGATAGTTTCTTTCTAGTTTTTATTGCAGGATATTTTGTTCTTCACTACAGGCCTCACTGCACTCTGAAATGTGCCTTCACAGATTCTACAAAATATTGTTTCTAATTTGCTAAATGAAATGAAAACTTTAACTCTGTGAGCTCAATCCACACATTTCCAAGTGGTTTCACAGATAACTTCTTTGTAGTCTTTATTGTGGAATATTCTGTTTTCACTATAGGCCTCAGTGGATTTGGATATGTCAATTGCTAGATTCTACAAAAAAAATTTTCCAACTTACTGAAACAAAAGAAAGGTATAAAAATGTGAGCTGAATCCACACATCAGAAAGCAGTTTCACACATAACATCTTTCTAGTTTTTATCGCATGATATTCAGTTTTTCACTGTAGGCCTCAATGGACTTTTCATTATAGGCCTCCGTATGCTTCAAAATCTCCCTTGACTTATTCTACAAAATGAGTGATTCCAATTTGCCGAATCAAAAAAAGAGAAAGGTTTATCTCTGTGAGCTGAATCCACACATCACAATGCAGTTTCACAGAGACCTTATCTCCATGTTTTATCGTGAGATATGTGGTTTTTCAGATTAGGCCTCTTTGTGCTTCAAAATATCCCTTCTCAGATTCTACCAAAAGAGTGTGTCCAACCTGCTGAATCAAAATAAACCTTTAACTCTGTGAGCTAAATTCACATATCACAAAACAGTTTCAGAGATAGCTTCCTTCTAGTTTTTAATCATGGCATATTGGGTTTTCACTGTAGGCTTCAGAGGGCTCATACAGGTCCCTTCGCAGATTCTACAAAAAATTGTTCACAATTTGCTGAATCAAATGAAAGTTTTAACTCTGTGAGTGTAATCTGTACTTCACAAAGCAATTTCACCAATAGCTTGAGTTTCACTGAGGCTTGAGTGCATCCCAACTGTCCCTTCTCAGATTCTACCAAAAAAAAAAAAAAAAAAAAAGCGTTTCTAAACTGCTGAATCAAGAATCAAGAAAAGGTTTAACTACATGAGCTGAATCCACACATCACAAAGCTGTTTCACAGATCACTTCTTTTTCATTTTATATCATGGGATATTCATTTTTCACTATAGGCCTCAGTGGGTTCAGAAAAGTTCATTCTTGTATTCAACAATAAGAGTGTTTCCAACCTGCTGAATCAAAAGAAAGTTTGAATTCTGTGAGCTGTATCCACATATCTCAAAATAGTTTCACAGATAGATTCTTTCTAGTTTGTATCTGGGGATAATCTGTTTTTCACTATAGGTCTCAATGAACTCTCAAATGTTCCATCGCAGTTTCTACACAGGAGTATTTCCAACCTGCTGAATCAAAAGAAATGTTTAACTCTGTGAGACGAATCTACACATCACAAAGCAGGTTCACAGATAGCTTCTTTCTAGTTTTTATCTGGGGATTTTCTGTTTTTCCCTATAGGCTTCAATGGACTTCCAAATTTGCAGATTCTACAAAAACAGTGTTTCCATCTTGCTGAATGGAAAGAAAGTTTTAACTCTGTGAGATTAACCCACACATTACAAAGGGATTTTACAGATAGCCTCTTTGTAGTTTTTATCTGGGGATATTCTGTTTTTCAATATAGACCACAGTGGGTTCCCAAATGTCCCTTTGCAGATTCTACCAAAAGAGGGTTTCCAATGAGCTGAATCAAAAGAAAGTTGTAACACTCTGAGATTAATCCACACATAGCAAAACTGTTTCACATATACCTTATTTATGGATATGCATTTTTTTTATTATAGGCCTCATTGGACTCCCAAAAGTCCCATCACAATTTATACAAAATAGTTTTTCTAACCTGCCAAGTCAAAAGACAGTTTTAACTCTGTGAGCTGAATCCTCACATCCCTACATAGTTTCACAGATAGTATTTTTTCTAGTTTTTATCCATGGATAATTAGTTTTTGACTATAGGTCTCAATTTGATCCTAAATGTCCCTTCACAGATCCTACAAAAAAAGTGTTTCCAATCTGCTGAATCAAAAGAAAGGTTTTGTAACACCAATCCACAAATCACAAAGCAGTTTCATAAGTAGATTATTTGTAGTTTTTATTGTAGAATATTCATTTTCCACTATAGTCCTAAGTAAATTTAGAAATGTCTATTCCTGGAGTTTACAAAAAGAGTGTTTCCAACATGCTGAATCAACAACAACAAAATAAAGTTGAACAATGTGAGCTTAATTCATACATCTCAAAGTAGTTTCACAGGTAGGTTCTTTCTAGTTTTTATTGTTGGATATTTTGATTTTCACTATAAGCCTCAGTGCAGCTGGAATTGTCCCTTCACAGATTCTACAGAAAGTGTTTCCAACATATTGAATCAAAAAAAAAGTTTAACACCATCAGCTGAATCTACATATCACAAAGTTGTTTCACAGATTGTGTCTTTTTAGTTTTTATTGCAGAATATATACTTTTTTCTATTGGCCTCAGTGAGCTCAGAAATGTCCCTTCCCAGATTTTACAAAAAGAGTATTTCCAAACTACTGAATCAAACAAAGAGTTTAATTCTGTGAGATGAATCCACACATCACAAAGCAGTTTCACAGATAGCTTCTTTTTAGTTTTTATCATGGAATAGTTGGTTTTTCAGTATAGGCCTCATGACACTGTGAAATATCCCTTCGTAGATTTTACAAAAAGATTGTTTCCAACTTTCTGAATCAAGAGAAAGGTATAATTTTGTGAGGTCAATTCACATATCATAGAGTAGTTTCACACATGGTTTCTTTCTAGTATTTATCTGGTTGTATTTGGTTTTTCGATAGAGGCCAAAATGGGCTTCCAAGTGTCCCCCTTTGTAGATTCTACAAAAAGAGTGTTTACAACCTGCTAAATCAAAAGAAAGGTTTAACATTGTGAGGTTAATTCATGCATCACAAAGTGGTTTCACAGATAGCATTTTCCTATTTTTTATTTGTGGATATTCCATTTATTGCTATGGGCTTCAATGGACTCGTAAATGTAACATTGCAGGCTATACAAAAACGTGTTTCCAACCTGCTGAAATGAAAGAAGGATTTAAATCTGTGAGATGAATCCACATATCTCAAAGCAGTTTCACAGATAGCTTCTTTGTAGTTTTTATCACAGGATGTTCATTTTTCACTATAGGCATAAGTTCATAAATGTCCATTCTTAGATTATACAAAAAGAATATTTCCAACCTACTAAATCAAAACAAAGTTTTAACTATATGAGCTGAATCCACACATACTAAAGTAGTTTCAGAGATAGCTTCTTTCTAGTTTCAGATTTTTACTAAATGCTTAAGTGCACCCCCTAACGTCCCTTTTCAGATTCTCCAAAACAGTGTTTCCAACCTTCTGAATTAAAAGAAACTTTTAACTCTATGAGCTGAATCCACACATCACAAAGTAGTTTCACAGATAGCTTCTTTCTAATTTTTATCACGGAATATTCAGTTTCCACTATAGGCCTTCATGGGCTCAGAAATATTCCTCCCAGATTCTACAAATAGGGTTTTTTCAACCTGGTGAATCAAGAGAAACATGACTATGTGAAATGAATACACACATCAGAAAGTAATTTTTTGCACAAACCTTCTTTTTAGTTTTTAATCCATGGATATTTGGTTTTTCACTATGTGCCTCTATGGCTTTCAAATGTCCCTAAGCAGACTCTACAAAAAGAGAGTTTCCAACCTGTGGAACCCAAATAAAGATTTAACTCTGTGAATATATTCACAAATTGCATAGTGGTTTCACAGATAGTTTTTTCTGGCATTTATCTGGGCATATGCAATTTTTCACTATAGGCCTCAATGGTCTCCCAAATGTTCCTTTGCAGATTCTACAAAACGAGTGTTCTAACCTGCTAACTCAACAGAAAGGTTTAACTCCAAGAGATGAATCAACACAACTGAAGGCCGTTTCACAGATAGTTTTCTTCTTGTTTTTATCTGGGGATATTTTGTTTTTCATCATAAGCCTCAGTGGGTTCCAAAATGTCCCTTCATAGTTTCTACAAAATCAGTGTTTTTAAAGTGGTCAATCAAAAAAATTTAATTTTGTAAGATGTACCCACACATTACAAAGTGGTTTCACTGATAGCCTCTTTCTAGTTTTTAATATGAGGATATTCTATTTTTCGCTATAGGACTCAATGGGTTCCCTGAATACCCTTCACTGATTTTCCAAAAAAAGTGTTTCCAAACTGCTGAAACAAAGGAAAGGTTTAAATTTTTGAGATGAATCCATATATTGCAAAGTGGTTTCACAGACATCTTCTTTCTAATTTTTAATTGAGGGGTATTTAATATTTCAGTATAGGCCTCAATGGCCTCCCAAATATTTTTTCACAGTATCCACAAAAAGAGTGTTTCCAATCTCCTGAATTAAAAAAAAAAAAAAAAAAAGGGGGTTTAACTCTGTGAGATGAATCCACACATTGCAAAGCAATTCTACAAGTACATTCTATAATCTAGCAAAGTGGTTTCAGGGATAGCATCTTTCTAGTTTCTATTTGCAGATATTTAATTTTTCACCTTAGACCTCAATGGACACCCAAATGTCTCTCCGCATGTTCTTCAGAAAAGGTGTTTCCACTCTGCTTAACAAAAAGAAATTTTTGACTCTGTGAGATAAATCCACATATCACAAAGAGGTATCTCAGAAAGCTTCCTTCTGGTTTTTATCTGGAGATGTTTTGTTTTTCCCTATAGGCCTCAATATGCTCACAAATGTTTCTTCACAGTTTCTACAAAAGATTGTTTCCAACCTCCTGAATCTAAAGAAAGTTTAAGTGTGTAAGGTGAATGCACACATCACAAAGCAGTTTCTCAGATAGTTTCCTTCTAGTTTTTATTTGGGATATTCAGTTTTTCACTATAGGACTCAATGTGCTCCCAAATATCCCTTTGCAGATTCTAAAATAAGAGTGTTTCCAACTTGCTGAACTGAAAGAAAGCGTCAACCCTGTGGTATGAATCCACACATCAAAAAGTGGTTTCACAGATAACTTCTTTCTTGTTTTTATCCACGGATATTCGTATTTTCAGTGTACCCCACAATGCGCTCTCAAATGTCTCTACGCAGTCTACATAGTGTTTTCAACCTGCTGAACCCAAAGAAAGTTGATCTCTGTGTGATGAATCAATACAACTCAAAACAGTTTCACACACAGTTTTCTTGTAGTCTTAATTGGTGGATATTCAGTTTTTCACCATAGGCCACAATGGTCTCCCAAATGTCCCTTCGCAATGTCTACAAAATGAGTATTTTTTAATCTACTGGATAAAAAATAATAATTCTGTGAGATGAATCCACATATCACAAGGCAGTTTCACAGATAGCTTCTTTCTAGTCTTTATCTGTTTTTTTTTTTATTTTTTACTACAGGCCTCAATGTGCTCCCTAGTGTCCCTTTGCTGGCTTTCCAAAAAGAGTGTTTCCAAATTGTAGAATTAAAAGAAAGGTTTAACTCTTTGAGATGAGTCCACATATCACAAAACCCTTTCACAGATAGCTTCTTTCTAGTTTTTATCAGGGAATATTCCTTTTCTCATTATGGGCTTAATGGGCTTCCAAATGTCCTCTCACAGATTCTACAAAAACAGTGTTTTCTACCTGCTGAATCAGAAGAAAAGTTTAACTCTGTTAGATGAATCCACACATCACAAAGTGGTTTCACATATTGTTTTTTTCTAGTTTTTTATCTGTGATTATTCACTTTTTCACTACAGGCTTCAGTGGGCTTCCAAATGTCCCTTTGCAGATTCTAAAAATAAAGTTTTCTCCACCTGTTGAATCAGAAAAAGTGTTTAACTTTGTTAGATGAATCCACACATCTGTGATTTCACAGATAGTTTCTTTCTTGCTTTTACCCATGGATATTCAATTTTTTAAGATACACCTAAATGGGCTCCAAATGTTCCTTCATAGATTCTAAAAAAAAAGAGTGCTTCCAACCAGATGAATCAAGAGAAAGCTTTAACTCTGAGATGAATCAACATATTGCAAAGCATTTTCACATATAGCTTCTTTCTAGTTTTCACTAAGAGATATTCCATATTTCACCATAGGCTTAAATGGGCTCCCAAGTCTCCCTTCACAGTTTATACGAAAATAGTGTTTCCAACTTGATGAATCAAAAGATATAACTCTGTGAGGTTAATACACACATTACAAAGTGGTTTCACACACAGCTTCTTTCTAATTTTTAACTGAGGACATTTGGTTTTTCACTCTGGGCCTCAGTGGGCTCCCATTTGTCCCATCGCAGATTCTACAAAGAGAGTGCTTCCAACCTGCTGAATCCAGAGAAAGGTTTAACTCTGTAAAATTAGTCCCCACATCAAGCAGTTTCACAGATAGCTTCTTTCCAGTTTTTATCTGGGGATATTCTGTTTTTCACTATAGTCTTCAATGGGCTTCCAAATGTCTTTTCATAGATTTTACAAATCAAGTGTTTCCAACCTACCGAATCAAGGAAAACGTTTGGCACGGTGAGATGAATCCACAAATCACAAAACGGTTTCACATACAGCTTCTTTCTAGTTTTCGTCAGGGGATATGCAGATTTTCACTATGGACCTCAATGTGCTCTTAAATGTCCCTTCTACAAAAAAAGGATTTACAACCTGCTGAATCAAAATAAAGGTTTAACTCTGTGAGATGAATCCACACATTGCAAAGTGATTTCACAGATGGCTTCTTTCCAGGTTCTATTTTGCCATATTCATTTTTTCACTATAATCATCAATGGCCTCCCAATTGTACTTTCATGGAATTTTCCAAAAGAGTGTTTCTAACCTGCTTAATCAAAAGAAAGGCTTAACACTGTGAAATGAATCCACATATCACAGTTTCTGTCTTTTTCTATGAGGATATTTGGTTTTTCACTACAGGTCTCATTGCCCTACCAAACGTCCCTTTGCAAAATCTACAAAAAGAATTTTTCCACCCTGCTGAATCAAAATAAATGTTTAACTCTGTGAGATGAATCCAGATATCACAAATAGGTTTCAAAGAGAACTTGATTCTAGTTTTTATTCGTGGATATTTGGTTTTTCACTATACATGTCAATGAGCTCCCAAATCGCCCTTTGCACATTCTACAAAATAGTATTTCCATCCTGTTGAATCAAAACAAACATGTAACTCTGTGAAATGAATCCACAATCACACAGCAGATTCACAGATACCTTCTCTCTAGTTTATATCTGAGGATACTCTGATTTTTATTATAGGCCTCAAAGGGCTCTTACATGTCTCTTCAAGGATTCTACAAAAGGAGGTGCTAAGAATAACACTCAAAATCCTAAGGAAATTGAACACTCGTACAAATAATTCTTAGCAAAGCAATTTTGCTTCTGCACAGAGGGGAGCCTCCTTGGTCAGTTGCCATGAGAGCACACCTGAACAAAGGCTCACGAGAGCATTTATTCCTGGTGCAAGTCATGCCCCTGTACACTTTTCAGATTGGCCAGGGCGGGGTCGTATAATCTAAACTAATCCCAGTTTGGCTAAACATTTGATTTTTTTTTTTTTTGATAGGGTGGGCATGTAAAAGAAAGTAGAGGGAAAGGGGAAGGTGTGTCTGTAATGAGGCAGAAAGTTAATCTTCTTTCCAAATAAGAAAAGGAATGTGAGTTGGTACTGATAATGCTTTGTACTGTGGCATGCCTGGGCATTTAACAAAGGCAAGAAGGATAAAAGAGAAAGAGAAAAATGTGGGGAAGTAATATAAATTAAAGAATAAAAGATTGATCAGATTGTTTGAATAGAAACCTCACCATATCCTACAACTTCTCCTTTTCTTTTTGTTATACCTCTTTCTCTTCAAATCTTCCTAGCATAATTTGACTCTGTTGTTCTACTTGGTCTTCTAGAAGGAAAACCCTGTTTGAATCAGGGATATGAGGATTGTAAGAGGTTTTAATGAGAGCTGCTTCAAAATGTCTTTGTACTAATCCTTGGGCACAGGGTATCATGGATGCAGCATCCTATGAGAATAAGCAACCCTATTCCAACAGTCAGAGAAATAAGGATTGAGGACATACGTCCGGTCCATCTACCAAACCAATTTCCCATTAAATTTGTGTAGGGATCGTTTTGTACAGATTTTTTTGCTTGCTCATTTGATAGGGCAGTAAGACACCGTAATGCTTTAGTTATGGTCCCACCAGGAGCAGTGTTATTAGGGATATAAGTACAGCATTGAGTCCTGATCATGACACAAGAAGATGACACAAGCTCCATCTTCTTTTGCTAGCACCATGTCTAATACTGTCTTACTTTCCCAGGCCATTTGACTGGCGGGTCCGAATTGTTCTGCTATTATTTTAATAGCATCTCTAGTACAATTGATAAATTGTGGCTGATTGTAATAAGCGTAATTTATCCAATCCACATTTTTATTTACAATTAACCACCAGAAGAATGTAGATTCAAGTCTAGCAGCTATTTGGTTTTGGGCTTTAAATTCATTTGCCACTCCTCTGGTGATCCCAATGACATCTATATAAACATGAGAATCGAAGGACCCATGGGGGTCCCCTCTTGTTTGACGATGTTTGGTTTCTATCCTTTCTTGTTGATGAAATGCCAGGGTGAAATGGATGGCCAAGTGAATTAGAGCACAAATTCTGTTACACTTACTTGGCAGAGTGTCCAACATTGATCCATCATACATCCGTTTGAGGATAGCTAAGGGCAGACTGATGGGTAAGCTCTTGGAAGGGGTTAAGCTTACTGCATCCCATTAAGGCTCCAAGGAAGGCCAAGTTATCCCCCTGTCATGAGAGACACTAAGTAAAATTCCCATTGGGAGGTAATGTTGAATGGCCTTCTGGGGCTGACCCGCAGAGTGTTTAACTTCAGGGAACAGCAGAGAAAGCGTTTGGCATTGTTTATTCCTGCAGGCTGAGCTATTTTAAAAGATAGCTACCACACAGCTCATGCCCGGTCGACTGGAAGACCATCCAAGTGGAAAGGGGACAATCTGGGCCTCTGGTCTACCATGAGTACAAGCATAACATTCACTTTTGTTTAAAGTGCCAACGGAATATTTAATTCATTCCAACCAGGCATTTGTATCTTGATATCCTGTCTCTAGAGCTATAGTTTGCCTTGATTTTTCTACTTCCACAACAGTGACCTTGGTTGGGTCATTTTGGAGATGGGAGGAGGATGTTAGACGTGCTATACTTGAGGAGAACAGTGGGTTACAGGTGTCTCCCGGGCTTTGGGTCTGAACTCCTTTGTTATTGTTATCCAGTGTTTTAACTAATCTCAGGGAGAAGATTCCTATAGGGTCCTGTCCTTCAACTTCTGCTCCTAACCCGTACTATTCAAATGTAGAGGGCTGTTGGGCCACTGTCCAGGGATTATTTATAATTAGCAACAAGGGGTTACAATGTAATGGCTTTCAATTTTGTGGAATGGGACGACAGACTAGTTGGAGTTTTTGTTTCAGTCCCAATAACTTATTTGAAGCAGTGGGCTTGGTCATCCACCCTTTGTACTTACTGGTACCCAAACATCTGTCCAGTCACCACAGGGACTTTTAAAGCCTTCATAGTTATGCCTGCTTGATTCTTTGGTAGGGACACAGATACTAACATGAGCTAGCATCCTTAGAGCTTGCTCGTCTCCATATGGGATGATTGAACAGGCATCGAATTGAAGGGTTAAAGGATGACTAGCCTGAGTTACATTGATGACAAGATGACCTTCTGTTGACTGGCGTGACCGTCCATGATTCTGGAGGTGGTGGCACGTTCTTGACTAGGGTGTGATGAGTCCATCTTCCTTCGGCTGTCCAGACTGCAGTCTCCGTAGTTAGAAGCACTAGGCAGGATCCTTCCCAGGCTGGTTCAAGCTTCCCTTCCCACCACTCTTTGATAAGGATGTGGTCTCCAGGCTGATGCTGATGTGCTGGAAACTCCAGGGGCAGCACCTGTGGGAGGAGTACTTTAGTCTTAAGGGAAGAGAAGGTAGAGGATAGACCAAGCATATTTTTGAGGAACTGATCTTTTGTTTCAAACGTAGAGATGTCAGCAGTGGAGTGTAAGTAGGGTAATCCATAGAATGTTTCATAAGGGGAGCGACCAATATCTCTCCAAGGAGCAGTCCAGATTCTTAACAAAGTAATATGAAGACATTTAGTCCATGGCAATCAAATTTCTAAAACTAACTTAGTTAAGCTGTTTTATAGAGTCTGATTAATCCTCTCTACCCTTCCTGAGGAAAATGGATGCCAAAGGGTGTTGTATTCCCAATTTATATCTAGTACTTGGGCTAACTTCTTAATGACATGTACAGTGAAATGGGTTCCATTACCTGAGTCAATATTTTCTATTAGTCCACATCTGGGTAAAATGTTTTCAATGAATGATTTTACTACATTATTAGCAGTCACACTTGAAAATGGAATTGCCTCTACCCAAAGGGTAAAGTGATCTACTATTACTACTCAGTATTTTAAACGACCAGTTGGAGGCATTTCAGTGTAATTGATCTGAACACTTTGAAATGGTCTCTGCCCTGGATTTCTTCCTCCAAGGGGCAATTTCCTTAGAACCTGCTTATTAGTTTTTTCTTTTTCTTTTCTTTTCTTTCCTTTTCTTTCTTTTTTTTTTTAACATATTAAGCAACTATCTATAACTTGTTTGGCCAGGGTGTAAATTCCTATACACTCATAAACCTGGAGAACTGCATCATACAATGCTTGGGGTCCACAGTGGATTCCCTGATGTAATTGAGACAGGACCTCTCTCATGAGAGGTTTTAATAACATTTCCCTTTGAACTGGTAATATTCATTTCCCTTCCATGTTTTCTTTAGATTCTATATTTATTAATCTCATCTTTTGAATGGAGGAGAAAATGGGAGTTGCAGTAGGAAAAGGAAGGCATGGAATTAAATGAAAAACAGGCATTTCAGAAGAAACGGCAATTTGTTTTGCTATCTGTTCTGCAAGATTATTTCCCCTAGTTGTGAAAGACAAGTCCCTTTGGTGCTCTGGGACATGCACAATAGCTATCTCTTCTGGCAATTGGAGATTGTTGAGGGCACGAGTAGTGAGCTCTCTATGAACGAAATCTTGGCCACTACTATTGATAAGACTCCATCCAAATTTTCCCAAATGTGTGTGCCATCCCAAAGGCATACTTAGAGTCAGTATAGAAAATTCTTTATTCGTTTTGTAAATGTCCCCAGCTTCTGTCATCACTCCGGGCTGCGGTTTCAGGTCACTCCCCAGCCACTTCAGGTTACACCCCAGCCTGTGCCATCACTCAGGCTGCAGTTTCAGGTTATTCCCTAGCCACTTCAGTTCTTGCCCTAGTCTGTGTCATCACTCCGGCTGTAGTTTCAGGTTACTTCCCAGCTATTTCAGGCAGTGCCATAGCCTGTTCTTTTCCTCCACCTGCTGCTGTGGGTCCTTCGTCTGCTTGTTATACTTCTGCTTATATTGCCACCCCAATCTGGACTCTGCAGAATTACCATCTTGTGAACTTGCCCACTCCTAACCTGTTAAGTATCCCTCTGTATGGGGCTTCAATGTGAAATAGAACAATGTAAAATAAGACATTCAAAACTTTTCATTTCCATCCACACCCAAAGAGCCAGATGCAACTTTCTTTCCTTTAAGAGAGTTACTACAAGGCGGAGACTATTGGCTTTGTAAATGCTCCCTTGACTAGTTAAGAGGTCTGAAATTTTAAAAAGGAGCTTAAGCCATTATTGGAAGACTCTTATGGAGTAGAGAAAAAAATTGATGAATATTTAGGACCTCAGATATACACTTGGGCCAAGTTGATGTCCGTCTTGGGCATCCTCTTTTCAGGGGAGGAATGAAGTATGATTCAGAAGTTTACTATAGTGTTTTGGGAACATGAGCATGCTCTGGGCCAAAATACTCCTCCTGCAGACCGTACATTTCCTGACCACGACTCTCAGTGGGGCAATAACAATGCAAATCACTGGTAAAACATGCAGGATCTAAGGGAGATTATAATAAAAGGAATTCGGGAATCAGTAACCCGAACTCGAAATCTCTCTAAAGCATTTGATATTCAGCAGGAAAAAGATGAGGAACCCCTCGGTTCTCAGATAGATTGAGGGAGCAAATGAGAAAATATGGAGGCTTTGATCTGGAAAATCCCCTTGGACAGGGAATGTTAAAACTTCACTTTGTTACTAAAAGTTTTCTGGAAATACAAAGTTGGGAGGACTGTCCCCTACGTGAACTGCTTAGGGAGGTTCAAATTTATATGTCGGAAAAGTGAGGATTTAAGGATGAGTTCTCAAACCCAAATAAAACAACAATATTTTATCATCTGCTGTTTTCATTTATACTTGATTCTCTCATTAACTTTCCAATACTTTGTCATAAGCCCTAAGGGGCTATCAGAAGGAATTTCATCACCCTCTCGATTCTTTAATTTTCCTGTCTTACGAAACGTTCCCCATCTTAGGGAGTATTAACCAGAGGGGCCAACCCCTCCTGTTAGAGATTTCTACCCTCCCTATTCTTGAGGCTTACTGAAGCTTTGGGGAAAGGACTTCAATCCCACCTTTTCTGGGATTTCTAACCTCCCTCTTCCAGGAGGCTTACTGAGGCTTTTGGGAAAAAGGGCCCCAATCCCGCCGTGTCTGGGATTTCTACCCTCCCCCTTCCTGGAGGCTTACTGAGGCTTTGGTCCAAAAGGCCTCATATCACCTTTTCTGAGATATTTACCCTCCCCCTTCCTGGAGGCTAACTGAGGCTTTGGGGAAAAGGGCCCCAACACCACCTTTTCCGGAATTCCTGCCATCCCCCTTCCCCTTTGTCTACTAGGTTTGTTTCCTCCTCTAGTCTATAGATGGCAGCACGAGACTGCAGAAAAGACTCACTCATTCCACAATCACGATACTTAGTTCCATTCACACACTTTCAGTCTCCAACTTATCCCATCCAAAAGTAAATACTTTGTCAACTTCATGGAGTATCATACCTTATTCTGTGCACAAGAATTACCTGGTCCTCTTATTGCCACAGTCTTGCAAGTCTCTCCTATTCTTTGCTGAGAACATACATCCATCACAACGTATGGGCCCAGATCTTCCTCACCCTAGGGCCACTGTAACTAGACAGTAGGATGCGTCCCCACTGGGTGGTGTAATTGAAGATCCCCTTCCCAAAGGAGAATATTCAGGCCCCAAAGATGAGTACCAGAACTGTTAGAAATAATACTCTAAATCCTAAGGAAATTGAACAAACAAAGAATTCTTAGCAAAACAATTTTACTTCTGTGCCGAGGGGTACCTCTTTGGACAGTTGCCCTGAGAGCCCACCTGCACAAAGGGGCATGAGAACTTTTATTCCTGATGCAAGACGAGCTCTGTGCCCTTTCTCCATTGGCCAGGGTCAGGTCATGCAATCTAAACTAATCCCGGTTGACTAAACTTTTAATTTTTTATAGATAGAGTGGACATGTAACAGAAAGTGGAGGGAAAGGGGAAAGAGTGTCTGTAACGAGCCGCGAAGTTAGTCCTCTTTTCAAATAAGGACAGAAATGTGAGCTGGTACTGATAACACTTGGTACTGTGGCATGCCTGGATATTAAACATGGCAAAAAGGAAAAAGGAGAAAAAAAAGAGAAAAATTGAGTCTGGGCAAGATGGCTGAATAGGAACAGCTCCAGTCTCCAACTCCCAGTGCAAGCGACACAGAAGACCAGTGATTTCTGCATTTTCAACTGAGGTACTGGGTTCATCTCACTAGGGAGTGCCAGATAATCGGTGCTGGTCAGCTGCTGCAGCCCGACCAGCGAGAGCTGAAGCAGGGCGAGGCATTGCCTCACCTGGGAAGCACAAGGGGAAAGGGAATCCCTTTTCCTAGCTAGGGGAACTGAGACACACAACACCTGGAAAATCGGGTAACTCCCACCCCAATACTGGGCTTTAAGCAAACAGGCACACCAGGAGATTATATCCGACACCTGGCCGGGAGGGTCCCATGTCCATGGAGGCTCCTTCATTGCTAGCACAGCAGTCTGCGATCTCCCGGCAAGGCAGCAGCAAGGTTGGGGGAGGGGCGCCCACGATTGCTGAGGCTTCAGTAGGTAAACAAAGCCGCTGGGAAGCTGGAACTGGGTGGAGCTCATAGCAGCTCAAGGAAACCTGACTGTCTCTGTAGACTCCACCTCTGGGGACAGGGCACAGTAAACTAAAGCAGCAGAAACCTCTGCAGACGCAAACGACTCTGTCTGACAGCTTGGAAGAGAGCAGTGGATCTCCCAACACGGAGGTTGATATCTGAGAAGGGACAGACTGCCTGCTCAAGTGGGTCCCTGACCCCTGAGTAGCCTAACAAGGAGACGTCCCCCACTAGAGGCAGTCTGACACCCCACACCTCACACTGTGGAGTACACCCCTGAGAGGAAGCTTCCAAAGTAAGAATCAGACAGGTACACTTGCTGTTCAGCAATATTCTATCTTCTGCAGCCTCTGCTGCTGATACCCAGGCAAACAGTGTCTGGAGGGTACCTCAAGCAATCTCCTACAGACGTAGAGCTGAGGGTCCTGACTGCTAGAAGGAAAACTATCAAACAGGAAGGACACCTACACCAAAACCCCATCAGTACATCACCATCATCAAAGACCAGAGGTAGATAAAACCACAAAGATGGGGAAAAAGCACGGCAGAAAAGCTGGAAATTCAAAAAATAAGAATGCATCTTCCCCTGCAAAGGAGTGCAGCTCATTGCCAGCAACGGATCAAAGCTGGACGGAAAATGACTTTGACGAGATGAGAGAAGAAGGCTTCAGTCCATCAAACTTCTCAGAGCTAAAGGAGGAAATATGTACCCAGCGCAAAGAAACTAAAAGTCTTTAAAAAAGAGTGGAAGAATTAATGGCTAGAGTAATTAATGCAGAGAAAGTCATAAACGAAATGACAGAGATGAAAACCATGACACGAGAAATACGTGACAAATGCACAAGCTTCAGTAACCGACTCGATCAACTGTAAGAAAGAGTATCAGCGATTGAGGATCAAATGAAGGAAATGAAGCGAGAAGAGAAACCACAAGAAAAAAGAAGAAAAAGAAATGAACAAGCCTGCAAGAAGTATGGGATTATGTAAAAAGACCAAATCTACGTCTGATTGGAGTGCCTGAAAGTGAGGGGGAAAATGGAACCAAGTTGGAAAACACTCTTCAGGATGTCATCCAGGAGAACTTTCCCAACCAGTAGGGCAGGCCAACATTCAAATTCAGGAAATACAGAGAACGCCACAAAGATACTCCTCGAGAAGAGCAACTCCAAGACACATAATTGCCAGATTCACCAAAGTTGAAATGAAGGAAAAAATCTTAAGGGCAGCCAGAGAGAAAGGTCGGGTTACCTACAAAGGGAAGCCCATCAGGCTAATAGCAGATCTCTCGGCAGAAACTCTCCAAGCCAGAAGAGAGTGGGAGCCAATATTCAACATTCTTAAAGAAAAGAATTTTCAACCCAGAATTTCATATCCAGCCAAACTAAGTTTCATAAGCCAAGGAGAAATAAAATCCTTTACAGATAACTAAATGCTTAGAGATTTTGTCACCACCAGGCCTGCCTTACAAGAGACCCTGAAGGAAGTACTAAACATGGATAGGAACAACCGGTACCAGCCATTGCAAAAACATGCCAAAATGTAAAGACCATCGAGGCTACAAAGAAACTGCATCAACTAACGAGCAAAATAACCAGTTAATATCATAATGGCAGGATCAAGTTCACACATAACAATATTAACCTAAAATGTAAATAGACTAAAAGCTCCAATTAAAAGACACAGACTGGCAAACTGGATAAAGGGTCAAGACCCATCAGTCTACTGTATTCAGGAGACCCATCTCACATGCAGAGACACACATAGGCTCAAAATAAAGGGATGGAGGAAGATCTACCATGCAAATGGAGGACAAAAAAAGCAGGGGTTGCAATCCTAGTCTTTGATAAAACAGACTTTAAGCCATCAAAGATTAAAAGAGACAAAGAAGGCCATTACATAATGTTAAGGGATCAATTCAACAGGAAGATCTAACTATCCTAAATACATATGCACCCAATACAGGAGCACCCAGATTCATAAAACAAGTCCTTAGAAACTTACAAAGAGACTTAGACTTCCAAACAATAATAATGGGAGACTTCAACACTCCACTGTCAACATTAGACAGATCAACGAGACAGAAAGCTAACAAG
This sequence comes from Chlorocebus sabaeus, assembly GCF_047675955.1. Lineage (NCBI taxonomy): Eukaryota > Metazoa > Chordata > Mammalia > Primates > Cercopithecidae > Chlorocebus > Chlorocebus sabaeus. The sequence continues at coordinate 37,818,152 of NC_132912.1, forward strand.
GATATCCAGGAATTGAACTCATCTCTGCAGCAAGCAGACCTAATAGACATCTATAGAACTCTCCACCTCAAATCAACAGATTATACATTCTTCTCAGCACCACATCGCACTCATTCCAAAATTGACCACATAATTTGAAGTAAAGCACTCCTCAGCAAATGTACAAGAACAGAAATTATAACAAACTGTCTCTCAGACCACAGTGCAATCAAACTAGACCTCAGGACTAAGAAACTCAATCAAAAACGCTCAACTACATGGAAACTGAACAACCTGCTCCTGAATGACTACTGTGTACATAATGAAATAAAGGCAGAAATAAAGATGTTCTTTGAAACCAATGAGAACAAAGATACAACATACCAGAATCTCTGGGACACATTTAAAGCAGTGTGTAGAGGGAAATTTATAGCACTAAAGGCCCACAAGAGAAAGCAGGAAAGATCTAAAATTGACACTCTAACATCACAATTAAAAGAACTAGAGAAGCAAGAGCAAACACATTCGAAAGCTAGCAGAAGGCAAGAAATAACTAAGATCAGAGCAGAACTGAAGGAGATAGAGACACAAAAAACCCTTCAAAAAATCAATGAATCCAGGAGTTGGTTTCTTGAAAAGAACAACAAAATTGGCAGACCGCTAGCAAGACTAATAAAGAAGAAAAGAGAGAAGAATCAAATAGATGCAATAAAAAATGATAAAGGGGATATCACCACCGACCCCACAGAAATACAAACTACCATCAGAGAATACTATAAACATCTCTACTCAAATAAACTAGAAAATCTAGAAGAAATGTATAATTTCCTGGACACTTACACTCTTCCAAGACTAAACCAGGAAGAAGTTGAAATCCTGAATAGACCAATAGCAGGCTCTGAAATTGAGGCAATAATTAATAGCCTACCAACAAAAAAATGTCCAGGACCAGATGGATTCACAGCTGAATTCTACCAGAGGTACAAGGAGGAATTGGTACCATTCCTTCTGAAACTATTCCAATCAATAGAAAAAGAGGGAATCCTCCCTAACTCATTTTATGAGGCCAACATTATCCTGATACCAAAGCCTGGCAGAGACACAACAAAAAAAGAGAATTTTAGACCAATATCTCTGATGAACATCGGTGCAAAAATCCTCAATAAAATACTGGCAAACCGGATTCAGCAGCACATCAAAAAGCTTACCCACCATGATCAAGTGGGCTTCATCCCTGGGATGCAAGGCTGGTTCAACATTCGCAAATCAATAAACGTAATTCAGCATATAAACAGAACCAAAGACAAGAATCACATGATTATCTCAATAGATGCAGAAAAGGCTTTTGACAAAATTCAACAGCCCTTCATGCTAAAAACACTCAATAAATTCGGTATTGATGGAACGTACCTCAAAATAATAAGAGCTATTTATGACATGCCCACAGCCAATATCATACTGAATGGGTAAAAACTGGAAAAATTCCCTTTGAAAACTGGCGCTAGACAGGGATGTCCTCTCTCACCACTCCTATTCAACATAGTGTTGGAAGTTCTGGCTAAGGCAATCAGGCAAGAGAAAGAAATAAAGAGTATTCAGTTAGGAAATGAAGAAGTCAAATTGTCCCTCTTTGCAGAGGGACAAAATGGCATGATTGTATATTTAGAAAACCCCATTGTCTCAGCCCCAAATCTCCTTACACTGATAAGCAACTTCAGCAAAGTCTCAGGATACAAAATTAATGTGCAAAAATCACAAGCATTCTTATACACCAGTAACAGACAAACAGAGAGCCAAATCAGGAATGAACTTCCATTCACAATTGCTTCAAAGAGAATAAAATACCTAGGAATCCAACTTACAAGGGATGTAAAGGACCTCTTCAAGGAGAACTACAAACCACTGCTCAGTGAAATCAAAGAGGACACAAACAAATGGAAGAACATATCATGCTCATGGATAGGAAGAATCAATATCGTGAAAATGGTCATACTGCCCAAGGTTATTTATAGATTCAATGCCATCCCCATCAAGCTACCAATGAGTTTCTTCACAGAATTGGAAAAAAACTGCTTTAAAGTTCATATGGAACCGAAAAAGGGCCCGCATTGCCAAGACAATCCGAAGTCAAAAGAACAAAGCTGGAGGCATCACGCTACCTTACTTCAAACTATACTACAAGGCTACGGTAATCAAAACAGCATGGTACTGGTACCAAAACAGAGATATAGACCAATGGAACAGAACAGAGTCCTCAGAAATAATATCACACATCTACAGCCATCTGATCTTTGACAAACCTGAGAGAAACAAGAAATGGGGAAAGGATTCCCTATTTAATAAATGGTGCTGGGAAAATTGGCTAGCCATAAGTAGAAAGCTGAAATTGGATCCTTTCCTTACTCCTTATACGAAAATTAATTCAAGATGGATTAGAGACTTAAATGTTAGGCCTAATAGCATAAGAACCCTAGAAGAAAACCTAGGTAGTACCATTCAGGACATAGGCGTGGGCAAAGACTTCATGTCTAAAACACCAAAGGCAATGGCAGCAAAAGCCAAAATTGACAAATGGGATCTCATTAAACTAAAGAGCTTCTGCACAGCAAAAGAAACTACCATCAGAGTGAACAGGCAACCTACAGAATGGGAGAAAATTTTTGCAATCTACTCATCTGACAAAGGGCTAATATCCAGAACCTACAAAGAACTCAAATAAATTTGCAAGAAAAAAACAAACAACCCCATCAAAAAGTGGCCAAAGGATATGAACAGACACTTCTCAAAAGAAGACATTCATACAGCCAACAGACACATGAAAAAATGCTCATCATCACTGGCCATCAGAGAAATGCAAATCAAAACCACAATGAGATACCATCTCACACCAATTAGAAAGATGATCATTAAAAAGTCAGGAAACAACAGGTGCTGGAGAGGATGTGGAGAAATAGGAACACTTTTACACTGTTGGTGGGATTGTAAATTAGTTCAGCCATTATGGAAAATAGTGTGGCGATTCCTCAGCAAGAATAGAAAACCAAACACCGTATGTTCTCACTCATAGTTGGGAACTGAACAATGAGATCACTTGGACTCGGGAAGGGGAACATCACACACTGGGGCCTATCATTGGGGTTGGGGGAGGGATTGCATTGGGAGTTATACCTGATGTAAATGACGAGTTGATGGGTGCTGATGAGTTGATGGGTGCAGTACACCAACATAGCACATGTATACATATGTAACAAACCTGCACGTTATGCACATGCACTCTAGAACTTAACGTATAATAATAATAAAAAAATAGAAAAATTGGGGTCATTATGAATTTAAAGAATAAAAGATTTATCAGATTATTTGAAGAGAAATCTCATTGTATGCCACAGAGTGACTCCAAAATGCTGAATCAACAGAAAAATTAACTTCTGTGAGATGAGGGGTATTCAGATTTTCACTGTATACCTCAATTGTCTTTCAAATGTCCCTTCAACATTCAACAAAAAAGTGTTTCCTACATGCAGAATCAAAAGAAAGGTTTAACTCTATGACATGAAAAAACACATTGCAAAGCATTTTCACAGGTAGCTTCTTTGTAGTTCTTACAAGGGGATATTCAGTTTTTCACTATAAACTTCAATGGGCTCCCAAATGTCCCTTTGCCGATTTTACAAAAAGTGCTTCCAACCTGTTGAATCAAAAGAAAGCATAACTCTGTGAGATGAATCCAAATGTCACAAAGCCATTTCACAGATAGCCTTTTTCTAGTTTTTATCTGAAGATATTCAGTTTTTTCACTAGGCCTCAATGGGATCCGAAATGTCCTTTTGTAAATTCTACAAAAAGAATGTTACCAATCTTCTGAATCAAAATGAAGGTTTAACTCCGTAAGGTGAATCCACACATGACAAAGCAGTTGTGCATATAGCTTCTTTCTAGTTTTAACAGGGTATATTCAGTTTTTCCGTAAAGGCTGCCATGAGCTCAAAAGTTTGTCCTCAAGGTTCTACAAAAAAATTGTTGCAAACACTCTGAATCAAAAGAAAGGATTAAGTTCTGTGAGGTGAATACATGCATCACAAGGCAGTTTCACAAATAGCTTCCTTCTAGTTTTTATTTGGAGATATTTGAGTTTTGAATATATGCTTCAATGGCTTTCCAAATGTCTCTTCAAAGATTCTACAAAAAGAGTGATTCTAAACTGCTGAATCAGAAGAAATATTTAACTGTGTAAGATGAATTCACACATCACAAAGTGGTTTCACAGGTAGCTTGTTTCTAGTTTTTATTTGAGGATATTCTGGTATTCATCATAAGTCTCCATGAGCTACCAAATATTACTTTGCAGATTCTTAAAAATGAGTGGTTTCAACCTGCTGATGCAAAAGAAAGGTTTAACTCTGTGAGATGAATCTATACATGACAACGCAGTTTCACAGATAGCTTCTTTCTAGTTTTTATGTGTGGATACACTTTTTTTTTTACTATAAACCTCAATGGGCTCCCAAATGTGTCTTCACATATTCTACAAAAACATTGTTTACAACCAGCTGATTCAAAAGTAAGGTTTAACTCTGATACAAATCCACAAAGCAGTTTGCCAGAGAGTTTTTTCTCTAGTTTTTTTTTTTTTTTTTTTTTTTTTTTTTTTTTTTTTTTTTTTTTTTTTTTTATGTGGGGATATTCGGTTATTCACTACATGCCTCACTGGGCTCCCAAGTGTACCTTTGGAGATTCTATGAAAACAGGGTTTCCAACCTGCAGAATGAAAAGAAAGGTTTAACTCTCTGAGTTGAATCAAAATATCAAAAGGAGTTTCACAGACAGCCTCTTCTGGTTTTCATCATGGAATCATCTGTTTTTCGCTATAGCCCTCAATGGGCTCCCAAATATCTCTTTGCAGATTCTACAAAAAGAGTTTTCCCAACCTGCTGAATCAAAACAAAGATTTAACTCTGTGACCTGAATCCACACATGACAAAGCAGTTTCACAGATAGCTTCTTTCCAGTTTATATCAGGGTATATTCTGTTTTTCACCAAAGGCCAAAATGGACTCCTAAGTGTTCCTTCACAGATTCTACCAAAAAAAGTGTTTCCAGTTTGATGATTCAAAAGAAAGGTTAAACTCTGTAGTTGAATACACACATCACAAAACAGTTTCATACATAGCTTCTTTCTAGATTTTTTTCTAGGGATATTGGTTTTTTCACGATAGGCCTCAAAGAGCTCTTAAATGTTCTTTCACGGATTCTGCAAAAAGAGTGTTTCCAAATTGTTGAATCAAAAGAAAGGTTTAACTCTGTGAGATGAATTCACACATCATGATGCAGTTTTATATATAGCTTCTTTTCAGTTTTTGTTTGTGAGTATTCTGTTTTTCATTTTAGGCCTCAATGGGTTCCCAAATGTCACTTCACAGATTTTAGCAAAAAAGTGTTTCAACCTGGTTAAACAAAAGAGTGGTTTAATTCTGTGAGATGAGTCCACAAATCACAAAAACAGTTTCACAGATAACTTCTTTTTTTTGTTGTTGTTGTTGTTTTTGTTTTTGTTTTCAGGGGATATTTCACTTTTCACTATAGGACTCCTCAATGGGTTCCTTAATGTGCCTTTGCAGACTCTACAAAAAGAGTGTTCCCAACCTGTTTAATCAAAGGTAGATTTAACTCTGTGAAGTGAATTTACACATGACAAAGCACTTTTACAAATAGCTTGTTTCCTCTTTTTATTTAGGGGAATTAGGTTTTTCTCTACAGGCCTCAATGGGCTCCCAAATGTCTCTTCGCAGACCCTATAAACAGAGTGTTTCCAACTTGCTGAATTGAAAGAAAGGTTTAACTCTGCAAGATGAATGCACAAACCACAAATCAGTAACACAGATACCTTCTTAGTTTTTAAATAGAACATTTGATTTTTCACTATAGCACTCAATGGGCTCCAAAATGTTCCATTGCAGATACTACAAAAAGAGTGTTTGCGACCTGTTGAATAAAAAGAAAGATTTAACTCTGTGAGATTAATCCACACATCATAAAATAGCTTCACCGATAGCTTCTTTATAATTTTTATCTGGAATATTGTATTTCTCACTATAAGTTTCTGAGGGATCCTAAATGTCCCTTTGCATATACTACAAAAAGAGTATTTTCAATATGCTGAATCAAAAAAAATTTAACTAAGTGAGATGCATCCACACCTCACAAAGCCGTTTGACAGATAGCTTCTTTCTTTTTTTTATCTGAAAATATTTGGTTTTCACTATAGGCATCAATGGGATACGAAATGACCCTTCACAGATTCTACAAAAAGAGGGTGTCCAAACTACTGAATGAAGAAAAAGGTTTAACTCTGTGAGATGAATACACACACCACAGAGCAGTTTCACAGATAGCTATTTTCTAGTTTTTATCATGAGATATTCACTGTGTTAGCCAGGATGGTCTCGATCTCCTGACCTCATGATCCACCTGCCTCTGCCTCCCAAAGTGTTGGGACTACAAGTGGGAGCCACCACGCCTGGCCCTGAGGAAATCTTATTAGTAAGAATTAAAAGTATGAACTGAAATCAAACAGTTCTGACTTAAGACCTTTGGTCTATCTCCACTTAAGCCCAATTTGCTCATCTGTGAATTGGGATAATTATATGAACTTCAAAGGGCTACTGTGATTATCCCTATTGTGATTACTGAGCAAGTGGATACTTTGCACAGTGCCTGGTGTATACTCCGCATATATTAAATAGTAGAAGTCAAAAACCTACTAGTATCTTCTTTCCTTATCCTGCCAAACACCAATCCCACCAGTCACTGGGGCTCTCCATCCACCAGTGTGTCTCCTATGGAATTAATCTGTCCCCCTTTGCTAAATCACTCTTACCGGATTCAAACAAACTGTAGAATCTCTCTTGTCGAAAGGAAAGGTATTTGTTGTTTTTTTTTTTTTTTACTATAGGCCTTAATTGGCGCACAAAAGTCCCTTCACAGATCCTACAAAAAGAGTGTTTCCAACATACCAAATCAAAAGAAAGATTTAACTCTGTGAATGAATCCAAAGATCATAAAGCAGTTTCTCAGATAGCTTCTTCCTACTTTTTGACTAGGAATATTTGATTTTTCAATATCGGTCTGATTGGTCTACCAAATTTCCCTTTGAAAACTCTACAAAAAGAGTGTTTCTAAACTGCTGAATCAAAACAGAGGTTCAACTCTGTGAGGTGAATCCACACATCACAAAACAGTTTCACGGGTAGCTTCTTTCTACTTTTATTTGGGGATTTTCCATTTTTCACTGTAGGGCTCAATGGGCTCCCAAATATCCTTTCACAGATACTAACAAAAGAGGATTTCCAACCTGCTGAATCAAAAGGAAGTTTAACTCTGTGAGATTGTGAGATGACTCCACACATCACAAAGCAGTTTCACAGATAGCTTCTTTCTAGATTTTATCTGCAGATATTCAATTCTTCACTATAGGTCTCAATGGGTTCTGAAATTTCCCTTCTCAGATTCTACAAAAAGAGTGTTTCCATCCTGCTGAATCAATAGTAAGGTTTAACACTGTGATGTGAATCCACACATCACAATGCAGTTTCCCAAACAGCGTCTTTCTAATTTATATTTGGGGATATTCGGTTTTTCAGTATAGGCTTCAATGGACTTCCAAACATCCCTTTGAAGATTCTACAGAGTGTTTCCAAAGCGGTTAATGGAAAGAAAGCTTTAACTCTGTGAGATGAATCTGCATCTCAAAGAGCAACTTGATAGTTAGCTTCTTTCCAGTTCATATTTAACGATATTTGGTTTTGGAATATAGGTCTCAATGAGCTCCCAAATGTTTCTTCACAGATTCTACAAAATGAGTACTTATAACCTGCTGATTCAAAAGAAAAATTTAACTCTGTGAGATGAATCTACACATGACAAAGTAGTTTCCCAGATAGCTTCTTTCTAGTTTTTGTGTGGAGATACTTGGTTTTTCACTATCGGCCTCATTTGGCTCCCAAATGTGTCTTCGCATTTTCTACAAAAAGAATGTTTCAAACTAGCTGAATCAAAAGAAAGGTTTAATCCTGTGACATGATTCCATATATCAAAAGCAGTTTCACAGGTAGCTTCTTTCTAGTTTTAACCTGTGCATACCCAGTTTTTCTCTACAGGTCTTAATGGGCTGCCAAATATTTCTTCACAGCTTCTAAAAAATGACTGTTTCCTATCAGCTGAATCAAAAGAAAGGTTGAGGTGAATTAACACATCATTATAGTTCTCAATGGGCTCCCAAATGTTGCTTCACGTATTCTACAAAAAGAGTGTTTAAAACCTGTTGAGTCAAAAGAAATGTTGAACTTTTAGAGATGAATCCACACATCACAAAGCAGTTTTACAGATAGCTTCTTTCTAGTTTTTATTGCAGGATATTCCGCTTTTCAATATAGGCCTCAATAGGCTCCCAAATGTCCCTTCACAGATTCTGTGAAACGAGGGCATCCAGCCTGCTAAATTAAAATACATGTTTACCACTGTGAGTTGTATCCACACATCATAAAGCGGCTTCACAGATAGCTTCTTTCCCAGTTTTTAACAGGAAATATTAGGTTTTTCACTATAGGCCACAAAGGACTCTCAAATGTCCATTTGCAGATTCAACAAAAAGATTGTTTCCAACTTGTTGAATCAAAATAAAGTTTTAACTCTGTGAAATGAATTCATACGTAACAAAGAATTTTATAGATAGCTTTTATCTAGTTTTTATCAAGCGATATTTGCTTTTATACTATAGGTTTCAATGGTCTCCCAAATGTCCCTTTGCAGATTCTACAAAAAGAGTGTTTCTAACCTGCTGAAAAAAAAAAGAACGATTTAACTATGTGAGTTAAATCCATTCATCACATGGTAGTTTCACAGATAGCTTCTTTCTAGTTTATATTTGAGGATATTCTGTTTTTCAATATAGGCTTCAATGGGCTTCAAAATGTCTCTTTGAAGATTCTACAAAAGAAGGGCTTCCAAAGTGCTTAATGAAAAAAGGTTTAACTCTGTGAGATTAAAACACACATCACAAATCAGGTTCACAGATAGCTTCTTTCTAGTTTTCATTTGAAGATATTCGGTTATGGACTATAGGTCTCAATGGGCTCCCAAATGTTTCTTGGAATATTGTAAAAAATTGGTGTTTCCCACAGGCTGATTCAAAAGAGAAACTTAACTCTATAAGATGAATCCACACATCACAAAACAGTTTCACAGATAACCTCTTTCTAGTTTCTATTTGGAGATATTCAGTTTTTCGTTATAGACCTTAATGGGCCCCCAAATGTCCTGATGCAGATTGTACAAAAAGAGTGTTTACAAAATGCTGAATCAAATTAAAGCATTAAGTATGTGAGATGAATCACAGGGGAGTTTCAAGATAGTTTCTTTCTGTTTTTGTCTGGAGATATTTGGTTTTCACCTTAGGCCTCCATGGGCTCTCAAATGTCCCTTCACAGACTTTACAAAAACACTATTTCCAACCTGCTGAATCAAAAGAAAGATTAAATGCTTTGAGATGTATCTACATATCACAAAGCAGTTTCAGAGATAACTTCTTTCTAGTTTTTATCAGGGATATTCTTGTTTTCACTATAGGTTTCAATGGGCTCCCAAATGTTCCCTCACAGATTCTACAAAAAGAATGTTTCCAACCTGATGAACCAAAATGTAGGTTTAAATCTGTGAGTTGAATCCTCACATCACAAAGCAGTTTCACAGACAGCTTCTTTCAAGTTTTTATCAGGACATGCACGGTTTTCACTATAGGCCTCAATGGGCTCACAAGTGACCTTTCAGAGATGGTATAAAAAGAGTGTTTCCAAAATGCTGAATCAAAAGAAAGGGTAAAATCTGTGATATGCATCCAAACATCACAAAGCAGTTTAAGGTTTAAGTAGTAAAGATTTAAGTCTGTGAGATGAATCCACACATCAGAAAGCAGTTTCACAGCTAGCTTCTTTCCAGTTGTTTTTTTCTATTTGTCAATTATAATTTTTTAAAAACATATACTTTAAGTTCTAGGGTACATGTGCACAACGTACAGCTTGTATATGTACAGTATGTGTACAGTATGTACATATACATACATGTGCCATGTTGGTGTGCTACACCCATTAACTCGTCATTTACATTAGGTATATCTCCTAATGCAATCCCTCTCCACTCCCCCCTCCCCACAATTGGCCCCAGTGTGTGATATTCCCCTTCCTGTGGTCAAGTGATCTCATTGTTCACTTCCCACCTATGAGTGAGAGTATGCAGTGTTTGGTTTTCTGTTCCTGTGATAGTTTGCTGACAATGATGGTTTTCAGCTGCATCCATGTCCCTAAAAAAGACACGAAGTCATCCTTATTTATGGCTGCATATATTCCATGGTGTATATTTGCCACATTTTCTTAATCCAGTCTGTCACTGATAGACATTTGGATTTATTCCAAGTCTTAGCTATTGTGAATTGTGCTGCAATAAACATACGTGTGTATGTGTCTTTAGAGCAGAATGATTTATAATTCTTTGGGTATATACCCAGTAATGGGATGGTTGGGTCAAATGGTATTTCTAGTTCTAGATCCTTGAAGAATCTCCACACTGTTTTCCACAATGGTTGAACTAGTTTTCAGTCCCACTAACTGTATAAAATTGTTCCTATTTCTCCACATCCTCTCCAGCACCAGTTGCTTCCTGATTTTTTAATGATTGCCATTCTAACTGGTGTGACATGGTATCTCATTGTGATTTTGATTTGCATTTATCTGATGGTGAGTAATGATGACCATTTTTTTCATGTGTCTGTTGGCTGTATAAATGTCTTCTTTTGAGAAGTGTCTGTTCATATCCTTTACCCAATTTTTGATGGAATTGTTTGTTTTTTTCTTGTAGATTTGTTTCAGTTCTTTGTAGGTTCTGGATATTAGCCCTTTGTCAGATGAGTAGATTGCAAAAATTTTCTCCCATTCTGCAGGTTGCCTGTTCACTCTGAAGTTTCTTTTGCTGTGCAGAAGCTCTTTAGTTTAATTAGATCCCATTTGTCAATTTTGGCTTTTGTTGCCATTGCTTTTGGTGTTGTAGACATGAAATCCTTGCCGATGCCTGTGTCCTGAATGGTATTCCCTAGGTTTTCTTCTAGGGTTTCTATGGTTTTAGGTCTAACATTTCAGTCTCCAATCCATCTTGAATTAATTTTTGTATAAGGTGTAAGGAAGGGATCCAGTTTCAGCTATCACACATATGGCTAGCCAGTTTTCCCAGCACCACTTATTAAATAGGAAATCCTTTCCCCATTTCTTGTTTTTGTCAGGTTTGTCAAAGATCAGATGGTTGTAAATGTGTGGTGTTATTTCTGAGGCCTCTGTTTTGTTCCATTGGTCTATATATCTGTTTTGGTACCAGTTCCTTGCTGTTTTAGTTACTGAAACCTTGCCACCTGCTGAATCAAAAGAAAGATTTATCTGATTTATCTCTATCACCTGAATCCACACATCAAAAAGCAATTTTATATATTGCTTCTTTCTAGTTTTTGTCATGAAATATTCACTTTTCCCTAGAGGTTTCAGTGTGTTACACAGTACCCCTTCACAGATTCTACAAAAAGAGTGTTTCCAACATTCTGAATCAAAAGAAAGGTTTAACTCTGTGTGCTACATCTACTCATCACAAAGCACTTTCAGAGAAAATTTCTCTCTAGTTTTTATCCCATGATATTCTATTTTAACTGTACGCCTCAGTTGTCTCAGAAATGTCCCTTCCCTGATTCTTCAAAGAGTGATTCCAACATGCTGAATCAAAAGAAAAGTGTACCTCTGTGTTCTTAATCCACATGTCCAAAAGGAGTTTCACAGATAGCTCCTTTGTAGTTTTTAGTGCTTGATATTCGGTTTTCACTATAAGCCTCAGTTACTTCAGAATTGTCCGTTCTTAGATTCTACAAAAAGAGTGCTTCCAATGTACAGAATCAAAAGAAAATTTTAGCTCTGTGAGCTGAATCCCAACATCTCAAAGCAGTTTCACAGATAGCTTCTTTCAATTTTTTATCGCGGCATGTTTTGTTTTCACTATAGGCCTCTTTGGACTCAGAAATGTTCATTGTTAGATTCTACGAAAAGAGAGTTTCCAACCTGCTGAGCCAAAAGAAAGGTTTCATTCTATTAGCTGAATCCACATATCACAAAGCAATTTCACAGATAGTTTCTCCCTAGTTTTTATCACAGGATATTCAGTTTTTACTATTGGCTTCAGTGGTTTCAGAAATATCCCTCCACAGATTCTACAAAAAGAGTGCTTCCAACCTACTCAATCAAACGAAAGGTTTAGCTCCGTAAGCTGAATCTACTCATCACAAAGCAGTTTCACAGATCACTCCCTTTCAGTTTTTATATGAAGATATTTTGTTTTTCACCATAGGCCTCAATAGACTCCCCTATATCTCTTAGCAGATGATACAAAAAAAAAAAAAAAAAAGGGTTTACAACCTGCTAAATCAAAAAAAAGGTTAATCTCAGTGAGATGAATCCATAATTCAGAAAACTATTTTACAGACAGTTTCTTTCTAGTTTTTAAGTAAGGATATATGTATTTTTTACACTAGGCCTCAATGGGTTCCTAAATGTCTTTTCACAGACTCTTCAAAACGAGGGTTTCCAACCTGCTGAATCAACAGAAAGGCTTCACTCTGTAAGATAAATAAACACATAAAAAGCCATTTCAGATTTTTTTTTCTAGTTTTTAACTGGGGTGATTTTTTTTTTTTTTTTTTTTTTACCGTAGGTGTCAATGGTCTCCCAAATGTCCCTAGCCGATCCTACAAAAAGAGAGTTTACAACCGACTGAATAAATAGAAAGATTTAACCCTGTGAGATGAATTCACATATGAGAAAGCCATTTAACAGATATCTACTTTCTAGTTTTTATCTTGGGATATTTGGTTTTTCACCATAGGCCTTAATGGGCTCCAAAATGTTCCTTTGTATATTCTGCAAAATAGAGATCCCAGTCTACTCACTCCAAAGAAAGGTTTACCTCTGAAAGATGAATACGCACATCACAAAGACATTTCACAGATAGCTTCTTTCTAGTTTTTATCAGAAGATTTTCACTTTTTCACCACAGGCCACAGTGGGCTCCCAAATATCTCTTTGCAGATTCTACAAAAAGAGTGTTTTCAACCTGCTGAATCAAAAGAAAAATTAAACTCTGTGAGACGAAACCAAACGTCAAAAGGCCATATCGCAGATAGCTTCTTTTTGGTTTTTAATCTAAGGATACTTTGTTTTTCATCATAGGCCTCAATGAAATGTTCCTACACAGATTCTACAAAAAGAATTTTTCCAATCTGCTGAATCAAAATAAAGGCTTAACTTTGTGAGATGAATCAACACATCACAAAGCCGTTTCACAGAGAGCTTTTTTTGACTTTTTTTAATCTAGGGATATTCTGTTTTTTTGCCAAAGGCCACAATGTGCTCCCAAATGTCCCTTTGCAGATTCTGCCAAAAGAGTGTTTCCAACTTGCTGAGTCAAAAGAAAGTTTTAACTGTGTGAGAGAAATCCACGTATCGCATAGCCATTTCACAGATAGCTTTTTTCTAGTTTTTACCTGAAAATATTCTTTTTTTTCACTATAGGCCTTAAAGGGCTCGAAAATTTCCCATTGTAGATTCTACAAAAAGAATGTTTCCGACCTAGTTTAATTCAAAAAAAAGAGTTAACATTGTGAGATGATTCTACACATTCCAACCGGGTTTCACAGATAGCATCTTTCTAGTTTTCAGTTTGGGATATTGAGTTTTTCACCACAGGCCTTAATGGGCTCCCAAATGCATCTTCACATATTCTACAAAAAAAGTGTTTCCAACCTGGTGAATCAAAGGAAACTTCAAATTCCATGAGATGAATCGACACATACCAAAGCCATATCACAGATAGCTTCTTTCCAGTTTTTAACCTTGGATATTCAGTTTTTAGTATGGGCTTCAAAAAGCTTCCAAATGTCCCTTTATGCATTCTACAAAAAAAAAAAAAAAAAGAAAAAAAAATGTTTCCAACTAGCTGAATCAACTGAAAGGTTTAACTGCGTGAGATGAATCCACACATCAAGAAGCAGTTTCACAGATAGCATCTTTCTCATTTTTACTGGGGATATTCAATGTTTTACTGCTGGCCTCAATGGGCTCCCAAACGTCCATTCACAGATCCTAAAAGAAAAAATGTTTCCAACCTGCTCACTGAAAAGAAAGGTTTATCTCTGTGAGATGAATCCACACATTACAAAGCAGTTTCACAGATAGCTTCTTTCTAATATTTATCAGAGGATATGCAGTTTCTCACCATAGGCCTCAGTGGGATCCTGAATGCCCTTTCACAAGTTCTACAAAAAGAGTGTTTCCAACCTGCTGAATCAAAAGAAACGTTTCACTGTGAGATGAATCCACACATCACAAAGGAGTTTCACAGATACGTATTTTGTATTTTTACCTGTGGATATTTGGTTGTTCACCAAAGGCATAAATGGACTCCTGAATATTTTTTGCAGATTCTTCAAAAAGAGTTTTTCCAACCTACCTAATCTAAAGAAAGGTTTAACACTGTGAGATGAATCCACACATCATGAAGAACTTTCACAGATAACTTCTCTCTAGTTTTTATCTGGGGATATTCAGATTTTCACACTAAGCCTTAATGGGATCCAAAACGGCCGTTCGCAGATTCTACCGAAAGAGAGTTCCCAACCAGCTCCATCAACAGAAAGGTTTAACAATGTGAGATGAATTGACACATCACCAAGCACTTTCACAGATAGCTTCTTTCTAGTTTTTATCTGAGAATATTTTGTTCATCACCATATGCCCCTTTAGACTCCAAAATATACCTTTGCAGTTTCAACAAAAAGAACGTTTCCAATCTGCTGAATCAAAAGAAATGTTTAATACTGTGAGACAAATCTACATATGACAAAGTAGTTTTACAGATAACATTTTTCTAGTTTTTATCTGAAGATTTTTGTTTTATCACCATAGGCCTCCCTAGGTTCCTGAATGTCCCTTCACACATTCTACAAAAACAATTTTCCTACCTGCGAAATCAAAAGAAATGTTTAAATCTGTGAAATTAATTCACACATCACAAAGCAGTTTCACAGATAATTTCTTTCTAGTTTTTATCTGGGGATAATTTCCTTCTAATTTTTATCTGGGGATATTTGGTTTTTCACCATTGAACTCAATGGGCTACAGAATATCCCTTTGCAGATTCTACAAAAACAGGGTTTTTAATCTGCAGAACCAAAAGAAAGGTTGAACTCTTTGAGATGAATCCACACATCACAAAGCAGTTTTACAGATACCTTCTCTCTAGTTTTGTTTGGAGACATTTGGATTTTCACCATAGGGCTCAATTTGCTCCCAAACGTTCCTTCACAGATTCTACAAACAGTGTTTCCAACCTGCTGAATGAAAAGAAAGGTTTAACTCTGTCAGATGAATCTACATGTCACAAAGCAGCTTAACAGATAGATTTGTTCAGTTTTTTTCTTGGGTTGTTCAGTTTTCCACATTAGGGCTCAATAAACTCCAAAATGTCATATCACAAATTCTAAAAGAGAATGTTTCCCACCTACTGAATCAAAAGGAAGATTTATCGCTGTGATGTGAATCCACATATCACAAGGCAGTTTCACAGATACCTTCTCTCTAGTTTTTAACTTGGGATATTTGGTTTTTCATTATGGGCCTCAAAGAGCTCCAGAATGTCCCTTCTCAGGTTCTACAAAAAGATTGTTTCCATCCTTGTGAATCAAAAGAAAGGTTTACCTCTGTGAGATGAATTCACATATTATAAAGCAGTTTCACACATAACTTCTTTCTAGTTTTTTTTAATAAGAATATTCGGTATTTCACCATAGGCCTCAATGGGTTCCCAAAAGTCCTTTCGAAGATTCTACAAAAAGAGTCTTTCCAACCTGCTGAATCAAAAGAAACATTTGACTCTGTGACATAAATTCACACTTCACAAAATAGTTTCATTGATAGCTTCTTTCTGGTTTTTATCTGGGGATATTCAGTTTTCCCCATAGGTCTCAACAGGCTACCAAATGTCCCTTCATTGATCCTACAAGAAGAAGGTTTCCAACTTGTTGAATCAAAAGAAACCTTTAACTCTGTCAGATGAATTTACACATCACAAAGCAGTTTCACAGGTGGGTCTTTCTACCTTTTATCTGAGGACATTCCATTTTTCTCTATAGGTTTCAATTGGATACCAAATGACACTTCACAGATTCTACAAAAAGAATACTTCTAATCTGCTGAACCAAAATAAAGTTTTAAGTGTGTGAGATAAATCCACACATCACAAAGCGGTATCAGATAGCTTTTCTCTAGTTTTTACTTGGACGCATTCTGTTTTTAATCATAGGTCCCAATGATATTTGAATATCCCTTCGCTGAATCTACAAAAAGAGTGTTTCCAACCTGTTGAATCAAAAGACAGTTGTAACTTGGTGAGGTGAATACAAATCAAAAAACAGTTTCACAGACAGCTTCATTCTAGTTGTCATCTGGGAACATTCGTTTTTTCACCAAAGTCCTTAATCTTATCCACAATGTCCCTTCATAGCTTCTACAAAAATAGTGTTTTTAACCTGTTGGATCAAAAGACAGGTTTATATTTGTTAGATGAATTTACACATCACAAAGTAGTTTCACAGATAGCTTCTTTGTAGTTTTTATCTGAGAATATTCAGTTTTTCACCGTAGGCCTCAATGAGCTATAGAATTTCCCTTTGCAGATTCTACAAAAAGAGTGTTTCGAACCTGCTGACTCAAGAGAAAGCCTCTAATATTCAAGTCTCTAATCCATCTTTAATTAATTTTCATATAAATAGTAAGGAAAGGATCCAATTTCAGCTTTCTACTTATGGCTAGCCAATTTTCCCAGCACCATTTATTAAATACGGGATTCTTTCCCCATTTCTTGTTTTTGTCAGGTTTATCAAAGATCAGATGGGTGTAGATGTGTAATATTATTTCTGAGGGCTCTGTTCTGTTCCATTTGTCTATATCTCTGTTTTGGTACCAGTACCATGCTGTTTTGGTTACTGTAGCCTTGAAGAATAGTTTGAAGTCAGGTAGCGTGATGCCTCCACCTTTGTTCTTTTGGCTTCGGATTGTCATGGCAATGTGGGGTCTTTTTTGGTTTCATATTATCTTTAAAACAGTTTTTCCAATTCTGTGAAGAAAGTCATTGGTAGCTTAATAGGGATGGTATTGAATCTAAATAACCTTGGGCAGTATGGCCATTTTCACAATACTGATTCTTCCTATCCATGAGCATGGTGTGTTCTTCCATTTGTTTGTGTCCTCTTTTATTTCACTGAGCTTGGTTTGTAGTTCTCCTTGAAGAGGTCCTTCACATCCCTTGTAAGTTGGATTCCTAGGTATTTTATTCTCTTTGAAGCAATTGTGAATGGGAGTTCATTCATGATTTGACTCTCTGCTTGTCTGTTACTGGTGTATAAGAATGTTTGTGATTTTTGCACATTGATTTTGTATCCTGAGACTTTGCTGAAGCTACATGTCAGTTTAAGGAGATTTTGGACTGAGACAATTGGATTTTCTAAATATACAATCATGTCATCTGCAAACAGGGACAATTTGACTTCTTCTTTTCCTAACTGAATACCCTTGATTTCTTTCTCTTGCCTGATTGCCCTAGCCAGAATTTCCAACACTATGTTGAATAGGAGTGGTGAGAGAGGGCATCCCTGTCTTGTGCCAGTTTTCAAAGGGAATTTTTCCAGTTTTTACCCATTCAGTATGATATTGGCTGTGGGTTTGTCATAAATAGCTCTTATTATTTTGAGATACGTTCCATCAATACCGAATTAATTGAGAGCTTTTAGTATGAAGGACTGATGAATTTTGTCAAAGGCATTTTCTGCATCTATTGAGATAATCATATGGCTTTTGTCTTTGGTTCTGTTTATATGCTGGATTACATTTCTTGATTTGTGTATGTTGTACCAGCCTTGCATCCCAGGGATGAAGCCCACTTGATCATGATGGATAAGCTTTTTGATGTGCTGCTGAATCCAGTTTGCCACTATTTTATTGAGGATTTTTGCATTGATGTTCACCAGGGATATTGGTCTAAAATTCTCTTTTTTGTTGTGTCTCTGCCAGGCTTTGGTATCAGGATAATGTTGGCCTCATAAAATGAGTTGGGGAGGATTCCCTCTTTTTCTATTGATTGGAATAGTTTCAGAAGGAATGGTACCAACTCCTGCTTGTACCTCTGGTAGAATTTGGCTGTGAATCCAACTGGTCCCGGACTTTTTTGGTTGGTAGGCTCTTAATTATTGCCTCAATTTCAGAGCCTGCTATTAGTCTATTCGGGGATTCAGTTTCTTCCTGGTTTAGTCTTGGGAGAGTGTAAGTGTGCAGGATATTACCCATTTCTTCTAAGTTTTCTAGTTTATTTGCATAGAGGTGTTTATAGTGTTCTCTGATGGTAGTCTGCATTTCTGTGGAGTCGGTGGTGATATCCCCTTTATCATTTTTTATTGCATCTATTTGATTCTTCTCTCTTTTCTTCTTTATTAATCTTGTTAGCAGCCTATCAATTTTGTTGTTCTTTTCAAATAACCAGCTCCTGGATTCACTGATGTTTTGGGGGGTTTTTGTGTCTCTATCTCCTTCAGTTCTGCTGTGATCTTAGTTATTTCTTGCCTTCTGTTAGCTTTTGAATGTGTTTGTTCATGCTTCTCTATTCCTTTTAATTGTGATGTTAGAGTGTCAATTTTAGATCTTTCCTGCTTTCCCTTGTGGGCATTTAGTGCTATAAATTTCCCTCTACACACTGCTTTAAATGTGTCCCAGAGATTCCGGTATGTTGTATCTTTGTTCTCATTGGTTTTAAATAGCATCTTAATTCTGCCTTCATTTCCTTATGTACCCAGTAGTCATTCAGGAGCAGGTTGTTCAGTTTCCATGTAGTTGAGTGGTTTTGATTGAGTTTCTTAGTCCTGAGTTCTAGTTTGATTGTACTGTAGTCTGAGAGACAGTTTGTTATCATTTCTGTTCTTTTCCACTTGCTGAGGAGTGTTTTACTTCCAACTTCCAATGGAAGTTACCACATTACTTCCAATGTGGCCAATTTTGGAATAAGTGTGATGTGGTGCTGAGAAGAATGTATATTCTGTTGGTTTGGGGTGGAGAGTTCTGTAGATGTCTATTAGGTCTGCTTGGTGTAAAGTTGAGTTCAATTCCTGGATATCCTTGTTAACTTTCTGTCTGGTTGATCTGTCTTGGGAGTGTTAAAGTCTCCCATTATTATTGTATGGGAGTCTAAGTCTTCTTTTTTAAGTCTCTAAGGACTTGATTTATGAATCTGGGTGCTCCTGTATTGAGTGCCTACATATTTAGGATGGTTAGTTCTTCCTGATGAATTGATCCCTTTACCATTTTGTAATGACCTTCTTTATCTCTTTCGATCTTTGTTGGTTTAACGTCTGTTTTATCAGAGATTAGGATTGTAACCCCTGATTTTTGTGTTTTCCATTTGCTTGGTAGATCTTTCTCCCTCGCTTTATTTTGAGCCTGTGTGTGTCTCTGCATGCAATATGGGTCTCCTGAATACAGCAAACTGATGGGTCTTGACTCTTTATGCAATTTGCCAGTCTCTGTCTTTTAATTGGACCATTTAGTCCATTTACATTTAAGGTTAATATCATTATGTGTGAACTTGATCCTGTCATTATGATATTAACTGGTTATTTTGCTCGTTAGTTGATGCAGTTTCTTCCTAGCATTTATGGACTTTACAATTTGGCTTGTTTTTGTAATGGCTGGTCCCGGTTTTTCCTTTCCATGTTTAGTGTTTCCTTCAGGATCTCCTATGGCAGGCCTGGTGGTGACAAAATCTCTAAGCATTTACCTGTCTGTGAGAATTTTGTTTCTCCTTCACTTATGAAACTTAGTTTGGTTCGATATGAAATTCTGGGTTGAAAACTCTTTTCTCTAAAAATTTTGAATATTGGCCCTCATTGTCTTCTGGCTTTGAGAGTTTCTGCTGAGATATCCGCTGTTAGTCTGATATATTTCCCTTTGTGGGTAACCAGACTTTTCTCTCTGGCTGCCGTTAACATTTTTTCCTTCATTTCAACTTTGATGAATCTGACAATTATGTGTCTTGGAGTTGCTCTTCTTGCGGAGTATCTTTGTGCCATTCTCTGTATTTCCTTAATTTGAATGTTGATCTGCCATACTAGGTTGGGAAAGTTCTCCTTGATGATATCCTGCAGAGTGTTTTCCAACTTGGTTCCATTTTCCCCGTCACTTTCAGGCACACCAATCAGATGTAGATTTGGTCTTTTCACATAATCACATATTTCTTGGAGGCTTTATTCATTTCTTATTACTCTTTTTTTCTCTAAACTTCTCTTCTCACTTCATTTCATTCATTTGAAGTTCAATCACTGACACTCTTTCTTCCAGTTGATTGAGTCAGTTACTGAAGCTTGTGCATTTGTCACATAGTTCTCCTGTCATGGTTTTCATCTCTATCAGTTCTTTTAAGGTCGTCTCTGCATAGATTATTCCAGTTATCTATTCATCCATTCTTTTTTCAAGGTTTTTAGTTTCTTTGCACTGGTTACATAATTCGTCCTTCAGCTCTGAGAAGTTTGATGGACTGAAGCCTTCTTCTCTCAATTCGTCAAAGTCATTCTCTATCCAGCTTTGTTCCATTGCTGGCAATGAGCTGTGTTCCTTTGGAGGGGGAGATGCACTCTGATTTTTTGAATTTCCAGCTTTTCTGCACTGCTTTTTCCCCATCTTTGTGGTTTTATCTGCCTTTGGTCTTTGATGATGGTGACGTACTGATGGGGTTTTGGTGTAAGTGTCCTTCCTATTTGTTAGTTTTCCTTATAACAGTCAGGACCCTCAGCTGTAGGTCTGTTGGAGATTGCTTGAGGTCCACTCCAGACCCTGTTTTCCTGGGTATCAGCAGCAGAGGCTGCAGAAGATAGAATATTGCTGAACAGCCAGTGTACCTGTCTGATTCTTACTTTGGAATCTTCCTCTCAGGGGTGTACTCCACCATGTGAGGTGTGGGGTGTCGGTTTGCCCCTAGTGGGGGATGTCTCCCAGTTAGGCTACTCAGGGGTGAGGGACCCACTTGAGCTGGCAGTGCGTCTGTTCTCAGATCTCAACCTCCATGCTGGGAGAACCCCTGCTCTCTTCAAAGCTGTCCAATGGACATTTACATCTGCAGAGGTTTCTGCTGCTTTTTGTTTAGCTATGTGTTGTCCCCAGACTTGGAGTCTACAGAGGCAGGCAGGCCTCCTTGAGCTGCGGTGGACTCTACCTAATTCGAGCTTCCCGACGGCTTTATTTGCCTACTTAAGCCTCAGTAATGGCAGGTGCCTCTCCCCCAGACTCGCTGCCGCCTTGTGGTTAGATCTCAGACTGCTGTGCTAGTAATGAGGGAGTCTCTGTGGGCATGGGACCCTCTGGGCAAGGTGTGGGATATAATCTCCTAGTGTGCCATTAGCTAAGACCCTTGGTAAAGCACAGTATAAGGGTGGGAGTTACCGGTTTTCCAGGTGTTGTGTGTCTCAATTTCCTTTGGCTAGGAAAAGGAATTCCCTTCCCCCTTGTGCTTCCCAGGTGAGGCAATGCCTCGCACTGCTTCAGCTCTCACTGGTCGGGCTGCACCCTTGGACCAGCACTGACTGTCTGATACTCCCCAGTGAAATGAACCAAGCACCTCAGTTGAAAATGCAGAAATCACTCATCTTCTTTGTCACTCTTGCTGGGAGCTGGAGGCTGGAACTCTTCCTATTCGGCCATCTTGGGCACCCCCTCAGCTTCTTTCTAGTTTTTATTATGGGATATTCTGTTTTTTTATCTAGACCTCAATGAATATCCCTTAGCAGATTCTACAAAAAGGATGTTTCCAACCTGCTAAATCAAAATACATGTTTACCTCCGTGAGTTTTATCCACAGTTCACACAGAAGCTTCACAGCTAGCTTCTTTCCAGTTTTCAATAGGAAATATTCAGTTGTTCACTATAGTCCACAATGGACTACAAAAGTCCCCTCATAGATTCAATGAAAATATTGTTTCCAAACTGCTGAATCAAAATGAAATTTTAACTCTGTGAAATGAATACACACATCACAAAGCAATTTTACAGCTTCTTTCTAGTTTTTATCTGGGAATATTTGGTTTTTCACTATAAGGCTCAACGGGCTCCAAATTGTTCCTTCACAAATTCTATCAAAAGAGCGTTTGCAACCTGCTAAATCAAAAGAAAGTCTACCAAGGTTAGGAGAATCCACAAGTCACAAAGTAGTTTCACAGATAGCTACTTTCTAGGTTTATTTGGGGATAATCTCTTTTTCACTATAGTCATCAATGAGCTCCAAAATAGCCCTCTGAAAATTCCAAAAAAAAAAAAAAAAAAAATCCAACCTGCTGCATCTTACTATAGGCCTCAGTGGTCTCTAAAATGTCCTTTCACAGATTCTACAAAAGAGTGCTTCCAACCTGCTGAAACAAAAGAATGGTTTAACTATGAGAGATGATTCAATACATCACATAGTAGTTTCACAGATAGCCTCTTTTTAATTTTTATTTAGAGATATTCGTTTTTTCACTATAGGCCTTAATAGGCTCCAAAATATCTCTTTGCAGATTCTACAGAAAGAGTGTTTACAATGTGCCAAATCAACAAAAAGCTTTAGTCTGTGAGATGAATCCACACATCACAAAGCAGTTTGAGAGATACCTTTCTTCTAGTTTTTATCCAGAGATATTTGGTTTTTACTATATGTCTTCATGGGTTCCCAAATGTCCCTTCGTGGATTCTACATAAACACTGTTTTCAACCTGGTGAATTAAAAGTAATGTATAACTCTGTGAGATAAATCCACGCAACACAAAGTGGCTTCACAGAGAGCTTCTTTTTAGTTTTTTTCAAGGGACATTTGGTTTTTCACTACAGGACAAAGTGGTTTCCCAAATGTTTCTTCACAGATACTACAAGAATATCTCTAAACTTCTGAATCAAAAGAAATGTTTAACTCTGTGATATGAATCCACACATCACAAAACAGTTTCAGATATAGCTTCTTTGTACTTCTTAACAGGAATATTCTGTTTTTCACTATAGGCATCAATGGACTCCCAGATGTCCCTTCACAGGTTCTACAAGTAAAGTGTTTCCGACATCTTGAAGCAAGAGAAAGGTTTAATCCTGTGAGATGAATCCACATATCACAAAGCAGTTTCACAGATAGCTTCTTTCTAGTTTTTATTTGGGAATATTTGGATTTTTACTATCGACATTAATGGACTTCCAAAGGTCCCTTTGCAGATTCTACAAATAGAGTGTTTCCAATCTACTGAATCAAAACATAGATTTAATACTGTGAGATGAATTCACACATCATAAAGCAGTTTAGCAGATATCTCTTTTCTAGTTTTTATTTGGGGATATTCAGGTTTTCACTATAGGCCTCAATCGGCTTCCAAATGTCCCTTTGCAGATTCTACAAAGAGTGTGTTTGCAACCTGCTGAAAAAAAAGAAAAATTGAACCCTCTAATATGAATCCAAACATCAAAAGCAGTTACATGGATAGCTTCTTTATATTTTCTTTCAGGGGATATTTGGTTTTTCACTCTACGCCTTAATAAGCTCCCAAATGTTCCTTCATTGATTCTACAAAATAGTGTTCCCAATCTACTGAATCAAAACTGAAGTTTAACTCTGTGAGACGAATCCATACATCAGAAAGCAGTTTCACAAGTAGTTTTTTTTTTCCAATTTTTATGGGAAGATAATCTGTTTTTCACTATATGCCTGAATGGGCTCCTTAATTTCCCTTCACAGATTCTACAAAAAATGTCTTTCTAAATGCTTAATCAAAAGAAATGTTTGAGTGGCTGAGTTCAATTCACACATCACAAATCAGTTTCACAGATAAGTTCTTTGTAGTTTTTATCTGGGGATATTAGGTTTTTAGCTTTAGACCTCAATGGGCTCCAAAATTTCCCATCACAGATTCTACAAAAAAAGTATCTCCAACCTGCTGAATCAAAAGAAATGTTTGACTCTGTGAAATAAATCCAAACATCACAAAGCAGTTACACAGTTTTCTTCCTTTCTCTTTTTACCTGAGGATAATCAGTTTTACTCTTCAGGTCTTAGTGGACTCCCAAATGTCCCTTTGAAGGTGGTACAAAGAGGGTTTCCAACCTACATATTCAAAAGAATGTTTTAAATCTGTGAAATAAATCCACGGATCGGAAAGCAGTAACACAGACAGCTTCTTCATCAGTTTCATCTGGAACTACTTCCTTTCTCACCGTAAGAATAAATGGGCTCCCAAATGTCCCTTCCCAGAGTTTACAGAAAGAGTGTTTTTAACCTGCTGAATCAAAATAATGGTTTAACTAAGTGAGATGAATCCACACATCACAAAACAGTTTCACAGCTAACTTCTTTATAGTTTATATCCGAGGATATTATGTTTTTCACTATAGACCTCAATGGGCTCCCAAATGTCCCTTCAGAGATTTTACATAAACACTGTTTCCAACCTGGTGAATCAAAAGAACGATTTATCTCTGTGAGATGAGTCTACACAACACAAAGTAGTTTCACAGTCAGCTTCCGTTTAGTTTTTATCAAGGGATATTCGGTTTTTCAGTATAGGTGAAAATGGGTTCCCAAATGTCCCTTCGCAGATATTACAAAAATATGTCCAACCTTTTGAATCAAAAGAAAGTTTTAACTCTGTAAGATTAATCCACACATCAAAAAGTAGTTTCACAGATAGCTTTTTTTCTAGTTTTTCTCATAGGATATTAGTTTTTTCATTATAGACATCAGTGAGTTCTGAAATTTCCATTCTTAGATTGTACAGAAAGAGTGTTTCCAACCTGCTGAATCATTAGCAAGGTAAAACTGTGTAAGCTGAATTCACACATCACAAAGAAGTTTCACAGATAACTTTTTTCTAGTTTTTATTTTTGGATATTCTATTTTTCGCCACATGCTCAGTGGGTTCTGAAATATGCCTTTGCAGAATTTGGAAAAAGAATGTTTCCAAATTGCTGAATCAAAAGTAAGGTTTAACTCTGAACCGAAAGGTCATGTTACATAGCAGTTTCACAAATAGCACTTTTCTAGTTTTTATTGCAGAATATCTGGTTTCTCACTCTAGGCCTCAACGGGCTCTGAAATGTACCTCTGCAGACTCTACAAAAAGACTCTTTTCCGCCTGCTGAATAAAAAGAAAGCTTTAACTCTGTGAGATTAATCCACATATGACAAAGAAGTTTCACAGATATCTTCTTTCTAGTTTTTAATCGCAAGATACTCGGTTTTTCACTATAGCCCTCTGTGGACTTTGAAATATCCATTCAGTTTCTACTAAAAGATTTGTCCCAACTTGCTGAATCAAAAAAAGAAGAGTTAACTCTGTGAGCTGAAACCACACATCAAAAGCGGTCTCACAGCTACCTTCTTTCTAGTTTTTATGGCAAGATATTCAGTTTTTCACTATAGGCCACAGTGGGCTTCAAAATGTCTTTCACAGATTATAGAAAAATAGTGTTTTCAACCTTCAAAATGAGAAGAAAGATTTAGCTCTGTAAGTGAATCCACTTACCACAAAGCAGTTTCACAGAGACTTTACTTCTAATTTTTATCATGGGATACTCGATTTTTCACTAAAGACCCCAGTGGGCTCTGAAATATCATTTCACAGATTCTACAAAAAAGTGGTTCCAACATGCTAAATCAAAAGGAAGGTGAACTCTGTGAGCTGAATCCACACATCACAAAGCAGTTTCACAGATAACTCCTGTTAGATTTTACCACATGATAATTCAATTTTTCTTTAGAGGCTACACTGGGCTCCAAAATGTTTTTCACAGATTCTACAAAAAGACTGTTTTCAAACTGCTGAATCAAAAAGTGGTTTAACTCTGTGCAGTAAATCCACACACCAGAAAGCAGTTTCAACAATAGCTAGTTTCTAGGTTTAAGGCAAAATATTCAATTACTCCCTAAAGCTCTCAGTGGGTTAACTCTCTCAGAGTTAAACTTTTTTTTTTTTTTTTTTAATTCATCAGTATGGAAACACTCTTCTTGGAGAATCTGCTAAGGACATTTAATATCCCATTGAGGCTTATGTTGAAAAACCATATATCCCCAGAAGAACTAGAAAGAAGCTATCTGTGAAACTGCTTTGTGATATATCGATTCATCTCACAGACTGAAATCTTTCTTTTGATTAGGCAGTTGGAACATTCTTCTGGTAGGATATGTGAAGGAATATTTGAAAGGGCTTTGAGGCCTATGGTGAAAAACCAAATACTCCCCCCAAAAAAAGAAGTTACCTGTGGAACTGCATAGAACATGCAAAGGGACATTTGGGAGCACATTAATGCATATTGTGAAAAACCAAATATTCCCATATAAAAACTAGAAAGGAGCTACCTGTGAATCTTCTTTGTGACGTGTGGATTCTCCTCAAAGAGTTAAACCTTCTTTGGATTCAGCAGGTTGGAAACACTTTTCTTGTAGAATCTGCGAAGGGACATTTTGTAGCACATTGATTACTATGGTGAAAAACCAAGTATTTCCAGATAAAAACTAAAGGGAAACTCTCTGTGAACGTGCTTTGTGAAGTGTGGATTCATCTCACAGAATTAAATCTTTCTTTTGATTTAGCAGGTTGGAAACATTCTTCTTGTAGTGTCTTGAAAGGAATATCTGGGAGCCCATTGAGGCCTATGGTGAAAAATTGAATATCCCTAGATAAAAACTAAAAAGAAGCTATCTGTGAAACTGCTTTGTGATGTATTAATTTATCTCAAAGAGTTACACCTTTATTTCGATTCAGAAGGTTGCAAACACTCCTCTTGTAGAATCTGCAAAGTGACATTTGGGAGCCCATTGGGACACATGGTGAAAAACTGAATACTTCCAGATAAAAACTTGAAAGAAGCAACGTGTGAAAGTGCTTTGTGATGTGTGCATGCATCTCATTGAGTTAAAGGTTTATTTTGATTCAGCAGTTTGGAGACACTCTTCTGGTAGAATCTGCAAAGTGATATTTGGGAACTTATTGAGGTCTATGGAGAAAAACCAAATATCCATGTAGAAAACTAGAAAGAAACTATCCATTAAACTGCTTTGTGGTGTGTGCATTCAACTCACATAGTTAAACATTTCTTTTAGTATGTTGGAAACACTATTCTGATAGAATCTGCAAAGGGACTTTTGAGAGTCCAACGAGGCCTATGGTGAAAAACCGAATATCCCCAGAGAAAAAACTAAATAGAAACTATCTGAGAAACTGCTTTGTGATTTGTGGTTTCATCTCTCATAGATAAACCCTTCTTTTCATTCAGCTGGTTCAGAACATTCTTTCTGTAGAATCTGCAAAGGGAAATTTTGGAACCCTTTGAGGCCTATGACAAAAAACCAAATATCTCCAGATAAAAACTAGAAAGAAGCTATCTGTGAAACTGCTTTGTGATGTGTGGATTCAACTTACAGAGTTAAACAAATTTTTTTATGCGACAGATTGGAAACACTTTTATGCTAGAATCTGAGAAGAAATATTTGAAAGCTTATTGAGGCCTATGGTGACAAATAAAATATCTTCAGATAAAATCTAGAAAGAATGTACCTGTGAAACTGTGTTGTGATGTGTAGATTATTCTCTCAGAGGTAAATTTTTCTTTTGATACAGCAGGTTGAAACAGTCTTCTGGTAGAAACTGTGAAGGTACATTTGGGAGCTCATTGAGGCTGATGGTGAAAAACAGAATATCCACAGATAAAATCTAGAAAGAAGCTATCTGGGAAACTGCTTTGTGATGTGTGGATTCATCTCACAGAGGTAAATTTTCTTTTGATAGAGCAGGTTGGAAACACTCTTTTTCTAGAATCTGCAAAAGGACATTTGGGAGCACTTTAATGGTTATGGTGAAAAACTGAATATCCACAAATAAAGACCAAAAATAAACTCTCTGTGAAACTGCTTTGTGAGGTTTAGATTAATATCACGGAGTTAAACCTTTCTTTTGATTCAGAATGTTGGAACTACACTTCTTGGAGATCTGCAATGGGACATGTGGGAGCCAATTGAGGCCTATGGTAAAAAATTGAATATTTGCAGATAATAACTGGAAAGAAGCTATCTGTGAAACTGTTTTTTGATATATGGATTTATCTCACAGATTTAAACTTTTCTTTTGATTCAGCAGGTTGGAAACACCCTTCTTGTAGAATCTGTGAAGGGACATTTCGGGGCCCATTGAGATACATGGTGAAAAACTGAATATCCCCAGATAAAAACTAGAAAGAAGCTATCTGTGAAACTGCTTTGAGAGGTGTGGACTTATCTCACAGAGTTAAACCATTTCCTCATTAAGTATGTTTGAAACACTTCAAATCTTTGAAGAGACATTAGGGTATTCACTGAGGATTATGACAAAAAAACGAGTATCCCCAGAAAAAAAACTAGATAGAAGCCCTCCGTGAAACTATTTTGTGATGTGTAGATTCATCTCACAAAGTTAAATCTGTCTTTCGATTCAGGATGTTGGAAACACTCATCTTGTAGAATCTCCAAACAGACATTTGGGAGCCCATTGAGGCCAATGGTGAAAAATTGAACATCCCCATTTAAAAACTAGGGAAGAGACGATCTGTGAAACAGCTTTGTGGTGTGTGGATTCATCTCATGGAGTTAAACCTTTCTTCTGGTTTAGCAGGTTTGAAAACTCTTCCTGTAGAATCTGTGATGGAACATATTGGAGCATATTGAGGTATGGTGAAAAAATAAATATCCCCAGAAAAAAATTAGAAAGGGAAGTTATCTCTGAAAGGACTTTGGTATGTGTCAATTCATCACATAGAGTAAAACCTTTTCTTTTGATTAAGCAGTTTGGAAACACTCTTCTTGTAAATTCTGTGATGGGAAATTTGGAAACCCTTTGAGGCCTATAGGGAAAAATTGAATATCCCTGGAAAAGAAATAGAAAGAAGCTATGTGTGAAACTGCTTTGTGATGTGTCAACTTATATTTCAGAGATGAGAATTTCTTTTGTGTCAGCAGGTCGGAAACACTGTTCTTGTAGAATCTGCAAAGGGACATTTTGTAGCCCGTTGAGGCCTATGATGAAAAACTGAATATTCCCGGATAAAATTTAGAAATAAGTTACCTGTGAGAGTGCTGTGTGGTATGTTTATAAATCTCTCAAAGGTAAACTTCTCTTTTGATTCAGCTGGTTGGAAAACCTGTCTGTAAAACTGCTTTTTGTTGTGTGGATTCATCTCACAGAGTTAAACCTTTCTTTTGATAAAGCAGATTGGAAAAACTGTATTTGTAGAGTCTGGAAGGGACAGTCAGGAGCCCATTGAGAACTAAAGTAAAAAACAAAATATTCCCAAATAAAAAGCAGAATGCAGCTATCTGTGAAACTGCTTTCTGATGTGTGGATTCATCTCAATGTTAAACTTTTATTTATTTATTTATTTTTGATTCAGCGGGTTGGAAAAACTGTTTTTGTAGAGTCTGGAAATGGACATCAGGGAGTCCAATGGGGCCTATGGTGAAAAATTTAACATCACCAAAAAGAAAAAAAAAGTAGAAAAAGCTTTCTGTGAAATTGTTTTGTTTTGTGTGGATTCAACACACACAGTTAAATCTTTTCTTAGATTCAGCAGTCTGGAGACACTATTTTTGTAGAATCAGTGAAGGTATATTCATGAGACTATTGAGGTGCATGGTGAAAAACAGAATATAACCAGATAAAAACTAGAAAGAAGCTATCTGTGCAATTTCTTTGTGATGTACAGACTAATCTCACAGAGTTAAACCTTTCTATGATTGGCAAGTGGAAACGCTCTTTTTCTTATACACTGCCAGGGGGTATTCAGGAGCCCATTGGGTCCTCAGGTAGAAATTCACGTATTCCTCGATAAAAACTAAAAAGAAGCTATTTGTGTAACCACTTTTTGATGTGTGGATTCATCTCACAGTATTACCTTTGTTTTGATTCAGCAGATTGGAAATACTATTTTTGTAGAATTTGTGAAGGGATACTTGGGAGCCCATTGATGCCTACAGTGAAAAACCCGATATCCCCAGATAGAAATTAGAAAGAAGCTATTTGTGAAACCGCTTTGTGATGTGTGGATTCATCTCACAGAATTAACCCTTGCTTTTGATACAACAGGTTTGAAACACTCTATATGTAGAATCAGCTAATGGAATTTATTTAACCTAGGGAGGCCCTTAGTGAAAAACAGAATTTCACCACAGAAAAACTAAGAACAAACTATGGGAAGCTACTTTGTGACGTGCAGATTCATCTCACAGAGTTACACATTTCTTTTGATTCGCCAGGTTGGAAATACTCTTTTCATCGAATTAGTAAAGGGACATTCAGGAGTCACTTGCAGCCTGTGGTAGAAAACTGAATATCCCCAGATAAAAACTAAAAATAAGCTATCTGTGAAAGTGCTTTGTGACATGCTAGAAGTCAAAGTTTTCCTTTCATTCTGCAGTTTGAAAATGCTTTTTTTGTAGAATCTGTGAAGGGACAGGTGGAGGTCATGGAGAACTATGGTAAAAAACTGAATATTCCCAGGTAAAAACTAGAAAGAAGCTATCTGTAAAGCTTCTTTGTGATATGTGGTTTCATTTCAGAGTGCAACCTTTCTTTTGATTGAGCAAGTTGGAAACATTGTTTATTAGAATCCATGCAGGGACATATCAGAGCACCTTGATGCCTATGGTGAAACATCAAATATTTTCAAATAAAATTAGAAAGAAGCTATCTGTGAAACTGATTGATGATTTGTGAGTTGATCTCAGAGAGTTAAACCTTACATTTCATTCGGTTAGTTTCATTGTGTTTCTAACCTATGGAATGAAGAATTCTTCTTGAAGAATCTGTGATGGGACATTTGAAAGCCCATTGAGTCCTATAGTGAAAAATCAAATATCACCAGATAACTAGAAAGAAGATATCTCTGAAACTGCTTTTTGATATGAAAAGTAATCTTACAGAGTTAAACTTTTTTTTGATTCAGCAGGTTGGAAACACTTTTTTTTTTTAAGTATATGTGAAAAACTTTGATAGCCCACTGAGGCCTACAATGAACCACTGAATATCCCAGATAAAAACTAAAAAGAAACTATCTGTGAAACTGTTTTGTGATGTGTGGGTTCACCTCACAGAGTTAAACCTTTTTTTCATCTCAGCAGGTTGGAAACACTCTTCTTGTAGGAACTGAGAAAGGATATTTGGGAGCTCATGAGGCCTATTGTGAAAAACTGAATATCCCCAGATAAAAACTAGAAAAAGCTACCTGTGAAACTGTTCTGTGATGTGTAGATTCAGTTCACAAAGTTAAACGTTTCTTTTGATGCAGCAGGTTAAAAACACTTTTTGTTGTATAATCTATGAAGCAACATTGGAAAGTCCACTGAGGCCTATGGTGAAAAACTGAATATCCTTAGATAAAAACTAGAAAGAAGCTACTCATAAATCTGCTTTGTGATGTGTGGATTCATCTCACAGAGTTAAACATTTCTTTTGATTCATCAGGATAAAGATACTTTTTGTAGAATCTGTGAAGGGTGATTTGAAATCACATTGAGGCATATGGTTAAAAATCAAAATCTTCTGATGAATACTACATAGAATACATCTGAAGAACTGTTTTGTGATTTGTGGATTCATCTCACAGAAGTAAAGCTATCTTTTGGTTCAGCAGGTGGGAAACACACATTTTGAAGAATCTGCTAAGGGACATTCAGGAGCCCATTGGACCTGTATGAAGAAAATGAACATCCCTAGACAAAAACTAGAAAGAATCAATCTGAGAAACTGCTTTGTGATGTCTGGATTCTACTCACAGAGTTAAAATTTCTTTTGAATCAGCGGGTGGGAAACATTATTTTTGTAGCAATATCTAAGAGACATTTGGGAGCCCATTGAGGTTTATGGTGAAAAATCAGATATTCCCAGTTACAACTACAAAGAAGTTTTTTCTGTAACTGCTTTGTTATTTGTGGAATCATCTCACAGAGTTAAACATTTATTTTGATTCAGCAGATTGAAAACACTGCTTTCGTGGGATCTGTAAAGAAATATTTTGGATCCCATAGAAGCCTATGGTGAAAAACAGAATATCCTAAGATAAAAACTAAAAAAAAAAAAAAAAAAAAAAAAAAAAAAAAAACAAAACAAAACAAAAAAACTATCTGTGAAACTGCTTTGTGATGTATGAATTCATCTCACAGAGTTTAAAGTTTCCTTTGATTCAGCAGGTTATATACATACTTTCTATAGGATATGCAAAGGGACAGTCAAAAATCCATTTAGGCCTATGGTGAAAAATTGAATATCACCAGATAAAAACTACAAAGATGCCTCTGTGAAAGTGCTTTGTGATGTGTGGATTCATCTCTAAGAGTTAATTTTGTGTGCGTGTGTGTGTGTGTGTGTGTGTTTTGAGGCAGCAGGTTGAAAATACTCCTTTGTAGAATTTGTGAAGGGACATTTGGGAGCCCATTGAGGACTACAATGAAAACTCTAATATTTTTCAAAAGAAACTTGAAAGAAACTGTGTGTGACACTGCTTTGAGATGTGTGGATTCGTCTCATAGAATTAAACATTTCTTTTTATTCAGCAAGTTGAAAACACCGTTTTTGAAGAATTTGCGAAAGGGGATTCAGGAGCCCATTGAGGCCTATGGAGAAAAACCGAATATCCCCAGATAAAAACTGGAAAGAAGCTATCTACGAAACTTTTTTCATATGTGCCAGTTCATCTCACAGAGTTCAATCATTCTTTTGATTCAGTATGTTGGAAACACTCTTTTTGTAGCATCTGCGAAGACAGAATAAGGAGTCTATTGAGGCCTATGGTTGAAAACTGAATGTCCCCACATAAATACTAGAAAGAAGCCATCTGTGAAACTACTTTGTGATGTATCGATTCATCTCACAGAGTTAAACCATTTTTTTATTCAACAGCCTGAAAACACTCTTTTTTGTACAATGTTCAAAGGGACATTCAGGAGCCTATTGAGGCTTATGCTGAAAAAACAAATATTTCTAGATAAAAACTTGAAGGAAGCTATCTGTCAATCTGCTTTTTGATGTATGGATTCATCTCACAGAGTTAAATCTTTCGTTTGATTCAGCCTTTGGAAACACTCTTTTTTTTTAGAATGTATGAAGAGACATTCAGGAACTCATCGAGGCATATGGTAAAAATCGAATATCCCCTGATAAAAGCTAGGAACATAGTATATGTGAAACAATTTGTGATGTGTATTTATCTTACTGAGTTAAAAATTTCTTTTGATTCAGCAGGTCAGAAACACTCTTTTTCTAGAGTCTGCAAAGGGACATTCAGTAGCCAGTTGAGGCCTATGGTGAAAAACAAACTATCCCCAGATAAAAACGAGAAAGAAGATATCTGTGAAACTCCTCTGTGATATGTGGATTCTCCTCACAGAGTAAAACAGTTCTTTTTATTCATTAGGTTGAAAACACTCTTTTTTAGAATGTCAGAATGGACATCTGGGAGCCCATTGAGGCCAATGATGAAAAACAGTGTATCCCATGATAAAAACTACAAAGAGACTATCTGTGAGACTGCTTTGTGATGTGCAAATTCATCTCAAATAGTTAAAACTTTCTTTTGATTGAGCAGGTTGGAAAAAGTATTTTAGTAGAAAGTACAAAGGGACATTTGGGAGCACATTGATGCCTATGGTGAAAAACTGAATATCTCCAGATAAAAACTAGAAAGAAGCCATCTGTGAAACGGCTTTATGATGTGTGGATTCATCTCACAGAGTTAAACCTTTCTTTAGATTCACCATGTTGGAAACACTTTAATTGTATAGTCTGTGAAGGGAATTTCATGAGCCCATTGAGGCCTATGTTGAAAAACAGAATATCACCAAAAAAAAAACTATGAAGAAGCTATCTGTGAAACTACTTTGTGATGTGGGATTCATCTCACAGAATTACACCTTTCTTTTGATTCACCAAGTTGGAATCACTCTTTTTATAGAATTTGTGAAGGAACTTTCAGAAGTTCATGTGGCCTGTGGTGGAAAACCAAATATCCCCAGATAAAAACTAAAAAGCAGCTATCTGTGAAATTGGTTTGTGATATGTGGATGTGTTTAAAAGTAAAAGCCTTTTGATTCTGCAGGTTGAAAATGGTCTTTTCATAGAATCTGTGAAGGGACAGTCAAGACCCCATGGAGACCTATGGTGAAAAACTGAATATACCCAGTTAAAAACTAGAAAGAAACTATCTGTAAAACTGTTTTGTGATATATGGATTCATCTCAAACGTAAACCTTTATTTTGGTTCAATGAGTTGGAAACACACTTTTTTAGAATCTGTGACCTGACAATCAGGAGACTTTAAAACCCTGCAGAGAAAAGAAAATACCATCACCAAAGAGCTGGAAAAA
This sequence comes from Chlorocebus sabaeus, assembly GCF_047675955.1. Classification (NCBI taxonomy): domain Eukaryota; kingdom Metazoa; phylum Chordata; class Mammalia; order Primates; family Cercopithecidae; genus Chlorocebus; species Chlorocebus sabaeus. The sequence goes on from NC_132912.1 coordinate 37,852,694, forward strand.
AGCTATCTTTGGAACTGCTTTATGATGTATGGATTCAGCTCACAGAGTTAAACCTTTCTTTTAATCAGCAGGTGGGAAACATTTTTTTTGTGTGTGGAATCTGAAAAAGACATTTTGGAGCCCATTGAAGACTATGGTAAATAACTGAATATCCCCAGATAAAAAACTGAAAGAAGCGATCTGTGAAGCTGCTTTCTTATGTGTGGGTCACTTCACAGAAATAAACTTTTGTTTTGATTCATCACATTGAAAGCATTCTTTTTGTAGAATCTGCAAAAAGATATTCTCGAGCCCATTGAGGCCTGTGGTGAAAAACAGAATGTTTCCTGGTAAAAACTAGAGAGAATCTATCTGTGAAACTCTTATTTGTGAGGATTTATCTCACAGAGTGAAACATTTCTTATGAATGAGCAGTTTGGAAACACTGTTTTTGTAGAGTCTGCAAAGAAATATACGAGAGTCCATTGAGATCTAAGGTGAAAAACTGACTATCAGGAGATAAAGACTAGAAAGAAGTCATCTGTAAAACCATTTTGGTGTGTGTGGATTCATGTCACAGAGTCAAACTTCTTGTTTTGGCTCAGCAGGTTGAAAGCACTCTTTTATAGAATCTGTGAAGGCACATTCAGGAGCCCATTAGGTCTATGGTAAAATACTGAATATCCCCAGATAAAAACTAGAAACACGCTATCTGCGACACTGCTTTATGATGTGTTGATTCATCTCTCAAAGTTAAACCTTCCTTTTGAATGAGCAGGTTGGAAACACACTTTTTGTAGAATTTGTGAAGAGACTTTGGAATCCCATTTTGGCCTATGATGAAAAACAGAAAACCTTCAGATGCAAACTAGAAAGAAGTTATCTGTGAATCTGCTTTGTGATGTGTAGATTCATCTCACAGTGTTAGTTTGTTCTTTTAATTCAGCAGATTGGAAACACTATTTTTGTAGAATCTGTGAAGGGATATTTGGGAGCCCTTTAGGCATGTGGTGAAAAACTGAATGTCCCCAGATAAAAACTAGAAAAAAGCTGTGTGAAACTGTGAAACTGTTTTGTGATGTGTAGATTCATCTCACAGAGGTAAATCTTTCTTTTGATTCAGCAGATTAAAAGCACTCCTTTTGCATAATCTGTTAAGAGACATCTGAAAGCACATTGAGGCCTTGGTAAAAAGCTGAATATCCCCAGATAAAAACTAAAAAAAAAAAGCTATCTGTAAAACTACTTTGTGAGGGGCGGATTTGTCTCACACAGTTAAAACTTTCTTATGATTTAGCAGGTTGGAAACACTCATTTTGTAGAATCGGGAAAGGGACAGTTGAGTCCATTGAGGTCTAGGATGAAAAACTGAATATTCCTAGATAAAAACTAGAAGGAAGCTTCTGTAAAACTGCTTTATGATGTGTAGATTCATCTCACAGGGTTAAAGGTGTTTTTTGTTTTTTTTTTTTTGTTTTTTTTTTTTTTTTTGATACAGCAGGTGGGAAACACTCTTTTTGGCGAATCTGCAAATGGAAATTCAGAGGGCCATTGAAACCTATAATGAAAAATCAAATATCTTCCAAAAGAAACTGGAAAGAAGTTATCAGTGAAATTACTTTGTGATGTGTGGATTCATCTCACAGAGTTAAACATTTCTTTACATTCAGCATGCTGGAAACACTGTTTTGTAGAATTTTTCTTTTCAAATTAATTCTTTATTTTTATTTTTATTTATTTATTTATTTTTTTATTATTATACTTTGAGTTCTAGGGTACATGTGCATAGCATGCAGGTTTGTTACATATGTGTACTTGTGCCATCTTGCTGTGCTGCACCCATCAACTCGTCAGCACCCATCAACTCGTCATTTACATCAGGTATAACTCCCAATGCAATCCCTCCCCCCTCCCCCTTCCCCATGATAGGCCCCGGTGTATGATGTTCCCCTTCCCGAGTCCAAGTGATCTCATTGTTCAGTTCCCACCTATAAGTGAGAACATGCGGTGTTTGGTTTTCTGTTCTTGTGATAGTTTGCTAAGAATGATGGTTTCCAGCTGCATCCATGTCCCTACAAAGGACACAAACTCATCCTTTTTTGTGACTGCATAGTATTCCATGGTGTATATGTGCCTCATTTTCTTAATCCAGTCTGTCACTGATGGACGTTTGGGTTGATTCCAAGTCTTTGCTATTGTGAATAGTGTCGCAATAAACATACGTGTACATGTGTCTTTATAGCAGCATGATTTATAATCCTGTGGGTATATACCCAGTAATGAGATGGCTGGGTCATATGGTACATCTAGTTCTAGATCCTTGAGGAATCGCCATACTGTTTTCCATAATGGTTGAACTAATTTACAATCCCACCAACAGTGTAAAAGTGTTCCTATTTCTCCACATCCTTTCCAGCACCTGTTGTTTCCTGACGTTTTAATGATCGCCATTTTAACTGGTGTGAGATGATATCTCATTGTGGATTTGATTTGCATTTCTCTGATGGCCAGGGATGATGAGCATTTTTTCATGTGTCTGTTGGCTGTATGAATGTCCTCTTTTGAGAAATGTCTGTTCATATCCTTTGCCCACTTTTTGATGGGGTGGTTTGTTTTTTTCTTGTAAATTTGTTTGAGTTCTTTGTAGGTTCTGGATATTAGCCCTTTGTCAGATGAGTAGATTGCAAAAATTTTCTCCCATTCTGTAGGTTGCCTGTTCACTCTGATGGTAGTTTCTTTTGCTGTGCAGAAGCTCTTTAGTTTAATGAGATCCCATTTGTCAATTTTGGCTTACGTTGCCATTGCTTTTTGTGTTTTAGACATGAAGTCCTTTCCCATGCCTATGTCCTGAATGGTATTCCTTAGGTTTTCTTCTAGGGTTTTTATGGTATTAGGTCTAACATTTAAGTCTCTAATCCATCTTGAATTAATTTTTGTATAAGGAGTAAGAAAGGATCCTGTTTCAGCTTTCTACCTATGGCTAGCCAGTTTTTCCAGTGTCATTTATTAAATAGGGAATCTTTTCCCCATTTCTTCTTTTTCTGAGGTTTGTCAAAGATCAGATGGCTGTAGTTGTATGGTATTATTTCTGAGGACTCTGTTCCGTTCCATTGGTCTATATCTCTCTTTTGGTACCACTACTATGCTGTTTTGGTTACTGTAGCCTTGTAGTATAGTTTGAAGTCAGGTAGCGTGATGCCTCCAGCTTTGTTCTTTTGACTTAAGATTGTCTTGGCAATGTGGGCTCTTTTTTTCGTTCCATATGAACTTTAAATCAGATTTTTCCAACTCTGTGAAGAAACTCATTGGTAGCTTGATGGGGATGGCATTGAATCTAAAAATTACCATGGGCAGTATGGCCATTTTCACGATATTGATTCTTCCTATCCATGAGCATAGTATGTTCTGCTATTTGTTTGTGTCCTCTTTTATTTCACTGAGCAGTGGTTTGTAGTTCTCCTTGAAGAGGTCCTTTACATCCCTTGTAAGTTGGATTCCTAGGTATCTCATTCTCTTTGAAACAATTGTGAATGGAAGTTCATTCATGATTTGGCTCTCTGTTTGTTACTGGTGTATAAGATTTCTTGTGATTTTTGCACATTAATTTTGTATCCTGAGACTTTGCTGAAGTTGCTTATCAGCTTAAGGAGATTTTGGGCTGAGACAATGGGGTTTTCCAAATATACAATCATGTCATCTGCAAAGAGGGACAATTTGACTTCTTCTTTTCCTAACTGAATACTCTTTATTTCTTTCCCTTGCCTGATTGCCCTAGCCAGAACTTCCAACACTCTGTTGAATAGGAGTGGTGAGAGAGGACATCCCTGTCTTGTGCCAGTTTTCAAAGGGAATTTTTCTAGTTTTTGCCCATTCAGTATGATATTGGCTGTGGGTCTGTCATAAATAGCTCTTATTATTTTGAGATATGTTCCATCAAAACAGAATTTATTGAACGTTTTCAGCATGAAGGGCTGTTGAATTTTGTCAAAGGCCTTTTCTGCATCTATTGACATAATCATGTGGTTTTTGTCTTTGGTTCTGTTTATATGCTGGATGACGTTTATTGATTTGCGTATGTTGAACCAGCCTTGCATCCCAGGGATGAAACACACTTGATCATGGTGGATAAGCTTTTGGATGTGCTGCTGGATCCAGTTTGCCAGTATTTTATTGAGGATTTTTGCATCAATGTTCATCAGGGATATTGGTCTAAAATTCTCCTTTTTTGTTATGTTCTGCCAGACTTTGGTATCAGGATGATGTTGGCCTCATAAAATGAGCTAGAGAGGATTCTCTCTTTTTCTATTGATTGGAATAGTTTCAGAAGGAATGGTACCAACTCCTCCTTGTACCTCTGGTAGAATTCAGCTGTGAATCCATCTGGTCCTGGACTTTTTTTCATTGATAGGCTCTTAATTATTGCCTCAATTTCAGAGCCTGCTACTGGTCTATTCAGGAATTCAACTTCTTCCTGGTTTAGTCATGGGAGAGTGTAAGTGTCTAGGAAATTATCCATTTTTTCTAGATTTTCTAGTTTATTTGCATAGAGGTGTTTATAGTATTCTCTGATGGTAGTTTGTATTTCTGTGTGGTCGGTGGTGATATCCCCTTTATCATTTTTTATTGCGTCTATTTGATTCTTCTCTCTTTTCTTCTTTATTAGTCTTGCTAGCGATCTATCAATTTTGTTGTTCTTTTCAAAAAACCAACTCCTGGATTCATTGATTTTTTGGAGGGTTTTTTGTGTCTCTATCTCCTTCAGTTCTGCTCTGATCTTAGTTATCTCTTAACTTCTACTAGTTTTTGAATGTGTTTGCTCTTGCTTCTCTAATTTTTTTAATTGTGATGTTAGAGTGTCAATTTTAGATCTTTCCAGCTTTCTCTTTTGGGCCTTTAGTGCTATAAATTTCCCTCTACACACTGCTTTAAATGTGTCCCAGAGATTCTGTTATATAGTATCTTTGTTCTCATTGGTTTCAAAGACCATCTTTATTTCTGCCTTCATTTCGTTATGTACCCAGTAGTCATTCAGGAGCAGGTTATTCAGTTTCCATGTAGTTGAGCGGTTTTGATTGAGTTTCTTAGTCCTGAGATCTAGTTTGATTGCACTGTGGTCCGAGAGACAGATTGTTATAATTTCTGTTCTTGTACATTTGCTGAGGAGTGCTTTACATCCAATTATGTGGTCAATTTTGGAATAAGTGTGATGTGGTGCTGAGTAGAATGTATATTCCGTTGATTTGGGGTGGAGAGTTCTGTAGATGTCTGTTAGGTCTGCTTGCTGCAGAGATGAGTTCAATTCCTGGATATCCTTGTTAACTTTCTGTCTCGTTGTTCTGTCTAATGTTGACAGTGGAGTGTTGAAGTCTCCCATTATTATTGTATGGGAGTCTTAGTTTCTTTGTAAGTCTCTAAGGCGTTGCTTTATGAATCTGGGTGCTCCTGTACTAGGTGTATATATATTTAGGAGAGTTAGCTCTTCCTGTTGTATTGATCCCTTTACCATTATGTAATGGCCTTCTTTGTCTCTTTTGATCTTTCATGGTTTAAAGTCTGTTTTATTAGAGACTAGTATTGCAACCCCTGCTTTTTTTTGTTCTCCATTTGCTTGTTAGATCTTCCTCCATCCCTTTATTTTGAGCTTATGTGTGTCTCTGCATGTGAGGTGGGTCTCCAGAATACAGCAAAATGATTCGACCTGACTCTTTATCCAGTTTGTTTGTCTTTGTCTTTTAATTGGAGCATTTAGTGTATTTACATTTAAGGTTAATATTGTTATGTGTGAACTTAATCCTGCCATTATGATATTAACTGGTTATTTTGCTCGTTAGTTGATGCAGTTTCTTCCTAGCCTCAATGGTCTTTACATTTTGGCATGTTTTTGCAATGGCTGGTACCGGTTGTTCCTTTCCATGTTTAGTGCTTCCTTCAGAGTCTCTTGTAAGGCAGGCCTGGTGGTGACAAAATCTCTAAGCATTTGCTTATATGTAAAGGATTTTATTTCTCCTTCACTTATGAAACTTAGTTTGGCTGGATATGAAATTCTGGGTTTAAAATTCTTTTCTTTAAGAATGTTGAATATTGGCCCCCACTCTCTTCTGGCTTGGAGAGTTTCTGCCAAGAGATCTGTTGTTAGTCTAATGGGCTTCCCTTTGTGGGTAACCCGACCTTTCTCTCTGGCTGCCCTTAAGATTTTTTCCTTCATTTCATCTTTGGTGAATCTGGCAATTATGTGTCTTGGAGTTTTTCTTCTCGAGGAGTATCTTTTTGGCGTTCTCTGTATTTCCTGAATTTGAATGTTGGCCTGCCCTACTAGGTTGGGGAAGTTCTCCTGGATGACATCCTGAAGAGTGTTTTCCAACTTGGTTCCATTTTCCCCCTCACTTTCAGGCACCCCAATCAGACGTAGATTTGGTCTTTTTGCATAATCCTATATTTCTTGCAGGCTTGTTCATTTATTTTTCTTCTTTTTTCTCTTGGTTTCTCTTCTCACTTCATTTCATTCATTTGATCCTCAATCGCTGATACTCTTTCTTCCAGTTGATTGAGTCAGTTAATGAGGCTTGTGCATTTGTCACGTACTTCTCTTGTCATGGTTTTCAACTCTGTCCATTCATTTATGACCTTCTCTGCATTAATTATTCTAGTTTTCAATTCTTCCACTCTTTTTTTTAAGATTTTTAGTTTCTTTGCAATGGGTACGCAATTTCTCCTTTAGCTCTGAGACGTTTGATGGACTGAAGCCTTCTTCTCTCATCTCGTCGAAGTCATTCTCCGTCCAGCTTTGATCCGTTGCTGGTGATGAGCTGTGTTCCTTTGCAGAGAGCGATGCACTCATATTTTTTGAATTTCCAGCTTTTCTGTCCTGCTTTTTCCCCATCTTTGTGGTTTTATCTGCCTCTGGTCTTTGATGATGGTGACCTACTGATGGGGTTTTGGCATTGGTGTCTTTCCTGTTTGTTAGTTTTCCTTCTAACTGTCAGGACCCTCAGCTGTAGGTCTGTTGGAAATTGCTTGAGGTCCACTCCAGACCCTGTTTTCCTGGGTATCAGCAGCAGAGGCTTCAGAAGATAGAATATTGCTGAACAGCGAGTGTACCTGTCTGATTCTTGCTTTGGAATCTTCCTCTCAGGGGTGTACTCCACTTTTTGAGGTGTGGGCTGTCGGTCTGCCCCTAGTAGGGGATGTCTCCCAGTTAGGCTACTCAGGGGTCAGGGACCCACTTGAGCAGACAGTCTGTCCGTTCTCAGATCTCAACCTCCGTGTTGGGAGATCCACTGCTCTCTTCAAAGCTGTCAGACAGAGTCATTTACGTCTGCAGAGGTTTCAACTGCTTTTTGTTGTTGTTGTTTTTGTTGTTTAGCTGTGCCCTGTCCCCAGAGGTGGAGTCTACAGAGACAGGCAGGACTCCTTGAGTTGCTGTGAGCTCCACTGAGTTCGAGCTTCCCAGCTGTTTTGTTTATCTACTTAAGCCTCAGTGCCCATTTGCTAAGATCCTTGGTAGAGCACAATATTGAGGTGGGAGTTACCCGATTTTCCAGGTGTTGTGTATCTCAGTTCTCCTGGCTATGAAAGGGGATTCCCTTCCCCCTTGCGCTTCCCAGGTAAGGTGATGCCTCACCCTGCTTCAGCTCTTGCTGGTCGGGCTGCAGCAGCTGACGAGCACTGATTGTCTGGCACTCCCTAGTGAGATGAACGCAGTACTTCCGTTGAAAATGCAGAAATCACCTGTCTTCTGTTTCGCTCCCGCTGGGAGTTGGAGACTGGGGCTGTTCCTATTTGGCCATCTTGCTCCACCCCAAGAAACTATCTTTAAAACTACTTTGTGATGTGTACATTCATCATACATAGTTAAATCTTTGTTTTGATTCAACAGGTTGAAAACACTCTTTTTGGAGTATCTGCGAAGGGACATATGGGAGCCCTTTGAGGCCTTTTGGAAAAAAACAACTCTCCACAGATAAAAACTAGAAAGAATCTATCTGTGCAAAATGGTTTCTGATGTGTGGGTTTATCTCACAGAGTTAAACCTTTCTATTGTTTCAGAAGGTTGGAAACACTGTTTTTGGAAGGTCTGCAAAGGGATATTTTGTAGTGCATTGAGGACTATGGAAAGAACAAATATCCCAAGACGAAAACAAGGAGGAAGCAATCTGTGAATCTGCTTTGTGATGTGTGGACTCGTCTCACAAAGTTAAACTTATCTTTTGATTCAGTAGAGTGTAAATACTCTTTTTGGAGAATCTGGACATTTCAGAGCCCATTGAGGCGTATAGGGAAAACAAAATATTCCAGATAAAAATTAGAAACAAATTAACTGTGAAAGTATTTTGTGATGTGTGGATTCATCTCACAGAGACAAACCTTTCATTTGATTCAGCAGATTGCAAACACTCTTTTTGGAGAAACTGTGAAGGAGTATTTTGGAACCTGTTGAGGCCTAAGGGGAAATACCGAGTATCTTCAGATAAAAACTAGAAAGAAGCTATCTTTCAAACTGGTGTTTGATAGGTGTACTCATCTCACACAGTTAAACCTTTCCTTTGATTCAGCAGTGGGAAACACTGTTTTTGGAGAATCTGTGAGGGGACTTTTGGGGGCCCATGGAGGCCTATGTGGGAAAACCAAATATCCCCAGATAAAAAAAGAAAGAAAGAAAGAAGAAAGAAAGAAAGAAAGAAAGAAAGAAGCTATCCGTGAAACTGCTTTGTAGCATAGACTTATCTTACAGATTTAAATATATTTGGGTTTAGCAGGTTAGAAACACTCTTTTTGTAGAATCTCTGAAGGAACATTTGGAAACCCATTGAGGTCTATAGTAAACAACTTAATATCCCAGATAAAATGAAGAAATAAGTTGTGTCTGAAACTTATTTTTGATGTGTGGATTCATCTCACACAGTTACATCTTTGCTTTGGTTCAGAAAGTTCAAAACACCCTTTTCTTAGAAAATGTGAAGGAACATTTGGGAATCCATTGAGGCCTATTAGGCAAAATGAAATATCCCCAGATAAAAATTAGAAAGTAGCTATTTGTAAAATTGCTTTATGATGTGTGGATTCATCTCACAGAGTTAAACCTTTCTTTTGATTGAGCACATTGGAAACACTCTTTCTGGAGAATCTGCAAACGGATATTTAAAAAACCATTGAGGCCTATGAGGAAAAACCAAATATCCACAGAAAAAAACTAGAAAGAAGCTATCTGTAATATTGCTTTGTAATGTGTGAATTCATCTCACAGAAGCAAACTTTCTTTTGATTCAGCGGGTTAGAAACACTCTTCTTGTAGAATCTGCAAAGGGACATTTGGGAACCTTTTGAGGCCTATAGAAAAAAAAAACAATATTCCCTGATAAATACTAGAAAGAAGCTATCTATGAAACTCATTTGCAATGTGTGGAATCATCTCACAGAGTTAAAACTTTGTTTTGATTCAGTAAATTGGGAACACTCTTTTTGGAGAATCTGCAAAGGGATAATTAAGTGCCCATTAAAGCCTATGGGGAAAAACTGAATATTCAGAGACCAAAACTAGAAAGAAGCTATTTGTGAAACTGCTTTGTGGTCTGTGTATTGTTCTTATAAAGTTAAACATTTCTTTGGATTCAGCAGGTTGGAACCACTCTGTTCAGAGAATCTGGGAAGGGACATTTTGGAGTCCATTAAGGCCAATAAAGAAAAACAGAATATTCCCAGATAAAAACTAGAAGTAACCTATCTGTGAATCTGCTTTGTATTCTGTGGATTCATCTCAAGGGATTAAACCTTTCTTTTTTTTCAGCAAGTAGGAAACACTGTTTTTAGATAATCTATGAAGGAACATTTCATTGTCCATTGAGCCATATAGGGAAAAACAAATATCCTCAGATGAAAGCTAGAAAGAAGCTATCTGTGAAACAGCTTTGTGAATTGTGGATTCACTTTCCATAGTGTGACATTTCTTTTGATTTAGAACGTTGGAAACACTTTTTGTTAGGAGAATTTGTGAAGGGACATTTGGGAGCCCTTTGATGCCTACTGGGAAAAACAGAATATTCCTAGAAAAAATTTAGAAAGAAGATACTTGTGACACTCTTTGTGATGTGTGGATTCACCTCAAAGTGTTAAACGTTTCTTTGGATTCAGCACTTTAGAAACACTCTTTCTGGAGAAACGTCTAAGGGATTTTTTTTAGCCCATTGAGGCCTATGCATCAAAACTAAATATCCCCAGATAAAAACCAGAAAGAAACTGACTGTGAAACTACTTTGAGATGTGTGGATTCATCTCACAGAATTAAACTTTATTTAGATTAAGCACGTTGAAAGCACTCTTTGCAAAATATGCAATGGGCCATTTGTGGGCCATTTGTGAGCACTTTGAGTCCTATTGGGGAAAAAAACAACATTCCCAGATAAAAACTAGAAAGAAGCTATTTGTGAAACTGCTTTGTAACGTGTAGATTCATCTCACAGAGTTAATCCTTTCTATTTATTCATCAGGTTCAAAATACTCTTTTTGGGAAATCTGCAAAAGGACATTTGGAAGCCCATTTGGGCCTACAGGGGGAAAAAAACCCAAATATCCTCAGATAAAAACTTGAAAGAAGCTATCTGTGAAACTACTTCGTGCTGTGTGGGTTCATCTCACAGAATTAAACCTTTCTCTTGATACACCAGCTGGACAGAGTCTTTGTGGAGAATCTGTGAAGCGACATTTGGGAGTCCTTTGGGGCCTATGGAAAAACCTGAATATACGCAAATAAAAATGAGAAAGAAGCTATCTGTGAAACTGCTTAGTGATGCTTGGACTCACCTGACAGAGTTAAACCTTTATTTTGATTCAGCAGCTTGGAGACACTCTTTTTGGAGCATCTGCAAACAGATCTTTGGGAGCTCATTGAGGTCTAAGTGGAAAAACAAAACATAACCAGGTAGAAAATAGAAAGAAGCTCTCTGTGAAACTGTTTTGTGATTTCTAGATTCCTTTCATGAAGTTACACCTTTTTAATGATTAAGCAGGTTAGAAACACGCTTTTTGGAGTATCTGCAAAGGGACATTTGGGAGCTCATTGTGGCCTATAGTGCAAAACTGAATATCCCCAGACAAAAATGAGAAAGAAGTTATCTGTGAAACTGCTTTGTGATGAGTGGATTCATCTCATAGTGATAAACCTTTCTTTTGATTCAGCAGGTTGGAAACACTTTTTAAAGAAAATCTGCAATGGTACCTTTGGGAGCCCTTTGAGGCCTACTGAGAAAAACCTAGTATCCCCAGATAAAAACTAGAAACAAGCACTCTGTGTAACCACTTTCTGGTGTGTGAATTCATTCTAGAGTTAAAACTTTCTTTTCATTCAGTACGTTGAAAACACACTTTTTGGAAAACAGGACAAGGGACAGTTGGGAGTCCATTAAGGCCTATGGGAAAATACTGAACACCCCAGACAAAAAGTAGGAAAAAACATCTCTGTGAAACTGCTTTGTGATGTGTGGATTTATCTCACAGTGTTAAACGTTTCTTATGATTCAGCATGTTGAAATCAGAGTTTTTCTAGAAAATGAGAAGAGACATTTGGCAGTGCATTGAGGCCTATGGAGAAAAACCAACTATCCCCAGACCAAAGCAAGAATGAAGCAATCTGTGAATCTGATTTGTGATGTCTGGATTCATCTCACCAAGTTAAAGCTTTCTTTTGATTCAACAGTTAGAAATAGTGTTCTTGGAGAATTTACTAAAGGACAATTGGGAGCTCATTGTGGCCTATGGAAAAAAACAAATATTTCCAGAAAAAAAACTATAAAGAAGTTATTTGTGAAACTGCTTTGTGATGTGTGGATTTATCTGACAGAGTTGAAACTTCCTTTTGATTCAGCAAATTGGAAACACTCTTCTTTGAGAATCTGCAAAGGGATATTTGGGCACCCTTTGACACCCATGGGAAAAAATGGAATATCCCCAGATTAAAACTAGAAAGAAGCTATCCGTGAAACTGCTTTGTGATGTGTGGATTCAACTTACAGAGTTAAACGTGGTTTTTTTTTGTTTTTGTTTTTTTTTTTTTGTTCTGTTTTGTTTGTTTGTTTTTTCCAGCATGTTGGAAACTATCTGTTTGGAGAATCTGTGAAGGGACATATTGGAGTCTATTGAGACCAATAGGGAAAAATGGAACATCCTCAGATAAAAATGAGAAAGAAGCTATCTGTGAAACTGTGATGTGTGGATTTATTTCAAGGAAATAAACTTTTCATTCATCAGGTAGAAAACACTCTTTTTGAGAATCTACGAAGGGACATTTGGGTGCCCATTGGGGCCTACAGGGAAAAGTAATTTTCCAAAACAAAAAGTAGAAAGAAGCTATCTGTGAAAGTGCTTTGTGATGTGTGGATTCATCTCACAGAGATAAACCTTTCTTTTGGTTTAGCAAGATGTAATAACTCTTTTTGGAGAATCTGCAATGGTACATATAGGAGCCCATTGAGACCTATGCAGGAAAACAAAATATCCCCAGATAAAAACTAGAAAGGTGCTATCTGTGAAACTGCGGCTTTGTGATACGTGGATTCATATCACAGAATTAATCCTTTCTTTTAATTCATCAGGTTTGAAACACTCTTTTTGGAGAATCTGCAAAGGGATCGTTGGGAGACCATTGAGGCCTATGGGAAGAAAACCAAATATCCCCATATAAATACTAGAAACAAGCTATCTTTGAAACTGTATTATGATGTGGATTCATCTCAAAGAGTTAAACCTTTCATTTACTATAGCAGGTTGAAGAAACTTTTTTGGAGAGTCTGCAGAAAGACTTTTTGGAGCTCATTGAACCTTATAGGGTAAAAGAGACTATTCCAAGATAAAAACTAGAAAGAAGTTATCAGTGAAATGGCTTTCTGTTGTGTGGGTTCATCTCTCACAGCTAAAATTTTTCTTTATTCAGCAGGTTGGAAGCACTCTTTTTGTAAAATCTGTGAAGGGACATTTGGGAGTTCATTGAGGCCTATGGTGAAAAAACAAATATGCCCAGATAAAAACTAGAAACAAGCTATCTATTAATTTGATTTACGGTGCATTGATTCAACTCAGAAAGTTAAACCTTTATTTTGATTCAGCATGTTGAAAATACTTCTTTTGTAGAATCTGTGAAGGGACATTTGGGACCCCATTGAGGCCTACATGGAAAAACTGAATATACCCAGATAAAAATTTGGAAGAATCTATCTGTGAAACTGTTTCCTGATGCATGAATTCATCTCACAGAGTTAAAATTTTCTTTTGATTCAGCATGTTGAAAAACGTCTTTTTGGAGAATGTAGGGAGGTACATTCTGAGCCCATTCAGGCCTAAGGGGAAAACTGAATACCATCAGATAAAAACTAGAAAGAATCTATCTGTGAAACGTATTTGTGATGGGTGGATTCACATAAAAGAATTAAACTTTTATTTTTATTCACAGGTTTTAAACACTCTTTTTAGGGAACCTGTGAAGATACATTTCTGAGGCCATTTGGTCTATGTTGAAAAACTGAACATTCCCAGATAAAAACTACAAAGAAGCTTTCTGTGAAACCGCTTTCTGATGTGTGGATTCATGTCACACAGTCAAAACTTTCTTTTGATTCAGCAGGTTGGAAACACTCTTCGGGGATTCTGCGAAGGGACATTTGGGAGTACATTGAGGCCTATGGAGACAACTGAATATCCCCTGATAAAAACTAAAGACGTTATCTGTGAAACTGCTTTGTGATTTGTGGATACATCTCCCAAAATTAAAACTTTCTTTTGATTCAGAAGGGTGATAACACTCTTTTTGGAGAATCTGTAAAGGGACATTTGAAAACCCATTGATGCCTAAGGACAAAAACCGAATATCTGCAGAAAAAAAAAAAAAAATAGAAAGAAGCTACCTCTGAAACTGCTTTGTGATGTGTGGATTCATCAGACAGAGTTAAACCTTTTTTTTTAATTCAGCAAGTTGGAAAACTCTTTCTGGAGACTCTTTGAAGGAACCTGTGGGAGCCCATTGAGGCCTATGAGGCAAAATCAAATATCTCAGAAGAAAAAAGTAGAAAGAAGGTATAGGTGAGTCTGATTTGGGATATTTGGATTCATCTCACAGAGCTAATCCTTTCTTTCAATTCAGCAGGTAGAAAACACTTTTTCTGGAGAATCCGTGAAGGGATATTTGTGACTCACTGAGTTCTATGAGAAAAAACCAAATATCTACAGAAAAGAAAAATAAACTAGAAAGAAACTACCTTTGAAACTGCTTTGTGATGTGTGGATCCATCTCACAGAGTTAAGCCGTTGTTTTGATTCAGCAAGTGGGAAGCACTCTTTGTGGAGCATCTGTAAAGGGACATTTCAAAACTCCTTGAGGCCTATGGGGAAAAACAGAATATCACAAGATAAAATCTAGAAAGAAGCTATCAGTGAACCTGCTTTGTGGTGTCTAGAATCATGTCGCTGAGCTAAAACTTTCTTTTGATTCAGTACGTTGGAAACACCCTTTTTGGAGAATCTGCAAAGGGACATTTTGGAGCCCATTCAGGCCTATGAATAAACACAGAATATCTGCAGCTAAAAACTGAAAAGAAGCTATCTGTGAAACTGCTTGGTGATGTGTGGATTATTCTCACAGAAATAAACCTTTCTTTGGATTCAGCAGGATGGAAACTCTCTGTTTGGAGAATCTGCGAAGGGACATTTTGCAACACATGGAAGAATATGGGGAAAAATCAAACATCCTCAGATAAAAACTAGAAGGAAGCTATGTGGCAAAGGGACAGGCGATGGCCTCTGTTGCCCTTAGCCAGCAACGGCAGCAAAAGCCAAAATTGACAAATGGGATCTAATTAAAGAGCTTCTGCACAGCAAAATAAACTACCATCAGAGTGAACAGGCAACCTACAGAATGAGAGAAAATTTTTGCAATCCGCTCATCTGACAAAGGGCTAATATACAGAACCTACGAAGAACTCAAACAAATTTACAAGAAAAAAACAAACAACCCCATTAAAAAGTGGGCAAAGGATATGAACAGACATTTCTCAAAAGAGGGCATTCATACAGCCAAAAGACACATGAAAAAATGCTCATCATCACTGGCCATCAGAGAAATGCAAATCAAAACCACAATGAGATACCATCTCACACCAGTTAGAATGGCGATCATTAAAAAGTCAGGAAACAACAGGTGCTGGAGAGGACGTGGAGAAATAGGAACACTTTTACACTGTTGGTGGGATTGTAAACTAGTTCAACCATTATGGAAAACAGTATGGCGACTCCTCAAGGATCTAGAACTAGAAGTACCATATGACCCAGCCATCCCATTACTGGGTATATACCCAAAGGATTATAAATTATGCTGCTACAAAGACACGTGCACACGTATGTTTATTGTGGCACTATTCACAATAGCAAAGACTTGGAATCAACCCAAATGTCCTTCAGTGACAGACTGGATTGAGAAAATGTGGCACATATACACCATGGAATACTATGCAGCCATAAAAAAGGATGAGTTTGTGTCCTTTGTAGGGACATGGATGCAGCTGGAAACCATCATTCTTAGCAAACTGTCACAAGAACAGAAAACCAAACACCGCGTGTTCTCACTCATAGGTGGGAACTGAACAATGAGATCACTTGGACTCAGGAAGGGGAACATCACACACCGGGACCTACCATGGGGAGGGGGGAGGGGGGAGGGATTGCATTAGGAGTTATACCTGATGTAAATGACGAGTTGATGGGTGCTGACGAGTTGATGGGTGTAGCACAGCAACATGGCACAAGTATACATATTTAACAAATCTGTATGTTATGCACATGTACCCTAGAACTTAAAGTATAATAATAATAAATAAATAAATAAATAAATAAATAAAAAAGAAAGAAACTTCTTTGTGATGTGTGGATTCATCTCAAAGCGGTAAACTTTTCTTTTGATCCAGCAGTTTGGAAACACTGTTTGTAGAATCTACAAAAGGACAGTTTGGAACCCCATGAGATCTATAGGGAAAAACCAAATATCCCCTTATAGAAACTAGAAAGAAGGTAACTATGAAACTGCTTTGTGATGTGTGAATTCAACTCACATAGTTAAAACTTTCCTTTGATTCAGCAGGTTGGAGATACTCTTTTTGGAGAATATATAAGGGGAAATTTCACAGCCCATTGAGGCCTATGGGGAAAAGTAAATATCCCCAGGTAAAAATTAAAAAGAAGCTACCTGTGAGATTGCTTTGTGATGTGTAGATTCATCTTACAGAATTAAACATTTCTTTTGATTCAGCAGGTTGGAAACACTTTTTGGAGAATCTGCAAACAGATATTTGGGAGCCCATTGAGGCCTATGGGGAAAAACTGAATTTTGCAAGATAAATACTAGAAAGAAGCTATCTATGAAACTGATTTGTAATATGTTGATTCATATTACAGAGTTAAACCTTTCTTTTTATTCAGCATATTGGAAACACTGTTTTTGGAGAATCTGTGAAGGGATATTTTCAAACTCTTGAGGCCTAAGGGGCAAAACCAAATATCCCCAGATAAAAACTAGAAAGAAGCTATCTCTGACATAGCTTTGTGATATGTTGATTCATCTCACAGAGCTAAACCTTTCTTTTGATTCAGCAGGTTGGAAAGTCCCTTTTTGTAGGATCTGCAAGGTACATTTGGGAGCCCTTTGAGGTCCATGGGAGAAAAACAAATATTCCCAGATATAAATGAGAAATAATCTATCTGTGAACCTGCTTTGTCTGGTGCTGATTAATCTCACACTGTTAAACCTATTTTTTGATTCAGCAAGTTGGAATAAAAACAGGAAACTCTCTGTCAAACTGCTTTGTGATGTATGGATTCACCTCACAGAGTCAGACCTTTTTATGATTCAGCAAGTTGGAAACATTCTTTTTGCAGAATCTGTGAAGGGACAATTGTGAGCCCATTGATGCTTATGGGGAAAAACCAAATATCCCTAGAAAAAACTACAAAGAAGCTACCTGTGAAACTGTTTTGTGATGTGTGGATACATCTCATAGAATTATGCCTTTTTTTGTTTGTTTTGTTTTGTTTTGTTTTGTTTGATTCAGCATGTTGGTAACACTCTTTTAGGAGAAGCTGCAAAGGGATATTTGGGAGCCTATTGAGGCCTATTGGTAAAACCAGAATATTTCCAGGTAAAAACTACAGAGAAGCTATCTGTAAAACTGTTTTGGGATGTGTGGATTCATCTCACACACTTAAACCTTTCTTTTGATTCAGCAGGTTGGAAACACTCTTTTTGGAGAATCTGCAAAAGGACATTTGGGAACTTATTGAGGTCTATGGATAAAAACAGAATATTCCCAGATAAAAACTAGAAAGAAGCTATCACTGAAATTACTATGTGATGTGTAGATTCATCTCACTGTTTTAACGTTTTTGATTCAGCAGGTTGAAATCATTCTTTTTGTAGAATCTGCAAAGGTACATTTGGGAGCCCACTGAGGCCTATAGGAAAAAACAAATATTCCCCAATAAAATCTATAAAGAAACTATCTGTGAAACTGCTTTGTAAAGCGTGGATCCATCTCAAAGATGTAAACCTTTTTTTTTTATTCAGCAAACTGGAAACATTGTTTTTTTGAGAATCTGCAAAGGGATATTTAGGAATTTATTGAGGCCTATGGGTAAAAACAGAATATTCCCAGATAAAAACTCCAAAGAAGCTATCTGTAAAACTGAATTTTGATGTGTGGATTAATCTCACAGAATTAAAACTCTTTTGATTCAGCAGGTTGGAGGCACTCTTTTTGGAAAATCTGTGAACGGACATTCAGGAGCCCATTGTGGACTATGGGGAAAAATTGAATATTCCCAGATAAAAACTGTACAGGAACTATCCATGACACTGCTTTGTGATGTGTGGATTCATTTGACAGAGTTAAAACTTTTTTTTTCTTTCTTTCTTTTTTTTTTTATTAAGCAGGTTGGAAACACTTTTTTTGCAGAATGTGCAAAAGGACATTTGAAAGCCCTTTGAAACTTATTGGGAAGAATCGAATATGCAGACATAACAACTAGAAAGAAGATATCTGTGAAACTGTTTTGTGGTCTATGGATTCATCTCACAGCGAAAAAACTTCTTTTTGATTCGACACGTTGGAAACAATTGTTTTGCAGACTCTGTAATGACATTTCGGAGACTACTGAAGCTTATGGGGCAAAACATAATATCCCCAGATAAAAACTAGAAAAAAAGATATCCGTGAAACTTCTTTGTGATGTTTGGATTCATGTCACACAGTTAAACTTTTCTCTTGATTCAGCATGTTGGAAACACTCTTTTTGGGGAATCTGTGAAGGGACATTTGGGAGCACATTGAAGACCATGGAAAAAACCAAATATAACAAGATAAAAACTAGAAAGAAGCTATCTGTGAAACTACATGGTAATGTGTGGATACATCTTACAACATTTAAGCTTTCTTTTGATTCAGTAGGGTGGTAAAACTCTTTATGGAGATTCTTTGAAGGGACATTTGTGAGCTTAATGAGGTCTATGGGGAGAAACAGAATATTCCCAGATAAAAACTAGAAAGAAGCTCTCTCTGAAACTGCTTTGTGATATGTTGATTCATCTCAAAAGATTAAACCTTTCTTTTGATTCAGCTTGTTGAAAACATTCTTTTTGGAGAATCTGTGAAAAGATATTTGAGAGCCCATTGAGGTCTATGGGAAAAAAACTAACATCCCCAGATAAAAACTAAAAAAAGAAACCTATGACTGAAACTGCTTTGTGATGTGTGGATTTATCTCAAAGATTAAACTTTTCTTTGGATTGAGCAGAATGGAAACACTCTTTTTGGAGAATCTGTGAAGGGACATTTTGGAACCCATGGGGGCTTTTGGGTAAAAACTGAATATCCACTGATAAAAACTTCAAATAAGCTATCTGTGAAACTGCTTTCTGATCTGTAGGTTGATCTTGTAGAGTTTAAAATTTCCTTTGATTCAGCAGGATGAAAGTATTCTTTTTGGAGAATCTGTGAAAGGACATTTGGGAGCCCTTTGAGGCCTAAGGGGAAAAACCAAATATCTTCAGATAGGAAGTAGAAAGATGCTATCTATGATACTGCTTTGTGACTTGTGAACTCATCTCACATAGTTAAACATTTCCTCCAATTCAGCAGGTTGCAGACACTGTTTTTGGAGGGCCTGTGAAGGGAAATTACAAAGCCCATTGAAGCCTATGGGAAATATGCAAATATCCCCAGAAAAAACTGAAAAAAAAAACTATCTTTGATGTGTGGGTTCATATCACAGAGTTAAACCTGTTTTTTGATTCAGCATTTTGGAGACACCATTTTTGGAGAATCTGTGAGGGAATATTTGGGAGTCCTTTGAGGCAAAACTGAATAACCCCAGATAAAATCTAGAAAGAAGCTATCTGTCAAACTTCTTTGTGATGGGTGGATTGATCTCGCAGAGTTCACCTTCCTTTTGATTCAACAGGTTAGAAACTCTATTACAGCAGAGTCTGTGAAAAGAAATTTTGGAGGCCTTTGAATCCTAGGGGGCAAAACAAAATATCCCCAGATAAAAACTTGAAAAGAGCTATCTGTGAAACTGTTTTGTGATGTCTGGATTCATGTCACACAGTTAAATCTTTCTCTTGATTCAGCAGTTGGAAACACTCTTTTTGGGGAATCTGCGATGGGACATTTGGAAGTACAATGAGGCCCATGGAAAAAACTGAATACCCCAGATATAAACTAGAAAGAAGCTATCCATCAAACTGCTTTGTGATGTGTGGATACATCTCACAGGAGTAAAATTTTCTTTTGATTCAACAGGGTGGTAAAATTTTTTTGGAGAATCTGTGAAAGGACATTTGGGAGCTTAGTGAGGCCTATAGGGAAAAACAGAATATTCACAGATGAAAACTGGAAAGAAGTTCTATCTGAAACTGCTTTGAAATGAGTTGATTCATCTCACAGAGTTAAACCTTTCTTTTGATTCAACAGGTTGAAAACAGGTTTTTTGGAGAATCTGTGAAAGGACATTTGTGAGCCCATTGAGGCCTATGGATAAAAACTAAATAACCCCAGATAAAAACTAGAGAGAAAATATCTGTGAAACTACTTTGTGATGTCTGAATTCAGCTCAAAGAGTTAAACCTTTCTTTGGATCCAGCGGGTTGAAAACACTTTTTTGGGAGAATCTGCGAAGGGACATTTGGGAGCCCCTTGAGGCCTAAGAGGAAAATCAAATATCTTCAGATAGGAACTAGAAAGATGCTATCTGTGAAGCTGCTTTGTGATTTCTGAACTCATCTGAAAGAGTTAAACATTTTTCTTGAGTCACTCTTTTTGGAGGATCTGTGAAGGGACATTACAAATCCCATTGAAGACTATGGGAAACATGCAAATATCCCTAGATATAAACTAGAAAGAAGCTATTCGTGAAAGAGCTTTGTGTTGTGTGGATTCATATCACAGAGTTAAATGTTTCTTTTGCGCATCATTTTACAGACACTCTCTTTGAAGGGTTTGCAAAGGGACGTTTGGGAGTGCTTTGGGGCCTACTAGGCAAAGGGAATATCCCCTGATAAAATCTAGAAAGAAGCTACCTGTGAAACTACTTCGTGTTGTGTGGATTCACCTCACAGAGTTAACCTTCCTTTTGCTTCAGCAGGTTGGAAATTCTCTTTTGGCAGAATCTGCAAAAAGACATTTTGGAGCTTGTTGAATCCCAGAGGCAAAACAGAATATCCCCAGATAAAAACTGCTTTGTGATGTGTGGATTCATGTCACACAGTTAAACCTTTCTCTTGATTCAGCAGGTTGAAAACACTCTTACTGGAGTATATGAGAAGGGACATTTTGGATCCCTTTGGGGCCTATGGGGAGAAACTGAATATCCTCAGCTAAAAACTAGAAAGAAGATATCTATCAAACTGCTCTGTGATGTGTAGATTCATCTCACAGAGTTAAACCATTCTTTTGATTCAGCATGTTGGGAACACTCTTTATGAAGTATCTACAAAGAGATATTTGGGAGCAAACTGAGGCCTATGGGAAAAAACCGAGTACCCTGTGATAAAAAGTAGAAAGAAATTATCTGTGAAACTTATTTTTGATGTGTGGATTCATCTCACAGAGTTAAACCTTTCTTCTGATTCAGCGGTTTGGAAACAATCTTTTTGTAGAATCTACAAAGAGATATTTGGGAGCCCATTGAGGCCTATGGGGAAAAAACAAAGAATCCCCAGATAAAAACTCAAAAGAAGCTATCTGTCAAACTTATTTGTAATGTATGAATACACATCACAGAATTAAAACTTTATTTTGATTCAGCAGGTTGTAAACACTCTTTTTGGAGAATCTGAGAAAGTACATTTTGGATCCCACTAAGGTCTATGGGAAAAAAACAAATATTGCCAGATAAAAACTAGAAAGAAACTATCTGTAAAACTTCTTTGTGATGTGTCAATTCATTTCAAAGAGATAAATCTTTTTTTTTTTTTAATCAGCACTTTGGAAAGACTCATTTTGGAGAACCTTCAAAGAAATATTTGGGAGCCCATCGAGGCATATGGGGAAACACCAAATATCCTTAGATAAAAACTAGAAAAAACTATCTGTGAAATTGCTTTTTGATGTGTGTATTCATCTCACAGAGTTAAACCTTTATTTTGATTCATCATACTGTTAACACTCTTTGTGGAGAATCTGCAAAGGGGCATGTAGGAAGACTTTGAGGCCTATAGTGAAAAAGTGAATAGGCCTAAGGGGAAAAACCGAATATCCCTAGATGAAAACGAGAAAGAGGCTATCTGTGAAACTGTTTTATAAAGTGTGGGTTCATTTCACAGACTTAAAACTTTCTTTTGATTCAGCAGGTTG
Organism: Chlorocebus sabaeus; assembly: GCF_047675955.1. Classification (NCBI taxonomy): domain Eukaryota; kingdom Metazoa; phylum Chordata; class Mammalia; order Primates; family Cercopithecidae; genus Chlorocebus; species Chlorocebus sabaeus. The sequence continues at coordinate 37,874,551 of NC_132912.1, forward strand.
GAAAAATTCTCTTTGTAGAATCTCTGAAAGGAAATTTGGGAGCCCATTGATGCCTATGGGAAAAAGTGGATATCCCCGGATAAAAACTAGAAAGAAGCTATGTGTTAAATGGCTTTGGGATACGTGGATTCAACTCAAAGGATAAACCTGTCTTTGGTTTCAGCATGTTGAAAACATTCGATTTTCCATAATCTGAGAAGGGTCACTGGGGAATCAATTCAGGCCTATGGGGAAAAGCTGAATATCCACAGATGAAAACTAGAAGGAAGCTACATGTGAAACTGCTTTATGCTGTGTGGATTCATCTCACGGAGTTACACCTGTCTTTTGGTTCAGCAAGTTGCAAAAACTCTTTTTGGAGAATCTGCAAAGGGAAATTGAGAGCACATTGAGACCAATGGGGCAAAATGAAATATCTCATGATAAAAACTAGAAAGAAGCTAACTGTAAAACTTCTTTGTGATATATAAATACATCTCACAGAGTTAAAGCTTTCTTTGAATTCTGTAGGTTAAAAAAAAATTTTTGAAGAATATGTTCAGGGACATTTGGGAGCCCGTTGAGGCCTATGGGAAAAAAAATATCCCCTGAAAAAAACTAGAAAGAAGCTATCTGTGAAACTGCCTTGTGATATGTGGATTAATCTCTCATATTTAAACCTTTCTTTGAATTGGCAGGTTGGAAAAACCCTTTTTAGAGTATTTGTGAAGGGATATTTGGGAGCCCATTGAGTAATATGTGGAAAAAACAATATCTCCAGGAAAAAACAAGAAAGAAAATATCTGTGAAACTTCTTTGTGATGTGTGGATTCATTTAACAGAGTTTTACAATGTTTTTTATTAAGCAGGTTGGAAACAATCTTTTTGGAGAATCTGCAAAGAGACATTAGGGAGCCCATTGAGGCCTATGGGGAAAAAGTGAGTATCCCCAGATAAAAACTAGAAGGAAGCAATTTGTGAAACTGCTTTGTACTGTGTGGATTCATCTCGCAGAGTTAAGCTTTTTTTTTTGATACAGTATGCAGGAAACACTCTTTTTGGAGAATCTGCAAAGGGACATATAAGAAACCTTTTCAGCCTATGAGGAAAAACCAAATATCCCCAGAAAAAAATCTGAAAAGAAGCTATCTGTGAAACTTCTTTGTTATTAATGGATTCATCTCAAAGAGTGAAACCTTTCTTTTGATTCAGTAGGTTGGAAACACTCTTTTTCTAGAAAATACGAAGTGACATTTGGGAACTCACTGAGGCCTATGTGGAAAAATAAATTATCTCCAGACAAAAACTAAAAATAGGCTATCTGTGAAACTGCTTTTTGATGTGTGGGTCCATTGCACATACTTAAATTTTCTTTTCATTCAGGAGGTTAGAAACACTCTTTTTGTAAAATCTTTGAAAGGACATTTGGAAGCCCAGTGAGAAACTGCTTTCTGATTCATGGATTCTTCTCATAGAATTAAACCTTTCTTTTGATTCAGTACGTTGGAAAAAACTTTTTGAGAATATTTGAAGGGACATTTGGGAGTCCATTAAAGCCTATGGGGAAAAACAGTATATCCCCAGATAAAAACTAGAAAGAAATTATCTGTGAAACAGCTTTGTAATGTGTGGATTCATCTCACAGAATTAAACCTGTCTGTCGATTTAGCATGTTGGAAACACTTTTTTTCTAGAGTTTGTGAAGGGACATTTGGGAGCCCGTTGAGGCTTATGCAAAAAAGCTGAATATCACCAGAAAAAAAACTAAAATTAAGCTATGTGGGAAAATGTTTTGTGATGTGTGGATATATCTCACAGAGTTAAACCTTTCTCTTGATTCAACAGGATGAAAGCACTCTCTTTGTAGAAACTGTGAAGTGACATTTGGGAGCCCATTGTGGATTATAGGAAATTCAAAGCACACCCAGATAAAAACTAAAAAGAATCTATCTTGAAACTGCTTTGTGATGTGTGGTTTCATCTCACTGTGTTAAACTTTCTTTTGTGTCAGCAGATTGGAAACACTCTTCTGGTAGAATCTGTGAAGAACCATATTGGAATCTATCGAGGTCTTTGGGATAAAATGGAATATCCCCAGATAAATACTAGGTAGAAGCTATCTGTGAAACTGCTTTGTGATCTGTGGATTCATCTCACAGAAACAAAGCTTTCTGTTGACACAGCAAATTGCAAACACTCTTTTCAGAGAATCTACAAAAGGACATATTGAAGACCTTTAAGGTCTATGGGGAATAACTGAACATCCTCAGACAAAAACTAGAAAGAACTATCTGATAAACTACATTGTGATGTATGAATTCTTCTCACAGAATTAAACCTTTCTTTAGATCCAGCAGATTGGAAAATCTCTTTTAGTAGCATCTGCAAACAGACACAGGGAGTCCATTGAAGCTTATGGGACAAAAACACCGATCTCCATATAAAAACTAGAAAGAAGCTATGCGTGAAACTACATTGTTATGTGTAAATTTTTCTCACAAAGTTAAATTTTTCTTTTGTTTCAGTAAGTTGGCAATACTCTTTATGTGGAATCTATAAAATGACAGTAGGGAGCCCACTGAGGTCTATGGAGAAAACTCAGAAATCTCTAGATTAAAACTAAAAAGAAGCTATGTGTGAAACTGCTTTTTGAAGTGTGGATTAATCTCACGGAGTTGAACCACTGTTTTGATTCAACTATTTGGAAATACCCTTTTTGGAGAGTCTGCAAAGGGACATTTGGGAGTCCATTGAGGCATGTGGAGTAAAACCGAATATCCCTAGATAAAAACTATAAAGAAGTTATCTGTGAAACTGCTTTGTGATTGTGGATTCACCTTTCAGAGCTAAACAATTCTGTTGATTCAAGAGGTTGGAAACTCTTTTTGAATAGTGTGCGAAGGACATTTGGGAGCCCATTGAGGCCTTTGAAGAAAAACTGAATATCCTCAGACAAAAACTAGAAAGCAGCTATATGTGAAACTGCTCTGTGATACGTGGATTTATCTCACAGATTTAAACCTTTCATTTGATTCAGCAGGTTAGAAACACCGTTTTTGGATAATCTGTGAAGGGACATTTTGTACCTCAATGAGGGCTATGGGCCAAAACTGAATATCACCAGATAGATAGTAGAAAGCAACTATCTATTAAACTGCTTTGCAATGTATGGATTCATCTCACAGAGTGAAACCACTCTTTTGATTCAGCAGGTTAGAAACACTCCTTTTTGAGAACCTGGGAAGGGACATTTGGGAGCCCTTTGATGCCTATGGGGAAAATTTGAACATGCCCATATACAAACTTGGAAGACGCTATCTGTGAAACTATTTTTTGATGTGTGGACTCAACTCAGAGAGTTAAACCTTTCTTTTGATTCATAGTGTTGTAAAGACTTTTTAAAGAGAATCTGTGCAGGGATATTTGGAAACCCAGTGAGGCCTACTGGGAAAAACCGAATATCCCCAAATAAAAAATAGAAAGAAGCTATCTGTGAAACTGCTTTGTGATTTATGGTTTTATATCAGAAAGTTAAACACTTCTTTTGATTCTGCAGGTTGGAAACACGTTTTATGGATAATCTGTGAAGACACATTTTTATCCCATTGAGGCCTATGAAGTAAAACAGAATATTCCCAGAAAAGAGCTAGAAAGAAACTATCTGTGAAACAATTTTGTAATGTATGGATTCAAATCACAGAGTTAAACCATTCTTTTGATTCAACAGGTTGGGAACCCTCTTTTTAAAGAATATAAGAACGGACATTTAAGATCCCTTTGAGGCCTATAGGGAAAAACTGAATACCCCAGATAAAAACTATAAAGCTATAAAGAAGCTATCTGAGAAACTGATTTGTGATGCGTGGGTTTATCTCAGAGTTAAACCTTTCTTTTGATTCAGCAAGTTGGAAACACTTTTTTAAGAAAATCTGTGAAAGGACAATTGGGAGAACATTCATGCCTAAGAGAAAATACCCAATATCCCCAAATAAAAACTAGGAAGAAGCTACCTGTTAAACTGCTTCATGATGTGTGGGTTTATATCACAGATTTTAAAAATATTGTGATACAGCAAGTTGGAAACATTATTTTTCTAGATCTGAAAAGGGTCATTTGGGAGCCCATTGAGGCCACTGGGAAAAAACAGAATATCCCCAGATAAAAGGTAGAAAAAAGCAACCTGTGGAGTTGCTTTGTCATGTTTGGATTCATCTCATAGAGTTAAGCCTTTCTTTTGAGTCACCAGGTTGCAAATACCCTTTTAGGAGATTCTGAAAAAGGACATTTGGAATCCAATTGAGGCCTATTGCATAAAATCGAATATACTCAGATATAAACTAGAAAGAAGCTATCTGTGAAACTGTTTTGTGATTTGTGATTCAGCAGATTAGAAACACTGTTTTTGGAGAATCTGCAAAGGGGCATTTTGAAGCCCATTGAGGCCTATGGGGAAAAACTGAATATCCCCAGATAAAAACTAGAAAGAAGGTATATGTGAAACTGCTTTGTGATGTGTAGATTCGTCTCACATACTTAAACCTTTCTTTTTATTCAGCAGGTTGGAGACACTCTTTTTGGAGAATCTGCAAAGGAATATTTGAAAGTCCAAAGAGGCCTATGGGGAAAAACAGAATATCCCCAGATAAAAACTAGAAAAAAGCTCTCTGTGAAACTTCTTTGTGAGGTGTAGGTTTATCTCACAGAATGAAAAGTTTCTTTTCATTCAGTAGGTTGGAAATACTCTTTTTTGATAATGTCCGAAGGGACATTTTGGAGCCCATTGAGGTCTATGGGGAAAAACAGAATATCCTCATATAAAAACTAGACAGAAAATATCTGTGAAACAGCTTGTGATATGTGGATTTATCTCACAGGGTCAAACCTTTCATTTGACTGAAGAGGTTGAAAACTCTTTTTGGAGTATCTGTGTTGGGACTGTTGGGAGTCCCTCGAGGCCTATAGGGAAAAACTGAATATCCCAATACAGAAACTCGAAAGAAGTTATGTGTAAAACAGATGTGATATGTGGATTCAACCCTCAGAGTTAAACCATTATTTTGATTCAGAAGGTTGGAAACACTCTTTATGGAGAATCTGCAAAGAGACATTTGGGAGCCCATGAGGCCTATGGGGAAAAACTGAATATCCCCAGATAAAAACCAGAAAGAATCTCTCTGTTAAACTGCTTTGTGATTTGTGGATTCATCTCACAGAGGTACATCTTTCTTTTGATTCAGTAGTTTGAAAACACTCTTTTGGAAGAATCTGCATAGTGACGTTTGGGTGCCCATTCAGGCCAATGGGAGAAAATGGAATATCCCAGATAAAAACTAGAAAGATGCTATCTGTGAAACAGTTTTATGATGTGTGGATTCCTCTTACGTAATTAAACCTTCCTTTCTAAACAGTACATTGGAATCACTCTTTTTGGAGGTTCTGTGAAGGGACATTTGGAAGCCCATTGAGGCCTATGGGGAAAAATGGAATATCCTCAGATAAAAAATAGAAAGAAACTCTATGTGAAACTGCTTTGTGATATACGGATTCATGTGACAGAATTAAACTTTTCTTTTGATGCAGCAGGTTGGAAATACTCTTTTTGGAGAATCTGCGAAGGGACATTTGGAAGCCCATTGAGGTCAAAGGGAAAAAATAAACTATTTCCAGAGAAAAACTAGAAAGAAGATAACGGTGAACCTCTTTTTTTTTTTTTTTTTTTTTTTTTTTTGATGTGTGGATTTATCTCAAAGAGTTAAACATTTCCATTGATGCAACAGGTTGGAAGCACTCTTTTTGTAGGATCTGCAAAGGGACATTTGGGAGCCCATTGAGGCCTATGTGGAAAAGACGACTATTCTCCTATAATAACTACCAAGAAGTTATTTTGAAACTGTTTTGTTAGGTGTGGGTTTATCTCAGAGAGTTGAACCATTATTTTGATGTAGCAGGTTGGAAACACTCTTTTTGGAGAATCTGCAAAGGGACATTTGGGTGCCCATTGAGGTCTACAAGGAAAACCTGAATATCCTCAGATAAAAACTAGAAAGAAGCTATCCATGAAACTTCTTTGTTATATGTGAATTCATCTCACAGAGTTAAACATTTCTTTTTATTCAGCAAGTTGGAAACACTCTTTTTGTAGAATTTGTGAGGGACATTTGGGAACCAATTGAGGCCAATTTGGAGAAACTGATTATCCCCAGATAAAAAGTAGAAAGAAGTTTTCTGTGAAATTGCTTTGTGGTTTGCGGATTTATTCCACAGACATAAACCTTTATTTTTTTTTATTCAGCAGATTGGAAACTTTCTTTTTGGATAATCTGCAAAGGGTCAATTGGAAACTCATTGAGGTCTATGGAGAAAAACAGAATATACTCACATAAATTTAGAAAGAAGCTATGCGTGAATCTGCTTTGTCATGTGTGGATTCACCTCACATAATGAAACTTCTCTTTTGATTCAACAGCTTTGAAAAACTCTTTTAGTAGAATCTGCAAAGAAACATTTGGGAGCCCATTGAGGCTTATGGAAAAAACCAAACAGCATCAGATAAAAACTAGAAGGAAGTTGTCTGTGAAACTGCTTCATGATGTGTGGATGTATGATGTTGTGGAAAGTCATAGAACCTGAATGGAGGGACCAGCTGAAGCCATGGCAGAAGAACATAAATTGTGAAGATTTCATGGACATTTGTTAGTTTTCCAAATTAATAGTTTCATAATTTCTTACACATAAATTGTGAAGATTTCATGGATATTTATCACTTCCCCAATCAATCCTTTTATAATTTCCTATGCCTGTCTTTACTTTAATCTCTTAGTCCTGTCATCTTCATAAGCTGAGGATATATGTCACCTCGGGACCCTGTGATGGTTGCGTTATCTGCACAAATTGTTTGTAAAACATGTGTATTTGAACAGTATGAAATCTGGGTACCTAGAAAAGAACAGGATAAGAGCAATTTTCAGGGAACAAGGGAGATGGCCATAAAGTCTGACTGCCTGTAGGGCTGGGCAGAACAGAGTCCTATTTCTCTTCTTTCAGAAAGCAAATAGGAGAAATATCACTGAATTATCTTCTCATCAAGGAATAACCTTGTCTACTTAGAGACATTTGGGAGGCTGTTGAGGCCTAAGGCAAAAACCGAATATCCACTGAAAAGAAACTAGAAAGAAGCTATTTGTGAAACTGCTCTGTGATGTGTGGATTAATCTCACAGAGTTAAACCTTTCTTTTGATTCAGTAGGTTGCAAACACTCTTTTTCTACAACCTACGAAAGGACAGTTGGGAACCCATAGAGGCCTATGGGTAAAAACTGAATATCCCCGGACAAAAACTAGAAACAGAATATCTGTAGAACTACTTTAAGATGTGTGGATTGATCTCACCGAGTTAAACCTTTATTTTGAATCAACAAGTTGGAAACACTCTTTTTGTAGACTCTTCGAAAGGACATTTGGGAGCCCATTGAGGCCTCTGGAAATAAATTGAATATCCCTAGATAAAAACAAGAAAGAAAGTATGGAAGTATCAGAGAAACTGGTTTGTGATATCTGGATTCATCTCACAGGGTTAAACTTTTGTTTTTTGTTTGTTTGTTTGTTTTTGATGCAGAAGATTGGAAACACTTCTTTTGGAGAGTCTGCAAAAGGACATTTTGGAGTCCACTGAGGACTGAGCAAAAAAGTCCTAATGTCCACAGATAAAAACCAGAAAGAATCTATCTGTGAAAATGTTTTGTGAGTGAGGATTCATCTCACAGACTAAAACATTTCTTTTGATTCAGTATGCAGGAAACACTCTTTTTGGAGAATCTGCTAAGGGACATTTGAAGGTCCATAGAGTCCTATGAGAAAAGACTGAATATCCCCAGTGGAAAAAAAAAAAAAAACACTCAAAAGAAGCTTTATATGAAACCTCCTTGTGATGTGTGGATGCATCTCACAGAGTTAACTTTTTCTTTTTATTTGGCAGGTTTATAAACACTCTTTTTCTATAATCTAGGAAGTGAGATTTGGGAATGCACTGAAACCTAAGGGGAAAAGCCGAATACCCCAGATAAAAGCTAAAAAGAGGCTGTGAAACTGCTTTATGATGTGTGGATTCATTTCACAGACTTAAGCCATTCTTTTGATTCAGCAGGATGGAAATTCTCTTCTTGTACAATCTGCTAAGGGACTATTGACAGCTCATTGAGATTTAAGGGGGAAAGCTGAATATTTCTCTATAAAAAGCACAAAAAGTTGTCTCTGATACTGCTTTATGATGTGTGGATTCATCACTCAGAATTAAACCTTTCTTTTGATTCAGAAGGTTGCAAACACTTTTCTTGTAGAATCTCTGAAAGAATATTTGGGAGCTCCTTATGGCGGAAAATGAAATATCTTCAGATAAAAATTAGAAAGAAGGGATCTGTGAAACTGCTTTGTGATGTGTGGTTTTATCTCACTGAGTTAAACCTTCTTTTGTTTCAGCAGCTTGGAAACACTCTTTTTGTAGAATCTGTGAAGGGAAATTTGGGAGCCCATTGAGGCCTACAAGGAAAAACTGAATATCCACAGACAAAAACTAGCAAGAAGCTTTCTGTGAAACTTCTTCGTGATGTGTGGATTCATCTCACAAAGTTAAATGTTTCCTTTTAACTTGATTCAGTAGATATGAAAACCTCTTTTTGTAGAATCTCCAAAGGGACATTTGAGAGCCCCTAGCAGTCTATGGGGAAATACGAAATATCTCCAGATGAAAACTAGAAAGAAGTTGTCTGTGATACTGCTTTGTGAGGTGTGAATTCATCTACAGATTTAAACCATTAGTTTGATTCAGCATGTTGGAAACAATTTTTTTTTTTTTTGGAAAATCTGTGAAGGGATATTTGGGAGCCGATTGAGACTAAGGGGAATAACAAAATATTCCCAGATAAAAACTAGAAAGAAGTTATCTTGAAAAACAGATGTGATGTGTGGATTCAGCTCACAGAGTTAAACGTTGCTTTGGTTCAGCAGATTGGAAACACTCCTTGGCTAGAATCTGCAAATGTACATTTGGGAACCCATTTTGGCCTATGAGGAAAAACAGAGTATCACCAGGTAAAAAATTAAAAAGAAACTGTCTGAGAAACTGCTTTGTGATGTGTGGATTCATCTCACAAATTTAAATCTTATTTTCATTTCAGCAGAATGGAAACACTCTTTTTGTAGAATCCGTGAAGGGATATTTGGGAGCCCACTGGGGCCTATGGAGAGAAACAGAATATCCCCAGATAAAAATTAGAAAGAAGTTATATGTGAAACTGCTTTGCACTCTGTGGATTCCTCTCACATAACTAAACTTTTGTTTTTATTCACCAGGTTGGAAACACTCTTTGTCTAGAATCTGTGAAGAGACATTTGGGAGCCCTTTGTGACCTGTGGGAAAAAAACAAATATCCCCAGATAAAAACTAGAAAGAGCCTATCTGTGAAGCCGATTTGTGATGTATGGATTCTTCTCACAGAAGTAAGCCTTTCTTTGATTCATGAGGCTGGAAACATGCTTTTTGGAGAATCTGTGAATGGGCATTTGGTAGCCCATTGAGACCTATGGGAAAATAGGGATTATCTCTGTATAAACAATAGAAAGAAACTATCTGTCAAAATACTTTGTGATGTGAGAATTCATCTCAAAGGTTCAACATTTCCTTTGATTCAGGTGGTTGGAAACACTATTTTTTTTTTGAGAATCTGCAAAGGGACATTTGGGAGACCACAGAGGTGTATGGAAAAAAAACTAATATGTCCTGATAAAAACAAGAAATAAGGTATCTGTGAACTTGCTTTGTGATGTTTGTGTATTTCTTACAGAGTTAAAACTTTCTCTTGATTCAGCAGGTTGGACACACTATTTTTGTAGAATCAGGAAAGGGAAATTTGGGAGCCCTTTGAGGCCCATGGAGCAAAACAGAATATCCCCAGATAAAAACTAAAAAGAAACTGCATTCTGATGTGTAGATTCTTCTCACAGAGTTTAAACTTTGTTTTGATTCAGCAAGTTGGAAATACTGTTTGTGGATAATCTGTGAAAGAGCATTTGGGAGACCATTAAAACCTATGTGAAAAAACTGATTATCCCCAGATAAAAACTAGAAGGAAGCAACCTGTTGAACTGCTTTGTGATGTGTGGATTCACTTCACAGAGTTAAAACTTTCTTTGATTCAGCTGGTTGGAAACACTCTTTTGGAAAACCTGTGAAGGAACATTTGTGAGTCCTTTGATGCCTATAAGGAAAAATCGAATATCCCCAAATAAAAATGAGAAAGAATCTATCTGTGAAACTGTGTGGTGATGTATGGATTAATCTCACAGATCTAAACCGTTCTATTGATTCAGCAGGTTTTAAACACTCTTTTTGGAGAATCTGAAAAGCAACAATTAAAAATCCATTCAGGTCTGTGAAGAAATACCGAATATCCCCAAATGAAAACTAGAAAGAAATAATCTGTGAAACTGCTTTGTGATGTGTAGGTCCATATCACAAAATAAAACCTTTATTTTCATTCAGTTGGTTGAAAACACTCTTTTCAGAGATTCTGCAAGAGGACATTTGGAAGCCCACTGAGGGCTGTGGGGAATAAACGAATATACCTAGATAGAAACTGGTAAGAATCTCTCTGTGAAACTGATGCGATGTGTGGATTCGTATCACAGAGTTAAACCACTCTTTTGATTCATCAGTTTGGAAACAGTCTTTTTGGACTATCTGCAAAGGGACATTTGAAGCCCTTTGTGGCTTATGGAGAAAAACCAAGTATCCCCAGATAAAAACTAGAAAGATGGTGTCTGTGAAACTGCTTTGTGATGTGTGGATACACCACACACAGAATTTAACCTTTCTTTTTATTCAGCAGGTTGGAAACACTCTTTTTGCAGAATCTGCGAAGGGACATTTGGGAGCCCATTGAAGCCCATAGCAAAAAGCCAAATATTCCTAGATAAAAACTTGAAAGATACTGTCTATGAAACGGTTTTTTGATGTCCTGATTCATCTCCCAGAGTTAAAACTTTCTTTTGATGTAGCAGGTTGAAAACACTCTTTTTGGAGAATCTGCAAAGGTACATTTTGGAGCCCCTTGAAGTCAACTGAGTAAAATTGAATATCCCTAGATAGAGACTAGAAAGAAGCTCTTGGTGAATCTGATGTGATATGTAGATTCATCTCACAGACTTAAACCATTCTTTTGATTCAGCAGATTGGAATCCCTTTTTTGGAGAATCTGCAACGGTACTTTTGGGAGCCCAGAGACAGCTAGGAAGAAAAATGGAATATCCTCATATAAAAACTAGAAAGAAGCTATTTGTGAAACTGCTTTGTGATGTGTGGATTCATCTCACAGAGGTAAACCTTTCTTTTGATTCAGCAAGTTAGTAATACACTCTTTGGAGAATCTGCAAAGGGACATTTGGGACCTCATCAAGGCCTATTGGGAAAAACCGAGTATCTGCAGATAAAAGCTAGAAAGAAGGTACCTGTGAAACTGTTCTTGGATTTGTGGATTCAGCTCACAGAGTTAAAATTTTCTTTTGATTCAGCAGTTAGGAAACACTCTTTTGGAGAATCTACAAGAGGGCATTTGAGAGCCCATTGAGGTCTATGTGAAAAACTGAATACCCAGAGATAAAAAACTGGAAAGAAGATAACTGTGAAACTTCTTTGTGATGTGTGGATTCATCTCACAGAGTTAAACTCGTTTTTGATTCACCACGTTGGAAACACTGTTTTTGGACAGTCTGTAAATGAACATTTGAAAGCCCATTGAGGCCTATAAGGTTAAACTAAATATTAGCAGACAAAAACGAGAAATAAGCTATCTGTGAAACCACTTTGTGGCATGTGGATTCATCTCAATGATTAAAACTTTATTTTGATTGAGCAGGCTGGAAACACTCTTCTGGAGAATCTGTGAAGGGACATTTGGGAGCCCATTGAAGCCAGAGGCTGAAAACTGCATATCCGCAGAAGAAAAAACATTAAAGATGCTATCTGTGAAACTGCTTTGTGTTGTTTGGATTCAACTCTCAGAGTTAAATCTTTCTTTTGAATCAGCAGGCTGAAAACACTCATTTTCAAGAATCTGCAAAGGGATATTTGGGAGCACGTTGATGGTTATGGGAGTAAACGAATATTCCTAGATAAAAACCAGAAAGAAGCTATCTGTGAAACCGATGTGATGTTTGGATCCATCTCACCGAGTTAAAGAATTCTTTTGACAGAGCTCTTTGGAAACACACTTTTTGGAGAATCTGCGAAGGGAGATTTGGCAGCCCAGTGAGGCCTATTGGAAAACCTGAATATCACCACATAATAATGAGAGAGAAGTTATTTTTGAAACTGCTTTGTGATGTGAGGATTCATCTCACAGAGATAAACTTTTCTTTTGATTCAACAGGTTAGAAACACTCTACGTGGAGAATTTATGAAGGGACGTTTTGGAGCGCTTTGAGGCCTATAGAGAAAAACCAAATGTCCCCAGGTAAATGCTAGAAAGAAGCTATCTGTGAAACAGTTTTGTGATGTGTGGATTCATCTCACAGAGTTAAACCTTGGTTTTGATACAGCAGGTTGGAAACATTCTTTTTAGAGAATCTGCAAATGGACATTAGGGAGTCCATTGGGGCTTATGGGGAAAAACCAAATATCCCATGATAAAAACCAGAGAGAAACTATCTTTGAAACTGCTATGTGATGTATGGGTTCAACTTACAGAAATAAATCTTTCAGCATGTTGGAAACACTTTTTTTGCTGATTATATGAAGGCACATTTGAAAGCTCATTGAGATCTAAGGGGAAAAACTGAATATCCCCAGATAAAACCTAGAAAGATGCTAATTGCAAAACTGCTTTGTATTGTTTGGATTCATCTCACTGAGTTAAAACTTTACTTTGATTCAGCAGGCTCCAAACACTCTGTTTAGAGAATCTGTAAAGGGACATTTAGGAGTCCATTGAGGTCTTTGAGGAAAAACTGAGTATCCCCAGATAAAAACTTGAGAGAAGTTTTCTGTCAAACTGCTTTCTGATGTGTGGATTCATCTCACAGAGTTAAGCCTTCCTTTTTATTCGGCACGTTGGAAACACTTTTTGGAGAGTTTGCAAAGTGAAATTTGTAACCCCTGAAGGCCTATGGAGAAAAACTGAATATCCGCAGATAAATATTAGAAAGAAGGCACCTGTGCAACTCCTTTGTGATATGTGAATTCGTCTCAAAGAGTTAAACTTTTCTTTTGATTCAATAAGTTGGAGACACTTTTTTTGGGGAATCTGTGAGGGGAAATTTTGGAGCCCATTGAGGCCTACGTGGCAAAACCGAATATCCCCAGATGAAAACTAGAAAGAAGATGTTTGTGAGACTGCTTTTCCATGTGTGGATTCATCACACAGAGTTCAACGTATATTTTTATTCAGAAGGTTGAAAACACTTTTTAAAGAGAATCTGAGGAGGGACATTTGGAAGCCCATTGAGACCTATGGAAAAAAAAAAACAAATATTCTCAGATAAAAACTCAAAATAAGCTATCTGTGAAACTTCCTTGTAAAGTGTGGATTCATCTCACAAAGTTAAACCTTTCTTTTGATTCAGCAGGTTGGAAACATTTTTTTAGGGGAATCTGTGAAGGGACATTTTGGAGACCATTGAGGCCTAAGAGGAAAATCCAAATATCCCTGGATGTAAACTAGAAAGAAGTTATCTCTGAAGTTGCTTCATGTGTGGATTAATCTCACAGAGCTAAATTTTCTTTTGATTCAGCAGCTTGGAAACACTCTTTTTGGAGTATCTTCAAAGTGCCATTTGGTGACTGACTGAATCCTATGAGGAAAAACTGATTTTCCCTAAATAAAAGCTAGAAAGAAGCTATATGTGAAACTGCTTTGTGACGTGTGTATTCGTCTCATAGAGTTAAAACTTTATTTTGATTCAACATGTTGGAAACACATTTTTTTGAGAATCTGACAAGAGGCATTTTTGATCCCTTTTATGCCTATAAGGAAAAAACCTAATATCCGCAGATAAAAACTGGAAAGAATCTATCTGTGAAACTGCTTAGTGATGCTTGGATTCATCTCACAGAGCCGAACCATTCAATTGATTCAGCAGGTTTTCAACACCCTTTTTGTAGAATCTGTAAAGGGACCTTTGAAAACCCCTTATAAAAAGTAGAGAGAAACTATCTGTGAAAGTACTTTGTGATGTGTGGGATTTATCTCAGAGGGTTAAACCTTTCTTTTGACACAGCAGGTTGGAGAAACCATTTATAACAAATCTGCAGAGGGATATTTGGGATCCCATTGAGGACTATGGGGAAAAACTTAATGTCCCCAGATAGAAATTAGAAAGAAGTTATCTGCGAAACTGCTTTGTGATGTGTGGATTTATCTCACAGAGTTAAAACCTTCTTTTGATTGAAAAGGTTGGAAACCCTTTATCTGGAGAATCTGCAAAGAGATATTTGGGAGTTCATTTAGGGCTAAAAAGTAACAATGAATTTCTCCAATCACAAACTAGATAGAAGCTGTATGTGAAACTGCTTTGTGATCTGTGGATTCATCTTATAGAGTTAAAACTTTTTTTGATTCAATAGGTTGGAAACACTGTTTTTACAGAATCTGTGAAAAGACATTTTAGACCCCATGAGGCCTTTGGTGAAAAATCGAATATCCCCACAAGAAAACTGGAAACAAACTTTCTTTGAAACTGTTTCTTGATGTGTGGGTCCATCTCACAGAGTTCAACTTTTCTTTCTTTCTTTCTCTTTTTTGGAGATGGAGTCTCACTCTGTCACCCAGACTGGGGTGCAGTGGCACGATCTCCACTCACTGCAAGCTCTGCCTCCCTGATTCATGCCATTCTGCTGCCTCAGCCTCCCATGTAACTGGGACTACAGGTGTCTGTCACCGCGCCCGGCTAATTTTTGTATTTTTAGTAGAGATGGGGTTTCACTGCGTTAGCCAGGGTTGTCTTGATCTCCTGACCTCGTGATCCACCCATCTTGGCCTCCCAAAGTGCTGAGATTACAGGTGTGAGCCACTGCACCCAGCCTAAACTTTTCTTTTAATTCAGCAGGTTGGAAAGACTTATTTTTATGAAGAATCTTCTAAGTGACATTTTGGATCCCATTGAGGGCTATGGTGAATAAAAGGAACATTCCCAGATAAAAACTAAAATGTAGCTATCTGTGAAACTGCTTTGTGGTGTGTGAATTCATCTCACCAAGATAAACTTCTGTTTTGATTCAACAGTTTAGAAATACTTTTTCTGGAGAATCTGCAAAGGAACATTTGGGAGCCATTCGGGCCTAAAAGGTAAAACAGAATATCCCCTGATAAAAATCCAAAGAAAACTATTTGTAAAACTGCTTTGTGATGCGTTGGTTCAGCTCACAGAGTTAAAAAATTCTTTTGATTCAAGTTGTTGGAAACACTTTTTGAAGCATCCGTGAAGGGATATGTGTTAGACCATTGTGGCATATGGTGCAAAACTGAATATCTCCAAATAAAAACTAGAAAGAAGCAATTTGTGAACCTGCTTTTTGGTGAGTGGATCCATCTCACAAAATTAAACCTTTCTTTTGACTCAGCAGATTGAAAACACTCTTTTTGGAGAACCTACGGAGGGACATTTGGGAGCCCATTCAGGGCTACGGGGGAAAATTGAATATCCCTAGTGAAAAACTAGAAAGAAACTATCAGTGAAACTGACGTGATGTGTGGATTCATCTCACAGAGTTTAACTTTTCTTTTTATTCAGCAGATTGGAAACACTTTTTGTGGAGAATCTGTGAAGGTACATTCTGGATCCCTTTGAGGCCTATTGGGAAAAACAGAATATTTCCACATAAATACTAGAAAGAAACTATTTGTAAAACTGCTTTAAGAGGTATGGAAACTGCTTTAAGAGGTTTAACTCTCACAGAGTGAAACCACCCTTTTGATTCAACAGGTAGGAAAAACCCTTTTGGAGAATCTGCACAGGTACTTTTGGGGGCCTAATGAGGCCTATTAGGAAAAATATAATATATCCACAAAAATACCAGAAAGAAGCTATTTATGAAACAGCTTTGTGAAGTGTGGACTCATCTCAGAGAGTTAAAATTTTCTTTTGATTCAGCATGCTGTAAACACACTTTTTGAAGAATCTGCAAGGGAAAATTTGGAAGCCCATTGAGGTCTATGTGAGAAAAACAAATATCCCCAGATTAAAACTAGAAAGAAACTACCTGTGAAACTGCTTTGTAATGTGAGGATTTATTTCCTAGAGCTAAGCCTTTCTTTTGCTTCAGTAGGTTGGAAACATTCTTTTTGGAGAAACTGCGAAGAAACAATTGGGAGCCCTTTTAGGTATTTGGGGAAAAACTGTATGCCCAGATAAAAACTAGAAAGAAGCTATCTGTGAAACTGCTTGGTGATGTATGGGTTCATCTCACAGACCTAAAACATTTGTTTTCATTTACCATGTTGGAAAACCTCTTTATGGAGTGTCTACGAAGAAATATTTGGGAGTCTCTTGATATCTTTAAGGAAAAACAAAACATCCCCACATAAAAACTAGAAAATAGCTCTCTGTGAAACTGCTTGGTGATGTGTCGATTCATCTCAAGAGCTAAACCATTCTATTGGTTCAGCTGGTTTTCAATACTCTTTTAAAAGAATCTGTAAAGGAACATTTGAAAGCCCTTTGAGGCCTAAAAGTAAAAATGGAATATCCCCAGATAAAAAATACAAAGAAGCTATCTGTGAAACTGCTTTGTGATGTGTGGATTTATCTCACAGAATGAAACATTTCTTTTAATTGCACATGTTGGAAACACTTTTTTTGGAGGTTACATCAAGCAACATTTGTGAGCCCTTTGATGTCTTTAAGGAAAAACAAAACATCCCCAGATAAAAACTAGAAAGCAACTCTCTGTGAAACTGCTTGGTGAGGTGTGGATTCATCTCACAGAGCTAAACCATTCTATTGATTCAGCAGGTTTTCAATACTCTTTTCAAAGAACCTGTGAAGGGACATTTGAAAGCCCATTGATGCCTATAAAGAAAAATGGAATATCCCCAGATGAAAGCTAGAAAGAACCTATCTGTCAAACTACTCTGTAATATGTGGATTCATCTCAAAGACTTAAATATTTCTTTTGACTCCGCAGGTTTAGAAGCACCTATTATGGAGAATCTATGAAGGGACATTCGGGAGCCTGTTGTGGACTGTGGGGAAAAACAAAATATCCCCAGATAGAAACTAGATGTAACTACATGTGGAAAACCTTTGTGATGTGTGGATTCATCTCACAGAGTTACATCATTCTCTTGATTCAGAATGTTGGAAATATTTTTTGGAGAATTTGTGAAGGAACTTTTGGGAGCCCACTGTGGCCTTAGGGAAAATACTGAATATCTTCAGACAAGAAAGACAAGGAAGAAGCTATATGTGAAACCTCTTTTTGTTGTGTGGATTCATCTCACAGAGTTAAACCTTTTTTTTATATATACTTGAAGTTCTAGGGTACATGTGCATAACGTGCAGGTTTGTTACATATGTATACTTGTGCCATGTTGCTGTACTGTACCCATCAACTCGTCAGCACCCATCAACTCTTCATTTACATCAGGTATAACTCCCAATGCCATCCCTCCCCCCTCCCCCCTCCCCATGATAGGCCCCGATGTGTGATGTTCCCCTTCCCGAGTCCAAGTGATCTCATTGTTCAGTTCCCACCTATGAGTGAGAACATGTGGTGTTTGGTTTTCTGTTCTTGTGATAGTTTGCTAAGAATGATGATTTCCAGCTGCATCCATGTCCCTACAAAGGACACAAATTCATCCTTTTTTATGGCTGCATAGTATTCCATGGTGTAAATGTGCCACATTTTCTTAATCCAATCTGTCACTGATGGACATTTGGGTTGATTCCAAGTCTTTGCTATTGTGAATAGTGCCACAATAAACATACGTGTGCATGTGTCTTTATAGCAGCATGATTTATAATCCTTTGGGTATATACCCAGTATTGGGATGGCTGGGTCACATGGTACATCTAGTTCTAGATCCTTGAGGAATCGCCATACTGTTTTCCATAGTGGTTGAACTAGTTTACAATCCCACCAACAGTATAAAAGTGTTCCTATTTCTCCACATCCTCTCCAGCATTTGTTGTTTCCTGACTTTTTAATGATTGCCATTCTAACTGGTGTGAGATGGTATCTCATTGTGGTTCTGATTTGCATTTCTCTGATGGCCAGTGATGATGAGCATTTTTTCATGTGTCTGTTGGCTGTATGAATGTCTTCTTTTGAGAAATGTCTGTTCATATCCTTTGCCCACTTTTTAATGGGGTTGTTTGTTTATTTCTTGTAAATTTGTTTGAGTTCTTTGTAGGTTCTGTATATTAGCCCTTTGTCAGATGAGTAGATTGCAAAAATTTTCTCCCATTCTGTAGGTTGCCTGTTCACTCTGATGGTAGTTTCTTTTGCTGTGCAGAAGCTCTTTAGTTTAATGAGATCCCATTTGTCAATTTTGGCTTTTGCTGCCGTTACTTTTGGTGTTTTAGACAAGAAGTCTTTGCCCATGCCTATGTCCTGAATGTTAATACCAAGGTTTTCCTCTAGGGTTTTTATGGTATTAGGTCTAACATTTAAGTCTCTAATCCATCTTGAATTAATTTTTGTATAAGGAGTAAGGAAAGGATCCACTTTCAGCTTTCTACTTATGGCTAGTCAATTTTCCCAGCACCATTTATTAAATAGGGAATCCTTTCCCCATTTCTTGTTTCTCTCAGGTTTGTCAAAGATCAGATGGTTGTAGATGTGTGGTATTATTTCTGAGGACTCTTTTCTGCTCCCTTGGTCTATATCTCTGTTTTGGTACCAGTACCATGCTGTTTTGGTTACTGTAGCCTTGTAGTATAGTTTGAAGTCAGGTAGCATGATGCCTCCAGCTTTGTTCTTTTGACTTAGGATTGTCTTGGAGATGCAGGCTCTTTTTTAGTTCCATATGAACTTTAAAGCTGTTTTTTCCAATTCTGTGAAGAAGCTCATTGGTAGCTTGATAGGGATGGCATTGAATCTATAAATAACCTTGGGCAGTATGGCCATTTTCATGATATTGATTCTTCCTATCCATGAGCATGGTATGTTCTTCCATTTGTTTGTGTCCTCTTTTATTTCACTGAGAAGTGGTTTGTAGTTCTCCTTGAAGAGGTCCTTTACATCCCTTGTAAGTTGGATTCCTAGGTATTTTATTCTCTTTGAAGCAATTGTGAATGGAAGTTCATTCATGATTTGGCTCTCTGTTTGTCTGTTACCTGTGTATACGAATGCTTGTGATTTTTGCACATTAATTTTGTATCCTGAGACTTTGTTGAATTTGCTTATCAGCTTAAGGAGATTTTGGACTGAGACAGTGGGATTTTCTAAATATACAATCATGTCATCTGCAAAGAGGGACAATTTGACACAAAGGGAAGCCCATCAGAATAACAGCAGATCTCTCGGCAGAAACTCTACAAGCCAGAAGAGAGTGGGGGCCAATATTCAACAATCTTAAAGAAAAGAATTTTAAACCCAGAATTTCATATCCAGCCAAACTAAGTTTCATAAGTGAAGGAGAAATAAAATCCTTTACAAATAAGCAAATGCTTAGAGATTTTGTCACCACTAGGCCTGCCTTACAAGAGACCCTGAAGGAGGTACTAAACATGAAAAGGAACAACTGGTATCAGCGATTGCAAAAACATGCCAAAATGTAAAGACCATTTAGGCTAGGAAGAAACTTCATCAACTAACGAGCAAAATAACCAGTTAATATCATAATGGCAGGATCAAGTTCACACATAACAATCTTAACCTTAAATGTAAATGGACTAAATGCTCCAATTAAAAGACACAGACTGGGAAACTGGATAAAGAGTCAAGACCCATCAGTCTGCTGTATTCAGGAGACCCATCTCACATGCAGAGACATACATAGGCTCAAAATAAAGGGATAGAGGAAGATTTACCAAGCAAATGGAGAACAAAAAAAAGCAGGGGTTGCAATCCTACTCTCTGATAAAACAGACTTTAAACCATCAAAGATCAAAAGAGACAAGGAAGGCCATTACATAATGGTAAAGGAATCAATTCAACAGAAAGAGCTAACTATCCTAAATATATATGCACCGAATACAGGAGCACCCAGATTCATAAAGCAAGTCCTTAGAGACTTACAAAGAGACTTAGACTCCCATACAATAATAATGGGAGACTTCAACACTCCACTGTCAACATTAGACAGATCAACGAGACAGAAAGTTAACAAGGATATGCCGGAATTGAACTCATCTCTGCAGCAAGCAGACCTAATAGACATCTATAGAACTCTCTACCCCAAATCAACAGATTATACATTCTTCTCAGCACCACATCGCACTCATTCCAAAATTGACCACATAATTGGAAGTAATGCACTCCTCAGTAAATGTACAAGAACAGAAATTGTAACAAACTGTCTCTCAGACCACAGTGCAATCAAGCTAGAACTCAGGACTAAGAAACTCAATCAAAACTGCTCAACTACATGGAAACTGAACAATCTGCTCCTGAATGACTACTGGGTACATAACGAAATGAAGGCAGAAATAAAGATGTTCTTTGAAACCAATGAGAACAAAGATACAACATACCAGAATCTCTGGGACACATTTAAAGCAGTGTGTAGAGGGAAATTTATAGCACTAAATGCCCATAAGAGAAAATAGGAAAGATCTAAAATTGACACTCTAACATCACAATTAAAAGAACTAGAGAAGCAAGAGCAAACACATTCAAAAGCTAGCAGAAGGCAAGAAATAACTAAGATCAGAGCAGAACTGAAGGAGATAGAGACACAAAAATCCCTCCAAAAAATCAATGAATTCAGGAGTTGTTTTTTTGGAAAGATCAACAAAATTGACAGACCGCTAGCACGACTAATAAAGAAGAAAAGAGAGAAGAATCAAATCGACGCAACTAAAAATGATAAAGGGGATATCACCACCGACCCCACAGAAATACAAACTACCATCAGAGAATACTATAAACACCTCTTCGCAAATAAACTAGAAAATCTAGAAGAAATGGATAATTTCCTGGACACTTACACTCTCCCAAGACTAAACCAGGCAGAAGCTGAATCCCTGAATAGACCAATAGCAGGCTCTGAAATTGAGGCAATAATTAATAGCCTACCAACAAAAAAAAGTCCAGGACCAGATGGATTCACAGCTGAATTCCACCAGAGGTACAAGGAGGAGCTGGTACCATTTCTTCTGAAACTATTCCAATCAATAGAAAAAGAGGGAATCCTCCCTAACTCATTTTATGAGGCCAACATCATCCTGATACAAAAGCCTGGCAAAGACACAACAAAAAAAGGGAATTTTAGACCAATATCCCTGATGAACATCGATGCAAAAATCCTCAATAAAATACTGGCAAACCGGATTCAGCAGCACATCAAAAAGCTTATCCACCATGAATAAGTGGGTTTCATACCTGGGATGCAAGGCTGGTACAACATTCGCAAATCAATAAACATAATCCAGCATATAAACAGAACCAAAGACAAGAACCACATGATTATCTCAATAGATGCAGAAAAGGTTTTTGACAAAATTCAACAGCCCTTCATGCTAAAAACGCTCAGTAAATTCGGTATTGATGGAACATACCTCAAAATAATAAGAGCTATTTATGACAAACCCACAGCCAATATCATACTGAATGGGCAAAAACTGGAAAAATTCCCTTTGAAAACTGGCACAAGACAGGGATGCCCTCTCTCACCACTCCTATTCAACATAGTGTTGGGAGTTCTGGCTAGGGCAATCAGGCAAGAGAAAGAAATCAAGGGGATTCAGTTAGTAAAAGAAGAAGTCAAATTGTCCTTTTTTTTTTTTCATTCACCACGTTGAAAACACTCTTTTAGGAGACTCTAAAAAGAGACATTAGAAAGCCCATGAGGCCTATAGTAAAAAACAAAATATCCCTAGATAAAAACTAGAAAGAACATATCTGTGAAATTACTTTGTGACGTGTGGATTGATCTCACTGAATTGAAATGTTCTTGTGATTCAGGAGGTTCAAAATGCTATTTCTGGAGAATCCGTGAAGGGACATTTGGGAGCTCATTGAAGCCTGTGGTGAAAAGCTGAATATCCCAGGATAAAAAATTGAGAGTTGCTATCTGTGAAACTACTTTGTGATGTGTAGATTCATATCACAGAGTTCAATCTTTCTTTTTATTCTACCAGTTGGAAACACTCTTTTGGAGTCCTGTGAAGGGACATTTAGGAGCTTATTGAGGCCTATGGGGGCAAACAGAACATCTCCAGATAAAAACTAGAAAGAAGTTATCTGTGAAACTGTTTTGTGATAAGTTAATTCATCTCACAGAGTTAAACCTTTCTTTTGATTCAGCAGGTTGGGAACACTCCTTTTAAAGAATCTGTGAAGGGACATTTGGAAGCCCTTTGAGACCTATGGGGAAAAAAGATTGTCTTCAGGTTAAAGTTGAAAGAAGCTATTTTTGAAACTTCTTTGTGATGCATGGATTCATTGCACGGAGTTAAATTTTTCTTTTGAATAAGAAAGTTGGAACACCTTTCTTTGGAGAATGTACAAAGGTACATTTGGGAGCTTATTGAGTCCTTTGGGGAAAACCAAATATCCCCAGATTAAAGTAGAAAGACGTTACCTCTGCAACTGTTTTGTGATGTGTGGATTCCTCATAGAGTTCAATCATTCTTTTGATCTAGTTGATTGGAAACACTCTTTTTGGAGAATCCGTCTAGGAAAATTTGGGATCCCATTGAGACCTATGGGTAGAAACAGAATATCCAGAGATAAAAACTAGAAAGAATATAACTGTGAAACTGCTTTTTGATGTGTGGATTCATCTCACAGTAGTAAACATTTCTTTTGATTCAGCAGTTTGCAATTGCTCCTTTTGAAGAATCTGTAAAAAGACACTTTGTAGTCCATTGAGGCCTATGGGGAAACACAGACTCTCCCCAGATAAAAACTAGAAGGAAGGTGTCTGTGAAACTGCTTTGTGAAGTGCAGATTCATCTCACAGATTTAAAACTTTCTTTTGATTCACCAGGTTGGAAACACTCTATGTGGAAAATCTGCAAAGGGACATTTGGGAGCCCTTTGAGGCCTACAGGGAAAACCAAATATGCCCAGAAAAAAATAAAAAAGCTAGAAAGAAGCAATGTGAAACTGCTTTATGATGTGTGAATTTATCTCACAGAGTTAAACTTTGTTTTATTTCAGCAGGTTAGAAAACACATTTTCAAAGAATCTGCAAAGAAATTTTGGGACCCCTTTGAACCCTATGGAAAAACATAGAATATCCCCAGATAAAAACTAGAAAGAAGCTATCCATGAAACTGCTTTGTGATGTGAGGATTCATCTCACAGAGTTAAAACTTTCTTTTGATTCATCATATTAGAAACACTCTTTTTGCAGAATCTGTGAAGGGACACTTGGGAGGCCATTGTGGCCTATGAGGAAAAAACGAATATCCCTAGACAAAAACTAGAAAGAAGCTGGAATAAATAAACTGAAAGGAAGCTATCTGTGAAACTGCTTTGTGATATGTGGATTCATCTCACAGAGGTAAACCTTTCTTTTGATTCAACAAGTTGGAAACACTTGTTTTATAGAATTCAAGAACAGATATTTGGGAGCCCTTTGAGGAAAAGGTGGAAAAACCAAATATCCCTTGATGAAAACTAGAAAGAAGCTACCTGTGAAACTGCTTTTTAATGTATGGATTTATCTCACAACTTTCAACACGTCTTTTGGTTCAGCACGCTTGAAAAACTGTTTTTGGTGAAACTGTGAAGGAACGTTTGGGAGCCCATTGAGGCTGACGGTGAAAAACTGAGTATTCCCAGATGAAAACTAGAAGCAAGCTCTCTGTGAAACTGCTTTGTGATGTGTGGATTCATCTCATGGAGTTAAAATTTTCTTTGGATCCAGCATGTTGGAAACGCTCTTTTTGGAGACTCTGCAAAGGGATATTTCAGAGCCCATTGAAGCCTATAAGAAAAAAACTGATATTCCCTGATGAAAACTTGAAAAGCCTATGGTGGAAAACTGAAAATTCCCAGATAAAACTAGAAAGAAGCTATCTGTGAAACTGCTTTGTGATGTCTGGATTCATCTCACAGAGTTAAACTTTTCTTTTGATTCAGCAGGTTGGAAAAACTCTTTTTGGAGATTCTGTGAAGGGATGTTTGGGAGCCCATTGAGGCCTACTGGGAAAAACGTGAATATCCCCATATAAAAACTAAAAAGGAGCTATCTGTGAAACTGTTTTATGATGTGTGGCTTCATGTCACATAATTAAACCTTTCTCTTGGTAGAGCTGGTTGGAAACACTTTTTTTTGGAGAATCTCTGAATGGATATTTTGTAGCCCATTGATGCTAACGGGAAAATACTGAATATCCCCAGATAAAAACTAAAAAGAAGCTATCAGTGATACTGATTTGTAATGTTTGGAATCATCTCACAGAGGTAAAACGTTTTTTTCGATTCAGCAGGTTGGAAACACTCTTCTTAGAGAATCTGTGAAGGGATATTTGGGAACCCATAGAGCTGTAGGGATAAAAATCAAATATCCCCAGATAAAAATTAGAAAAAGTTATCAAGGAAACTGCTTTCTGAAGTGTGGATTCATCTCACCAATTTAATCCTTTCTTTTGATTCAGTAGGTTGTAACCATTGTTTTTTTTAAGGATCTGTGAAGGGAAATTTTGAATTCTATTGAGGTCTATGAGAAAAAACTGAAAGTCACCTGATAAAAACAACAAAGAAGCTGTCTGTGAAACTGCTTTGTGACATGTGGATTCATCCCACACAGTTGAACTTTTCTTTTGATTCAGCAATTTGGAAACACACTTTTGGGGAATCTGTGAGTGACCTTTTGGAGCCCATTGAGGCACACTGGGGAAAAACAAATATACCCTGAAAAAAATTAGAAAGAAACTATCTGTGAAACTGCTTTGTGATGTTTGGATCCAACTCTAAGGGTTAAACCTTTGTTTTGATGCAGGTGGAGGAAACACTTGTTTTGGAGAATCTGTGAAGGGACATTTTGCACCCCAATTGAACCTTTGGGAAAATAATGAAATATCCCCAGATGAAAACTACAAAGGAGTTATCAAACTGCTTTGTTTTTGGAAATTCATCTCACTGAAGTAAAGCTTCCATTTGATTCAGTAGGTTGGAGACACTCTTTTTGGAGAATCTGTGAAAAGACAATTTTGGAACCTTTTGAGGCCTATGGAAAAAAACTGAATATGCCCAGATGAAAACTAGGAAGAAGGTATCTGCAAAACCGTTTTGTATTGTGTGCCTTCATCTCACAGAAATAAACGTTTCTTTTGATTCAGCAGGTTGGAAACCTTCTTTTTGTAGAACCTACAAAGAGACATTTGAAAGTCCATTAAGGTCTAAGGGGAAAAACAAAATATGCCCAGATAAAAACTAGAAATAAGCTACATGTGAAATTGCTTTACAATGTATGGTTTCATTTCACAGAGATATTTTTCTTTTGATTCAGAATGTTGGAAACACTGTTTTTGTAGAATTTGTGAAGGGACATTTCTGAGCCCGTTGATTTCTAAGTGAAAAAACTGAATGTACACAGGTAAAAACTAGAAAGAAGCTATCTGTGAAACTGCTTTGTGTTGTGTGGTTTTATTTTACAGAGTTCAAGCTTTACTTTAATTCAACATGTTAGAAACACTCTTTTTGTACAATCTTCTAATGGACGTTTGGGAACCCATTGAAGTCTATGGGAAAAACCAAATATCCCCAGATAAAAACTATAAATAAGCTATCTGAGAAACTGCTTTGTAACTTGTGGATTCGTGTCATAGCATTTAACATTTTCTTTGTTTCAACAGCTTGGAAACACTCTTTTTTTAGAATCTTTGAATGGACAATAAGGGCCCCTATGAGGACTATAGGAAAAAACTGAGTATCCTCATATAAAAACTAGAAGGAAGCTATCTGTTAAACTGCTTTGTGATGTGTGGATTCATCTACCAGAGTTAAAACTTTCTCTTTTGATTTATCATTTGGAAACACTCTTTTTGGACAATCCGCAAAGTGATGTTTAGGAGCCCATCGAGGCTACTAGGAAAAAAACGAATGTCCCCAGATAAAAACTATAAAGAAGCATCTGCAAAACTGATCTGTGATGAGTGGATTCATCTCATAGAGTCAAACATTTCTTTGATTCAGCTTGTTGGAAACACACTTTTTGGAGAATCTGCAAAGGGATATTTGGGAGTCCATTGAGGC
Organism: Chlorocebus sabaeus; assembly: GCF_047675955.1. Taxonomy (NCBI): domain Eukaryota; kingdom Metazoa; phylum Chordata; class Mammalia; order Primates; family Cercopithecidae; genus Chlorocebus; species Chlorocebus sabaeus. The sequence goes on from NC_132912.1 coordinate 37,900,892, forward strand.
CTATGGAGAAAAACAGAACATCCCTGTATAAAAACTAGAAAGAAGCTGTCTGTGAAACTCCTTTTTGATGTGTGCATTCAGCTCACAGAGTTAAACCTTTCTTTTGATTCAGCAGGTTGGAAACACTGGTTTTGGAGAAGATGTGAAGGGACATTTTGAAGCCCATTGAGGCCTATCGGGAAAAAAACATATAATCCCAGATAAAACTAGAAAGAAGCTATTTGTGAAACTGCTCTGTGAAGTGTGGATTTACCTCACAGAAGTAAATTTTTGTTTTGATTCAGCAGATTGGAAGCACTCTTTTTGTAGTATCTGTGAAGTGACATTTTGGAGTCCTTTGATGCTTGTGGGAAAAAGCTGAATATCCCCAGATAAAAACTACAAAGAAGCTCTCTGTGAAATTGCTCTGTGATGTGTGGATTCATCTCACAGTGTTAAACTGTTCTTTAGTTTCAGCAGGTTGAAAATACTCTTTTTGCAGAATGTGTGAAGCAACATTTTGGCGTCCATTGAGGCCTATGGAAAAAATGGAATACCCCAGGTAAAAAGTACAAAGAAGCTATCTGTGAAACTGCCTTGTGATTTGTGTATTCATCTCACAAAGTTAAATTTTTCTATTGATTCATCAAGTTGGAAATACTTTTTTTATTGTAAAATAAGTGAAGGGACATTTGGGAGTCCACTGAGGTCTGTGACAAAGAACAGAATTTCCACAGATAATAATTAGAAAGAAGGTCTCTGTGAAACTGCTCTGTGATGTCTGGATTCTTCACACAGAGTGAAACCTTAATTTTGATTCAACAGATTGGAAACACTCATTTTGTAGAATATGCAGTGGGTCATTTGGGAACCCTTTGGGTCCTGTGGGGAAATATTGAATATTCCCAGATTAAAAACTAGAATAAAGTTATCCATTAAACTGCTTTGTGATGTGTAGATTCATCTAGCAGAGTTAAGCCTTTGTTTTGATGCAGCAGGTGGAAACACTGTTTCTCAAGAATCTGTGAAGGCACATTTGGGAGCCCACTGAGGCCTGTGCGGAAAAAAACAAAATAGTGCCAAATGAAACCAAGAAAGAAGTTATCAGTGAAATTGCTTTGTGATGTGTAAATTCGTCTCACAGAGGAAAGGCTTTCTTTTGATTCAGCAGGATGGAAACACTATTTTGTAGTATCTGCGAAGCAATATTTTGGAGACCTTTAAGGCTTAAGGGGAAAAACTGAATATCCCCAGATAAAAACTACAAAGAAGTTATCTGTGAAGCTGGTCTGTGATGTGTGGATTCATCTCACAGAGTTAAAACTTTCTTCAGATTCAGCATGTTGAAAACACTCTTTTTGCAGAATCTGTGAAGCAACAGTTGGGATCCCATAGAGGCCTATGGAAAAAAAGGAATACCCCAGATAAAAAGCACAAAGAAGCTCTCTGTGAAACTGCATTATGATGTGTGGATTCATCTCACAAATTTAAAATTTTCTTTTGACTCACCAAGTTGAAAATACTTTTTTGTCATAGAATAAATAAAGGGATATTTGGAAGCCCATTGAGCTCTATGGCAAAGAATACAATTTCCACAGATAATAATTAGAAAGAAGATCTCTGTGAAACTGCTATGTGATGTGTGGATTCTTCTCACAGAGTTAAACCTCATTTTTGATTCAGCAGATTGGAAGCACTTATTTTGTAGAATCTGTGATGGGACATTTGGGAGCCCTTTGAAACTTATGGGGAGATATCATATATCCCAAGATAAAAGCTAGAATGAAGGTATCCGTTAAACTGCTTTGTGATGTGTAGATTCGTCTAACAGAGGTAAGCCTTTGTTTTGATGCAGCAGGTGGAAACACTGTTTTTGGAGAATAAGTGGAGGCACATTTCAGAGCCTATTGAGGCCTTTGGAAAAAAATGAAACAGTTCCAAATGAAAACAAGAAAGAAGTTATTAGTGAAACTGTTTTGTGATGTGTGAATTCATCTCACAGAGGTAAAGGCTTTCGTTTGGTTCATCAGGGTGGAAACACTCTTTTTTGAGACTCTGTGAAAGGACTTTTGGAGTCCATTGGGGCCTATGGGAAAAAATGGAATATTCCCTGATAAAAACTACGAAGAAGCTATCTGCAAAACTGTTTTGTGTTGGGTGGATTCATCTGACAGAGTTAAAACTTTCTTTTGATTCAACAAGTTGGAAACCCTCTTTTTGTAGAATCTGAAAAGGGACATTTGAAAGCCCATTAAGGCCTATGTGGAAAAACAGAATATGTCCAGATAAAAACTAGAAATGAGCTGTCCTTGAAACTGCTTTTTGATGTGTGGATTCATTCCACATAGTTAAATCATTCTTTTGATTCTGTTGTTGGAAACACTGTTTTTGTAGAATCTGTGAAGAGACATATGGGAGCCCATTGATACCTATAAGGAAAAACAAAATATCCCCAGGTAAAAACTAGAAAGAAGCTATCTGTGATACTGCTTCATGTTCTGTGTTTTTATTTCAGTCCAAGCTTTCTTTTGATTCAATGGGTTGGAAACACTCTTTTTGTATAATCTTTGAATGGATATTTGGGAGCTCATTGAGGCCTATGGGGAAAAAAAAGAATACCCCCAGATAAAAATTAGAAAGAAAGTATTTGTGAAACTGCTTTGTGATGTATGGATTCATCTCATAGAGTTTAACATTTCCTTTGTTTCAGCACCTTGGAGACACTCTTTTTGTAGAATCTTTGAAGGGACATTTGAGACCTATGGGAAAAACTGAAATGTCCTCAAAAACTAGAAAGAAGCTACCTGTGAAACTGTTTTGTGATGTTTGGATTCATATCAAAGAGGTCATTTTTTTTTTTTTTTGATTCAGCAGGTTGGAAACATTCTTTTTTTTTTTTTTTGAGACGGAGTCTCGCTCTGTCACCCAGGCTGGAGTGCAGTGGCCGGATCTCAGCTCACTGCAAGCTCTGCCTCTTGGGTTTATGCCATTCTCCCACCTCAGCCTCCCGAGTAGCTGGGACTACAGGTGCCCACCACTACGCCTGGCTAGTTTGTCGTTTTTTTTTTTTTTAAGTATAGACGGGGTTTCACCGTGTTAGCCAGGATGGTCTCGATCTCCCAACCTCGTGATCTGCCCATCTCAGCCTCCCAAAGTGCTGGGATTACAGGCTTGAGCCACCACGCCTGGCCTGGAAACATTCTTTTGTAGAATCTGCAAAGTGACATTTGAGAGTCCATGGAGGTTTATGGGGAGAAATAAAATATCACCAGATAAAAACTACAAAGAAGCTATTTATGAACTGCATTATGATGTGTGGATTCCTCTCACAAAGTTAAACCTGTCTTTTTATTCATCAGGTTGGAAATACTTTTTTTTTGTAGAATAAGTGAATGGATATTTGGAACCCACTAGGGCCTATGATGAAGAACTGTATGTCCCCAGGTAAAAACTAGAAAGAAGCTCTCTGTGAAACTCCTTTGAGATGTGTGGATTCTTCTCATAGATCTAAAACTTACATTTGATTCAGCAGATTGGAAACACACTTTTTGTAGAATCTGCCATGGGACATTTGGGAGCCCTTTGAATCCTACGGGAAAATATCAAATATCCCCAGATAAGAACTAAAAAGGAGCTACCTGTAAAACTCATTTGAGATATGTGGATTAATCTCACAAAGTTAAAACTTTGTTTTGATTCAACAGGTTGGAAACATTCTTTTTGGAGTTTCTGCAAAGGGACATTTGGGAGTCTATTGAGGCCTATGGGTAAAACGAAAATATTTCCAGATAAAGACTACAAAGAAGCTATCTGTAAAACTGTTTTGTGATGTGTGAATTCATCTCACAGAATTTAACCTTTCTTTTAATTCAGCAAGTTGGAAACTCTGTTTTTGGAGAATCTGTGAGAGGACATTTGCACATCCAATGAGACCTATGGGGAAAAAATTCTTATCTCCAGGTAAAAACTGGAAAGAAACATTCTGTGAAACTGGTTTGTGATGTGTGGATTCATCTCACAGAGATAAACTTTTCTTTTGATTTAGCAGGTTAAAAAAACTATTTTCGTAGAATCTTAAAACAAATATTTGGGAGCCCATTGAGGCCTATGTTGAAAAACAGAGTATCTCCAGATAAACACTAGAAGGAAGTTACCTGTGAACAGCTCTTTGATGTGTTGATTCATCTCACAGAGTTAAAACTTTTTTTTGATTCATTAGGTTGGAAAACCTGTTTTTGGAGAATCTGTGAGGGGACACTTGGGAACCCTTTTGGCTTAGGGGAAAAAATTGAGTATTCCCATGTAAAAACTAGAAAGGAACTGTCTGTGAAACTGCTTGGGGATGTGTAAATTCATCTCACAGAGATAAAACTTTCTTTTCATTCACCAGGTTGGAAACACCGTTTTTGCAGAATCTGCAAAGGGACATATGGGAGCCCATTGAGGCCTATGAGGAAAAATTGAATATCCCCAGATAAAACCTAGAAAGAAGCTATCTGTGAAACAGTTTGGTGATGTGTGGATTCATCTCACAGTGATAAACTTTTACTTGATTCAGCAGGTTATAAAGACTAATTTTGGAGAACCTGGGAAGAGACATTTAAGATCCCATGGAGGACTATGCTGAAAAAAAAAATTCTCAGATAAAAACTGGAAAGAATCTGTTAAACTGCATTTTGATGAATGGACTCATCTGACAGAGTTAAAGTTTTCTTTTGATTCAGCTTGTTGGAAACACTCCATGTAGAGAATCTGCGAAGGAACATTTGCGAACCCATTGTGGTGTATGGGGGAAGAAAGAATAACGCCAGATAAAAAAGAGAAAGAAGCTATCTGTGAAACTGCTTTGTGATGTATGAGTTCATCTTACAGAATTAAACATTTCTTTTGATTCAACAGATTGGAAACACTCTTTTTGGAGAATCTGTGAAACAACTTTTGGGAGCCCATGGAGGCCTAATGAGAGAAATTGAATATCCCAAGATAAAAACTACAAAAAATCTGTCTGTGAAACTGGTTTGTGATATGTGGATTCATCTCACAGTGTTAAACCTTTCTTTTTTATTCCTCGTTGGAAACAGTCCTTTTGGAGAATCTGCAAAAAGACATTTGGGAGCCCATTGAGGTATATGGGGAAAAACAGAATATCTCCAGATAAAAACTGGAAAGAAGCTATCCGTGAAACTGCTTTGCCTTGTCTGGATTCATCTGGCAAATTTAAACCTATCTTTTGATTCAGCAGTTTGGAAAGCACTCTTTTTGGAGAATCTGTGAAGGGACATTTGGAATGTCACTAAAGCCTATGGGGAAGAATTGAATAACCCGAGATAAAAACTAGAAGGAAATTATCTGTGAAACTGCAATGTGTTGTGTGGACATCTTACAGAGTTAAATTTTTCTTTTGATTCAATGAATTGGAAACACTCCCATTGTAGAATCTGCAAAAAGACATTTGGTAGCCAATTGATGCCTATAGGGAAACATCGAATTTCCCCAGCTAAAACCTAGAAAAAGCAATGTGTGAAACTGCTTTGTGATGTGTGTATTCATCTCCCAGATTTAAAACTTTCTCTGGATTTAGCAGGTTGGAAACACTTTCTTTGGAGAATCTGAGAACAGACATTTAGGTGCCCATTGAGGCCTGTGGGGAAACACTGAATATCCCTAGATAGAAACTAGAATGAAGCTATGTGTGAAACTGCTTTGTGATGTGTGAATTCATCTCACAGAGTTAAAACTTTCTTTGGATTCACATTTTTGAAACAGTTTTTTCTGGGAGTCCTCAACGTGACATTTCAGAGCCCTTTGAGACCTATGGGGGAAAATCAAATTTTCCCAAATACTAGAATAAAGCTATCTGTGAAACTACTCTGTGAAGTGTGTATTCATCTCACAGAGTTAAACCTTTCTTTTTCCATTCAGCAGGTTGGAAACACTCTTGTTTTGTGAATCTGTGAAGGGACATTTGGGAGTTCATTGAAGCATTTGATTAGAAACTGAATATTCCCAGGTAAGAACTGGAAAGAAGTTATCTGTGAAACTGCTTTATGATATGTGGAATATCTTCACAGAGGGAAACCGTTCTTTTGATTCAGCCATTTGGAAACATTTTTTTTTTTTTTTTTTTTTTTTTTTTTTTTTTTTTTTGTAAAATCTGCAAAGAAAAATTTGAGAGTCAATTGTGGCTTAAAAGGCAAAACTGAATATCCGCAGATTTAAACAAGAATGAAGCTATCTGTGAAAATTCTTTGTCATGGATAGACTAGAAAAAAGGTATCTCAGAAACTGCTTTGTGATGTGTGGATTCATTTCACAGAGATAAATTTTTCTACTTATTCAGCAGCTTGAAAACACCATTTTTGTAAATATGTGAAGGGACATGTGGGAGATTATTGAGGCCTATAGGGAAAAACTGAATATCCCCAGATAAAAACCAGAAAGAAGCTATCTGTGAAACTTCTTTGTGATGTATGGACTCATCTCCCAGAGTTCAACTTTTATTTTGATTCAGCAGGTTGAAAAGAATCTTTGTGTAGAATCTGTGAAGGGACATTTGGGAGCCCATTGAGTCCTAAGTGAAAAAACTGAATATCCCCAGAAAAGAGCTAGCAGGAAAATATCTGTGAAACTGCTTTGTAATGTGTGCATTCATCTCACAAAATTAGCCCATTCTTTTGAATCAGCCGGTTGGAAATACTTTTTTTGGATAATCCATGAAGACTATTTAGGCCTATGATGAAAAATCAAATATACACATATAAAAACTAGAAAGTGGCTATATGTGAAATTGCTTTGTGATGTGTGGATTCACCTCACAGAGTTAAAGATTTTTTTCTTATTCAGCTCCTTGGAAAACTTTTTTTGTAGAATCTGTGAATGGACAGTTGGGAGACCTTTGAAGGCGGTGGGAAAAAAACTGAATATACCCAGATAAAAACTAGAAAGAAGTTGTGCGTGAAACTATTTTGTGGTGTGTGGATTAATCTCACAGAGTTAAACCTTTCTTTTGATTCAGCAGGTTGGAAACGCTTTTTAGGAGAATCTACTAAAGGACAATGTGTAACTCGTTGAGGCCTATGATGGAATACTGAATATCCCCAGATAAAAACTAGAAAGAAACTATCCTTAAAACTGATTTGTGATATGTGGATTCATCTCATAGTGTGAAACTTTTGTTCTTATTCAAAAGGTTGTAAACAATCTTTTTGGAGAATCTGCAAAGGGACATTTTGGAGCCCCTTGAGGCCTATAGGGAAAAACCAAATATCCCCAGATAAAAACTACGAAGGAAGTTATCTGTGAAACTGCTTTGTGATGTGTGGATACAGCTCCCAGAGCTAAACCTTTCTTTTTAATTAGCAGGTTGGAAACACTCTTTTTGGAGAATCTGCAAAGGGACATTGGAGAGCCCATTGAGACCTATTGGGAAAAACTGGATATCCCCAGACAAAAACTAGAAAGAAGCTACCTATGAAACTGTTTGTTTCAGCTGACAGAGTTAAATGTTTCTTTTGATTCAGCAAGTGGTAAACAGTCTTTTTATAGATTCAGCCAAGGGACACTTGGGAGTGCTTTGGTGCATATGGGGAAAGAACAGAATATCCCCAGATATAAACTGGAAGGAAGCTATCTGTGAAACAGATTCATGATGTGTGGATTCATCTCATAGAGATAAAACTTTCTTTTGATTCAGCAGTTTGGCAGCACTCTTTTTGGAGGATCTGCTAAGGGACATTTGGAAGCCCATTTAAGTCTGTGGGAAAAAAACCAGAATATCCCCAACAAAAAACTAAAAAGAAGGTATCTGTGAAACTGGTTTGTGATATCTCTATTCATCTCACAGATTTAAACCTTTCTTTTGATTCAGCAGGTTGGAAATACAATTTTTGGAGAATCTGCAAAGGGATATGTGAAAGCCCTTTGAGGCCTATGTGGAAAAAATGAATATCCCTAGGTAAAAACTAGAAACAAGCTATCTGTGAAACTTATTTTTGATGTGTGGATTCATATTACATTTTAAAAACTCTCTTTTGATTCAACAGGTTGAAAACGCTGTTTTTTGGAGAATCTGCTGATGGGCCTTTGGTAGCCCTTGGAGGCCTAAGGGTAAAGTGAATATTGCCAGATTAAAACTAGAAGGAAGCTATATGTGAAAGTGTTTTGTGATGTGTGGATTCATCTTAGGGAGTTAAACCTTTCATTTGATTCAGTAGTGTTGAAACACTCTTTTTGGAGATTCTACAATGGAATATTTGGGAGCCCATTGAGGCCTATTTGGAAAAAGTGAATATCTTGAGATAAATACTAGAAAGAAGGTATCTTCAAAACTGATGGTTGATGTTTATACTCATCTCACAGAGTGAAACTTTCCTTTGAATTCAGCAGATTGGAAACACCCTTTTTGGAGAATCTGTGAAAAGACATTTGGAAGCCCATTGTGACCTAAGGGGAAAAATCTAATATGTCCAGATAAAAACTACAATGAACCTGTGAAATTTCTTTCTGATGTGTGAATTAATCTGAGAGTTAAACCTTTCTTTTAATCAGCACTTTGGAAACAGTCTTTTTAAAGAATCTGCAAAGGGAAATTTGGGAGTCCTCTGACGTCTATGGGGAGCGACAAAATATCCCCAGATAAAAACTACAAAGAAGCTATGTGTGAAACTGATTTGTAATGTGTGGATTCAGCTAACAGAGTTAAAGCTTTCTTTTTACTCAGCAGGTTGTAAACACTATTTTGGAGAATCTGTGAAGGGATATTTGGGTGAACATTGAAGCCTATGAGGAAAAACCGAATATTCCCAGATAAAAACTAGAAAGAAGTTATCTGTGAAAGTTCTTTGTGATGTATGGATTCATCTCAAGAAGTTAAACCTTTTATTTTATTCAGAGGGTTTTAAGAACTCTTTATGGGGAATCTGAGAAGGAACTCCTGGGAGTCCATTGAAGCCTATTGGGAAAAACATAATATCCCCAGAAAAAACTAGAAATCAGCTCTCCATGAAACTGCTTTATGATGTGTGGATTCACATCACAGAGTTAAATCTTTCTTTTCATTCAACAGGCTGGAAACACTCTTTTGGGAGAACATGCAAAGGAGTATTTGGGAACCCATTGAGGCTTATGGGGAAAAACTGAATATCACTAGATAAAAACTAGAAAAAAATCTATCTGTGAAAGTGCTTTGTGATATGTGGATTCATCTCATGGAGTTAAACCCTCTTTTTGATTTAGCTGGTTGGAAATTCTTTTTTGGAGAATATACAAAAGGACAATTAGTAACCCTCTGAGGCCTATGGGCAATAATAGAATATCCCCAGATAAAAAATAGAAAGGAGCTATCTGAGAAATGGCTTTGTGATATGTGGATTCACTTCACAGTGTTAAACCTTCCTTTTGATTCAGCAGGTTGGAAACACTTTTTTTTGGAGAATCTGCAAAGGGACATTTCAGAGTCCATTGAGGCCTAAGTGGAAAAAAAGAATGTCCACAGATAAAAACTAGAAAGAAGCTATCTGTGAAACTTCTTTGCGATGTGTGAATTTAACTCACATAATTAAAGATTTCTTCTTTTCCAACATGTTGGAAACGTTTTTTGTAGAATCTTTGAAAGGACATTTGGGAGCCCTTTCAGGCTTATGGAGAACAACAAAATATACCCAGATAAAAACTACAAAGAAACTGTTTGTGAAACTGTTTTCTGATGTGTAGATTCATCTAAAAGAAGTAAAACTTTATTATGATTTCACAGGTTGGAAAACTCTTTTTGGAGAATATACGATGGGACATTTTGGAACCCATGGAAGCCTATGGAGAAAAATAGAATATCCCCATATAAAATTAGAAAGAAGCTTTCTGTGAAACTTTTTGGTGATGTGTGAATTCATCAGACAGAGTTAAACTTTTCTTTTGATTCAGCAGGTGGGAAAACCCTCTTTTTCTAGAATCTTCAAACAAATATTTGGGAGCCCATTGAGGCCTACTGGGAAAAACCAAGTATCTCCAGATAAAAACTAGAAGAAACTATCTGTGAAACTGCTTTGTGGTGTGTGGATTCATCTCACAGAGTTAAATTTTTCTTTTGATTCTGGAGGTTAGAAATAGTTTTTAAAATAATCTGTAGAACCTTTCCTTTGATTCAGCAGGTTGGGAACACTCTTCTTGGAGAATATGTGAAGAAATATTTGGGGGCCTTTTGAGGCCTAAGGGGGAAACCCAAATAATCCCAGATAAAAACGAGAAATAAGCTACCTGTGAAACTTCTTTGCAATGTGTGGACTCATTTCACAGACATAAAACTTTCTTTTGATTCAGAGGTTAAAAACCTCATTTTGGAGACTCTGCAAAGGGACATTTAAGAACTCATTGAGTCCTAAGTGGAAAAACCGTATATCCCCAGATAAGAACTAGAAAAAAAGCTATCTGTGAATCTCTAGGTAAAAACTAGAAAAAAGCTATTAGCAGGTTGTTAACACTGTTTTGGTAGAATCTGCAAATGGACATTTGAGACCGCTTAAGGACTATTGTGAAAAACGGAATATCCCCAGAAAAAAAATAGAAAGAAGCCATCTGTGAAATTGCTTTTTGATGTGTGGATTCATCTCACAGAGTTAAACCTTTCCTTTAATTAAGTAGGTAGGAAACACTAATTTGGTAGAATCTGCTAAGGGACATTTTAAATATCTTTGAGGTCTATTGTGAAATACCGAATATCCCCAGTTAAAAAACTGGAAAGAATCTATCTGTGAAACTGCTTTGTGTTGTGTGGATTCATCTCACAGAGTTAAACATTTCTTTTGATTAAGGAAGCTGGAAATACTTTTTTTGGATAACCTGTGAAGGGACATTCGGGAATCCATTTAGCCTTATGGGAAAAAAAACAAATATCACCATATAAAAAATAGAAAGAAGCTATCTGTGATACTGACTTCTGATGTATGGATTCATCTCAAAGAGTTAAACCTTTCTTTTGGCTCACCAAATTAAAAATACTCTTTTTAGAGAATCTGCAAAGAGACATTTGGGAGCCCACTGAGTCTTATGGGAAAATACCAAATATCCCCACAAAAAAAACTAGAAAGAAGTTGCTTGGAAACACTTTTTTGGTGTATCTGCAATGTGTCATTTGGGATTCCATTAAGGTCTATGAAGAAAATCTGAATATCCCCCCACCCCCTCACACACACATACAAAAACTAAAAGGAAGCTATCTGTGAAATTGTTTTGTGATATGTAGATTCATCTCACAGAGTTAAGCAATGTTTTTTTCATCAGGTTGGAAACTGTCTTTTTAGAGAATCTGCAAAGGTATATTTTGGCACCCTTTGAGGCCTAATGAGAAAAACTGAATATTCCAAGACGAAAACTGGAATGAAATTACTATGAAACTTCTATGTGATGTGTGAATTTGTCTCACAGAATTAAATTTTTTGTTGTTGTTGTTCACAGAAGTATATTTTACTTAATTTTAAAAGTTATAAATGGCTCAAAAAAAAGTGTTCTTGGCTCTGGAAAACAGAAAAGATCAGCAATGGTTTAGGCAAAATAGTCAAAAAATATTCCTTCAGTTTTCTGTTAGTTCAGTCCATTCAGATAAATCCTGTTCTGCTTGATATTCATGAACATTTCAGCAAGACCTGATGACAATATCTTATTTTGTCAAGATAAGATAAAATCTTATCTTATGGTCAAACTAATTAAAACTGGATATACATAAAATTTTATTAAAAACCAGCATTATTACTAAAGATGCAGTATTGTAAACATAAAATTTTCTTTTGATTCAACACGTTGGAAACACTGTTTTGGTAAAATGTGAGAAGGGACATTTGGAAGCCCATTGATGCCTGAGAAGAAAAAGCGAGTATTCCCAGATAAAAACAAGAAAGAAGCTATCTGTGAAATTCCTTTGAAATGTGTGGATTCATCTCAGAGATATAAACCTTTCTTTTGGTTCTTCAGGTTGGAAACACTATTTTTGGAGAAACTGGGAAGGGGCATTTTGTCACTAAAGGAGTCCTATGAGAAAAAACTGAATATCCCCAGATAAAAACAAGAAGAATCTATCTGTGAAACTGTTTTGTGTTGCATAGTTTCATCACACAGGGTTAAGTGTTTCTTTTGACTCAGTTGTTGGAAAATCTCTTCTTGTAGAATCTGTGAAGGGACATCTGGGAGCCCATTGAAATCTGGGAGCCCATTGAAACCTAGAGGAAAAATGGAATATCCCCAGATAAAAACTAGAAAGAAGCTATCTGTGAAACTGTTTTGTGATGTGTGGAATCATCACCCAGAAGTAAATCTTTATTCTAATTCACAAAGTGGGAAACACACTTTTTGGAGTATCTGTGAAGGGAGTTTAGGGGGCGCATTGAGGCCTATGGGGAAAATCTGAATATCTCCAGATAAAAACAAGAAAGTAGCTATCTGTGAAACTGCTTTGTGATGTGTGGATTAATCTTACAAAGTTAGTTTCCTGTGATTCAGCAGGTTGGAAACACTCATTTTGGAGAATCTGTGAAGCTGCATTTGAGTACCCGTTGAGGCCCGAGGGGAAAAAAACTGAATATCTCCAGAAAAAACTAGAATGAAGTTGTCTGTGAAACTGTTTTATGACGTGTGGATTCATATTATAGAGTTAAAACTTCTCTTTTTTTTTTCAACCAGTTGGAACACTCTTTTTGTATAATGTGTGGAACATTAGGGAGCCCTTTGAGGCCTATGGGGAAAAACCATATACCCCCAGATAAAAACTCAAAGAAATTATCTGTGAAAATGCTTCGTCTCATGTGAATTCATCTCACAGAGTTAAATTTTTCCTTGATTCAACAGGATGGAAACACTCTTTTTTGTAGAATCTGTGAAGGGACATTTGGTAGCCCATCGAGGCCTACAAGGAAAAACTGAATATCACCAGATAAAACTACAAAAAAAAAAAACTATCTAGGAAACTTCTCTGTGATGTGTGGAGACATCTCACAGAATTAAACCTTTTTTTTTTTTTTTTTTTTTTTTTTTTTTGATTCAGCAGGTTGCAAGCACTCTTTTTTGAGATTCTATGAAGGCACATTTGGAAGTCCATTGGATTCTATGGGGAAAAACCGAGTATTCCCAGATAAAAACTTGAAAGAATATATCTATGAAACTGCTTTGTGATGTGTGGAATCATCTCACAGAGTTAAACCTTTTTTTTTTTTTTTGGTTCATCATGCTAGAAAGACTCTTTTTGTAGAATCTGCGAATGGATATTTGGGAGCCTTTGAGGTTTATGGAAGAAAACTGAAAATCCCCAGATAAAAACTAGAAAAAAACTATTGGTGTAACTGCTTTTTTATGTGTGGATTCAACTTACAGATTTAAACCTTTCTTTTTATTCAGTAGGTTGGAAACACACTTTGTGGATAATCTTCGAAAAAACACTTAAGGGCCTTTTGAAGACTATGGGGAAACACCAAATATCCCCAGATAAAAACTAGAAATGAGTTATCCATGAAACTATTTTGTGATGTGTGGATTCTTCTCACAGGGGTACATTTTTCTTGTAATTCAGAAGGTTGAAAACAGTCTTTTTGTAGAATCTGTGAATGGACATTTCAGAGCTCATTGAGGCCTATGAGGAAAAAAAGAATATCCCCAGATAAAAACTACAAAGAAGCTCTCTGTGGAACTCGTTTATGATGTGTGGATTCATCTCACAGATTGAAACATTTCTTTTGAATGAGCAGGTTGTAAACACTTTTTCTGGAGAATCTGTTATGGGACCTTCTGGAACACACTGAAGCCCATTGTATAAAACAAAATATTATCAGATAAAAACTACAAAGAAGCTATCTGTGAAATGACTTTGTGATGTGTGGATTCATACCACAGAGTTAAACCTTTATTTTAATTTAGCAGGTAGTAAACATTATTTTGGTATAATTTGCAAAAGGACATTTGAAATCTTTTTGAGGCCTATTGTGAAATACTGAATATACATAGATAAAAACTATAAAGAAGCTATCTGTGAAATCCCTTTTTGATGTGTAGCTTCATATCACAAAGTTAAACCTTTCTTTTGATTAAGCAGGTTGGAAACACTCTTCTTGGAGAATCGGTGAAGGGACATTCAGGAGCCCATTGAGGCTGATGGGGAAAAGCCAATTATCCCTAGATAAAAACTAGAAAGAAGGTCTCTGTGAAACCACTTTCTGATGTGTGGATTCATCTCACAGATTTAAACCTTTCTTTTCACTCATCAGGTTAAAAACACTCTTTTTAGAGAATCTGTGAAGGGACATTTGGGAGCCCACTGAGGTCTTCAGGGAAAAATTGTATCTCCCCAGATAAAAACTTACAAAAATTCTGTCTGTGAAACTTCTTTGCAATGTGTGGATACACATCACAGTGTTAGACCTTTCTCTTGTTTCCCCAGGTTGGAAAGTCTTTTGGAGAATCTGAGAAGAGACATTTGGGAGTCTGTTTTAACTTACAGGGAAAAAACAAATATCCCCTGAAAAAAATGTAAAAGAGCTATCTCTGAAACTGCTTTGTGATGTGTGGATTCGTCTCATAGAGGCAAACCTTTCATTTGATTCAGCACGTTGACAACACTCTTTTTGGAGAATCTGGGAAGGGACATTTCAGAGCCCATTAATGCCTATGGGGAAAAACTGAATATTCCTGGATAAAAAGAAGAAAGAAGCTATCTGTGAAACTGTTTTGTGATTTGTGAATTCATTTCACAGAGGTAAATCTTTCTTTTGATTCATCAAGTTGGAAATATTCTGTCTGTAGATTCTGCAAAGGGTCATTTCGAATCCCAGTGAGGCCTATGAAGAAAAATGGAATATCCCCACAAAAACTCAAAAGAAGCTATTTGTGAAACTACTTTGTGATATGTGGATTCATCTCACAGAGTTAAGCATATTTTTTTGATTCAGCAGGTTGGAAACTTTCTTTTTGGAGAATCTTTGAAGACACATTTGGGTGCCCACTGAGTCTTAACAAGAAAAACTGAATATCCCCAGATAAAAACTAGAATGAAGTTATCTGTGAAACTGAAACTGATATGTGATGTGTGGATTCATCTCACAGAGTTAAAATTTTATTTTGATTAAGCAGGTTGGAAACAGTCTTTTGGTAAAATCTGTGAAGGGACATTTGGAAGAGCATTGAGGCCTAGTCTGTGAAACTGCTTTGTGATGTTTACATTCACCTCATGGAGTTAATATCTTTTTTTTATTTTCAATCAGCAGGTTGGAAATACTCTTTTTGGAGAATCTGCAAAGGGACATTTGGGAGAACTTTTAGGCCTAGGGGAAAAACAGAATATCACCTGATAAAAACTAGAAAGAAGCGATCTGTGAAATTCATTTGTGATGTGTGGATTAATCTCATAGTTAAACCTTTCTTTTGATTCAGTAGTTTGGAAACATTCTGTTTTGAGAATCTGTGAAGGGACATTTGAGAGACAATTTAGGCCTAAGGGGGAAAACCCAATACCCCAGATAAAAGCTAGAAGGAATCTATCTGTGAAACTGATTCGTGGTGTGTTGATTCATCTCACAGAATTAAACCTGTCTTTGATTCAGTAGGTTGGAAATTCTCTTTTTGTAGAATCTATGAAGGGACCTTTGGTAGCTTATTGAGGCCTGTGGGGAAAAACTGAATATCCCCCGCTAAAAACTGAAAAAAGGTACCTGTGAAAATGATTTGTGATGTGTGCATTTATCTCACAGAGTTAAACATTTCTTTTGATTCAGCAGGTTAGACACTCTTTTCAGAGGATGTATGAAGGGACAATTGGGAGCACATTAAGGCCCAAGGGAAAAACAGAATATCCCCAGGTAAAAACACAAAGAAGCTATCTGTGAAACTGCTTTGTGATGTGTGTATTCATCTCACAGAGTTAAATCCTTCTTCTTCTTCTTCTTTTTTTTTTTTTTTTTGGATTTAACAAGTTGGAAATATTCTTTTTGGAGAATCTACAAAGGGTCATCTGGGACCCCATTTATGCCTATGGGGAAAAACGAAATATCCCCAGATAAAAACTAGAAAGAATGTGTCTATGAAACTCCTTTGTGGCGTGTGGATTCATCTCACAGAGTTAAACCTTTCTTTTGATTCAGCAGATTGGAATCACTGTTTTTGGTGAATATGTGAAGGAACATTTGGGAGCCCATTTAGACCTACAAGTAAAATCCAAATATCCTGCAAGGAAAATTAGAAAGAAGCTGTCTCTGAAACTGCTTTCTGATGTGTATATTCATCTTACAGAGTTTAACCTTTCTTTTAATTCAGCAGGTTGGAAAAGCTTTTTTTTGGAGAATCTTCAAAGGGATATGTGGGAGTCCATTGTGGCCTATGGAGAAAAAACAAATATACCCAGATAACAACTAGAAAGAAACTGTAAAAATGCTTTGTGATGTATGGATTCATCTCACAGAGTTAAGCCATTCTTTTGTTTCAGTAGCTTCAAAACTCTCTTTTTGTAGAATCTACAAAGGTATACTTTGAGGTCATTTGAGGCCTGTTGTGAAAAGCCAAATAGCCACAGATAAAAACTAGAAAGCAGCTATCTCTGAAAGTCCTTTGTGATGTGTGGATTAATCTCATAGGGTTAAAACATACTTTTGATTAAGCAGGTTGGAAACACTCATTTTAGATAATCTGCTTAGTGACATTTGGGAATCTATTGAGGCCTATGAGTAAAAACTGAATATTTCCAGAAAAAAATTATAAATAATCTATCTGTGAAACTGCTTTGTGTTGAGTGGTTTCATCTCACAAAGTTAAACCTTTCTTTTGATCCAGTTGTTTGGAAACACTCTTTTTGGAGAACCTTCAAGGGGACATTTGGGATCCCACTGGGGCCCAAGGGGAAAACCAAATATCTCCAAATAAAAAGAAGAAAAAAGGTATCTGTGACTTGTGGACTCCTCTCACAGACTTAAAACTTTCTTTTGATTAGGCAGGTTGGAAACACTCTTTTTGGAGAATCTGTGAAAAGACAATTGGGAGCCGAAGGAGGTCAAAGGGGAAAAACCTAATATCCCCAGATAAATCCTAGAAAGAAGTTATCTGTGAAACTGACTTTTGATCTGTGGATTATTCTCACAGATCAAAATTTTTTTGATTCAGCATGTTGGAAAAACTGGTTTTGGAGCATTTATGAAGGGACGGTTGATAGCCCATTAATGCCTATGAAGAAAAACCAAATATCCCCAAAGAAAAACTAGGAAAAATCATTCTGTAAAACTGCTTTGTGGCGTGTGGATTTATCTCACTGATTTAAAAGGTTTTTTTGATTCAGCACTTTGGAAACACTCTTTCTGGAGAATTTGCAAATAGACATTTGCTAGTACATTGAGGCCTCTGCAGAAAATCCAAATACGCACAAAAAAACAAATAAAAAGAAGTTATCTGTGAAGCTACTTTGTATTTGTGAATTCATATCACAGAGGTAAACCTGTTTTTTTTTTTTTTTTTTTTTTTTTTTTGATTCAGCAGGTTGGAAACACTCTGTTTGGAGAATCCGTGAAGGGACATTTGGCAGGCCATTTTGGCCTATGAAGAAAAGCTTAATATCCCAAGATGAAAACTCGAAAGAAGCTATGTGTGAAACTGCTTTTTGATGTGTGGATTCATCTCACAGAATTAAGTCATTCTTTTCATTCAGTAGGATGGAATAACTGTTTTTGGTGAATATGCAAAGGGACATTTGGGAGCCCAATTAGGCCTATAGGGAAAAACCAAATATCCCCTGATAAAAACTAGAAAGAAGCTATCTCTGATACTGCTTTCTGATGTGTTGATTCATCTTGCAGAGTTAATCTTTCTTTTGATTTAGCAAGTTGGAAACACTCTTTGTGGAGAATCTGCGAAGGGATATTCGGTAGCCCAGTGAGGCCTATGGGGAAAAATGGAAAATTCCCAGATAAAAATTAGAAAGAACTTCTCTGTGAAACTGCTTTTTGATGTGTGGATTCACTCTCAGAGTTAAACTTTTCTTCAGATTCAACAGGTTAGAAACACTCTTTTTATAGAATCTGCATAGGGACATCTGCAAGTCCATTGAGGTTGATGGGGAAAAGCCAAATATCTCTAGAGAGAAACTAGAAAGAAGCTACCAGTGAAACTGCTTTGTGATGTGTGGATTCATGTCACAGACTTAAACCTTTATTTTGATTTAACAGGTTGGAAACTCTCTTTTTGGAGAATATGCAAAGAGACATTTGGGAGTTCATTGTGGTCTATGGGGTAAAACCAAATAACCCCAGATAAAAACTAGAAGGAAGCGATTTGTAAAACTACTCTGTGAGGTGTCAATTCATCTCAAATAGTTAAACTTTCATTTGATTCAGCAGTTTCGAAACACTCTTTTTGTAGAATCTACAAAGAGACACATTGGGAGGCCATTGAGGCATTTGGGAAAAAGCAAATATCCCTAGACAAAAACTAGAATGAGGCTATTTGTAAAACTGCTTTGTGATGGGTGGATTCATCTCACAGAGTTAAATTTTTCTTTTGATTAAACAGGTTGGAAACACTCTTTTTGTAGAATCTGTGAAAGGACATTTTGTGGCCCATTGAGCCCTAGGAAGAAAAACTGAATATTCTTAGAGAGAAACTTGAAAGAATCTACCAGTGAAACTGCTTTGTGATGTGTGGATTCATCTCACAGACTTAAACATTTCTTTTGATTTAGCAGTTGGAAACACTGATTTTGGAGAATCGGAGAAGGGATAATGGAAGCCTACTGAGGTCTACGGGGAAAAGCTGAATATTCCCAGATAGAAACTAGACAGAAGCTGTCTGTGAAACTGATTTGTGATGTGTGGAATTATGTCACAGAGGTAAAACTTTCTTCTAATTCAGCAGGTTGGAAACACTCTTTTTGAGAATCCTTGAAGGGATATTTGAGAGTATTTGAGAATCCTTTATAGTCTATGGATCATAACTGAATATCTCAGATAAAAGCTAGAAAGAAGCTACATGTGAAACTTCTTTGTGACATGTGGATTCATCTCACAGAGTTCAAGTTTTCTTTTGATCCAGGAGGTTGGAAACACTTTTTGTTGAATCAGCAAAGAAATACATGGGAACCCAATGAGGAATTTGGGAAAAACAAAATAACACTAGATTAAAACTTGAAAGAAACTATCTGTGAAACTGCTCTTTAATGTGTGGAATTGTCTCACAGAGTTAAACTGTTATTTTGATTCAACATGTAGGAAACATTCTTTTGGGAGAATCTGTGAAAGGACATTTGGGAACCCATTGATGCCTATGGGGAAAAACAGAATATCACCAGACAAAACCTAGAAAGAAGCTATCTATCAAACTGCCTTATGATGTGTGGATACATCCCACACAGTTAAAACTGTCTTTTGATTAAATAGGTTGGAAACCACTTTTTGGAAAATCTGCTAAGGGACATTTCAGAGCCCATTGATGCCTATGGGAAATAACCAAATATTCCCAGATAAAAACTAGAAAGAAGCTATCTGTGAAACTTCTTTTTGATGTGTACAATCATCTCTCATAGTTAAACCTCTTTTTTGATTCAGCACATTGGAAACACTGTTATTGGAGAATCTGTGAAGGGACGTTTGGGAGTCCATTCATACCTATGGGAAAAAAACAAATATCCCCAGATAAAAACTAGAAAAAAGCTATCTGTGATACAGCTTTGTGAAGTGTGGATTTCTTTCTCAGAGTTAAACAATTTTTTTTTCAATTCAGCAGGTTTGAATCACTCTTTTTATAGAATCTGTGAAGGGACGTTTGGGAGCCCATTGAGGCCTATGGGGAAAAACGGAATATCCCCAGATAACAACTGGAAGGAAACTATCTGTGAAACTGGTTTGTCATGTGTCGATTTATCTCTCGTGGTTAAATTTTTCTTTTGACTCAGCAGGCTGCAAACACTTTTTTTGGACAATCTGAGGAGGAACATTTGGGAGACCTTTGAGGCCTATGGGGAAAAACTGAATATCTCCAAACAAAAACTAGAAAGAACTTGTTTGAGAAACTACTTAGTGATGAGTGGATTCAGATCACAGAGTTAATCCTTTCTTTTGATTTTGCAGGTGTTAAACTCTTTTGGAAGAATCTGTGAAGGGATATTGGAGGCCCACTGAGGCCCGTAAGAAAAAAAAATGAATATCCCCTTGTAAAAACTAGAAAGAAGCCATCCGTGAAACTGTTTTGTTGTGTGTAAACTGTACTCACAATGTTGCAGTTTTCTTTTGATTCAGCAGGTTAGCAACTCTTTTTGTAGAATCTGTGAAGAGACATTTGGGAGTCCATTGAGGCTTATGGAAAAAAAACATTGTTCCCAGATAAAAGCCAGAAAAAACTGCTTTTGGATATGTGCATTTATCTCACAATTTAAAACCTTTTTTCTTTATTCAAGAGGTAGATTGGAAACATTCTTTGTGGAGAGTCCGTGAAGGGACATTTGGGAGCCCTTTGAGGCCTACGGGGCAAAACAGAATATTCCAGATAAGAACTAGAAAGAAGCTATCCTTGAAACTACATTTTGATGGATGGATTCATCTCACAGAGTTAAAACTTTCTTGTGATTCAGCAAGTTGCAAACGCTTTAATTTGAATCTGTGAAGGGACATTTGTGAGCACATTGAGGTATATGGGGAAAAAGAGAATATATGCAGGTAAAAACTAGAAAAAAAATCTATCTGTGAAACTGCTTTGTGATGTGTGATTTCATCTCACAGAATTAAAACTTTCTTTTGATCAGGCAGTGGTAAACACTGTTTTTGTAGAGTCAGCCAGGGTTCATTTCTGAGCCCACTGAGGCCTATGGGTGAAAACAGAATACTTCAGATAAAAACTGGAAAACAACTACCTTTGAAACTACTCTTTGAGTGTGTGGATTCATCTCACAGAGCGAAAATTTTGTCTTTATCCAGCAGGTTGGAATCACTCTTTTTGGGGAATCAATGAAGGGACATTTGGTAGCACATTGAGGCTTACAGAGAAAAACAAAATATCCCCAGGCAAAACTAAAAAGAACCTATCTGTAAAACTGCTTTGTGATGTGCTGATTCATCTCTAAGAGCTAAAACTATCTTTTGATTCAGCAGGTTGGAAACACTCTTTCTGGGGAATCTGCAAAGGGACATTTACGAGCCCAAAGAGGCCTATGGGAAAAACTGAATATCCCCAGATGAAAACTAGAAAGAAACTATCTGTGAAATGGTTTTGTGATTTGTGGATTCATCTCATAGAATTTAACCTTTCTTTTGATTCAGAAGGTTGGAAACACTCTTTTTTAAGAATTTGCTGAGGTGCATTTGAGAACCCATTGAGTCCTTTTGGGAAAAAGGAATATAGATAAATAAAAAGTAAAAAGAAGCCCTTTGTAACCTGCTTTGTGATGTGTGGATTCATCTCACAGACTTAAGACTTTCTTTTTATTTAGCAGGTTGGAAGCACTCTTTATGGAGAATCTGTGATGGGACATTTGGGAGCCCATTGAGGCTTATGTGAAAAAACTGAATATCCCCAGATAAAAACTAGAAAGAAGCTATCTGTGAATCTGCTTTGCGATGTGTGGATTTATCTCACAGAGTTAAAGCTATCTTTTGATCCAGCAGTTTGAAAGCACTATATATGAAGAATATGTGAAGAAACATTTTGGATCCCATTGAGACCTTCAGGGTGAAAACAAAATATCTTAGATAAAAACTAGAAAGAAATTATCTGTGAATCTTCTTTGTGACGTGTGGATTCATCTCACAGAGTTAAATCTTTCCTGTGATTTAGCGGGTTCGAAACACAATGTTGGAGAATCTGCAAAGAAACAATTGGAAGCCCTTGAGACCTATAAGTGAAATGAGAATATTCCCAGACAAAAACTAGAAAGAAGCTATCTGTGAAAGTGCTTTTTGATGTGTGGGAAAGTGCTTTTTGATGTGTGGAGGTATCTCACAGAGTGAAACATTTGTTTAGATTCTGCAGGTTGGAAATACTGTTTTTGGAAAATCTAAAAAGGGAAATTTGGGAGTCCATTAGGGGCCTAGGAGGAAAAAGTGAATATCCCAATATAAAAAATAGAAAGAAGCTACATGTGAAACTGTTTTGTGATGTGTGGATTCATCTCTCAGCATTAAACCTCTCTTTGGAAACTGCCAGTTGGAAACACTGTTTTTGTAGAGTCTGCGAAGGGACATTTGGAAGTCCATTGAGGCCTATCAGGAAACACAGAATATCCCCAAACAAAAACTAGAAAGAAGTTATCTGTGAACTGATTTTTGATGTGCTGATTCAACTCCCAGAGTTAAAATTTTCTTTTGATTTATCAGGTTGCAAACAGTCTTTTTGGAGAATCTGTGAAGGGAAA
Source organism: Chlorocebus sabaeus (assembly GCF_047675955.1). NCBI lineage: Eukaryota > Metazoa > Chordata > Mammalia > Primates > Cercopithecidae > Chlorocebus > Chlorocebus sabaeus. The sequence goes on from NC_132912.1 coordinate 37,923,219, forward strand.
TTTGGGAGGGCCATTTGACCTACGGGGAAAAAGTGAATATCGCCAGATAAAACTAGAAAGAAGCTATCTGTGAAACTAGTTTGTGATATGTGGATTCATCTCACAGACTTAAACCTATCTTTTGATTTAGCAGGTGGGAAACACTGTTTTTGGAGAATCAACATAGAGACATTTGGAAGTCCAGCATATGGGGAAAAATAAAATATTCCCAGATAAAACTAGAAAGAAGCTTTCTGTGAAACTCTTTTGCAATGAGTAAATTCATCTCACAGAAATGAACTCAGCAAGTTGAAAACAGTCTTTTTGCAGAATCTGCAAAGGCACATTTGGGAACCCCTTGGGTCCTAAGGGAAAAACCAAATATCCCCAGACAAAAACTAGAAAGAAACTATCTGGGAAACTGCTTTATGATGTGTGGATTCATCTCAAAGAGTTAAGTCTTTCTTTTGATTCATTAGGTTGGAAGCGTTCTTTTTGGAGACTCTGCAAAGGGACATTTAAGAGCCCAGAGAGGCCTATGGGGAAATTCGAAATGTAGCAAGACCACATCTAGAAAGAAGCTACCTGTAAAACTGCTTTGTAATATGTGGATTCATTTCACAGAGTAAAATTTTCTTTTGATTCAGAAGGTTGGAAATACTCTGTTTGGAGAATCCATGAAGGGACATTTTGGTGTCCATTGAGACACAAAGGGAAAACCAGAATATATCCAGGAAAAACTAAAATGAAATTGTATGTTAAACTGCTTTGTGATGTGTGGATTCATCTCACAGAAGTAAACCTTTCTTTGAATCAACAGGTTAGAAACACTTTTTTGTAGAATCTACAAAGGGGCATTTGGGAGCCCAATGAGGTCTATGGGGTAAAATGGAATATCCCCGATATAAACTAGAAAGAAACTATTTGTGAATCTGCTTAGCAATGTGTGGATTCATCTCAGAGACTAAAACAGCTCTGTTAATCCAGCAGACTGGAAACACTATATTTGGAGATTCTGCAAAGGGACATTTAGTACTCAAAGAGGCCTATGGGGAAAAACAGATTATCCCCAGATAAAAACTAGAAAAAAAACTATCTGTGAAACTGCTTAATGATTTATGGATTCATCTCACAGAGTTAAATTTTTCTTCTGATTCACCATGTTGGAAAAACTCTTTTTGTAGGATCTGCAAAAGGACATTTGGGAATGTATTGAGGTCTATGGGAAAAACTCAATATCCCCAGATAAAAACTAGAAAGGCATTATCCATGAAACAGCTTTGCCATGTTTGGATTCGAGTCAGAGAATAAAATCTTTCTTCTGATTCAACAGGTTGAAAGCACTCTTTTTGGAGAATCTCTGAAGATACATTTGAGCATTCAAAGAGGCCTATGTGGAAAAACTTAATATACCCAGGTAAAAAGTAGAAAGAAGCTATCTGTGAAACTGCCTAGTAATGTGTGGATTCATCCCACAGAGTTAAATTTTTCTTCTGAAAAAATTGTAGAATCTGCAAAGAGACATTTGAGATCTTGTTGAGGCCTATGGGGAAAAACTGAATATTCCCAGAGAAAAACTGAAAAGAAGGTGTCTGTGAATCTGCTGTGTGATATGTTGATTCATCTCACATATTTTAAACTTTCCTTGTATTCTGCACGTTGGAAACACTTTTTTTGGATAATTTGCATGTTGACATTTGGGAGTGCACTGAAGCCTAAAGGGAAAATCCGAATATCCCAGACAAAAATTCAAAAGAATCAATCTGTGAAATGCTTGGGATGTGTGGATTTATTTCACTGAGTTAAACCTTTCTTTTGTAAACGTTTCTTTTGATTCACCAGGTTGGAAATACTCTTTTTGTTGAATATGCGAAAGGACATTTGGAAGTCCATTGAGGTATATGGGGAAAAATCGAATATCCCCATATAAAAACTAGAAAGAAGCTGTCTGTGAACTGCTTTTGATTTCTTGATTCAGCTCACAGAGTTCAACCTTTTTTTTATTCGTCAGGTTGGAAACAGTCTTTTTGGAGAATCTGGGAAGGGATATTTGGGAGCCAATAGAGGACTACAGGAAGAAAAAGAATATCACCAGATAAAAGCTAGAATGAAGCTATCTGTGAAATAGTTTTGTGATGTGTGTATTCATCCTAGAGAGTTACATCTTCCTTTTGATTCATCAGGTTGGAAACATTTTTTTTTGGTGTATTTGAGAAGGGACATTTGGGAGCCCTTTGCAGTCTGTGGGGAAAAACCAAGTATCCCCAGACAAAAACTAAAAAGAAGCTATCTGTGAATCTAGTTTGGATGCGTGGATTCAACACATAAAGTTAAACTTCTCTTTTAATTCAGTAGGTTGGAAACAGTCTTTTTAGAATCTGCAAAGAGACATTTTTTCACAAATTGAGGCCACATGGGAAAAACGCAATATCCCCAAATAAAAACTAGAAAGTTACTACCAGTGAAACTGCTTTGTGAGGTATGGATTAATCTTACATTGTTAAATTTTTTTCTAATTCAGCAAGTTGGAGACACTTTCTTTGGAGAATCTGCTAAGGGACATTTGGGAGCCCATTGAAGCCTATGGGGAAAAAAAGACTATCCCCAGATAAAACTGAAAAGAATCTATCTGTGAAACTGCTTTGTGATGTGTTGATTGATCACAACAAGTTAAACTTACCCTTTTATTCAGCAGTTGAAAGCACTGTTTTCAGAGAATCTGTGATGGGACATTTGAGAGCACATTGAGGCCTATGGGGAAAAGACAATTATCACCAGAGAACAACTAGAAAGATGCTATGTGTGAAACGGTTTTGCAATATCAGGATTCATCTCACAGAGTTAAAGTTTTCTTTTGATTCAGGAGTTTGGAAACACTCTTTTTGGAGAATCTGTGAAAGGACCTTTGGATACACTTTGAGGGCTAAAAGGAAAACAGAATATACCTAGATATAAATTAGAATGAACTTATCTGTGAAACTGCTTTGTGATGTATTGATTCAACTCAGAGAGGAAAACCTTTCTTATGATTCAGCAGGTTGTAAATACTATTTTTGGAGAATCTTTGAAGGTACATTTGGGATCTAACATTGAGGTCTAAGGGGAAAAAATGAGTATCCCAAGATAAAAATGAGAACGAAGCTAGATGTGAAACTGTTTTGTGATGTGTGGATAAATCTTTCACAGTTAAAAATCTCTTTTGACTCAGCAAACAGGAAACACTCTTTTTGTATAATCTGTTAATTAAAATTTTGGAACCCATTGAGGTCTAGAGTAAAAACCAAATATCACCCATTTAAAAACTAAAAAGAAGTTGTCTGTGAAACTACTTTTTAATGTGTGGACTCAAATCACAGTTAAATGTTTTTTGTTTGTTTATCAGGTTGAAAACACTTTTTTTGGAGAATCTGCAAAGAAACATTTGGAAGCCCTTTGGAGCCTATGGGGAAAAACCGAATATCCCCAGATTAAAACTAGAAAGAAGCGCTTTGTGAACTTGCTTTGTGATGGGTGGATTCATATCACAGAGTTAAAACTTTATTTTGATACAGCAGGTTGGAAACACTTTTTTTGGAGAATCTGCAAAGGGACATTTGGTGTCCAGAGCCGCGTGGCCCGGCCATAGCGATAATAACTGACGACTGATGCCTGAGCTCTATACGTTTCCACTCTATGCCTCCTCCCTAGATTTACTTTCCTCTCTGTTCTGCTGTCCCATACACCAGTACAAAATGGTGCTCTTCCGGGTTCTTCACCACCCATCTTCCCGCGCCTGGGAAGATGATCAACTTACAGCGCAGGCGCCATCCCGCGCCCAGGAAAATTACCAGTTGAAGGTGCAGGCGCAACATGACGTCCGACCGAAGAAACCAAAACCTACCTGGCCACGCCCACCGCAGGGCCACCATCATCGACCTGGCCCAACCTTCGCCCCTGCTGGTCTATATAAGGCATTACGCTGCCACCAATAAATGAGACTTGATCAGGATACTGTCTTGTCTCCATTTCTCGTGTTTCTTGTCCTCCCGAGTTCCCACTCCCTCTTCTAGGGTCTACATTGACGATCCCGCGGGACAGGACACGTGGCACCTCAACGTGGGGCCTGGAAACGAGGGATTCCATGAGGAAGAGGATGTGAAAGAATGGTCGACCGTCAAGCTGAAACTAAACTCCTCCGATCACCACGGGAACCTGCCGTGTCAGAATCGAAGGTAAGTGACACGCCCGAAATGGGACAAGAATTAAGTCAACATCAAATCTATGTAGGACAATTAAAAGAGGTTTTAAAGACACGAGGAGTAAAGGTTAAAGGTAATGATTTGTTTAAATTTTTTGACTTTGTAAAAGACACCTGCCCTTGGTTCCCACAGGAAGGAACTATTGATATTAAAAGATGGCGCAGAGTAGGAGATTGTTTTCAAGATTATTATAATACTTTTTGGCCAGAAAAAATTCCTGTGACTGCCTTCTCTTATTGGAATCTCATTAAAGATTTGATAGATACAAAGGAGGCTGATCCACAAGTCATGGCCATGGTCGCTCAAACAGAACACATTCTAAAGGTTAGTTCCCGCTCTGACCTCACAAAGCCTCTGCAAGATACGGAGGAGGATCTCATTTCCCTTGAGAGCAACGAAGAGGGAGTCAAGTCTCCTTCTGTAACAGATAAAGAAATGATACACAAAAACAAACAGAAAAAATATCTGGTCTTACAAACACCTCAAAAAGAGGAAGAAACTAATAAGCCTGATCAATCAGACATAAATTGGGATGACTTAGAGGAAGAGTCGGCTAAATATCATAACCTCGACTGGCCTCCCTTTACTTCACACCCGCCCCCATATAATGGGACACGTAATGGGGCTTCTGCGCCCACTGTTATGGCAGTAGTAGATCCCAAAGAAGAATTAAAACAAAAAATTGCTCAACTGGAAGAACAAATTAAACTTGAGGAGTTGCATCAATCATTGATAATTAGGCTCCAAAAATTAAAAAAAGGAAATGAAAAGGTACCTAACCCGGATGTTATGGGGGATTCCCTGTGCCCACCTCAGCGGCCTGGACAGCATGTCCCAAGAGGGGGGTTAGTTGCTAGCCGACATAGAGAAGACTCCTCCCCCAAAGACATCTTCCCAGTTACTGAAACAACAGATGGGCAAGGACAGGCTTGGAGACATCATACTGGGTTTGATTTCACTATCTTAAAAGAGTTAAAAACTGCTGCTTCTCAATATGGGGCTACTGCTCCATATACTCTCACAATAGTGGAATCTGTAGCCAATAACTGGCTCACCCCTACAGATTGGAATACCTTAGTTAGGGCAGTTCTCTCCGGGGGAGATCATTTAATTTGGAAGTCAGAGTTTTTTGAAAATTGTAGGAACACAGCTAAAAGAAACCAACTGGCAGGAAACGGCTGGGATTTTGATATGTTAACTGGTTCAGGTAACTATGCAGACACTGAGGCCCAAATGCAATATGATCCTGGCTTGTTTTCACAAATCCAGGCAGCTGCTACAAAAGCCTGGAGGAAACTCCCTGTTAAAGGGGACCCAGGGGCCTCACTCACGGCAGTCAAACAAGAACCAGATGAGCCTTTCTCAGATTTTGTACATAGACTCATGACCACGGCAGGTAGAAATTTTGGAAATGCAGAAATGGGTGTAGATTATGTTAAACAGTTGGCATATGAAAATGCCAACCCTGCCTGTCAAGCGGCAATCAGACCTTATCGAAAGAAAACAGATTTAACAGGATATATTCGCCTTTGTTCAGATATTGGGCCCTCATATCAATGGGGTTTAGCAATGGCTGCCGCCTTTAGTGGTCAAACAGTAAGAGACTTCCTCAATAACAAAGGCAAAGATAAAGGGGGGTGCTTTAAATGCGGTAAAAAAGGACACTTTGCAAAAGATTGCCACGAAAATCAAAATACAAATCCAGAAACAAAAATTCCAGGCCTTTGCCCAAGGTGTAAAAAAGGAAAGCACTGGGCCAACGAATGTAAATCTAAAACTGATAGTCAAGGAAATCCTTTTTCGCCTCAGCAGGGAAACGGGGTGAGGGGTCAACCCCAGGCCCCAAAACAAGCATATGGGGCGGTCAGCTTTGTTCCAGCCAGCAGCAACAATCCATTTCAAAACTTAGTAGAGCAACCCCAGGAAGTGCAGGACTGGACCTCAGTTCCACCTCTCACACAGTATTAACACCTAAGATGGGACCACAAACCTTAAATACAGGAATATATGGGCCTTTACCACCTGACATTTTTGGACTACTTTTGGGAAGAAGTAGTGTCACCATGAAGGGTTTACAAGTCCTCCCTGGAGTTATCGATAATGATTATAAAGGAGAAATTAAAATTATGGCCAGAGCTATTAACAACATTATTACTGTCCCTCAAGGGGTTAGAATAGCACAGGTAATTTTGTTACCCATAGTTAAAACAGATAATAATATCCAACACTCTAACAGGGACACAAAAGGTTTTGGATCATCAGATATATATTGGGTACAACCAATTACAAATCAAAAACCCTCTCTAACCTTATGGTTAGATGGTAAGGCATTTACAGGGCTAATAGACACAGGGGCCAATGTAACCATCATTAAGCAAGAAGATTGGCCCTCTCATTGGCCTACCACAGAGACTTTAACTCACTTAAGAGGAATTGGACAAAGCAGTAATCCTAAACAAAGCTCTAAATACCTAACATGGACAAAGAAAACAATTCAGGCCTCATTAAGTTATTTATCATCCCTCACTTACCTGTTAATCTTTGGGGACGAGACCTGCTCTCCCAAATGAAAATTATAATGTGCAGCCCAAATGATATAGTTACTGCACAAATGCTAACTCAGGGATACACCCCTGGTAAAGGTCTTGGGAAAAAGGAAGATGGTATTCAACAGCGTGTACCAGTCTCAGGACAACTTGATAAAAAGGGGTTTGGAAATTTTTAGCTCAGGCCACTGACATACCTGCACCCCAAAAGTGCGCTGACCCTATTACTTGGAAGTCAGATGAGCCCGTTTGGGTTGATCAGTGGCCTTTACTTAATGATAAGCTAAGTGCTGCCCAACAGTTAATACAGGAACAACTGCTAGCAGGACATATTACAGAAAGTAATTCCCCTTGGAATACACCTATCTTTGTTATTAAGAAAAAGTCTGGCAAACGGAGACTCTTACAAGATTACAGAGCCATAAATATCACTATGGTCCTTATGGGTGCCTTACAACCGGGACTGCCCTCACCAGTTGTGATTCCTCAAAAATATTTTAAAATCATTATTGACCTTAAAGATTGCTTCTTTGCAATCCCCCTTCATCCTGCTGATCAGAAAAGTTTTGCCTTTAGTCTACCATCTATAAATTTTAAGCAACCAATGAAACGTTACCAATGGAAAGTCTTACCTCAGGGTATGGCCAATAGTCCTACCTTATGTCAAAAATATGTAGCCGCCGCTATAGAACCAGTCAGAAAAATATGGACACAAATGTATATTATACATTATATGGATGATATTTTAATAGCAGGAAAAATTGGTGAACAAGTCTTACAGTGCTTTGCCCAACTCAAACAAGAGTTGACAACAGCCGGACTGCAAATAGCCCCAGAAAAAATACAACTACAAAATCCATATACCTATCTTGGTTTTCAAATTAATGGACCCAAAATCATTAATCAAAAGACCGTTATACGCCATGACCATCTAAAAACTTTAAATGATTTCCAAAAATTACTGGGAGACATAAATTGGCTTTGACCATATTTAAAACTTACCACAGTAGAGTTAAAACCTCTTTTCGATATATTGAAAGGAGACTCTAATCCAAAATCCCCCAGGTCCATTTCCAAAGAAGCATTAACGGCACTCCAATGGGTAGAAGATGTCATTACAACACAATTTGTTACCAGTATTGATTATTCTCAGCAATTAATATTCATCATTTTTAACACGGCAATAACTCCTACTGGGTTATTCTTGCAAAACAATCCCATTATGTGGGTACACCTGTCCTCCTCCCCCGAAAAGGTTTTGTTGCCTTATTATGATGCCATAGCTGATCTAATTATCTTGGGAAGAGAAAACAGTAGAAAATACTTTGGAATAGACCCCTCTACCATTATACAGCCCTCTACCATTTATACACTCAATCACACATCCATTGGCTGTTACAAAATACAAAAGCCTGGCCAATTGCTTGTGCTTCTTACACTGGCACAATTGACAACAATTACCCACCTAACAAACTCATTCAATTTTGCAAACTTCATGCGTTTGTATTTCCTCATATTACCAGTAAAGAACCTCTCAATGACGCATTACTAATTTTCACTGATGGATCTTCCACAGGACTCACTGCTTACACCTACAATAATACAATTGTCAAATTCCAAAACACTTACACATCAGCTCAGCTAGTCGAATTACAAGCTATAATTGCAGCATTATCAGCTTTCCCTTGTCAGCCAGTTAATATTTACACAGACAGCGCCTACCTGGCTCATTCAATACCCCTCTTAGAGACCGTGATGCAAATTAAACATATTTCAGACACAGCTAACCTATTTCTACAGTGTCAACAACTTATTCAAAAAAGGACTACTCCCTTTTTTCTTGGACATATTAGAGCACATTCAGGATTACCGGGACCTTTAGTACAAGGTAATTCAACAGCTGACATGGCAACAAAAACCATAGCCACAGTCACTACAGACAATTTACAACAAGCACTAAAAGCACACGTCTTACATCATTTAAACGCCCAGACCTTAAGACTTATGTTTAAAATTACTAGAGAACAGGCCCGACAAATAGTTAAACAATGTGCTAACTGTATAACTTATTTACCCATTCCTCATCTAGGAGTTAACCCTCGAGGGCTCATCCCCAATGAAATTTGGCAAATGGATGTTACACATCACTCAGAATTTGGCCAACTAAAATACATTCATGTATGCATAGACACCTATAGTGGGTTCATATTGTGACTCTCCAGACAGGAGAAGCCACCAAACATGTCATAACTCACTTATTACATTGCTTTTCCATCTTAGGTATACCCAAACAAATTAATACAGACAACGGCCCTGGTTACATAGCCAAAACTTTCCTACAATTCTGCAACACCCTACAAATTAAACATATCACAGGCATTCCCTACAATCCCCAAGGACAAGGTATAGTAGAAAGGGCCCATCTGTCATTAAAAACTACTATTGAAAAAATAAAAGGGGGGAGCTGGTACCCTGTGAAGGGTACTCCCAAAAACATACTTAATCATGCCCTCTTTATCCTTAATTTTTTAAATTTGGACAGTTACGGAAAATCTGCTGCCGACCGTTTCTGGCATCCTGAATCTCACAAACAGTTTGCAATGGTTAAATGGAAAGATCCACTCTATAATTCATGGCATGGCCCCGACCCAGTTTTAGTTTGGGGAAGAGGCTCAGTATGTATTTTCTCACAAAAAAATGATGCAGCCAGGTGGCTGCCCGAGAGATTGGTAAGACAAATAAACCATAACCATTGTCAATCCAAGGAAAACAATCCTCCCTGAGAAGTTTCTTCCCTTTTGTTTTTCAGAAAATGAAGCCCAACATGAGATTCCTTTGGGAAATAATCTTTTTATATAACATAGTGACAGTCTATGCAGGTTTTGATGACCCTCGTAGAGCAATAGAACTAATACGAAAGCAACACGGCCAGCCTTGTGACTGCAGTGGGGGACAAGTATCTGAACCTCCGCCAGACAGAATCTTCCAAGTGACTTGCTTGGGCAAGACAGCTTATTTAATGCCAAACCAGCAATGGAAATGTAAGTCAACCTCAAGAGACACCTCCCCTAGCGGGCTGCTCCAAGAATGCCCCTGTAGTTCTTTCCATTCCTCTGTACATAGTTCTTGCTACACCTCATATCAACAATGCAAATCAGGCAATAAAATATACTCTACGGCTACATTATTAAAAACACAAACTGCAGGTACCAATGACATACAAGTATTAGGATCCACCAATAAACTTGTACAATCTCCTTGTAACAGCCAAAAAGGACAACCTGTTTGCTGGAGCACCACAGCCCCGATCCACATCTCTGACGGGGGAGGCCCATTAGACACCACAAGAATTAAAACTGTTCGGAAAAAAAACTAGAAGAAATTCATAAAGCCCTATATCCTGAAATTCAATATCACCCTTTGGCCCTGCCTAAGGTTAGAGATAACCTTATGATCGATGCTCAAACTTTTAATATCCTTAATGCCACTTACAACTTACTCCAAATATCCAATACAAGACTTGCCCACGATTGTTGGCTTTGTTTAAAAATGGGTCCCCCTACTCCTCTCACTATACCTAATTTTTCATTATCCTATGTCAATTACTCGGGTGAGTCCTTGGTCAATAACTCCTGTCCAATTATTTCTCCCCTCTTAGTTCAACCAATGAAGTTTTCTAATTCCTCTTGCCTCTTTTCACCCTCTTACAATAGCACTGAAGAAATCAATCTAGGCTATGTTGTATTCAACAACTGTACCTCCATAATCAATGTCACCAGCCCTTTGTGTGCTATAAATGGCTCGGTTTTCCTCTGTGGAAACAACATGGCATATACTTATCTACCCACAAATTGGACAGGGCTTTGTGTTCTAGCCACTCTTCTCCCCGACATTGATATCATCCCTGGAGATGAACCTATCCCCATCCCTGCTGTTGAGCATGTTATATATAGACCAAAACGGGCCATACAATTTATTCCCTTGTTGGCTGGACTGGGAATCAACACTGCATTTACAACAGGAGCTACAGGCCTAGGAGTCTCACTAATCCAATATACTAAATTATCCAATCAATTAATTTCCGATGTACAAACCTTATCCAGTACTATACAAGATCTACAAGATCAGGTAGACTCATTAGCTGAAGTAGTTCTCCAAAATAGAAGAGGTCTACACTTACTAACAGCAGAACAGGGAGGGATCTGTTTGGCTTTACAGGAAAGATGCTGTTTTTATGATAACAAATCTGGGATCGTCAGAGATAAAATAAAGACCTTACAAGAAGAGCTAGAAAAATGCAGAAAAGACCTGGCCACCAATCCACTTTGGACTGGACTCCACGGACTTCTCCCTTATCTCCTACCATTTTTGGGTCCTTTACTTACCCTTCTACTCTTCCTCACTCTTGGGCCTATAATCTTTAATAAGCTTATGGCGTTCGTCAGACGACAAATTGAGGTCTTCCAGGCCAAGCCTATACAGGTCCATTATCATTGCCTTGAGATGTCTGAACATGGTGAGTCTTATCTGCCCTTATAAGACCACCTATCCTGTGAGCTGAACTGGACAGTCAATGACGGGTAAGAGGACACCACCCCCAATTGAGCCTAAGACAGGAGGGCCGCCCCTGCTGCTGCCTAATCCCATGACGGGCTTAAAAGGTGGGGATGAGTTGACCCAACCTAAGACAGGCGCAGTTCCCGAGGGGCTATCTCTCAGCATGAAATAATAAAAAAGGGGACCTATCTGGAGCCGTGTGGCCCGGCCATAGCGATAATAACTGACGACTGATGCCTGAGCTCTATACGTTTCCACTCTATGCCTCCTCCCTAGATTTACTTTCTTCCCTGTTCTGCTGTCCCATACACCAGTACAAAATGACGCTCTTCCGGGTTTTTCACCACCCATCTTCCCGCGCCCGGGAAGATGATCAACTTACAGCGCAGGCGCCATCCCGCGCCCGGGAAAATTACCAGCCGAAGGTGCAGGCGCAACATGACGTCCAACTGAAGAAACAGAAACCTACCTGGCCACGCCCACCGCAGGGCCACCATCATCGCCCTGGCCCAACCTCCGCCCCGATGGTCTATATAAGGCATTACGCTGCCACCAATAAACGAGACTTGATCATGATACTGTCTTGTCTCCATTTCTCGTGTCTCTTGTCCCCCTGAGTTCCCACTCCCTCTTCTAGGGTCTACATTGACGATCCCGTGGGACAGGACAATTTGGGAGCCCTTTGAGGCCTTTGGGGAAAAAAACAAATATCCTCAGAAAAGAACTAGAAATAAGCTATCTGCGAAACTCATTTGTCATGTGTGGATCTTTCTCACATAGTTAAATCTTTCCTTTGATTCAGCAGGTTTGATTCACTCTTCTTCTAGAATCTGTGAAGGGTTATTTGGGAGCTCATTGATGCTTATGGGGAAAAACTGAAGATCCCCACATGAGAACAAGATGAAAACTAGAAAACAGCTTTCTGTGAAAGTGCTTGGTAATGTGTAGATTCATCTCACAGAGGTAAAACCTTTTTTTTATTCAGCAGGTTGGCAACACTCTTTTTGCAGATTCTGCAAACGAATATTTGGGATCCCCATGAGGCATACAAGGAAACATTCTATATACCCAGATAAAAACTGGAAAGAAGCTATCCTTGAAACTGTTTTGTGATGTCTGGACTTGTCTCTCAGAGTTAAGCCTATCATATGATTCAACAGGTTGGAAACACTCTTTTTAGAGAATCTTTGAACGTTTGGGAGCCCATTGAGATATATAGGAGAAACCAAATATTCCAAGATAAAAACTAGAAAGAAGCTTTCTGTGGAAATCCTCTGTGATATGTAGATTCATCTCACAGAAGTAAACCCTTCCTTTGATTCAGCAGTTGGAAACACTCTTTTGGAGAATCTGCGAAGGGAGATTTGGGAGCTCATTGAGGCCTATGGGGAAAAACAGAATTTCCCCAGATGAAAACTAGAATGAAGTTATCTGTGAAACTGCTTTGGTAAGTGTGGATTCAGCTCATAGATTCTTTTCATTCAGCAGGTGGAAGCACTCTTTTCGTAGAATCTGTGAAGGGACATTTAGAAGCCCATCAAGGCCTAGGGTAAAACAGAAATCTCCAGATAAGAAGTAGAAAGAAGCTGTCTGTGAAAATGTTTTGTGATACGTGGATTCATCTCACAGAGTTAAACCTTTCTTTTGATTCAGCAGGGTGGAATAATTCTAATTGCAGAATCTGTAAAGTGACATTTGGTAGCTGAATATGGGCTGTGGGGAAAAACTGAATGTCCTTATATAAAAATTAGAAGGAAACAGTCTGTGAAACTTCTTCATGATGTGTGGAGTCATCTGACAGAGATAAACCTCTGTGTTGATTTGGCAGTTTGGAAACATTGTTTTTACAGACTCCACAAAGGGACATTTGGGAACCCACTGAGGCATAAGTCAAAAAGCAGACTATCCCAAGATAAAAACTAGAAAATGCTTTACGTGAAACTGCTTTATGATGTGTGGGTTCATCTCACATAGTTAAATCCTTTTTTGATTCAGCAGGTTGGAAACACTCCTTTTGGAGAATCTGCAAAGGGACAATTTGGAAGCCCATTGAGTCCTATGGGGAGAAACTGAATATCCCTAGATAAAAACTAAAATGAAGCTATCTGTGAAACTGCTTTGTGATGTGTGGATTCATCTCACATAATTAAACCTGTCTTTTGACTCAGGACGTTGGAAAGACTCTTCTGGTGAAATCTGTGAAGGGATATTTAAAAGCCTATTTAGACCTGTAAGTAAAAACTGAATGTCTCCAAATAAAAACTAGAAATAAACTACCTGAGAAACTGCTATGTGATTTGTGGATTCGTCTCACAGATTTAAACCTTTCTCTTGATTCAGCAGGGTGAAAACACTGTTTTTACAGAACCTGAAAAGGGACACTTCAGAGCCTGTGGTGGCCTATGGCTAAAAGTTGAATAACCCTAGATAAAATCTAGAAAAAAACTACCTGTGAAACTGTTTTTCGTTGTGTGGATGGAAATCACAAAGTTAAACCTATCTTTTGATTCAGCAGATTGGAAACCCTCTATTTGGAGAATCTGAGAATGGACCTTTGAGTCCTATGGGAAAAAACTGAATATTCCCAGATAAGAAGTAGAAAGAAGCTCTCTGTGAAACTGCTTAGTGATGTTTGGATTCATATCACAGAGTTAAACCTTTCTTTCGATTCAGCAAGTAGAAAAAAATATTTTAGAGGAATCTGTGAAGGGACATTTGGAAGCCCATTGAGGTTTATGAGGTAATACTGGATATCCAATGATAAAAACTATAAAGAAGGTATCTGTGAAACTGCTTTTTGGTGTGTGGATTCATGTCAGAGAGGTAAATCTTTCTTTTGATCCAGTAGTTTGCAAGCATTGTTTTTGTATAATCCATGAAAGGACATTTGGGAGCCCCTTTAGGTCTATTGGGAAAAACAGAATATCCCTAGAAAAAAATTAGAAAGAAACTATTTCTGAAACTGCTTTGTGATGTGTGGATTCGTCTCACAGGGTTAAACCTTTCTTCTGATTCAGCAGGTTGGAAAGAGTCTTTTTGGAGGCTCTCCTAAGTGATATTTTTTAGTCCATTTAGGGCTATGGAGAAAAACTGAATATTCCCAGATAAAAAACTAGAAAGAAGTGATTAGTCCAATTGTTTTGTGATGTGTGGTTATGTCTCACATAGTTAAGCCTTTTTTTATTAAGCAGTTTGGATACACTTTTTTTTAGAGAATCTGCAAAGGGACATTTTGTAGGCCTTTGAGGGTTATGGGACAAAACAGAATATCCACAGATAGAAATGAGAAAGAATAAATCTGGCAAACTACTTTGTGATGTGTGGATTCATCTCAATTGTGATGTGTGGATTCATCTCAAAGAGTTACACCTTTCATTTGATTCAGCAGGTTGGAAACACTCTTTTTTGAGAATCCATGAAGGGACCTTTGGAGCCCATTGAGGCCTATGGAGCAAAACCAAATATCCCCAGATGAAAACTAGAAAGAAGCTATCTGTGAAACTGCTTTGTGATGTGTGGGTTTATCTCACAAACTTAAAACTTTCTTTTGATTCAGATGGTTGGAAGCATTCTTTCCGGAGAATCTGCAAAGGGACATTTGGGAGCTTATTGAGGCATATGGAGTGAAACCTAATATTTCCAGATAAAAACTACAATGAAGCTATCTATGAAACTGCTTTCTGATGTTTGGATTCATCTCACAGAAGTAATCCTTTATTTACATTCAAAAGGTTCAAATCACTCTTTTTGTAGAGTCTGTGAAAGGACATTTTGGTGCCCATTGAGGCCTTTGGAGAAAAACCTACTATCCCCAGATAAAAACTAGAAAGAAGTTATCTGTGAAACTACTTTGTGATGTGTTAATTTATCTCACAGAGTTAAAGCTTTCTTTCAATTCAGCAGGCAGGTTGCAAACAGGTCTTGTAGAATCTGTGAAGGGACGTTTTGGAGCCTATTGTGGCCTATGGGGAAAAACAGAATCTTCCAACACACAAACTAGAAGGAAGCTACCTGTGAGACTGCTTTGTGACGTGTGGATTCAGCTTACAGAGTTAAACTTTTCTATTTATTCATCTGGTTGGAAATACTTTTTTTTGGAGAATCTGCAAATGGACATGCAGGAGCCAATTGCATCCCATGGGGAAAAAGAGAATATCACCAGATATAAAGTAGAAAGAAGCTATCTGCGAGACTGCTGTTATGTGTGGATTCAGATCACAGAGTTAAACCCTTCGTTTGATACAGCAAATTGGAAACAATCTTTCTGAAGGATCTGTGAAGGGACTTTTGGGAGTCCATTGAGACTTATGGGGAAAAACTGTGTATCCCTAAAGAACAACTAGAAAGAAGCTATTTGTGAAACTGCTTTGTGATGTGTGGATTCATCTCACAGAACTAAGTCTTTCTTTTTATTCAGCAGGTTGGAAACACTATTTTTAGAGAATCTGCAGAGGGACATTTGGGAGTCCTTTGAGGCTTATATGATAAAACTGAATATTTTCCAATAAAAAGTAGAAAAAAGCCATCTGTGAAACTGCTTGGTGATATGTGGATTCATCTCACACAGTAGAACCATTCCTTTGATTCAGCAGGTTGGAAACACTCTTTTTGGAGAATCTACAAAGGCACATTTGGGAGCCCACTGCAGTCTATGGGGAAAAACAGAATATCCCCAAGATAAAAACTAGAAAGAAGCTATCTGTGAGACTGCTTTGTAACGTGGATAATATTCAGTTTCCAGACTTAAACCTTCTTTGTTGTTCAGCAAGTTGAACAGGCTCTTTTTCCACAATCTATGACGGGATATTTGAAAGTCCATCAGGGCTAGGAAGAAAAACTGAATATCCCTAGAAAAAAATAAGAAAGAAACTATTGGCGAAACTGCTTTGTGATGGGTGGATTCATCTCACAGAGTTAAACCTTTCTTTTGATTCAGTAGGTTGGAAGCACTCTATTTGGAGAATCTGCAAATGCATATTTGGGAGACTATTGAGGCCCATGGAGCAGAACTGAATATCTCCAGACAAAAACTAGTCAGAAACTGTCTGTGAAACTGGTTTGTGATATCTGAATTCATCTCACAGAGTTAAACCATTGTTTTGATTCACTAGATGTGAAACTCACTATTTGGAGAAACTGTAAAGGAACAGGTGGGAGCCCTTTGAGGCCTATTGGGGATAATTGAATATCCCAAAACTCATGGAGAAAAACAGATTATTCCCACATAAAAACAAGAAAGAAGAAATCCGTGAAACTGCTTTGTGATGTGTGGATTCATGTTACAGAGTTCACCCTTTCTTTTGATTCAGCGGGTTGGAAACACTCATTTTGGAGAATATCCAAAGGGATATTTGGAAGCCCATAGAGGTCTCTAGGGAAAAAACTGAATATCCTCAGATAAAAAGGAGAAAGAAACTGTCTGTGGAACTGTTTGTGATGTATGGATTCATCTCGCGGAGTTAAATTTTTCTTTTGTTTCAGTAGATTGGAAACACTCCTTTGTAGAATCTGCAAAGGGATATTTGGGAGCCCATTGAAACCTATGGACAATAACTGAACATCCCCAGAAAAAAACTAGAAAGAAGTGATCTGTGAAACTGTTTTGTGATATTTGGATTCATCTCACAAAGTTAAACCTTTCTTTTCATTCAGCATATTGGAAGCACTCTTTTTGGAGAATCTGCAATGGGACATTTGGGAGCTCCCTGAGGCCGATGGGAAAAAAAAAACACTGAATATTCCCACATAAAAAGTAAAAAGAAAGTATCTGAGAAATTGCTTTGTGATGTGTTGATTCATCTCACAGAGTTAAAACTTTCTTTTGATTTAGCAGCTTGGAATTATTTCTTTTGGAGAATCTGTGAAGAGACATTTTGGAACCCATTTATGCCTATGGGAAAACACTGAATATCCCCACATAAAAACTAGAAGGAAGCTACCAGTGAAACTGCCTTGTCATGTGTGGATTCAGCTCACAGAGTTAAACTTTTATTTTGATTCAGAAGGTGGCAAACACTGTAATTGCAGAATCTGTGAACTGACATTTGGGAGCGCATTGAGACCTATGAGGAAAAAAGGAATATCCTCAGATTCAAACTAGAAAGAATCTGTCTGTGAAACTGCTTTGTGACGTGTAAATTCATCTCACAGATTTAAACACTTTTTCTGACCCAGCAGGTGGAAACACTCTTTTTGTAGAATCTGTGAATTGACAATTGGGACCTCAATGAGGCTTATAGAGGAAAACAGAATATTCTCAGATAAAAACTAGAAAGAAGCTATCTATGAAACTGCTTTTTGACATGTGAATTCACCTAGCAGAGTTAAACTTTTCTTTTGACTCAGCAGGTTGGAAAGACTTTTTGCAGAATCTTCAAAGGGATATTTTGGCTTATGAGGAAAAACCAAATATCCCCAGATAAAAACTAGAAAGAAGCTACCTGTGAAACTGTTTTGTGATGTGTGAATTCATTTCACAGGGTTAAACGTTTCTTTTGATCCAGCAGGTTGGAAACACTCTTTTTGTAAAATCTGTGAATTGACAA
The DNA here is from genome assembly GCF_047675955.1 of Chlorocebus sabaeus. NCBI lineage: Eukaryota > Metazoa > Chordata > Mammalia > Primates > Cercopithecidae > Chlorocebus > Chlorocebus sabaeus. The sequence goes on from NC_132912.1 coordinate 37,941,084, forward strand.
TTGAGAACTCAGTGAGGTCTATGGAGAAAAACTGAATATCCGCAGATAAAAACTACAAAGAAGCTATCTATGAAACTGTTTTGTCACGTGTGAATTCGTCTAGCAGAGTTAAACCTTTCTTTTGACTCAGCAGGTTGGAAAGTCTTTTTGGAGAATCGTCATATGATATTTTGGCTTATGGGGGAGAAACAAATATCCCCAGATAAAAACCAGAAAGAAACTATCTTTGAAACTGCTTTGTGATGTATAGATTCATCTCACAGAGTTAAAACTTTCTTTTCATTTGGCATTTTGGAAACCATCTTTTTACAGAATCTGTCATGGGACATTTTGGAGTCCATTGAGTCATATGGTGAAAAACCGAATATCCCCAGATAAAAACTAGAAAAAAAGCAATCTGTGAAATTCATTTGTGATGTGTGGATTAATGTCATAAAATAAAACCTTTCTTTTGGTTCAGCATGTTGGAAACACTCTTGGAGTATCTGCAAAGGAATATTTTGGGGGCAATTTAGGGGTATGGGGAAAAAAACCAAATATTCCCAGATAAAAACTAGAAAGAAGCTATCTGTGAAAGTGCTTTGTGATGTGGATTCATCTCACAGAGTTAAATTTTTCTTTTGATTCAGTAGGTTGGAAACACTCATTTTGGAGAAAATATGAAGGGGTATTTGGAAGCACATTGAGGTTTCTGGAATAAAAACTGAATATCATCAGATTAAAAAAAAGAAGAAGAAATAAGTTGTCTGTGAAATTGGTTTGTGAAGTTTGGATTAGTCTCAAGGAGTTAAATTTTTCTTTTATTTCAGCAGGTTGGAAATACTCTTTTCACAGAAACTGCGAAGGGACATTTGGGAGCCTATTGAAACCTATGGAGAATAACTGAACATCACCAGAAAAAAAAAAAAAAAAAAAAAAACTAGAAAGAACTGATCTGGGGAACTGCTTTGTGATGGTTGGATTCATCTAACAGAGTTAAACCTTTCTTTTGATTCAGCAGATTGGAAACACTTTTTTTGGAGAAACTGCATAGGGGCACTTGGAGCCCCTTGAGGCCTATGGAGCAAAACTGAATATCCCCAGACAAAAGGTAGAAAGAAACTATCTGAGAAACTGCTTTGTGATGTGTGGATTAATCTCACAGAGTTAAAACTTTCTTTTGATTTAGCAGGTTGGAAATAATTATTTTGGAAATCTACAAAGGGACATTTTGGAGACCATAGAGGCACAAAAAGAAACGCTAAATATCTCCACATAAAAACTAGAAAAAAGTGATCAGTTAAATGCCCTGTGATGAGTGGATTCAGCTCACAGACTTAAACCTTTCTTTTGATTCAGAAGATGGGAAATATTGTAATTGCAGAATCTGCAAAGTGACATTTGGGAACTCATGGAGACCTACAGTTAAAAAACGAATATCCTCAGATAAAAACTAGAAATATTCTATCTGTGAAACTGTTTTGTGATGTGAGAATTCATTTCACAGCGTTAAACATTTCTTTTGATCCAGCAGGTTGGAAACACTCTTATTGTAGAATCTGCAAATTGACAATCGGGAGGTCATTGAGGCCTAAGGTCTAAAGCCGAATATCCCCAGATAAAAACTAGAAAGAAGCTATCTGTGAAACTGCTTTGTGTTGTGTGGATTCATCTCACATATGTAAAACTTTCTTTTGATCCATCAGGTCAGAAACACTCTTTTTGGAGAATCAGCGAAAGGACATTTGGGAGCCCTTTGAAGCCTATGCGGAAAAACTGAATGTCCCTAGGTAAAAACAAGAAAGAAGTTGTCTGTTAAATTTTTTGCCATGTATGTATTCACCTCACCACTTTAAACCTTTCTTCTGATTCAGCAGGTTCAAAACTCCTTTTACAATATCTGCAAGGGGTCTTTTGGGACCCATTGAGGCCTATGACAAAAAACCAAATATCCCCACATAAAAACTGGAAAGAAACAATCTGTGAAACTGATTTAGATGTGTGGATTCATCTCACAGAGTTAAAACTTTCTTTTCTTTCAGTAGGTTGGTAACACCCTGTTTGGAGGATCTGCAAAGGGACATTTGGGGACAATTAAGGCATATGGGGGAAAAACGAATATCCCTCCCAAACTAGAAAGAAGGTATCTACGAAAATGTTTTGTGAGGTGTGGATTCATCTCACATAGTTAAACCTTTCTTTAGATTCAGCAGGTTGGAAATACTCTTTTTGTAGACTATGTGAATGGACATTTTAGAACCCATTGAGGACTACTTGGAAAAACAGAATATCCCCAATTAAAAACTAGAAAGAAGCTGTATGTGAAACTGCTTTGTGATTTGGATTCATCTCATAGAGTTAAATTTTTCTTTTGATTCAGCAAGTTGAACACACTCATTTTGGAAATATGCAGAGGCACATTTAGAAGCCTTTTGAGGCCTATGGAAAAAGAAAAAAATTCCCAGATAAAAACTAGAAAGAATCTGTATGAAACTGCTTGTGATGCATGGATTTATCTCACAAAGTTAAAACTTTCTTTTGATTCAGAAGGTTGGAAACTCTCCTTTTGGTGAATCTGTGAAGGAACATTTCAGTGTGCATTGAGGCCTGGGGGAAAAATAAAGTATCCCCAGATAAAAACTAGAAAGAGGATATTTGTGAAACTACTTTGTGATGGGTGAATTCATGTCAGAGAGTTAAACGTTTTATTTGATTCAGCAGGTTAGAAACACTTTTTGTAGAATCTGCAAAGAGACACTTTTAAGTCCATTGAGATCTATAGGAAGAAATAAATATCCCCAGGTAATAAGTAATAAGAATCCTTGAAGGGACATTTTGGAGCCCATTGGAGCCCATAGGAAAAAAGTAAATATTTGCAGATAAAAACTAGAAAGAAGCTATCTGTGAAACTGCTTTTTGATGTGTGGATTCACTTCACACAGTTAAACCATTCTTTTGATTCGCAAGCTGGGAAATACTCTTTTTGAACAATCTGCAAATGGACATTTGGTAGTCTATTGAGGCCTATTGGGAAAAATCGAATATCCCCAGGTAAAATCTAGAAATAAGCTATCTGTGAAATTGTTTTGTGATGTGTGGGTTTGTCTCACAGAGTTACCCCTTTGTTTTGATTCACCAGGTTTGAAGCACTGTTTTTTGGAGAATCTGTAAAGGGACATTTGGGAGCCCACTGAGGCTTATGGAGAAAAACCAAATATCCTAGGATAAAAACTGGAAAGAATCTATTTGTGAAACTGCTTTGTGATGTGTGGATTCATGTCTCAGAGTTAAAACTTTCTTGTGATTCATCAGGTTGGAAACACTCAAATTGTTGAATGTGTGAAGGGACATTTTGAAGCCCACTGTGGCCTAGCTGAAAAGGAAAATATCCCCAGTTAAAAACTAGACAGAAGCTATCTGTGAAACTGATTTGTAATGTATGGATTTATTTAATATAGTTAAATCTTTCTTTGGATCCAGCAGGTTGGAAACACCCTTTATGGAGGATCTTTGTAGAGACATATAGCAGACCTGTGAGGCCTATTGGAAAAAAAACAAATATCCCCAGCTTTCTGTGAGTCTACTTTGTGATGTGTGGACTTGTCTCACAAAGTTAAACCTTTCTTTTGATTCAGTAAGTTGGAAACTTTCTTTTGGAAGAATCTGTGAAGGGACATTTGGGAGCTCATTGAAGCATATTGGGGATAAAAGTGAATATCCTCAGGTAAATACTCAGAAAAAGCTGGCTGTAAAACTGCTTAGTGATGTGTGGAGGTATCTCACAGAGGTAAAGCTTCCTTTTGATGCAGCTGATTGAAAACAATCTTTTTTGAGGGTCTGCAAAGGGACATTTGGGAGCCTATTGAGGCCTAGCTGGTAAAGCCAAATATCTCCAGATAAAAACCAAAAAGGAGATATATGTGACACTGTTTGCGATGTGTGGATTCACCTCACAAAGTTAAATCTTTCTTTTGATTCAGCAGGTTGGAAATCCTCTATTTGGAGAATCTATGAAGGGTCATTTGGAATCCCATTGAAGCCTATAGCGAAAAACCAAATATCCCCAGACAAAAACTAGAAAGAAGATGTCTGTGAAACTGTTTTGTGTTGTGTGGATTCATCTCACAGAGATAAAACTTCCTTGTGATTTAGCAAGTTTGAAAAACTCTAATTCTTGAAGTTGTGAAGGGACCTTTGGGAGTCCACCGTGGCCTATGTGGTAAAACCTAGTATCCCCAGATAAAAACTAGAAATAAGCAATTTGTGAAACTGCTTTGTGTTGTGTACATTCATCTCACAGAGTTAAAGTTTTCTTTTGATTCAAAAGGTTGGAAACACTCTTTATACAGCATCTGTGATGGGACATTTGTGAGTTCTTTCAGGTCTATGGGGAAAAACCAAATATTGCCAAATAAAAACTGGAAAGAAACTGTCTTTAAAATATAGGTTTTGAGATGCGTGGATTCATCTCACAGAGTTAAACATTTCTTTTGATTCAGCAGGTTGGAAACATTCTTTGTGTAGAATCTGCAAAGGCATGTTTTTTAACCTGTTGATGCCTATCGGGAAAAACTGAATATCCCCATATGAAAACTTGAAAGAAGTTGTCTTTGAAATTACTTTGTGATGAGTGGATTCATCTCACAGAGTTAAACATTCCTATTTATCCAGAGGCTTTTAAACACTGTTTTTGAAGAATCTCCGAAGGGACATCTCAGAGCCCATTGGGACCTAGGAGTAAAATCGGAATATCTCTAGATAAAAACTAGAAAGAAGCTATCTGTGAAATGATGTTCTATTGGATTCATGTCACAGAGTAAATTTTTTTTTTTTTTTTGATTTAGCAGTTTGGAAACACTCTAATTTGAAAATCTGCAAAATAACTTTGGGAGCCCATTGAGGCCTATGGGGAAAAATATCCTTGGATAAAAACTGGAAAGATGCTGTCTGTGAAATTGCTTTGTGATGTGTGGATTTGTCTCACAAGACTAAAACATTGTTTTTGTTCAGCATGTTGGAAACACTCGCTATGTAGATTCTGCTAAGGGACATTGGGAGCCCATGGAATCCAAGGAGGAAAAACAGAATACCTCCAGATAGAGACTAGAAAGAAACTCTCTGTGAAACTGCTTTTTGTTGTGTGACTTCATCTCACAGAGTTAAACCTTTCTTTTGAAAAAGCAGGTTGGAAACACTCTTTTTGGAGAATCTGAAAAGGGACATTTGTAAGCCCTTTGAGGCCTGTGTTGAAAAAACGAGATTCGAGAGATAAAAACTAGAAAGGAGCAATCTGTGAAAGTGCTTTGAGATGGGTGTATTCATCTCATGGAGTTAAACCTTTCTTTTGGTTCAAGATGTTGGAGACACACCTTTTCGAGAAACTGGGATGCAACATTTAGGGGCCCATTGAGGCCTAAGGGGAAAAGCCAAATATTCCCAAATAAAAACTAGAAAGAAAGTATCTGTGAAACTGCTTTGTGATGTGTGGATTCATCTCACAGAGATAAACATTTATCTTGATTCCGCAGGCTGGAAAAACTCTTTTTTAGAAAATTTGAAGGGACATATGGGAGACCATTGAGGCCTATGTTGAAAACCTTCTATTCCCAGATAAAAACTACAAAGAAACTATTTGTGTAACTACTTTGTCATATGTGGCATTATCTCACAGAGTTAAACATTTCCCTTTATTCAGCAGGTGGGAAACACTCTTTTTTAGAATCTTCAAAGGGACATCTGGGAGCCCATTGAGGCTTATGAGGAAAAACTGTATATCCCCAGATAAAAACTACAAAGAAACTATTTGTGTAACTGCTTTGTGATATGTGTATTCATCTCACAGAGTTAAACCTGTCTCTGAACTCATCAGGTTGGAAACTCTTCCATTGTAGAATCTGTGAAGGGACATTTCGGAGCCCATTGTGGCCTATGCAGAAACCCAAACATCTCCAGAAGAAAACTAAAAAGTAGCTATCTGTGAAAACGCTTTGTGATGTGTGGATTCATCTCACAGAGTTAAAGGTTTCTTTTGATTCAGCAGGTTGGAAAAACTCTTTATTGAGAATCTGGGAAGGGACATTTAGGAATCCTCTGGGGCCCATGGGGAAAAACTGAATATTCCCCAATAAAAACTAGAAAGAAGCTATCTGTGAAACGGCTTTGTGATGTGTGGATTCATCTCACAGACATAAACCTTTCTTTTGAGTCAGCTGGTTGGAAACATTCTTTTTGGAGAATCTGTGAAGGGACATTTGGGATCCCATTGAAGCCTGTTGGGAAAAACCATATATCCCCAAATTAAAACTGGAAAAACATTATCTGTGAAACTGCCTTGTGTTGCGTGGATTCTTCTCATAGTGGTAATTTTTTTTTTTTTTTTTTTTTTTTTTTTTTTATTCAGGAAGTTGGAATCACTTTTTTTGGAGAATCTGCGAAGTGACATTTGGGAGCCCATTGAGGCCTATGGAGAAAAATCAAATATCCCATTATAAAAACTAGAAAGAAGTTATCCGTGAAACTACTTTGTGTGGATTAGTCTCACAGAGTTAAATTTTTCTTTTGATTCAGCATGTTGGAAACACTCTTATTATAGAATCTTTGAAGAGACATTTCGGAGCCCTTTGAGGTTTATGGAAGAAAAAGAACATCCCCAGATAGAAAATAGATATAAGCTATCTGTGAAACTGCTTTGTGATGCTTAAATTCATCTCGCAGAGTTCAAGCTTTCTTTTGATTCATCAGGTGGGAAACACTCTTTTTGGAGAATCTCTGAAAGAACATTTAAGAGACCATTGAGGCCTATGAGAGAAAACAGAATATCACCAGATAAAAACTGGAAAATATTTTTATGAGAAACTGCTTTGTGATGTGTGCATGTATCTCACAGAGTTAAAATTTTCTTTTGTTTCAGCAAGTTAAAACAACTTTTTTTTTTTTTTTTTTTTTTTTTTTTTTTTTTTTGCAGAATCTGCAAAAGGACATTTTGGAGCCCATATTCATCTACAGGAAATAACTGAATATGCCAGATAAAACTAGAAAACAGCTATCCCTTAAACTGGTTTTTATTTGTTGATTCAACTCACTGAGTTACAATTTCTTTTTCTTCAGCAGGTCAGAAACGCTCTTCACAGAATCTGTGAAGGGATATTGGGAGCTGATTGAAGCCTATAGGCAAAACCTGAATATCCACAGATACAAAGTAGAACCTAGCTATCCGTGAAACTGCTTTGTGATGTGTGAATTCATCTCACAGAGGTAAAGATTTCGTTTGATACAGCAGGGTGGAAACACTCTTTTCAGAGACTCCAAGAAGGGACGTCTGGGGGCCCTTTGAGGCCTATGGGAAAAAAAATAAATTATCCCCAGATAAAAACTAGAAAAAAATCTATCTGTGAAATTTCTTTGTGATGTGTGCATTCACCTCACAGAGTGAAAACTTTCTTTTGATTCATCGAGTTGTAAACACTCTTTTTGGACATTCTGCAAAGGAACATGTGGGAGTCCATTGAGACCTATGGGGAATAACTAAATATCCCCAGATAAAAACAAGAAAAAAGCTATCTGAAATGACATTCTGTTGGGTGGATTCATCTCATGGAGTTAAACTTTCTTTTGATTCAACAGATTGTAAACACTCTAATTGGAAAATCTGCAAAATAACGTTTGGGAGCATATTGAGGCTTATGGGGAAAAAACCAATATTCTTAAATAAAAATTGGAAAGAAGTTATCTGTGAAACTGATTTGTGATGTGTAAAAACAGAATATCCCCAGATAATAATTAGACAGAAGCTACTTGTGAAACTGCTTTGTGATGTTTGGATTCATCTCACAGAGTTAAGCGTTTCCTTTGATTCAGCAGGTTGGAAACACTCCTTTTGTAGAATCTGCAAAGAAATATTTGGTGGCCTATTGAGGCCTGTGGGGAGAAACGGAATATCCCCAGATAAAAACTGGAAAGAAACTATCTGTTAAATTGCTTTCTGATGGGCAGATTTGGATTCATCTCACAAATTTAAACAGTCTTTTGATTCAGCTGATTGGAAACACTGCTTTTGGAGAATCAGCAAATGGACATTGGGAGCCCATTGAAGCCAAGGGGGAAAAAACAGATTACCCCCAGATAAAAACTAGAAAGAAGTTCTCTGTGAAACTGCTTTGTGGTGTGTTAATTCATTTCTCAGATTTAAACCTTTCTTTTGATTGAGCAGGTTGGAGATACCATTTTTGGAGAACCTAGGATGCAACATTGGGGACCCATTGAGGCCCAGGGGCAGAATTGGAATATCCCCAGATAAAAACTAGAAAGAAGCTGTCTGTGAAACTGCCTTGTGATGTGTGGATTCATCTCAGTGTTAAGCCTTTAGTTTGATTCACCAGGGTGGAAATATGCTTTTTATAGATTCTTCAAAGAGACATTGGGAAGCCCATTGAGGCCTTTGGGGAAAAACTAAATATCCCCAGATAAAAACTAGAAAATATCTATCTGTGAAAATGTTTTGTTATGTGTGGACTCATCTCACTGTGCTAAACTCTTGTTTTGATTTGGTAAGTGGGAAACACTCTTTTTGAACAATCTGTGAAGGGACATATGGGAGACCATTGAGACTTATTGGGAAAAACCAAATATCTCTTAAAAAAAAAAAAAACTAGAAAGAAGCTGTCTGTGGAACAATGTGTGTGGTGATGAGTGGATTTATCTCACAGAGTTAATCCTTTCTTTTGATTCAGCAAGTTGGAAACCTCTTTTTGGAGGATTTACAAAGGGATATTCGGGATCCCATTGAGGCCTATGGGAAAAACAGAATATCCCCTGATACAAACTAAAAGGAAGCTTTCTGTGAAACTGCTTTGTGATGTTTGGATTCATTTCACAAAGTTAAAACTTTCTTGTGATTCAGCAGGGTGGAAACCTATGAATTCAAATTGTTGAGTCTATGATATGACATTAGGGAGCCCTTTGAGACCTATGGGAAAAAACAGAATATCCCCAGATAATAATTAGACAGAAGCTACTTGTGAAACTACTTTGTGATGTTTAGATTTATCTCACAGAGTTAAACGTTTCCTTTGATTCAGCAGGTTGGAAACACTCCTTTTGTAGAATCTGCAGAGAAACATTTGGTGGCCTATTGAGGCCTGTGGGGAGAAACGGAATATCCCCAGATGAAAACTGGAAAGAAACTATCTGTTAAACTACTTTCTGATGGGCAGATTTATCTCAGAGAGTTATATCTTTCTACTGAATATGCAGGTTGTAAAGACTCTTTTGGAGAATCTGCTAACGGTTGTTTTGTAGTCCATTAAGGCCTACGGGGGAAAACAGAAAACCCACAAACAAAAACTATGAAGAAGGTATCTGTGAACTGCTTTATGATGTGTGGATTCATCTCACAGAGTTAAACTTTGTTTTGATTCAGCAGTCTGGAAACTTTCTTCTTGGAGAATCTCCCAGTGGAAATTTGATAGCCAATTGAGGCTTTTGGGGAAAAACAGAATAACCCTAGATAAAAACAAGAAGGAAACTATCTGTGAAACTGCTTTCTGAAGTGTGGATTCATCTCACAGAAGTAAAACATTCCTTTGATTCTGCAGGTGGGAAACACTTCTTTTTCAGAATCTGCTAAGGGACATTTAGGAGTGCATTGAGGTCTATGAGGAAAAGCAGAATGTCCCCAGATGAAAACTAGAAAGAAGCTATCTGTGAAACTGCTTAGTGATGTGTAGATTCATCTCATAGAAGTAAACCTTTCTCTTGATACAGCAGGTTGAAAATACTCTTTTTGTAGAATCTGCGAAGGGACATTTGGGAGCTCATTGAGGTCTATGGTGAAATACTAAATATCTCCAGTCAAAAACTAGAAAGAAACTATCAGTGGAACTGCTTTGTGATGTATGGATTCATCTCAAAGAGTTAAACTTTTCTTTTGATTAAGCAGTTTGGAAACTCTCCGGGAAACCAGTCCCCAATATTTCAATGTAGATTTTTTTCCCTAAGTGTTGGCTGGTCTGAGAAATAAAGAAAAAGAGTACAAAAGACAGAAATTTTACAGCTGGGCCTCTGGAGGTGACATCACCTATTGGTAGTTTCCATGATGCCCACCTCAGTTGCAAAACCAGAAAGTTTTTATTAGGGATTTCAAAAGGGGCGTGGTATATGACAAGGTAATAATTCACCAAAATCATGTGCTTCAAAGGGCAATGAAAGATCACAAGGGCAGAAGGGCAGAGCAAAAGATCATAAGGCCAGGATGAAATTAGAATTACTGATGAGGTTCCATGTTCTGATGGACACACATTGTCTTGATTAACATCTTAAAATGAAACAGGGCTCGAGAGCAGACAACCGGTCTGACTAGAATTAGCCTGGCTGGAATTTCCTAATCCTAGCAAGCCTGAGGGCACTGCAGGAGACCAGGGTGTATTTCATCCCTTATCTTCAACTGCATAAGACAGACACTCCCAGAGTGGCCATTCTTAGACTTTCCCTGGGAATTCATTCCTTCTCCAGGGTTATTCCTTGCTGGGAAAAGAATTCAGGGAGATTTCTCCTATTTGCTTTCTGCAAGAAGGAAAATATGATTGTTCTGCCAGGCCCCACTGGCAAGGAGACCTTATGGTTATCTCCCTTGTTCCCAGAAAATTGCTATTATCCTGTCCTTTTTCAGGGTGCCCAGATTTCATATTGTTCAAAGACACTTGCTTTACAAACAATTTGTACAGATAACATAATCATCACAGGGTCCTGAGGTGACATACATCCTCAGCTTGTGAAAAAAACAGGATTCAGAGATTAAAGTAAAGACAGGAATAGGAAATCATAAGAGGATTGACTGACAAAGTGATAAATGTCTATGAAATCTTCACAATTTATGTTCAGAGATTACAGTGAAGACAGGCATAAGAAATTATAAAAGTACTAATTTGGGAAACTAATAAAAGTCCATGAAATCTTCACAATTTACATTGTTTTGCCATGGTTTCAGCAGGTCCCTCCATTTGGGGTCCCTGACTTCCCAGAACAGAAGTTGTTCTTTTTGGAGAATCTGTTAAAAGATATTTGAAGTCTATTGAGGCCTATGAAAAATAAAATAAAATTTTCAGATATATACCAGAAAGAAACCATCCATTAAATTCTTTTGTGATGCATGGATTCATCTCATAGAGGTAAACCTTTCTTTTGATTCAGCAGGGTGGAAACATTATTTTTATAGAATCTGCAAAGGGATATTTGGGAGCCCATTAAGACCTAATGAGAAAAACCAAATATCCCCAGATAAAACCTAGAAAGAAGCTAATCTGAAAATTCTATGTAATGTGCGGATTCATCTCACACATTTAAGCCTTTCTTTTGATTCAGCATGTTGGAAACACTTTTTTTGTAGACTCTGCAAAGGGGCATTGGGGAGTACATTGAGGCCTATTAGGAAAAACTGAATATTTCCAGATAAAAACCAGAAAGAAGCTATCTGTGAAATGGCTCTGTGATTTGTGAATTCATCTCAGAGAGTTAAGACTTTCTTTTGATACAACAGGTAGGAAACACTCTTTTTGGAAGACCTCCAAAGGTATATTTGGTATCCCATTGAGGTCTATGGGAAAAGCAGAATATCCCCTGATAAAAACTAAAAAGAAGCTATCTGTGAAACTGCTTTGTGATGGGCAGATTCATCTCACAGAGTTAAACCTTTCTATCAGATCTGCAGGTTGGAAACACTTTTTATGGATAATCTGCTGAGAGATATTGGGAAGCCCATTGAAGCCTAGGGGAAAAAACAGAATACCCACAGATAAAAACTAAGAAGAAGCTATCTGTGAAACTCTTTGCAATGTGTGGATTCATCTCACAGAGCTAAACCTTTCTTTTGATTTAGCAGTTTGGAAACACTCTTTTTGTAGAATCTGTGAAGAGACATTTGGGAACCAATTGAGGCCTATGGGAAAAAAACTGAATATCCCCCAAATAAAAGCTAGAAAGAAGCTATCTGTGAAACTGCTTTGTGATGTGTAAATATATCTCACAGAGTTAAACCTGTCTTTTGATTCAGCATGTTGTAAACACTCTAATTGTTGAAACTGTGAATGGATATTTGGGAGCCCATTGAGGCCTATGGGGAAGAACTGAATATCCCCAAATAAAAAGTAGAAAGAAGCAATCTGTGAAATTGCTTCCTGATGTGTGGATTCATCTCCAAGAAGAAAATCTTTCTATGATTCAGCAGGTTGCAAACACTCTTTTTGGAGAATCTGCAAAGGGACATTTGGGAGACCATTGATATCTGTTTGTAAAAACAGAATCGCTCCAGATAAAAACTAGAAAGAAGCTATCTGCAAAACTACTTTGTGATGTGTGGATTCATTTCACAAAGATAAATTTTTCCTTTAATTACGCAGGTTGGAAACACTCTTTTTGGAGAATCTGCAATGGGACATTTTGAGCCCATTGAGGTCTATGTGTCAGAAAGGAATATTTCCAGATAAAAGAAAGAAGTATTCTATGGAACTGCTTTGTGATGGGTCGGTTTATCTCAGAAGTTAAAAAGTTATTTTGATACAGCAGTTTGGAAATACTGTTTCTAAACAAACTGTGAAGGGACATTTGGAAGCCCAATGATGCCAATTGGAAAAAAAAATGAATATCCACAGAAAAAGCTATAAAGAAGCTATCTGTGAAACAGGTTTGTTATGTGTATTCACCTCACAGAATTAAGCCTTTCTTTTGATTCAGAAGGTTGCAAATACTCTTTTTGGAGCATCTGCGAGGGACACTGGGGAGCCCATTGAGGCCTCTTGGGAGAAGCTCAATATGCCCAGATAAAAACAAGGAAAAAAAATCACCTGTCAAACTGCTTTGTGATGCGTGGATTTATAGCACAGAATTAATCCTTTCTTGTGATTTAGCAGGTTGGAAGCACTCTTTTTGGAGAATCTGCAAAGGGACACTTGATAGCCCTTTGTTGCCTGTGGGTAAAAATAAGAATATGCCCACATACAAACTACAAAAAAGCTATCTGTGAAACTGCTTTGTGATGTTTGGATTCATATCACAGAGTTAAACCTTTCTTTTGATTCAGCTTCTTTGAAACACTCTTTTTGGAGAATCTGCGAAGATATTTGGGAACCCATTGAGGTCTATTGGGAAAAACTGAATAATTCCTGATTAAAACTGAAAAAATCTATATGTGAAATGGCTTTGCCATTTGTGGATTTATCTCAAAGAGTTAAGTCATTCATTTGATACAACAGATTGAAAACAGTCTTTTTGGAGAATCTGCCAAGGGACATTTGCAAACCCATTGAGGCCTATAGGGAAAGCCGAATATTTCCAGATAAAACTGTGAAGAAGCTATCTGTAAAACTGCTTTGTGATGTGTAGATGTATCTCACAGAATTAAACCTTTGTTTTGATTAAGCAGGTTGTAAACCTGTAAAATATGTAAAATATGTGAATGGATATTTGAGAGCCCATTAAGGCCTATGGGAAAAACTCAAATACCCCCAGCCAAAACCATAATGTTGCTATCTGTGAAACTGCTGTATGAGGTGTGGATTAATCTCACAGAGTTAAAACATTTTTTTTTTTTTTTATCAACAGGTGGAAATACTTTTTTTGGAGAATATGCAAAGGGACATTTGGGAGCCCATTGATGCATATGAGGAAAGAGCAAATATTCCAGATAAACACTACAGAGAAGATATATATGAAACTGCTTTGTGATTTGTGGATTCAACTCACAGAGTTAACCTTTTCTTTTAATTGAGCAGGTTAGAAGCACTGTAATAGGAGAATCTCTGAAATGACATTTTAGAGCCTACTGATAGCTATGACAAAAAACCAAAAATTCTCAAATAAAAACTAGAAAGAAGCTATCTGTGAAACTGCTTTGAGATGTATTGATTCATCTAACAGAGTTTAACCATTTTCTTGATTAAGCAGGTTAGATATACCCTTTTTGGAGGATCTCTGAAGGGACATTTGGGAACCCATTGAGCACTATAGAGAAAAACAGAGTACCCCCAGATAGAAACTAGAAAGAAGCTATCTGTGAAACTGATTTGTGAGGCAAGGATTCATCTAATAGAGTTAAACATTGGTATTGATTCGGCAGGTTGGAAACACTCTTTTTGTAGAAACTGTGAAGGGACATTTGGGAGCCTGTAGTGGCCTAGAACAAAAACTGAATATCCCCAGACAAAAACTGGAAAGAAACTATCTGTAAAACTGCTTTGAGATGTGTGGTTTCATCTCACATAGTTAAACCTTCCTTCTGATGGAAGAGGTTAAAAACAATCTTCTTGGAGAAAATTTGAAGAGACATTTGGGAGTCCATTGTGGCCTATGAAGAAAAAGCGAATGTACCCAGATAAAAACTATAAAGAAGCTATCAGGGAAACTTCTTTGTGATGTTTGGATTCATCTCACAGAGTTAAACCTTACATTGTATACAGGACGTTGTAAACAATCTTTTTGGAGAATATGCAAATGGACATTTGAAAGTGCATTGAGGTCTATGGATAAAAATAAAATTACCCCAGATAAAACCTAGAAAGAAGCTACCTGTGAAACTGCTTTGTGATGTGTGGATTGATCTCACAGAATTAAACATTTCTTTAGATTCAGCAGTTTGGAAACACTCTTTTTGGAGAATCTGCGAAGGAACATGTGGGAGTCCTTTGAGGCCTACAGGAAAAATTGAATATCCACAGATAAAATCTAGAGAAAGGTTTTCCATGATACCGCTTTGTAATGAGTGAATTCATCTCACAAAGTTAAACTTTTCTTTGGATTCAGCAGGTTGGAAACAGTCTTTTTACAGAATCTGTGAATGAACATTTGGGAGCCCACTTAGGTCCATGGGGAAAACCTGAAAATCCCCAGATAAAAACTAAAAAGAAGCTATCTGTCAAACTACTTTGTAATGTGTGGATTCATCTCACAGAATTAAATCTTTATTTTATTTCAGCAGGTTGGAAAAACTGTTTTTGGAGAATGTGCAAAGGGACATTTGGGAACCCATTGAGGCCTATGGGGAAAAACTCAACATTCCCAGATAAAAACTAGAAAGAAGCTATGTGTGAAACTGCTTTGTGATGTCTGAATTCTCACAGAATTAAATCTTACTTTGTATTCAGAAGGTTGGAAACACTGTTTTTGGAGTATCTGCAAAGGTACATTTCGGAGCCCATTGAGGCCTACACGGATAAACCATAAATCCCCAGATAAAACCTAGAAAGAAGCTATTTGTGAAACTGATTTTTGACGTATGGATTCAACTCAAAGCATTAAACTGTTCTTATTCAGCAGGTTGGAAACACTCCTTTTGGAGAATCTGTGAAGGGACACTTGGTATCCCTCAATGGGGCCTACGGAAAAAAAAATTAATATCCCAAGATAAAAACTATAAAGAAGCTATATGTGAACCTGCTTTGTGATGTGTGGATTCAATTCACAGAGTTAAACCTTTCTTTTGATTCAGCATGTTGTAAACACTCTTTTTGGAGAATCTGCTAAGGGAAATTTGGGAGCCCATTGAGGCCTATGGGAAAAACCCAATATCCCCAGATGAAAACTAGAAAGAATCCATCTGTGAAATTGCTTTGTGATGTGTGGATTAATCTTACAGAGTTAAATTATATTTTGATTCAGCAGGTTGGAAACTCTTTTATTTAACAATTATAAAGGAGCATTCAAGAGCTCATAGTAGTTTAGGGAAAAAATGGAATATCCGCAGAATAAAACTAGAAAGAAGCTATCTGTGAAACTGCTTTGTGATGTGTGGATTCTTCTCAGAGAGTTAAATCTTTCTTTCTTTTGATTCACCAGGTTGGAAACACTCCTATTGGAGATTCAGCAAAGGAACATTTCAGCACTCATACAGGCATATGGGGAAATAGCAAATATCCCCAGATAAAAACTAGAAAAATGCTATCTGTGAAACTGCTTTGTATTGCATCAATTCATCTCACAGAGATAATTTTTTCTTTTGATTCAGCAGGTTGGAAGCACCCTTTTTGTAGAATCTGCAAAGGGACATTTGGGAGCCCATTGAGGCCTGTGGGGAAAAACTGAATATCCTCAGATAAAAACTAAAAATGTGTTAACTGTGAAACTGGTTTGTGATACATAGATTCATCTCACAGAGTTAAAGCTTTCTTTTGATTAAACAGGTTGGAAATACTCTTTCTAGAAACTACGAAGGGAAATTTGGGAGCCCTTTGAGTACTATGGCAAAAAAAAAAAAGAATATCCCCAGATAAACCTAGAAAGAAGAAATCTGTGAATCTACTTTATGATGTGTGGATTCATCTTACAGTGTTAAAACTTTATTTTGTGTCAGTGACTTGAAAACACTCTTTTTGTAGAATTTGAGAAAAGACTTGGGAACCCATAGAGGCCTATTTAAAAATATATATATATACCAGAGAAAAACTAGAAAGAAACTTTCTGTGAAACTGCTTTATGATTTATGGATTCATCTCACAGAATTGAACTTTTTTTTTTTATTCAGCAGACTGGAAACACGCTTTTTGCAGAATCTGCAAACAGAGAGTTTTGAGCCCATAGACACCTACCAGGAAAAACTTAATTTCCACAGACAAAAACCAGAAAGAAACTATCTGTGAAACTGCTTTGTAATGTGGGAATTCATATCACAGAGTTAAATCTTTCACTCTATTCAACAGATATGAAACACTTTTTTTGGAGAAACTGTGAGAGGACATTTGGGAGCCCATTGAGGCCTAGGGTAAAAACTGAATATCCCCAGATAAAAACTAGAAAAAAGCTGTCTATGAGATTGCTTGGTGATGTGTGGATTCATGTTACAGAGTTTAACCTTTCTTTTGGTACAGCAGGTTGGAAACACTGTTTTTGGAGAATCTGCCAAGGGACATTTGAGAGCCCATTGAGGCCTGTGGGGGAAAAAAAAAAGATCTCCATATAAAAACTAGAAAAAAGCTCTCTGTGAAGTGCTTTTGTGATGTTTGGATTCATCTCGCAGAGTTAAACTTTTCCTTTGATTCAGCAGATTGGAACACTATTTTTGGAGAATTTGCAAAGAAACATTTGGGTGCCCATTGAGGCCTATGGGGAAAAACAGAATATCCCTAGATAAAAACTTGAAAGAAGCTGTCTGTGAAGCCGCTTTGTGATGTGTGAATTCGTCCCACAGATTTAAAACTTTCCTGTTATTCACCTGGTTGGAAACACCCATTTTGGAATCTGCATAATGACAATTGGCAGCCCTTAGTGGCCTAGAAGAAAAACTGAATATCTTCAAATGAAAACAGGAAAGAAGCTATCTGTCAAATTACTTTGATATGTGTGGTTTCATTTCAAAGAGTTAAACCTTCCTTTTGATTAAGCACGTTGGAAACACTCCTTTTGGAGCATTTGTGAATAAACATTCTGGAGCCCATTGTGACCTATGGGGAAAAACCAAATATCCTCAGAAAAAAACTAGAGAGAAGCTCTCATTGAAACTGGTTGGTGATGTGTGGATTCATCTCAAAGAGTTATGCTTTTCTTTTGATTCTGTAGGCTAAAAATACTCTTTTTTGAGAATCTTCAAAGGGACTTTTGGCAGCCCATTGAGGCCTATGGGAAAAAATAGAATATCACCAGATAAAAACTGGAAAAAAGCTATCTGTGAAACTGCTTTGTCATGTGTGATTTCTTCTTACAGAGATGAGCCTTTCTTTTGATTCAGCTGTTTGGAAATATTCTTTTTATAGAAACTGCAAAGGGATATTTAGAAGCCCATTGAAGCCTACGGACAAAAACTGAGTAGCCCAGATAAAAAGTTGAATGAAGCTGCTTTGTGATATGTGGATTCATCTCCCAGTGTTAAACAATTCTTTTCATTCAACAGGTTAGAAATATTATTTTTGAACAATCTGAGAAAGGACATTTAAGAGACCTTTGAGACATATATGGAAAAAACAAATATCCCCAGATAAAAACTAGAAAGGAGTTATCTTTGAAACTACTTTGTGATGTGTGCATTAACCTCACAGAGTTTAACCTTCCTTTTGATTCAGCAGGTTTAAAACACTCTTTTTGTAGAGTCTGTGAAGGGAAATTTTAGAGCCCATTGAGGTCAATGGAGAAAAAATGAATATTCCCAGTTAAAAAATACAAAAATCTGTCTGTTAAACTGTTTGTGAAATCTGGATTCATCACACATTGGTAAACATTTCTTTTGGTCCAGCAGGTTAAATACATTTTTTTTGCATTATCTGTGAAGAGATATTTGGGAGTCCATTGAGAACTATAAGGAATAAACAAGTATCTCCAGATAAAAACTAGCAAGAAGATTTCTGAGAAACTGATTTGTGATGTGTAGATTCTTATCACAGAGGGAAACCTTTCTTTTGATTCAGCAGATTTGAAAAACTCTTTTGGTAGAATCTGTGAAGGGATAAATTGAAGCCTAAGGGAAAAAATCGAATATCCCCCAAAAAAACTACAATGCAAATATCTGTGAAACTGTTTTGTGATGTGTGGATTCATCTCAGAGAGTTAAACCTTTCCTTTCTTTCAGCAGGTTGGAAAAACTTTTTTTGGAGAATCTGCAAAGGGACATTTGGGACCCCATTGAGACCTTTAGGAAAAAGGTGAACATTTCCAGGTAAAAACTAGAAGGAAACTGTCTGTGAAACTACTTTGTTATGTGTGGATTCATCTCACAAAGATAAGTCTTTCTTTTCATGTCACAGGTTAGAAACACTCTTTTTAGAGAATCTGTGAAAAGACATTCAGGAACCTATTTAGGCCTATGGTGAAAAACTGAATATATCCAGATGAAAACTACAAAGAAACTATCTGTGAAACTGCTTTGTGATGAATGGATTCATCTCATAGAGTTAAGCCTTTCTTTTGATTCAGCAGGTTCAAAACACTTATTTTGGAGAATCTGTGAAGGGACATTTGTGAGCCACTTAGGCCCATGGGGAAAAAGTTGCCTATGGAGAAAAACCAAATACCCCCAGATAAAAACTAGAAAGAAGTTATCTGTGAAACTGCTTTGTGATGTGTGGGTTCATCTCACAGAGTTAAAGTTTTCTTTTGATTCAGTTGGTTGGAGACACTCTTTTTGGAGAACCTGTAGAGGGACATTCTGGTGACATTGAGGCCTAAGGAGAAAAAATGAATATCCCCAGATAAAAACGAGAAACAAGCTATCTGAGAAACTGCTTTATGGCTATTGGATTCTTCTCACAGAGGTAAAACTTTCTTTTGGCGCTGCAGTTTGGAAACACTCTTTTTGTAGAATCAATGAAAGGACATTTGGGAGCCCATTGAGCCCTATGGGGAAAAAATTGAATATCCCCAGATAAAAACTAGAAAGAAGTTATCTGTAAAACATCGTTGTGCTCGTCAACTCATCTCACAGTGTTAAATTTTTCTTTTGATTCAGCAGGCAGGAATCACTGCTTTTGGAGATTCTGCAAAGGGACATGTGAGCCCTGTACTGCCTATAGGGAAACACAGAATATTCCCAAATAAAAACTAGAAAGAAGCATTCTATGAAACTGAATTGTGATGTGTAGATTAGTCTCAAAAAGTTAAGTGTTTGTTTTGATTCAACAGGTTTGAAACAGTCTTTTTGAAGAATCTGTGAATGGACATTTGAGAGCCCATTGAGGCCTACTGGAAAAACAGAATATACCCAGATAAAAACTAGAAAGAAACTATCTGCTAAACTGCTTTCTTATGTGTGGATTTATCTTATAGGGTAAAAGTCTTCTTTTGAGTCAGCAGGTTGGAAACACTTTTTTTTGTAGAATCTGGGAAGGGACTTTTTTGAGATTATTGAGGCCTGTAGGGAAAAGCAGAATATACCCAGATAAAAAGACAAAATAAGCTATCTGTGAAACTGATTTTTGATGTGTGGATTCAACTCAAGGAGTTAAGTATTATTTTGTTCAGCAGATTGGAAACACTCCTTTTGGAGAATCTGCGAATGGACATTTAGGAGCCCTTTGACGGGTAAGGACAAAACCTGAATATCCCAAAATATAAACTACAAAGAATCTATCTGTAAAAATGCTTTGTGAGGTGCGGATTCTTTTTAGAAAATTAAACCTTTCTTTTGATTCAGCCGGTTGGAAAAAACTCTTTTTTGGAGAATCTGTGAAGGCACATTAGGAAGTCCATCACGGTCTATGGGGAAAAACAAAATATCTCCCAATAAAAAGTAGAAAGAAGCTATCTGTGAAACTGCTTTGTGATGCGTGGATTCATCTCTCAGGGTTGAACCTTGATTTTGATTCAGTAGGTTGGAAGCACTCTTTTTTGAGAATCTGCTAAGGGATATGTGGGATTTATTGGGACTTATGGGGAAAAACCTAATTCTCAAGATTAAAACTAGAAAGAAACTATCCTTGAAACTGCTTTGTGATGTGTAGATTCATCTCACAGAATTAAACCTTTCTTTTGATTCACCGGGTTGGAAACACTCTTTTTGTGGAATCTGTGAAGGGACAATTGAAATCCCATTGAAGCCTATTGGGAAAAACCAAATATCCCCAGACAAAAACTAGAACAAAGCTATCTGTGAAACTGCTTTGTGATATGTGGATTCTTCTCAGAGTTAAATCTTTCCATTGATTCAACAGATTTGAAACCCTCTTTTTCTAGAATCTGTGAAGGGATATTTAGGAGCCCATTGAGGCCTATATTGAAAAAAAAAGAATCTCCAGAATAAAACTAGAAAGAAGTTCTCTGTGAAACTACTTTACGATGTGTGGATTCATCTCGTGGAGTTTAATTTATGTTTCCATTCAACAGGTTGGAAAGTCTCCATTTGAGAATCTGTGAAGGGACACATAGAAGCCTATTGTGGCATATGTGGAAAAACTCAATATTCCCAGATAAAAAGTACAAAGACACTTTCCATGAAACTCCTTTTTGACGTGGAGATTTATCTAATACAGTTAAACCTTTCTTTTGATTCAGCAGGTTAAAAAACACTCCTTTTCCAAAATCTGCCTACAGACATATTGGAGCCCCTTGAGGCCTACAAGGAAAAATCGAATATTCCCAGATAAAAACTAGAAAGAAGCTACCCGTGAAACTGTTTTGTGATGTGTGGATTCATCTCACAGAGTTAAACCTTTCTTTTGATCCAGCATGTTGAAAACATTCTTTTTGTAGCACCTTCAAGGGTACATTTGGGAGCCTATTTAGGCCTATGGGAAAAATTAAATATTCCCATATAAAAAGTAAAAATAAGCTATCTGTGAAGCTCCTTTGAAATGTGTAAATTCATCTCACAGAGTTAAACCTTTATATTGAGTCAGCAGGTTTGAAACACTTTTTTGGAGAAATTGCAAAAGAAAATTTGAAAGCTCATGTAAGTCAATGGGGAAAAACAAAATATCCCCAGATAAAAATGAGAAACAAGCTTTCTGTGAATCTGTTTTTTGATATGTCAATTCATCTCACATATATAAACCTTTCTCTTGATTCAGCAGGTTGGCAACACTCTGATTGGAGAATCTATGGAGGGACATGTGGAAGCCCATTGAAGCCCAATGGAAAAACCAAATACTCCCATATAAAAACTAGACAGAAGCTATTTTGGAAACTGCTTTTTGATGTGTGAATTCATCTTACAGAGTTTAAAATTTCCTTTGATTCAGTGGGTTGGAAAAACTCTTTTTGTAGAATATGAAAAGTGACATTTTAGAGCCCATTGAGGACTATGAGGAAAAACCAAATATGCCCAAATAAAAACTAGAAAGAAGCTATTTGTGAAATGGCTTCATGACGTGTACATTTCTCTAACAGAGTTAAACATTATTTTTTTGATTCAGCTGGTTGGCAATATTATTTATGAAGCATCTGCATAGAGACATTTGGGAACATATTGAGGCCTTAGAGAAAAAAAAGAATATGCCCAGATAAAAACAATAAAGAAGTTATCTGTGAAACTACTTTGTGATGTGTGGATTTACCTCATAGAGTAAAATCTTCCTTTTAATTCACTAGGTTGGAAACACTCTAACTGGAGAACCTGCAAAGGGATATTTAAGAGCCCATTGAGGACTAGGGAAAAAAGTGAATATCCTCAGTTAAAAACTATGAAGAAGCTATCTGTTGAACTGTTTTGTGATGTGAGGATGGCTCTAACAGAGTTTAACCTTTCTGTGGGTTCTTTAGTTTGGTAACACTGTTTTTGGAGAATCTGCAAAGGGACATTTGGAAGCTTATTGTGACCTCTGGGAAATAACAGAATATCCCAGGATAAAAACTACAAAGAAGCTATCTGTGAAAGTGCTTTGTGATGTGAGGATTCATGTCACAGAGACAAATCATTCTTTTAATCCAGCAAGTTAGAAACAATCTTTCTGTAGAATCTGCGAAGGGACATTTAAGGGCCCATTGTGACATGTAAGTAAAAACAAAATATCCCCAGATAAAAACTAGAAAGAAGCAGTCTGTGAAACCTCTTTGTGTTGTGTGGATTTTTCTCATGAAATTATACCTTTCTTTTTATTCAGTGAGTTTGAAACACTCATTTTGGAGAATCAGTTAAAAGACATTTTGAAGCCCATTGAGGCCTATGGGGAAAATCAAATAGCCCCAGATAAAAACTAGAAAGAATGTATATGTGAAACTGCTTTGTGAGAATTCAATTCATTTCACAGAGTTAAAACTTTCTTGCACTTCCGGAGGTTGGAAATACTTTAACTGGAGAAACAGTGACAGGATATTTGGGAGCCCATTGAGGCCTATGGAGAAAATCCAAATATCCTCTGATAAAAAATAGAAAGAAGCTCCATGTGAAACTGCATTTTGATGTGTAGACTCATCTCACAGAGTTAAATATTTCTTTTTATTCAGCAGGTTGGTAACACACTTTTTGGAGAAATTGTGAAGGGACATTTTGGTGTACATTGAGTCCTATGGGAAAACAGAATATTCCCAGATAAAAAGTAGAAAGACGCTATCTGTGAAATTACTTTGTGATGTGTGGACTCATCTCACAGAGTTAAATTTTTCTTTGATTCAGCAGATTGGAAACAATATTTTTGTAGAATCTGTGAAGGGATATTTTGGAACCTAATGAGGCCTATAATTAAAAAATGAATATCCCCAGATAAAAACTAAAAAGAATCTATCTGTGAAACTACTTTGTGATGTGTGTATTCATCTTACAGAGTTAAACCATTTTTTTGATCCAGCAGTTTAGAAATAGACTTTTTGGAGAATATGTGAAGGAACATTTGGGACCTCATTGAGACCTAAGGGGAAAAATAGAATTTCTCCAGATAAAACTAGAAAGAAGATATCTGTGAAACTCCTATGTGATGTGTGGATTCATCTCACAAATTTAAACCTTTCCTTTGATCCCACAGTTGGAAACACTCTTTTTGGAGAATCTGCAAAAGGCTATTTTGTAGCTGATTGAGGTCTACAGAAAAAAACAAATATTCCCAAATAAAATCGAGAAAGAAGCTATCTGTGAAACTTTTTTGTGATGTCTGGATTAATCTCACAGAGTTAACCTTGTATTTTGATTCAGCAGCTTGGAAACACTCTTTTTAGAGGATCTGTAAAGGGAAATTTCAGAGCTCCTTGAGGCCTTGGGAAAAAACAGAATATCCCCTTTTAAAAACTACAAAAAACTATCTGTGTAACTAATTTGTGATGTGTGAATTCATCTTACAGAGTTAAACCATACTTTTGATTCAGTAGGTTGAAAACACTTTTTTTGTAGAATCTGCAAAAGGACTTTTGAGAGCCCATTGAGGCCTATGGGAAACACTGAATATCCCCAGATAAAAACTAGAAGAAAGATATCTGTGAAAATGGTTTGTGTTGTGTGGATTCATCATACAGAGTTAAAAATTTACTTTGATTCAGCAGGTGGGTAACACTTTTTTTGGTGATTCTGCAAAGGGACATTTTGGAGTACATTGGGGCTGATGGGAAACATTGACTATTACCAGATAAGAAATAGAAATAAGCTATCTGTGAAAGTGCTTTGTGATGTGTGGATTCATCTCACATAGTCAAATTTTTCTTTGATCTAGGAAGTTACAAACATTATTTCTGTAGTATCTGTGAAGGGAGATTTGGGATCATCTTCAGGCCTAAAAGAAAAAAATATATATCCTCAGATAAAAACAAGAAAGAAGCTATCTGTGAAACTGTCCCCTGTTGTGTGGATTCATCTCACAGAGGTAAGCATTTCTGTTGATCCAACAGGTAAGAAATACTCTTTTTTTGGAGAATCTGCAAAGGGACATGTGGAGCCCATTGAGGCCTATGGAAAAAACAATATTTCCAGATAGAAACAAGAAAGAAGCTATCTGCCAAACTGCTTTGTGCTGTGTAAATTTATGTCACAGAGTTAAAACTTTCCTTTCATTCAGCAAGTTGGAAGTACTCTTTTTGGAGAATCTTCAATAGGACATTTGAGAGCCCATTGAGGCCTATTGGGAAAAACCGAATATCCTTAGATGAAAACTAGAAAGAAGATATCTCTGAAACCACTTTGCAATATGTTGATTCATCTTGCAGAATTAAACCTTTATTTTGATTCTGCACCTTGGAATCACTCTTTTCAGAGAATTTGCAAAGGGAACTTTGGGAGATCATTTAGGCCTATAGGGAAAAACAGAATATCCCCCATAAAAAATAGAAAGAAACTATCTGTGAAACTGTTTTATGATGTGTCAGTTCATCTCACAGAGTTAAGTCTTTATTGTGATTCAGGGGGTTGGAAACACTCTATTTGTAAAATCCGTGAAAGGACATTTGGGAGTCCAATGAGGCCTAAGGGGAAAAACAGAATATCTCCTGAAAAAACTAGAAACAACCTATATGTGAATCTGCTTTATGTTGTGTGGATTCAACTCACAGAATTAAACTGTTTTTTTAATTCAACAGGTTGCAATTTTTTTTTTTGGTTGTAGAACCTGTTAAAAGACATTTGGG
This sequence comes from Chlorocebus sabaeus, assembly GCF_047675955.1. Lineage (NCBI taxonomy): Eukaryota > Metazoa > Chordata > Mammalia > Primates > Cercopithecidae > Chlorocebus > Chlorocebus sabaeus. Next base: position 37,966,011 of record NC_132912.1, read on the forward strand.
AGCCCACTGAGGCCTGTGGGGAAAAAGCCAGATATCACCAGATAAAAACTGAAAGAAAGCTGTCTGTAAAACTGCTGTGTGATGTGTGAATTTGTCTCACAGAGTTAAACATTTCTTTTTATTCAGCAGGTTGGTAACACTCTTTTTGGAGAATCTACAAAGGGACATTTTGGAGCACATTGGGGCCTATGGGAAAAACCGAATATTCCCAGATACAAAATGAAAAGAAGCTATCTGTGAAAGTGCTTTGTGATGTGTGGATTCATCTCACAGAGTTAAAATTTTCCTTGATCCAGCAGTTTGGAAAAACAGATTTTGCAGAATCTGCAAAGAGACATTTGGGAGACGACTGATGCCTACAAGTAAAAACAGAATATCCCCAGATAAAAACTAGAAATAACCTGTCTGTTAAATTGCTCTCTATTGTGTGGATTCAACTCACAGAGTTAAACCTTTCTTTTGATTCCAGAGGTTAGAGATACCCTTTTTGTAGAATCTACAAAGGGACATTTTGGAACCCATTGATGCCTATGGGGGAAAACAGAATATCGTCAGATAAAAACTAGAAATAAGAAATCTGTGAAACTGCTTTGTGATGTGTGGATTTATCTCACAGAGTTAAACCTATTTTTCTATCCAGCACATTGGAACCACACTTTTTGTAGTATATGCGAAAAGACATTTGGGAGCCCATTGAGATGTATAAGTAAAAACCGAATAACCCAGATAAAAACTAGAAAGAAGCTATCTATTAAATTCCTTTGTGTTGTATGAATTCATCTCTCAGAAATAAACCTTTCTTTTGATCCAGAAGGTTGGAAACATCTTTCTGGAGAAAATGCAAAGGGGCATTTAGGAGCATATTGAGGCCTATGGAGAAAAACCAAATATTTCTCAATAAAAAGTAGAAAGAAGCTATCTGTGAAACTGCTTTGTGATGCGTGAATTCATCTCAGAGAGTTAAACCTTTCTTTTGTTTCAGTAGGTTGGAAACACTCTTTTTACAGAATCTGTGAAGTGATATTTGGGAGACCATTGAGGCCTATGGGCAAAAAACGAATATCCCAAGATAAAAACAAGAAAGAAACTATGTGTGAAATGGCTTTGTGACTTTGTTCATCACACAAAACTAAAACCTTCTTTTGATTCAGCAGGTTGGAAAGATTCTAACTGTATAATCTGTGACAAAACATTTGGGAGCCCATTGATACCTGTGGGGAAAAACAAAATATCCTTTGATAAAAATGAGAAAGAATCTATTTGTGAGGTTGCTTTGTGATGTGTGGATTCATCTCACAGAGTTAAAACTTTGTTTAGATTCAACAGGTTTTAAACACTCTTGCTGTAGAATCTGTTAAGGGATATTTGGGAGCCTATTGAGGCTTATGGGGAAAATCCGAATATCCTCAGATAAAAATGAGCAAGAAACTATTTGTGAAAATGCTTGGTGATGTGTGGATTCATCTCACAGAGTTAAACTTTTGTGTTGATTCAACAGGTTTTAAGTACTCTTTCTGTAGAATCTGTGAACGGACGTTTGGAAACCTATTGAGGCCTATAGGGAAAATCTGAATATCCTCAGATAAAAACGATAAAGAAGCTACTTGTGAAAATGCTTTGTCATGTGTGTATTAATCTCACAGAGTTAAACCTTTGTTTTGATTCAGCAGGTTTTAAACATTCTTTCTGTAGAATCTGTAAAATAACATTTGGGAGTCTGTTGAGGCCTATGGGCAAAAACAGAATTTCCACAGGAAAAAAAAAAAATAATAATAACAGTAATCTATCTGTGAAACTACTTTGTGATGTGGGGATTCATCTCAAAGAGTTAACCCTGTATTTTAATTCAGCAGGTTTGAAACACTCTTTTTATAGAATCTGTGAAGGGACATTGTTAAGCCCATTGGGTACTATAAAGAAACCAAAAATCCCCAGATGAAAACTAGAAAGAAACTATCTGTGAAACTGTGTTGTGATGTGTGGATTCACCACACAGAGTTGAGCCTTTCTTTTGATTCAGCAGGTGGTAAGCAATCTTTTAGGAGTATCTAAGAAGGGACATTTTGGAACCCACTGAGGTTTTTGGGGTAATACTGAATATTCAAAGATAAAAACTATAAAGAAGGTGTCTGTGAAACTGCTTTTTGTTGTGTGGATTCATCTCATAGAATTAAAACTTTATTTTGATTAAGCAGTTTGCATACACTGTTTTTGTAGAATCTGTGAAGGGACATTTTGGAGTCCTTTTAGAACTATGGAAAAAACCTAATATCCCTAGAATTAAATAAGAAAGAAGATATTTGTGAAACTGCTTTGTGATGTGTGGATTCGTCTCACACAGTTAAACCTTTCTTTTGATTCAGCAGGTTGGATACACTTATTTTGGAAAATCTGTGAAGTTGTATTTTGGAGCCCACTGAGGCTTATGGGGCAAAGCAGATTATTCACAGATAAAAACTAGAGAGAAGCTATCTGTGAAACTACCTTGTGATATGAGGATTCATCTAACAAAATTAAAACTTTCTTTGATTCAGCAGTTTGGAAACATTCTTTTTGGAGAGTCTGTGAAGGGACATTTGGGATCTCATTGAGACATATGGGGAAAAAAGGAATAATTCCAGATAAAAACTAGAATGAACCTATCTGTGAAATTGCTGTCTGATGTGTGAATTCATCTCACAGAAGTAATTCTTTTCATTCAGAAGATTTGAAACACTATTTTTGTAGAGTCTGCAAAGGGACAGTTGGGAGTCTATTGATGTCTATAGAAAAAAACAGAATATCCCCAAATAAAAACTAGAAAGAAGTTATCTGTGAAACTGCTTTGTGATATGCGGATTTATCTCACAGAGTTAAACCTTTTTTTGTTTCAGCAGGTTGGAAACACTGTTTTAGGAGAATTTGTGAAGGGACGTTTTGGAGTCCATTGCAGCCTTTGGAGAAAAGCAGAATATCCCCACATAAAAACTAGAAAGAATCTATGTGTGAGATTGCTATGTTATGTGTGGATTCAGATACCAGTTAAACTTTTCCTTTGATTCAGCAAATTGGAGACACTGTTTTTGGAGAATCTGGGAAGAGATACTTGGAAGTCAACTGGGGCCAATGAGGAAAAACTGAATATCCCCAGAGAACAACTAAAAAGAAGCTACCTGTAAAACTGCTTTGTGGTGTGTGGATTAAACTCAAAGAGTTCAGCATTTCTTTTTATTCAGCAGGTTGGAAACACTGTTTTTGGAAAATGCAAATGGACATTTGGGAGCCCTTTGAGGTATATGGGGAAAAACTGAATATCGTCAGATAAAACTAGAATAAAGCTACCTGTGAAACTGTTTTTTCTTTCTTTTTTTCTTTTTTGATGAAGTCTCATTCTCTCATCCAGGCTGGAGTCAGTGGCATGATCTCGACTCACTGCAAGCTCTGCCTCCTGGGTTGACATCATCCTCCTGCCTCAGCCTCCCAAGTAGCTGGGACTACAGATACCCTCCACCATGCCCAGCTAATTTTTTGTATTTTTAGTAGAGATGGGGTTTCACCGTGTCAGCCAGGATGGTCACGATCTCCTGACCTCGTGATCCACCTGTCTCGGCCTCCCAAAATGATGGGATTACAGGCACGAGTCACCATACCCAGCCAAAACTTTTTTTTTTTTTGATGTGTGGATTCATCTCACAGAGTTAAAACATTATTTTGAGTCAGCAGATTGGAAACACTCTTTTAGGAGTATCTGTGATGAGACATTTGGGAGCCCATAGGGGCTTATGGAGTAAAACTGAAAATCACCAGATAAAAACATGAAAGAAGCTATCTGTGAAACTGCTTTGTGATGTGTGTATTTATCTCACAGAGTTAAAGCTTTGTTTGGATCTGACAGATTGGAAACACTATATTTGGTGAATCTGCAAGGGGACATTTGGGAGCCCTCTTATGACTACTGGGAAAAAAGCAATATCCCCAGATAAAAAATTGAAGGAAGCTGTCTGTGAAACTGCTCTGTGATGTGTGGATTCATCTCAGAAATTAAACGATTTTTTTGATTCACTAGGTTGGAAAAATTCTTTTTGTAGAGTCTGCGAGGCTCGTTTCAGATCCCATTGAGACCCATGGGGATAAAATGAGTATCTCCAGAGAAAAACTAGAAAGAAACTATCTGTGAAACTCCTTTGTGACGTGTGGATTCATCTCACAGTGTTGAACCATTCGTTTGAGTCAGCAGGTTGGAAACACTCTTTTTGCAGAATCTGCAAAGGAATATTTGGAGCCCATTGCAGTTTATGGGAAAAACAGAGTATCCTTAAATAAAATCTAGAAAAAAGCTATCTGTGATACTGCTTTATGATGTGGGTATTCAACTTCCAGACTTGAAACATTTTTGATTTCAGCAAGTTGGATATACTTTTTTTTTTTTTTTTTTTTTTTTGAGAATCTGTGAAGAGACATTTGAAAGCCCATAAGGGCTAGGAAGGAAAACTGAATATCCCTAGTAAAAAATAAGAAATAAACCATTGGTGATACTGCTTTGTGATGTGTGGATCCATCTTACAGAGTTAAACCTTTCTTTTGATTCATCAGATTGGAAACACTATTTTTGGAGGATATGAGAAAGGACAATTGGGAGCCCATTGATACCTACGAAGACAAGCCAAATATACCCAGATAAAAACTCGAAAGGATCTATCCATGAAACTGGTTTGTGATGGGTGAATTAATCTCACAAAATTAAACTATTCCTTTTATTCAGCATATTGGAGACACTGTTTTTGGAGAATCTGCGAAGGGATATTTTAGAGTCTATTAAGGACAATGAAGAAAAACTGAATATTGCCCTATGAAAACTAAAACCAAGATCTCTTGAAACTGCTTTCAGATGTGTGGATTTATGTCAGAGACATAAAACTTTTTTTTTTTTTTTTTTGATTCAACAAGTTAGAAACAATATATCTGGAAAATCTGTGAAGGAACACTTGAGAGTCCATTGTTCCTTTGTGGAAAAACTGAATATCCTTAGATAAAATGTAGAAAGAAGGTATCTGTGAAACTGCTTTGTGATATGTGGATTTATCTCCCAGAGTTAAAGCTTTTCTTTGATTCAGCAGGTTGGAAACACTCTTTTTGGAGAATCTGTGAAGGGACATTTGTAAACCCATTCAGGCTTAGGGGTAAAACAAAATATCCCCACATCAAAACTAGAAATAATCTATCTGTGAAACTGCTTTGTGATGTGTGAATTCGTTTCACATGGTTAAACAATTCTTTTGATTCAGCAGGTTGGAAACACTTTTTTTTGGAGAATCTGTGAAGGGACATTTAAGAGCCCATTGAGACCTAAGTTGAAAAAGCAATTATCCCCCAGAAAAAAAAAAAAAAAAAAGAAAAACTAGAGAGAAGCTATCTATGAAATTGCTTGTTGATGTGTGTATTTTTCTCACAGACATAAACCTTTCCTTTGATTCAGCAGGTTAGAAACACATTTTCTGTAGAATTTGTGGAGAGACATTTGGGTGCCCAGAGAGAAACTATTTGGTCAAAAACCAAGTATTTCCAGATAAAAACTACAAAGAAGCTTCCTGTGAAACATCTGTGATATGTGTGGATTAATCTCACTGAGTAAAAATTTTTTTTAATCAGCAGGTTGGAAACACTCTTTTGAAGAATCTCCAAAGGGACAATTCAGAACCATCAATTGACTATGGGGAAAAACTGAATATCCCTGGATAAAAACAAGAAAGAAGTTATCCATGAAACTGCTTTCTGATGAGTGGATTCATGCCACAGAGTTAATCTTGGGGAATCTGGGAAGGAACATTTGGGTGCCTTTTGAGGAATATGGGGAAAAGCCAAGTATCCCCAGATGACAATTCAAAAGAAAGTATCGGTGAAACTGCTTTGTGATGTGTGGATTCATCTCACAAAGTTAATCCTTTCTTTTGATTTAACAGGTTGACAACACTCTTTTTGGAGAATCTGTCAAAGGATATTTGGGAGCACATTGACGTCTATGAGGAAAATCCAAATATCCACAGATAATAACTGGGAAGAAGTTATCCATGAAACGGTTTTGTAATGTGTGGATTGATCTTACAGAGACAAAACTTTCTTTGGATTCAGCAGGTTGGAACACTCTTTTTGTAGAATCTGCAAAGAGACATTTGGGAACCTAATAATACCTATGGGGAAAAACAGTATATTCCCAGTTGAAAATAGAAACATGCTATCTATGGAACTGCTTTGTGATGTGTAGATTCATCTCACAGAGTAAAACTTTTTTTTTTGATTCAGCAGGTTGGAAACACTCTCTTCAGAGATTCTGGAAATGTTCATTTGGGAGCCTATTAAGGCCAATTGGGAGAAACAAAATAATCCCAGATAAAATCTAGAAAGAAGCATTCTGTGAAACTGCTCTGTGATGTTTGTATTTATCTCCCAGAGTCAAACCTTTATTTAATTCAGTAAGTTTTAAAAACTCATTTTGGAGAATCTACAAATGGACATTTCGGAGCCTGTTGAAGCCATGGGGAAAAACCTAGTATCCCCAGATTCAAACTAGAAATAAGCTACCTGTAAAACTGCTTGGTGATGTATGAATTCATCTGACATAGATAAAACTTTCTTTCTATTAAGCAGCTTGGAAACACTCTTTTTGTAGAATCTGTGAGGGGACGTTTGGGAATGCATTGAGATCTATGAAGGGAAGCTGAATATTTCCAGAAAAAAACTCAAAATAAGCTATCTGTGAACCTGCTTTTGGATGTGTGGCTTCATTTCACAAAGTTAAATCATTCTTCTGATTAGGCAGGTTGAAACACTTTTCCAAAAATATCTGTGAACAGACATTTAAGAGCCCATGGAGGCCTAAGGGTTAAAACGAATTATCCCTCAATAAAAACTGGAAGACATTTATCTGGGAAACTGCTTTGTGATATGTGGATTAATATCACAGAGTTAAAATTTTATTTTGATTCAGCAGATTGTAAAGACTTTTTTTGGAGAATCTGAGAAGGGATATGTGGGAGCCCGTTGTGACCTAAGGGGAAAAACTAAATATCCCCAGATAAAAACTAGAAAGAAGCTATCAGTGAAACTGCTTTGTGATGTGTGGATTCATCTCACAGAGTTAAAACTTTCTTTTTATTTAGCAGGTTGTAAACACTCTTTTTGGAGAATCTGCAAAGGGACATTTGGGAGCTCTTTTAAGCCTAGGAGAAAAACAAAATATCCCCAGATAAAAAAAATAGAAAGAAGGTATCTGTGAAACTGCTTTTTGATTTGTAAATTTTTCTCACAGAGATAAGCCTTACCTTTTACTCAGTAGGTTGGAAATACTCTCTTTGTAGAATCTGGGAAGGGACATTTTGGAGCTCATAGAGGCCTTTGGTGAAAATCTGAATATTTCTAGATAAAAACTAGAAAGAAGTTCTCTGTGAGATAGCGTTGAGAGGGGTGGATTCATATCACTGAGGTAAAACTTTCTTTTAATTCAGCAGGATGGAAACACTCTTTTTGGAAAATCATCGAAGGGACTTTTTGGAGCCTTTTGATGCCTATGGTGAATATCTGAACATATCCTGATTAAAAACTAGAAAGAGTTTTCTGTGAAACTGCTTTGTGATGTGTAGATTCATCTCACAGAGATAAGCTTTTCCTTTGATTCAGCAGGTTGAAAGCACTCTTTTTGGAGAATCTGCAAAGGTACATTTTGGAGCCCATTGTGGACTATAGGGAATGATCGAATATCGAGTGAATCCTCTTTTTTGTGTTTTTGTTTTTATTTTTGATTCACCAGGTTGGAAACACTCTCTTTGGAGAATCTGTGAAGAAACGTGTGAGAGCCCTTTAAGGCCTATGAAAAACCGAATATCCACAGGTAAAAAGTGGAAAGAAGCTATCTGTGAAACTACTTTGTAATGTGTGAACTGAACTCACAGACTTAAAATTTTCTTTTGATTCAGCAGATTGGAACAGGTGTTTTTGTAGAATCTCTAAAGGAACATTTGGGAGCTCTTTGAGGCCTATAGAAAAAAATGTATTTCCCCAGATAAAAACTAGAAAGAAGCTATATGTGAAACTGCTTTGTGATGTGTGCATTCATCTCACAGAGTAAAACTTTTTTTTGATTCAGCAAGTTGAAAACACTTTCTTTGGAGATTCTGCAAAAGGAAATTTGGGAGCCTGTTAAGGCCTACGGGGGAAAAAAATTAACCCCAGATAAAAATTAGAAAGAAGCATTCTCTGAAACTGCTTTCTGGTACGTGGATTTATGTCACAGAGTTAAAACTTTCTTCTGATTCATTAGGTTGGAAGCACTCTTTTTGGACAATATGGGAAAGGGACATTTGGGATCCCATTGAGGTCTATGAAGAATAGCCAAATATCCCCAGATAGAAACTCAAAAGAGCTATCTGTGAAACTACTGTGTGAAGTGTGGATTCATCTCACAGACTTAAATATTTCTTTTGATTCAGCAGGTTGGAAACACTCTTTTTGGAGAATCTGCAAAGGGACATTTGGGAGCACTTTGAGGTCCATGGAGAAAAATCCAATATCCTCTGATAAAAACTAGAAACAAGCTATCTTTGAAACTGCTTTGTGATGTGTGGATTCATCTCACAGAGTTAAAGCCTTTCTTTGATTCAGCAGGTTGGAAACAGTCTTTTTGGAAAATCAGTGAAAGGACATTAGGGAGCCCATTGAGGCTTATGACAAAAAGCCAAATATCACCAGATAAAAACTACAAAGAAGCTATCTGTGATAATCCTTTGGGATTTGTGAATTCAGCCCACAGAGTTAAACCTTTCTTTTAATTCAGTTTTTTGGTAACACTCTTTTTGGAGAATCTGCAAAGGGACATTTTGTAGCCCATTGAGGGTTATGAGGAAAAACAGAATATACCCAGATAAAAAGTAGAAAAAAGCTATCTGTGAAATGGCTTTGTGATGTGTGGATTCATCTCAAGGAATAAAACTTTCTTTTGATTTAGTTGCTTGGAAATAGTTTCTCGAAAACCTGTGAAGAGACATTTGTGAGCCCATTAAGGCCTATCAGGAAAACCCAAATATCATCAGATAAAACTAGAAAGAAGCATTCTGTGAAACTTCTTTGTGATGTGAGGATTCATCTCACAGAGTTAAACCTTTGTTTTGATTCAGCAGGTTGGAAACACTCTTTTTGGAGATTCTGTGAAGGGACATTTGGGATCCCACTGTAGCACATGGGGCAAAACAGAATATCCCCAAATGAAACTGGAAAGAATCTCTCTGTGAAACTACTTCATGATGTGTGGAATCACCTGAGAGAGTTATACCTTTCTTTTGATTCAGCAGGCCTATGGGAAAAAGCCACATACCACCAATAAAAATGAGAAAGAGGCCACATGTGGAACTGCTTTTGATGTGTGAACTCATCTTACAGAAGTAAACATTTCCATTGATGCAGCAGGGTGGAAGCACTCTTTTTGTAGTATCTGTGAAAGGATATTCAGGAACCAAAAAAGGTCTATGGTGAAAAAACAAATATTTCCAGATAACTAGAAGGAAGATATCTGTAAAACGGTTTTGAGATGTGTATATTCATCTCACCAAGTTAAACCTGTGTTTTGATTCAGCAGGCTGGAAACCCTCTTTTTGGAGAAACGGCAAAGGCTCATTTTGGAGCCCTTTGACAACTACGAGGGAAAACCGAATATCTCCAGATAAAAACTAGAAAGAAGCTGTCCAAGAAACTGCTTTGTGCTCTGTGGATTCAACTCACAGAGTTAAAACTTTACTTTGATTCAACAAGTTGGAAACACTCTTTTTGGAGAATCTATGAGAGGACATTGGGGAGACCATTTAGGCCTATAGGGAAAAACTGAATATCCCCAAATAACAACTAGAAAAAAGCTGTTGGTGCAACTGTTTTGTGATGTGTGGATTCATCACATGGTTAAGACTTTCTCTTGATTCAGCAGGTTGGAAACACTCATTTTGTGGAAACTGCAAAGGGCCATTTGGGAGACAATTGAGGCCTATGAAAATAAATAGAATATCTCCAGATAAAAACAAGAAAGATGCTACCTGTGTAACTGCTTTGTGATGGGTGGATTCATCGTACCAAGTTAAACCTTTCTTTTGATTCAGCTGATTGGATAAAATCTTTTTGGAGAATGTGCAATGGGATGTTTCAATGCCCATTGAGGCCTATGGGGAAAATCTGAATATTCCGAGATTAAAACTCAAATAAACTATCTGTGAAACTCAGTTGTGGTGTGTGGATTATTCTCAGTAAGTTAAACATTCATTTTGATTCAGTAGGTTGGAAATACTCCTTTGGGAGAATCTGAGAAGGGACATTTGGAAGCCCATTGAGGCCTATGGGAAAACAAAAAAATCCCCAGATAAAAACTCGAAAGAAGCTGTCTGTGAAACTGCTTTGTGATGTGTGCATTCATCTCACAGAGTTAAAACTTTCTTTTCATTCACCAAGTTGGAAACACGTTTTTCAGACAGTCTGTGAAGGAATATTTGGGAGTCCATTGAGACCTATGAGGAATAACCAAATATCCCCAGATAAAAAATAGAAAGGAGGGAGCAGAACAAGATGGTTGAATAGGAACAGCTCCAGTCTTCAGCTCCCAGCGCGAGCCACACAGAAGACAGGTGATTTCTGCATTTTCAACTGAGATACTGGGTTCATCTCACTAGGGAGTGCCAGACAATCAGTGCTGATCAGTTGCTGCAGCCCGACCAGCGAGAGCTGAAGCAGGGCAAGGCATCGCCTCACCTGGGAAGCACAAGGGGGAAGGGAATCCCTTTACCTAGCCAGGGGAACTGAGACACACAACACCTGGAAAATCTGGTAACTCCCACTCCAATACTGTGCTTTACCAAGGGTCTTAGCAAACGGGCACATCAGGAGATTATATCCCACACCTGGCCGGGAGGGTCCCATGCCCACGAAGCTTCCCTCATTGCTAGCACAGCAGTCTGCGATCTAACAGCAAGGCAACAGTGAGGCTGGGAGAGGGGCACCCACCATTGCTGAGGCTTAAGTAGGTAAACAAAGCTGCTGGGAAGCTCGAACTGGGTGGAGCTCACAGCAGCTCAAGGAGTCCTGCCTGTCTCTGTAAACTCCACCTCTGGGGACAGGGCACAGCTAAAAAACAACAACAACAACAAAAAAAAAAAAACAAAAAAAAAGCAGCAGAAACCTCTGCGGATGCAAACAACTCTGTCTGGGAGCTTTGAAGAGAGCAGTGGATCTCCCAACACGGAGGTTGAGATCTGAGAAGGGACAGACTGCCTGCTCAAGTGGGTCCCTGACCGCTGAGTAGCCTAACTGGGAGACATCTCCCAATAGGGGCAGACTGACACCCCACACCTCACAGGGTGGAGTACACCCCTGAGAGGAAACTTCCAAAGCAAGAATCAGACAGGTACACTCACTGTTCAGCAATATTCTATCTTCTGAAGCCTCTGCTGCTGATACACAGGCAAACAGTGACCAGAGTGGACCTCAAGCATTCTCCAACAGACCTAAAGCTGAGGGTCCTGACTGTTAGAAGGAAAACTAACAAACAGGAAGGACACCCACACCAAAACCCCACCAGTAGGTCACCATCATCAAAGACCAGAGGCAGATAGAACCACAAAGATGGGGAAAAAGCAAGGCAGAAAAGCTGGAAATTCAAAAAATAAGAGCGCATCTCCCCCTCCAAAGGAACACAGCTCATCGCCAGCAATGGATCAAAGCTGGATGGAGAATGACTTTGACGAGATGAGAGAAGAAGGCTTCAGTCCATCAAACTTTTCAGAGCTAAAGGAGGAAATACGTACCCAGCGCAAAGAAACTAAAAATCTTAAAAAAAGAGTGGAAGAATTGATAACTACAATAATTAATACAGAGAAGGTCATAAACGGACTGACAGAGATGAAAACCATGACATGAGAAATATGTGACAAATGCACAAGCTTCAGTAACTGACTCGATCAACTGGAAGGAAGAGTATCAACAATTGAGGATCAAACGAATGAAATAAGTGAGAAGAGAAATCTAAAGAAAAAAGAAGAAAAAGAAATGAACAAAGCCTGCAAGAAGTATGGGATTATGTAAAAAGACCAAAACTATGTCTGATTAGGGTGCCTGAAAGTGAGGGGGAAAATAGAACCAAGTTGGAAAACACTCTTCAGGATATCATCCAGGAGAACTTCCCCAACCTAGTAGGACAGGCCAACATTCAAATTCAGGAAATACGAGAACACCACAAAGATACTCCTCGAGAGCAGCAACACCAAGATACATAATTGTCAGATTCACCAATCTTAAAATGAAGGAAAAAATCTTAAGGGTAGCCAGAGAGAAAGGTTGGGTTAATCTAAAAGCAAGCCCATCAGACTAACTGCAGAACTCTCGGCAGAAACTCTACAAGCCAGAAGAGAGTGGGGATCAATATTCAACATTCTTAAAGAAAAGAATTTTCAACCCAGAATTTCACAACCAACCAAGCTAAGTTTCATAAGTGAAGGAGAAATAAAATCCTTTACAAATAAGCAAATGCTTAGAGATTTTGTCACCACCAGGCCTGCCTTACAAGAGACCCTGAATGAAACATTAAACACGGAAAGGAACAACTGGCACCAGCCATTGCAAAAACATGCCAAAATGTAAAGACTATGGAGGCTAGGAAGAAACTACATCAACTAACGAGCAAAATAACCAGTTAATATCATAATGGCAGGATCAACTTCACACATAACAATATTAACCTTAAATGTAAATAGACTAAAAGCTCCAATTAAAAGACACAGACTGGCAAACTGGATAAAGAGTCAAGACCCATCAGTCTGCTGTATTCAGGAGACCCATCTCACATGCAGAGACATACATAGGCTCAAAATAAAGGGATGGAGGAAGATCTACCATGCAAATGGAGTACAAAAAAAAAAGCAGGGGTTGCAATCCTAGTCTCTGATAAAACAGACTTTAAACCATCAAAGATCAAAAGAGACAAAGGAGGCCATTACATAATCGTAAAGGGATCAATTCAACAGGAAGAGCTAACACTCCTAAATACATATGCACCCAATACAGGAGCACCCAGATTCATAAAGCAAGTCCTTAGAGACTTACAAAGAGACTTAGACTCCCATACAATAATAATGGGAGACTTCAACACTCCACTGTCAACATTAGACAGATCAACGAGACAGAAAGTTAACAAGGATATCCAGGAATTGAACTCATCTCTGCAGCAAGCAGACCTAATAGACATCTATAGAACTCTCCACCCCAAATCAACAGAATATACATTCTTCTCAGCACCACATCACACTTATTCCAAAATTGACTACATAATTGGAAGTAAAGCACTCCTCGGCAAATGTAAAAGAACAGAAATTATAACAAACTGTCTCCCAGACCACAGTGCAATCAAACTAGAACTCAGGACTAAGAAACTCAATCAGAAACGGTCAACTACTTGGAAACTGAATAACGTGCTCCTGAATGACTACTGGGTACATAACGAAATGAAGGCAGAAATAAAGATGTTCTTTGAAACCAATGAGAACAAAGATACGACATGCCAGAATCTCTGGGACACATTTAAAGCAGTGTGTAGAGGGAAATTTATAGCACTAAATGCCCACAAGAGAAAGCAGGAAAGATCTAAAATTGACACTCTAACAGCACAATTAAAAGAACTAGAGAAGCAAGAGCAAACACACTCAAAAGCTAGCAGAAGGCAAGAAATAACTAAGATCAGAGCAGAACTGAAGGAGATAGAGACACAAAAAACCCTCCAAAAAATCAATGAATCCAGGAGTTGGTTTTTTGAAAAGATCAACACAATTGACCAACCACTAGCAGATTAATAAAGAAGAAAAGAGAGATGAATCAAATAGATGCAATAAAAAATGATGAAGGGAATATCAGCACTGACCTCACAGAAATACAAACTACCATCAGAGAATACTATAAACACCTCTACTCAAATAAACTAGAAGATCTAGAAGAAATTGATAATTTCCTGGACACTTACACTCTCCCAAGACTAAACCAGGCAGAAGCTGGATCCCTGAATAGACCAATAGCAGGCTCTGAAATTGAGGCAATAATTAATAGCCTACCAACCAAAAAAAGTCCAGGACCAGATGGATTCAGAACTGAATTCTACCAGAGGTACAAGGAGGAGCTGGTACCATTCCTTCTGAAACTATTCCAATCAATAGAAAAAGAGAGAATCCTCTCTAGCTCATTTTATGAGGCCAACATCATCCTGATACCAAAACCTGGCAGAGACACAACAAAAAAGGAAAATTTTAGACCAATATTCCTGATGAACATCAATGGAATAATCTTCAATAAAATACTATCAAACTGAATCCAACAGCACATCAAAAAGCTTATCCACCATGGTCAAGAGGGCTTCATCCCTGGGATGCAAGGCTGATTCAACATATGCAAATCAATAAACGTCATCCAGCATATAAACAGAACCAAAGACAAAATAGATGCAGAAAAGACCTTTGACAAAATTCAACAGCCCTTCATGCTAAAAACGCTCAATAAATTCGATATTGATGGAACATATCTCAAAATAATAAGAGCTATTTATGATAGACCCACAGCCAATATCATCCTGAATAAGCAAAAATTGGAAAAATTCCCTTTGAAAACTGGCACAAGACAGGGATGCCCTCTCTCACCACTCCTATTCAACACAGTGTTGGAAGTTCTGGCTAGGGCAATCAGGTAAGAGAAAGAAATCAAGGGTATTCAGTTAGGAAAAGAAGAAGTCAAATTGTCCCTGTTTGCAGATGACACGATTGTATATTTAGAAAACCCCATTGTCTCAGCCCAAAATCTCCTTAAACTGATAAGCAACTTCAGCAAAGTCTCAGGATACAAAATTAATGTGCAAAAATCACAAGCATTCTTATACACCAGTAACAGACAAACAGAGAGCCAAATCATGAATGAACTTCAATTCACAATTGCTTCAAAGAGAATAAAATACCTAGGAATCCAACTTACAAGGGATGTAAAGGACCTCTTCAAGGAGAACTACAAACCACTGCTCAGTGAAATAAAAGAGGACACAAACAAATGGAAGGACATACCATGCTCATGGATAGGAAGAATCAATATCGTGAAAATGGCCATACTACCCAAGGTAATTTGTAGATTCAATGCCATCCCCATCAAGCTACCAATGAGTTTCTTCACAGAATTGGAAAAACTGCTTTAAAGTTCATATGGAACCAAAAAAGAGCTCGCATTGCCAAGACAATCCTAAGTCAAATGAACAAAGCTGGAGGCATCACGCTACCTGATTTCAAACTATACTACAAGACTGCAGTAACCAAAACAGCATGGTACTGGTACCAAAACAGAGATATAGACCAATGGAACAGAACAGAGTCCTCAGAAATAATACCACACATCTACAGCCATCTGATCTTTGATAAACCTGACAAAAACAAGAAATGGGGAAAGGATTCCCTATTTAATAAATGGTGCTGGGAAAATTGGCTACACATAAGTAGAAAGCTGAAACTGGATCCTTTCCTTACACCTTATACGAAAATTAATTCAAGATGGATTAGAGAACTAAATGTTAGACCTAATACCATAAAAACCCTAGAAAAAACCTAGGTAATACCATTCAGGACATAGGCATGGGCAAAGACTTCATGTCTAAAACACCAAAAGCAACGGCAGCAAAAGCCAAAATTGACAAATGGGATCTCATTAAACTAAAGAGCTTCTGCACAGCAAAAGAAACTATCATCAGAGTGAACAGGCAACCTGAAGAATGGGAGAACATTTTTGCAATCTACTCATCTGACAAAGGGCTAATATCCAGAACCTACAAATAACTCAAACAAATTTACAAGAAAAAAACAAACAACCCCATCAAAAAGTGGGTAAAGTTTATGAACGGACATTTCTGAAAAGAAGACATGCATACAGACAATGGACACTTGAAAAAATGCTCATCATCACTGGCCATCAGAGAATGCAAATCAAAACCACAATGAGATACTATCTCACACCCGTTAGAATGGCAATCATTAGAAAGTCAGGAAACAACAGGTGCTGGAGAGGATGTGAAGAAATAGGAAGACTTTTACACTGTTGGTGGGATTGTAAACTCTTTCAACCATTATGGAAAACAGTATGGTGATTCCTCAAGGATCTAGAACTAGAAGTGTCATATGACCCAGCCATCCCATTACTTGGTATATACCCAAAGGATTACAAATCATGCTGCTATAAAGTCACATGCACATATATGTTTATTGCGGTACTATTCACAATAGCAAAGATTTGGAATCAACCCAAATGTCCATCAGTGACAGACTGGATTAAGAAAATGTGGCACATATACACCATGAAATACTATGCAGTCATAAAAAAGGATGAGTCTGCGCCCTTTGTAGGGACATGGATGCAGCTGGAAACCATCATTCTCACCAAACTGTCACAAGAACAGAAAACCAAACACCGCATGTTCTCACTCATAGTTGGGAACTGAACAATGAGATCACTTGTACTCGGGAAGGGGAACATCACACACCGGGCCTATTATGGGGAGGGATTGCATTGGGAGTTATTCCTGATGTAAATGACGATTTGATTGGTGCTGATGAGTTGATGGGTGCAGCATACCAACATGGCACAAGTATACATATGTAACAAACCTGCACATTATGCACATGTACCCTAGAACTTAAAGTATAATAATAAATTTTAAAAAATAAAAAACTAGAAAAATCTATCTGTGAAACTAATTTGTGATGTGGGGATTCATTTCACAGAGTTAAGTCTTTTAATTCAGCAGGTTGGAAAAACTCTTTACGGAGAAATTGTTAAGTCACATTTGGGAGTCCACTGAGGCCTTTGGGGAAAAACCAAATATCACAAGATAAAAACTAGAATGCAGCTATCTGTGAAACAGATTTGTAAGGTTTGGATTTATCTTGTAGAGGTAACTTTCTTTTGATACAGCAAGTTGGAAACACTCTTTCTGTAGAATCTGTGAAGAGACTTTTTGGAGGCCATTGAGGTCTATGGGAAGAAAAAACAAATGTGCCTAGATAAAAACTTGAAAGAAGCTATCTGTGAAACTGCTTTGCAATGTGTGGATTCATGTGAGAGTTAAAACCTTCTTTTGATTCAGCAGGTTGGAAACACTCTTTCTTAGAGTGTCTGTAAAGTGATATTTGGGAGCCTATTGAGGTCTACCAGGAAAAAATGAATATAACTATACAAAAACTTGAAAGTAGCTAACTTTGAAACTACTTTGATGAATCGGTTAATTTCACAGAGTTAAGCCTTTCTATTTATCCACAAGGTTTTTAACACTGTTTTTGTAGAATTAGCAAAGGGACATCTGGGAGTCCATTGAGAGCTAGGGGTAAAATTTGAATATCCCCAGATAAAAACCAGAAAGAAGCTATCTGTCAAATTGTGTTCTGTTATGAGGATTCATCTCATGGAGTTAAACTTTTCCTGTGATTCAGCAGATTGGAAACACTCTAATTGGAAAATCTGCAAAATAACTTTTGTGAGCCCATTGAGGCCAAGGGCAAAACCCAATATCCTTAGGTAAAAACTGTAAAGAAACTATCTGTTAATCTGCTTTGTGATGTCTGGATTCATCTCACAAAGTTAAAACAACCTTTTGATTCAGCTGGTTGGAAACACTCCTTTTGGAGAGTCTGCTAATGGACATTTGGGAGCCCATTGAAGCCAAAGTGGGGGGGGGGGGGGAACAGAATACTTCCAGATAAAAACTAGAAAGAAGCTATTCATGAAACTGCTTTGAGATGTGTGAATTCACCTCACAGAGGTAAAAGTTTCTTTTGGTTCAGGAGGTTGGAAACACTCCATTTGGATAATGTATGAAGGGACATTTTGGAGTCCGTTGTGGCCTATGGGGAAATATTGAATATCCCCAGATAAAAACTAGGAAAAGCTATTGATGAAACTGTTTTATAATGTGTGGATTCATCTCACAGAGTTAAAATTTTCTTTTGATGAAGCAGGTTGGAAGCTCTCTATTTTAGAATCTGCAAAGGAACATTTGGGAGTCCATTGAGGTCTATGGGGAAAAACCGCATATCCCCAGATAAAAACTCGAAAAAAGCTATCAGAGAAAGTGCTTTATGATGTATGGATTCATCTAATGGAGTTAAATCTTGCTTTTATTCAGCAGGTTAAAACAACTGTTTTTGTAGAATTTCCAAAGGGATATTTTGAAGACCATTGAGGCCTATGGGAAAAAAAAGAATATGCCAGATAAAACCAGAAAGAAGCTATTTGTAAAAGTGATTTTTATTAGATTGATTCAACCCACCTAGTTAAAACTTTATTTTGATTCAGCAGGTTGGAAAACAGTTTTTGGAGAATCTGTGATTGGAATATTTAAGAGCCCATTGAGGCCTCTGGGACAAAACAGAATATCCTCAGAACAAAAACTGTGAAACTACATTGTGATGTGTAGATTCATCCCTTAGATGTAAACATTTCCCTTGAAACAGCAGGTTGGAAACACTCTCATTGTAGAATAAGACATTTTTTAGTCCCTTTAGGCCTATGGGGAGAAACTGAATATCCCCAGATAAAAACTACAGAGAGGCTAACTGTGTAATTACTTTTTAATATATGGATTCATCTCCCAGAGTTGAACCTATGTCTTGATCCACCAGGTTGGAAACACTTCTTCTGTAGAATCCATGAAGGGACATTTGGGAGCCCACTGTGTCCTATGGAGAAAACCTGAATATTCTCAGATAAAAGCTAGAGAAAAGCTATCTATGAAACTGCTTTGTGATGTGGTGGATTCATCTCACAGAGTTAAACATTTCTTTTGATTCAGCAAGTTGGAAACACTCTTTTTTGGAGAAAATGCAAAGGGACATTTGGGAGATTATTTAGGTATATCGGGAAAAACTGAATATCCCGAGGTAAAAGCTAGAAAGAATCTATCTGCAACTTTTTGTGATTTGTGGATTCATCTCATAGTGTTAAAACTTTCTTTTGATTTTAGAGGTGGGAAATTCTTTTTGTAGAATCTGTGAACGAACATTTAGGTGCCCATTGAAGCCCATGGGGAAAAACCGAATATCCCCAGATAAAAACTAGAAAGTGGCTATCTGTGAAAGTGTTTTGTGATGTATGGATTCAGTTCACAGCATTAAATCTTTCTTATGCTTCAGCAGGTTGGAAACACTCTTTTTGTAGAACATGTGAAGGGGCATTTGAGACCCCACTAAGACCTTTGTGGAGACACAAACCACCCTCAGATGAAAAGTAGGAAAAAAGCTATACTTGAACTCCTTTGTGATGTGTGGATTCATCTCACAGAGTTAAAAGTTATTTTTAATTCAGTAGGTCGGAAACACTATTTTTGGAGAATCTGTGAATGCATCTGTGAGAGCCCATTGAGGCCTGTGGGGGAAAATACAAATATCCCCAGATAAAACCTTGAAAGAAGCTATCTCTGAAACTGCTTTCTGATGTGTGGATTCATTTTGCAGAGTTAAAACTTTACTTTGATACAGCAGGTTGGAAACATTCTTTTTTTAGAATGCGCTCAGGGAAATTTTGGAGTCCATTGAGGCATATGGGGAAAAACCAAATATTTAAAAAAAAAAAAAAAAAAAAAAGCAGAAGGCAGCTATCTGTGAGAGTGTTTTGTGAAGTGTGGATTCATCTCACAGGGTTAAGCCTTACTTTTGATTCAGCAGGTTGAAAACACTCTTTTAGGAGAATCTGAAAGTGGATATTTGGGGGCTATTGAGGCTTACAGGGAAAAGCCGAATATTCCCAGATAAAATCTGGAAAGAACCTATCTGAGAAACTTCTTTATGAAGTGTTGATTCATCTGTCAGGGTTAACCCTTGTTTTTGATTCAGAAGGTTGGAATCAGTCTTTTTGGAGAATCTGCAAAGGTACATTTGGGAGCCCATTGCAGGCTGTTAGGGAAAAACAAATATCCCCAGATAAGAAGAGCAAAGAAGCTGTCTGTGAAACTGCTTTGTGGTGTTTGGATTCATCTCACAGAGCTCAAATTTTCTTTTGATTCAGTAGGTTGACATACTCTTCTATTAGAAAGTGTGAAGGTACATTTGGGAGCTCACTGAGGATTATGAGGAAAAACTGTATATCCCCATAAAAAAACTAGGAAGAAGCTATATGTGACACTGCTTTCTTACGTGTGGATTCATTTCACAGAGGTAAACCTTTCTTATGAATCAGCAGGTTGAAAACATTATTTTTGTAGGATCTTGAAGGGACGTTTGGGAATCCTTTGGGGCCTATTGGAAAAACTGAATATCTCCAGACAAAAGCTAGAAAGAAGCTATCTGTGAAACTGCTTAGTGGTGTGTTGATTCACCTTACAGAGTTAACCTTTCTTTTAATTCAGTAGCACTCTCTTTAGCGTATCTGCAAAGGAATATTTGCAAGCCCATTGAGGCCTCTGGAGAAAAACCTTATATCCCCAGATAAAACCTAGATGGAGGCTGGGTGTGGTGGCTCATATAAAAAACCTTATATCCCCAGATAAAAACTAGATGGAGGCTGGGTGTGCTGTAATCCCAGCACTTTGGTAGGCTAAGGGGGGTGGATCACGAGGTCAGGAGATTGAGACCATCCTGGCTAACACAGTGAAACCCCATCCCTACTAAAAATAAACAAATTAACCAGGTGTGGTGGCAGGTGTTTGTAGTCTCAGCTACTTGGGAGGCTGAGGCAGGAGAATGGCATGATTCCAGGAGGTAGAGCTTGCAGTGAGCTGAGATCGTGCCACTGCACTCCAGCCTGGGTGACATAGGGAGACTCCATCTAAAAAAAAAAATAGAACAGACCTTGCTTTTGAATCAGCTGGTTGGAAATTCTCTTTTTGAAAGTATGCAAATGGACATTTTGGAGCCCAATGAGGACAATGGGGAAAAATGGAAAATCCCCATTAAAAAACAAGAAAGATTCCTTTTATTGATGTCATTTATGATGTGTGGATTCGTCTCACAAAGTTAAACATTTCTTTTTATTCAGCAGATTGGAAACACCCTTTTTGGAGAATCTGTGAAGGGACATTTGGAAGTCGTTTGAGGCCTCTTGGAAAAAACAAATATTCCCAGATAAAAACTTGAAAGAATCTATCTGTTTAAGTGCTTTGTGATGTGTGGATTAATCTCACAGATTTAAATTTTCTTTTGATTTTGTAGGTTGGAAACACTTTTTTATTAATAGATTCTGTGAAGGGACATTTGGGAATCCATTGACACCTGTGGGGAAAAACTGAATATCCCCAGATAAAAACCAGAAACTGTCGTGTGATGTGTGGATTGATCACACAGAGGTAAATCTTTCTTTTGAGTCAGCAGGTTTGAAATTCAATAACTGGGGAATCTGGAAAGCGATATTTGGAAGGCCATTGAGATGTAGAAGAAAACCCCGAATATCTCCAGATAAAAACTAGAAAGATATTATCTGTGAAACTATTTTGTGCTGTGTGGATTAATCTCACAGAGTTAAACCTTTCTTTTGATCCACCAGATTGGGAACACTCTTTTTGGAGAATCTGCCAACGGACATTTGGGAGACTTTTGAGACCTATGAGGAAAACCTGAATATCCCCAGATAAAAACTAGAAAGAAGCTATCTGTAAAACTTCTTTGTGATGTGTAGATTCATCTCACAGAGTTAAATCTTCCTTTGATTAAGCAGGTTGGAAACAGTCTTTTTACAGAATTGGTAAATGGATATTTAGGGGCCAATGGAGAAAAACTAAGTACCCTAAGATAAACACTGGAAAGAATCTCTCCATGAAACTTCTTTATAATGTGTGGATTCATTTAACAGAGTTAAATCTTTCTATTGATGAAGCAGGCTGGAAACTCTCTTTTCAGAGAATCTGCAAAGGGACATTTGGGAGTCCATTGAGGTCTAAGGGGGAAAATTGAATATCTCCAAATAAAAACTAGGAAGAATATATCCACGAATCTGCTTTGTGATGTGTGGATTCATCTCACAGGGTTAAACCTTTCTTTTGATTCAGCAGATTGGAAACACTGTTTTTGGACAATATGAGAAGGGATATTTGGGAACTCATTGAGGTCTATGGGAAAAACCTCATATACACCAATTAAAAACCAGAAAGAAGCTATGTGCTAAACTGCTTTGTGATGTGTGGATTCAATCCAAAGATTTAAACCTTTCTTTTGAATCAGGTGGTTGGAAATGCTCTTTTTAAAGGACCTTCAAAGGGACTTTTGGGAGCACATTGAGGCCTGTGGGTAAAACAGAATATCGCTAGATGATACGCAGAAAGAACCTATCTGTGAAACTGCTTTGTGATGTGACGACTCATTTCACTACTTTAAAAGTTTATTTTGCTTCAGCAGGTAGGAAACACTTTCTTTGGAGAATTTGTGAAGGGATATTTTGGAGCTCATTGAGGCCTATGAAAGAAAACTGAATATCCCCAGAAGAAAACTGAAGCGAAGCTACCTGTGAAACTGCTTTGTGATATGTGGATTCATCTTACAGAGTTTAAACTCTTTCTATTCAGGAGATTGGAAACACTCGTTTTGGAGAACATGTGAACATGACATTTGGGATGCATTTGATGCCTATTGAGAAACACCAAATACCCCCGGATGAATAGTAGAAAGTTGTCTATGAAACTGCTTTGCTATGAGTGGATTCGTCTCACAGATCTAAATATTTCTTTTCATTCATGGGGTTTTAAGCACTCTTTTTGGAGAATCTGGGAAAGGACATTTGGGTGTCCATTGAGGCCTGTGGGGAAAAATCAAATATCCTCAGATTAAAACTAGAAAGAAACTATCTGTGAAACTGCTTAGTAAGGTGTGAATTCATCTCACAGATTTAAACCTTTCTTTTGATTGAACAGGTTGGAAACATTTTAATTGGAGTCGTTGTGATGGGACATTTTGGAGCCCTTTGAGGCCTATGAAAGAAATCTGAATCTGCGAAGAAACATTTAAGAGCCCATTGAGGCATATGGTGAAGAACTGAATATTGCCAGGTACAGACTTGAAAGAAGCTTTGTGTGAAACTGCTTTGTGATGTGTGGATTTTTTCTCACAGAGTTAAATCTTTCTTTTGATCCAGCAGGTTGGAAGCACTCTTTTTGGAGAATCTGTGAAGGGACATTTTGGTGCCCACTGAGGCTTATGAGAAAAAACCCAATATCCCCAGATAAAAACTAGAAAGAAACAATCTGTGAAACTGCTTTGTCATGTGTGGATTCATCTCACAGAGATAATTTTTTATTTTATTCAGCAGGTTGGAAACACTCTTTTTGTAGAATATGCCAAGGGAGATTTTGGAGTCCGTTGAGGAATATGGGGAAAAACAGAGTATGCTCACATAAAAACTAGAAAGAATCTTTTTGCTAAACTGTGCTGTGATGTGTAGATTCATCTCACAGAGTTATACCTTTCTTTCTATTTGGTAGTTTAGAAACACTCTTTTTGCAGAATCTTCAAAGGGAAATTTGGGAGTCCTTTGAGGCATATGTGATAAAACTGAATATCTGTAGATAAAAATTAGAAAGAATCCATCTGTGAAACGGCTTTGTGAAATGTGAATTCACTTCTCAAAGATAAGCCTTTCTTTCCATTTAACAGGTTGGTAATACTCTTTTTCTAGAATCTGCAAAGAGAAATTTTATAGTCAACTGAGGCCTATGGAGATAAACGGAATATCCCAAAATAGAAACTAGAAAAAACATAGCTGTTTAACTAATTTGTGATGTGTGGATTCATCTCTAAGAGTTAAACCTTTCTTTTGAAAGAGCAGGTTGAATACACTCTTTTTGGAGAATCTGTGAAGCGACACTTTGGAGCCCATTTAAACATATGGGGAAGAATAAAACATTTTAAGATATAAACTGGAAAGAAGCTATCTGTGAAACCACTTTGTGATGTGTGGATTCATCTCACAAAGTTAAACCCTTATTTTCATTCAACATGTTGGGAACAATCTTTTTGGAGAATCTGCAAAGGGACATTTGGGAGCCCATTGAGGTCTTTGGGGAAAAGCAGAATATCCCAAGATAAAACTAGAAAGAAGCTATCTGTAAAACTACTTTGTGATGTGTGCATCTATCTCACAGAGTTAAACTTTTCTTTTGGTCCAGCAGACTGGAAACACTCTTTTTGGAGAATCTGAGAAGGGACATTTTGGTGCTCATTGAGGCCATGGGAAAAAACCAAATATCCTCAGATTAAAACGAGAAAGAAGCTATCTGTGAAACTGCTTAGTAAGCTGTGAATTCATCTCACAGATTTAAACCTTTCTTTTGATTCAGCAGGTTGGAAACACTCTTTTTGTAGAATATTTGAATGGACATTTGGGAGTCCTTTGAGGATGTTCTTGAAAAACAGAACATCTCCAGTTGAAAACTAGAAAGAAGATATCTGTAAAACTGCTTTTTGATGTACAGATTTAACTTACGTAGTTAAAACTTTCTTATCATTCAGTGTGTTGGAAATGCTCTTTCTGAAGAATCTGTGAAGGGAAATTTGAGAACCCACTGAGGCGTATGGGGAAAAAATGAATATCCCCAGGTAAAAACCAGAAAGAAACTTTTTGTGAAACTGCATTGTGATGTGTGGATTCACCTCACAGTGTTAAAACTTTCTTTTGATTAAAGAGGTTGGAAACATTATTTTTGGATGATCTATGAAGGGATATTTGGGAGACCATTAGAGCCTAGGGAAAAAACCATATATTCCCAGATAAAAACAGGAAAGAAGCTGTATGTGATACTGTTTTGTGATATATGGATTGATTTCACTGAGTTAAACCATTCTTTTGATTCAGCAGATTTGAAACACTTCTTTTATACAATGTGGAAAGGGAGATTTTTGAACGCATTTAGGCCTATGGGGAAATACCAAATATCCCAAGATAGATGCTAGAAATAAGCTATCTGTGAAACTGATTTGTCATGTATTGATTCATCTTACAGTGTTAAACCTTTCTCTTGATTCATCAGGTTGGAAACACTCTTTTTGGACCATCTGCAAAGGGACATTTGGGAACCCATTGAGACCTGAGGGGAAAAACTGAATATCCCTAGATAAAAACTGGAAACTATCTGTGAAACTCATTTGCAATGTGTGGATTCATCTCACAGTGTTAAATCGTTCTTTTGACTCAGCAAGTGGGAGACATTCTGTTATGGAGAATCTGCAATTGGACATTTTGGAGCCCATTGAGGCCTATGGGGACAACAGAATATCCCAAAATTAAAACTAGAAAGAAGGTATTTGTGAAATTGATTTATGATCTGTGGATTCATCTCACAGAGTTAAAACTTTCTTTTGATGCAGCAGATTAGGAAGACTCTTTTTGGAGAATCTGCAAAGGGACATTTGGAAGCCCTTTGAGGCCAATGGGGAAATACCGAATATCCCCAGATAGAAACTAGAAAGAAACTACCTGTGAAACTTCCTTGTGATGTGTGGACTCAGCTTACAGAGTTAAAACTTTCTTTTGTTTCAGCAGGTTGGAAATACTCTAACTGCACAATCTGCGAAAAGACATTTGGGAGCTGGTTGAGGACTATGGGAAAATACTGAATGTTCTAAGATAAAAACTAGAAAGAAGCTCACTGTGAAACTCCTTTTCAATATGTGGATTCATCTCACAGAATTAAACCTTTCTCTTGATTCGCCAGGTTGGAAACATTATGGTGAATCTGTGAAGGTAAACTTTGGAGTCCTTTTAGGCTTATGGGGTACAACAGAATATCTCAAGACAAAAACTAGAAAGAAGATATCTGTGAAACTACTTTGCTATGTCTGGTTTCATCTCAAAGAATCAAACCTTTCTCTTGATTCAAAAGATTGCAAAGACTATTTTTGCAGAATCTGCAAAGGAACATTTAGGAACCCATTGAAGCCCATGGGTAAAACAGAATACCCCTAGATAAAAACTAGAAAGAAGTTGTCGTGAAACAGCTTTGTGATGTGTTGATTTATCTCACAAAGTTAACTCCTTTTGATTCAACAGGTTGGAAACACTGTTTTTGTAGAATTTTCAAAGGGACATTCTGGAGCCCATTGAGGTCAAGTAGCAAAATTGAATATTTCCAGACTAAAATGAGAAAGAAGTTATCTGTGAAACTGTTTTGTGTTGTGTAGATTCATCTCACAGAGTTAAGACTTTCTTTTGGTGCAGCAAGTTGGAAACACTGTGCAGAATCTGGGAAGGGATATTCGCAAGCCCATTGAGGTCAGAGTAGAAAAAACAAATATCTCCAAAGGAAAACTTGAGACAAATTATCTGTGAAACTGCTTTGTGATCCGTGGAATCATCTCATAGAGTAAAACCTTTCTATTGATTCAGCAGGTTGCAAACACACTTTTTGGAGAATCTGTGAAGGGACAATTGGGAGCCTATTGAGACCTATGGGGGAAAACTGAATATCCCAGATAAAAATTAGAAAGAATCTATCTGTTAAACTCTTTGCAATGTGTGGATTCGACTCACAGAGTTAAACATTTCTTTTGGTTCAGCAGCTTGGAAGCACTCTTTTTGGAGAATCTGAAAAGGGACATTTGGGAGATCATTGAGACATATGGGAAAAAACTGATTATCCTCATACAAACTGGAAAGAAACTATCTGTGAAACTGCTTTTTGATGTGTGGATTCATCTCAAAGAATTAAAGTTTTCTCTTAATTCAGCAGATTGGAAACACTTTTTTTGTATAATCTGCAAAGAAGTATTTGGAAAGCCCTTGAGGCCCATGGGGAAGGACAGAATATCCTCAGATATAAACTAGAAAGTAGCTAATTTGAAATTGCTTTGGGATGTGTGGATTCATCTTGCAGAACTAAAATTTCCTCTTCATTCAGCAAGATGGAAGTATTCTTTTTGTACCATCTAGGATAAGACATTTGAAAGCCCATTTGTCCTATAGGTATAAATAGAATATCCCCAGATAAAAACTAGAAGAAAGCTATCTGTGAAACTGCTTTGTGATATGTGGATTCACCTCATAGAGTTAAACCTTATTTTTGATTCAGCAGGTTGGAAACATTCTTTAAGGAGAATCTGTGAAGGGACATTTTGGAGCCCATTGAGATCTATGGAGAAAAACTTTATACCCAGGATAAAAACTAGAGAAAAACTGTCTGTGAAACTGCTTTGTGATATGTGGATTCACCTCACAGAGTTAAACCTTTCTTTTGATTCAGCAGTTTGGGAACACTTTTTTTCAAGAATCTGCGAGATGATAATTTGGGGCTCATTGAAGTCTAAAGGGAAAATTCAAATATCCAGATAAGAACTAGAAAGATAGTATCTGTGAAACTGCTTTGTTATATGTAGATTCATCTCACAGAGTCATACTTTTATTTAGATTCAGCATGTTACAAACACTTTTTTGGACTATCTGTGAAGTGACATCTGGGAGCCCATTGAGGCTTACGGGGAAAAACAGAATATCCTCAGATAGAAACTAGAAATAAGCTATCTGTGAAACTGCTTTTTGGTGTGTGGATTCATCTCACAGAGTTAATCTTTTGTCTTGACTCAGCAGGTTGGAAACATTCTTTTTGGAGAATCTGCAAAGGGACATTTCAGAACCCATTGAGGGCTATAAGGAGAAATCAAATATATCCAGATAAAAATTAGAAAGAAATTATGTGTGAAACTGCTTTGTGATGTCTGGATTCATGTCACAGAGTAATTTTTGTTTTGATTAAGCAGATTGGAAACATTCTGGTGAATCTACAAAGGAATATTTTGGAGCCCAATGAGGCCTAGTTGGCAAATCTGAATATCCCCAGATAAAGTAGAGAAAAAGCTTTCTCTGAAACTGCTTTGTGATGTGTGGATTCATCTCACAGAGTTAACGCCCCCCTTTTTTTTGGAGAATTGGTGAAGAAATATTTGAGATCCCATTGAGGCCTATGGTGAAAAATAGAATATCCCCAGATAAAAACTAGAAAGAAGCTCTCTATGAAACTGCTTCGTGATATGTAGATTCATCTCACAGAGTTAAACTTTTCTTTTGATTTAGCAGGTTTGAAACTCATTAACTGGAACATCTGGGAAGGGGCATTTGGAAGCCCATTGAGATGTAGAAAAAAGAAAAACCCGAATATCCCCAGACAAAAACTAGGAAGACATTATCTGAGGAACTGCTTTGTGTTGTGTTGATTAATCTCACAGAGTTAATTTTCTTTTTTTAATCCAGCAGGTTTGAAACACTCTTTTTGGAAAATATGCCAAGGGACATTTGGTAGCCTCTAGAGGCCAATTAGGAAAAAGTGAATATCCCCAGATAAAATCTAAAAAGAAGATATATTTAAAACTTCGTTGTGATGTTTGGGTTCCTCTTACATACTTAAAACTCTCTTTTGATTCAGCAGTTTAGAAACAGTCTCTTTACAGAATCTACAAAGGGACATTTGGGAGCCCATTGAGGCCTATGGAGAAATGCCAAATATCCTTAAATAAAAACTGGAAAGAAGTTATGTGTGAAACCTCTCTATGATGTGTGGATTCATCTCAAAATTTTAAACCTTCCATTTGATGAAGCAGGTTGGAAACACTTTTTAGAGAATCTGTAAAGGGACATTTGGGAGTACATTGAGGCCTATGGATAAAACAGAACATCCCCAGATGAAAAGTAGAAAGAAGCTATCTGTGAAACTGCTTTGTGATGTGTCGATTCATCTCACACAGTTAAAATTTTCTTTTGCTTCAGCAGGTTGGAAACACTTTAATTGGTGTCATTGTGACAGGACATTTTGGAGCCCATTGAGGCCTATGAAAGAAATCTGAATATTCCCAGATAAAACGTAGACAGAAGCTATCTGTTAAACTGCTTTGTATTATGTGGATTCATCTCACAGTGTCAAAACCTTCCTTTTACTCAGGGGGTTTGGAAACGCTGTTTTTGGTGAATATGTGAAGGCACGTTTGGGAGCCCATTGACACTCAAGTGAAAAAATGAAATATCCCCAGATAAAAATTAGCAACAAGCTGTCTGTGAAACGGCTTTGTGATGTGTGGATTCATCTCACTGAGTTATACCTTTCTTTTGATACAGCAGGTTGAAAACACTCTTTCTGGAAAAAGTTCAAAAGGACTTTTAAAAGCCCTTTGAGATATATGGGAAAAAAACAATTTTCCTTTAAGAAAAACTAGAAAGAACATATCTGTGAAACTGCTTTGGGATGTGTTTATACATCTTTTAGAGGTAAAATTTTGTATTGATTCAGTAGGTTTAAAACACTCTTTTTGGAGAATCTGTGAATTGACAATTGAAAGTTCACTGAGGCCGCTGCAGTATAACAGAATATTCCCAGACATAAACTAGAAAGAATCTATGAAACTACTTTTGGATGTGTGGATCCATCTCACAGAGTTTAACCTTTCTTTTGATTCAGCACTTTGGAAACACCCATTTTAACCAATCTGCAAAAGGACTTTTGGGAGGCCATTGAGGTCTATGGTGGGGGGTGGGGGCGAATATACCCAGATAAAAATGAGAAAGAAGCTGTCGTGAAACTGCATTGTGTTGTGTGGATTCAGCTCACAGAGTTAAACCTTTGTTTCAATTCAGCAGGTTGGAAACATTTTCTTGGGAGAATCTATGAAGAAACATTTCTCAATCCATTCATGCCTATTAAAAAAAACCTGTTAACTGGAAAGAAGATATCTGTGAACTGCTTTCTGATGTATTTATTCAACTCACAGAACTAAACGTTTCTTTTGATTCAGCAGGTTGGAAACACTCCTTTTTTAGATCTGTGAAGGGACATTTGGGAGCCGTTGAGGTCTATGGGGCTAAATTGATTATCTCCAGATTAAAACAATTTGGGAACCATTGAAATCTATGCAAAAAATTGGAATACATCCAGATAAAAACAAGAAAGACGCTATCTGTGAAACTTCTTTCTGAAGTGTATTCATCTAATGGAGTTAAATTTTTGTTTTAATTCAGTGGATTGGAAAAACTTTTTTTGAAGGGTCTGTGAAGAAACACTTTGGAGCCCACTGTGGCCTATAAGTAAAAACTGAATATCCCCAGATAAAAACTAGAAAGAGTCTATCTGTGAAACTGCTTTGTGATGTGTTGATTCATCTCACAGAGTTAAACCTTTGTTTTGATCCAGCAGGTTGGAAACACTCTTTTTGTAGAATCCATCAAGGGATATGTGGGAGCCTATTGAGGACTAAAAATAAAAACCAAATATACTCAGATAAAAACTAGAAAAATGCCAACTGTGAAATTGTTTTGTGATGCGTGAATTCATCTGACAATGTTAAATTTTTTTGTTTAATCTGGCAGGTTAAAAACACTCTTTTTGTAAAATATATGAAGGGACACTTTGGTGCCCATTTAGGCCTATGTGGAAAAAAACAAAATATCCCATGATAAAAACTAGAAAAAGGTTACCTGTGAAACTGCTTCATGATGCATGGATTCATCTCACAGGGTTAAACCTTTCTTTTGATTAAGCAGGCTTGAAACACTTTTTCTAGAGAATCTGTGAAAAGACATTTGGAAGCCCTTTCAGACCTATGGGGAAGAATAGAATATCCCCAAATAGAAACTAGAAAGAAGCTGTCCGTTGAACTGTTTTGTGTTGTGTGGATTGATCTCACATAGATAAACCATTCCTTGGATTCAGTAGGTTGGAAACATTCTTTTTTTTAGAATTTGTGAAGGAACATTTGGGAGTCCATTAAGGCCTGAGGGGAAAACAAAATATCCCAAGACAAAAACTAATAAAAAGCTATCTGTGAAACTGCTTTGGAATACGTGGATTCATCTCACAGAGTTAAACCTTTCTTTGATTCATCAGATTGGAAACACTTTTTTTGGAGAATCAGTGAAGGGACATATTGGAGCTTTTTCAAGCCTATGGGGAAAATCAGAATGTCCCCAGATATAAACAAGAAAGAAGGTATCTGTCAAACTGCTTTTTGATCTGTGAATTCATCTCACAGAGTTAATTCTTTTTATTGATTCAGCAGGTTGGAAACGCTCTTTTTGGAGTATTTGCAAAGGGATATTTGGGCACCCATTTAGGCCTATGGGGAAAAAAACAAACATCCCCAGATAAAAAGTAGAAAAAAGTTATCTGTGAAAATACTTCATCCGCATGGATTCATCTCACAGAGTTAAACCTTTCTTTTAATTCAGCAGATTTGAAACACTCTTTTTGGAAACTCTGTGAAGGCACATTTGGCAATCCAATGAGGCCTATGGGCAAAAACAGAATACACCCAGATAAAAACTATGAAGAAGCTTTCTGTGAAACTTGTTTGTGAGGTGTGGATACATCTCACAGAGTGAAAACTTTCTTTTGATTCAATAGGTTAAAAACACTCTTTGTAGAATCTTTGTACAAATATTTGGGAGCCCATTGAAGCCTATGGGAAAAAAAAAACAGAGTATCTCCAGATAAAAAATAGAAAGAAGCTATCTGTGAAACTCCTCTTTGACGTGTGGATTTATCTTACAGAAGTAAAACTTTTTTTTTTTTTTTTGATTCAGTAGTTTGGAAATACTCTTTTTGGAGAATCTGATAAGGGACTTTTCGAGCCTTTTGAGACTTATGGGAAAAAAACTGAATATCCCTAGATAAAAACTAGAAAGAAGCTATCTGTGAAATTGCTTTCTGATATGTGTATTCTTCTCAAAGCATTAAACCTTTATTTGATTCAGCAGGTAGTACTTTTTGGAGAATCTCCAAAGAGACATGTAAGATCCCATTGAAAACTATGGTGAAAAACCAAATACTCTCAGATAAAATCTGGAAGCAAGCTACGTGTGAAACTACATTTTGATATGTGGACTCATTTGACAGAGTTCAAGGTTTTTTTTTGATTCAGCAGGTTGGAAACACTCTTTTTGGGGAATCTGTGAAGAGATATTTTGGAGTCCATTGAGACCTAACAGGAAATGCTGAATATCCCAAGTTTAAAACTACGAAAAACCTGTCTGTGAAACTGGATTTTTAAGTATGGATTCATATCACAGAGTTAAACCTTTCTTCTGATTCCTTAGGTTGGAGGCACTCTTTTAGGAGAATCTATGAAGGGACATTTGGGAGCCCTTTTAGGCATATGGGGGAAAACAGAATATCCCCAGATAAAAACTGCAAAAAAGCAATCTGTGAAACTTCTTCGTCTGTGTGGATTCATCTTACAGAGTTAAAACTTTCTTTTAATTCAACAGGTTGAAAGCACTCTTTTTGGAGAATCTGTGAAGGGACATTTGGGAGGCCATTAAGGTCTATGGGGAAAATTTGAATATTCCCAGATAAAAACTAGAAGGAAGCTATCTGTGAAACCGCTTTGTGATGTGTGGCCATTTCACAGAGTTAAATTTTTCTTTTAGTTCAGCAGGTTGGAAACACTCCAATTGTAGAATCTGCAAAAAGACATTTGGGAGTTCATTGATGCCAATGTGGAAACACCACATAGCCCCAGATAAAAAGTAGAAAGAATCTATATGTGAAACTGTTTTGTGATGTGTACATTCATCTCACAGATTTACAACTTCCTCTTCATTCAGCAGGTTGGAAAAACTTTTTTTTTGGAGAATCTGCAAAGGGACATTTGGGAGCCCATTGAGGCCTATAGGAGAAAGACATAATATCCCCAGACGGAAACTAGAATGAAGCTATCTGTGAAACTGATTTGTGATATGTGGATTCACGTCACAGTGTGAAACTTTTCTTCTTATTCAAAAAGCTGTAAATAATCTTTTTGGAGAATCAGTGAAGGAACATTTGGGAACCCATTGAGGCCAATAAGAAAAAAACAAATATCCACAGATAAAAACATGAAAGAAGCTACTTCTGAAACTGCTTTGTGACATGTGAATTCAGCATACAGACTTACACTTTTCTTTTGAATCGGCAAGTTGGAAACACTCTTTTTGGAGAAACTACAAAGGACTATTCAAGGCCTATGGGTAAAAACCGAATATCCACAGATAAAAAAAAAAAAATTGAAAGAAGCTATCTGTGAAACAGCTTTGTGACGTTTGGTTCATCTCACAGAGTTTAAACACTCTTTTTGTAGAATCTGCAAAGGGACATTTGGGAGCCCATTAAGGCCTTCAGGGAAAAACCGAATATCATCAGATAAAAACTACAAATAAGCTGTCTGTTAAACGTTTTTTGATGTGTGGAGACTTCTCACAGAGTTAAAGATTTTTTTTTATTCAGTAGTTTGAAAACACTGTATTTGGAGATTCTGCAAAGAGATGCTTGGAAGAGCATAGGGTTCTATTGGGAAAAGCAAGTATTCCTGGATAAAAACTAGAAAGAAGGTATCTGTGAAACTGCTTTGTGATGTGTGGATTCATCTCACAAAGTTACACTGTTCTTTTGATTAAGCAGGTGGGAAAGATTCTTTTTGTAGAATCTGTGAGGAATATTTGGGAGTCTATTGAGATTTAAGGAAAAAACGTGAATATCACCAGATGAAAACTAGAAGAAAGCTATTGATGTAACTGCTTTTTTATGTGTGAATTCAACTTACAGAGTTACACTTTTCTTTTTATTCAGTAGATTGGAAACTTGTTTTTTAGAGAATCTGCGAAGAAACATTTGGTAGCCTTTTGAGGACTATGGGGAAATACAGAACATCCCCAGATGAAAACATGAAAGAAGCAACTTGTGAAACTAGTTTGTGATATGTGGATTTATCTCACAAGTTTAAATTTTTATTGTAATTCAACAGGTTGAATACACTCTTGTTGTAGAGTCTGAAAACAGACATTTGGGATCACATTGAGGCCTATGAGGAAAACGAGAATATCCCCAGATAAAAACTACAAAGACCCTTTGTGTGAAACTCGTTTGTGATGTTTGAATTCACTTCACAGATTGAAACCTCTCTTTTGATTTAGCAGGTTATAAACACTTTTTTGGAGAATTTAAAAAGGGACATTCTGGAGCCATTGAAGCCTATTTTGTAAAACTGAATATCCTCAGATAAAAGTTACAAAAAGCTATCTGTGAAACAGCTTTGTGATGTGTAGATTCATCTCACAGTGTTAAACCTTTCCTTTGATTCAGCAGGTTGGAAACACTTTTTTTGAAGGATAGACAAAGGGACATTTTGGTATTTAAATAGGTCTATGGGGAAAAACTGAATATCTCCAGATAAAAACTAGAAAGAAGCTATCTGTGAAACAGATTTGTGATGTGTGGATTAATTTCACAGTTAAACCTTCTTTTGATTCAACAGGTTGGAAATACTCTTTTTGGGTAACCTGTGAAGGGACATTTGGGAGCCCATTGAGGTCTATAGGGAAAAAATGAATATCCTTAATAAAAACTAGAAGGAAGCTATCTGTGAAACTACTTTGTGATAGGTGGGTTCATCTTACAGAATTAAGCGTTTGTTTTAATTTACCAGTTTGCAAACACGCTGTAGAAAGTCTGTGAAGGGACATTTGGGAGCACATTGAGCCCTATGGAGCAAATCAGAATATCCCCAGATAAGAACTAGAAAGAAGCTATATATGAATCTGTGTTCTATGTGTGAATTCATCCCACAGAGATAAAACTTCCTTTGATTCAGCAGGCTGGAGGCATTCTTTTTGGAGAATCTCTGCAGGGACATTTGGGAGCCCATTGAGTCCTATAAGGAAAAGCCAAATATCCTTAGATGAAACTGGAAAGAAACTATCTGTGAAACTGCTTTGTGGTTTTTGGATTTACCTCTCAGAATTAAAAGTTGCTATTTATTTAGCAGGTGGAATATCCTTTTTTATTTTTTTTCAGAGAATCTGCAAAGGCATATTTTGCAGCCCATTGAGGCTGAAAGGAGAAAACAGAATATAGCCAGATAAAAACTCGAAAGAAGCTATCTGTGAAACTACTTTGTGATGTGTGGAACCATCCCAAAGAGTTAAAACAGCCTTTTGATTCAGTGGTTTGAAAACACTTTATGGAGAATATATGAAGGGACCTTTGGGAGCCCATTGAGGCCTATAAGGAAAAGCCAAATATTCTTGGATGAAAACTGGAAAGAAACAATCTGTGAAACTGCTTTATGATGTGTAGATTTATCTCTCAGAGTAAAAGTTAATATTGATTCAACAGGTGGAAAACACTTTTTGGAGAATATGCGAAGGGACAATTGGGAACCAACTGTAGCCTAAGAAAAAAACCAAATATCCCTCATTAAAAACTAGAAGAAGCTACCTGTGAAATTGCTTTGTGATGTGTGGATTAACCTCACAGAGTTAAACCTTTCTCTTCAATCAGCAGGTTGAAAACACTCTTTTTAGAGAATCTGTGATGGAATACTTGGGAGCCCATTGAGGCCTATGGGGAAAAAACCAATATTCCCAGATAAAAACCACAAAGAAGCTGTCTGTGAAACTGTTTTGTGATGTCTGAATTCCTCTCACAAAGGTAAACTCTTCTTTTGATTCAGCAGGTTGGAAACACTTTTTTTTGGAGAATCTGTGAAGAAACATTTGGGAGTCCATTGAGGCCTATGGGGAAAAATCCAATATCCCCAGATGAAATCTAGAAAGAAGCTATCTGTGAAACTGATTTGTGATGTGTGGATTCATCTCAAGAAGTTAAACCTTTCTTTTTATTCAGCAGGTTGAAATCACTCTTTTTGGATAATCTGCAAATAGATATTCTGAAGTCCATTGAGGTCTATGGGTCAAAATCTAATATCCCCAGATAGAAACTAAAAAGAAGCTATCAGTGAAACTGAGATGATGTGTCAATGCGTCTCACAGAGTCAAACCTTTCTTTTGATTGAGCAGGTTGGATATGCTCTTTTTGGATAATGTGCAAAGGGACATTTTGGAGCTCATTGAGACCTATAGGGAAGCACCGAATATCGCTAGATAGAAACTAGAAGGAAGCTATATGTGAAGTGGTTTGTGATGTGTGAATTCATCTCACATACTTAAACCTTTCCATTCACTTAGCAGGTTGGGAAAACTATTTTTGGAAAATCTGCAAAGGGACATTTGGGAGCCCTTAGAGACCTGTGGGCAAACCTGAACATCCCCAGATCATAACTAGAAAGTAGCTATCCGTGAAACGGCTTTGTAATGTGTGGATTCAGCTCACAGAATTAAACCTTCCCTTTGATTCAGCAGGTTGGAAACACTCTTTTTGGAGAATCTGTGAATGGACATTTGGGAGCCCATTTAGGCTTATGGGAAAAAAAAAAAAACGAATATCTCCAGGAAAAAAAAAAAAAAAAACTACAAAAAAGTTATCCATGAAACTCTATGAGGTGTGGATTCATCTGACAGAGTTAAAACTTTCTTTTCATTCAACAGACTGGAAATACATCTTTTCAGAGAACTGCAAAGGGATATTTTGTG
Source organism: Chlorocebus sabaeus (assembly GCF_047675955.1). Taxonomy (NCBI): domain Eukaryota; kingdom Metazoa; phylum Chordata; class Mammalia; order Primates; family Cercopithecidae; genus Chlorocebus; species Chlorocebus sabaeus. The sequence goes on from NC_132912.1 coordinate 38,002,377, forward strand.
GCCCATTGTAGCCAAAGGGAAAAAATTGAATATATTCAAATAAAAACTAGAAAGAAGCTATCTGCAAAAATGTTTTTTGATGTGTATTCATCTTACAGAAATAAATCCTATTTTTTTCATTCAGCACGTTGGACATATTGTTTTTGGAGAATCTGCAAAGTAATATTTGGGAACTTATTGAGGTCCATAAGAAAAAAGAGAGTATCCTCAGATAAAAACTAGAAAGCAGCTATCTGTGAAATTCTTTGGGATGTGTGATTTCATCTCACAGAGGTAAACCTCTTTTGATTTGCAAGTTGGTAATACTCTTTTTGGAGAATCTGTGAAGGGACATTTGGAAGCTCACTGAGGCCTATGAGGAAAAAAAACTGAATATTCTCAGATAAAAACTAGAAAGCTCTCTGTAAAACTTCTTTGTAATGTGTGGCTTCATCTGACACACTTAAAGCTTTTTTATGATTCAACAGGTTGAAAACACTACTTTTGGAGAATAGGTGAAGTAACATTTGGGAACCCATTGAGGCCTGTTCAAAAAAATCGAAAATCCCAAGGTGAAAACCAGAAAGAAACTCTCCGTGAAACTGCTTTGTGATGTGGGTATCCATTGCACAGAGTTAAACTTTTCTTTTGATTCAGCATGTTGGAAAAACTCTTTTTGGAGAATCTGCAAAGGGACATTTGGGAGCCCACTGACGCCTATGGAAAAATGAATATCCCTCAATAGAAACTTGAAAGAAGCTATGTGTGAAACTGATATAATGTGTGGATTCATCTCACAGAGCTAAACCTTTCTTTTCATTCAGCATATTGGAAACACTCTTTTTGGAGTACCTGCAAGGGAACATTTGGGAACCCATTGAGCCCTAAGAGGAAAAACCGAGTATCTGAGATAAAAGCTAGAAAGAAGTTATCAGTGAAACTTCTTTCTGATATATGGATTCACCTCACAGAGTTAAACCTATCTTTTGATTCAGCAGTTGGAAAGACTCTTTTTCTAGAACCTGCGAAGGGCCATTTTTGAACCCATTGATTCCTATGGGAAAAAAACAGAATATCCCCAGATAAAAACTAGAAAGAAGCTATCTGTGAAACTGCTTTGTGATGTATGAATTCATCTCATAGATTTAAACCTTTCTTTGATTCAGCAGGTTGTAATCACTCTTTTTGGAATATCTGCAAAGGAACATTTAAGAGGCCATTGAGGCCTATGGGGAAAAAGAGAATATCCCCAAATAAAGACTAGAAAGAAGCTGTCTGTGAAACTGCTTTGCGAGGTGTGGATTCATCTAACAGAGTTAAAACTTTATTTTGATTCAGCAGGTTGGAAACACTCTTTCTGGAGAATCTGTGAAGGGGCATTTTGGAGCCCATTGAGACCTATGGGGAAAAACTGAGAATCCACAGATAAAAACTCACAAGAGGATATCTGTTAAACTACATTGTGATGTGCGGATTTATCTCATAGAATTAAACTTTTCTTTTGATTCAGCAGGTTGTAAACATATCTTTCTGGAAAATCTGAGAAGGGACGTTTAGGAGCCCATTGAGGCCTGGGGAAAAACCAAATATCCCCAGAAAAAAAAAGTAGAAAGAAGCTATCTGTGAAACAGTTTGTGATGTGTGAATTCATCTCACAGTGTTAAAACTTCACTTTGATTCAGCAGGTTGGAAACACTATTTTTGGAGAATCTGTGAAGGGATATTTTTCAGCCCATTGAGGCCTGAGGGAAAAAAACAGTGTATTCAAATAAAAACTCGAAATAAGGTATCTGTGAAACTGCTTTGTGATATGTGGATTTATCTCACAGATTTAAAAATTTCTGTTGATTTAACAGATTAGGAACACTCTTTTTGGAAGATCTGAAAAAATACATTTGGGAGCCTATTAAGGTCTACAAGGAAAAAATTGAATATCCCCAGATAAAAACTAGAAAGAAGCTACCTGTTAAACTTCTTTGGGATGTTTGGATTTATCTCACAGAGATAAACTTTTTTTTTTTATTAAGCATATTGGAAACACTCTTTTTGGAGAATCTGTGAACAAACAGTTGAGAGCCTATTGAGGCATAAGGGGAAAAAACAAATATTCTCAGATAAACACTTGAAAAAATCTAACTGAGAAACTGCTTTTTCTCTTGTAAATTTGTTTGAGTTATTTGTAGGTTCTGGATATTAGCCCTTTGTCAGATAAGTAGATTGCAAAAATTTTCTCCCATTCTGTAGGTTGCCTGTTCACTCTGATGGTAGTTTCTTTTGCTGTGCAGAAGCTCTTTAGTTTAATGAGATCTCATTTGTCAATTTTGGCTTTTGCTGCCATTGCTTTTGGTGTTTTAGACATGAAGTCTTTGCCCATGTCTATGTCTTGAATGGTACTACCTAGATTTTTCTCTAGGGTTTTTATGGTATTAGGTCTAACATTTAAGTCTCTAATTCATCTTGAATTAATTTTCATATAAGGAGTAAGGAAAGGATCTAGTTTCAGCTTTCTACTTATGGCTAGCCAATTTTCCCAGCACCATTTATTAAAGAGGGAATCCTTTCCCCATTTCTTGTTTCTCTCAGGTTTGTCAAAGATCAGATGGCTGTAGATGTATGGTATTATTTCTGAGGACTCTGTTCTGTTCCATTGGTCTATATCTCTGTTTTGGTGCCAGTACCATGTTGTTTTGGTTACTGTAGCCTTGTAGTATAGTTTGAAGTCAGGTAACATGTTGCCTCCAGCTTTGTTCTTTTGACTTAGGATTGTCTAGGCAATGCGGGCTCTTTTTTAGTTCCATATGAACTTTAAAGCAGTTTTTCCAATTCTGTGAAGAAACTCTTTGGTAGCTTGATGGGGATGGCATTGAATCTATAAATAACCTTGGACAGTATGGCCATTTTCATGATATTGATTCTTCCTATCCATGAGCATGGTATGTTCTTCCATTTGTTTGTGTCCTCTTTTATTTCAATGAGCAGTGGTTTGTAGTTTTCCTTGAACAGGTCTTTCACATCCCTTGTAAGTTGGATTCCTAGGTATTTTATTCTCTTTGAAGCAATTGTGAATGGAAGTTCATTCATGATTTGGCTCTGTTTGTCTGTTACTGGTGTATAAGAAAGCTTGTGATTTTTGCACATTAATTTTGTATCCTGAGACTTTGTTGAAGTTTCTTATCAGTTTAAGGAGATTTTGGGCTGAGACAATGGGGTTTTCTAAATATACAATCGTGTCACCTGCAAACAGGGACAATTTGACTTCTTCTTTTCCTAACTGAATACCCTTGATTTCTTTCTCTTACCTGATTGCCCTAGCCAGAACTTCCAACACTGTGTTGAATAGGAGTGGTGAGAGAGGGCATCCCTGTCTTGTGCCAGTTTTCAAAGGGAATTTTTCCAATTTTTGCTCATTCAGTATGATATTGGCTGTGGGTCTGTCATAAATAGCTCTTATTATTTTGAGATATGTTCCATCAATATCGAATTTATTGAGCGTTTTTAGCATGAAGGGCTGTTGAATTTTGTCAAAAACCTTTTCTGCATCTATTGAGATAATCTTGTGGTTCTTGTCTTTGGTTCTGTTTATATGCTGGATTATGTTTATTGATTTGCAAATGTTGAACCAGCCTTGCATCCCAGGGATGAAGCCCACTTGATCATGGTGGATAAGCTTTTTAATGTGCTGCTGAATCCGGTTTAAAGGATATGAACAGACATTTCTCAAAAGAAGACATTCATATAGCCAACAGACACATGAAAAAATGCTCATCATCACTGGCCATCAGAGAAATGCAAATCAAAACCACAATGAGATACCATCTCACACCAGTTAGAATGGCGATCATTAAAAAGTCAGGAAACAACAGGTGCTGGGGAGGATGTGGAGAAATAGGAACACTTTTACACTGTTGGTGGGATTGTAAACTAGTTCAACCATTATGGAAAACAGTATGGCGATTCCTCAAGGATCTAGAACTAGATGTAACATATGACCCAGCCATCCCATTACTGGGTATATACCCAAAGGATTATAAATCATGTTGCTATAAAGACACATGCACACGTATGTTTATTGTGGCACTATTCACAATAGCAAAGACTTGGAATCAACCCAAATGTCCATCAGTGACAGACTGGATTGAGAAAATGTGGCACATATACACCATGGAATACTATGCAGCCATAAAAAAGGATGAGTTTGTGTCCTTTGTCGGGACATGCATGCAGCTGGAAACCATCATTCTTAGCAAACTATCACAAGAACAAAAAACCAAATGCCGCATGTTCTCACTCATAGGTGGGAACTGAGCAATGAGATCACTTGGACTCGGGAAGGGGAACATCACACACCAGGGCCTATCATGGGGACGGGGGAGGGGGGAGGGATTGCATTGGGAGTTATACCTGATGTAAATGACGAGTTGATGGGTGCTGACGAGTTGATGGGTGCAGCACACCAACATGGCACAAGTATACATATGTAACAAACCTGCACGTTATGCACATGTACCCTAGAACTTAAAGTATAATAATAATTTTTAAAAAAAGAAAATAATTATTTAAAAAAGATAACAATACTATTTAACAATAAAAACATTACAAATGTATAAATACAATAAATACTATTTGCATAGTTAAAAAAAAAGAAACTGCTTTGTGATGCATGTATTCATCTCGCAGATTTAAACCTTTCTTTTGATTCACCATATTGGAAACACTCTTTGTAGAGAATATGTGAAGGGGCATATAGTACGACTTTGAGCCTATGGGGAAAAGGTGATAATCCCCAGAAAATAATAATAATAATAATAATAACAATAATAAACTAAAAAGTAGCTATCTGTGAAACTATTTTGTGTTATTTGGATTCACCTTACATAGCGAAACCTTTTCTTTGATTCAGCAGGTTTGAAACACTCTTTTTCTGGAATCTATGAAGTGACATTTGGGAACCCATTGATGCCCAATGGGAAAAACCAAATATCCCCAGATGAAAATGAGAACGAGGCTATCTGTGAAATTGATTTATGATGCGCGGATTCATTTCACAGACATAAAATTTTCTTTTAATTCAGCTTGTTTGAAACACTGTTTTTATAGAATCTCTAAAAGGACAGTTGGGAGTCCATTGATGACTATGGAAAAAAGCAGATATCCCTGGATAAAAAACTAGAGTGAAACTCTGTGTGAAACGGCTTAGTGATGTGTGGATTCATCTGACAAGGATAAACCTGTCTTTTGGTTCAGCATATTGAAAACACATTTTTTTTTCTATCATCTGTGAATGGACGTTGGGGAAACAATTGCTGTCTAGGGGGAAAAGTCAAATATCCACAGATGAAAACTAGAAAGGAGATACATGTGAAATTGCTTTATGGTGTGTGGGTTTATCTCACAGAATTAAACCTGTCTTTTGATTCAGCAAGTTGGACATTGTTTTTGGAAAATCTGTGAAGGGTCATATGGGAGTCCATTGAGGCCTATGAGGCAAAACAGAGTACACCCAGATAAAAACTAGAAATAAGCTATCTGTAAATCTTATTTGTGGTATGTGAATACAAATTACATAGTTAAAGCTTTCTTTTGATTCAACAGGTTGCAAACACTACTTTTGGAGAATATACAAAGGACATTTTGGAGCCCATTGAGACCTATGCTTAAAAATCGAGTATCCCCAGATAAAAACTAGAAAGAACCTGTCTGTGAAACTTCTTTGTGATGTGTGGATTCATCTCACAGAGTTAAAACTCACCTTTGAATCAGCACGTTGGAAACACTCTATGTGGAGAAGCTGCAAAGTGGTATATAGGAAGACTTTTAGGACTATGGGGAAAAAGCGAATATCCCCAGAAGAAAATTAAAAGGAGATATCTGTGAAACTTCTTTGTGTTGTTTGGGGTCATCTCAAAGAGTGAAGTGTTTCTTTTGGTTCAGCAGTTTTGAAACACTCTTTTTCTAAAATCTACAGTGACATTTGGAAACCCGTTGAGACCTATGAGGAAAAACTGAATATCCCCAGATAAAAACGAGAAAGAATCTGTGAAACTGCTTTATGATGTGTGGATTAATTTCACAGACTTAAAACTTTCCTTTGATACAGCAGATTTGGCACACTGGTTTTGTAGAATCTCTGGAAGGACATTTGGTAGTCCAATTGACAGCTACGGGGAAAACCGAATATCCCCAAATAAAAAATAGAGAGAGGCTCTGTGTGAAATGGCTTAGTGATGTGTTGATTCATCTGACAAGGATAAACCTGTCTTTTGATTTAGCATGTTGAAAATTTTTTTTTCCTGAAATCTGTGAATGGACACTGGGGAACCAAATGATGTCTAGGAGGAAAAGTCGAATATCCACAGATAAAAACTAGGAAGAGGCTACATGTGAAACTGCTTCACAATGTGTGGATTTATCTCACAGATTTCAACCTGTCTTTTGATTCAACAAGTTGGACACTCTTTTAGAAAATCTGTGAAGGGACGTTCGGAAGCCCTTTGAGGCCTGTGGGAAAAAAACTGAATATCTGCAGATAAAAACTAGAAAGAAACTATCTGTGAAATTGCTTTGTGATGTGTTGGTTCATGTCACTGATTTAAACCTTTCCGTGATTCAGCAGGTAGGAAGCACTCTTTTTGTAGTATCTGAGAAGGGACATTTGGGAGCCCATTGAGGCCTATGGGGAAAAACAGAATATCCCCAGATAAAAACTAGAAAGAAGCTATCTGTGAAAATGCTTTGTGATGTGTGGATTCATCTCACAGACTTAAAGCTTTCATTTGACTCAGCAGATTGGAAACACTCTTTTTTCAGAATCTGTGAAGGGACATTTGACAGCCTATTGAGGCCTACGGGGAAAAACTGAATATCTCAAGAAAAAAAAACTAGAAACAAGCTATGGTGAAACTGTCTAGTGATGTGTGCATTCGCCTCACAGAGTTAAATCATTCCTTTGATTCACCAGGTTGGAATCACTCTTTTTGGAGAATCTGTGATGCGATTTTTGGGAGCCCATTTAGGCCTATAGGGAAAATGCAAATATTCCCAGAGAATAGTGAGAAAGAATACATCTGTGAAACTGTTTTATGATGGGTAGATTAATTCCAAAGAGTTAAAACATTCATTTGATTCAGCAGGTTGGAAACTATTTTTTTGGAAAATCTGTGAAAGAACTTACATGGAAAAACTTATACCCCAGATAAAAGCAATACAGAATTCATATGTGAAACTGCTTTGTGATGTGTGGATTTATCTAACACAGTTAAACCTTTCTTTTCATTCAGCAGTTGGAAACACTCCTTTTGGAGAACCTTAGAAGGGACATTTGGGAAACCATTGAGGCCTATGGGGAAAACCTGAATATCCCCAAATAAAAACTAGAAGGAATCTATCTGTGAAACTGCTTTGTGATGTGTGAATTCCTCTTTCAGAATTTAATCTTTCTTTTGATTCAATATGTTAGAAACACTTTTTGTGAAGAATCTGTGAATGGACATATTAAGAGGTCTTTGCAGCCTATGGGGAAAAACCGAATACACTCAGAAACAAACTAAAAAGAAACTATCTGTGAAACTTCTTTGTGTTTTGTGGATTCATCTCACAGAGTGGAACATTTTTTTTATTCAGCAGGTTGGAAAAACTATTTTTGTAGAATCTCTGAAAGGACATTTGGGAGACCAATGAGAAGCTGTTTTCTGATTTGTGGATTCATCTCACAGAGTTAAACCTTTCTTTTGATTCAGTTTGCTGGACTCAGAATTTTTCGAGTATCTTCAAAGGGACATTTGGGAGTCCATTGAGGCCTATTGGGAAAAAACATAATATCCCCAGATAAAAACTAGAAAGAAGCTATCTGTGAAACTGCTTGGTGATGTGTGGATTCATCTCACAGCGTGAAACCTGGCTTTCAATTTAGCATGCTGGAAACACGTTTTTTCTAGAATCTGCAAAGAAACATTTGGGAACCTATTGAGGGATATTGGGAAAAGCTGAATATCCACAGATGAAAACTAGAAAGAAGCTATCTGAAAAACTGCTTTCTGATGTGTGGATTCAACTCACAGAGTTAAGTAATTCTTTCGCTTCAGCAGGTTGAAAACACTCTTTCTGTATAATCAGAGATGGAACATTTGGGAACCCATTGAAGTCCATGGGAAGAAAACCGAATTTCTCAGATTAAAAACTAGAAAGAAATGAGCTGTGAAACTGCTTTCTGATGTGTAGATTCATCTGACAGAGTTAAACCTTCCTTTTGATTTAAAGTTTGGAATCATTCTTTTTCATGAATCTGCAAAGGGCCATTTTGGAGACCATTGAGGTCAAAGGGGAAAAACAGAATATTCTCAGATAAAAACTAGACAGAAACTATCTGTGAAACTGCTCTGTTATGTGTGGATTAATCTCATAGAGTTAAACATTTCTTTTGATTCAGCAGGTTGGAAACACACTTTTTGGAGAATCTGTGAAGAGAGAGTAGGGAGCCCATTGACGCCTATGGGAAAAAACAAAATATACCCAGATAAAAACTAGAAAGAGGCTATCAGTGAAACTGCTTTGTGATGTGTGTATTTGTCTCACTGAATTAAAACATTCTTTAGATTAAGCATATTTGAAACACTCTTTTTGGAGAATCTGAGATAGGACATTTGGGACCTTCTTGAGGCCTAAACAGAAACACCATATGTCATTAGATAAAAACTAGAAACTATCTGTGCAACTGCTTTGTGATATATGAATTCACCTCACAGAGTTAAACTTTTCTTTTGATTCAGCAGGTTGGAAACACTCTTTTTGAAGAATCCTTGAAGGTCCATTTGGGATTTCATTGAGGCCTACAGGGAAAAACAAAATATCCCCAGATAAAAAATAGAAAGAATCAATCTGTGAAACTCCCTTTGATGTGTTGATTCATCTCACAGAGTTAAACCTTTCTTTTTATTCAACAGTTTGGAAACACTCTTTTTGTGGAACCTACGAAGGGAAATTTGGGAGCCCATTGAGGCCTATGGGGAATAACTAAATATCTGCAGAAAACTAAAAAGAAGCTATCTGTGAAATTGTTTTGTGATGTGTGGGCTCATCTCACAGAGATAAAACATTTTGGATTCAACAAACTAAGAACACTCTTTTTGGAGAATATGTGAAGGGACATTTGGGAGCGTATAGAGGCCTAAGGGCAAAAACAGAATATCCCCAGACAAAACTAGAAATAAACTACCTGTGAAATTGCTTGGTGTTGTGTGGATTCATCTCACAGAGTTAAACTTTTCTTTTGATTCAGCAGGTTGGAAACATTCTTTTTGGAGTATCTGTGAATGCACATTGAAGACGCCATTGAGATCTATGAGGAAAAACACAATATCCCAAGACAACATGAGAAAAAACACTATCCGTGAAAATGCTTTGTAATGTGTGGATTCATCTCACAGAATTAAACCGTTCTGTTGATTCAACAGGTTGGAAACCCTCTTTTTGCAGAATCTGTGATGGGACATTTGGGAGTCCATTCAGGTCTACGGGGAAAATCAAATATTCCCAGATATAAACTAAAAAGGAGCTATCTGTTAAACTGCTTTGTAATGGGTGGATTCAATTCACAGAATTAAACCTTTCTTTTGATTCAGAAGGTTGGAAATGCTCTTTTGGAGAACATGCAGACAAGCCTTTGAGAGCTCATTGAGGCCTATGGGTAAAAACTGATTATACCCAGATAAAAACTAGAAAGAAGCTATCTGCAAAACTACTTCGTGAGATGTGGATTCTTCTCACAGAGTTAGACATTTATTTTGACTCAGCAGGTTGAACACACTGTTTTTGGAGTATCTGCAAAGGGACATTTGGGAGCCTATTGAGGTCTAAGGGGAAAAACACAATATGCCCAGCTAGAAAATAAAACAAAGCTACCTAAGAATCTGCTTTGTGATGTGTGGATTTATTTCACAGAGTTAAATTGGGTTTTTTGTTGTTGTTGTTGTTTGTTTGTTTGTTTTTATTCAGGTGGTGGAAATCACTCTTTTTGCAGAATCTGTGAAGTGACATTGCAAGCCTATTGAGGTCTATGGGGAAAATCTGAATATCCCCAGATAAAAACTAGAAAGAAGCAATCTGTGAAAATGTTTTGTTATGTATGGATTTATCTCACAGAGTTAAAACTTTCATTTGATACAGCAGGTTGAAAACACTGTTTTTGTAGAATCTATGGAGTGACATTTGGGAGCCCATTGCGGATTGTTGGGAAATACAAAACATATCCAGATAAAAACTAGAAAGAAGATAACTTGAAATCGCTTTGTGATGTGTGGATTCATCTTACCATGTTAAACTTTATTTTGCTTCAGCAGGTTGGAAACACATTTCTTGGAGGATCTGTGGAGGGACACTTGGGGGCCCATTGAGGTCTATGTGGAAAAGTCAAATATCCCCAGATAAAAACTAGAAAGAAGCTATTGGTGAAACAGCTTTGAGATGGGTGGATTCATCTTACAGAGCTAAATCATTCTATTGATTCAGCAACTTGGACACACTCTTTTAGTATAGTGTGAGAAAGGACATTTGGGAGCACATTGAGGCCTTTGGAAGAAAACTAAGTATCCCCAGGTAAAAACTAGAAAGAGGGTATTTGTGAAACTGATTTGTGGTGTGTGGATTTATCTCACAGAGTTAAGACTTTTTCGATTCAGAAGGTTGGAAACACCTTTTTTGAAGAATCTGTGAAGGGACATTTAGTAGCTCACAGAGGGCTATGGGGCAAAACCGAATAACCCCAGATAGATACTACAAAGCAGCTACCTATTAAACTGATTTGTGATGAGTGGATTCAACTCAGAGTGAAAACATTTTTTTTGATTCAGCAGGTTAGAAACACTCTTTTTTGGAATCTGTGATGGGACTTTTTGGAGTCCTGTGCGACATACAGGGAAAAGTCAAATATCCCCAGATAAAAACTTGGAAAAAGCTATCTGTGAAACTGCTTTGTGATGTGTGGATTCATCTCACAGAGTTAAACATTTCTTTTGATTCAGAAGGTGATAAAGACTATTTTTTGAGAATCTGTGAAGGGACATTGGGAAGCCCATTGAGGCCTATTGGGAAAAATCAAATATCCCCAAATAAAAAATAGAAAGAAGCTATCTGTAAAACTGCTTTGTTATGTGTGGTTTTATCTCACAGAATTAAACTTTTCTTCCAATTCAGCAGGTTGGAAACACTTTTTTTGGAGAATCTGTGATAAAATATTTGTGAGTCTATTGAGGCCTATGCAAAACAAAACAGAATATCCCCGGGGGGGAAAAAAACTAGAAAGAAGATATCTGTGAGACTCTTTTGTGATGTATGGATTCGTCTCATAGAGTTAAACCATTCTTTTGACTCAGCATGTTGGAAATCCTCTTTTGAAAGTATATAAAAAAGGGCATTTAAGATCCCATTGAGGCCTATGGGGAAAAACTGAATACCTATACGAAAAAGAGAAAGAGGCTATATGAGAAACTGGTTTGTGATATGTTGATTCATATCACGGAGTTAAATCTTTCTTTTGTTTCAGCACGTTGCAAACACTCTTTTTGGAATATATGTGAATGGACATTTGGGAGCCCATTGAGGCCTGTGGGTAAATACTGAATATCCCCAGAAAAATAAAAGGAAAGGGTATCTGTGAAGCTGCTTCATGATGTGTGGATTAAACTCACAGAGTTAAACATTTTTTGATTCAGCAGGTTGGAAACACTCTTTTCTTAGATCTAGAAAGGTGCATTTGAATGCCCATTGAGGCCCAGGGGGAATGAACAAACAAATAAAACAGAATATCCACAGATAAAAACTAGAAATTCGTGAAATTGCTTTGTCATGTTTGGATTCACCTCACAGAGTTAAATCTTTCTTTTGGTTCACCAGGTTGGAACACTTTTTTTTTTTTTGCATTCAACATCAGTTCAAGACTTATTTATTTAGGGAGTCATGTGTACAAGGTATAAAGAATTACTCTACAGGGAAGTCCGTAATTAACACAACAACAATCAAATAAAAAATTTCAACCTTATTCTAACGAGAAGAGAAACATACATGTTATATGTGTGTGTATAGATATGGATGAGATATATGTAGATATATTCATTACTTCTAAATATATACATATTTATTTATATGCACAAAAAACATCATAACAAAATACATAAATATAATCTGTAATTTACTTGTTAGGTAGAAAAAATGAGTCATGAGAAAGGTTTAAGTACTGTTTACATAGAAGTTTCATTTTTAAATAGGTAAGGTAGACTCTATTGAGAAGGTAGCATTTGAATGAACAAAGATTTTAATTGCAAGGCCTTAATTCATGTCTATATTTGGAGGAAGAGTAATCCAAGTACAGGCAGCGCAAATTCCATTATTCTGAGAAAGAAGTATGCCCGACATTTTGGAAAGACTGCAAAAAATCACAGATGATGCAAAGACAGGGGCAAGAAGAACAAGTGAGGAGGTGCCCTTACCTAAGACTGGATATCTGAAAAAGGAATGGGTTTTGGTGAAAAGATCGGGAATTCAGTTTGAGATATATTATGTTTGTGATGCCAAGTAGGTGCCCACATAGAAATGCAGCGTAGAAAACTAGAAAGAAGCTGTTTGTGAAATTGCTTTGTGATGCGTGAATTCATCTCACATAGTCAAACCTTTCTTTTTATTCAGCAGATTGGAAACACTCTTTTTGGATAAAGTGCAAAGGGACATTTTGGAACCCTTTGAAGCCTAAGAGGAAAAATGGAATATCAACATATAAAAACTAGAAAGAAGTTGGCCAGAGGTGGTGGCTCAAGCCTGTAATCCCAGCACTTTGGGAGGCCGAGGCGGGCGGATCACAAGGTCAGGAGATCGAGACCATCCTGGCTAACACCGTGAAACCCCGTCTCTACTAAAAAATACAAAAAACTAGCTGGGCGTGGTGGCGGGCGCCTGTAGTCTCAGCTACTCGGGAGGCTGAGGTAGGAGAATGACGTGAACCCGGGGGGCGAAGCTTGCAGTGAGCCGAGATCGTGCCACTGCACTCCAGCCTGGGACACAGAGCAAGACTCCGTCTCAAAAAAAAAAAAAAAAAAAAAAAAAAAAGAAAGAAAGAAAGAAGCTATCTGTGAAACAGCTTCATAATGTGTGGATTCATCTCACACAGTCAAACCTTTCTGTTGACTCAGCAGGTTGGAAACACTCTGTTTATAGTTTCTATGAAGAAACATTTGGGAGCCCTTTGAGGCTTATGGGGAAAAACAAAATATTCCCAGATAAAAACTAGTAAGAAGCTATCTGTGAAACTGCTTTCTGATGTGTGGATTAATTGCACAGAGTTAAACTTTCTTTTGATTCAGCTGGTTGGAAACACTCTTTTTTAGAAACTTCTAAGGGACTTTTGAGAGCTTATTGAGGTCTATGAAGAAAACAGAATATTTTTGGATAGCAACTAGAAAGAAGATATCCGTGAAACTGCTTTGTGATGTGTAGATTAATCTCACAGAGGTGTACCTTTCTTTGATTCAGCAGGTTGGAAACACTCTTTTTGTAAAATTTCTGAAATGATATTTTGGACTCTATAGATATCTATGGAAGCAAACAAAATATCATCAGATAAAAATTAGAAAGAAATTATCTGTGAAACTGCTTTGACATGTTTGGATTAATCTCACAGAGTTAAACCTTTCCTTTAATTTAGCAGATTGAAAACACTCTTTTTGAAGAATCTGCAAAGGGCCATTTGTGAGCCCTTTGAGACCTAAGAGGAAAAACCGAATATTCCCAGATAAAAACTAGATAGAAGATATTCATGAAACTTCTATCAATGCGTGTCACACAAGACATGTATTGTCATGTGTGAATTTATCTCACAGAGTTAAATCTTTCTTTATATTCAGCAGACTGGAAACACTATTTCTTGAGAATCTGCAATGGGATATTTGGGAACCAATTTTGGCCTATGGGGAAAATCCAAATATCCAGAGATAAAAACCAGAAAGCAACTCTCCATCAAACTGCTTTGACATGTGGATTCATCTTACAGAATTCAAACTTTCCCTTAATTCAGCAGGTTGGAAAAACATTTTTTAGAATCTGCGAAAGAACATTTTGAAGCCTGTTGAAGCCTAAGGGGAATAACAAAATATCCTCAGATAAAAACTAGAAAGAAACTATCTCTGAAACTGCTTTGTGATGTGTAAATTCATCTCAAAGAATTAAACGTTTTTTTTTTTGTTTTTTTGTTTTTTTTTTTTTTTATTCAGCAGGTTGGAAATACTCTTTTTGTAGAATCTGTGAAGTTACATTTGTGAGCACATAGAAGTCTATGAGGAAAAACTGAATATCGCCAGATAAAAATTAGAAAGATGCTATATGCAAAATTGCTTGAGATGTGTGAATTCATCTTACAGAATTAAAACTGTCTTTTCATTCCGCAGGTGAGAAACACTAGAATCTATTTAGAATCTATGAAGAGACATTTAGGAGCCCACTGAGGTCTACAGGGTAAAACCTAATATCGCCAGGTAAAAACTTGAAAAAATCTATCTGTGAAACTACTTATTGATGGGTGTATTCAACTCACAGAGTGACACCTTTCTTTTGACATAGCAGGTTGGAATCAATCTTTTTGGAGAATCTGTGAAGGGACACTTGGGAGGCCATTGTGGTCTATGGTGAAAAAATATCCCCAGATAGAAAATAGGAAGAAGCTATCCGTGAAACTGCTTTGTGATGTGGATTCGCCTCACAGAGTTAAAATTTTCTTTTATGGAGTATTTGCAAAGGGACATTTGGAAGTCCATTGAGAACTATAGGGAAAAGCCAATTGTTCAGCCAGAAACTGGAAGAAGCTATCTGTAAAACTTCCCTGTGATGTGTGGCCTCATCTCATAGAGTTAAAATATTCTTTTGATTCAGAAGGTTGGAACACTTTTTTGATGGGATATTTGGGAGTTCATTGAAGGTTATGAGGTAAAACAAAATATCTCCATATACAAACTAGAAATAAGCTATCCATGAAATTGCTTTGTGATGCGTGGATTCATCTCACACACTTAAACTTTTGTTTAGATTCACCTGGTTGGAAATACTCTTTTAGGATAATCTGCAAAGGGTAATTTGGGAGCCCATTGAAGCCTATGGGGAAAAACCCAATATCCCCAGATAAAATTAGAAAGTAACTATCTGTGAAACTGATTTGTGATGTGTGGGTTAACTTCACAGTTTTAAACCTTCCTTTTCACTCAACATGTTGAAGACACTTTTTTTAGAATCTGTGAAGAGACATTTGTGAGCCTATTTAAGTCTATGGAGACAAACTGAATATCTCCCCTTCTGAAAAAAAGAAAGAAAGAAGCTATCTGTGAAATTTCTTTTTGATGGGTTGCTTAATCTCACAGAATTGAAATGATTCTTTTGATTCAGTACGGTGGAAACCCTCTTTTTGGAGAAACTAGGAAGAGACACTTAAGATCCCATTGAGGCCTATATGGAAAAACGTATTTCCAGATAAAAAGTAGAAAGAAGCTATCTGTGAAACTCCTTTGTGATGTACAAATTTACATCACAGAGTTAAATGTTTCTTTTTATTCAGCAGTTTGAAAATACTTTTTTGGGAAAACAGTGAAGTGACAAATTAGGAGCCTATTAAGGGCTATGGAGAAAAACTGAGTATTACCAGATAAAAACAAGAAAGTAGCTATATGTGAAACTGTTTTGTGGTGTGTGGATTGAACTCATAAAGTAAAACCTTTCTTTTGATTCAGTTGGTTTTAAACACTTTTTCTGGAGAATCTGCAAAGGGACATTTGAGAGCCAATTGAGGCCTGTGGGGAAAAACCGAATATCCCCAGGTACGAACTACAAAGAAGTTTTCTGTTAAACTGCTTTGTCATGTTTGGATTTATCTCACAGAGTTAAAACTTTCTGTTGATTTAGCAGGTTGGAAGCACTCTTTTTGTAGAATCTGAGAAGGAAAATTTGGGAGCCACTTGAGGTCTATGCAGAAAAGCCAAATATCCACAGATAAGAACTAGAAAGAAGTTATCTGTGTAACTGATTGGTGGTGTGTGGATTCATCTCACAGAGTTAAAACTGTCTTTTGATTCAACAGGTTGGAAACCATTTTTTGGGAGAATCTGCAAAGGGACAGTCAGGAGCCCATTGAGGCCTATGGGGCAAAACCGAATATCCATTTTGTAGCCAATGGATACCTATGGGGAAAAACTGAATATCCCCAGAGAAAAACTAGAAGGAAGCTCTTTCTGAAAATGCTTTGTGATTTGTTAAATCATCTCACATATTTAAGCCTTTCTTTCAATTCAGCAAGTTGGAAACACTATCTGGAAAATCTGTGAAGTAACATTTGGGCACCCATGGAGGCCAATGGGAAAAAGCTGAATATCCCTAGATGAAAACTCAAAAGAAGCTATCTGTGAAAACTCATTGTGATGTGAGGATTTCTGTCACAGAGTTAAACCTTTCTTTTAATTCAGCGGTTTGGAAACAGTCTTACTGGAGAATCTGTGAAGGAACACTTAGGAAACTGCTCGTAACCTATGAGGAAAAACAGAATATCCCCCCACCATAAAAAACAAACAAACAAACAAACAAATGAAAAAGAAGGTATCTGTGAAACTACTTTGAGATGTGTGGATTCATCTCACAAAGTTAAAACTTTCTTTTGATTCAGCAGGTTGGATACACTCTAATTGAAGAATCTGCGAACTGACATTTGGTAGCCCATTGAGGCCTAGGTGGAAAAACAGAATAACCTCAGATAAAAACTAGAAAGAATCTAAGTGTAAAACTGCATTTTGATGTGTTGATTCAACTCACAGAGATAAAGGTTTTTCTTGGTTCAACGGGTCCTAACACTCTATTTCTAGAATCTGCGAAGGGACATTCAGGAGGCCTTTGAAGCCTTTGTGGGAAACCGAATATCCCCACACAAAAACTAGAAAAAAGCTATCTCTGAAACTGATTTGTGATGTGTGGATTCATCTCACAGAGTTAAAACTTTCTTTTAATTTAGCATTTTGGAAACACTCTTTTTGGAGAATCTGTGAAGGTACATTTGAAAACCCATTGAGGCCTATGGAAAAAAAAAAAACCCTATATCCCCAGATTAAAACCACAAAGAAGCTATCTGTGAAATTGCTTTGTGATGTGTGTATTCATCTCATGGAGTTAAACCATTCTTTTATTCATCAGTTTGGAAATACTCTTCTTGGACACAGCAAAGGAACATTTCGGCACTCAAAGAACCCTGTGGGGAAACACTGAATATCCTCAGATACAAACTAGAAAGAAGCTATCTGTGAAACTGCTCTTTAATGTATGGATTCTTCTCAAAGAGTTAAACCTTTCTTTTGATTCAGCAGGGTAGAAACACTGTTTTTGTAAAATCTGTGAAGTGACATTTGGGAGCCCATAGAGGTATATGGGAAAACAATGAATATCTCCAGATGAAAACTAGAAAGAAGCTATCTCTCAAACTGCTTTGTGATATTTAGATTCTTCTCACAGAGTTAAACGTTTCTTTTGATGCAGCAGATTGGAAACACTCTTTCTGTAAAACCTGTGAAGGGACCTTTGGGATCCCATTGAGCCTAAGAAATAAAAGAGAGTATCCCCAGATAAAAACTAGAAAGAATCTATCTGTGAAATTGCTTTATGATGCGTGGATTCGTCTTACAGATTTAAAACTTTCTTTTGATTCAGCAAGTTGGAAACATTCTTCTATTATTATTATTATTGTTATTATACTTTAAGTTCTAGGGAACATGTGCATAATATGCAGGTTTGTTACATATGTATACTTGTGTCATGTCGGTGTGCTGCACCCATCAGCTCGTCAGCACCCATCAACTCGTCATTTACATCAGGTTTAACTCCCAATGCAATCCTTCTCCCCTCCCCCCTCCCCATAATAGGCCCTGGTGTGTGATGATCCCCTTCCCGAGTCCAAGTGATCTCATTTTTCAGTTTCCACCTATGAGTGAGAACATGTGGTGTTTGGTTTTCTGTTCTTGCAATAGTTTGTTAAGAATGATGGTTTCCAGCTGCATCCATGTCCCTACAAAGGACTCGAACTCATATTTTTTATGGCTGCATAGTATTTCATGGTGTATATGTGCCACATTTTCTTAATCCAGTCTGTCACTGATGGACATTTGGGTTGATTCCAAGTCTTTGCTATTGTGAATAGTGCTGCAATAGACATACATATGCATGTGTCTTTAAAGCAGCATGATTTATTATCCTTTGGGTATATACCCAGTAATGAGATGGCTGGGTCAAATGGTATTCCCAGTTCTAGATCCTTGAGGAATTGCCACACTGTTTTCCATAATGGTTGAACTAGTTCACAGTCCCACCAACAGTGTAAAAGTGTTCCTATTTCTCCACATCCTCTCCAACACCTGTTGTTTCCTGACTTTTTAATTACTGATGTGAGATGGTATCTCATTGCGGTTTTGATTTGCATTTCTCCAATGGCCAGTGATGACGAGCATTTTTCATGTGTCTGTAGGCTGTATGCATGTCTTCTTTTGAGAAATGTCTGTTCATATTCTTTGCGCACTTTCAGATGAGTTTTTTTTTTTCTTTTAAATTTGTTTGAGTTCTTTGTAGGTTCTGGATATTAGCCCTTTGTCAGATGAGTAGATTGCAAAAATTTTCTCCCATTCTGTATGTTGCCTGTTCCCTCTGATGGTAGTTTCTTTTGCTGTGCAGAAGCTCTTTAGTTTAATGAGATCCCATTTGTCAAATTTGTCTTTTGCTGCCATTGCTTTTGGTGTTTTAGACATGAAGTCCTTGCCCATGCCTATGTCCTGATTGGTACTCCCTAGGTTTTCTTCTAGGGTTTTTATGGTATGAAGTCTAACATTTAAGTCTCTAATCCATCTTGAATTAATTTTCGTATTAGGAGTAAGGAAAGAATCCTGTTTCAGCTTTCCACTTATGGCTAGCCAATTTTCCCAGCACCATTTAGTAAATGGGGAATCCTTTCCCCATTCCTTTTTTTTCTCAGGACCATGATCAAGTGGGCTTCATCCCTGGGATGCAAGACTGGTCAACATATGTGAATCAATAAACACAATCCAGCATATAAACAGAACCAAAGGCAAAAACCACATGATTATCTCAATAACTCAAGAGATGCAGAAAATGCCTTTGACAATATTCAGCAGCCCTTCATGATAAAAACGCTCAACAAATTCGTTTTTGATGGAACTTATCTTAAAATAATAAGAGCTATTTATGACAAACCCACAGCCAATATCATACTGAATGGGCAAAAACTTGAAGCATTCCCCTTGAAAACTGGTACAAGACAGGGATGCCTTCTCTCACCACTCCTGTTCAACATAGTGTTGAAAGTTCTGACTAGGACAATCAGGCAAGAGAAAGAAATAAAGGGTATTCAGTTAGGAAAAGAAGAAGTCAAATTTTCCCTCTTTGCAGATGACATGATTGTATATTTAGAAAACCCCATCATCTCAGCCCAAAATCTCCTTAAACTGATAAGAAACTTCAACAAAGTCTCAGGATACGAAATTAATATGCAGAAATCACAAGCATTCTTATACACCAGTAACAGACAAACAGGGAGTCAAATCATGATTGAACGTCCATTCATAATTGCTTCAAATATAATAAAACACCTAACAATCTAACTCACAAGGGACGTAAAGGACCTCTTCAAGGAGAACTACAAACCACTGCTCATTGAAATAAAAGAGGACACAAACAAATGGAAGAACATATCATGCTCATGGATAGGAAGAATCAATATCGTGAAAATGTCCATACTGCCCAAGGTAATTCATAGATTCAATGCCATCCCTATCAAGCTACCAATGGGTTTCTTCACAGAATTGGAAAAAACTGCTTTATAGTTCATATGGAACCAAAAAAGAGCCCGCATTGCCAAGACAATCCTAAGTCAAAAGAACAAAGCTGGAGGCATCACGCTACCTGACTTCAAACTATACTACAAGGCTACAGTAACCAAAACAGCATAGTACTGGTACCAAAACAGAGATATAGACCAATGGAACAGAACAGAGTCCTCAGAAATAGTACCTCACATCTACAGCCATCTGATCTTTGGAAATATTCTTTTTGGAGGATCTGTGAGGGGACATATGAGAGCCTATTGAGGCTGATGGAGAAAAATGGAATATTACCAGATAAAAACCAGAATGAAGCTATCTGTGGATCTTCTTTCTGATGTGTTGATTCATCTCACAGTGTTAAACTTTTCTTTTGATGCAGGAGGTTGGAAACACTCTTTTTGTAGAATCTGTGAAGGAACCTTTGGGATTCCATTGAGCCTAAGAAATAAAACGGAATATCCCCCAGAAAAAGACTAGAAAGAATCTATCTGTGAAACTGCTTTGTGATGCATGGATTCATCCCACAGAGTTAAAACTTACTTTTGATTCATCAAGTTGGAAACATTCTTGTAGGAGAATCTGTGTAGGAACATTCAAGAGCCCATTGAGGCCTATGGAGAAAAATGGAATATTTTCAGATAAAATTAGAAAGTAGCTATTTGTGAGTCTGCTTTGTGATGTGTGGATTCGTCTCACATAGTTAAACCTGTCTTTTAATTTAGCATGTTGGAAGCACTCTTATTGGAGAATTTGTGAAGGGATACTTATTGAGGCCTACAGGAAAAAACAGACATCCCCAGATGAAAACTACAAAGAAGCTAGCAGCAAAACTGATTTATGATGTGAGGATTCATCTCGCAGACTTAAACTTTTCTTGTGACTCAGCAGGTTGGAAACACTCTTTTTGTAATACCTGTGTAGGGACATTTGAAAGCCCAAAAAAGTCTATTGGAAAAAATTAAATTTCTCCATATAAAAACTAGAAAGAAAGTATCTGTGAAACCGTTCCACTATTTGTGCATTCCTCTCACAGAGTTAAACTTTTTTTTTTATTCAGCAGGTTGGATACACTCTTTTTTAAAAACCTGTGAGGATACATTTGAGAGCCCATTGAAGCCTAAAAGGGAAAACCAAATATCCCCACATAAAAACTAGAATGAAGGTACCTCTGAAAGAGCTTTGTGTTTGTAAATTCATCTCGCTAAGTTAAAACTTTGTTTTAATTCAGGAGATTGGAAACATTCTTTTTGCAGAATCAGTGAAAACACATTTGAAAGCCCATTGAGGCCAATTGAAAAATACCAAATATCTCCAGATAAAAACTTAGAATAAGCTGTCTGTGAAACTGCTTTGTGATGTGTGGATTCATCTCACAGAGTTAAACCTTTCTCTTGATTCAGCAGGTTGGAAACACTCTTTTTCTGGAATCTATGAAGGGACATTTGAGGCCTATTGAGGTTTATGGGGAAAAATTGTATAGCCTCAAATAAAAACTAGAAAGAAGCTACCTGTGAAACTACTTTGTGATGTGTGGATTCATCTCACAGAATTAAACTTTTATTGTTATTCAGCATTTTGGAAACTCTCTTTTTGGAATATCTGTGAAAGGACATTTTGGGGCCATTGGGGCCTGCAGGGAAAACTGAACATCCCCAGATAAAAACTAGAAAGAAGCGAAATGTGAAACTACTTTGTGATGTGTGGATTCATCTCAGAGACTTAAACCTTTCTTCCTATTTAGCAGGTTGGAAACACTCAAACTGGAGAATCTGTGAAGGGACATTTGGGATCCTATTGAGGCCTAAGGGGAAAAGCCAACTATCCCCAAATAAAAACTAGAAAGAAACTATCTGTGAAAATACTTTGTGATGTTGAATTCATCCCACAAAGTTAAACCTTTCTTTTGTTTAACTAGATTGGAAACACGCTTTTTGGAGTATCTGTGAAGGACTTCTGGAGACTATTGGGGCCTGTGGGGAAAAACTGAATATCCCCAGATGAAAACCAGAAAGAACCTATCTGTGAAACTGCTTTGTTATGTGTGGATTCAACTCACAGAGATAATACTTTCTTTTCTTTCAGCAGGTTGGAAACACTGTTTTTGGAGAATCTGCAAATGGACATATGGAAACTCACTGAAGCCAAAGGGGAAAAACAGATTATCCTCAGATGTAAACTAGAAATAAGCTACCTGTGAAATTACTTTGTGATGTGTGGATCATCTCACAGAGTTAAACCTATTTTTGATTCAGCAAGTTGGAAATGCTCATTTTGCAGAATCTGTGAAGTGTTTGGACCACCATTGAGGCCAATGGGGTAAAATCGCATACCCCAGTAAAGCTTTATTTTGATCCATCTGGTTGGAAACACTCTTTCCAGAGAATCTACAAAGGGACATTTGGAAACTCATTGAGGCCCATGAAAAACAAACAAACAAACAAACAAGCAAAACAGAATATACCCAGAAAAATACTAGAAAGAAAGTATTTGTGAAACAGCTTTGCGATGTGTGGACTCATGTCCAATTATTAATTCTTTCCTTTGACTCAGCAGGTTGGAAACAGTTTTTTGGATAATCTGTGAAGGGAGCCTTGGGAGCCTATTGAGGCCTATGGGGAAAAACTGAATATCCGCAGATAGAAAGTAGAAAGAAACTATCTGTGACTTTGCTCTGTGATTTGTGGATTCATGTCACAGATTTAAATATTTCTTTTGATTCAGCTGGTTTGAAACAATGTTTTTGAGAATCTGCAAAGGGTTATTTGGGAGCCAAATATGGCCTATGGGGATGAACCAAATTTCCCCAGATTAAAACTAGAAATAAACTCTCTGTGAAACTGCTTTGTGATGTGTGGATTCATCTCACGGAGGTAAATCTTTCTTTGATTCAGCAAGTTGCAAACACTGTTTTTGGAGAATCTGGGAAGGATCGTTTGGGAGCCCATTGATGGCTATGGGGAAAAACTGAATATCCTCAGATAAAACCTAGAAATAAGATATCTGTGAAGCTATTTTATGTTGTATGGAATCACAAAACAGAGTTAAAACCTTCCTTTCATTCAGCTGGTGGGAAACACTCTTTTTGGAGAAACTGTGAAGGGATATTTGGAGGCGATTGTGGACTACAAGAATAAACCAAGTATCCCGACATTAAAACTAGAAAGAATCTATCTCTGGAACTGATTTGTGACGTGTGGATTCCAGTCAGAAAGTGAAAACTTTCTTTTGTTTCAGCTAATTGGAAACAGAACTTTTGGGAATTCTGCTAAAGGACATTTGGGAGCCCATTGAGGCCTATGGTGGGGGGGGGGGGGGAAGGAATATGCCCAGATAAAAACTAGAAGAAATCTATCTGTCCAACTGCCTTGGGATTTGTTGATTCATCTCACAAAATAAAACCTTTGTTTTGATTCAGCAAGTTGGAAACACTCTAGTTAGAGTATCTGCAAAGGGACTTTTGGGAGCCCAATTAGGTCTATGAGGAAATACAAAATATCTCCAGATAAAAACTAGAAAGAAGCTATCTGTGAATCTGTTTTATGATGTGTGGATTCATCTCACAGAGTTCAACGTTTCTTTTGAATCAGCAGATTGGAACAACTCTTTTTGGAGAATCTGCAAAGGGACATATGGGAGCCCATTGAAGCCTATGGGGAAAAGTATCCTCAGATAAAAACTAGAAAGAAGACATCTGTGAAACTGCTTCATTATGTGAGGATTCATATGACAGAGTGAAAACTTTCTTTTTATTCAGCTTGTTAGAATCATTCTTTTTGGAGAATCTGCCAAGGGATATTTTAGAACTGATTGAGGACTACAAGTAAAAACTGAATATCCCCACATTAAAACTAGGGAAAAGCTATCTATGAAATTGTTTTGTGATACGTGCATTCATGTCATACAGTGAAACCTTTCTTTTGATTCAGCAGGTTGAAAACACTCTTTTTGTAGAATCTGCAATAAGACATGTGGGAGTCCATTGAGGCCTGTGGGGAAAGTCTGAATATCCCCAGATAATAAGTAGAAAGAAACTACCTGTGAAACTGCTTAGTGATGTTTGGATTATTCTCATAATGTTAAATTGTTCTTTTGATTCAGCAGGTTGGAAACACTCTTTTTGGAGAATTTGTGAAATGACATTTCAGAGCCCTTTGAGGCCTATGGGGAAAACAGAATATCCCCAGAAAAAAACTGAAAATAAGCTATCTGTGAAATGACTTTAGGATGTGTGCATTCCTCTCAAAGTGTTGAATCTTTCCTATGGTTCAGCAGGTTGGAAACACTCTTTTTGGACAATCTGCAAAGGGACATTTTTAACCCATTGATGCCTACTGGGAAAAACCAGATATCTCCAATAAAAACTAGAAAGAAGGTATCTGTGAAATTGTTTTTGGTGTATGGATTCAACTCACACAGCTTAACCTGTCTTTTGATTTTGCAGGTTGGAAACACTCCTTTTGGAGAATCTATGAAGGGACATTGGAGAACTTATTGAGGCCTATGGGGAAAAACAGAATATCCTTAGATAAAAAGTAGAAAGAAGCTATCTGTGAAACTGCTTTGTGAGGTGTGGATTCATCTCACAGAGGTTAACCTTTCTTTTGATTCAGTAGGATGGAAATTGTCTTTTTGGCGAGTCTGTGAAGGGACATTTGGGAGCCCATTGAGGCCTATGGAGAAAAATCAAATATACCCAAATACAAACTAGAAAGAAGCTATCTGTGAAACTGCTTTGTGTTGTGTGGATTTATCTCACAAATTGGAACCTGTCTTTTGATTCAGCATGTTGGAAATGCTCCTTTTGGAGAATCTGTAAGAGAACATTTGGAAGCCCAAGGAGGCATATGGGGAAAAATTGAATATCCCTGGATAAAAACTAGAAATAAGCTATCTGTGAAAATATTTTCTGGTGTGTAGATTCATCTCCCAGAGTTAATCCTTTTTTTTTTTTTTTTTTTGATACAGCAGGTTGGAAACACTTATTTTGGAGAATCTGTGAATGATCTATTTGGAGCCATTGAGGCATATGGGAATAAAGTTAATATCACCAGATGAAAACAGGAAATAAGCTATCTGTGAAACTCCTTGTGGTTTGTGGATTTATCTCACAGAGTTAAACCTTTCTTGGAATCCAGCAGGTCAGAAACACTCTTTTTGGAGGAATTGCAAAGTGATATTTCACAGTTCACTGAGACCTATAAGTTAAAACTGAATATCTCCAGATAAAAACTGGAAAGAAGCCCTCTGTGAAACTGCTTTGTGATGTGTCAATTCATCTCACAGAGTTAAATCTTTCTTTTGATCTAGCAGTTTGGAATCACTTTTTAGAGAATCTTCAAAGAGACATTTGGGAGTCCTATGAAGTATATGTGGAAAAATTGATTATCCCCAGATAAGAACTCGAAAGAAGCAATCTGTGAAACTTGGTTGTGATGCGTGGATTCGTCTCACAGAGTTAAACCTTTCTTTTGATTCAGTAGGTTGGAAACACTCTTTTTACAGAATCTGTGAAGGGACATTTTGGAGCCCATTGAGGCCTATGGCGAAAAACAAATTATCCTGGGATAATAATCAGAAAGAAGTTATCTGTGAAACTGATTTGTTATGTGCAAATTCATCTAACAGAGTCGAGCCTTCCTTTTGATTATGCAAGCTGTAAACACTCTTTTTAGAGAATCTGCAAAGGGGTATTTGTGACCCCATTGAGGTCTAAGGATGAAAACTGATTATTCCTAGATAAAAACTAGAAAGAAGCTATCAGTGAAACTGCTTTCTGATAAGTGAATTCATCTCAGAGTTAAACTTCTGTTTTGATCCAGGAGGATAAAACACTCTTCCTGGAGAACATAAGAACTGACATTTGGGAGCCCACTGAAGCCTATAAGGTAAAATTGAATATCCCCAGATGAAAACTAGAAAGAAGCCATCTGTGAAACTGCTTAGTAATGTGTCAATTCATCTCACAGAGTTAAATCTTTATTTTGATTCAGTAGGTTGGAAAGATTCTTTTGGGAGATTCTTTGAAGGGACATTTGGGACCCTATTCAAGCTTCTGGGAAAAGAAAGAATATCACCAGATGAAAGCTAGAAAAAAAAACTATCTGTGAAACTGCTTTGTGATGTGTGGATTCATCTCATAGAGTTATAACTTTCTTTTGATTCAGAAGATCACAAAACTTATTTTGGAGAATCTGTAAAGTGGCATTTCAGAGCCATTGAAGTCTATTTGAAAAAACAGAATATCACCAGATGAAAATTAGAAAGAAGCTATCTTTGAAACTGCTCAGTTATGTTTGAATTTGTCTCACAGTTAAACCTCTCTTTTGATTCATCAGGTTGGAAACACTTAAATTATTGAATGTGTGAAAAGACATTTGGGAGTCCATTGAGACCTATTGGGAAAAACTGAATATCCCAAGATAAAATCACATTCCTTCTTTCAAGCAATCTGTGAAACTGCTTTGTGATGTGCGGATTCATTTCACGGAGATAAACCTTTATTTTGATCCAGCAGCTTGGAAACACTATTTTTGGAGGATCTTTGAAGTGACATTTAGGAGCCCTTTGAGGCCTATGGGTTGCTCTGTTTCACAGAGTTAAAACTTTCTTTTGATTCAGCAGATTGGAATCTCTCTTTTAGGGGAATATGTGAAGGAACATTTGGTAGCCCATTGAACACTAGTGGGAAAAACCAAAAATCCCCAGATGAAAACTCAGAAGAAGCTATCTGTGAAACTGCTTAGTAGTGTGTGGATGCATCTCACAGAGTTAAAGTTTTTATTTGACACAGCAGGTTAAAATATCTTTTTGGAGTATCTCTGTAGGGCCATTTGGAATCCCACTGAGGTCTATGGGGAAAAACTGAATACACCCAGAAAAAAACTACAAAGAAACTATCCGTGAAACTGCTTTGTGACGTGTGGCTACATCTCACAAAGTTACACCTTTCTTTTGATTCAGGAAGTTAAAAACACTGTTTCTGTGGAATGTGTGAAGACATATTTGGGAGCCCTTTTGGAGCCTATGAAGAAAACTGAATATCCCCAGACAAAAACTAGAAACAAACTATCTGTGAAACTGCCTTATGATGTGTGGATGCATCTTTCAGAATGAAACCTTTCTTTTGATTCAGCAGGTTGAAAATACTCTTTTTGGAGAATCTGTGAGAAAACATTTGAAAGCCCATTGAGGCCCATGTGTTAAAATGGAATATCCACGCATAAAAACTAGAAAGAAGCTATCTGTGAAACTGGTTTTTGATGTGTGCATTCATCTCACAGAGTTAAACCTTTCTTTTGATTCAGCAGAGTGGAGACCCTCATTTTATAGACCTTCGAGGGGACATTTGGGTACCTACTGAGGCCTATGGAGAAAAAAAACAAATATCCCCAGATTAAAACTAAGAAGAAGCTATCTGTGAAACTGCTTTGTGTTGCTTGGATTCATCTCACAAAGTTAAACCTTTCTTTTGATCCAGGAGGTTAGAAACACTTTTTTTGTAGAGTCTTCAAAAAGACATTTGGGAGCACATTAAGACATAGTGGGAAAAAACAAACATTTTTAGATAAAAACTAGAAACAGGCTATCGGTGAAACTGTTTTGTGATGTATGAATTCACCTCACAGAGATAAAACTTTCTTTTGATTCAGGAGGTGAGAAACACTCTTTTTGAACAATCTGTGAAGGGACATTTGAGAGCCCATTGAGGCTTATGGAGAAAAACAGAATATCCCCAGATAAAAACCAGACAGAAACTATCTGTGAAAAACTAGACAGAAGCTGTGTGATTTGTATCTTCATCTCAGAGAGCTAAATCTTTCTTTTGATTCAGCAGGTTAAAAACCCTCCTTTTGTAGAAACTGTGAAGGGACATTTGGGAGCCCATTGAGGCCTATCAGGAAAAACTGAACATCCCCAGATAAAAACTAGAAAGAAACTATCTGTGAAACTGTTTTATGATGTGTGGATTCTCTCAAAGATTTAAACTTTCCTTTTCATTCAGCAGGTTCGAAACACTCTTTTTGAACAATCTGTAAAGAAATATTTGAGAACCCATTGAGGACAGTAAAGTAAAAGAGACTATCCCTAGATAAAATCTATAAAAAACTATCTGTGAAACAGATAAATGATGTGTGGATTAATCTCACAGAGTTAAACATTTCTTTTGATTCAGCAGGTTGGAACCACTCCTTTTAGAGAATCTGTACAGGCACATTTTGGAGCCCATTGGTGCTTATGGGAATAAAACGAATATCCTCAGATAAAAACTAGAAAGAAGCAAAATGTGAAACTGATTTGTGATGGGTAAATTCATCTCAAAGAGACAAAAGTTTCTTTTGATTCGACGTTTGGAAACACTCTTTTTGGAGAATCTGTGAAGGGACATTTTGCAGTCCATTGAGGCCTATAGCTTAAAACCCAGTATCCCCATTTAAACTCGATTGAAGTTATCTGTGAAAGTGTTTTGCGATGTGTGGATTCATCTCACAGAGTTCAAACTTTCTTTTAATACAACAGATTGGAAACACTGTATTTGGAGAAACTATGAGGGGACATTTGGGAGCTATTTGAGGTCTATGTGGGAAAACCAAATATCCACAGATAAAAACTAGAAAGAAGGCATCTGTGAAACTGCTTTGTGTTGTGGATTCATCTCACTTTCTTGTGATTTAGCAGGTTGGAAACACTCTAATTCTTGAAGATGCAAAGGGGCATTTGGGAGCACATTGTGACTAATGTAGTAAAACAGAATATCCCCAGATAGAAACTAGAAAGAAGCTATGTGTTAAACTGATTTTTGCTGTGTTTATTCATCTCACAGAGTTAAAACTTTGTTTTGATTCGTAAGGTTGGAAACACTCTTTACAGCATCTGCAATGGGACATTTGTGAGCCTATTCAGTTCGATGGGGTAATACAGAATATTTCCAGATAAAAACTAGAAAGAAACTATCTGTAAAACTGCTTTGCAATGTGTGGATTCATCTCACAGAGTTAAACTTTCCTTTTGATTCAGCAGGTGTAAACTCTTCTCTTGTAGAATCTGTGAAGGACGTTTTTTAACCAATTGGTACCTATGGGGGAAAACTGAATATCCCCATATTAAAACCAGAAGAAGCTGTCTTCGAAACTGTTTTGTGACGAATGGATTCATCTCACAGAGTTAAACCTTTGTATTTATCCAGAAGGTTTTGAACACTGTTTTTTAGAATCTGTGAAAGGACATGTGGGAGCCCTTGGAGGTTGATGTGAAAAAACCTAATATCCTCAGACAAAAACTAGAAAGAAGGAATCTGTGAAACTGCTTTGTGATTTGTGGATTAATCTTACACAGTTAAACTTTTCTTTTGATTCAGCAGGTTGGAAACACTCTTTCTGGAGAAACTGCCAAAAGACATTTTGGAGCTCATTGAGGCCTATCTGAAAAAATAAAAAAGATTAGCTCCAGATAGAAACTAGAAAGAAGCTATCTGTGAAGCTGCTTTGTGAGGTGGGGATTCATTTCATGGAGTTAAACCATTCTTTGATTCATCGGGTTGGAAACACTCTTTTTGGAGGATTGACAAAGAAACATCTGGGAGCCCAACATGGTCTATGGGGAAAAATTGAATATCACCAGATAAAAAGTAGAAAGAAAAATCTGTGAAACTGCTTTTTGACGTGTGTATTGGTCCTACAGAGCTTAAACTTCTTTCTGACTTAGCAATTTGGAAACACTCTTTTTGGAGAATCAGTGAATGGAATTTGGGAGCTCATTGAGGCCTGTGGGAAAAAACTGAATATCCTTAGAATAAAAACTTGAAAGAAGCTATCTGTGAAACTGTTTTTTGATGTGTGGATTCTTCTCACAGTGTTAAATCTTACTCTTGATTAAACATATTGGAAACACTCTTTTTTGAGAATTTGCGAAGAGACATTGGGGAGCCCATTGAGGCCTATGGGGAATGACAGAACATCCCCAGATAAAAACAAGAAAGAAACTATCTGTGAAACTTTGTGATGTGTTCATTCATCTCACAGTTAAACCTTTCTTTTGATTCAGCAGGCTTTAAACACTATTTTTGGAAAATCTGTGAAGGGACATTTGGGAGCCCATTGTGGCCTATGGGAAAAACTTTAAGATCCAAAGATAAAAACAAGGAAAAACTATCTGTGAAGCTGCTTTCTGATGTGTTGATTCATCTCACAGTGTTAAACTTTTCTGTAGATTCAGCAGGGTTGAAACACTTACTTTGGTGAATCTGTAATGGGACATTTTGGAGTCCATTCACGCCTATGGGAGAAAACCAAATATCCTGAGATAAAAACTACAAAGAAGGTATCTGTGATAGAGCTTTGTAATTTTTGGATTCCTTTCACAGAGTTAAACCTTTCCTTCAGTTCACCAGGTTGGAACCACTGTTTATATAGAATCTGTGAAGAGACATTTGGAAGCCCATGGAGGCCTATGGGAAATAACCAGATATCCCCAGATAAAAACTAAATAGAAGCTCTCTGCAAAACTGATTTGGGATATGTGGATTCAGCTCACAGGGTTTCTTTTGATTCAACTAATTGGAAACACTCTTTTTGTAGGGTCTGCAAAGGGACATTTGGGAGTCCATTGAGGTCTATGGGGTAAAATCTAATATCCCCAGATAAAAACTAGAAAGAAGTTATCTGTTAAACTTCTTTGCGATGTGTGGATTCATCTCACAGAGGTAAACCTAGCTTTTGATTCTGCAGGCTGAAAACACTCTTTTTGGAGGATCCCTGAAGGGTCTTTTTGGAGCCTGTTACAGTGTATAGGAAAAAGTCAAATATTTGCAAATAAAAACTTGGAAGAAGTAATCTGTAAAACTGCTTGGTGATGTGGGGATTCATCTCACAGAGTTAAAGCTTTCTTTTAATTCAGCATGTTGGAAAGGATCTTTCTAGATAATCTGTAAAGGGACATTTCGAAGCCCAGTGAGGTCTATTAAGAAAAGTGGAATATTGCCAGATAAAAAACAGAAAGAACCTCTGTGTGTAACAACTTATTGATGCATGGATTCATCTCACAGAATTAAAACTTTGTTTTGAGTCAGCAGACTGGAAACACTTTTTTGGAGAATCTGCAAGGAGACGTTTGTGAACCCATTGATGTCTATAGGGAAAAACAGAATATCCCCAGAAAAAAATAAGGAAAAAGAAAAAGAAAAAAAAAAGCTAGAAAGAAGCTATGTGTGAGTATGTGTGAAACGACTTTGTGATGTTTGGATTCATCTCAAAGAGTTAAATCTTTTTTTGATTCAGCAGGTTGGAAACCCTCTTTTTGAAGAGTATAGGAAAGGACATTTAAGAGGCCATTGAGTTCTACAGGGAAAAAACAAATGTCCCCAGATAATAATAGAAAGAAACTATCTCTAAAAATGCTTTGTTATGTGTGGATTCGTCTCAAAGAGTTAAATATTTTTTTGATTCAGCAGGTTGGAAACACATTTTTGGAGAATCTGCAAATGGACATTTGTGAGCCCATTCACGCCTAGGGGGAAAGTCAAATATCCCCAGATAAAAACTAGGAAAAAGCTGTCTGAGAAACTGCTTCATGATACGTGAATTCATATCACAGATTTAAACCATTTTTTTGATTCAGTAGGTTGGAAATACCCTTTTTAGACATTCTGTGAAGGGACATTTGGAAGCCCTTTGGGGCCTATGGGGATAAACAGAATATCCCCAGATAGTAAGAAGCTACCTGTGAAACTGCTTTATCATGTATAGATTCACTTCAGAGAGTTAAACCTTTCTTTTGATCACCAGGTTGGAAACATCCTTTTTCTAGAATCTACAAAGGACCATTTGGGGTCCATTGGGGCCTATGGGGAAAAACCAAATATCCCTAGATATAAATGAGAAAGAAGCTGTCTGTTAAACTGCTTTGTGATGTGTAGGTTCATCTGACCTGGTTAAATCTTTTTATTCAGCAGGTTGGGAACATTTCTTTTAGAAAATATGTGAAGGGACTTTTGGGTGCCCATTGAGGCTTATTGGGTAAAACTGAATAGCCTAGATAAAAACTAGAAAGAAGATAACTGTGAAACTGCTATGTGATATGTAGATTCATATCACAGAGTTAATTGTTTATTTTGATTCAGCAGGTTGGAAACACTCTGTTTGGAGACTGCGAAGCCACATTTGGGAGCCCATTGAGGCCTATGGGAAAAAAACGGAATATCCTCAGATAAAAACTAAAGAAGTTGTCTGTAAAATTGTTTTGCTATGTGTGGATTCAGTTCACAGATTTAAACCCTT
Organism: Chlorocebus sabaeus; assembly: GCF_047675955.1. Classification (NCBI taxonomy): domain Eukaryota; kingdom Metazoa; phylum Chordata; class Mammalia; order Primates; family Cercopithecidae; genus Chlorocebus; species Chlorocebus sabaeus. The sequence continues at coordinate 38,034,520 of NC_132912.1, forward strand.
CTTTTGATTCCGCAGATTGGAAACACTCTTTTTATAAAATCTGCAAAGGGGCATTTTGGAGCCCACTGAGGCCTACAGGAAAAAAACAAATATCCCCATGTAAAAACTAGAAAAAACTATCTTTGAAACTGCTTTGTGATATGTGGATTCATCTCACAGATGTAAACCTTTCTTTTGATTCATCAGGTCGGAAACATTCTTTTTGGAGAATCTGCAAAGGGACATTTAGGAGCCCATTGAGGCCTATGGGGAAAACAGAATATCCACAGGTAAAACTAGAAAGAAGCTATCTGTGATACTGATTTGTGATGTGTGGATTCATCTCACAGAGGGAAATGTTTCTTTTGACTCAGCAATTGGAAACACTCTTTTTGGAGAATATACAAAGGGACATTTTGGAGCTCATTAAGGCCTATGGTGTCAAACTGAATATCACCAGTTAAAAACTAGACAAAAGCTGTCTGTGAAACTACTTTGTGATGTATGGATTCATCTTACAGAGTCAAACCTTGTTTTTTTATTCAGCAGGTTGGAAACAATCTTTTTGGAGAACCTTCGAAATGACATTTGAGAGTCCTTGAAATCCTATGGGGGAAACAGAATATCCCCAGTTAAGAACTAGAAAGAAACTATCTGTAAAACTGCTCTGTGAGGTATGGATTTAACTCACAGAGTGAAACCTTTCTTTTGATTCAGCAGGTTGGAAACACTCTTTTTGGGAAATCTGCGAAGCGACATTTGGGATCTCACTGAGGTCTAAGTTGAAAAACCGTGTATACCCAGAAAAAATGAGAAAGAATCTATCTGCGAAAATACTTTCTGAGGTGTGGATTCATTGCACAGTTAAATTTTGATTTTGATTCAGCAGGTTGGACGTGTTCTTTTAGGAGAATCTGTGAAACAACATTTGAGAACGCTTTGTGTCCTATGGTGGAAAAACTGAATAATCTCAGATAAAAATGAGAAAAAGGCTATCTGTGAAACTGTTTTGTGATATGTGGATTCATCTCACAGAGTTAAACCTTTCTTTTGATTCAGCTGGTTGGAAATACTTTTTCTAGAATCTGCATAGGAACATGTTGGTACTTACAGAAGCCTATGAAGAAAAATGGAATATCCCTGTATAAACACTAGAAAGAAGCTATCTGTGAATCTGCCTTGTGACATGTAGATTCATCTCACAGAGTTTAAACTTTCTTTTAATTCAGGGGGTTGGAAACAGTCTTTTTAAAAAAAATTTCTGAAAAGATATTTGGGAGCCCATAGAGATCTATGGGAAAAAAATGAATATCCCGAGATAAAAACCAGAAAGATGTTATCTGTGAACCTGCTTGGAGATGTGTAGATTAACCTCAGAGAATTAAACCTATATTTTGCTTCAGCTGATTGAGAACGCTATTTTTACAGTATCTGTGAAGGGACATTGGGGAGCCCATTGAGTCCTATGGGGAAAAACTGAATATCCCAGATTAAAAATAGAATGAAGCTATCTGTGAAACTGCATTGTCATGTGTGAACTTATCTCACAGAAATAAACCTTGCTTTTGATTCAGCATTTTGGAAACACTGTTCTAAGGGAATCTGTGCAGGGACATTTGGGAGCCAATTGAGTCCTAAGGGGAAAAATCAAATATTCCCAAACAAAAACTAGAAAAAAGCTATCCATCAAAATGTTTTGTGATTTGTGGATTTATCTGACAGAATTCAAACAGCCTCTAGATTCAGCAGGTTGGAAACATTTATTTTAAAATCTGGCAAAGAACACTTTGAAGTCCATTGAGGCCTAGGGGATAAAACTAAATATCCCCAGATAAAAAGTAGAAAGAAGTTGTCTGTTAAACAGCTTTGTGACATGTGGATTTATCTCACAGAGCTAAAACTTTCTTTTGATACAGCAGGTTGAACACTATTTTTTGAGAAACTGCAAAGGGACATTTCATTGCCCATTATGATCTATGCGGAAAAGTCAAATATCCACAGATAAAAACTTAGAAGAAGCTATTTGTGAAACAGCCTTGTGATGTGTGGATTAATCTCACAAAGCAAAATCTTTCTTTTGATGCTGCATGTTGGAAATTATCTTTTTAGAGAATCTTCGAAGGGACATTTGGAAGCCCAGTGAGGCTTATTGGGAAAAACTGAATATCGCCAGAGAAAAAATAGAAAGAAGCTGTCTATGAAACTGATTTGTGATGTGTGTATTCATCTCACAGAGTTACAATTTTATTTTGATTCAGGAGGTTGAGAACACTCTTTTTAGAGAATCTGTGAGGGGACTTTTGGAATACCATTGAGGTTTATAGGTAAAAATACATTATACACAGATAGAAACTAAAAAGAAGCTATCTGCCAAACTGCTTTTTGATGTGAGGGTTCATCTCACAGAGTTAAACCTTTCTTTTGATTCAACAGTTGGGAATCACTCTTTTTGCAGAATCTGCAAGGGGATATTTGGAAGCCACTGAGACCTATGGGGTAAAGCTGAATATCTTCAGACAATAACTAGAAATAATCTATCTGTGAAAATGCTTTGTGGCCTGTAGATTCATCTCATAGAGACAATTCTTCCTTTTGATTCATCAGGTGGAAAACACTTCTTTGGTAGAATCTGCAAGGTGACATTTGGGAGCCTATTGTGGATTATAGGGAAAATAAAATACTCAGTTAAAAACTAGAAAGTAGCTATATTGAAACTGCTTTGTGATGTGGGTATTCATCTCACAGTGTTAAAACTTTCTTTTATTTCAGCAGGTTGGAAACACTTTCTTGAGAATCTGAGAAGGGACATTAGGGAGCCCATTGAGGCCTTGATTAAAAGCTGAATCTCCTTAGATAAAATCTATAGAAAAGCTATCCGTGAAACTGCTTTTTGATGTGTGGATTCACCTCACAGAGTTAAATAGTTCTATTCATTCAGCATCTTGGAAACGCTCTTTTTCTTGGATCTTTGAAGAGAAATTTAGGAAGGCATTGAAGCCTATAAGGAAAAAACAAGAATATCCCCAGATTAAAACTAGAAAGAAGGTATCTGTGAAACTGCTTTCTTATGTGTGGATTAATCTCACAGACTTAAACACTTATTTTGATTCAGTAGGCTGGAAACTCCCTTTGTGTAGAATCTCCAAAAGTACGTTTGGGCGCCAATTGAGACCTGTGGGGAAAATGAATATCCCCACAAAAATCTACAAAGAAGCTGTGTGAGGTACTGATTTGTGATGTGTGAATTCATGTCACAGATTTAAAACTTTCTTTTGACTCAGCAGGTCGTAAACATTCTTTTTGGATAATTTGCGAAGTGACATTTGAGAGACCATTGAGACCTATGGGGGAAAGCAGAATATCCCCAGATAGAAAATATAAAGAAGCTATCTGTGAAACTGCTTTGTGTTGTCTGGATTCATCTCATAGAGTTAACCCTTTATTTTGACTGAGCAGGTTGCAAAAACTCTTTTTGGAGAATCTCTGAAGGGACATTTGGAAGACCTTTGTGGCCTATAGAGAAAAACTGAATATCACCAGAAAAAAAAAAACGGAAAGAAGAGGTCCGAGAAACTACTTTGTGATGTGTGGATTCATATCACAGAGTTAAACCTTTCTTTTGATTCAGCAGTTTGGAAAAACTTTTTCTGTAGAATCTGTGAAGGGATGTTTGTAGTCCATTAAGGCCTATGGGGAAAAAATGCTTATCTCCTTACAAAAACCAAAAAGAAGCTCTCCGTGAAACTGCTTTGTTATGTGTAAATTGTTCTCAAAACATTAATGGTTTTTTTTTGATTCACCAGTTTGGCAACTCTTTTGTAGAATCTGCAAAAGACATTTGACAGCACATTGAGGCCTATGGAAAAAAGCTGATTAACTCTAGATAAAAATTAGAATGAAGCTATCTGTGAAACTGCTTTGTGATGTGTGGATTCATCTCACAGAGTTAAACCTTTCCTTTGATTCAGCAAGCTGGAAACACTGTGTTTGGAGTATTAGTGAAGGGACATTTGGTAACCAAATAAGGCCTATGGGTAAAAACAGAATATCCCCAGATAAATACTAAAAAGAAGTTATCTGTGAAACTACTATGTGATGTGTGAGTTCATCTCACTGTTTTAAAAGTTTCTTTTGATTCAACAGGTTGGAAATACTCTTTTTGGAGAATCTGCTAAGGGTAATTTGGGAGCCCATTGAGGCCTACAGGGAAAAACAAAATATCCCCAGATAAAATTATGAAGAAAATATTTGAATTTGCTTTGTGATGTGTGGATTCTGTTCACAGTGTTAAATCTTTCTTTTCGTTCACCAAGTTGAAAACACTTTTTTGGAGAATCTGTGAAGGGACATTTTTAAGCCCATTAAGGCCTATGGGGAAAAACTGAATATCACCCGGAAAAAAATAGAAAAATACTATCTGTGAAACTACTTTCTGATGGGTGGATTCATTTCACAGAATTAAACCATTCTTTTGATTCAACATGGTGGAATCCCTCTTTTTGGAGAATCTAAGAATGGATATTTAAGAGCCCATTGAAGCCTATGGGGAAAAATTGAATATTTCCAGATAAAAACCAAAAAGAAGCTATCTGGGAAACTGCTTTGTGATGCATGGATTCATTTCGCAGAGTTAAACTTTTCTTTTTATTCTGTAGTTTGGAAATACTGTTTTGGAGAATCTGCCCAGGGACATTTGGGAACCAATTGAGATATATGGAGAAAAACTGAATATTTCCAGATGCAAACTAGAAAGTAGCTATATATGAAACTGCTTTGTGATAAGTGGATTCATCTGACAGAGTTAAACCTTCTTTTTATTCAGTTGGTTTTAAACACTCTTTGTGGAGTATCTGCCAAGGGACCTTTAAGAGGCAATTGAGGCCTTTAAAGAAAACTGAATATCCCCAGATACAAACTAGAAAGCCGTTGTTTGTGAAACGGCTTTGTCATATTTGGATTCATGCTACAGAGTTAAAACTTTGTTTTGATTCAACATGTTGGAAACACACTTTTTGTAAAATCTGCAAAGGAACATTTGGGACCCGGTTGAGGCTTATGTGAAAAAATGGAATATATCCAGACATAAACTAGAAAGAAGCTATCTGTGAAAATACTTTTGGATGTGTGGATTCATCTCACAAAGTTAAACCTTTCTTTTGATTCAGCAGATTGGAAATACTCTTTTTGTAGAATCTGCAAAGGAACATTTGGGATCCCATTGTGGATTATAGGGAAAAACAATATATGTCCAGATAAAAACTAGAAAGAAATTATCTTGAAACTGCTTTGTGAGATGTGGATTTCTCTCAGAGTGTTAAACCATTCTTTGCTTCAACAGGTGAGAAACACTTTTTTTTGGAGAATCTGCAAAGGGACGTTTTGGAGCCCATTGAGGCCTATGTGGAAAAGCTGAATATTCTTAGATAAAAAAGAAAAAAAAAAAAAGCTATCTTGAAATAGCTTTGTGATGTGTAGATTCATCTCACAGAATTTATCCTTTTTTTAAATAAGCAGATTGGAAACACTCTTTTTGAAGAATATGCGAAGGAATATTTGGAAGCTGTTGATGGCCTATTGGGTAAAACGAAATATCCCAAGATAAAAACTGAAAGAAGCTATCTGTGAAACTACTTTGTGATTTGTGGATTCATTTCAAAGAGTTAAACTTGTCTGTTCATTCAGCAGCTTGGAAACACTCTTTGTCTAAGACCTGCAAAGGTACACTTGGGAATCCATTGAGGCCTGTGCAGATAAGCAGAATATACCCAGATAAAAACTAGAAAAAAGGTATCAGTGAAACTGTTTTCTGTTGTGTGGGTTCATCTCAGAGACTTAAACTTTTCTTTTGATTCAGCAGATTGGAAAAACTTTTTTTGTAGAATCTCTGAAAGTGCGTTTAGGGACCCATTGAGGCCTGTGGGGGAAAAAATCCCCAGAAAAAATCTAGAGAGAATCTATAAGAACGATCTATTTGTTATGTGTGGATTCATGGTATAGAGTTAAACTTTACTTTTGATTTGGCGGGTCAGAAATACTCTTTTTAAAGAATCTGTGAAGGAACATTTGGGAGCCCATTGAGGCCTACAGGGAAAATCAAATATCCCCAGATAAAACTAGATAAAATCTATCTGTGAAAGTGCTTTTGATGTATGTATTCAGCTCACAGAATTACACCTTTCTTTTGACTCAGCAGGTTGGAATCACTGCTTTTGGAAAACCTGTGAAGGGATATTTGTGAGCCCAGTGAAGTCTATTAGGGAAAAAAAAATATCCCCAGATAGAAACTATAAAGAAGCTATCTGTGTAACTGCTTTGTCATGTGTGGATTCATCTCACAGAGTTAAACCTATCTTTTGATTCAACAGGTTGAAAACACTGTTTTTTGGAGGACCTTTGAAGAAACACTTTCGAGCCCATTGAGGCCTATATGGTAAAAACAAATATCCACATATAAAAACCAGAAAGATGCTGTGATACTGCTTTGTGATGTGTGAATTCATCTTACAGAGGTAAACCTTTCCTTTGATTCAGCAGTTTGGAAACACAATTTTTGGAGAATCTGTGAAGGGACATTTTGGAGCAGATGGGGCTTATGAAACAAAATCGAATATTCCCAGAAAAAAACAGAAAGTAGCTATTTGTGAAACTGATTTGTGATGTTTGGATTCATGTCAAAGAGTCAAACCTTTCTTTTGACTCAACCGGTTGAAAACACTCTTTATGTAGAATCCACAAAGGGATTTGAGAGCCCTTTGAGGTACAGGAAAAAAAAAGAATATCTACTGATAAAAACTAGAAAGAAGCTATCCGTGAAACTGCTTTGTAGTATGTGGATTCATCTTCCCAGTTAAACGTTTTTTATTGATTCAGCAGGTTGGAAACACTATTTTTGGAGAATCTGTGCAGAAATATATTGGAGCCCATTGATGCCTAGGGGAAAAAATTGAATATCCCCAGACGAAAACTAGAAAGTAGCTCTCTGTGAAACTGCTTAGTGATGTGTGGATTCACCTTGCAGAGTTAAAGTTTTCTTGTGATTCAGCAGGTTCAAACACTCTTTTTCTAGAATCTGCGAAGGGACATTTGGGAATCCATTGAAGACTATGGAGAAAAACTGAATATCCCCAGGTAAAAACTACAAAGAAACTATCTGTGAAACTGCTTTGTGATATGTGGTCTCAACTCCAACAGTTAAAACTTTCTTTTCCTTCAGTAGTTTGGAAACACTCTTTTAAGACAATCTGCAAAGGTTCACTTTGTAGCCCATTGAGACCAATGGGGTAAAAACGAATGTACTCAGATATAAAAAGAATGTGATGTAAAGATTCGTGTCACAGAGGTAAATCTTTACTTTGATTAACCAGATTGCAAGTACTCTTATTAGATAATCTGCAAAGTTTCATTTGGGAGCCCTCTGAGCCCTAAAGGGAAAAACTGAATAGAATCAGATAAAAACAAGAAAGAAGCTATCTGTGAAACTGCTTTGTGATGTGTGGATTCATCTCACAGAGCTAAACATGTCTTTTGATTCTGCAGTTTGGAAATATTATTTTTGTAAAACCTGTGAAGGCGCATTGGGAACCCTTTGAAGCCTATGGAGAAAAACCAAATATCCACAGATAAAAACAATAAGAAGCTATTGGTGAAACTGCTTTGTGATATGTGGGTTCAACTTACAGTGTTAAATGTTTTAATTGATTCAGCACATTGGAAAAACCTTTTATGGAGAACTTGTGAAGAGACATTTAGGAATCCATTGAGGCCTAGGGAAAAAACAATGAATATCCCTAGATAAAAACTAGAAAGAAGGTATCTGTGAAACTGTTTTGTGAGGTGTGGATTTGTCTCACAGAATTAAACTTTTCTTTTAGATTCAGCAAGTTCAAATCACTCTTTTTTAGAATCTGCAAAGGGACAATTTGGAAGTCCACTGAAGCCTAGGTAGAAAAACCAAATATCCCCAGATGAAAACTAGAAAGAATCTCTGTTTGAAAGAGTTTTGTGATATATGGATTCAACACATAGAGTTAAACCTTTCTTTTGATTCAGAAGGTTGAAAACACTCCCTTTAGAGAATCTGCAAAGGGACATTTGGGAGCCCATTGAGGTTTATGAGGAATAACCAAATATCCCCCTGAGAAACCTAGAAAGAAGCTACCGTGAAACTGCTTAGTGACGTGTGGATTCATCTCACATAGTTATATCTTTCTATTGATCCAACTGGTTGGGAACACTCTTTTGTAGAATCTGCAAAGGGACATTTTGTAGCTGACTGAGGCATATAAGCAAAAACCGAAAATCCCCAAATAAAACCTAGAAAGAAGCTATCTGTGAAACTGCTTTGTAATTTGTGGATGTATCTCACAGAGTTCAACATTTCTTTTGATTCAGTAGGCTGGAAATATATTTTTTTGGAGAATCTGCAAGGGGACAATTGTGAGTCTATTGAGGCCTACCCAAAGAAAACTAATATCCCCAGATAAAAACTAGAAAGAAACTCTCTGTGAAACTGCTTTTTGTGGTATGGATTCATCTTACAGTGTTAAATCTTTCTTTTGATCCAGCAGGTTGGAAAAACTCCTTTTGAAGAATGTGCAAAAGGACATATGGGAACCCTTTGAGGCCTATGGGGAAAAACCAAATATCCCCAGATAAATCTAGAAAGAAGCTATCTGTGAAAATGCCTTTTGTTGTATGTATTCATCTCATGGAATTAAACATTTCTTTTCATTCAGCAGGATGGAAAAACTCTTTTTGGAGAATCTTCAAAGGGATATTTTGGAGAACATTTGGGCCATTTAGGAAAAACGAGTTATCCCCAGATAATGTGTAGAAAGAAGCTATCTGTGTAACTGCTTTGTGAAGTGTGGATTCATCTCACAAAATTAAACCTTTCTATCAACACAACAGGTTGGAAACACTAATTTTGGAGAATCTGTGAAGGGACATCAAGGAGCACATTGAGGCTTATGGGGATAAATCAAATATTTCTACAGTAAAACTAGAAAGAAGCTATCTGTGAAATGGCTATTTGATGTGTTGATTCATCTCACAGAGTTAAACCTATATTTTGATTCAACAGATTTGAAATACTTTTTTGGATAATCTGAGAAGGGACATTTGGGATCCCATTAAGGCCTATGTTGAAAAACTGATTATCCTCAGATAAAAACTAGAAAGAAGCTATCTGTGAAACTGCTTTGTGATGTTTGGATTCATCTCAGAGAGTTAAACCTTTCTTTTGATTCAGCAGATTGAAAACACTGGGTTTGGAGAACCTACAAAGGGATATTTGGCAGCACATTGAGGTCTATGTGGTAAAATAGAATATACAAAGGTAAAAACCAGAAAGAAGGTATGTGAAACTGCTTTGTGATTTGTAAATTCATTTCACAGAGTTAAAACTTTCTTTTGATTCAGCAGGTTGGAAACACACTTTTTGTAGAATATGCAAAGGGATATTTTGAAGCCCATTGAAGACTACGGGGAAAAGCCGAATATTATAAACATAAATATTCAAAAGAATCTTTCTTTTAAACTACTTTGTGATGTATGAATTTCTCTCACAGAGTTAAAACTCTCTTTTGATGGAGCTCGTTGGAAATACTTTTTTGAAGAATATGTGAATGAACATTTGGGAGCCCAAATAGGAATATATGGAAAAAGAGAATATCCCCAGATAAAAATTAGAAAGAAGCTATCTGGAAACGACTTTGTGATGAGTGAATTCATCTCACAGAGTTAATACTTTGTTTTGATTCATCAGGCTTGGAAACCCTTTTTTTCAACAATGTGCAATGGGGCATTTTGGAGCCTGTGGAGGTCAGTGTGGAAAAGTAAAATATTCCCAGAAAAAAAGTAGAAAAAGCTATCCATGAAACTGCTTTGTGATGTGTGAATTCATCTCACAGACCTAAACTTTTCCTTTGCAGGTTGCAAACACTCTTTTAAATAATCTACAAAGAGAGATTTGGAAGCCCACTGAAGCTTATGGGGAAAAACAGATTATACCCAGATTAAAACTAGAAAGAATCTATCTGTGAACAAGCTTAGTGATGTGTGGATTCATCTCACAGAATGAAAATTTCTTTTTCATCCAGCAGGTTGCAAACAGTCTTTGTGGAGAATCTGCGAAGAGACTTTTGGGAGCCCATTTATACTTATAAGTAAAAACCAAATATCCCTAGATAAAAAAGTAGAAAGAAGCTATATGCAAAAGTACTTTCTCATTTGTGGATTCATGTCACAGTGTTAAGCCTTTCCTTTGATTCACCATGTTGGAAACACTTTTGTTGGAGAATCTGCAAAGGCACATTTGGAAGCCCATTGAGACCTTTAAGTGAAAACCAAATATCCCCAGATAAAAACTAGAAAGAAACTATCTGTGAAACTGCTTTAAGATGTATGCATTCATCGCATATAGTTAAGCCTTTATTTGGATCCAGTAAGTTAAAAACACTCTTTTTGGAGAATCTGCAAAGGGATATTTGGGTGCACATTGAGGCCTATCAGAAAAAAATACGTATATACCCAGATAAAAACTAAAAACAACTTCTGTGTGAAACAGACTTGTGGTGTGTGGATTCATTACACAGAGTTAAAACTTTCTTTTAATTCAATAGGTTGAATACACTCTTTTAGAGAACCTGCGAAGGGACATTTTGTAGCCCATTGAAGTCTATTGGAAATAACTGAATATCCCCAGATAACTACTAGAAAGAAGCTATCTGTGAAACTGCTTTGTGATATGTGGATTCATCTCAAAAAGTTAAACCTTTCTTTTGATTCAGCAGGTTGGTAACACTCATTTATGAGAATGTGCGAAGAGACATTTGGGAGCCCATTGAGGTCTATGGGAAAAAACCCAGATATCCCCAGATAAAATATAGAAAGAGGTATCTGTGAAAGTGCCTTGTGATGAGTGGATTCATCTCTCATAGTTAAATCTTTTTATTGACCCAGCAGGTTGCAAACACTCTTTTGTAGAATCGGTGAGGAAACGTTTGGGAGCCAAATGATTTCTATAGGTAAAAACCGAGTATCTCCAGATAAAACAAAGAAATAAGCTATCTGTGAAACTGCACTGTGATTCGTGGATGCATCTCATAGAGTTAAACATTTCTTTTATTCAGTAGGCAGGAAATACTCTTTTGGGAGAATCTGCGAAGAGACATTTGTGAGCCAATTGAGGTATATTGGGAAAATATTTCCAGATAAAAACGAGAAAGAAGCTATTTATGAAACTGCTTTTTGTTGTATGGATTCATCTCACAGAGGTTAACCCCTCTTTTGATAAAGCAGGTTGGACACACTCTTTTTGGGTAACCTGAAAAGGAATATTTGGAAGCCCTTTGAGGTCTATGGGAAAAAACTGAATATCCCCAGATAAAAACTAGAAAGAAACTATATGTGATAATGCTTTGTGATGTGTGGTTGCCTCTCATAGAATTAAACGTTTCTTATGTTTCAGGAGGTTAGAAACACTGTTTTTGTAGAATCTACAAAGAGACATTTGGGAGCCTCTTGAGGCAAATGGAAATAAACCAAATATCCCCAGATAAAAACTTGAAATAAGAGATCCATGAAACCGCTTTGTGATGCTCAGATTAATCTCACAGAGTTAAACGGATTTTTGAATCAGCAGGTTGGAAACACTATTTTAGAGCATCTGCAAAAGGATATTTGGGAGTCCAATGAGACCTGTGGGGCAAAACGGAATACCTCACATAAAAATTAGAAAGAAGCTATCTGTTAAATTGCTTTGTGATGTGTGGATTCATCTTACAGTCATAAAGCTTTCTTTTGATTCAGCAGGTACAAAACACTCTTTTTGGAGAATCTACAAAGGGTCATTTGAAAACCCATTGGTGCCTACAGGCCAAAGCAAATGTCCCTAGAGAAAAACTAGAAAGACGCTATCTGTGAAATTTCTTTGTGATGTCTCGATTCATCTTACAGAGTTAAACCTTTCCTTTGATTCAACCGGTAGGAATGAGAATATGCAAAGAGACATTTGGGAGTCCACTGAAGCCTATGGGGCAAAAGCAAGTATTCTCTGATAAAAAGTACAAAGAAGATGTCTTGAAACTGCTTGTGATGTGTGGGTCACCTCACAGAGGTAAAGCTTATTTTGATTCAACAGGTTGAAAAGGATATTTTTGAAGGATTGGCGAGGAAACATTTGGGAGCCCACAAAGGCCTGTGTGGAAGAGCCAAATATCTCCAGATAGAAACTAGAAAGAAACTATCTGTGAAACTGCTTTGTGATGTGTGGATTAATCCTACAGAGTTAAAACTTTCTTTTGATTCATCAGGTAGGAAACACTCTCTTTGGAGAATCTGTGAAGGGATATTTAAGAGCCTATTGTGGCTTATGGGGATAAACTGAATATCCCAAGATAAAAACAGGAAATAAGCTATCTATGAAGCAGATTTGTGATATGTGGATTCATCTCACAGAGTGAAACCATTATTTTGATTCAGAACGTTCAAAACACTCTTTTTGGAATCTGTGAAGGGACATTTGGGAGCACATTGTGTCCTATGGGGCAAAACAGAATATCCTCAGATAAAAACTAGAAAGAAGATATCTGTGAAACTACTTTGTGATGTGTGGATTTATCTCAGAGAGTTAAACCTTTCTTTTGATTCACTAGGTTGGAAACTCTTTTTGCAAAATCTGTGAAAGGACATTTTGGAGCCCATTGAGGCCTATGGGGCAAAACTAAATATCCCCCCCCAAAAAAAAAAACTAGTAACATGCTGTCTGTGAAACAATTTTGTGATGTGTGGATTCATCTAACAGATTCATCTAACCTTTCTGTTGATTCAGAAGATTGGAAACACTCCTTTTGGTGAATCTGTGAAGGGACATTTGGTTTCCCATTGAGGCCTATGGGGAAATACAGAATATCCCCAGATAAAAAATAGACAAAAGCAATCTGTGAGTCTGTTTTGTGATGTGTGGATTCAACTCAAAGAATTCAAACTTTTTTTGATTAAGTAGGTAGGAAACACTCCTTTTGGAGAATCTACCAAGGGACAATTGGGATCCCATTAAGTCCTGTGGGGAAATATTGAATATCCCCAGATAGAAATTAGAAAGAAGCTATCTGTGAACCTACTTTTCTATGTGTGGATTCATCTCACAGAGTTAAACTTTTCTTTTCTTTCAGCATGTTGGAAACACAATTTTTGGAGAATCTGCAAAGGGACATTTGGTAGCCCATTCAGGCCTATTGGGAAAAACAAAATATCTCCATAAAAATATTAGAAAGAAGCTTTCTGTGAAACTGTTTTGTGATGTTGGATTCATCTCACAGAGGAAAACCTGTCTTATGATTCAACAGGTTGGAAAAACTCTTATTATATGGTCTGCAAAGAGACATTCGCGATCTCATTAAGGCCTATGGAAAAGATAACAATATCTCCAAAAAAACTAGAAAGAAGATATTGATGAATTGCGATGTACAGATTCATCTCACAGAAATCAACCTTTTCTTTTGACTCGGGATGTTGGAAACACTCTATTTGGAGAATCTCTGAAGGGACATTTCGGAGCCCAGTGAGGCCTGTAGGGAAAAAACGAATATCCCCAGAAAAACTAGAAAGAAACTATCTGTGAAACTGCTTTGTGCGGATTCATCTCACAGAGGTAAATGTTTCTTTTGTTTCAGCAGAATGGAAATACTCTTTTGGAGAATCTGCGAAGGGAACTTTGGGATCTTATTGAGTCCTATGAAGAAAAACCGAACATCCTCAGATAAAACCTAGAAAGAAGCTAAGTGTTAAACTTCTGTGTGATGTGTGGATTCATATCAAAGAGTTAAACTTCCTTTGATCCAGCAGGTTGTAAACTCTTTTTTTTTGTTTGTTTGTTTTTTTGTTTATTTGTTTTAAGAATCTGTGAAGGGACAGTTGATAGCTTTTTCAGGCCTGTGGGGAAAAACTGAATATCCCCAGATCAAGACTACTAATAAGCTATCTGTGAAACTGTTTATTGATGTGTGGATTCATCTCATGGAGTTAAAATTTTCCCTTAATTCAGAAGGTTGAAATCACTCTTTTTGGAGAATTTGCAAGGGGACGATCGAAAGCCCTTTGAGGCCTATGGGAAAAAAACAAATAACTCCAGATAAAAATTAGAAAGAAACAATCTCGTTTGTGATGTTTGGTTCATCTCTCATAGTTAAACCTTTCTTTTAATTCAGCAGGGTGGAAACAATCCTTTTGTAGAATCTGTGAAGGGACATTTAGAAGCTCTTTGAGGCTGATGTGGAGGAAAAAAAGAGTATCCCCAAATGAAAAATAGAAAGAAGCTATCTGTAAAACTGCTTTGGGATATGTGGACTCATCTCACATAGTTAAAAATTTATTTTGATTCTTCAGGTTGGAAACATTATTTTTAAAGAATCTGTGAATTGACGATTGGGAGTCAATTGAGGACTATGGGGAAAAAATGAATATTCCCTGAAAAAAACTTAAAAGAAGCTATATGTGAAACTACTTTGTGATGTGTGGAATAATCTCACAGAATTAAACCTTTCTTTTCATTCAGCAGATTGGAAACAATCTTTTTGGAGAATCTGTGAAGGGGCATATGGGATCCCTTTGAGGCCTATAAAGCAAAACAGAATATCCGAAGATAAAAACTAGAAAGAAGCTATCTGTGAACTGATTTGTGATGTGTGGTTTAACTTTACAGAGTTAAACCTTTCTTTTGATTCAGCAGGTTGGAAAAACTCTCTTTGAAGAATCTGCGTAATGACATTTTAGAGCCCATTGAAGCCTACGGGCAAAACCAAATATCTCAAAATAAAAATTAGAAAGAACCTATCTGTGAAACTGCTTATAATGTGTGGATTCATGTCATGCAGTTAAACCTTTCTCTTAATTCAGTAGGTTGGAAACACTCTTTTTGGGGTATCTGCAAAGATGTATTTAGGAACACATTGCAGACTATGGAGAAAACCAGTATCCCCAGATAAAAACTAGGAAGAAGCCATCTGTGAAACTGTTTTGTGATGTGTGAATACAGCTCACAGAATTCAAACTTTCTTTTGATTCAGCAGGGTGGTAGCACTGTTTTTGGAGGATATGCTAAGGGACATTTGGGAACTAACAGAGCCCTAGGAGTAAAAATAGAATATTCCCAAATAAAAACTAGAAAGAATCTCTCTCTGAAATTGCTTCATGATGTGTTGATATATGTCACAGAGTTAAACCATTTTGTTTTTTGATTCAGCAGGTAAAAAACACTTTTTCTGGAGAATCTGTGAAGGGATATTTGGGAACTCATTGAGTCCTACAGGGAGAAAGAGAATATCCTGGAAAAAAACTAGAAAGAAGTTATCTGTGAAACTGCTTTGTGATGTGTAGATTCATCTCACACACTTAAACGTTTCTTTTTATTCAGCAGCTTGGAAAAACTCTTTTTGGAAAATCTACGAAGGGATATTAAGGAGCCCCTTGAGGCTTATGGAAAAAAACTGAATATCCCCAGATAAAACATAGAAAGAAGTTATCTGTTTAGCTGCTTTGTGATGTGTGGATTCATTTCACAGAGGTAAACGTTTCTTTTGATATACTACATTGGAAACACTCTTTTTGTAGATTTGGAGCCCATTGAGGCCTATGGGGGAAAAACTGAACATTCTGAGACAAAAACTAGAAAGAACCTGTCTGTGAAACTGATTTGTGATTTGTGGATTCATCTCACAGAGTTAAACCTCTCTTTTGATTCAGAAGGTTGGACACACTCTTTTTGCAGAATCTGCAAAAGAACATTTGGTAGCCCATTGAGGCCTATGGGGAAAAACAGAATATCCTCAGATAAAAATAAGTAAGAAACTGTCTGTGAAACTGCTTTGTGACGTGTGAATTTAAGTCACAGAGTAAAACCTTTCTTTTGATTCAGCAAGTGGGAAACACTGTTTTTGGAGAATCTGAGAGAGACAATTAGGAGACAATTGAGGCCTAGGAGGAAAAAACAAATATCCCTAGATGAAAACTAAAAGAAATCTTTCTTTGAAATTTATTTGCAGTGTGTGGATTCATCTCACAGAATTAAACTTTCCTTTTGATTCAGCACATTGTAAGCACTCTTTTTGGAGAATCTGTGAAGAGACATTTTGGAGCCCATTGAGTCATAGGGGAAAAACCTAATATTCCCAGATAGAAATTGGAAAGAAGCTATCTGTATAACTGCTTTGTGATGTGTGGATTAATCTCACAGAGTTAAACTTTTCTTTTGATTCATCAGGTTGAAAACACTCTTGTTGGAGATTCTGCAAAGGGACACTGGGGAGCCCCTTGAGGCCTATGTTGGAAAGTGATATATCTCCAGTTAAAAACTAGAAAGAAGCGATCTTTGAAATTGCTTTGTGATATCTGGATTCATCTCACAGAATTAAACCTTTCTTTTGATTCAGTAGGTTGGAAAAACTATTTTTGTGGAATATGCAAAGAAACATTTGTGAGCCCATTGAGGCCTATTGGGAAAAGCACTAATATCCCCAGATAAAAACTAGAAAGAAGCTACTTGTAAAACTGCTTTGTAGTGTGTGGATTCATCTCACAGTGTTAAACCATTCTTTTGATTCAGCAGGTTGGAAACACTCTTTTTGGAGAATTGGCAATGGACATTTGGGAGCGCTATGAGGCTTAAGGGGAAAAAGTGAATATCTCCAAATGAAAACCAGTTTAAAGCTATCCATGACAGTGCTTGGTGATGTGTGGATTCATCTCAATGAGTTAAACCTTTCTTTTGTTTCAGCACATTGAACACACTCTTTTCGGAGAATCCGTGAAGGGGAAATTGGTTGCCCATTGAGGCCTATGAGGAAAAATGAAACTTCCCCAGCTAAAAACTAGAAAGAAGCTGTCTATGAAACTGCTTTGTGATGTACGGATTCATCTCATAGAGTTAAACCTTTCTTTTGTTTCAGTAGGATGAAAACACTGTTTTTGGAGAATCTGTGTAGGGACATTTGGAGCCAATTCAGGTGTATGGAGAAAAACGGAATATTCCCAGCTAAAAACTAGACAGAAGCAATCTGTGAAACTACTTTGTGATGTGTGGATTCATCTCACAGAGTTAAACCTTTCATTTGATTCAGTAGTTTAGAAACACTGTTTTTGGAGGTTCTGCAAAGGGATATTTTGGAGTTCATTGAAGACTATGGGGAAAAACTGAGTATCCAAAGAGAAAAACTAGAAAGAAGCCTTAGCTAAAACTTCTTTGTGATGTGTGGATTTATTTCAGTGTTAAACCTTTCTTTTGATTCAGCACATTGGAAACACTCTTTTTGGAGGATCTGCAGATGGACATTTTGGAGACTTTCAAGGACTATGGTAACTAAAAATCCTAGTATCCCAAGATAAAAAATAGAAAGAAACTCTCTGTGACAGTGCTTTGTGATGTGTGGATTCATCTCAGAATTAAACCTTTATTTTGATGCAGAAGCATGGAAAAACTATTTTTATAGGATCTGCAAAGGGACATTTGAGATCCTACTTAGGCGTATGGCAAAGAGAATAATGTACCGAAATAAAAACTAGATAGAAGCTGTCTGAGAAACTGCTTTGTGTTGTATGGATTCATCTCACAGAGTTAAAAAATTCTTTTGACTCAGCAGGTTGGAAAAATTTTTTTGGAAGGATTGGTGAAGAAATATTTGGGAGGTGGCAAGACCTATGGGGAAAAAACGAATATCCCAAGATAAAAACTGGAAAGAAGCTATCTTTGAAATGCTTTGTAACATGTAACATTGTAACACTCTTTTTGGAGAATCTCCAAGGTGTACTTTGGGACCTAATTGAGGCCGTGGAAAAAACCTAAATATCCCAATAAAAAAATTAGAAAGAAGCTATCCATGAAACTGTTTTGTGACATGTTGAATCAGCTCACAGAGGTAAAACTTTCTTTTGATCTATCAGGTTGGAAACAATTTTTTTGGAGATTTGGCAAAGGGACATTTGGGAGTTCATTGATATTTTGGGGGAAAATCAAATATGCCCAAATGGAAACTAGAAAGAAACTATCTGTGAAACTGCTTTGTGATGTGTGGATTCATCTCACAGACTTAAAACTTTCTTTGGATTCAAAAGGTTGGAAACATTATTCTTCGAGAATCTGTGAAGGGACAATTTGGAGCCTACTGAGGCCTATCAGGAAAAACTGAATATTCCCATATTAAAATTTGAAAGAAGCTATTGGTGAACCTGACTTGTGATGAGTGGATTTATCTCACAGAGTTAAACCTCTCTTTGAAAAATCTGAGAAGGGACATTTGGGTGCCCCTTGTGGCCTATGTTGAAAAACAGAATATCCCCAGATTAAACTAGAAACAAGGCATCTGTGATACTTCTTTGTGATGTGTGGATTCATTGCACAGAGTTAAACTTTTCCTTTGAATCAGCAGATTAGAAATACTCTTTTTGGAGAATCTGTGAAAGAACATTTGGGAACCACTTGAGACCTATGGAATAAAACAAAATATCCCCACCTAAAAACTAGGAAGAAGCTATTTATGAAACTGCTTTGTTATGTGTGGATTTATCTCACACAGTTAGACATTTCTTTTGATCCATCTGGCAGGAAACTTTCGTTTTGGAGGACTCTGAAGAGACATTTGGTAGCCCATTGAGGTCTATGGGGAAAACTAAATATCCCCAGATAAAAATGAGAAGGAAGCTATGTGTGAAACTGCTTTGTGATGTGTGGATTAATCTCAAAGAGCCTACCTTTCTTTTGATTCAGCAGGTTGGAAACACTGTTTTTAGAGAGTCTGCAAATGGACATTTGCACACCCATTGAGGCATATGGGGAAAAATTGCCTATCCACAGACAAAAAGTAAAAAGGAGGAATCTGAATCTGCTTTGTGGTGGATTCATCTAACAGAGTTAGATTCTGGATTCATCTAACAGAGTTAAACCTTTATTTTGATTCAGCAGTTTGGAAACACTCTTTTTGGAGTGTTTCTGTTTGGAGAATCTGTGAAGGGACAATTGGGAGCCCTTTGAGGCCCAGAAGGAAAAACCAAATATCCAAAGATGCAAACTTCAAAGAAGGTATCTGTGAAACTGCTTTGTGAAGTGTATATTCATCTCACAGATGTAAACCATTTTTTGATTAAGCAGGTTGGAAACACTGTTTTTGGTGAATCTGTGAAAAAACGTTTGGGTGCCCATTGAGGTGTATGGGATAAAACCTAATAACTTTAGATAAAAACTAGAAACAAGCTATCTGTGAAACTGCTTTGTGATGCGTGGAGTCATCTCCCAGAGATAAACTCTTCTTCCAACATAGTGGAAACATTATTTTAGAGAATCTGTGAAGCAACATTTGGGAGTTCATTGAGACCTATTGGGAAAAACTGAATATTCCCAGATAAAAACTATAAGGAAGGTATCTGTGGAACTGCTTTGTGAGGTGTTGATTCATCTCATAGAGTTAAAACTTTCTTTTATTCAGCAGGTTGGAAACACTAGTTTTAGAGATTCTGTGAAGGGACATTAGGGAGCCCATTGAGGCATATGGAAAAAAACCGAATATCCCCAGATAAAAACTAGAAAGGTCTTTGTGAAACTGCTTTGTGATATATAAATTCGTCTCCAAGCATTAAACCTTTCTTTTGATTCAACAGGTTGAAACACTGTTTTTGGAGGATTTGTGATTTGACACTTGGGAGTTCATTGAGGCCTATGAAGAAAAACAGAATATACCCAGATAAAAACTGTAAAGAAACTATCTGTTAAACTACTTTGTGATGTGTGGATTCATCTCAGAGTTAAACATTTCTTTTGATTCAGCAGTTTGGAAACACTGTTTTTGGAGAATAAGCAAACAGACATTTGGGAGCCCATTGTAACCTATGGGGAAAAATGGAATAGACCCAGAAAAAAACGAGAAAGAAGCTATCTGTGAAATTTCTTTGTTATCTGTGCATTCACCTAACAGAGTTAAACGTTTCTTTTGGTTCAGTTGGTTTGAAATTCTGTTATTGCAGAATATGCAAATAGACATTTCAGAGCCCATTAATGCCTATGGGGAAAAACCAAATATCACCAGGAAAAAAAAAAAAAAAAAAAAAAAAAAACTAGAAAGAAGCTGTCTTTGAAACTGCTTTTTGACACATGGATTCATATCACAGGTTTAAACCTTTCTTTTGATTAAACAGATTGGGAACATTCTTTTTGGAGTACCTGCGAAGGGGTATTTTGGAGCTGATTAAGGCCTATGGGGAAAACTGGAACACACCCAGATGAAAACTAGAAAAAAGCTATCTGTGAAACTCCTTCTTGAAGTGTGGATTTATGTCACAGAGTTAAACCTTTATTTTGATTCAGCAGGTTGGAAACACTCGTTTTGAAGAATCTGTGAAGGAACATTTGGGTGTCAATTGATGCCTATGGAGAAAATCTGACTACCCCCAGATAAAAACTAGTATGAAACTACCTGTGAAACTGTTTTGTGATGTGTGCATTCATCTCACGGAGTCAATCCTTTCTTTTGATTCAGCAAGTGGGAAACACTCTTTTTGGAGAATCAGCAAAGGACATTTAGGAACCCATTGAGGCCTATAAGTAAAACCTGAATGTTTCCAGACATAAACTAGAAAGAAGCTTTGTGTAAAACTGCTTTGTAATGTGTGGATTCATCTTACAGAGATAAATACTTCTTTTGATCAAGCAGATTGACAACACTCTTTCTGACAAATCTCTGAAGGCACATTTGGGAGCACATTGAAGTCCATGTTGAAAAAAACTCAAATAAATAGTAAAAAGAATCTATCTGTGAAACTGCTTTGTGATCTGTGGATTCATCTCACATAGCTAAACCTTTCTTTGAATTCGGTATTTTTGAAACACTTTTTGTAGAATCTGTGAAGGGAGATTTGGGAGCCTATTGTTTCATGTGAGGGAAAATGGATTATCCCCAGACTAAAACTTAAAAGAAGCTATGTTTGAAACTGCTTAGTGATATTTGGACTCGCCTCCCAGAGTTAAACCTTTCTTTTGATTCACCAGTTTGGAAACACTTCTTCTGAAGAAACTTTAGTGGGACATTTAGGAGATCATTGGGTCCTATAGGGAAAAACAAAACAGCCTCATATAAAAATTAGAAAGAAGCTATCTGTGAAACTGCTTTGTGAAGTGTGGATTCATCCACCAGTTTTAAACCTTTCTTTTGAACAGTACGTTGGAAACACTTTTTTGGGGGGCAATCTGCAAAGTGGTATTTGGAGAACATTAAGGCCTATGGAAAAAATTATCCCCAGAAATACTAGATGGAAGCTATCTTTGAAACTGCTTTGTGATGAGTGGATTCACCTCACAAAGATAAACCTTACTTTTGATTCAGCAGGTTGAAAACACTCTTATTAGAGAATCTGTGAAGGGAACTTTAGGAGACCATTAAGGCCTGTGGCAAAAAACTTAATATCCCCAGGAAGAAAACTAAGAAGGAACTGTCTGTGAAACTGCTTTGCAATGTGTGGATTCATCTCCACAGAATTAAATCTTTCATTTATTCAGCAGTTTGGAAACAGTCTTTTTTGACAATATGTGAAAGGATATTTGGGAGCCCATTGAGGCCTATGGGGGAAAATCTAATATCCAGAGATTTAAAAATAGGAAGAAGCTATCTGTGAACTGCTTTGGAATGTGTGGATTCATTTCACTGAGTTAAACCTTTCTTTTAATTCAGCAGGGTGGAAACACTCTTTTTGAAGAATCTATGAATTGACACTTGGGAGCTCATTGAGGAATGGACAAACACAGAATATACTCAGATAAAGACTAAAAAGAAGATATCTGTGAAATGGCTTTGTGATGTGAGGATTAATCTCACAGAGTTAAACCTATCTTTTGATCCAACAGGTTGGAAACCCTCCTTTTGAAGAATCTGCAAGGGGACATTTTGGAGCCTACTGAGGCCTATGGGGAAAAACTGAATATTCCCAGAAAAAAACTAGAAAGAAGTTACCTGTGGAAGTGCTTTTTGATATAAGGACTCATCTCCCAAAATTAAGTCTTTCTTTGGTTTCAGCAAGTTGGAAGCATTCTTTTGTAGAACTGCAAAAAGACATTTGGGAGCCCTTTAAGGCCTATGGTGAAAAACCAATCACCTATAGATGAAAACCAGATAAAAGCTGTCTGTGACACTCCTTTGTGAGATGTGGATTTGTCTCATAGAGGTAAACTTTTCTTTTGATATAGCAGTTTGGAAACACTCCTTTTGCAGAATCTGTGAAGGAACATTTGGAAGCCCACTGAGGCCTATGAAGAAAAACTGACTATTCCCAGATAAAAACTAGAAAGAAGTTATCTGTGAAACTACTTTTGTGGTATGTGTATCCATCTCACAGAGGTAAACCATTCTTTTGATTCAGCAGGTTGGAAAAACTCTTTTTGGAGAATCTGCAAAGGGACATTTGGAAGCCCATGGAGGCCTATGTGGAAAAACCAAATATCCCCAGATAAAAAACTAGCAAAAAACTCTGTGAAACAGCTTCATGATAGGTGGATTGATCTCGCAGAGTTAAACTTTTCTTTGATTCAGGAGGTTCGAAAAACTCTGTTTGGAGATTCTGTGAAGGAACATTTGGGAGCCCATTGTAGCCTACGGAAACACAATGGAAACCCCAGATAAAAACTATGAAGAAACTCTCCATTAAAATGCTTTGTGATTTGTGGAGACATCTCACAGAGTTAAACCTTTCTTTTGATTCAGCATGTTGAAAACACTGTTTTTTGGAGAATCTGTGAAGGGACATTTGGGAACCCATTGAGGCCTAAGGGGAAAAAGAATATTCCAGATAAAAACTAGAAAGAAGCTATCGGTGAAACCGCTTTGTGACGTGTGGATTTATCTCAGAGTTACTTTAAAACTTTCTTTTGATTCAGCAGTTTGAAAACACTCCTATCGTAGAATTGGTGAAGGGACATTTGAAAACCTATGAGGCCAAAGGGTAAAAAATGAATATCCCCAGATAAAATCAAGGAAAAAAGCTATCCTTCAAACTACTTTGTGATGTGTGGATTCATCTCAGAAAGTTATAAGTTTCATTTGATCCAGCAGGTTGGAAAAAATCTTTTTGGAGAATCTGTGAAGAAACATTTGGGAGACCATTGAAGCCTACAGGAAAAAACAAAGCATTTCCATTTAAAAACTAGAAGGAAGCCATCTATGAAACTGCTTTGTGATGTGTGTATTCAACTCACTAGGTTAATCTTTTCTTTTTATTTAGCAGGCTGGAAATACTCTTTTTAGAGAATCTGTGATGGGTCATTTGGGAGCTAATTGAGGTCTATGGGGAGAAACCAAATATTTCCAAATATAAACCATAAGGAAGCTATCTGTGAAACTGTTTTGTGATGTGTGGATTCATCTCACAGATGTAAACCTTTCTTTTGATTCAGCAGGTTGGAAACATGCTTTTCGGAGAATCTGTAAAAGGACATTTGTGAGCCCATGGAGGCCCATAAGGATAAACCGAATATACCCAGATAAAAACTAGAAAGAAGTTATGTGTGAAAATGCTTTGTGATGTGTGGATTAATCTCAGAGTTAAACCTTTGTTTGGATTCTGTGTGCTGGAAGCACTCTTTTGGTAGATTATGCAAAAGTACGTTCTATGAAATGAAAAGATGTGAAGCTGTCTGTGAAACTGCTTTGTAATATGTCGATTTATCTCATAGATAAACCTTTATTTTTACTCAGTGTGTTGGAACACTCTTATTCCAGATTCTCTAAAGGGACATTTGGAAGCCCATTGTGGCATAAGGGAAAAAAATGATATCCCCAGATTAAAACTAGTAATAAGTTATCTGAGAAACTCTTTTTGATGGGTGAATTCTTCTCACAGTGTTCAACTTTTCTTTTGATTCAGGAATTTGAAAACACTCCTTTTGGAGAATGTGCAAAAACACAGGTGGGAGCACAGTGAGGCCTATGGTGAAAAACCGAATATTCCTAGATAAAAACTGGATAAAAGCTACATGTGAAACTGCTTTCTGATGTGTGGATTCATCTCACAGAGTTAAATCTTTCCTTTGATTCAGCAGGTTGGAAACACATTTTTGGGGAATCTGTGAAGGGATATTTGTGAGCCATTTTAAGCCTATGGAGAAAAACTGAATACCCCAAGATTAAAACCACAAATTAGCTACCTATGAAACTGCTTTGTGATGTGTGGGTTCATCTCACAAAGTTAAACCTCTCTTTTTATTCAGCACATTGGAAACACTTTTTTTGGGAAAATTTTCAAAGGGACATTTGGGAGCCCATTGAAGACTATGGGGCAAAATCGAATATCCCCAGATAAAAAGCAGAATGAAGCTATCTGTGAAACTATTTTTTGATGAGTGGATTAATCTCACAGAGTTAAACATTTCTTTCAATTCAGAATTTTGGAAACACTCTTTTTGGGAAATCTGTGAAGGGACATTTGAGAACCCATTGATGACTATGCAGGAAAACCGAATATCCCCAGATATAAACTAGAAAGAAGCCATCTCTGAAACTACTTTGTCATTTTGAGTTCATTTCACAAAGTTTATTCTTTCTTTTAATTCAGCAGGTTTGAGACACTCCTTTTACTGAATCTGTGAAGGGACATTTAGGACCCCACTGAGGCCTATTGGTAAAACACTACATATCTCCAGATGAAAACCAAAAAGGAATCTATCCTTAAAACTGCTTTGTGATGTGTGAATTCATCTCACAGTGTCAAACCTTTATTTTGATTCAGAAGGTTGGAAACACTGTTTTTGTATGATCTGTGAAAGGACATTTGGGAGCCCATTGAGGCCTATGGGGAAACACCAAATATCTGGGGAAACACCAAATATCCACAGATAAAAACTAAAAACAATCTATCCATGAAACTGCTTTGTTATGTGTTAATTCATCTCACAGTGTTAAACCTTTGTTTTGATTCAGAAGATTTGAAACACTATTTTGGTAGGATCTGCAAAAGGACATTTCAGGGTCCATTTAGGTGTATGTTGAAAAATCAAATATCCCGAGATAAAAACTAGAAAGATGTTATCTGGAAAACTGCTTTGTAAGATGTGACTTTATCTTATAGTGTTAAAGCTTTCTTTTGATTCAGAAGTTTGGAAACAATCTTTTTGCAGAATCTGTGAAGGAACATTGGAGAGCCCATTGAGGCCAATGAAAAAAAAAGACCAATATCCCCAGGGGGAAAAAAAAAAGAAAACTAGAAAGAATCTAACTGTAAAACTGCTTTGTGATGTGTGGATTCATCACACAGAATTACACCTTTGTTTTAATTCAACAGGTGAGAAATATTCTTTTTGGAGAATCTGCAAAGGATATTTGGTAACCCATTGAGGGAATTGGTGAAAAACAGAATATCCCCAGATGAAATTA
Source organism: Chlorocebus sabaeus (assembly GCF_047675955.1). NCBI lineage: Eukaryota > Metazoa > Chordata > Mammalia > Primates > Cercopithecidae > Chlorocebus > Chlorocebus sabaeus. The sequence goes on from NC_132912.1 coordinate 38,059,899, forward strand.
AGAAAGAAGCTATCTGTGACACTACTTTCAGATGTGTGTATTCATCTCACACAGTTAAGACTTTCTATTGATTCACTAGTTTGGAAATACTTTTTTCCAGAATCCGTGAAGGGACATTTGGAGGCCCATTTAGGCTTTGGGGAAAAGCTGACTATCCCCAAATAAAAAGTAGATAGAAGCTATCTGTGAAACTGCTTTTTGATATGTGGATTCATCCCAGAGAGTTAAATATTTCTTTTGAATCAGTACATAGGAAACACTCTTTTTGGAGAATGTGAGAAAAGATATTTGGGAGTCCATTGATGTCTAGGTAGAGACATAGAACATTCCCAGATAAAAACTAGAAAGAAGCTACCTGTGAAACTGCTTTGTGATGTGTGGATTTAAACACAGAGTTAAGCTTTTCTTTTGATTCAGCAGGTTGGGGACACTTTTTTTTTGGAGAATATGTGAAGGGACATTTGGGAGCCCATTGAGGCATATTGGGAAAAACTGAATATCCCCAGATAATAGCTAGAAAGAAGCTATCTGCGAAACTGCTTCATGATATGTGGATCCATCTCAAAGAGTTAAGCCTTATTTTTTATTCAATTCTTTGAAAATACTCTTTTTGTAGACTCTGTTAAGGGACATTTGGGAACACATTGAGATCTATGGGAAAAAAAAACCACAATATTTTCAGATAAAAACTGGATGGAAGTTTTCTGTGAAACAGCTATGTGATTGGTGGATTCATCTCGCTGAGTTAAAGCTTTCCTTTGATTCAGCAGGTTGGAAACACTCTCTTTGGAACATCTGTGAAGAGATATTTGGAAGTTCATTGAGGCATATGCGGGAAAAACCAAATATCCCCAGATAAGAACAAGAAAGAAGCTATCTCTAAAAGTGCTTTGTGGTGTGTGGATTCATCTCACAGAGTTAAAACTTTCTTTTGATTCAGCTTCATTGGAAACCCTCTTTTTGAAAAATCTGCAAAGGGATATTTGGGGTCCCATTGAGGTTTATGGGGAAATACCAAGTATCTGCAGTTAAAACCTAGAAAGAAGCTATCTGTGAAGCAGTTTTGTGATGTGTGGATTCAGTTCACAGAGTTAAAACTTTCCTTTGATTCACCAGGATGAAAATACTCTTTTTGTAGATTATGTAAAGGGACATTTGTGAACCCATTGAAGTCTATGATGGGGAACAACTGAATTTCCCAGATAAAAAGTAGGAGGAAGCTGTCTGTGAAACTGCTTTGTGATGCATGGATTCATCTCACAGAATAAAATCTTTAATTTGATTCAGAAAGTTTGAAATACCCTTTTTGTACAATCTGTGAAGGGACATTTGGGAGCCCATTGAGGGCTATTAGGCAAAATGGAATATCGTCAGATAAACACTTTAGAATCTATTTGTGAAACGGCTTTCTGATGTGTGAATTCATCTCACAGAGTTAAACCTTTCTTTTGATTCAGCACGTGGAAACACTCTTTTTGGAGACTCTGCAGAGGGATATTTTAAAACCCATTGAGGTCTATGGGGAAAAACCTAATATCCCCAGATAAAAACTAGAAGGAAGCTATCTGTGAAACTGCTTTGTGATGTTTGGATTCATCTCACAGTGTGAAACTTTCTTTTGATTCAGCAGATTGGAAAGACTTTTCTTGTAGAATTTGCAAAGGGAAATTTGGGAACCATTGAGACCTATTGGGGAAAATAATCAATATTTCCAGATAAATTCTAGAAAGAACTCTGTGAAACTACTTTGTTCTGTATAGATTCATCTCAATGAGTTCAGCAGGTTTGAAGCACTCTTTATGGGGAATCTGTGAAGAGATATTTGAAGCCCATTGAGGCCTATGGAGAAAAACTGAATATCCCCAGATAGAAAGAAGAAAGAAACTTTCTGTGAAACTGCTTTCTGATGTGTGAATTCATCTCCAATGATAGAACATTCCTTTGGATTCAGCAGGTTGGAACCACTTTTTTTGGAGAATTGGAGAAGGGACATTTGGGAGCCCATTGAGGTCTATGGGGAAAAAAAAATTCCTAGAAAAAAATTTGAAAGAAGGTATTTGTGATGATGCTTTGTGATGTGTGGATTCATCTCAAAGTGTTAAAAGTTTCTTTTGATTCAATAGGTTGGAAACACTCTTTCTGGAGAATCATCAAAGGGATTTTGGAGCCCATTGAGGCCTGTGATGCAAAACCGAAAGTCCCTAGATTAAAACTAGAAAGAAACTAGATGTGAAACTACTTTGTGATATGTGGATTCATTTCACAGAGCTAAACCTTTATTTTGATCCAGCAGATTGGAAAAACTCTTTCTGAAGAATCCGCAAAAAACATTTGCGAGTCCATTGAGACCTAGGAAGAGAAACAGCATATCCCCAGAAAAAACTATAGCGAAGCTATCTGTGAAACTGCTTTATGATCTGTCAATACATCTCACTGATATAAAACTTTCCTTTTATTCAGCAGATTAGAAACACTCTTTAAGGAGAATCTTCAAAGGAACATTTGGGAGCCCATTGATGCCTAGGGAGAAAAACAATATGTCTCCAGAAAAATCTAGTAAGAAGCTATCTGTGAAACTACTCTGTGATGTGTGGATACATCTCAAGAAGTTAAACCTTTCTTTTGATTCAACTGCTTAGAAACACTTTTTGGCCAGGCGTGGAGGCTCACACCTGTAATCCTAGCACTATGGGAGGCCCAGGCGGGTGGATCATGAGGTCAGGAGATCGAGACCATGCTGGCTGACATGGTGAAACCCCGTCTCTAATAAAAAAAAAAATACAAAAAATTAGTCAGGCGCAGTGGCAGGCACCTGTAGTCCCAGCTACTCGGGAGGCTGAGGCAGGAGAATGGCGTGAACCCAGGAGGTGGAGCTTGCAGTGAGCCAAGATCGTGCCACTGCACTCCAGCCTGGGTGATAGAGCAAGACTCCTTCTCAAAAAAAAAAAAAAAAAAGAAAGAAAAGAAACACTCTTTTTGGATAATCTGCTAGAAGACACTTGGTTGCCCATTGAGGTCTATGGGGAAAAACAGAATATTCCCTGATAAAATCTAGAAAGAACTTATCTGTGAAACTTCTTTGTGATATATGGATTCATCTCACAGAGAAATACCTTTCTTTTGATTCAGCAGGTTGGAAGCACTCTTTTTGGAGAATCTGCAAAGAGACATTTTGAAGCCCATTGATGCCTATGGAGGAAAACAAAATATTCCCAGATAAAACCAGAAAGAAGTTGTTTGTGAAAATGCCTTGTGATATGTGGATTCATCTCAGAGTTAAACCTTCCTTTTATTTCAGCAGGTCAGAAACACTCTTTTTGGAAAATGTGCGAAGGGACATTTGGGAGCCCATTGAGGCCTATGTGGAAAACTGAATATCCTCAAGTAAAATCTAGAAAGAAGCTATCTGTGTAACTGCTTTGTGTTTGTGGATTCATCTCCCAGGGTCCAACCTTTCTTTGATTCAGAAGGTTGGAAACACTTCTTTGGAGAATCTGCGATGGGATATTTGGGAGGCCATTGAGGCCTATTCTGCAAAATGGAATGTCCCCAGATAAAAACTAGATAAAAGCTATCTGTGAAACTGCTTTGTGATGTGGGGATTCATCTCACAGAGTTAAACATTTCTTTTAACTCTGCTGGTTGGAAGCACTCTTTTTGGAGAATCTGTAAAAGGACATCTGGGAGCCCTTTGAGGCCTGCAGGAAAAACTGAATGTCCCCAGATAAAAACTAGAAAACAGTTATCTGTGAAACTGCTTTGTAACGTGTGGATTCATCTCACAGAGTTAAACCTTTATTTTCACTCAGCAAAATGGAAACACTGTTTTTGGAGAACCTGCAAAAGGACATTTGGGAGCCCGTTGTGGCCTATGGGGCAAAACAGAATATCTGCAGATAAAAACTACAAAGAAGCTATCTGTGAAACTTCTTTGTGATGTGCGGAATCATCTCACAAAGGTAAAACTTCCTTTTGAATCAGCAGGTTAGAAACACAATTTTGGGGAATCCATGTGGCCACATTTTGGAGTCTTTTGAGGCCTACTGATAAAAAACAACTATTGCCAGATAAAAACTAGAAAGAAGCTATCTGTGAACCTACTTTGTGATGTGTGGATTCATATTATAGAGTTAAAACATTCTTTTGAGTCTGTAGGTTGGAAACACTCCTTTTGGAAAACCTGCGAAGGGATATATGGCATCCCATTGAGGCCTGTGGGGAAAAACCGAATAAAAAACACACAAAAACTGGAAAGAAGATATCTGAAACTGCTTTATGATGTGTGGATTCATCTCACAAAGTTAAAACTTTCTTTTTATTAATCAGGTTGGAAACACTCATTTTGGAGTATTTGGGAAGGGACATTTGGGAGCCCATTGTGGCCTATGTAAAAAAAAAAAGGAAACGAATATACCAAAATAAAAACTAAATAGAAGCTATCTGTGAAACTGCTTTGTGATGTGTGGATTTATTGCAGAGAGCTGAACCTTTTTTTTGATGCAGTAGGTTGGAAACTCTCTTTTAGGAGAATGTGTGAGGGGACATTTGGGAGTCCATTGAGACCTATGATGAAAAACCAAATATCCCCAGAGAAAAACTAAAAAGAAGCTCTCTGTGAAACTACTTCGTGATTTGTGGGTTCCTCTCACATAGATAAACCTTTTTTTTTTTTTTTTTTTTTTTTTTGATGCAGCAGGTTGGAAACACTTTTTGAAGAATCACTGAAGGGACATAAAGGAGCCCATTGAGGCATACAGATAAAAACTTAATATCCCAAGATATAAAAGTAGAAAGAAGATATCTGTCAAACTGCTTTGTGATATTTGGATTCATCTCACAGAGTTAAAACTTTCTTTTGATTCAGGAGGTTGGAAACATACTTTTTGGAGAATCTCTGAAGGGACATTTGGGGAACCATGGAGGCCTATACAGCAAACCGAATATCACCAGAAAACAATTGCAAAGAAACTCTCTGTGAAAGCGCTTTGTGATGTGTGGATTCATCTTATGGAGTTGAATGTTCTTTTGCATTCAGCAAGTCGGAAAAATTTTAGAGACTCAGTAAAGGGACTTTTGGGAACCCATTGAAGCCTATAAGGAAAAACTGAACATCTTCAGAAAAAAATTAGAAAGAAACTATGTATGTAACTGCATAGTAATGTGTGACTTCACCTCAAAGAGTTAAATATTTTGTTTGATCTACAGGGTTGGAAATACACAAATTGTAGAATCTGTGAAGGGACCTTTGGGAGCTCATTTTGGTCTATGGGGAAAAATCAAATATCCCAAGATAAAAACAAGAAAGAATCTATGTGTGAAACTGTTTTATAATACGTGAATTCCTTTCACAGAGTGAAACTTTTCTTTAGATTCAACTGGTTGGAAACTCTTTTTGGTGAATCCGTGAAGCGTTATTTGGGAGACCTTTGATACACAAAACAGAATATCACCAGATAAACACTAAAAAGAAGATATCTATGAAACTGCTTTGTGATGTGTGGATTCATCTCACAGAGCTAAACCTTTCTTTTGATTCCGCAGGGTAGAAAACACACTTTTTGCAGAATCTGCCTATGGGGCAAAACAGAATATCTACAGATAAAAACTAGAAAGAAGCTATCTGTGAAACCGCTTTTTGATGAGTGGATTTATGTCACACAGATAAACCTTTCTCTTGATTCAGCAGGTTGGAAACACTCTTTTTGGGGAATCTATGAAGGGACACTTGGGAGCACATTGAGGCCTATGGAGAATACCTAATATTTCCAGATAAAATTTAGAAAGAAGTTATCTGTGAAACTGCTGTGTGATGTGTGCATACATCTCACAGATTTAAAACTTTCTTTTGATTCAACAGGATGGTAACACTCCTTTTGGAGAATCTGTGAAGGGACATTGGGAGCTTATTGAGGCCTATGGGAAAAAATAGAATATTCCCAAATAAAAACTAGAAATAATCTATCTCTGAAACTTCTTTGTGATGTGTTGATTCATCTTACAGAGTCAAACCTTTCTTCTGATTCAGCAGGTTGGAAACACTCTTTTTGAAGAATCTGTGAAGCGACATTTGGGAGCGCATTGAGGTCCACAGGGAAAAACCTAATATCCACAGATAAAAACTAAAGGAAGAAATTCGTGAAACTGGTTTGTGATGTGCAGATTTATATTACAGTGTTAAATGTTTTTATTGATTCCTCAGGTTGGAAGCAATCTTTGTGGAGAATCCACAAAGAGAGATTTTGGAGCTCATTGATGCCTAGGGGAAAAGTTGAATATCCCCAGATAAAAACTAGAAAGTAGCTATCTGTGAAACTGATTTTGGTTTTATGGATTCATCTCATAGAGTTAAACCTCTCTTTCAGTTCAGAAGGTAGGACACACTGTTTTTGGAGAATCTGAAAAGGGATATTTAGGAGTCCATTCAGGCCTATGAAGGAAAACTATAGCCTCAGAAAAAAACTGAAAAGAAGCTATCTGTGAAACCGCTTTGTGATGTGTGGATTCGTCTCACAGAGTTAAACTTTTGTTTTGATTTCCCAGGTTGGAAACACTCTTTTTGGAGAATCTACAAAGGGATATTTTGAATGCCTTTTAGACCTATGGGGAAAAACCAAATATTCCAAGATAAAAACTAGAAAGAAGCTAACTGTGAAACTGCTTGATGTATGGACTCATCTGACAGAGTTAAAACTATCTTTTGATTCAGCACGTTAGAAACATTTTTTTTTGCAGAATATGTGATGGGATATTTGAAAACTCATTGAGTACTACAAGATAAATACGAATATCCCCAGAAAAAAACTAAAATGAAGCTATCTGTGAATCGGCTTTGTGAGGTGTGGAATCATCTCACACAGTGAAACCTTTCTTTTGATGCTGCAGGTTAAAAACACTCTTTTTGTAGAATCTTTGAACAAACATTTGGGAACACATTTTGGCCTTATGGGGAAAAACAGAATATCTCCAGATAAATTCTAGAAAGAAGCTATCTGTGAAACTGCTTTTTGATGTGTGAATTCATCTCAAAGAGTTAAAACTTTCTTTTGATTCGGTAGGTTGGAAGAATTCTTTTTCGTGAATCTGCAAAAGGACATTTAGGAGGCCATTAAGGCATATGGGGAAAAATTGATTATCCCCAGATAAAAACTAGAAGGTAGCTATCTGAGAAATTGCTTTGTAATATGTGGACATCTAACAGAGTTATTTTTTCTTTTGATTCAGCAGACTGGAAACACTCTAATTGTAGAATCTGTGAAAAGACATTTGGGAGTGCTTTGAGGACTATGATGAATAACAAGTATCTCCAGATAAAAACTAGAAAGAATCTACATGTGAAACCGCTTTTTGATATGTGTATTCACCTCAGAGATTTAAAAGATTCTCTTGATTTAGCAGGTTGGAAAAACTTTTTTTGGAGAATCTGTGAAGAAACATTTGAAAGCCCATTGAGGCCTATAGGGAAACAACTAATAACCTCAGATAGAAACTAGAATGAAGCTTTCTGTGAAACTGATTTCTGATATGTGAGTTCATTTCAATGCATGAAAGTTTTCTTCTTGTTCAAAAGGTTGTAAACAGTCTTTTGGGAGAATCTGTGAAGGGACATTTGGGAGCCCATTGAGGCCTATAAGAAAATACCAGATATCCGCAGATAAGAACAAGAAAGAAGATAACCTCTGAAACTGCTTAGTGATGTGTCAGTTCAGCTCACAGAGTTAAATCCTACTTTTGAATCAGCAGGTTGAAAACACTCTTTTTGTTTTCAAATGTCCTGTGAAGGGACATTTGAGAGCCCATTGAGGCCTATGGGGAAAAAAACGAATATCCCCAGATAAAAACTAGAAAGAAGTTATCTGTAAAACTGCTTTGTGATGTTTGGTTCACATCACAGAGTTAAAAATTTCTTATGATTCAGCAGATTGGAAACACTGTTTTTGTAGAATCAGCAAAGGAACATTTGGGAGCCTTTTGGGGCCTGTGGGGGAAAAATGAATATCCCCAGATAAAAACTAGAAGGAAGCTATCTGTGAAACTTATTTCTGATGTGTGGATTCATCTCACAGAGTTAAAACTTTCTTTTGATTCAGAACGTTGGAAACACTCTTTTTGGAGGATCTACAAAGGGACATTTGGAAGCCCATTGAGACCTATGGAAAAAAACAGAGTATCCCCAGACAAAAACTACAAGAAAGCTATCTGTGAAACTACTTTATGATGTGTCGATTCATCTTGCAGTGTTAAACATCTCTTTGGATTCAGCAAGTTGGAAACACTCTTTCTGGGGAATCGAGGAAGGAACATTTCAGAGCCCTTTCAGGCCTATGAGTAATAACCAAATATCCACATAGAAAAACTAGAAACAAGCTACCTGCGAAACAGATTGGTGATGTTTGGATTAATCTTACATGGTTAAGCTTTTCTTTTGATTCAGCAGGTTGGAAACACCATTTTTCGAGAATCTGTGAAAAGACATTTAGGAGTTCTTTGTGGTCTACTGGGAAAAAAAAGGAATATGTCAAGATAAAAACTACAAAGAAGCCAAGTGTGAAACTACTTTGTGATGTGTGGATTCATCTTAGTGTTAAATCTTTCTTTTGATTCACAGGTTGGAAGCACTCTTTCTAAAGAGTCTGAGAAGGGACATTTGGGAGCAGTGTGAGGCCCATGGGGGGAAAAATATCCCCAGATAAAAACTCAAAATAAATTTTGTGTTAAACTTATTTGTAATGTCTAGATTGAGCTAACAGAGTTAAAACTTTCTTACTATTCATCAGGTTGGATACACTGTTTTTGGAGAATCTGTGAAGGGATATTTCAGAGAACATTTAATTGTGATGTTAGAGTGTCAATTTTAGATCTTTCCAGCTTTCTCTTGTGGGCATTTAGTGCTATAAATGTCCCTCTACACACTGCTTTAAATGTGTCCCAGAGATTCTGGTATGTTGTATCTTTGTTCTCTTTGGTTTCAAAAAAAATCTTTATTTCTGCTTTTATTTCATTATGTACACAGTAGTCATTCAGGAGCAGGTTATTCAGTTTCCATGTAGTTGAGCAGTTTTGATTGAGTTTCTTAGTTCTGAGTTCTAGTTTGATTGCACTGTGGTCTGAAAGACAGTTTGTTATAATTTCTGTTCTTGTACACTTGTTGAGGAGTGCTTTACTTCCAATAATGTGGTCAATTTTGGAATAAGTGCGACGTGCTGCTGAGTAGAATGTATATTCTGTTGATTTGAGGTGGAGAGTTCTGTAGATGTCTGTTAGGTCTGCTTGCTGCAGAGACGAGTTCAATTCCTGGATATCCTTGTTAACTTTCTGTCTCATTGATCTGTCTAATGTTGACAGTGGGGTGTTGAAGTCTCCCATTATTATTGTATGGGAGTCTAAGTCTCTTTGTAAGTCTCTAAGGACTTGCTTTATGAATCTGGGTGCTCCTGTATTGGGTGCATATATATTTAGGAGAGGTAGCTCTTCCTGTTGAATTGATCCCTTTACCATTATGTAATGGCCTTCTTTGTCTCTTTTGATCGTTGATGGTTTAAAATCTGTTTTATCAGAGACTATGATTGCAACCCCTGCTTTCTGTTGTTCTCCATTTGCTTGGTAGATCTTCCTCCATCCCTTTATTTTGAGCCTATATATGTCTCTGCATGTGAGATGGGTCTCCTGAATACAGCAAACTGATGGGTCTTGACTCTTTATCCAGTTTGCCAGTCTGTGTCTTTTAATTGGAGCATTTAGTCCATTTATATTTAAGATTAATATTGTTATGTGTGAACTTGATCCTGCCATTATGATATTAACTGGTTATTTTGCTGGTTAGTTGATGCAGTTTCTTCCTAGCCTCAATGGTCTTTACATTTTGGCATGTTTTTGCAATGGCTGGTACCTGTTGTTCCTTTCCATGTTTAGTGCTTCCTTCAGGGGAGAATATTGAGGCCTATGGGGAAAAACGAAATATCTCCAGATAAAAACTACAAAGAAGCTATCTGTAAAACTGCTTTAGGTGTGTGAATTCATCTCACAAAGTTAAAACTTTCTTTTGATTAACAGGTTTTGAAAAAGTCTACATGGAGAATCTGCATAGGGCCATTTCACTCCCATTGAGGCCAACTGGAAAAACCTAATATCTCCACATAAAAACTAAAAAGAAACTGCTTTGTGATGTGTCAGTTCACGTCACAGATAAAAATCTTTCTTTTTATTCATCAGTTTGAAACACTATTTTTGGAGTATATGCAATGGAACATTTGGGATCCCATTGAGTACTATAGGGAAAAACTGAATACCCCCAGATACAAACTAGAAAGAATATATCTCTGAAAGTGCTTTGTGATGTGTGGATTTATCTCACAGAATTAAACCTTTCTTTTTATTCAGCAGGTTGGAAACACTTTTTTGGAGAACCTGTGAAGGGACAATTTGTCGCCCATTGAGGCCTATGGGGAAAAAACGAACATCATCAGATAAAAAAATAGAAAGGAACTATCTGTGAAATGGCTTTGTGATGTGTGGATTCATCTTTCAGCATTAAACCATTCTTTTGATTCAGCTGGTTGAAATCACATTTTTTGGGGACTGTGCAAAGGTCATTTCAAAGCCCACTGAGGCAAAAGTGGAAAAACAGAATGTCCACAGATAAAAACTAGAAAGTTGCTATCTGTGAAACTGCTTTGTCATGTGTGGATTAATCTCACATAGTTAAAATTTTCTTCTTATTCAGCAGATTGGAAACATTTTTTTCTGTGGAATTGTGAAGGGATGTTTAGTATCCCGTTCAGGACTATGGGGAAAAATCAAATATACCCAGATAAAACTACAAAGAATCTGTCTGTGAAACCGTTTTCTGATGTGGGGATTCATCTCAAAGAGGTAAACTTTTCTTTTGATTCTGCAGGTTGGAAACACTCTTTGTAGATTACATAGTAAGATATTTGGGAGCCCATGGAAGCTGAAGGTGAAAACCCAAACATCCCCAGATAAAAACTGGAAAGAAGCTTTCTGTGAAACTTCTTTGTGATCTGTGGATCCAACTTACAGAGTTAAACCTTTCTTTTGATTCAGCAGGTTGGAAATCCTCCTTTTGTAGATCCTGCTAACAACCACTTGGTAGCCCATTGAGGCTTACCAGGAAAAACTGAATATCTCCAAATAAAAACTAGAAGAAAACTATCTGTGAAACTGCTTTGTGATGTATGGAATCATCTCACAGAGTTAATTTTTTTTTTGTTATTCAGGAGACTGGAAACACTCTTTTGAGATAATCTACAAAGGGACAGTTGAGAGTCCATTGAGACTTATGGGAAAAAACTGAATATCCACAGATTAAATCCAGAAAGAAACTATCTCAGAAACTGCTTTGTGATGTGTGGATTCATCTCACAAATGTAAACCTTCCTTTTGATTCACCAGGTTGGAAACATTCTTTTAGAATAATCTGTGAAGAAACATTTGGGGGCCCTTTGAGGCCTAAGGGGAAAAAACCAAATAATCTCAGATAAAAACCAGAAATAAGCCATCTTTGAAACTGGTTTATGATGTGTGGCTACATCTCATAGAGTTAAAACTTTCTTTTGATTCAGCCATTTAAAAGCTTCTTTTTGGAGAGTCTGTGAAGGCACATAAGAGCCAACTAAAGCCTACATGGAAAAGCCAAATATCCCCAGATAAAAACTAGAAAATAGCTATTTGTGAATGCCTAGATAAAAACTATAAAAAAGCTATCAGCAGGTTGTTAACACTATTTTGGTAGAATCTGTGAATGGACACTTGAAATCCCTTGAGGATTATTCTGAGAAACATAATATACCGAGATAAAAACTAGAAAGAATCTATTTGCAAAATTCCTTTGTAATGTGTGAATTCATCTCACAGAATTACACTTATCCTTTAATTCACCAAGTAGGAAACAATATTTTGTTAGAATGTGCAAAGAGAAAATGTAAATCCCTCTGAGGCCTATTGTGGAATACTGAATATCCCCAGATAAAAACTATAAAGAATCTACTTATGAAAGTGCTTTGTGATGTGTGGATTCATCTCACAGTATTAAACTTTTTCTATGATTCACCAGGTTGGAATCACTTTTTGTGAAGAATATACAAAGGGACATTTGGGTGCTCAAAGAGCCTATGGGGTAAAAGGCAATACCCCCAATAAAAACTACGAATAACCTATCTGTGAAACGGTTTTGTCATGAGTAGATTCACTGCACAGAGACAAAACTTTCTTCTGATTCAGCAGGTTGGAAAGACTCTTTTTGGAGAATCTCTGAAGGGATATTTGGAAGCTCTTTGAGGCCATCAGGAAAAACCAAATATCTGCTGATAAAACCTACTAAGAAGCTGTTCGTGAAACTGCTTTGTGATGTGTGGATTCGTCTCACAGAGTTCAACCTGTCTTTTGATTCAGCAGATAGGAAACAGTCTTTTGGAGAATCTGTGAAAGGACATTTGGGAGCCCATTGAAGCCTATGAGAAAAAATTGAATGTCCCCAGATAAAAGTGAGACAGAAGGTATCTGTGAAATTTTTTGTCATGGTTGGATTCATATCACAGAGTTAAACTTTTTTTTTTTGATTCAGCAGGTTGGAAACACTCACTTTGTAGAATCTGCGAAGAGACATTTGGGAGCCCATTTAGGTCTATGGGAAAATCTGATTTTCCCCAGATAAAAACTGGAAAGAAACTATCATGAAATTCTTCGGTTATGTGTGGATTCATCTCAGTCTTAAATATTTCCTTTGAATGAATAGGTTGGAAATACTTGTTTTGGAAAATCTGCAAAAGCACATTTGGGAGCCCTTTGAAACCTACAGGAAGAAACAGTCTATTTCAAGTTACAAACTAGAACGAGACTATCTGTGAAAGTGATTTGTGATGTGTGGATTCATCTTATAGAATTAAATCTTTGTTATGATTAAGCAGGTCGGAAACAATGTGTGAAGGATCTGAGAAGTGAGAAACACACTTATTGTAGAAAGTGTGAAGGGACATTATAGAGCCCATTTAGGCCTATGGGGAAAAATGAAATAGCCCCAGATAAAAACAACAAAGAAACTATCTGGGAAACTGCTTTGTGATGTGTGTATTTATCTCATAGGGTTAAATCTTGCTTTCAGTACAACATGTTGGCAACGATCTTTTTGTAGAATCTGTGATGACTTCTGGGAGCCATCGAGGCTTATGGTGAAAAACTGAATATTTCCAGATAAAAACAAGAAAGAACCTATCTGTGAAACTGCTTTTTGATGTGTTCATTCATCTCACAGAGTTAAACCTTTCTTTTGATTTTACAGGATGGAAACACTCTTTTCATACAATCTGTGAAGGAACATTTGGAAGACCATAGAGGTTAAAGGAAAAACATATTTTCAGATCAAAACTAGAAAGAAACTATCAGTGAAAGTGCTTTGGAATGTGTGGATTTATCTCAGAGAGTAAAATCTTTCTTTTGATTCAACAGGTTGGAAATGCTCTTTTTGGAGCATCTGCAAAGGGACATTTGGGCACTCAAAAAGGCATATGGGGAGAAATCGAATATCCCCAGATAGAACTAGAGAGAAACTATCTGTGAAAACGATTTGTGATGTTTGGATACATCCCACAGAGTTTAATTTTTCTTCTGATTCAACAGCTTGGAAACCCGCTTTTTGTAGAATCTGAGAAGGGACATTAGGAGCCCATTGAGACCTATGGAAAAAACTGAATATCTGCAGAAGAAAATTAAAAAGAAGCTATATGTGCAACTGCTTTGTGATATGTGGATTCATCTCACAGATTGAAATCTTTCTTTGAATTCAGTAGGTTATAAACACTCTAATTGGACTATCTGTGAAGGAATATTTTTAGCCCATTGAGGTCTATGGGGAAAAACAAAATATCCCCAGATAAAAACTAAAAAGAAGCTATCTGTGAAACTGCTTTTTGATGCATGGTTTTATCTCACAAAGATAAACCTTTCTTTTCATGCAAAATTTTGGAAACACTCTTCTTAGAGAATACATGAAGGGACATTTAGATCCAACTGAGGCCTGTGAGGAAAAACCGAGTATTTCCAGTTAAAAAGTAGTAAGATTTATCTGAAACTGTTTGTGATGTGTGGATTCATCTCACAGAATTGAACTTCTTTTTGGATTTAGCAGGTTGTAAACCATCTTTTTGCAAGACCTGTGAATGGACATTTGGGAGCCCATTAAGGCCTATGAAGAAATATCAAATATCTCAAGATAAAAATTAGAAAGAAGCTGTCTGTGAAACTGCTTTGTGATGTGTGGATTCATTTCTCAGAGTTAAATCTTTCTTTGGATTCAGCAGGATGGAAACACTCTTTTTAGAAAATCTGCGAAGGGACATAAGGGTGCTATCGAGGCCTAAGAGGTCTCAGATAAAAACTACAAGATAAAAACTACAAGGGTACATCCTCACATAAAAACTGCAAAGGATGCTATCTGTGAAACTGCTTTGTGATGTGTGGATTCAGGTCACAGATCTCAACTTTGCTTTGATTCAACAGGTTGTAAACACTGTTTTTGGAGAATCTGTGAAGGGACATTTGGGAGCACATTGAAGCCTAAAGGGAAGAGTCGAATATCTCCAGGGAAAACTGGAAATAAGCTCCCTGTGAAACAGCTTTGTGATGTGTGTACTCATCTCACAGAGTTAAATTTTTGTTTTGATTCAGCAGATGGAAACAATCTTTTTGGAATCTTTTTGGAGAATCTGCAAAAGGGACATTTGGGAACTCATTAAGGTCTGTGGGGAAAAACTGAATATCCAAAGGTAGAAACTAGAAAGTAGCTATCTGTGAAGGTGTTTTGTGATGTGTGGATTTATCTCACAGAGTTAAATCTTTCTTTAGATTCTGCAAGGTGGAAAATCTCCTTACGGAGAATCTGTGAAGGGATATTTGGGAGCCCATTTAGGCCTGTGGGGAAAAGAGAATATCCTCAGATAAAAACTAGAAAGAAGCTATGTGTGAAACTGATTTGTTATGTTTGGGTTCATCTCAAAGAGTTAAAGCATTCTTTTGATTCAGCAGGTTGGAAACACTCTTTTTGGAATATCTGCAAAGGGACATTTGGGCACACATTTTGGCCTATGAGGAAGAACCGAATGTCCCAGCTAAAAACTAAAAAAAAAAAAAAAATTATATGTGAAACTGTTTTGTGATGTGTGGATTCCTCTCAAAGTGTTACTTTTTTTTGTATTCAGCAGGTTGGAAACACTCTTTTTGTAGGATCTGTGAAGGGACATTTTGGAGCCAATTGAGGCCTGTAAGGAAAAACAAAAATCTGCTGCTAAAAGCTACAACGGTTCTATCTGTGAAACTGCTTTGTAATGCGTAGATTCATCTCACAGAGATAAACTTTTCTTTTGATTAAGCAGGTTGGAAAAACTCTCTGATAAAACTGCTAAGGGACATTTGGGAGTCCATTGAGGTCTAAGGGGTTAAACTGAATATCACCAAATAAACACTAGAAGGAAGTTATCTATGAAACTGCCTTGTGGCGGGTGGATTCTTCTCACAGAGAAAACATTTTCCTTTGAATCAGCAGTGGAGACACTCTTTTTGTAGAATTTGCAGAAAGAAATTTGGGAGCCAATTTTGGAATATGGGTTAAAAATAAATATTCCCAGATAAAAACTAGAATGAAGCTTTCTGAGAAACAGCTTTGTGATGTGTCGATTTATCTCACAGAGTTAAACCTCCCTTTTGATTCAATAGGTTGGAAACAGTCTAAATAGAGAATCTGTGAAGGGACGTTTGGGAGCTCCTTGAGGCCTATGGTGAAAAACCGAATATCCCCACATAAAAACTAGAAAGACTAGAAAGAAACTTTCTGTGAAACTGCTTCGTGATGTGTGGATTCATCTCTCAGAGTTAAAAAATAAGTCAAACTTTCTTTTGATTCAGCAGGTTGGAAACAATCTTTTTGGAGTATCTGCGAAAGGGACATTTGGGAGCCCATTAAGACCTTTGAGGAAAAACTGAATATCCCCAGATAAAAACTAGGAAGAAGCTATCTGTGAACATGCTTTGTGAGGTGTGGATTCATCTCATAGAGTTAAACTTTTCTCTTCATTCAGCAGGCTGGAATCTCTATTTTTTGAGAATCTATAAGAGGATATACGGAAGCTCACTGAGGCCTATGGGGAAAACAGAATATCCTCAGATAAAAACTAGAAAGAAGCTATATGTGAAACTGATTTGTGATGTTTTGGTCTATTTCACAGAGTTAAAGCATTCTGTTGAATCAGCAGGTTGGAAACACTCTATAGAAAGTCTGTGAAGAAATATTTGGGTGCCAATACTGGCCTATTAGGAAAAGCCGAATATCCCCAGATAAAAACTAGAAAACAGGGGGGCGGAGCAAGATGGCCGAACAGGAACAGCTCCAGTCTCCAACTCCCAGCGCGAGCGACACAGAAGACCGGCGATTTCTGCATTTTCAACTGAGGTACTGGGTTCATCTCACTGGGGAGTGCCAGACAATCGGTGCTGGTCAGCTGCTGCAGCCCGACCAGCAAGAGCTGAAGCAGGGTGAGGCGTTGCCTCACCTGGAAAGCGCAAGGGGGAAGGGAATCCCTTTTCCTAGCCAGGGGAACTGAGACACACAACACCTGGAAAATCGGGTAACTCCCACCCCAATACTGCGCTTTAAGCAGACAGGCACACCAGTAGATCATATCCCACACCTGGCCGGGAGTGTCCCACACCCACGGAGCCTCCCTCATTGCTAGCACAGCAGTCTGTGATCTACCGGCAAGGCAGCAGTGAGGCTGGGGGAGGGGCGCCCGCCATTGCTGAGGCTTAAGTAGGTAAACAAAGCTGCTGGGAAGCTCGAACTGGGTGGAGCTCACAGCAGCTCAAGGAAACCTGCCTGTCTCTGTAGACTCCACCTCTGGGGACAGGGCACAGTAAATAATAACAAACGCAGCAGCTCTGCAGACGCAAACGACTCTGTCTGACAGCTTTGAAGAGAGCAGTGGATCTCCCAACACAGAGGTTGAGATCTGAGAAGGGACAGACTCCCTGCTCAAGTGGGTCCCTGACCCCTGAGTAGCCTAACTGGGAGACATCCCCCACTAGGGGCAGTCTGACACCCCACACCTCACAGGGTGGAGTACACCCCTGAGAGGAAGATTCCAAAGCAAGAATCAGACAGGTACACTCGCTGTTCAGAAATATTCTATCTTCTGCAGCCTCTGCTGCTGATACCCAGGCAAACAGGGTCTGGAGTGGACCTCAAGCAATCTCCTACAGCTACAACCTACAGCTGAGGATCCTGACTGTTAGAAGGAAAGCTATCAAACAGGAAGGACACCTACACCAAAACCCCATCAGTACATCACCATCATCAAAGACCAGAGGCAGATAAAACCACAAAGATGGGGAAAAAGCAGGGCAGAAAAGCTGGAAATTCAAAAAATAAGAGCGCATCTCCCCCGGCAAAGGAGCGCAGCTCATCGCCAGCAACGGATCAAAGCTGGACGGAGAATGACTTCGACGAGATGAGAGAAGAAGGCTTCAGTCCATCAAATTTCTCAGAGCTAAAGGAGGAATTACATACCCAGTGCAAAGAAACTAAAAATCTTGAAAAAAAAGTGGAAGAATTGATGGCTAGAGTAATTAATGCAGAGAAGCTCACAAACGAAATGAAAGAGACGAAAACCATGGCACGAGAAATACGTGACCAATGCATAAGCTTCAGTAACCGTCTCGATCAACTGGAAGAAAGAATGTCAACGATGGAGGATCAAATGAATGAAATGAAGCGAGAAGAGAAACCAAAAGAAAAAAGAAGAAAAAGAAATGAACAAAGCCTGCAAGAAGTATGGGATTATGTAAAAAGACCAAATCTACGTCTGATTGGGGTGCCTGAAAGTGAGGGGGAAAATGGAACCAAGTTGGAAAACACTCTTCAGGATATCATCCAGGAGAACTTCCCCAACCTAGTAGGGCAGGCCAACATTCAAATCCAGGAAATACAGAGAACGCCACAAAGATACTCCTCGAGAAGAGCAACTCCAAGACACATAATTGCCAGATTCACCAAAGTTGAAATGAAGGAAAAAATCTTAAGGGCAGCCAGAGAGAAAGGTCGGGTTACCCACAAAGGGAAGCCCATCAGACTAACAGCAGATCTCTCGGCAGAAACTCTTCAAGCCAGAAGAGAGTGGGGGCCAATATTCAACATTCTTAAAGAAAAGAATTTTAAACCCAGAATTTCATATCCAGCCAAACTAAGTTTCATAAGTGAAGGAGAAATAAAATCCTTTACAGATAAGCAAATGCTTAGAGATTTTGTCACCACTAGGCCTGCCTTACAAGAGACCCTGAAGGAAGCACTAAACATGGAAAGGAACAACCGGTACCAGCCATTGCAAAAACATGCCAAAATGTAAAGACCATCAAGGCTAGGAAGAAACTGCATCAACTAACGAGCAAAATAACCAGTTAATATCATAATGGCAGGGTCAAGTTCACACATAACAATCTTAACCTTAAATGTAAATGGACTAAATGCTCCAATTAAAAGACACAGACTGGCAAACTGGATAAAGAGTCAAGATCCATCAGTCTGCTGTATTCAGGAGACCCATCTCACATGCAGAGACATACATAGGCTCAAAATAAAGGGGTGGAGGAAGATCTACCAAGCAAATGGAGAACACAAAAAAGCGGGGGTTGCAATACTAGTCTCTGATAAAACAGACTTTAAACCATCAAAGATCAAAAGAGACAAAGAAGGCCATTACATAATGGTAAAGGGATCAATTCAACAGGAAGAGCTAACTATCCTAAATATATATGCACCCAATACAGGAGCACCCAGATTCATAAAGCAAGTCCTTAGAGACTTACAAAGAGACTTAGACTCCCATACAATAATAATGGGAGACTTCAACACTCCACTGTCAACATTAGACAGATCAACGAGACAGAAAGTTAACAACGATATCCAGGAATTGAACTCATCTCTGCAGCAAGCAGACCTAATAGACATCTATAGAACTCTCCACCCCAAATCAACAGAATATACATTCTTCTCAGCACCACATCGTACTTACTCCAAAATTGACCACGTAATTGGAAGTAAAGCACTCCTCAGCAAATGTACAAGAACAGAAATTATAACAAACTGTCTCTCAGACCACAGTGCAATCAAATTAGAACTCAGGACTAAGAAACTCAATCAAAACCGCTCAACTACATGGAAACTGAACAACCTGCTCCTGAATGACTACTGGGTACATAACGAAATGAAGGCAGAAATAAAGATGTTCTTTGAAACCAATGAGAACAAAGATACAACATACCAGAATCTCTGGGACACATTTAAAGCAGTGTGTAGAGGGAAATTTATAGCACTAAATGCCCACAAGAGAAAGCAGGAAAGATCTAAAATTGACACTCTAACATCGCAATTAAAAGAACTAGAGAAGCAAGAGCAAACACATTCGAAAGCTAGCAGAAGGCAAGAAATAACTAAGATCAGAGCAGAACTGAAGGAGATAGAGACACAAAAAACCCTCCAAAAAATCAATGAATCCAGGAGTTGGTTTTTTGAAAAGATCAACAAAATTGACAGACCACTAGCAAGACTAATAAAGAAGAAAAGAGAGAAGAATCAAATCGACGCAATTAAAAATGATAAAGGGGATATCACCGCCGACCCCACAGAAATACAAACTACCATCAGAGAATACTATAAACACCTCTACGCAAATAAACTGGAAAATCTAGAAGAAATGGATAATTTCCTGGACACTTACTCTTCCAAGACTAAACCAGGAAGAAGTTGAATCCCTGAATAGACCAATAGTAGGCTCTGAAATTGAGGCAATAATTAATAGCCTACCAACCAAAAAAAGTCTGGGACCAGATGGATTCACAGCTGAATTCTACCAGAGGTACAAGGAGGAGCTGGTACCATTCCTTCTGAAACTATTCCAATCAATAGAAAAAGAGGGAATCCTCCCTAACTCATTTTATGAGGCCAACATCATCCTGATACCAAAGCCTGGCAGAGACACAACAAAAAAAGAGAATTTTAGACCAATATCCCTGATGAACATCGATGCAAAAATCCTCAATAAAATACTGGCAAACCGGATTCAGCAGCACATCAAAAAGCTTATCCACCATGATCAAGTGGGCTTCATCCCTGGGATGCAAGGCTGGTTCAACATTCGCAAATCAATAAACAAAATCCAGCATATAAACAGAACCAAAGACAAAAACCACATCATTATCTCAATAGATGCAGAAAAGGCTTTTGACAAAATTCAACAGCCCTTCATGCTAAAAACGCTCAATAAATTCGGTATTGATGGAACGTACCTCAAAATCATAAGAGCTATTTTTGACAAACCCACAGCCAATATCATACTGAATGGGCAAAAACTGGAAAAATTCCCTTTGAAAACTGGCACAAGACAGGGATGCCCTCTCTCACCACTCCTATTCAACATAGTGTTGGAAGTTCTGGCTAGGGCAATCAGGCAAGAGAAAGAAATCAAGGGTATTCAGTTAGGAAAAGAAGAAGTCAAATTGTCCCTGTTTGCAGACGACATGATTGTATATTTAGAAAACCCCATTGTCTCAGCCCAAAATCTCCTTAAGCTGATAAGCAAATTCAGCAAAGTCTCAGGATACAAAATTAATGTGCAAAAATCACAAGTATTCTTATACACCAGTGACAGTCAAACAGAGAGCCAAATCAGGAATGAACTTCCATTCACAATTGCTTCAAAGAGAATAAAATACCTAGGAATCCAACTTACAAGGGATGTAAAGGACCTCTTCAAGGAGAACTACAAACCACTGCTCAGTGAAATCAAAGAGGACACAAACAAATGGAAGAACATACCATGCTCATGGATAGGAAGAATCAATATCGTGAAAATGGCCATACTGCCCAAGGTAATTTATAGATTCAATGCCATCCCCATCAAGCTACCAATGAGCTTCTTCACAGAATTGGAAAAAACTGCCTTAAAGTTCATATGGAACCAAAAAAGAGCCCGCATCTCCAAGACAATCCTAAGTCAAAAGAACAAAGCTGGAGGCATCACGCTACCTGACTTCAAACTATACTACAAGGCTACAGTAACCAAAACAGCATGGTACTGGTACCAAAACAGAGATATAGACCAATGGAACAGAACAGAGTCCTCAGAAATAATACCACACATCTACAGCCATCTGATCTTTGACAAACCTGAGAGAAACAAGAAATGGGGAAAGGATTCCCTATTTAATAAATGGTACTGGGAAAACTGGCTAGCCATAAGTAGAAAGCTGAAACTGGATCCTTTCCTTACTCCTTATACGAAAATTAATTCAAGATGGATTAGAGACTTAAATGTTAGACCTAATACCATAAAAATCCTAGAGGAAAACCTAGGTAGTACCATTCAGGACATAGGCATGGGCAAAGACTTCATGTCTAAAACACCAAAAGCAACGGCAGCAAAAGCCAAAATTGACAAATGGGATCTCATCAAACTAAAGAGCTTCTGCACAGCAAAAGAAACTACCATCAGAGTGAGCAGGCAACCTACAGAATGGGAGAAAATTTTTGCAATCTACTCATCTGACAAAGGGCTAATATCCAGAACCTACAAAGAACTCAAACAAATTTACAAGAAAAAAACAAACAACCCCATCCAAAAGTGGGCAAAGGATATGAATAGACATTTCTCAAAAGAAGACATTCATACAGCCAACAGACACATGAAAAAATGCTCATCATCACTGGCCATCAGAGAAATGCAAATCAAAACCACAATGAGATACTATCTCACACCAGTTAGAATGGCGATCATTCAAAAGTCAGGAAACAACAGGTGCTGGAGAGGATGTGGAGAAATAGGAACACTTTTACACTGTTGGTGGGATTGTAAACTAGTTCAACCATTATGGAAAACAGTATGGCGATTCCTCAAGGATCTAGAACTAGATGTACCATGTGACCCAGCCATCCCATTACTGGGTATATACCCAAAGGATTATAAATTATGCTGCTATAAGGACACATGCACACGTATGTTTATTGCAGCACTATTCACAATAGCAAAGACTTGGAATCAACCCAAATGTCCATCAGTGACAGATTGGATTAAGAAAATGTGGCACATATACACCATGGAATACTATGCAGCCATAAAAAAGGATGAGTTTGTGTCCTTTGTAGGGACATGGATGCAGCTGGAAACCATCATTCTTAGCAAACTATCACAAGAACAGAAAACCAAACACCGCATGTTCTCACTCGTAGGTGGGAACTGAACAATGAGATCACTTGGACTCGGGAAGGGGAACATCACACACCGGGGCCTATCATGGGGAGCGGGGAGGGGGGAGGGATTGCATTGGGAGTTATACCTGATGTAAATGACGAGTTGATGGGTGCAGCACACCAACATGGCACAAGTATACATATGTAGCAAACCTGCACGTTGTGCACATGTACCCTACAACTTGAAGTTTAATAATAATAAATAAATTAAAAAAAAAAAAGAAAAAGAAAAAAAAAGTTATATTTAAATATTAAAAAAAAAAAAACTAGAAAACAGCTAAATGTGAAATTGCTTTGTGATGTATGGATTTTTCTCACAATCTTACATTTTTCTTTTGATTGGACAAGTTGGACAAACTCCTTTTGTAGGATTTTCGAAGGGACACTTGGGAGCCCATTGTGGCCTATCAGGAAAAACTGAATATCCCTAGAGAAAAACTACAAAATTGCCATGTGTGAATCTGTTTTTCACATTTCAAAATAGCCATGTGTGAAATGTGTGTATTCACGTCATAGAGTTAAACCTTTCTTAGGATTAAGCACCTTGGAGCACTCTTTTTTAAAATATACAAAGGGCTACTTTGGAAGCCACTGAGGCCTATGGGGGAAAACCTAAATATTCCCAAATAAAACTGGAAAGAAGCTGTCTAGCGACTGCTTTATGTTGTGTGCATTCTTCTCACAGATAAAAAATCTTCTTTTGATTCAGCAGTTTAATGCACTCTTTTTGTAGATCCTGTGAAAGGAAACTTTGGAACCAATTGAGGAATAACGGGAAAAAAGAATATCCATAGATTAAAACTATGATGAATGTGAAATTGCTTTGTGATGTGTGTATTCATACCACAGAATTAAACCTTTCTTTTGATTCAGAGGGTTGGAAAAAGTCTTTTTGGAGAATGTGTGAAGGGACATTTGGGAAGTCATTTTAACCTTTGGGGTAAAATGGAATACCCTGAGAAAAAAATGAAAAAGAAGTTATCTGTGAAACTGCTTTGTAATGTGTGGATTCATCTCATAGGGTTGAACATACCTTTTGATCCAGCAACTTGGAAACACTCTTTTTAAATAATCTGCAAAGGGACATTTTGGCACCCATTGAAACCTATGGGGAAGAACTGAATATTCCCATATAAAAACTACAAAGGAGCTATCTGTAAGACTGCTTTGTGATGCATGGATTCATCTCACAGAGTTAAACGTTTGTTTTCATTGAGTAGCTTGTAAACACTTTTTGTGGATAATCTGTAAAGGGACATTTGGGAACCGTTTGAGACCTATGAGGAAAAGTGAATATCCCTAGAGAAAAACTAGAAATAGATATTTGTAGTTTTTATCTAGTGATATTCAGTTTTTCCCCCATAGGCCTCAATGGGATATTAAATATCTTTTTGCAGATTTTCCAAAAAGAGTGTTTCCAACCTGCTTAATCAAAAGAAAGGCTTTAGTTCTGTGAGATGAATCCATATACCACAAAACAGTTTCACAGATAGCTTCTTTCCTGTTATTATTTGGGGATATTCTGTTTTTCCCCAATGGGCCTCTAGGTGCTCCCAAATGTTTCTTCACAGATTCTACAAAAGAAGTGTTTCTAACCAGCTGAATCGTAGGAATATTAATTCTGTGAGATGAATACCTACATCACAAAGCAGTTTCACAAATAACTTCTTTCTAGTTTTTATTTAGGTATATTCATTTTTTTCCATAGGTCTCAAAGTGCTCCCAAATGTCTCTTTGCAAATTCTACGAAAAGACTATTTCCAACCTGCTGCATCAAGAGCAAGTTTTATCTCTGTGAGATCAATCCACAAAGAATTGTTCCAACCTGCCAATTCTCCACAAAGAGGGTTCCCAACTTGCAGAATCAAAAGAATGGGTTAACTCTGTGAAATGATTCCACACATTACATCAGTTTCACACATAGCTTCTTTAAAGTTTCTGCCTAGGGATCTTTGGCTTTTCACCATAGGCCTCAATGGGCTCCCAAATCATCGTTCACAGATACTCTACAAAAACTGTCTTCCACCTCCTGAATCATAAGAAAGGTTTAACTTTGTGATATGAATCTACACATCACAAAGCAGTTTTACATATGTCTTCTTTCTAGTTTGTATGTGGACATATTCAGTTTTTCTCCATAGCCCTCAATAGACTTTCAAATGTCGCTTCTCAGATTCTCCCAAAAGAGTGTTTCTAACCTGCTGAATCAAAAGAAAGGTTTAATTCTGTGAGATGAATCCAAGCGTCACAAAGAGGCTTCACAGATACTTTTTTCTAGTTTTTATCTGGAGATATTTGTTTTTTCTTATATGCCTCAAAAAGCTCCCAAACGTCCCTTTGCAGATCCTCCACAAAGAGTTTTTCCAGCCTGCTGAATAAAAAGAAAAGTTTATCCCTGTGAAATGAATCCACACATCAAAAAGTAGTTTCACAGATACCTTCTTTCTAGTTTTAATCTGGGGATAATCAACTTTTCCCCATAGACCTCAATGGGCTCCCAAATGTCCCTTCTCAGATTCTCAAAAAGAGGGTTTCCAACCTGGTGAATCAATTAAAAGTGTAACTCTTTGAGATGTACCCACACATCACAAAGCAGTTTAGAAATGTGTTCTTTCTAATTTCTATTTGGGGATATTCAGTTTTGCCCTATAGCCCTCAAAGGGCTGCCAAATGTGTCTTCACATATTCTCCAAAAAAGGTGTTTCTAACATGCTGAATCAAAAAAAAAAATTTACTCTGTGAGATATATCCACACATTGCAAAGCAATTTCACGGATAGCTTCTTTCTAGTTTTTATCTGGGAATATTATTTTTTTCTTCAAAAGCTACATGGGCTCCCAGAAGTTCCTGCACAGATACTCCAAAAAGATAGTTTCCAACCTGCTGAATCAATACAGTGGTTTAGCTCTGTAAGATGAATTCACACATCACAAAGCAGTTTCACAGACAGCTTCTTTCTAGTTTTTGTCTAGGGCTATTCTGTTTTTCCTCATAGGCCTCAAAGGGTTCCCAAATGTCCCTTCGCAGATTCTAGAAAAAAAGTATTTACAACCTTCTGAG
The DNA here is from genome assembly GCF_047675955.1 of Chlorocebus sabaeus. Taxonomy (NCBI): domain Eukaryota; kingdom Metazoa; phylum Chordata; class Mammalia; order Primates; family Cercopithecidae; genus Chlorocebus; species Chlorocebus sabaeus. The sequence continues at coordinate 38,085,262 of NC_132912.1, forward strand.
TAAAAATAAAGGTTTAACTCTTTGAGATGAATCCACATATCACAAAGCAGTTTCACAGAGGCTTCTTTCTTTTAAGTTTTTGTCTGGGGATATCCTGTTTTTTTTTCCCGTAGACCTCAATGTGCTCCCAAATGTCTCTTCACAGATTCTACAAAAATAATATTTTCAACTGCTGAATCAAAAGAAATGTTTGTCATTGTGAGAGCAATTTACACAAAACACAGCAATTTCACGGATACCTCTTTCTAGTTTTTGTATGGGGATATGTGTTTTTTTCCCCACAGGCCTCAAAGGGCTCCCAATATCCCTTCACAGATTCTATAAAAAGAGTTTCTCCAATCTACTGAATCCAAGGAAAGGTTAAACTCTCTGAGAAAAAATCCACATATCACAAAGTAGTTTGTCAGACCGCTTCTTTCTAGTTTTTGTCTGGGGATATTAAGTTTTTTGCCATAGGCCTCAAAAGTCTTCCAAATGCCCTCTCGCACATTTTCAAAAGAAAGTGTTTGCAACCTGCTGAGTCAAAAGAACGGGTTAATTCTGTAAGATGAATCCACACATCACAAACCAGTTTCACAGATGGCTTCTTTTTAGTTTTTAACTTGGGATATTCTGTTTACTCCCATAGGTCTCAATGAACTCCTAAATGTCCCTTCACAGATTTTTTAAAAGGACTGTTTCCTACCTACTGAATCAAAGTAACGGGTTAAATCTGAGCCATGAATCCACACATCCCAAAGCAATTTCTTAGATAGCTTTTTTCTCGATTTTTTCTGGGAATATTTGCTTTTCCTCACAAGCCTCAATGGGTTCCCAAATGTACTTTCATAGATTCTACAAAACAAGTGTTTCCAACCTGCTGAATGAAAAGAAAGGTTTAACTCTTTGAGATGAATCCACACATCAGAAAGTAGTTTCACAGATAGCTTCTTCCTAGTTTTTATCTGGGGTTATTCCGTTTTTCCTCATAGGCCTCCAAGTGTTCCCAAATGACCCTTCATAGATTATAGAAAAAGAGGATTTCCAACCTTCTGAGTAAAAAGAAAGGTTTAATTCTTTGAGATGAGTCGACACATCACAAAGCAGTTTCACTGATAGTTTTTTTCTAGTTTTTAATCTGGAAATATTTGGTTTTTCCCTGTAGGCTTCAATGGGCTCTTAAATGTAGCTTTCTAGATTCTCCATAAAGAAGGTTTCCAACCTGCTGAATAAACAGAAAGGTTTAACTCTGTGAGACTAACCCACGCATGACAAAGCAGTTTCACAGATAACTTCTTTCTAGTTTGTATCTGGGGATATTCAGATTTTCCCCATAGCCAGCCATGGGCTCCCAAATGTCCCTTTGCAGATTCTTCAAAAAGAGTGTCTAAAACCTGATTAATGAAAAGAAAGGTTTAACTCTGTGAGATGAATAAACACATCACAAATTAGTTTTACTGATAACTTCTATCTGGTTTTTATCTGGGGAGAGTTGATTTTTCCCTACATTCCTCAATGGGCTCAAAAATGTTTTTTTTTTTTTCCTCCAAAAAGAGGGTTTCAAACTTCTTGAATCAAAAGAATGTTTTAACTCTGTGAGATGAATCCACACATCAAAAAGTAGTTTCACAGATGGCTTCTTTCTTTTTTTTCTGAGTATATTCTGTGTTTCCCCATAGGCCTCAATGAGCTCAAAAATTTTAATTTTCATATTCTCCAATAAAAGTGTTTCCCACCTGCCGAATCAAAAGAAAAGTTCAACTCTCTAAGATGAATCCACACATCACAAAGAAGTTTTACAGATTCCTTCTTTCTTTTTTTTTATGTGGAGATGTTCTGTTTTTCCCCATAGGCCTCAATGAGCTTCAAAATGTCCCTTTACAGACTCTCCAAAAGAAGTGTTTCTAGTTTGTTAAATCAAAAGAAAAGTTTAAGTCTCTGAGATGAATCCACACATCACAAAGCAATTTCACAGTTAGCTTCTTTGTAATTTTTATCTGGGGTTACTCAATTTTTTTTCCCTTAGACCTCAATGGGCTCCCAAATATCTCTTTGCAGAATGGTACAAAAAGAGTGCTGCCAACCTGCTGAAACAAAAGAAAAGTTTAACATTGTGAGTACAATTTCCACATAACAAAGCTATTTCATGGATAACTCCTTTCTAGTTTTTGTACGGGGGTATGAGTTTTATTTGCATAGGCCTCAGTGGGATCCCAATATCCTTTTGCAAATTCTACAAAAAGAGTTCACTGTGAAATGTATCCACACATCACAAAGTAGTTTCTCGGACAACTTCTTTCTTGTGTTTGTCTAGTGATATTCAGTTTTTCTGCACATGCCTAAAAAATTTCCTAAATATCCCTTTGCAAATTCTCCAAAAAGAGTGTTTGCACCTTCCTGAGTCAAAAGAAAGGGGTAACTCTGTGAGATGAATCCACACATCACAAAGCAGTTTCACAAATAGCTTCCTTCTAGCTTTTAATCTGGAGATATTCCATTCCCCCACCCAGGCTTCGATGGACTCCCAAATGTCCCTTTGCAGATTCTCCAAAATAGTGTCTGTGACCTGCCGAAATAAAAGAGAGGTTGAAATATGTGACAAGAATTCATACATCACAAAGGAGTTTCTCAGATGAATTATTTCTAGATTTTTTCTGTAGATATTACCTTTTCCCCCACAGGTCTCAATGGGCTCCCAAATGTCCTTTTGGGGATTTTACACAAATGGTATGTCCAATTCGCTGAAAAAAAGAAAAGTTTAAGTCTGTGAGATGAATACACACATTAGAATTCATTTTCACAGTATGATTCTTTCTAGTTTTTATCTAGGTATGTTTTGTTTCTCCTCATAGGCATCAATGGGTTTCAAAATGTGTCTTCATAGATTCTAGAAAAAGAGTGTTTCCAATCTACGAATAAAAAGAAAGGTTTAACTCTGTAAGATAAATCCACACATCACAAAGTAGTTTCACAGGTAGCTGCTTTCTAGTTTTTATCTGAGGATGTTAGGTTTTTCCCTATAGGCTCAGTGGGTTCCCAAATGTACCTTCACAGATTCTCCAAAAAAAAAGGGTTTCAAACCTGCTGAATCAAAATAAAGGTTTAACTGTGGGATGAATCCACACATAACAAAACAGTTTCATAGATAGCCTCTTTCTAATTTGTATCTGAAGATATTCAATTTTTCCCCTTAGGTTTTATTGGGCTCCCAAATGTCCCTTTGCAGATTATCCAAAAACAGTGTTTCCAACCTGCTGAATTAAAAGAAAGGTTTAAATCGGTGATATAAATCCACACATCACAAAGCAGTTTCACAGAGAGCTGCTTTGAAGTTTTTATCTGGAGATATTCGATTTTTCCAAATAGACCTCCATGGGTGCCAAAGTGTCCCTGCATAGATTCCCAAAAAACAGTGTTTTCGACCTATTGAATCATAAGAAAGGTTTAACAGATATGGCCAGCAAAAACTAGAAAGACCGTGTCCGTGAAAATGGTTTGTGATGCGTGTATTCATCTCACAGAGTTAAAACTTTCTTTTGATTCAGCAGGGTGGAAGCACCCTTTTTGGAGAATCTGCAAAGGGACATTTGAAAGCCCATTGAGGCCTAGGGGAATAATGGAATATCCCCAGAAAACAAACTACAAAGAAGCTATCTGTGAAACTGTATTTTGATGTGTGGATCCATCTCACAGAGTTAAATATTTCTCATGATCTAGCAGGTTGGAAACACTTTCTTTGTAGAATCTGTGAAGGAACATTTGGGACCCCATTGAAGCCTATAAGTAAAACACAAATATCCCCAGTTAGAAACCAGAAATAAGCTATCTGCAAAATAGTTTGAGATGTAAGGATTCATCTCACAAAGATAAAATTTCTTTTGATGCAGTAGGTTGGAAACACTGTTATTGGAGAATTTGTGAAGGGATATTTGGGAGCCTATTGAGGCCTAAGGGGAAAAACAGAATATCCTGAGTTAAAACTAGAAAGAAGCTATCTGTGAAACTACTGTGTGATGTGTGGATTCATCTCACAGAGTTAAATCTTTCAATCAGTTCAGCAGGTTGGAGACACTCTATCTGGAGTAACAGCGAAGGGACATTTTGGGGAAATGGAGGCCTATGGTAAAAAACAGAATATTTCCAGATGAAAAGTAGAAAGAAACTATCTGTAAAACAACTTTGTGATGTATGGATTCATCTCATGGATTTAAACCTTTCTTTTGTTTAAGCAGGTTGGAAACACTCTTCTGGTAGTATCTCTGAAGGGACATTTGGGAGCCCATTGAAGCCTACAGAGAAAAACTGAATATCCTTAGATGAAAACTATAAAAAAGTTATCTATGAAACTGTTTTGTGATTTGTAGATTCAACTCGTAGAGTGAACCCTTTCTTTTGATTCAGCAGATTTAATACACTCTTCTGGAAGAATCTGCAAAGAAACACTGTTTTTTTTTAGAATCTGTGAAGGGACATTTGGGTGCCCATTAAGAACTAGGTGAAAAAGCAAATATCACCATATAAAAACTAAAAATAAGCTATCTGTGAAACTACTTTTTGATGTGTGAATTAATCTCACGTATTTAAACCTTTCTTTTGATTCAGCTGGTTGGAAAGGCTTCTCTGGTAGAATCTGCCAAGGGATATTTTGTTTCCCTTTGAGGTCTAAGGTGAAAAACCAAATATTCCTAGGTTAAAAATTAGAAAGATGCTATCTGTGTAACTCTTTGCAATGCGTGGATTAAACTCACTAAATTAAACCTTTATTTTTAATCAGAAGTTTAGAAACACTCTATTTGTAGAATCTGCGAAGGGATATTTGGGAGCCAATTGAGGCCTACAACGAAAAATTGAATATCCACAGATAAATACTAGAAAGAAGCTATCTGTGAAACTGGTTTGTGATGTGAGAATTCATGTCACAGAGTTACACTTTTGTTTTGATTCAGCAGGTTGGAAACATTCTTCTTGTAGAATTTACAAGCAGACATTTGAAAGTCATTTGAGGCCTGTTGTTGAAAATTGAATATCCCTAGACAAAAACTATAAAGAAGCTATCTGTGAAACTGCTTTCTGATGTGCAGATTCAACTCACAGTCTTAAACATTTTTTTTTTTTTCATTCAGCAGGTTGGACACATGCTATTTATAGAATCTGCAAAGGGACATTTTGGAGTCCATTAAGTCCAATGGTGAAAAACAAAATATCTCCATATGAAAACTAGAAAGAAGCTATCTGTAAAGTTGCTTTGTGATGTGTGGATTCTTCTTACAGAGTTAAACCTTTTTTTTTGATGGAGCTGGTTGGAAACACTCTTTTTGTAATACTTCTAACGGACACTTTGGAGACCTTTGGGTCCTCATGAAAAACTGAATATTCTCAGAAAAAAAACTGGGAACAAGTTATCTGTGAAAATGCCTTATGATGTGTGGATTCATCTGGGAAAAAAAACCTTTCTGTTGATTAAAAAGTTAAAAACAGTCTTTTGGTATTATCTGCGATGGGACATTTGGGAGACCATTGAGGCCTGTGGTGAAAGACAGAATATAGACTGATAAAAACTAGAAAGAATTTACCAGTGAAAATACTTTGTCATGTGTGAATTCAACTCACAGAGTTAAACCTTTTTTTGATTCAGCAGGTTTGAATCATTAATTTTGTAGAATCTGCAAAGAGACATTTGGGGGCCCTTTAAAGCCTATGGTGAAAAACTGAATATCACTAGGTAAAAGCTAGAAAGAAGCTATACTTGAAACTGCTTTGTGATGAGTGGGTTCATCTCACAGAGTTAAACCTTTCTTTTGATTCAGCAGGTTGTAAACACTGTTTTGTATTATCTCTAAGAGACATGCGTTAGCCCATTGAGGCCTATGGTGTAAAACAGAATATCCCCAGATAAAAACTAGAAAAAAGATATTTGTGAAACTGCTTTGTGATGTGTGGATTCATCTCAAAGGTTAAACCTTTCTGTTGAATCAGTAGGTTCAATACATTCCTTTGGTAGAATCTTGGACAGGACATTTGAGAGCCCATTGAGGCCTGTGGTGAAAAGCAGATTCTCTCCAGATAAAAACTAGAAAAAAGCTATCTGTGAAACTGCTTTTTGATATGTGGACTCATCTCACAGAGTTATGTCTCTAAATTGATTCAGCAGGTTGGAAAGATTATTTTTGTATTATCTGTGAGGGGACATTTTTGGGCAAATTGAATTCTATGTTAAAAACCTGAAAATTCCAGGACACTCATATCATATGCAGAGAAATACATAGGCTCAAAATAAAGGGATCAAGGAAGATCTGCTAAGCAAATGGAAAATGAAAAAATGGCAAGGGTTGCGATCCTAGTCTCTGGTAAACTATCCTAAATATATCTGCACCCAATACGGAAGCACCTGGATTCATAACGCAAGTCCTTAGAGACACAAAAAGAGACTTAGACTCCCATACAACAAAAATAGGAGATTTTAACACCCCACCACCAACATTAGACAGATCAACGAGACAGGAAGTTAAAAAGGATATCCAGGAATTGAGTTCGCCTCTGCATCAAGCAACCCTAAGAGACATCAACAGCACTCTTCACCTCAAGTCAACATAATACACATTCTTCCCAGCGCCACATTGCACTTCTTCCAAAATTGACCACATATTTGGAATTAAAGCTCTCCTCAGCAATGTAATGAACAGAAATTATAACAAACCGTCTCTCGGACCACAGTGCAATCAAACTAGACCTCAGGATTAAGAAACTCACTCAAAACTACTAAACTACATGGAAACTGAAAAACCTGCTCCTGAATGACTACTGGGTGTACAACGAAATGATGAAATGAAGACAGAAATAAAGATATTCTTTGAAAGTAATGCGAACAAAGACACAACATACCAGAATCTCTGGGACACATTTAAAGCAGTGTGTAGAGGGAAATTTATAGCACTAAATGCCCACAAAAGAAAGTAAGAAAGACGTAAAATTGACATCCTAATATCACAATTAAAAGAACTAGAGAAGCAAGAGCAAACACATTCAAAAGCTAGCAGAAGGCAAGACATAACTAATATCAGAGCAGAACTGAAGGAGATAGAGACACAAAAAATCCCTTCAAAAAATCAGTGAATCCAGGAGCTGGTTTTCTGAAAAGATCAACAAAATTTAGACCACTAGCAAGACTAATAAAGAAGAAAAGAGAGAACAATCAAATAGATGCAACAAAAATGATAAAGGGGATTTCACCACTGATCCCACAGAAATACCAACAACTATCAGAGAATACTGTAAACACTTTTATGTAAATAAATTAGAAAATCTAGAAGAAATGAATAAATTCCTGGACACATACACCCTCCCAAGACTAAGCCAGAAAGAAGTTGAATCCCTACATTGACCAATAGCAGGCTTTGAAATTGAGGCAATAATTAATAACATATCGACTATAAAAAGTCCAGGACCAGAAGGGTTCAAAGACGAATTCTACCAGAGGTACAAGGAGGAGATGTTACCATTTCTTCTGAAACTATTCCAATCAATAGAAAAAGAGAGAATCCTCACTAATTCATTTTATGAGGCCAGCATCATCCTGATGCCAAAGCCTGGGAGAGACACAACAACAAAAAAGAGAACTTTAGACCAATATCCCTGATGAACATCAATGCAAAAATCCTCAATAAAATACTGGCAAACCAAATCCAGTAGGACATCAAAAAGCTTATCCACCATGATCAAGTTGGCTTCATCCCTGGGATACAAGGGTGGTTCAACATATGCAAATCAAAAAACATAATCCAGCATATAAACAGAAGCAAAGACAAAAGCCGCATGATTATCTCAATAGATGCAGAAAAGGGCTTTGACAAAATTCAACAGTCCTTTATGCTAAAAACTGTCAATAAATTAGGTAGTGATGGTACATATCTCAAAATAATAGATATTTATGACAAACCCACAGCCGGTATCATTCTGAATGGTCAAAAACTGGAAGCATTCCCTTTGAAAACTGGTACAAGACAGGGATGCCCTCCTCACCACTGCTATTCAACATAATATTGGACGTTGTGGGCAGGGCAATCAGGCAGGAGAAAGAAATAAAGGGTATTCAATTAGGAAAAGAGGAAGTCAAATGGTCCCTGTCCCTCAAACAAATTTACAAGAAGAAAACAAACAACCCCATCAAAAAGTGGGCAAAGGTTATGAACAGACACGTCTCAAAAGAAGACGTTTATGTAGTCAACAGACACATGAAAAAATGCTCATCATCACTGGCCATCAGAGAAATGCAAATGAAGACCACAATGAGATACCGTCTAACACCATGTAAAATGGCGATCATTAAAATGTCAAGAAACAACAAGTGCTGGAGAGGATGTAGAGAAATAGGAACATTTTTACACTGTTGATGGGACTGTAAACTAGTTCAATCATTGTGGAAGACAGTATGGTGTTGCCTCAAAGATCTGGACCTAGAACCACCATTTGACCCTGCCATCCCCTTGCTGGGTATATACGCAAAGGATTATAAATCATGCTGCTGTAAAGACACATGGACATGTATGTGTATTGTGGCACTATTCACAATAGCAAAGACTTTAAATCAATCCAAATGTCCATCAATGACAGACTGGATTAAGAAATTGTGGCACATATACAAAGTGGAATACTATACAGCCATAAAAAAGGATGAGTCCGTGTCCTTTGTAGGGACGTGGATTAACCTGGAAACTATCATTCTCAGCAAACTACCGCAAGAACAGAAAACCAAACACCACATGTTCTCACTCATAGATGGGAACTGAACAATGAGATCACTTGGACTTGGGAAGGGGAACACCACACACCGGGGCCTTATAAGAATCAAACTTCACGTAAAATCTGTGAATGGACATTTGGGAGTCCCTGGGGGACTACAGTGAAAAACCAAATGTCTCCAGATAAAAACTAGAAACAAACTATTTGTGAAACTGCTTTATAATGTGTAGATTCACCTCACAGAGTTAAACCTTTCTTTTCATTGATCAGGTTGGAAATACTTTTATGGTAAAATCTTCAAAGAGACATTTTGGAGCCCTTTGAGGCCTATGGTGGAAAACAGTATATCCGAAGGAAAAAAAACTGCAAAGAAGCTATCGGTGTAACTGCTTGGGATGTGTAGCTTCATCTCACAGAGTGAAACATTTCTTTGTATTTAGCAGGTTGGAAACACTCTATTTACAGAATCTGCAAAGGGACATTTGGGAGCCTAATGAGGCATCTAGTGAAAAGCAGAATATCCCCAGATAAAAGCTAGAAAGAAGGTATCTGTGAAACTGCTTTATGATGTCTGAATTCATCTCTCAGAGTTAAACCTTTGTTTGGAACTCAGCAGGTTTGAAACTCTCTTCTTGTAGTGTCTGCAAAGGGACATTTGGGAACACATTGAGGCCTATGGTGAAAAACAGAATATCCCCAGATAAAAACTAGAATGAAGCTATCAGTGAAACTAGTTTGTGATGTGTGGATTCATCTAAAAGAGTTAAACCTTTCCTTTTATTCATCAGTAAGGAAATATTCTAGTTGTAGCATCTGCAAAGGGACATTTTGGAGCCCATTGAGGCCTATGATGCAAAATCGAATATACCCATGTAAAAGCTAGAGGGAAACTATCCTTGAAACTTGGAAACACGCTATTTGTAGAATCTGTGACAGGACATTTGGAAGCCCAGTGAGGCCTATGGTGGCAAACAGAATATCCCCAGATAAAAACTAGAAAGAAGGTATCTGTGAAACTGTTTTGTATTGTGTGGATTCAGGTCGCAGAATTAAACTTTTCTTTTATTCAGCAGGTTGGAAACACTCTTCTTGTAGAATCTGTGAGGGAACATTTTGGAGCCCATAGAAATTTACCATGAAAAACATTATCCCCAGATAAAAACTAGAAAGAAGCTATCTGTGAAACTGCTTTATGATGTGCCGATTCCCCTCACAAAGATAAATTTTTGCTTTGAATCAACAGGTTGAAAACAAGTCTTCTTGTACAACCTGTGAAGGGACTTTTGAAAGTTCATTGAGGCCTATGGTGAGAAATGGAATATCCCCAAATAAAAACTAGAAATAAGCTATCTGTGAAACTCCTTTGTGATGTGTGGATTCAATTCACAGAGTCATTCCTTTGTTTTGATTCAACAGGTGGGAAATACTCTTTTTGTGTTATCTGTGAAGGGACAATTTGTGGCATGTTGAGGCCTACAATGGAGAAACGGATGTTCCCAGATAAAATCTAGAGATGTGTGGGTTCATCTCACAAACTTAAACCTTTCTTTTCATTCAGCAAATTGGAAACATTCTTCTGGTAGAATCTGTGAAGGGATGTTTGGGAGATTTGGAGGCCTATATTTAAAAACTGAGTATTCCTATATAAAAATTCGAAAGAAGCTATCTGTGAAACTACTTTGTGATATGTGGATTAAACTCACATATTTAAACCTTTCTTTTGATTCAGAAGGTTGGAAAACTTCTGCTGGTAGAATCTGCAAAGTAATATTTGGGAGACCATTGAGGTTTATGGTGAAAAACAGAATATCCACAAACAAAAAGTTGAAGGAAACTTTCTGTGAAACCACTTTGTGATGTGTTTAGTCATCTAACAGAGTTAAAGCTTTGTTTTGATTCAGCAGATAGGAAAACTCTTCTTGCAGTATCTGCTAAGGGACACTTGGGAGCACATTGATGCTTATGATGAAAAGCAGAATATCCACAGATAAAAACTAGAAATAAGTTATCTGTGAATCTGTTTTGTGATGTATGGATTCATGTAACATAATTAAACCTTTGTTTTGATTCAACAGGTTGGAAACACTCTCTTTAGAGAATCTACAAAAGGACATTTGGGAGCCAATTGAGGGATATAGGAAAAATTCGAGTATTTTCAGATTAAAAACTAGAAAGAAGCTATCTGTGAAATTTTTTTGTGTTGTGTGGATTTATCTCACAGAGTCAAACTTTTCCTTTGATTCAGCAGGTTAGAAACACTCTTTTTGGAGAATCTCCAAAGAAACATTAGTGTGAGCATTGAGGCCTCTGGTGAAAAAACTATTATCTCCAGAAAAAAACTAGAGAAAAACCATCTGTGAAACTGCTTTGTGATATGTGGATTCTCTGCAAAGAGTTAAACCTTTATTTTGATTCAGCATGTTTGAAACAGTCTTCTTGTAGTATCTGCAAGGGGGCATTTGGGAGCACATTTACACTTACAATATAGAACTAAATACCTTCAGATAAAAAGTAGAAAGAAGCTGTCTGGTAAAGTGCTTTGTGATGTGTGAATTCACGTCATGCAGTTAAACGTTTCTTTTGGTACAGCAGGTTGGAAGCCCTTTTCTGTTAGAATATGCGAAGGGACATTTTGGAACCCTTTGAGGCCTATGGTGAAAAACCGAATGTCCCCAGATAAAACATAGAAATGGCCCATCGACGAAATTGCTTTTTCATGTGTGAATAAATCTAACAGAGTTAAACCTTTCTTTTAATTCAGCAGGTTGAAAACACTGTATTTGTAGATTCTGCGATGGAACATTTTGAAGTCCAATGAGGCCTATGGTGAAAACTGAATACCCCTAGATAAAAACTAGAAAGAAGATATCTCTGAAACTGCTTTGTGGTGTGTGAATTGATCTCACAGATTTGAAACTTTATTTTGATTCAGCAGGTTGGAAAAACTCTTTTTGTAGAATCTGGGAAGGGACTTTTGACATTGTGGACAATGTGCTGTGAAGGGAGCACATTGACACCTGTTGTGAAAAGCCGAATATCTCCACATAAAAACTAGAAAAAAGCTATCTGTGACACTGCTTCGTGATGTGTAGATTTATCTCACATAGTTAAATTTTTTTTGATTCAGCAGGTTGTATGCACTCTTTTTAACGAATATGCAAAGGGAAATTTGGGAGCCTAATGAAGCCTGTGGGGAAAACAGAATATCCATGATAAAAACTAGAAAGAGACTATCTGTGAAACTGCTTTTTGATGTGTTGATTCATCTCACATAGTTAAATCTTTCTTTGTATTCAGCACATTGGAAACATTCTTTTACAGAATGTGTGAAGGGATATTAGGGAGCCCAATTAGGCCAAACTGAAAAAATGAAATGTCCCCAGATAAAAGCTTGAGAGAAGTTATCTTTGAAATTGATTTGTGATGCCTGGATTCATCTCAGAGTTTTACCTTCCTTTTAATTCAGTAGGTTGAAAATATTATTTATGGATAATCTATGAAGGCACATTTGGAAACCCATTGAGCCCTATGGAGAAAAACCTTACATCCTCAGATAAAAAGAAAGGAAAAAAAAAAAAAAACCTTACAGCCTCTGATAAAATCTAAAGAGAAGCTACCTGTGAAACTGATTTGTGATGTGTGGATTCATCTCACAGAGCCAAACTTTTCTCTTGATTCAGCAGTTTGGAAACATTTTGTTTTTGAGAATCTACAAGAAGACATATAGGAGCCCAGTGAGGCCTAAGGGAAAAATTCAAATTTCCCCAGATAAAAATTAGAAAGAAGCTGTCTGTGAAACTGCTTTGTGATATGTAGATTCATCTCACAGAGTCAAACTTTTATTTAGATTCAGCATGTTGTAAACCCTTTCTTTGGAGTATCTGTGAAGGGCATTTGTGAGCTCATTGTGACTTAAGGGAAAAAACTGAATATTTTCAGATATAAACTAGAAGGAAGCTATCTGTGAAACTACTTTTTGATGTATGGATTCAACTCACAGAGTTACTCCTTTGACTTGATTCAGAAGGTTGGGAACACTCTTGTAGGAGAATCTGCAAAGGGACATTTCAGAGCCCATTGAAGGCTATAAGGTAAAATCAAATATCCCCAGATCAAAACTAGAAAGAAGTTATCTGTTAAGATGGATTGGAAAGTGTGGATTCATCTCACAGAATTAAACCTTTCTTTTTATTCAGGATGTTACAGATACTTTCTTTTTGTAGTATCTGCGAAGAAACTTTTGGGAGAAAATTGAGACCAAAGGGGAAAAACTAAATATCCCCACATAAAAACTACAAGGAAGCTAACCGAGAAACTACTTTGTCGTGTGTGGATTCATCACACAGAATTAAACCTTTCTTTAGATTCATCAGGTTATAAATTTTGTGGAGAATCTGTAAAAGGACATTTTGGAACCCATGGACACCTATGGGGAAAACCAAACTTTCCAAGATAAAAACTAGAAAGAAGATACATGTGAAACTGCTTCAATATGGGTTGATTCACCTCACAGAATTAAACCTTTCTTTTGATTCAGCATGTTGGAAAAACTCTTTTTGGAGAATCTGCAAAGTGGCTTTTGGAGTAAATTGAAGTCTATGGGGAAAAATTGAATATCGCCAGATGTGGAATCTGTGAGTGGACATTTGGGAGCCCATCGCGGCCTACAGTAAAAAACTGAATATTCACAGATGAAAACTAGAAAGTTATCTGTGAAAATGGCTTGTGTTGAGTGGATTCGTCTCAGAGATTTAAACATTTCCCTAGATTTAGCAGGTTGGAAACACTCTTTTTGTAGAATCTCCAAAGGGAAACTTGAGAGCCCATTGAGGCCTATAGGGAAAAACTGAATATCCTCAGATGAAGATGAGAAGGAATCTTTTTGTGAGACTGCTTTCTGATGTGTGGATTTATCTCATATAAGTAAACAATTTTTTTTTGTTGCTGTTCATCAGTTTTGGAAACTAGAAGGAAGCTATCTTAGAAACCACTTTGTAATATGTGTATTCATCTCGCAGAGTTAAACCGTTCTTTTAATTCAGACGTTTGGAAACACTGTTTTCGTAGAATCTGCAAAGAGATATTTGGGATCAAATTTTGGCCTATGGTGAAAAATGAAACATCTTCACATATTAAGTAGAAAGATGCTTTCTGAGAAACTGCTTTGTGATGTCTGCATTCATCTCACACAGTTAAACTTTTCTTTGGATTCAGCAGTTTGGGAATACATTTTTTACATTCTGTGAAAGGACATTTGGGAGCTCCTTGAGGCCAATGGCAAAAAGTGAATATCCCAGAATAAAAACTAGAAGGAAGCTATCTGAAAAACCGTTTTGTCATGTGTGTCTTCATCTCACTGAGTTAAACCTTTCTTTTCATTCAGCAGTTTGGAAACACTGTTTTTGTAGAAACTTCAAAGTGATATTTGGGAGCGCATTGAGACCTGTTGTGAAAAATTAAATACCTTAAATTAAAACTAGAAAGAAGATTTCTGAGACACTGCTTTGTGATGTGTGCATTCATCTCAGATAGATAAACCATTCTTTGGATTCACCTGTTTGTAAACACTGTTTTTTTTTTTTTTTTTCCATTCTGCAAATGGATATTTAGACACTAATTGAGGTCTATGGTGAAAAAGCATGTATCACAGAATGAAAATTAGAAGGTAGCTATCTGAAATATCGTTTTGTGATGTGTGCTTTCATCTCACAGAGTTAAACTTTCTTGTAATTCAGCAGCTTGGAAACACTGTTTTTGTAAAATTTGTGAACGGTTATTTTGGAGCACATTTAGGTCTATGGTGAAAGAGGAAACATCCTCATATAAAAAGTACAAAGAAGCTTCCTAATGAACTGCTTTGTGATGTGTGCTTTCATCACACAGAGTTAAAGTTTTCTTTGGATTCAGTGGTTTGGAAACACTGTTTTTGTCCATCTGCGAAAGGACATTTGTTGGCTCATGGAGGCCAATGGTGAAAAAGTGAATACTCTAAATTAAACACTAGAAGGAAGCTATCTGAGAAACTGCTTTGTGATATGTGTATTCTCACTGAGATAAAGCTTTATTTTCATTAAGCTGTTTGGAAATACTATTTTTGTAGAATCTACAAATGGATATTTGGGTGCACACTGAGGCCTATGTTAAAAAAGGAAATATCTCAAATTAAAAAAAGAAAGAAGATTTCTGAGAGACTGCTTTGTAATGTTTGCATTCATCTCAGAGAGGTAACCATTCTTTGGATTCAGCTATTTGGCAACACTGTTTTGGTCCATTCTGTGAATGAACATTTGGGAGCTCGTTGGGGAATGAACATTGGGAGCTCATTGGGGCCAATGGTGAAAAAACAAAAATCTGAGGACAAACACTGGAAGGAAGCTATCTGATAAACTGCTCAGTGATATGTGTATTCATCTCTCAGAGATAAACCTTTCTTCTCATTCAACAGTTTGGAAACACTGTTTTTGTGGAATCTACAAAGGGATATTTTGGAGAGCATTGAGGCCTATGTTGAAAATGGAAACAACTTCAGATAAAAACTAGAAAGAAGCTTTCAAGAAACTGCTTTGTAATATGTACATTCATTTCACAGAATTGAAACTAACTTTGAATTCAACAACTTGGAAATGTTGTTTTGGTCCTTTCTGAGAATGGACATTTGGGAGCTCATTGAGGCCAATGAAAAAAAGCAAATATCCCGGGAAAAAAACTATAAGGAAGCTATCTGATATACCGCTTTGTCATGTGTGCATTCATCTCACAGAATTAACCCTTTCTTTTCATCTAGCGGTTTTGAAACACTTTCTGTAGAATCTGAAAAAGGATATATGAGAGCACTTTGAGGACTATGGTGATAAAGGAAACATCTTCACATAAAAAGCAGAAAGAAGCTTTCTGGGAAACTGCTTTGTGATGTGTGCCTTCATCTTGCAGAGTTAAACCTTTCCTTTCATTCAGCAGTTTGGAATCACTGTTTTCATAGAAACTGTGAAGGGTTGTTTGGGAGCACATTAGGTCCTATGGTGAAAAAGGAAATATTTTCAGTCAAAAACAAGAAATAATCATTCTGAGAAACTGCTTTGTTATGTGTTGAGTCATCTCACATAGTTAAACATTTCTTTGAATTCAGCAGTTTGGAAACAGTTTTGGTCTATTCTGCGAATTGACATTGGAAGTTCATTGAGGCCAATGGCGAAAAAGTGAATATCCCAGGAAAAAAACAAGAAGTAACCTTTCTGAAAAACTGCTTTGTGAAATGTGCCTGCATCTATTAGAGTTAAAACTTTCTTTTCATTCAGCAGTTTGGAAACACTGTTTTTGTAGAATCTGTGAAGTGATATTTGGGAGCAAATTGAGCCTTATGGTGAAAAAGGAAATGTCTATAGATATAAACTAGAAGGAATCATTCTGAGAAACCCTTTTGTGATGTGTGAATTCATCTCACACAGTTAATCCATTCTTCAGTTTCAGCAGTTTGGAAAAACTGCTTTTGTCCATTCTGTGAAAGGACATTTTGGAGCTCATTGATTCCAATGGCAAAAAAGTGCATATCCCAGGAAAAAAACTAGAAGGAAGCTATTTGAGAAACTGCTTTGTGATGTGTTCATTCACCACATAGAATTAAATCTCTCTTTTCTTTCAGCAGTGTGGAAATACTGTTTTAGTAGAATCTGCAAAGGTGTATCTGAGAGCTCATTGAGTCCTATGGTGAAAAAGGAAATATCCTCAGATAAAAACAAGGAGGAAGCTTTCTGAGGACATGCTTTCTGATGTGTGCATTCATCTTACAATGGTAACATTTCTTTGGATTAGGCAGTTTGGAAACATTGTTTTTGTCCATTCTGCGAATGGACATTTGGGAATTCATTGAGGCCAATATCAAAAAACAATATCGCAAGATAAAAGCTACAAGGAAGCTATCTGAGAAACCATATTGTGATGTGTGTATTCGTCTTGCAGAGTTAAACCTTTCTTTTCATTCAACAGTTTGGAACCACAGTTTTTGTGGAATCTACGAAGGGATATTTTGGAGAGCATTGAGGCCTATGTTGAAAATGGAAACAACTTCAGATAAAAACTAGAAAGAAGCTTTTGAGAAACTGATTTGTAACATGTACATCCATTTCACAGAGTTAAAACTAACTTTGAATTCAGCAATTTGGAAATGCTGTTTTTGTCCATTCTGTGAATGGACATTTGGGAGCTCATTGAGGCCAAAGACAAAAAAGCACATATCCAAAGATAAAAACCAGAAGGAACTATCTGAGAAACTGCTTTGTGATGTGTGCATTCATCTCAGAGAGTTAAGCCTTTCTTTTCATTCAGCAGTATGGAAACACTGTTTTTGTAGAATCTCCAAAGGGATACTTGGGAGCAAATAGGCCTATTGTGAAAAGGAAAGATTTTCAGATAAAAAGAAGAAAGAAACTTTTTGAGAAGCTACTTGTGATGTTTGCATTCATCTCACAGAGTTAAACCTTTCTTTGTATTCAGCAGTTTGGAAACACTGCTTTTGTCCATTCTGTGAATTGACATTTGGGAGCACATTAATTCCAATGGCAAAAAAGCAAATATCCCATAATAAAAACAAGAAAGAAGCTATCTGAGAAACTGCTTTGTGATGAGTGAATTCATCTTGCAGAGTTAAAACTTTTTATAGATTCAGATGTTTGGAAACACTGGTTTTGTCCATTCTGCAAAGGGACATTTGGGATGTCATTGAGGCCAATGGCAAAAATGGGAATATCCAAGGATAAAAAAAAGGAAGTTATCTGAGGAACGACTTTGCAATGTGTGCATTCAACTCACAGTAATAAAAATTTCTTTTCATAAGCAGTTTGGAAACACTGTTTTTGTAGAATCTGTGAGGGGATATATTTGAGTGCATTGAGGCTTATGTGAAAAAGGAAACATCTTCAGATAAAAACAAGAGAGAAGCTTTCTGTGAAACTACTTTCTGATGTGTGCATTCATCTCACAGAGTTAAACCATTCTGTGGATTCAACAGTTTGGATACATTGTGTTCACTCTGCAAATGGACATGTTGGAGCTCATTGATGTCTATGTCAAAAGAGCAAATATCCCTAGATAAAAAGTAGAAGGACGCTTTCTGAGAAACCACTTTGTGATGTGTGCATTCATCTCACAGAGTTAAAACTTTCATTTCATTAAGCAGTTTGGAAACACTGTTTTTATATAATTTGCAAAGCGATATGTGGGAGCAAATTGACACTTATGGAGAAAAAGGAAATATTTTCAGATTAGAAACTAGAACAGTTTTATGAGAAACTGCTTTCTGAGGTGTGCATCTAACAGGGATTAAACTTTCTTTCATTTCAGCAGTTTGGAAACACTGTTTCTGTCCATTCACAGAATGGACATTTTTGAGTTCATTGAGGCCAATGGCAAATATTCAAATATCCCAGGATAAAAACTAGAAGGAAGTTATCTGTGAAACCACTTTGTGATGTGTGCCTTCACTTCGCAGAATTTATCTATTCATTCAGTACAATGGAAGCACTATTTTGTAGAATCTGGAAGGGATATTTGGAGCACATTAGGGTCAATGGTGAAAAAGCAAATATTCCAGGAAAAAAACTAGAAGGAATCTAGCTGAGAAGCTGCTTTTGATGTGTGCATTCTTCACGCAGAGTTAAACCTTCCTTTTCATTCAGCAGTTTGGAAACACTGTTTTGTTTTGTTTTGTTTTGTTTTGTTTTAAGAATCTGCCAAGGGATATGTGACAGGGAATGGAGGTCTCTGGTGAAAAGGTAACATCTTCAGATAACAATTAGAAAGAAGCTTTCAGAGAAACTGCCTCATTGTGTGTGCATTCATCTCACAGAGTTAAACTTTTCTTCTGATTCAGCAGTGTGGAAACACTGTTTATGTTCATTTTGTGAAAGGATGTTTGGGAGTTCACTGAGACCAAATGCAAAAATGAGAATAGCTGAGGACAAAAGTGTGAAGGAAGCAATCTGAGAAACTGTTTTGTGATGGGTGCATTCCTCTTGGAGAGTTAAAACTTTCTTTGGATTCAGCAGTTTGGAAACACTGTTTTTGTCCATTTTGCAAATGGACATTTGGCAGCTCATTGAGGTCAATGGCCAATAATGGAATATCCGAGGAAAAAACAAGAAGGAAGCTATCTGAGAGACCATTTTGTGATGTGTGCATTCATTTCGCAGATTTAAACCTTTCTTTTCATTCATCAGTTGAGAAACACTGTTTTTGTAGAATCTGCAAAGGGATAGTTTGGGGCACATTGAGACCTGTGGTGAAAAATTAAACACCTTCAGATAAAATCCAAAAAGATTCTTACTTCACAGAGGCCTATGGTGGAAAAGGAAACATCTTCAGATAAAAAACTAGAAAGAAGTTTTCTGAGGAACTGCTTTGTGATGTGTGCATTCATCTC
The DNA here is from genome assembly GCF_047675955.1 of Chlorocebus sabaeus. Taxonomy (NCBI): domain Eukaryota; kingdom Metazoa; phylum Chordata; class Mammalia; order Primates; family Cercopithecidae; genus Chlorocebus; species Chlorocebus sabaeus. The sequence goes on from NC_132912.1 coordinate 38,104,394, forward strand.
ACAGAGTTAAACCTTCCTCTGGATTCAGCCATTTTGAAACACTGTGTTTGTCTATTCTGCAAATGGACATTTGGGAGCTCATTATATTCAATGGTGAAGAAATGAACATCCCAATATAAAAAAACTGGAAGGAAATTATCTGAGAAACTGGTTTTGATGAGTGCATTTATCTCACAGAGATAAATCATTCTTTTCATTCAGCTGTTTGGAAACACTGTTTTTGTAGAGTCTTCAAAGGAATATTAGGGAGTGCATTGAGGTCTATGGTAAAAAAAAATCTTCAGAAAGAAAACAAAAAGAAGTTCTCTGAGAAACTGCCTTGTGATGTGTGCATTCTTCTCACAGACTTACACATTTCTTCGGAGTCAGCAGTTTGGAAACACTGTTTTTGTCCATTCTACAAATGGACATTTGAGATTTCATTGAGGTCAATGTCGTAAAAGTGAATATTCCAGGATAAAAACAAGAAGGAAGCTGTCTGGGAAACTGCTTTGTGAAGTGAGCATTCATCTCGCAGTGTTAAACTTTTTGTTTCCTTCTGCAGTTTGGAAACACTGTTTTTCTAGAATCTGTGAAGGGATAATTGGGAATGCTTTGAGGCCTATGTTGAAAAAGGAAAAACAATTCACATAAAAAGCAGAAAGAAACGTTCTGAGAATCTGATTTTGGATGTGTGCATTCTTCTCATATAATTAAACCTTTCTTTGGATTTAGGTGTTTGGAAGCACTGTTTTTGTTCATTCTGGGTTTCGACATTTGGGAAAAGAGAGAATTTTAGATCAATATCCCTGATGAACATCGATGCAAAAATCCTCAATAAAATACTGGCAAACTGAATCCAGCAGCACATCAAAAAGCTTATCTGCCATGATCAAGCGGATTTCATCCCTGGGATGCAACGTTGGTTCAACATATGCAAATCAATTAACACAATCCAGCATATAAACAGAACCAAACACAAAAACCACATGATTATCTCAATAGCTGCAGAAAAGGCCTTTGACAAAATTCAACAGCCCTTCATGTTAAAAACTCTCAATAAATTAGGTACTGATGGAACGTATCTCAAAATACTAAGAGCTATTTATGACAAACCCACATCCAATATCATACTGAATGAACAAAAACTGTAAGTATTCCCCTTAAAAATCGGCACAAGTCAGGGATGCCCTCTCTCACCAATCCTATTCAACATTGTCTTGGAAGTTCTGACCAGGGCAATCAGGCAAGAGAAAGAAATAAAGGGTATTCAATTAGGAAAATAAAAAGTCAAATAGTCCCTGTTTGCAGATGACATTATTGCCTATTTGGAAAATCCCATTGTCTAAGCCCAAAATCTCCTCAAGCTGAAAAGCTACTTCAGCAAAGTCTCAGGATACAAAATCAATGTGCAAAAATCACAAGCATTCTTATACACCAATAACAGACAAACAGAGAGCAAATCATGAATGAAATCCCATTCACAATTGCCTCAAAGAGAATAAAATACCTAGGAATCCAACTTACAAGGGATGTGAAGGACCTCTTCAAGGGCAACTACAAACCACTACTCAGTGAAATAAAAGAGGACACAAACAAATGGAAGAACATACCATGCTCATCAATATTGTGAAAGTGGCCATATTGCCCAAGGTAATGTACAGATTCAATGCCATCCCCATCAAGCTACCAATGATTTTCTTCACAGAACTGGAAAAAACTACTTTAAAGTCCATATGGAACGAAAAAAGAGACTGCATTGCCAAGACAATCCTAAGTCAAAAGAACAAGTTAGAGGCATCATGCTACCTCACTTCAAACTATACTTCAAGGCTATAGTAACCAAAACAGCATGGTACTGATACCAAAACAGAGATATAGACCAATGGAAGAGAGCAGGGGCCTCAGAAATAGTACCACACGTCTACAACCATCTGATATTTGATAAACCTGACAAAAACAAGAAATAGGGAAAGGATTCCCCATTTAATAAATGGTGCTGAAAAAACTGGCTAGCCACAAGTAGAAAGCTGAAACTGGATCTCTTCCTTACTCCTTAAACAAAAATTAATTCAAGACGAATTAGAGACTTAAATGTTAGACCTAAAACCATAAAAACCCTAGAAGATATTCTAGGCAATACTATTCAGGACATAGGCATGGGCAAGGACTTCATGTCTAAAACCTCAAAAGCAATGGCAACAAAATTTACAAATGGGATCCGATTAAACTACAGAGCTTCTGCACAGCAAAAGAAACTACCATCAGAGTGAACAGGCAACCTATAGAATGGGAGAAAGTTTTTCCAATCTACTCATTTGACAAAGGGCTAATATCTAGAATCTACAAAGAATACAAAGAAATTTACAAGAAAAAAACAAACAACCCTATCAAAAAGTGGGTAAATGATATGAACAGACACTTTTCAAGAGACGACATTTATGCATCCAAGAGACACATTAAAGAATTCTCAGCATTACTAGCCATCAGAGAAATGCAAATCAAAACCACAATGAGATACTATCTCACAGCAGTTACAATGGCGATCATTAAAAAGTCAGGAAACAACAGGTGCAGGAGAGAATGTGGAGAAATAGGAATACTTTTACACTGTTGGTGGGACTCTAAACTAGCTCAACCATTGTGGAAGACAGTGTGGCGCTTCCTCAAGGATCTAGAACAAGAAATACCATTTGACCCAGCCATCCCATTGCCAGGTATGTATCCAAAACATTATAAGTCATGCTGCTATAGACACATGCACACATATGTTTATGGTGGCACTATTCACAATAGCAAAGACTTTGAACCAACCTAAATGTTCGTCAATGACAGACTGGATTGAGAAAATGTGGCACATATACCTCAATGGAATACTGGGCAGCCATTAAAAAACATGAGTTCATGTTCTTTTGTAGGGACATGGATGCAGCTGGAAACCATCATTCTCAGCAAACTATCACAAGAACAGAAAGCCAAACACTGCATGTTCTCATTCATAGGTGGGCATTGAATAATGAAATCACCTAGACACAGGAAGGGGAACATCACATACAGGGGCCTGTTGTGGAGTTGGGGTAGGGGGAAGGGATAGCATTAGGATATATATATAATGCGAATGATGAGTTAATGGGTGAGCACAGTAACATGACACATGTATACATTTGTAACAAACCTGCATGTTGTGCCCATGTACCCTAGAACATAAAGTTCTAGGCCTTTGCAGCAAAATTGAATATTCCCAGAAAAAACTAGAAAGAAGCTATGTGAAACTGCTTTGTGATGGGTGGATTCATCTCACAGAGTCTAAACTTTCTGTTGATTCAGTAGGTGATAAACAATCTATTTGGAGTATCTGTGAACCAATATTTGGGAGCCCATGATGCCAATGGGGAAAAACTGAACATCCCCACATAAAAACCAGAATGAAGCTATCTGTGAATCTGCTTTTCTAATTCTGTATTCACCCCCCAGAGTTCAACCTGTGTTTTGATTCACCAGTGAAAACACTCCTTTTGGAGAATCTGCAAAGGGACATTTGTTAGACAATTGAGGACTGTGTGGAAAATCTGAGTATCCAAAGATAAAATATAGAAAGAAGCTATCTATGAAACTGCTTTGTGATGTTTGGATTCTTCTCACAGAGTTAAATCTTTCTCTTTATTCAGCAGGCTGGAAACATTTCTTTTTTTGGAGAATCTGTGAAGGGAGATTTGGGAGCCTGTGGAGGCCTAGTTGGAAAAACAGAACATCCCCAGATAAAAACAAGAAAGAAGCTATCTGTGAAGTTGCTTTGTGATGTGTTGATTCATCTCACAGAGGTAAAACTTTCTTTTGATACAGTAGATTGAAAACACTCTTTGTGGAGAACCTGTGAAGGGACACTCGGGAGTCCATTGAGGCCTATGGTGAAAAAAACAAAAATCCCAGATAAAAACTGGGAAGAAGCAGTCTGTGAAGTGCTTTGTGATATATGGATTCATCTCACATAGTTAAACCTTTTTTTTGATTCCGCATATTGGAAACACTCTTTTTGGAGAATCTACAAAGGGACATTTTGGAGCCCATTGAAGCCTAAGGGTATAATGGAATATCCTCAGATAAAAACTATAAAGAAGCTATCTGTGAAACTGCCTTGTGATGTGTGGATTCGTCTCACAGAGTTAAACCTGTCTTTTGATTCAGCATATTGGAAACACTGTTTTGGGAGTATCTACGAAGATACATTTGGGAACCCTTTGAGGCTTATGGGGAAAAACCATGTATCCCATGGTAAAAAGTAGAAAAAAGCCATCTGTGAAACTTATTTGTGATCTGTGGATTCATCTCACAGAGTTAAACCTTTCTTCTGATTAAGCAGGTTGGAAATAGTGTTTTTGTAGAATCTATGTAAAGACATTTGAGAGCCCATTGTGGTCTCTGGGGAAAAAATAAAACATCTCCAGGTAAAAACTAGAAACATGATATCTGTCAAATTGCTTTGTGATGTGTGGATTCATGTCATAGAGTTAAAACATTTTTTTTTGATTCAGCAGGTTGGAAACACTGTTTTTGGAGAATCTGCTAAGGGATATTGTTAGCCCATTGAAACCTACAGGGAAATACCGAATATCCTCAGATAGAAACTAGAAAGAAGCTATCTATGAAATGGCTTTGTGATGTGTGGATTCATCTCACAGAATTAACTCTTTCTTTGTTTCAGCAGGTTGGAAACTCATCTATATTGAGAATCTGTGATGGGACTACTTAAAGCCCATTGAAGCCTATGGGGAGAAAACGAGTATTCCCAGATAAAAACTAGAAAGAAGCTGTCTGTGAAACTGCTTTGGATTCGGTGGATTCATCTCACAGAGTTAAACTTTTCTTTTGATTCAGCAGATTGGAAACACTCTTTTTGAAGAATCTCCAAAGGGACATTTGATATACCCTTTGAAGGCTATGGGGAAAAATGAACATTCCCAGATGGAAACTAGAAAGAATATATCTGTGAAACTGATGTGATGTGTGGATTCAGCTCACAGAGTTAAACCATTATTTTGATTCAGTTGATTGCAAACACCCATTTTTGAGGATCTGTGAAGGAACATTTAAAAGCTCACTGACGTCTATGGTGAAAAGCAGAATATTCCCAGGTAAAAATGAGAATCAAGCTATCTGTGAAAAGTTTTGTGATGTGTGGATTCACGTCACAGAGTTAAACCTTTTTTTTTTTTTTTGATTCAGCAGGTTGGAAACAGTCTTTTTGTAGATTCTGCGAAAGGATATTTGGGAGCGTATTGGGGCCTGTGTTGACAAAACAGAATATCCTTCGATAAAGAAGCTATTTTTCAACCTGCTTTATGATGTGTGGATTCATCCCACAGAGTTAAACCTTTCTTTTGATTCAGGATATTGTAATCACTGTTAATGAAGAAACGCAAAGGGATATTTGGTAGTCAATTGAGGCCTATGGGAAAAAAAATCCAGTATCCCCCAAAAAGCTAGAAAAGAAGCTATGGGGAATAACAAATATCCCCAGAGAAAAACTAGAAAGAAGCTATCTGTGAAATTGCTTTGTGATGTGTAGATTCATCTCACAGAGTTAAGCCTTTCTTTGAATTCAGCAGGTTGGAAAGAGTCTTTTTCAATAATCTGTGAAGGGATATTTGGAAATCTACTGAGGCCTAAGGATCATAACTGAGTATTCCCTGATAAAAAGTAAAAGGAAGATATCTTGAAACTACTTGTGATGTGTGGGTCATCTCACACTGGTAAATCCTATTTTGATTCAACAGGTTGGAAAGACTCTTTTTTGGAGAATCTGTGAGGAAACTTTTGGGAACCCATTAAGGCTTAAGTGGAAGAGCTGAATATCGCCAGATGGAAACTAAAAGGAACCGATCTGTGAAACTACTTTGTGATGCCTGGATTAATCTCACAGAGTTAAAACTTTCTTGTGAGTCAGCAGTTTGTAAACACCCTATTTGGAGAATCTGTGAAGGGACATTTTGGAGCCCACTGAGGCCTATGAAGAAAGAGTGAATATCCCCAATAAAAACTAGAAAGAAGCTACCTGTGAAACAGATTTGTGATATGAAGATTCATCTCACAGAGTTAAACCTTTCTTTTGAATCAGCAGGTAGCAAACACTCTTTTTGGAGAATCTGTGATGGAATATTTGGGAGCCTATTGACACCTATGTGGGAAAACAGAATATGCAAACATGAAAACTAGAAAGAAGCTATCTTTGAAACTGCTTTGTGATGTGTGGATTCATCTCACAGAGTTAAACCTTTCTTTTGAATCAGCAGGTAGGAAACACTCTTTTTGGAGAATCCATGATGGAATATTTGGGAGCCTATTGTAGCTTACATGGGAAAACCAAATACACAAACATAAAAACTAGAAAGAAGTTATTTTCGAAACTGTTTTGTGATGTGTGGGTTCATCTGAAAGAGTTAAAACTTTTTTTGATTCAGCTTGTTGGAAAACTCCTTTGGTAAAATCTCTGAAGGGACATTTGGGAGCCTGTTGAGGCCTATAGGGAAAAACAGAATATACCCTGAGAAAAAACAGAAAGAAGCTGTCTGTGAACCTGCTTTGCGATGTGTGGATTCACCTCACAGAGTTAAACCTTTCTTTTCTTTCAGCAAGTTGGTAACAACTTTTGGAGAATATTCGAAGGGACGTATGGTAGTCCATTGAGGCCTATGGGGAAAAATAGAATATCCTCAGATAAAAATGAAAAGGAAACTGTCTGCAAAATTGCTTTCAGATTTGTGGATTCATATCACAGAGTTAAAACTTTCTTTTGATTCAGCAGGTTGGAGACACACTTTTTGCAGAATCTGTGAATGACAATTAGGAGCCCATTGAGGCCTAGGAGGGAAACCCGAATATCCCCAGATGAAAACTAGGAGGATATTATCCTTGAAACTGGTTTGTGATGTGTGGATTCATTTCACAGAATTAAACCTTTCTTTTAAATCATCACGCTGGAAACACTCTTTTTGAAGATTCTATGATGGGACATTTTGGAGCCCATTGAGTCATATGGGGAAAAACTTAATATCTCCAGATAGAAACCAGAAAGAAGCTATCTGTACAACTGCTTTTTAATGTTTGGATTCAACTCACAGAGTCAAATTTTTCTCTTGATTCAGCAGATTGATAAAACTTTTTTTTGAGACTTTATAAGGGACATTTGGGAATGCATAAAATCCTATGGGGAGAAATTAAACATCCCCATACAAACCTAAAAAGAAGCTGTCTAAAACACTGTTTTGTGATATGTAGATTCATCTAACAGAGTTTAAACTTTCTCTTGATTAATCAGGTTGAAAACACTGTTATTGAAGAATCTGAAAGGAAATATTTTTGAGCCCTTTGAGGCCTATGGGGAAAAGCCAAATATCTCCAGTTGAAAACTAGAAAGAAGCAGACTTTGATCTTGCTTTGTGATATGTGGATTCATCTCACAGAGTTAAATCTTCCTGTTGATTCCGAAGTCTGGAAAACACTCTTTTTAGAGAGTCTGTGAAGGGAAATCTGGGAACCCATTGATGCCTATGAGGAAAAACAAACTTCCCCAGATAAAAACTAGAAAGAAGCTGTCTATGAAACTACTTTGTGATGTGTGGATTCACCTCACAGAGTTAAACCTTTATTTTCTTTCAGCAGATTGCCAACAACTTCTAGAGAATATGTGAAAGGACGTATGGTAGCCCATTGAAGCCTATTGGGAAAAGCAGAATATCTCCACAAACAAATCTATAAGGAAGCTTTCTGTGAGACTGCTTTGTGATATCTGAATTCATCACACAAAGTGAAACCTTTCTTACGGTTGAGCAGTTTGGAAACACTCTTGTTATAGGATCTGTGAAGAAACATTTGGAAGCCCACTGAGGCCTACAAGGAAAAAATGAATGTCTCCAGAAGAAAGCTAGAAAGAAGCAACCTATTAGCCTGCTTTGTGATGTGAAGATTCACCTCACAGAGAAAACTTTTATTTTGAATCAGCAATTTTCAAACATTCTTTTTGGATCAGCTGCAAAGGGATATTTCGTGACCATTGTAGACTACAGGGCATAACGGATTATCCCCAGATAAAAACTAAAAAGAAGCTATCTGTGAAATTTGTTTGATATGTGTGGATTCATCTCACAGAGTTAAGCCTTTCTTTTAATTCAGCAGCTTGGAAACACTCTTTTTGGACAATCTGCGAAGGGATATTTGAAAGCACATTGAGTTTTATGGAAAAAAACCTGAATATGCCCAGATAAAAACTGGAAAGGAGCAACCTTTGAAACTACTTTGTGATGTGTGGATTCATCTCAGTATTAAAAGATTCTTTTGATTCAGCAGGTTGGAAACACTCTTTTTAAGAATCTGCAAAGGGACATTTGGGAGACCATTGAGGAATATATGGAAAAAACGAATATTCCCTGATAAAAACTGGAAAGAAATTATCTGTGAAACTGCTTTGTGACATGTGAATTCATCTCAGATACTTAAACATATATTTTTATTCAGCACGTTGAAAACACTCTTTTTGAATAATCTGCAAAGGGACATTTAAGAACCTATTGAAGCCTATGGGGAAAAACTGAATAACCCCAGACAAAAAGTAGAAAGAAGCTGTCTGGGAAACTGCTTTTTATGTATGGATTCATAGATTTAAAACTTTCCTTTGATTCATCAGGTTAGAAACACTTCTGTTGGGAGAATCTGCAAAGGTACAGTTAGGCGCCCATTGTGTTCTATAGGAAAAAACAAAATATCCCAAGACAAAAACTAGAAAGAAGCTATCTGTGAAACTGCTTTCTGATGTGTGGATGCATCACACAGAACTAAAACTTTATCATGAATCAACAGGTTACAAACACTCTTTTTAGAGAATCTGTGAAGGGACATTTCGGATCCCTTGAGGCCTATGGAAAAAAGCAGAATATCCCTAGATAAAAACTAGATGGAACCTATCAGTGAAACAGTCTTGTGATGCGTGGATTCATCTCACAGCATTAAACCTTTCTTTTAATTCAGCAGGGAGGAAACACTTTTTTTGGAGGATCTGCAAAGGGACATTTGGGAGTCCATTGAGGCCTATAGGAAAAAACCAAATGTCTTAATATAAAAACAGGAAAGAAGCTAACTGTGAAATGATTTTGTGATATGTGAATTAATCTTACAGAGTTAAACCATTCTTTTGATTCAGCAGGTTTGAAACACTCTTTTTGGAGACTCTTCAAAGGGAAATTTGGAAACCCATTGAGGCCTATAGGTTAAAGTCAAATATCCCCAGAAAAAAACTAGAAAGAGGCTCTTTTTGAAACTGCTTTGTGATGTGTTGATTCATATCACAGAGTTAAACGTTTCTTTTGGTTCACCAGGTTGGAAACTCTCTTTTTGCAGAATCTGTGAAAAGACATTTAGGAGCCCACTGAGGTCTATGGGGCAAAACCGAGTATCTTCCCCCCAAAAATTCTAGTAAGAAGCTATTTTTGAAACTGCTTTGTGATGTGTGGATTCATCTCACAGGATTAAAGATTTCTTTTGTTTCAGAAGGTTGGAAACAGTCTTTTTGCACAATCTGTGAAGAGAGATTTGGAAGCCCGTTGAGGCCTTTAAGGGAAAAGAAATATCCCCAGATAAAAACTGGAAAGAAGCAATCTGTGAATCTGCTTTGTGATTTTTGGATTCATCTCACCGAGTTAAACCTTTCTTTTGATTCAGCAAATTGGAAACACTCCTTGGAGAATCTGAAAAACGATATTTCATAGCCCATGGACATTTATGGAGAAAAATCAAATATCCCCAAAGAAAAACTAGAAAGAATCTATCCGTGAAACCAATTTGCGATGTGTGGATTCATTACAGAGTTAAACATTTCTTTCACTTAAGCAGTTTGGCAACGTGCTTTTTGAGAATCTGTGAGAGAACATTTCAGAGCCCATTGAGGCTTAGGTGCATAGTTGAATGTCCATAGATAATAACTAGAAAGAACATAGCTGTGAAACTACTTTGTGATGTGTGAATTCATCTCACTCACTTAAGCATTTCTTTTGATTCAGCAGATTTGAAACACTCTTTTTGGAGAATCTGTGAAAGGACATTTAGTAGCCCATTGAGGCCTATGGGCAAAAACAGAATATAGTCAGTTAAAAATTAAATAGAAACTGTCTGCAAAACTGCTTTTTGATGTATGGATTCATGTCACAGAGTTAAACCTTTCTGTTGATTCAACAGTTTGGAAAAACTCTTTTGGGAGAATCTTCAAGAGACAATTAGGAGTCCATTGAGGCCTATGAGGAAAAACTAAACATCCCCAGATGAAAACTAGAAGGAAATTGCCTTTGAAACTGGTTTGTTATGTGTGGATTCATCTCACAGAATTTACCCTTTCTTTTGACTCAGCATATTAGAAACACTCTTTTTGGAGAATCTGCAAAGGAACAGTTTAGAGCCCATTGAGTCATATAGGGAAAAAACAAATATCCCCTGATTGAAACTATAAAGAAGCTATCTGTGCAACTGTTTTGTGATGTTTGGATTAATATCACAGACTTAAACTTTTCTTTTAACTCAGCAGGTTGAAAACACTCTTTTTGAGACTTTGTGAAGGCACATTTGGAGCCCATTGAAGCCTATAGTGAAAAACTGAATATCGTTATACAAACCTAGAAAGAAGTTGTCCAAAAAAATGGATTGTGATATGTAGCTTCATCTCACAAAGTTTAACATCTCTCCTTATTCATCAGGTTGAAAACACTCTTACTGTAGAACCTCCAAAGGGACATTTGGGAGCCCTTTCAGGGCTATGGGGAAAAGCCAAATATCCCCACTTAAAAGTTAGAAAAAAGCAATCTTTAAACAGCTTGGTGATATATGGATTCATCTCACAGATAAAAATTATTTTGATCCAGCAAGTTGGAGAAACTATTTGTGTAGAATCTGCAAAGAAACTTATGTGAGCCCATTGAGGCCTATTGGGAAAAACCAAATATCCCCAGATAAAAACTAGAAAGAAATTACTTGTGAAACTGCTTTGTGATGTGTTGATTCATCTGACAGAGTTAGACCATTCTTTTGATTCAGCGGGTTGGAAACTTTTTTTGGATAATTGGTGAATGGACATTTGCGAGCCCTTTTAGACTTAAGTGAAAAAAGCGAACATCTCCTAATAAAAACTAGAATGAAGCTGTCTATGAAACTGATTTGTGATGTATGGATTCGCCTCAAAGAGTTAAACCTTTCTTTTGTTTCAGCACTTTGAACACTCTCTTTGGAGAATCTGTGAAGGGAAATTTGGGAAACCATTGAGGCATATGGGGAAAAAACAAGCTTCCACAGATAAAAACTAGCGAGTAGCTGGCTACTAAACTGCATTGTAATGCGAGGATTCATCTCATAGAGTTATCCCTTTCCTTTGATTCAGCAGAATGGAAACACTCTTTCTGGAGTATCTGCAAAGGGACCTTTTGTAGCCCATTGATGCCTATGGGGCAAAACTGAGTTATCCTTGACAAATAATACAAAGAAGATATTTTGAAACTGCTTGTGATATGTGACTTATCTCACAGAGGTAATGCTTTCTGTCAATTCAACAGGTTAAAGACTCTTTGTGGAGAATCTGTGAGGCAACTTTTGGGAGCCCATTAAGGCCTATGTTGAAGAACCGAATATCCCCAGATAGACACCAGAAAGAAGCTATCTGTGAAACTGCTTTGTGATGTGTGGATTCATCTCACAGAGTTAAAACTTTCTTTTAATTCAGCAGTTTGGAAACACCTTTTTTGGAGTTTCTGCAACAAGACATTTGGGAGCCCATTGAGACCTATAGGGAAAAATCAAACATTTCCTGATAAAAGCAAGAAAGAATCTATGTGTGAAACTGCTTTGTGATGTGTGGATTCATCTCAAACAGGTAAGTATTTCTTTTGATTCAGCAGGTTGGGAACACTCTTTTTGGTGAATTTGTGAAGGGACATTTGGGAGACAATTGAGGACTTTGGGGAAAAACTGAAGATTCCCAGATAAAAACTACAAGAAAGCTATCTGTAAAACTATTTTGTAATGTGTGGATTCATCTCACCAAGTTTATCTTTTCCTTTGATTCAACAGGTAGAAAACACTCTTTTTGCAGAATCCTTGAAAAGACATTTTTTAGCCCATTGAAGTGTATGTGACAAAATTGAATATCCCCAGATAAAAACTAGAAAGAAGCTATCTGTGAAACTGCTTTGTGATTTTTGGATTCATGCTACAGAGTTAAACCTTTCTTGTGATTCAGCAGGTTGTAAACACTCTCTTTGGAGAATCTGTGAAGGGACATTTGGGAACCCTTTGAGGCCAATGGCAAAAAATCGAATATGCTCAGATAAACACTAGAAAGAAGCTATCTGTGGAACTGCTCTGTGATTTGTGGATTCATCTCACAGAGTTAAACCTTCCTTTTGATTCAGCAGGTTGGAAATACTCTTTTTGGAGAATCTGTGAAAAGACATTTTGGAGCACATAGAAGTCTATGGGGAAAAACAGATTAGCCCCAGATAGTAACTAGAGAGAATCTATTTGTGAAACTACTTTGTGATGTGTGGATTCATCTCACAGAGTTAAAACAATCTTCTGATTCATCAGTTTGGAAATGCTCTTTTTGGCGAAATAGTAAAGAAACATTTGGGAGCCCATAGAGGCCTATGGGGAAAAGCCTAATATCTCCAGATAAAAACTAGAAAGAAGCTACTTTTGTAACAAGTTTGTAACGTGTGCATTCATCTGACAGAGTTAAACCTTTACTTTGATTCAGCAGGTTGAAAGCACTATTTTTGAGACTCTGAAAACTGGCATTTTGGAGCCCATTGAGGACTCTGAAGGAAAATAAAATATCCCCAGATCAAAATTAGAAAGAAGGTATGTGTGAAACTGCTTTGTGATGTGTGGATTCATCTCACTAACTTAAACCTTTCTTTTCATTCAGCAGATTGTAAACACTCTTTTTTTTTTTTTGAGAATCTGTGAAGGGACATTTGGGAGCCCATTGAGACCTATAGGGAAAAATCGAACATCCCCTTATAAAAGCTAGGAAGAAGTTATGTGTGAAACTGCTCTGTGATGGGTGGATTCATCTCAAAAATTCATCTCAAAAATCTTTCTTTTGATTCAGCAGGTTGGGGACACTCTTTTTGGGGAATTTGTGACGGGATATTTGGGAAACCATTGAGGACTTTGGGGAGGAACTGAATATCGCCAGATAAAAACTACAAAGAAGCAATCTGTAAAACTGTTTTGTGATGTGTGAATTCATCTCACAGAGCTTAATAATTCCTTCATTTTAGCAGGTAAAAAACACTCTTTTTGCAAAATCTGCAAAAAGACATTTTTGAGCCCACTGAGTCGTATGTGGCAAAATTGAATATCCCTAGATAAAACTAGAAAGAAGTTGTCTCTGAAACTGCCTTGTGATGTTTGGATTCATCTCACAGAGTTAAATCTTTCTTGTGATTCAGCAGGTTGTAAACACTCTTTTTGGAGAATCTGTGAAGGGACATTTTGGAGCTCTTTCCGGCCAATGGGGAAAAATCGAATATGCTCTGATAAAAACTAGAAAGAAGTAATCTGTGAAACTGCTTTGTGATTTGTGAATTCCTCTCACAGAGCTAAACCTTCCTTTTGATTCAGCAGGTTGGAAACACTCTTCTTGGAGAATCTGGGTGTCTATTGTGGCCTATGGGGAAAAATAGAATATCTCCAGATAAAACTAGAAGGCAGCCATCTCTGAAAGTTATTAGTGATGTGTGGATTTATCTCACATAGTTAATCCTTTCTTTTGAATCAACTGGTTGGAAACACTCTTTTTGGAGAATCTGTGAAGGGACAATTGGCAGCCCCTTGAGGTCTATGAAGAAAAACAGTATACCCCTAATGAAAAACTAGAAAGAAGCTCTCTGTGAAACTGCTTTGTGATGTATGGATTCGTCCCACAGAGGTAAACCTTTCTTTTGGTTCAGCAGTTTGGAAAAACTCTTTTTGGGAAATCTGTGAAGGGACATTTCAGAGTCCATTGAGGCCTATAAGAAAAAGCCAAATATTCTTAGATTAAAACTGGAAATTAGCTATCTGTGAAACTGATTTTTGATGTGTGGATTCATCTCACAGTGTTAAAACTTACTTTTGATTCAGCAGTTTGGAAACCTTTTCAGAGAATGTGTGAATGTATGAAGGGATATTTTGGAGCCCATTGAGGCCTAAAAATAAAACCTGTATATCTAAAACCTGTATATCCCCACACAAAAACTCAAATAAGATATCTGTGCAATTACTTTGTGATGTGTGGATTCATCTCAGAGAGTTAAAGGATTCTTTTGAATCAGCAGGTTGGAAACACATTTTGGATAATGTATGAGCAGACATTTGGGAATCCATTGCAGCCTAGGGAAAAAAAAAACTAATATATTTATATAAAAACTAGACAGATACTATCTGAGAAATTGTTTGTGGTGTGTGGATTCATCTAAAAAATGTAAACTTTTCTTTTGATTCAGTAGGTTGAAAAGTCTTTTTAGAGAATCTGCAAAAGAACATTTGGGATCCCATTGAGGCCAATTGGGAAAAAGTGAATATCTTAAGGTAGAAACTCGAAAGAAGCTATGGGTGCAGCTGATGTGGGAATTTATTGGACAGAGTTAGAATATTCTTTTGATTCAGCAGGTAGGAACCACTTTTTCTGGAGAAAGCATGAAAGGACATTTGGGAGCCCTTTGATGACTCTGGGAAAAAACCAAATATCCCCAGAGGAAAACTAAAATAGAAGCTATCTGTGAAACTTCTTTGTGATATATGGATTCGTGTCATATAATTAAAATTGTCTTTTATTTCTCAGGTTGGAAACACTGTTTTTGGAAAGTCTGCAAAGGGACATTTAAGAGACGATTGAAGCTTATGGTGAAAAATTCAATATCCCCAGATAAAATGAGAAAGAGGCTATCTGTGAAACTGCTTTCTGAGCTGTAAATTTATCTCACAGACTTAAAACTTTATTTTGATTACATAGGTTTGAAACACTATTTTTGGAGTCTCTGATAAGGGACATTTGGGATCCCTTCAGGGCTTATGGAGAAAACCCAAATATCCTCAGATAAACACCAGAAGGAAGCTATCTGTGAAAATGCTTTGTGATGTGTGGATTCATCTTACAAAGTTAAACCATTCTTTTGATTCAGCATTTGTAGACTCTCTTTTTGGAGAACCTACAAAGAGACATTTGGGAGCCCATTGAGGCCTATGGGGAAAAATTGAGTATTCCCTGATAAAAAGTAGAAAGAAGCCATCTGTGAAACTTAATTGTGATGTGTGGATTCATCTCACAGAATTAAACCTTTCTTCTGATTCAGCAGATTGAAAACGGTGTTCTTGTTCATCTGATTCATGAGGTTGGCAACAGCATGTTGGAAAAAATGGCCTCTGGGATAAAACCAAATATCCGAAGATAAAAACTAGAAACAAGATATCTGTTAAATTGCTTGGTAATGTGTGGATTCATCTCACAGAGATAAAACTTTCTTTTGATTCAGCAGGTTGGAAACACTCTTTTTGGAGAATCTGCTAAGGAACTTTTGGGAGCCCTTTGAATCCTATAGGAAAATAGCAAATGTCACCAGATAGAAACTAGAGAGAAGCTCTCTGTGAAACTTATTTGTGATGTGTCAATTCATCCAGCGGGTTGGAAACACGTCTATCTTGAGAATCTGTGAAGGGACATTTTAAAGTCCATTGAGTCCCATTGGGAAAAACTGAATATTCCCAGATAAAAACTACAAAGAAGCTATCTGTGAAACTGCTTTTTGATGGGTGGATTCATCTCACAGGGTTAAACCTTTCTTTTGATTCAACATGTTGAAAACACTGTATTTGAAGATTCCACAAAGGGACATTTGAATGCCTATGAAAGGTTATAGGGAAAAATGAATATTCTCAGATGGAAACTAAAGAATAGCTGTCTGTGAAACTGATGTGATGTGTGGATTCAGCTCGCAGAATTAAACCATTATTTTGATTCAGCTGATTGGAAACATTCGTTTTGGAGAATCTGTGAAGGGACTTTTAAAAGCCCATTGAGGTCTATGAGGAAAAACCAAATATTCTCAGATAAAAACTAAAAACAAGCTATATGTGAAACAGCTTTGTGATGTGTGGATTCCTGTCAAGAGGTAAATTTATTTATTTATTTATTTATTTTGATTCAGCAGGTTGGAAACAGTGTTTTTGTAGAATCTGTGAAGGGACATTTTAGAGCACATTGAGGCCTGTGTTGAAACAGATAAGACAGAATATCCTTAGAGAAAAACTAGAAAGAAGCTATTTGTCAATCTGCTGTATGATTTTTGAATTCTTCCCACAGAGTTAAACCTTTCTTTTGATTCAGCATCTTGGAAACCCTCTTTTTGAAAAATCTGCAAGGGGACATTTGGGAACTCATTGGGGCCTATGGGAACAAACCCAGTATCCCCAGATAAAAGCTAGAAAGCACCTATCAGTGAAACGTTTGTGATGTGTGAATTTATCTCACAAAGTAAAATTTGTCTTTCAATTCAACAGGTTGGAAACAATTTTTGTGACAAGTCTGTGAAGGAACATTTGGGAGCCCATTGAGGGCTATGGAGAAAAACGGAATATTTCCAGATGGAAACTCAAAAGACGTTTTGTGTGGAACTGATGTGATGTTTGGATTCATGTTACAGAGTTAAACTATTCTTTTGGTTCAGGAAGTTGGAAAAAAAATTTTTTTGGATAATCTGTGAAGGGAAATTTTGGAGTCCATTATGGCCTGTAGGGAATAACAGAATATCCCCAGATAAAAACTACAACAAAACTATCTGGGAGACTACTTTGTGATGTGTGGATTCATCTCACAGAGTTAAACCTTTCATTTGATTCTGCAGGTTTCAAATTCTCATTTTCGATAATCTGCATAGGGTCATTGGGAGCCCATTGAGGCCTATGGGGAAAAAACAAATACCCCCGATAAAATTTAGAAAGAAGCTATCTGTGAAACTGCTTTGAGATGTGTGGATTCATCTCACAGAGTTAAGCCTTTCTTTTGATTCAACAAGTTGGAAACACTCTTTCTGGAAGATTTGCAAAGGGACAATTGGGAGCTCGTGGAGGCCTATTAAAAAAAGCTGAATATCCTTAGATAAAACGTGGAAAGAAACTATCTGTGAAACTACTTTGTGATGTGTGTATTTGCCTCTCAGAATTAAAGTTTCTATTGATTCAGTAGGTTGAATACACTATTTTCAAAGAACCTAAGAAGGGATGTTTTGCAACCCATTGAGGCCTAAAAGAAAAACCAAATATGCCCAGATAAAAACTCAAAAGAAGCTATCGGTGAAACTACTTTTTGATATGTGGAAACATCCTAAAGAGTTAAGCCATTCTTTTGATTCAGCAGTTTGAAGACACTTTTTGGAGAATATATGAAGGGACATTTGGGAGCCTATTGTGGTCTATGGGAAAAAAAGAATATCCCCAGCTAAAAACGAGAAAGAAGCTATCTGGAAACTGCTTTGTGATGTGTAGATTCTTCTCCGAGAGTTAAACCATTCTTTTGAATCAGCAAGTTGGAAACACTCTTTTTGGAGAATCTACGAGTGGACATTTGGGAGCCCATTGAGGCCTATAGGGAAAAGCCAAATATCCTTAGATTAAAAACTGGAAAGAAACAATCTGTGAAACTGCTTTGTGATGTGTGTATTTGTGTCTCAGAGTTAAGTTTCTACTGATTCAGTGGTTGGATACATTTTTTTCGGAGAATCTACGAAGAGATATTTTGGAGCTAATTGAGGCCTATTGGAAAAAACTCAACATCCCCAGGTAAAAGCTAAAGAGAACATAACTGTGAAACTGTTTTGTGATGGGTGGATTTGTCCTGCAAAGTAAAACTTTTCTTTTGATTCAACAGGTTGGAAACACTTTTTGTGGAGAGTCTTTGAAGGGATATTTGGGAGCCCATTGAGGGTTATAGGGAAAAACAGAATATTTCCTGATAACAGAATATTTCCTGATAGAGACTTGAAAGAAATGACGTGTGAAACTACTTTGTGATATGTGGATTCAACACACAGAATTAAACCTTTCTTTTGATTCAGCAGTTTGCAAATACTCCTTTTGGATAACCTGCAAAGGGACATTTGGGAGCCCATTGAGGCCTACAGGGAAAAAAGGGATATCCCTGATAAGGACTAGAAAGGAGTTATCTGTGAAACTGCTTTGTGATGGGTGAATTCATCTCACAGAGTTGAACCTTTTTTTTGATTCAACAGGTTGAAAATACTCTTTATAGAGAATCTGTGATTGAACATTTGGGAACCCATTGAAGCCTATAAGGAAAAAACCTAGTATTCCAGGATAGAAACTCGAAGGAAGCCACATGTGAAACTGATGTCATGTGCCAATTCCTTACACAGGTTTAAACCATTCTTTTGATTCAGCAGGTTAGAAACACTCTTTTTCGAGAATCTGCAAGGGGACATTTGGGAGCCCGTTGAAACCTATGAAGAAAAACTGAATATCCCTAGATTAAAAACTAGAAAGAATCTATATCTGAAATTGCTTTGTGATTTGTGGATTCATCTCACAGAATCAAACTTTCCTTATGATTCAGCAGGTTAGAAACATTGTGTGTGTGTGTGTGTGTGTGTGTGTGTGTGTAATCTGTGAAGGGACGTTTGGGAGCCCATTCTAGTCTAGAAGAAAAAAACAAATATCCCCAGATAAAAACTAGAAGGAAGTTATTTCTGAAACAGCTTTGTTATGTGTGGATTCCTCTCACAGAGTTAAACCTTTCTTTTGATTCAGCAGGTTGGAAACACTCTTTTTGCAAAATCTGCAAATGGACATTTGGCAGCCCATTGAGACCAGTAGGGAAAAGCCAAATATCCCTAGATAAAAACTGGAGAGAAACAATCTGTGAAACCGCTTTGTGATGTGTGGCTTTATCTCTCAGAGTTAAAAGTTACTATTGATTCAGCAGGTTGGAAACACTTTTTTTTTGGAGAATATATGATCAGATATTTTGGAGCCAATTGAGGCCTGTGGGAAAAAAACAAAATATACGAATATGCCCAGATAAAAACTCAAAAGAAGCTATCTGTTAAACTACTTTGTTATGAGTGGATTCATGTCAGAGCTAAGCCTATAAGGAAGGCCAAATATCCTTAGATAAAAACTGGAAAGAAACAATCTGTGAAACCAGTTTGCAATATGTGGATGTATCTCTCAGAGTTAAAAGTTTCTATTGATTCAGCAGGTTGACAACACTTTTGGAGAATATGTGAAGGGACAATTTGGAGCCAATTGTTGCCTAAGGGGAAAAAACTGAATATCCTTTAATAAAAACTTGAAGGAGCTATCTATGAAACTGCTTTGTGATGTGTTGGTTCATCTGAAAGAGGTAAACTATCCTGTTGATTGAGCAGGATGGAAACCTTCTTTTTGTAGAATTTACAAAGATATTTGGGAGCCCATTGAGGCTTTGAAGAAAAACTGAATAGCACCAGATAAAAACTAAAAAGAAACTATCTGTAAAACTACTTTGTGATGTGCGGGGTTATCTCACTGAGTTGCTTTTGACCAAGCAGGTTGGAAACACCTTTTTTGGAGAATCTGTGAAGGGACATTTGAGAGCCCATTGAGGGCTATGGGGTAAAACAGAATATCCCGAGATGGAAAATAGAAAGAAGCTATTTATTAAGCTGCTTTGTGATGTGTGGGTTCATTTCAGAGAATTAAATCCTTTCTTTTGATTCAGCATGTTGGAAATACCCTTTTTTCATAATCTGTGAAGGGATATTTGGGAACTTATTGAGACCTATAGGGAATAGTCAAATACCCCCAGATAAAAACTAGAAGGAAGCTATCTGTGAAACTGCTTTGTGATGTGTGGATTCACTTCACAGAGTTAAAACTTTCTTTTCATTCATCAGGTTAGAATCACTCTTTTTCTAACATCTATGAAGAGACATTTGGGAGCCCATTGAGGCCTATAGGGAGTAACAAAATATCCCCAGATAAAAACTAGCAAAAACGTATCTGCTAAACTGCTTTGGGGTGTGTGGATTCATCTCGAAGATATAAACCTTTTTTTAAATTCAGTATGTTGGAAACAGATTTTTTAGAGTTTCTGTGAATAAACATGTGGGAGTCCCTTGAAGCCTATGGGAAAAATCAAATATCCCCAGATGCAAAGTAGTAAGATACTATCTGTGAAACTGCTTAGTGATATGTAGATTCATCGCACAGAGTTAAACCTTACTTTTGATTCAGCTGGTTGGAAACACTATATTTTAAAATCTGCTAAGGGACATTTGGGAGTTTATTGAGGTCTATGAAGAAAAACCAAATATTTCTGGATAGAAATTAGAAAGAAACTACCTGTGAAACTGCTTTGTGATATGTAAATTCATCAGATTGAAAACACTCTTTTTGAAGAATCTGTGAAGGGATATTTGGGAGCCCTTTGAGATACAAGAGGAAAAACCAAATATCCCCAGATTAAAACTAGAAAGAAGATATTCATGAAACTGCATTGTCATGTGTGAATTTATCTCACAGAAGTAAACATTTCTTTATATTCAGCAGGCTGGAAACACTATTTCTTGAGAATCTGTGAAGGGATATTTGGGAGTCAATTTAGGCTTATGGGGAAAAACTGAATATCCAGAGATAAAAAAACAGAAGGAAACTATCCATCAAACTGCCCTCTGATGCATGGATTCATCTCACAGTGTTCAAACTTTCCCTTGATTCTGCAGGTTGGAAACATTTTTTTTAAGAATCTGCAAAAGAACATTTTGAAGCCCATTGAATCCTATGGGATGAAGCCAAATATCCTCAGATAAAAAGTAGAAAGAAGCTATTTCTGAAACGGCTTTGGGATGCATAAATTCATCTCAAATAATTAAATCCTTTTCTTATTCAACATGTTGGAAGCATTCTTTCTGTAGAATCTGCAAGGGGACATTTGGGAGATCCTAGACATCTATGGGGAAAAACCGAATATCCCCAGATAAAAACTAGAAAGATGCTATCTGTGAAATTGCTTTGATATATGTAAATTCATCTCTCAGAATTAAAACTTTCTTTTCATTCAGCAGATGAGATACACTTTTTTTTTTTTTAATCTACAAAGAGACATTTGGGAGTCCATTGAGGCCTATAGGGAAAAACTGAATACTCCCAGATAAAAACTCAAAAAACCGCTATCTTGGAAACTGCTTATTGATGTGTGCATTCAACTCGCAGAGTTGCACATTTATTTTGATTCAGCAGGTTGGAAACACTCTTTTTGAAGAATCTGCAAAGGGACATTTTGGAGGCTATTGTGGTATATGGGGAAAAAACATCCCCAGATTGAAAATAGGAAGAAGCTATCTGTGAAACTGCTTTGTGATGTGTGGATTTGCCTCACAGAGTTAAAACTTTCTTTTGATTCAGCAGTTTGGAATCACTCTTACAGCAGTATCTGTGACGGGACATTTGAGAGCCCACCAAGGCCTATTGGGAAAAGTCTAAAATACCCACAAAAAAACTAGAAAGAGTCTGTCTCTGAAACTGCTTTGTGATGTGTGAATTCATCTCAAAGAGTTCAAATGTCCTTTGATTCAGCTAGTTGGGAACACTCTTATTGTAGAATCTGCGAAGGGACATTTGGGAGCCCATTGTGGATTACAGGGAAAAACAAAATATACCCACAAAAAAGCTAGAAAGAAACTATCTTGAAACTGTTTTCTGACTTCTGGATTCATCTCATATAGTTAAAATTTTCCCTTTATTGAGCATGTTGGAAACACCCTTTTTGGAGAATCTATGATGGAGCATTTGGGACTCCATTGAGTCCTATGGGGCAAAATAGAATATCCCCAGATGAAAACTAAAAGGAACCTCTCTGTGAAAATGATTTCTGATGTGTGGATTTATCTCACAGAGTTAAACTTTTCTATTCATTCAGCAGCTTTAATATACTGTTTTTCTAGAATATGTGAAGGGATATTTTGGAAGTTATTGAGGCCTAGGGGTAAAAACAGAATATTCCCAGATGAAAATTAAAAAAAGTTTTCTGTGAAACTGCTTTGGATGTGTTAATTCATCTCACAGACTCAAACCTTTCTTTTGAGTCAGAGGTTGAAAGTACGCTTTTTGAAGAATCTCTGAAAGTACATTTGGGAGGTGATTGAGGCCTATGGGGAAAAAACGAACGTCTCCTGAAGAAATTCAGAAACAAGATACCTGTGAGACTTCTTTCTGGTCTGTGGATTCATCTCACAGAGTGTAACTTGTTTTTAGATTCAGCACATTCAAAACACTCTTTTTGGAGGCTGTGAAGGTACATTTTGGAGCCTGTTTAAGCTTAAGAAAGAAAACAAATATTCCCAGATACAAACTAGAAAGAAGGTATTTGTGAAACTGCTTGGTTTTGTGTGTATGTAACTCCCAGAGTTAAAACTGTCTTTTGATTCAGCAGATTGGAAACACTTTTGTTGATAATCTGTGAGGGGATATTTGGGAGTCCATTGAGTCTAGTAAGAAAACACTGAACATCTCCAGAGAGAAACTAGAATGAAGCTATCTGTGAAACTGCTTTGTGATATGTGGATTCATTTCAAAGAATTAAACTTTTCTTTAGATTCATCAGGTTAGAAAAACACTTTGGATAATCTGTGAAGGGACATTTGGGAACCCATTAAGGTCTATGGGAAAAAAAAGAATATCCCCAGATAAAAACCAGAAAGAAACACTCTGCAAAACCTCCATGTGATGTGTGGGTTCGTATTACAGAGTAAAACCTTTTTTTTTTTTTTTTTTTTTTTTTGATTCAGGACGTTGGAAACACTGTTTTTGGATAATCTGTGAAGAAATATTTGGGAGCCCATTCAGGCCTTTGAGGAAAAACCGAATATCCCCAGGTAAAAACTAGAAAGAAGCTATTTGTGAAACTGCTTTGTGATGTGTGGATTTGTCTCATGTAGTTAAACCTTCTTTTCATCAGCAGGATGAAAACTCTTTTTGTAGAATCTACAAAGGACCATTTAAGAGTCCATTGAGACCAATGGGAAATATCCAAATATCCCAGATAAAAACCTGAAAGAAACTATGTGTGAAACTGCTTTGTGATATACGGATTCATCTCACAGGGTTAAAACTTTTATTTGATGCATCAGTTGGAAACATTTTCTTTGGAGAATCTGTGAATAAACATTTGGGAGTCCATTGAAACCTTTGGGAAAAAACGGAATATCCCTAGATGAAAACTAGAAATAAGTTATCAGTGAAAATGCTTTGTGATGTGTAAATTCTTCTCCCAGAGTTAAAGCTTTCATTTGATTCAGCATGTTGGAAACACTCCTTTTGGAGAATCTGAGAAAGGACATTTGGATCCTTTTGAGGTCTATGGGAAAAAACTGAATATCTCAGGATTACAACTAGAAAGAAGCTATATGTGACACTGCTTTGTGATGTGTGGATTCGTATCATAGAGTTAAACCTTTCTTGTGATTCAGCAGGTTGGAAAACTCTTTTCGGAGAATCTATGAAAAGCATTTGGGAACCAATTTTGGTCAGTGGGGAAAAACTAAATATCCCGATATAAACTAGAAGGCAACTATTTATGTAACCACTTTGTGATGTGTGGATTTGTGTCACATAGTTAAATCTTTGTCTTGATTCACAAGATTGGAAACACTCTTTTTGTAAAATCTGAGAAGGGACATTTAGGAGCCCACTAACGCCTGTGAGGTAAAAGCAAATATACCCAGATAAAGACCAGACAGAAGATATTTGAGAAACTGCTTTGTGATGTGTGGATTCATCTCACAGAGATAAATTTTTCTTTAGATTCAACAGGTTGGAAACACTGTTGTTGGAGAATCTGTGAAGGGAAATTTCGGTGTCCATTCAGGTTTATGGAGAAAAACAGAATATTCCCAGATAAAAACTAGAAAGAATGTATAAGTGAAACTGCTTTATGATGCCTGGATATATCTCATAGAATTAAAGTTTTCTTTTTATTTATCAGTTTGGAAACACTCTTTTTGTACAATGTACCAACTGACATTTGGAAGCCCTTTGAGGCCTATGGAACAAAGATAAAATCTAGAAAGAATGTATCTGTGAAACTGCCTTGTGATGTGTGGATTCATCTCATAGAATTAAACTTTTGATTCAGCAGGTTGGAGACATTATTTTTACAGAATCTGTGAGGGGACATTTGAAAGCCTATTGAGGCCTACAGAAAACAACAAAAAAAGAATATACCCGGAAAAAAAACTAGAAAAAAGCTATCTGTGAAACTGCTTCATGATGTGTGAATTCATCTCACAGATATAAGCCTTTCCTCTGATTCAGGAGGTTAGAGACACTCTTTTTGTAGAATCTGTGAAGTGACATTTGAGAGCCCTTTGAGGCCTGTGCGAAAAAGCCACATATCCCCAGAGAAAATCTAAAAAGAAGCTATCAGTGAAACTTACATTTTAATGTGTGTTTTCATCTCTCAGAGTTAAAACTTTCTTATGATTTCACAAGTTGGAAACACTCTATTTGGAGAACCTGCAAGGAGACATTTTGGAGTACTTTGAAGCCTACAGAAAGAAACCGAATATCTCCACATAAAAACTAGAAAGAAGGTATGGTTACAACTGCCTATAAAGCCTATGAGGCAAAAATGAATATAAACAGATAAAAATGAGAAAGAACTTATCTGTGAAATGGCTTTGTGATGCGTGGTTTCATCAAACAGCATTAAAATTTTCTTTTTTTAAATTATTATTATACTTTAAGTTCTAGGGTACATGTGCATAACGTGTAGGTTTGTTACATATGTATACTTGTGCCCTGTTGGCGTGCTGCACCCATCAACTCGTCAGCACCCATCAACTCGTCATTTACATCAGGTATAACTCCCAATGCAATCCCTCCCCCCTCCCCACTCCCCATGATAGGCCCCGGTGTGTGATGTTCCCCTTCCCGAGTCCAAGTGATCTCATTGTTCAGTCCCCACCTATGAGTGAAAACATGCGGTGTTTGGTTTTCTGTTCTTGTGATAGTTTGCTAAGAATGATGGTTTCCAGCTGCATGCATGTCCCTACAAAGGACACAAACTCATCCTTTTTTATGGCTGCATAGTATTCCATGGTGTATATGTGCCATATTTTCTAAATCCAGTCTGTCACTGATGGACATTTGGGTTGATTCCAAGTCTTTGCTATTGTGAATAGTGCTGCAATAAACATATGTGTGCATGTGCCTTTATAGCAGCATAATTTACAATCCTTTGGGTATATACCCAGTAATGGGATGGCTGGGTCATATGGTACATCTAGTTCTAGATCCTTCAGGAATCGCCATACTGTTTTCCATAATGGTTGAACTAGTTTACAATCCCACCAACAGTGTAAAAGTGTTCCTATTTCTCCACATCCTCTCCAGCACCTGTTGTTTCCTGACTTTTTAATGATCGCCATTCTAACTGGTGTGAGATGGTATCTCATTGTGGTTTTGATTTGCATTTCTCTGATGGCCAGTGATGATGAGCATTTTTTCATGTGTCTGTTGGCTGTATGAATGTCTTCTTTTGAGAAATGTCTGTTCATATCTTTTGCCCACTTTTTGATGGGGTTGTTTGTTTTTTTCTTGTAAATTTGTTTGAGTTCTTTGTAGGTTCTGGATATTAGCCCTTTGTCAGATGAGTAGATTGCAAAAATTTTCTCCCATGCTGTACGTTGCCTGTTCACTCTGATGTTAGTTTCTTTTGCTGTGCAGAAGCTCTTTAGTTTAATGAGATCCCATTTGTCAATTTTGGCTTTTGCTGCCATTGCTTTTGGTGTTTTAGACATGAAGTCTTTGCCCATGCCTATGTCCTGAATGGTACTACCTAGGTTTTCCTCTAGGGTTTTTATGGTATTAGGTCTAACATTTAAGTCTCTAATCAATCTTGAATTAATTTTCATATAAGGAGTAAGGAAAGGATCCAGTTTCAGCTTTCTGCTTATGGCTAGCCAATTTTCCCAGCACCATTTATTAAATGGGGAATCCTTTCCCCATTTCTTGTTTCTCTCAGGTTTGTCAAAGATCAGATGGCTGTAGATTGTGGTATTATTTCTGAGGACTCTGTTGTGTTCCATTGGTCTATATCTCTGTTTTGGTACCAGTAACATGCTGTTTTGGTTACTGTAGCCTTGTAGTATAGTTTGAAGTCAGGTACCTGAAGCTTCCAGCTTTGTTCTTTTGACTTAGGATTGTCCTGGGGATGCGGGCTCTTTTTTGGTTCCATATGAACCTTAAAGCAGTTTTTTCCAATTCTGTGAAAAAACTCATTGGTAGCTTGATGGGGATGGCATTGAATCTATAAATAACCTTGGGCAGTATGGCCATTTTCACAATATTGATTCTTCCTACCCATGAGCAAGGTATGTCCTTCCATTTGTTTGTGTCCTCTTTTATTTCACTGAGCAGTGGTTTGTAGTTCTCCTTGAAGAGGTCCTTTACATCCCTTGTAAGTTGTATTCCTAGGTATTTTATTCTCTTTGAAGCAATTGTGAATGGAAGTTCATTCATGATTTGCTCTCTGTTTGTGTGTTACTGGTGTATAAGAATGCTTGTGATTTTTGCACATTAATTTTGTATCCTGAGACTTTGCTGAAGTTGCTTATCAGCTTAAGGAGATTTTGGGCTGAGACAATGGGATTTTCTAAATATACAATCATGTCATCTGCAAACAGGGACAATTGACTTCTTCTTTTCCTAACTGAATCCCCTTGATTTCTTTCTCTTGCCTGATTGCCTTAGCCAGAATTTCCAACACTATGTTGAATAGGAGTGGTGAGAGAGGGCATCCCTGTCTTGTGCCAGTTTTCAAAGGGAATTTTTCCAGTTTTTGCCCATTCAATATGATATTGGCTGTGGGTTTGTCATAAATAGCTCTTATGATTTTGAGGTACGTTCCATCAATACCGAATTTATTGAGCGTTTTTAGCATGAAGGGCTGTTGAATTTTGTCAAAAGCCTTTTCTGCATTTATTGAGATAATCATGTGGTTCTTGTCTTTGGTTCTGTTTATATGCTGGATTATGTTTATTGATTTGCAAATGTTGAACCAGCCTTGCATCCCAGAGATGAAGCCCACTTGATCATGGTGGATAAGCTTTTTGATGTGCTGCTGAATCCGGTTTGCCAGTGTTTTATTGAGGATTTTTGCATCGATGTTCGTCAGGGATATTGGTCTAAAATTCTCTTTTTTTATTGTGTCTCTGCCAGGCTTTGGTATCAGGATGATGTTGGCCTCATAAAATGAGTTAGGGAGGATTCCCTTCTTATTATTGATTGGAATAGTTTCCGAAGGAATGATAACAGCTCCTCCTTCTACCTCTGGTAGAATTCAGCTGTGAATCCATCTGGTCCTGGACTTTTTTTTGTTGGTAGGCTATTATTTATTGCCTCAATTTCAGAGCCTGCTATTGGTCTATTCAGGGATTCAACTTCTTCCTGGTTTAGTCTTGGAAGAGTGTAAGTGTCCAGGAAATTATCCATTTCTTCTAGATTTTCTAGTTTATTTGCAAAGAGGTGTTTATAGTATTCTCTGATGGTATTTTGTATTTCTGTGGGGTCGGTGGTGATATCCCCTTTATCATTTTTTTATTACGTCTGTTTGATTCTTCTCCCTTTTCTTCTTTATTAGTCTTGCTAGCGGTCTGTCAATTTTGTTGATCTTTTCAAAAAACCAACCCTCGGATTCATTGATTTTTTGGAGGGTTTTTTGTGTCTCTATCTCCTTCAGTTCTGCTCTGATCTTAGTTATTTCTTGCCTTCTACTAGCTTTTGAATGCATTTGCTCTTGCTTGTCTAGATCTTTTAATTGTGATGTTAGAGTGTCAATTTTAGATCTTTCCTGCTTTCTCTTGTGGGCATTTAGTGCTATAAATGTCCCTCTACACACTGCTTTAAATGTGTCCCAGTGATTCTGGTATGTTGTATCTTTGTTCTCATTGGTTTCAAAGAAGACCTTTATTTCTGCCTTCATTTCGTTATGTACCCAGTAGTCATTCAGGAGCAGGTTGTTCAGTTTCCATGTAGTTGAGCGGTTTTGATTGAGTTTCTTAGTCCTGAGTCTAGTTTCTTTGCACTGTGGTCTGAGAGACAGTTTGTTATAATTTCTGTTCTTGTACATTTGCTGAGGAGTGCTTTACTTCCAATTACGTGGTCAATGTTGGAATAAGTGCTATATGGTGCTGAGAAGAATGTATATTCTGTTGATTTGGGGTGGAGAGTTCTATAGATGTCTATTAGGTCTGCTTGCTGCAGAGATGAGTTCAATTCTTGCATATCCTTGTTAACTTTCTGTCTCCTTGATCTATCTAATATTGACAGTGGAGTGTTGAAGTCTCCCATGATTATTGTATGGGCGTCTAAGTCTCTTGGTAATTCTCTAAGGACTTGCTTTATGAATCTGGGTGCTCCTGTGTTGGGTGCATATATATTTAGGATAGTTAGCTCTTCCTGTTGAACTGATCCTTTTACCATTATGTAATGGCCTTCTTTGTCTCTTTTGATCTTTGTTAGTTTAAAGTCTGTTTTATCAGAGACTAGGATTGCAACCCCTGCTTTTTTTGTTCTCCATTTGCTTGGTAAATCTTCCTCCATCCCTTTATTTTGAGCCTATGTATGTCTCTGCATGTGAGATGGGTCTCCGGAATACAGCGGACTGATGGGTCTTGACTCTTTATCCAGTTTGCCAGTCTGTGTCTTTAATTGGAGCATTTAGTCCATTTACATTTAAGGTTAATATTGTTATGTGTGAACTTGATCCTGCCATTATGATATTAACTGGTTATTTTGCTCGTTAGTTGATGCAGTTTCTTCCTAGCCTAAATGGTCTTTACATTGTGGCATGTTTTTCAAATGGCTGGTACCGGTTGTTCCTTTCCATGTTTAGTGCTTCCTTCAGGGTCTCTGGTAAGGCAGGCCTAGTGGTGACAAAATCTCTAAGCATTTGCTTATCTGTAAAGGATTTTATTTCTCCTTCATTTATGAAACTTAGTTTGGCTGGATATGAAATTCTGGGTTTAAAATTCTTTTCTTTAAGAATGTTGAATATTGGGCCCCACTCTCTTCTGGTTTGTAGAGTTTCTGCCGAGAGATCTGCTGTTAGTCTGATGGGCTTCCCTTTGTGGGTAACCCGACCTTTCTCTCTGGCTGCCCTTAAGATTTTTTCCTTCATTTCAACTTTAGTAAATCTGGTAATTTTGTGTCTTGGAGTTGCTCTTCTCGAGGAGTATCTTTGTGGCGTTCTCTGTATTTCCTGAATTTGAATGTTGGCTTGCCCTACTAGGTTGGAGAAGTTCTCCTGGATGATATCCTGAAGAGTGTTTTCCAACTTGGTTCCATTTTCCCCCTCACTTTCAGGCACCCCAATCAGACATTGATTTGGTCTTTTTACATAGTCCCGTACTTCTTGCAGACTTTGTTCATTTCTTTTTCTTCTTTTTTCTTTTGGTTTCTCTTCTCGCTTCATTTTGTTCATGTGATCCTCAATCGCTCATACTCTTTCTTCCAGTTGATCGAGTCAGTTACTGAAGCTTGTGCATTTGTCACGTATTTCTCGTGTCATGGTTTTCATCTCTTTCATTTCGTTTATGACTTTCTCTGCATTAATTACTCTAGCCATCAATTCTTCCACTTTTTTTTCTAGATTTTTAGTTTCTTTGCGCTGGGTACGTAATTCCTCCTTTAGCTCTGAGAAATTTGATGGACTGAAGCCTTCTTCTCTCATCTCGTCAAAGTCATTCTCTGTCAAGCTTTGATCCATTGCTGGCGATGAGCTGCGCTCCTTTGCTGGGGGAGATGCGCTCTTATTTTTTGAATTTCCAGCATTTCTGCCCTGCTTTCTCCCCATCTTTGTGGTTTTATCTGCCTCTGGTCTTTGATGATGATGGTGACGTACTGATGGGCTTTTGGTGTAGGTGTCCTTCCTGTTTGATAGTTTTCCTTCTAACAGTCAGGACCCTCAGCTGTAGGCCTGTTGGAGATTGCCTGAGGTCCACTCCAGACCCTGTTTGCCTGGGTGTCAGCAGCAGAGGCTGCAGAAGATAGAATATTGCTGAACCACGAGTTTACCCGTCTGATTCTTGCTTTGGAGGCTTCCTCTCAGGGGTGTACTCCACCCTGTGAGGTGTGGGTTGTCAGACTTCCCCTAGTGGGGGATGTCTTCCAGTTAGGCTACTCAGGGGTCAGGGACCCACTTGAGCAGGCAGTCTGTCCCTTCTCAGATCTCAACCTCCGTGTTGGGAGATCCACTGCTCTCTTCAAAGCTGTCAGAAAGAGTCGTTTGCGTCTGCAGAGGTTTCTGCTGCTTTTGTTTTCTGTGCCCTGTCCCCAGAGGTGGAGTCTACAGAGACAGGCAGGTTTCCTTGAGCTGCTGTGAGCTCCACCCAGTTCGAGCTTCCCAGTGGCTTTGTTTACCTACCTAAGCCTCAGCAATGATGGGCGCCCCTCCCCCAGCCTCGCTGCTGCCTTGCCGTGAGATCGCAAACTGCTGTGCTAGCAGTGAGGGAGGCTCCGTGGGCGTGGGACCTTTCCGGCCAAGTGTGGGATATAATCTCCTGGTGTGCCTGTTTGCTTAAAGCGCAGTATTGGGGTGGGAGTTACCCGATTTTCCAGGTGTTGTGTGTCTCAGTTCCCCTGGCTAGAAAAAGGGATTCCCTTTCCCCTTGCGCTTCCCAGGTGAGGCGATGCCTCATCCTGCTTCAGCTCTAGCTGGTCGGGCTGCAGCAGCTGACCAGCACCAATTGTCCGGCACTCCCTAGTGAGATTAACCCAGTACCTCAGTTGAAAATGCAGAAATCACTGGTCTTCTGTGTCGCTCACGCTGGGAGTTGGAGACTGGAGCTGTTCCTATTCTGCCATCTTGCCCCACCCCGCCAAAACCTATCTTTTCATTCAGCAGTTTGGAAACATTGTTCTTGTCGCATCTGTGAAGGGACGTTTTGCATTGTATTGAGGCCAATGTTGAAAAAGGAAGCATCTTCAGATAAAAACTAGAGGGAAGCTATCTGAGAAACCTCTTTGTCATGCGTGCATTCATTTCGCAGATTTATACCTTTCTTTTCATTCAGCAGTTTGGAAAAACTGTTATTGTAGAATCTGCAAATGGATATCTGGGAGCTCATTGAAGCCTATGGTGAAAAATGAAACATTATCAGATTAAAACTATAAAGAAGCTTTCTGAGAAACTGTATTCTGATGTGTGCATTTATCTCATAGAGTTAAACATGTCTTTGGATTCAGTAGTTTGGAAACACTGTTTTTGTCCATTCTGTGAATGGACATTTGGGAGTTCATTGAGACCAATGGTGATAAAGAAAATATCCCAGGATAAAAACTAGAAGGAATTTATCTGAAAAACCAATTTGTGATGTGTTCATTCATCTTGCAGAGATTAATCTTTCTTTTCATTCAGCAGGTTAGAAACACTTTCTTTTGCAAAATCTGCAAGGGTTATTTGGGAGTGCTTTAAGACCTATGGTGAAAAAGGAAACAACTTCAGATAGAAACAAGAAAGAAACTTTCTGAGAAAATCCTTTGTTATGTGCACATTCATATCAGAGAGTTAAAGCTTTCTTTGGATTCAGCAGTTTGGAAACACTGTTTTTGTCCATTTCACAAATGGACATTTGGGAGCTCATTGAGGTCAATGGCGAAAAACCAAATATCCAGGATAAAAACTCAATTTAAGATATCTGAGAAACTGCATTGTGATGTGTCAAATCATCTTGCAGAGTTAAACTTTTTTTCCATTCAGCATTTTGGAAACACTGTTTTTTTGTAGGGTGTGTGAAGGGACATTTGGGAGTGCATAAGGCCTACAGTGAAAAAGGAAACTTCTTCAGATAGAAACTATAAAGAAGCATTCTGAGAAATTGCTTTCTGATGTGTGCATTCATCTCACAGAGTTAAATCTTTCTTTTAGATTCAGCAGTTTGGAAATATCATTTTTATCCATTCTGCAAATGGACATATGGTAACTCAGTGAGGCCCATGGTGGAAAAGAGAATATCCTGAGATATAAAAAAAAAAAGGAAGCTATCTCAGAAACCACTTTGTGATGTTAGTGTTCATCTAGCAGAGTTAAACTTTTCTTTGGATTCAGCAGTTTGGAAACACTGTTTTTTTCCTTTCTGTGAATGGACATTTAGAAGCTCATTAGGGCCAATGGCAAAAAAGCGAATGTCCCGGGATAAACACTACAAGGAAGCCATCTGATAAATCACTTGGTGATGTGTGCCTTCATCTCTCAGAGTTAAACCATTCTTTTCATCGAGTAGGTTGGAGTCACTGTGTTTGTAGCATCTGCAAAGGAATATTTGTGAACGCATTGACATCTATGCTGAAAAAGGAAACATATTCAGATGAAAACAAGAAAGAACCTCTCTGAGAAACTACTTTGTGATGTGCGCATTTATCTCCTAGAGTTAAACTTTACTTTAGATTCAGCAGTTTGGAAACGGTTTTTGTAGAATCTGCAATGGGATATTTGGGAACGCATTGAGGCCTATGGGGGAAAAGGAAACATCTTCACATAGAAACTAGAGAGAAGCTTTCTGAGAAACTGCTTTGTGATGTGTGCATTCATCTCACAGAGTTAAACTTTTCTTTCAATTCAGCAGTTTGGAAACACTATGTTGGTCCATTCCACGAATGAAAATCTGGGATTTTGAGAGCACCTGTGAAAAAGTGAATATCCCAGGATAAAAAACTAGAAGGAAACTATCTGAGAAACCGCCTTGTGATGTGTGTATTCACCTCACAGAGTTAAACCTTTCTTGTCATTCAACAGTTTGGAAAGTCTGGTTTTGTAGATTCTGAGAAGGGATATTTCAGAGTGATTTAAGGCCAATGGTGAAAAAGGAAACATCTTCAGATAAAAACTGCAGAGAATCTTTCTGAGAAACTTCTTTGTGATGTGCACATTCATCTCACAGAGTTAAAACTTTCTCTGGATTCAGCGGTTTGGAAATACTGTTTTTGTCCATTCTGTAAATGGACATTTGGGAACTCAGTGAGGCCAATAGTGGAAAAGATAATATCCCGGGATATTAAACATAAGGTAACTATCTCAGACACCACTTTGTGATTTGTGCATTCATCTTGCAGAGTTAAACATTTCTTTGGATTCAGCAGCTTGGAAACACTGTTTCTTTCCTTTCTGTGAATGCACATTTGGAAGCTCATTGGGGTCAATGACGAAAAAGTGATTACCTCAGGATAAAAACTAGAAGGAGTCTATCTGAGAAACCGCTTTGTGATGTGTGCATGTAAATCGCAGTGTTAAACTTTTCTTTACATTCAGCAGTTTGGAAATAGTGTTTCTGTAGAATCTGTGAAGGGATATGCTGGAGCACAATGAGGCCTAAGGTGAAAAAGGAAAAGGTCTTCAGAGAACAACAAGAAAGAAGTTTTCTGAGAAACTGCTTTGTGATGTGTGCATTCATCTCACAGACTTAAATCTTTTTTCAATTCGACAGTTTGGAATCACTGTTTTAGTCCATAGTCCATTTCATGAATTGGCATTAGGGAGCTCATTGAGTCCAATGGTGAAAAAGGGAATATCCCAGGATAAAAACTAGAAGGATACTATCTGAGAAACTGTTTTGTGATTTGTGCATTCATCTCACAACTGTTCATTCAGCAGTTTGGAAACATTGTTTTTGTAGAATCTGTGAAGGTGTATTTGGGAATGCATCGAGGCCAATGGTGAAAAAGGAAATATCTTCATATAACAACTAGAAAGAAGCTTTCTGAGAAATTGCTTTGTGTTGTGTGCATTCATCTTGGAGAGTTAAACCTTTCTTTTCATTCAAGATTTTGGAAACACTGTTTTTGTAGAATCTGCAAAGGGTTATTTTGATCATTTTGAGACATGGTGAAAAAGAAAACATCTACAGATAAAAAAAAGAAAGAACATTCCTGAGAAACTGCTTGGTGATGTGTGCATTCATCTCACAAAGTTAAATCTTTCTTATGGTTCAGCACTTTGGAAGCACTGTGTTTATACAATCTGCAAAGGGCTATTTGGAAATGCATTGAGGTTTAGGGTGAAAATGGAAACATCTTCAGATAAAATCTAGAAAGAAGCTTTCTGAGAAACTGCTTTATGATGTGTCCATTCTTCTCCAGTGTTAAACTACTTTTTATGTCAGCATGTTTCCTTTTTCACCATAGGAATAAATGTGCTCCAAAATATTCATCCTCAGATTATAGAAAAACAGTATCTCCAAATTGCTGAATAAAAAGAAAGGTTTATCTCTGCCAGGTGAACGCACACATCACAAAGTGGTCTCTCAGATACTTTCCTTCTAATTTTTATCCTGGGATGTTCACTTCTTTGCTATTGGCCTTAATGAGCTACCAAATGTCCATTTACAGAATGGACAGAACCAGTGTTTCCAAACTGCTGCATTCAAAGAAAAGGTTAACTGTGTAAGATGAATGGACACCTCGCAAAGCAAACTCTCAGAAAGTTTTGTTCTACTTTTTATTTGAAGATGTTTCCATTTTTATACTAGGCCTCAATTCACTGTGAAATATCACTTCACAGATTCTACAAAAACAGTGTTTCCAAACTGCTGAATGAGAAGAAAGGTTTAACTCTGTGAGATGGAGGCACACATCAAAAAGTGGTTTCTCAAATACTTTCCTTCTAGTTTTTTTCCTGGGGTATTCACTTTTTCACGATTGGCCTCAAAGAATGATAAGAAAAGAAAAACTATGTGAGATGAATGGACACATCACAAAGCTGTTTCTCAGATAGATTCCTTCTTGTGTTTATCCTGGGAAATTCACTTTTTTGCCATTGGCCCCAATGTGTTCCCAAATGTCCATTTGCAGAATGAAGAAAAACATTGTTTCCACACTGCTGATTCCAAAGAAATGTTTAACTCTGTGAGACTAATACATATCACAAAGCAGTTTCTCAGAAGGGTTCCTTCTACTTTTTATGTGAACATGTTTCCTTTTTCACCATAGGCCTCAATGTACCCCCAAATATCCCTTCACAGGATATACAGAAACAATGTTTCCAAACTGCTGAATGAAAAGAAAAGTTTAACTCTGCTAGATGAATTCACTCATCACAAAGTGCTTTCTCAGATAGCTTCCTTCTAGTTTTTTTCCTGATATATTCACTTTTTTGCCTTTGGCATCAATGATGTCCAAAATGCCCATTCACAGAATGGACACATACAGTATTTCTAAACTGCAAAATCCAAGGAAAGGTATAACTCTGTGAGATGAATGAGCACATCACAAAGAATTTCCTCAGAAATCTTCTTTATACTTTTTATGTGAACATGTTTCCTTTTTCACCCTAGGCCTCAATGCACTCCCAGATATCACTTTGGAGGCTCTACAAAAATAGTGTTTCCAAACTGTTGAATGAAAAGAAAGGCTTAACCCTGTGAGATGAATGCACACACCACAAAGCGGCATCTCTGATAGTTTCCTTCTGTCTTTTATCCTTGGATATTCGCTTTTTTGCCATTGGCCTCAGTGAGCTCCCAAATGTCCATTTGCAAAATGGACAAAAACAGTTTCCAAACTACTGAATTCAAAGAAAGGTGAAACTCTCTGAGATGAATACACACATCACAAAGCAGCTTCTCAGACAGCTTCTTTCTACTTTTTATTTGAAGGTGTTCCTTTTTCACCCTTGGCCTCAATGCATTCCCAAATATTCCTTTGTAAGTTATATAATAACAGAGTTTCCAAACTGCTGAATGAAAGAAAGGTTTAACTCACTGAGGTGAATGCACACAACACAAAACAGTTTCTCAAATAGATCTCTTCTTGTTTTTATCCTATGATAGTCACTTTTTCACCATGGGCCTCAAAGGTCTGCCAAATGTCCATTCACAGAATGAACGAAAACAGTTTTTCCAAACTGCTGAATCCAAAGAAAGGTTTCATTCTGTGAGAAGAATGCACACATCACAAAGCAATTAGTCATTACGTTTCTTTCTAGTTTTTACTTCAAGATATTTCCTTTAATACTATAGACCTCAAAGGTCTCAAAAACATGCCTTCATAGATTCCACAAAAACAGTGTTTCCAAACTGCTGATTCCAAAAAAAAGGTATAATGCTGTGAGAAGAATACACACCTTACAAAACAGTTTCTCAGAAAGCTTCTTTCTACTTTTTATCTGAGGATGTTTCCTTTTTCACCTTAGGTCTCATTGCACTCCCAAATATCATTTCACAGGTTCTACAAAAACAGTGTTTCCAAACTGTGAAAAGAAAGGTTTAACTCCATGAGATGAATGCACACATCACAAAGCTGTTTCTCAGAATGGACAAAAACATGGTTTCCAAACTGCTGAATCCAAAGATAGGTTTACCTATGTGAGATGAATGAACACATCAGAAAGC
The DNA here is from genome assembly GCF_047675955.1 of Chlorocebus sabaeus. Classification (NCBI taxonomy): domain Eukaryota; kingdom Metazoa; phylum Chordata; class Mammalia; order Primates; family Cercopithecidae; genus Chlorocebus; species Chlorocebus sabaeus. Next base: position 38,140,822 of record NC_132912.1, read on the forward strand.
AGTTCCTCAGAATGCTTCTTGGTACTCTTTATGTGAACATGTTTCTTTTTTCACAATAGTCCTTACTACGATCCCCAGTGTCCCTACACAGATTCTATAAAGCAGAGTTTCCAAATCACTGAATGAAAAGAAAGTTTAACTCCGTGAGATGAATGCAAAAATCACAAAGCGGTATCACAGATAGCTTCCTTCTAGTTTTAATACATGGATATTCACTTTTTTGCCATTGGCCTCAGTGAGCTCACAAACGTCCATTTGCAGAATGAACAGCAGTGTTTTTAAACTGCTAATTCCAAAGAAAGGTTTAACTCCTTGAAATGAATGCAAACATCACAAAACAGTTTCTCACAAAGCTTCTTACTACTTTTTGTCTGAAAATGTTTCCTATTTCACCGAAAGCCTCAAGGCGCTCCCAAATATCCATTCACAGATTCTACAAAAAGAGTGTTTCCAAACTGCTGAATCTACAGAATGGTTTAACTCCTTGAGATGAATGCACACATCACAAAGCAGTTTTCCAGAAATCTTCCTTCTTGTTTTTATCTGAAGATGTTTCCTTTTTCTCTATATGCCTCAATGCACTCCCCAGTATCCCTATGCAGATTCTACAAAACCACTGTTTATAAACTACTTTAAATGAAAAGAAATGTTTATCTCTGTGAGATTAAGCCACACATCACAAAGCTCTTTCTCAGATAGCTTCTTTGTAGTTTTTATCATGAGATATTCACTTTTTCGCCATTGGACTAAGTGAGCTCCCAAATGTCCATTTGCAGAATGGACAAAAGCAGTATTTCCAAACTGGGGATTCCAAACAAATGTTTAGCTCTGTGAGATGAATGCACACATCAGAAAGCAGTTTCTCAGAAAGCTTCTTTCTAGCATTTATTTCAAGATATTTCCTTTTCCTCCTAGGGCTCAAAACACTCCCAAATTTTCCATTGCATATTTTACAAAAAAATGTGTTTCTAAAATGCTGATTCCAAAGAAAGTTGTAACTCTGTGTGGCAAATGTGCACATAGCAAGGTAGTTTTTCAGAAATCTTCTTTCTACTTTTTGTCCTTAGATGATTCCTATTTCACCATAGGCCTCAAGGCACTCCCAAATATCCCTTAGCAGATACTACAAAAACAGTGTCTCCAAATTGTTGAATTCAAAGAAAGGTTTAACTCTGACAGATGAATGCACACATCATAATGCAGATCTTCAGAATGCTTCTATCTACTTTTTATGTGAGCATGTTTACTTTTTAACTGTAGGCCTCAAAGAGTTCCCCAATATGTCTTCACAGATTCTACATAAACAGTGCTTCCAAACTACTGAATGAAAAGAAATGTTTATCCCTGCAAGATGAATGCAACATAACAAAGCTGTTACTGACATAGTGCCCTTCTAGTTTTTATCCTGGGATATTCGTTTTTTCACCAATAGCCTCAAAGAGTTCCCATATGTCTCTTCGTAAAAAGGGCAAAAACAGTATTTCTAAACTGCTGATTCCAAAAAAAATTTAACCCTGTGAGATGAATGCATACATCACAAAGAAGTTTCTCAGAAAACTTCTTTCTAGTTTTCATCTGAAAATGTTCCTTTTTCACCATAGACCTCAAGGCACTCCCAAATATCACTTCACAGTTTCTGGAGAAACAGTGATTCCAAATTGCTGAATGAAAAGACAGAACTCTGCCAGGGGAATGCACTCAATGAAAAGTGGCTTCACAGATAGCGTCTTTCTATTTTTTATCTTGGAATATTCTCTTCTTTGTAACTAGTCTTAATGAGCTCCTAAATGTCCATTAGCAGAATGGAGAAAAACAGTTTCCAAAATGCTGAATCTGAGGGAACATTTAACTCTGAGAGATAAATGCAAACATAAAAAAAGTTTCCCAGAAAGCTTCTTTCTAGTTTGTGTCTGAAGATATTTCCTTTTGCACTGTAGGCCTGAAAGCATTCCCCAGTGACCCATCGTGGATACTACAAAAATAGTGCTTCCAAACTGCTGAATGAAAAGAAACGTTCATCTCTGCAAGATGAATCCACACTTTACAAAGTGGATTCTCAGATAGCTTCATTCTAGTTTTTATCCTGAGATATTAGATTTTTCACCATTGGCAACTGTGAGCTCCCAAATGTCCATTTGCAGAATGGACAAAAATAGTGTTTCCAAGCTGCTGATTCCAAAGAAAAATTTAACACTGACAGGTGAATGCACACATCCCAAAGCAGTTTCTCAGAAAGTTTCTTTGTAGTTAATATCTGAAGATATTTCCTTTTTCACCATTGGCCTCATTCTGCTCCCAAATATACCTTCACAGATACTACAAAAACAGTGTTTCCAAATTGCTGCATGAAAATAAAAGTTTATCTCTGTGAGATGAATGCACACATCACAAAGCAGTTTCTCAGATATCTTATTTCTAGTTTTTATACTAGGATATTCACTTCTTCACCATTGACTTCAAACAGCTATCAAATGTCCATTTGCAGAATACAAAAAACTATGTTACCACAAAGTTGAATCCAAAGAGAAGATTAACTCTGTGAGATAAATGCACACATCACAAAGAAGTTTCTCAGAAAGATTCTCTCTAGTTTTTCTCACAAGATATTTCCATTTTCACCCTGAGCCTCAAAGCACTACCAAATATCTCTTTGCAGAATACAAGAAAACAATGTTTCCACACTGCTGAATGAAAAGAAATATTTAACTCTGTGAGACAAATGAACACATCACAAGTCAGTTTGTCAGATAACTTCCTTCTAGTTTTTCTCCTGTGATATTCCCTTTTTTGCCATTGGCCTCAACGATCTCTGAAATGTCCATTCTCAGAATGGACAAAAACAGTGTTTACAAACTGCTGAATCCAAAGAAAGTTTTAATTCTGTGAAATGAATGAACACATCTGAAAGTAGTTTCCCAGGAACATTCTTTCTAGTTTTTATCTGAAGATATTTACTTTTTCATCATAGGACTCAATGAACTATTGCATATTTCTTCACAGATTCTAAGAAAAGAGTACTACCAAACTGCTGAATGAGAAGAAAGGTTTAACTCTGTGACATGTATGGACAGATCCCAAAGTGGTTTCTCAGATGTCTTCCTTCTAGTTTTTATCTGGTGATATTCAGTTCTTTGCCATTGTCCTCAATGAGCTCCCAAATGGTCCATTCAGAGAATGGACAAATACTGTGTTCCGAACTGCTGAATCCAAAGAAAGATTTAACTCTTTGAGATTAATGCAAACCTCACACAGTAGTTTCTCAGAAAGATTTTTCTACTTTTTACCTGAAGATATTTCCTTTTTCACCATAGGCTTCAATGTGCTACAAAATTGTCTTCAGATAATCCAAGAAATTATTGTTTCCAAACTTTTGAATGAAAAGAAATGTTTAATTCTGTGAGGTGAATGTGCAAATCCCAAGTCGGCTTGTCAGATAACTTCCTTCTAGTTTTTATCATGGTATATTCACTTTTTCACCATTGGCCTCAAGGAACACCCAAATATCCATTTGCAGAATGGACAAAAACAGTGTTACCAAGCTGCTGAATCCAAAGAAACATTTAACTCTTTGAGGTGAATGAACATCTCACAAAGCGGTTTCTCAGAAACATTGTTTCTACTATTTATCTGAGGATATTTCCTTTTTCGTCATAAGCATCATGCACTACTGAATATCTTTTAGCAGCTTATAAGAAAACAGTGTTTCCAAACTGCTGAATGAAAAGAAAGGTTTAACTCTGTGAGAGGAATGCACACATTACAGGTTGGTTTTTACCTAACTTCCTTCTACTTTTGGCCTGGGATTTTCACTTTAATGCTATAGGCCTCAATGAGCTCCCAAATGTCCTTTTGCAGAATGGACAAAAACATTGTTCCCAAACTGCTGAATCTAAAGAGAAGTGTAACTCTTGAGAGGAATACACACATCACAAAGAACTTTCTCAGAAAGATTATTTCTAGTTTTCATCTGAAGTTATTTCCTTTTTCACCATTGGTATCAATGTTCTCCTAAGTATATCTTCACAGATACTACCAAAACAGTGATTACAAACTGCTGAATGAAAAGAAAGGTTAACCTCTGTGAGTTGAGTGCATGCATCACAAAGCAGTTTTTCAGATATCTTCTTTCTAGTTGTTATCCTGGGATATTCACTTTTTTGCCCTTGACCTCAAAGAGCTACCAAATATCCATTCACAGAATAAACAAAAACATTGTTACCACACTGCTAAATCCAAAGAGAGGCTTAACTCTATGAGATGAATGCACGCACCACAAAGCAGTTTCTCAAAAAGCTTCTCTCTAGTATTTCTCATAAGATATTACCTTTTTAACTGTGAATCTCCAATTACGACCAAATATCTCTAAAAGAAATCTTTAACTCTGTGAGATGAGTGTACAAATCACCAGTTTGTCAGATAGCTTCCTTCTAGTTTTGTCCTCGGATATTCGCTTTTTTGCTATTGGCCTCAAAGAGCTCCCAAATGTCCATTCGCATTTGCAGAATGGACAAAAACAGTGCTTCCAAACTGCTGAATCCAAAGAAAGCTTTACCTTTGTGAGATGAATGAACTTATCTGAAAGCAGTTTCCCAGGAAGCTTCTTTCACGATTTTATCTGAAGATATTTCCTTTTTCATTGTAGACCTCAATGGGCTACAAAATATCTCTTTACAAATTCTAAGAAACCAGTGCTACGAAACTGCTGAATGAAAAGAAAGTTTTAACTCTGCAACATGAATGGACACATCACAAAGCAGTTTCTCAGATATCTTGCTTCTAGTTTTTAGCCTGGGATATTCAGTTTTTTGCCATTGGCCTCAGTGAGCTCCCAAATGTCCATTCGCAAAATGGACAAATCCGTGTTTCCAAACTGATGATTCCAAAGAAAGATTTAACTCTATAAGATGAATGCACACATCACAAAGCAATTACTCAGAAATATTGTTTCTACTATTTATCTGAAGACAATTCCTTTCTCACCATAGGCTTCAATGGGCCACTGAATATCTCTTTGTATATTCTAAGAAAACAGTGCTTCCAGACTGCTGAATGAAAAGTCAGATTCAGCTCTGTTAGGTGAATGCACACATCACAGGTTGGTTTGCCAGATAAATTCCTTCTAGTTTTTATCCTGGGATACTCGTTTTTTTTGCCATTGGTCTCAAAGATCTCCCAAATAGCCATTGGTAGTAGGGATAAAAACAATGTTTCCAAACTACTGAATCCAAACACAGTTTTAACACTGTGAGATGAATAAACACATCAAAAGGCAATTTCTCAGAAAGCTTCTCTCTGGTTTTTAATCTGAAGATATTTACTTTTTCACCATAGGCCCCAATATGCTTCCAAATATCCATTGACAGAATCTACAAAAGTGCTGATTCCAAACTACTGAATGAAAAGAAAGGTTTACCTCTGTGAGGTGAATGCATACATCACAAAGTAATTTCTCATATATCTTGCTTATTTTATCCTGGGATATTCACTTTTTTTTGCCTTTGGTCTCAATGAACTCCAAATGTCCATTTGCAGAATGGACCAAAATCGTGTTTCCAAACTGATGAATCCAAAGAAAATTTTAACTCTGTGAGATGAATGCACACATCACAGAGCAGTTACTCAGAAACATTCTTTCTTCTATTTATCTAAAGATATTCTGTGTTTCACCGCAGGCCTCAATGTGCTGCTGAATATCTCTTTGTAGATTCTAAGAAAAGAGTGTTTCCAAACTGCTGAATGAAAAGTCAGGTTTAACTCTGTGAGATGAATGCACACATCACAGGTCAGTTTGTCATAACTGTCTTCTAGTTTTTATCCCATGATATTCACTTTTTTGCCATTGGCCTCAAAGATCTCCCAAATGTCTATTCACAGAATGGACAAAAACAGTGTTCCCAAACTGCTGAATCCAAAGAAAAGTTTAAATCTGTGAGATGAATGTGCACATCACAAAGCAGTTTCTCAGAAAGCACCTTTTTAGTTTTTATCTGAAGATATTTCCATTTTCACCATAGGCCTCAAAGCGCTACCAAATATCTCTTTGGAGAATCCAAGAAAACACTGTTTCCAAACTGCTGAATGAAAATAAATCTTTAACTCTGAGAGATGAATGCACAAATCACAAGTTGGTTTGTCGGATAACTTCCTTCTAGTTTTTATCCTAGGATCTTTGCTTTTCTGCCATTGGCCTCAAAGAGCATCCAAACTTCCATTTGCAGAATGGACATGAACGGTGTTACCAAACTGCTGAATTCAAAGAAATGTTTAATGCTGTGAGGTGAATGCACACATCACAAAGCAGTTTTTCAGAAAGATTCTTTCTACTATTTATCTGAAGATATTTCATTTCACAGTGGACTTCAATGCACTACTGAATATCTCTTTGCAGATTCTAAGAAAACAGTGTTTCCAAACTGCTGAATTAAAGGAAAGGTTTAACTCTATGAGAGGAATTCACACATCACACTTCGGATTGTCAGATAGCTTCCTTCTAGTTTTTATCCTGGGATATTTACTTTTTTGCCATTGACCTCCAAGATCTCCCAAGTGTTCATTCATAGAATGGACAAAAGCAGTGTTCCCAAATGTCTGAATCCAAAGAAAGGTTTAACTCTGTGAGATGAATGCACACATCACAAAGCAGTTTCTCAGAAAGCTTCTTTCTGGTTTTTCTCAGAAGATATTTCCTTTATTACCATGGGCCATAAAGTGCTAAAAAATATCTCCTGACAGAATACAAGAAAACAGTTTCCAAACTGCTGAATGAGAAGAAATGTTTAACTCTGTGAGATGAATGCACAAATTACAAGTAGGTTTTTCAGATAACTTCCTTCTAGTTTTTGTCTTGGAATATTCGCTTTTCACCATTGGCCTCAAAGATATCCCAAATGTCCATTCACAGAATGGACTGCTGAATCCAAAGAAAACCAACTCTGTGAGATGAATGAACACATCTGAAAGCAGTTGCCCAGGAAGTTTCTTTCTATCTTTTATGTGAAGGTATTTCCTTTATCATCATAGGCCTCAATGAGCTACCCAATATATATTTTTTCAGATTCTAAGAAAAGAGTGTCACCAAACTGCTGAGGAGATCGAGACCATCCTGGTTAACATGGTGAAACCCCGTCTCTACTAAAAAATACAAAAAACTAGCCGGGCGAGGTGGCGGGCGCCTGTAGTCCCAGCTACTCGGGAGGCGGAGGCAGGAGAATGGCGTGAACCCAGGAGGCGGAGCTTGCAGTGAGCTGAGATCCGGCCACTGCACTCCAGCCTGGGCGGCAGAGCGAGACTCCGTCTCAAAAAAAAAAAAAAAAAAAAAAGAAAGTTTTAACTCTGCAATATGAATGCATACATCACAAAGTGGTTTCTCAGATATCTTCCTTCTAGTTTTTATCCTGGGATATTCACTTTTTGCCATTGTTCTCAATGAGCTCCCAAATGTCCATTCACAGAATGGGCAAAAACAGTGTTTCCAAAGTGCTGAATCTAAAGAAAGTTTTAACTCTGTGAGATGAATGAACATATCAAAAAGCAGTTTCTCTGATATATTCTTTCTAGTTTTTAATCTGAAGATAGTTTCTTTTTCACCATAGGCTTCAATGTGCTTCCAAATATACTTTCACAGATTCTAGAAAAATAGTGACTAAAAACTACTGAATGAAAAGAAACATTTACATATATGATATAAATGCACACATCAGAAAGTGGTTTCTCAGATATCTTCCTACTAGTTTTTATGCTGGGATATACACTTTTTCACCCTTGGCCTTAATGAGCTCCCAAATTTCCTTTTGCAGAATGGACAAAAGTATTGTTCCCAAACTGCTGAATCCAAAGAAAGGTTTAATTCTGTGAGATGAATGCACTCATCACAAAGCAGTTTCTCAGAAAATTTCTTTCTAGTTTTTAATATGATGATATTTTCTTTTTCACCAATGGCCTCAATGTACTCCCAAATATACCTTCACCGATATTACAAAAACAGTATTTCCAAACTACTGAACCAAAAGAAATGTTTAACTCTTCAAGATGAATGCACACATCACAAAGTGGTTTCTCAGATATCTTCCTTCTAGTTTTTGTCTTGAGATACACACTTTTTCCCCATGGCCTCAAAGATCTCCCAAATGTCCATTCACAGAATGGACAAAAACAGTGTTTCCAAACTGCTGAATCCAAAGAAAGCTTCAGCTCTGTGAGATGAATGAATACATCCAGAAGCAGTTTCCCAGGAAGTCTCTTTCTAATTTTCATCTAAAGATATTTCCTTTTTCTTCACAGGCCTCAATGTGCTCCCAAATATCTATTTGCAGATTCTGAGAAAAGAGTGTTTCCAGACTACCAAATGAAAAGAAATGTTCAACTCTGCAACATGAATACGCATATTACAAAGCAGTTTCTCAGATATCTTCCTTCTCATTTTCATCCTGGTGTATTCCCTTTTTCACCATTGGTCTCAATGTTCTCCCAAATATCCATTCACGCAATGGACAAAAACCATGTTTACACACTGATGTATCCAAAGAAAGGTTTAACTCCATGAGATGAATGCACACATCACAAAGCAGTTACTCAGAAAGATGCTTTCTAGTTTTTAATCTGAAGATATTTCCTTTTTCACCATAGACCTCAATGTGCTTCCAAATATCCCTTGGCAGAATCTACAAAAATGATGATTCCAAACTACTGAATGAAAAGAAAGGTTTACCTCTGTAAGATGAATGCAGACATCACAAAGCGGTTTCTCAGATATCTTCCTTCTTGTTTTAATCCTGGGATATCCACGTTTTAGCTCTTCACATCAGTGAGCTCCCATAGGTCCTTTCATTGAATGGACAAAAATAGTGTTCCCAAACTGCTGAATCCAAAGAAAATTTTAACTCTGGGAGATGAATGTACACATCACAAAGTAGTTTCTTCCAAAGATTCTTTCTAGTTTTTATCTGGAGATAATTTATTTTTCACCTTAGGCCTCAATGCGTAACCAAATATCCCTTCGTAGATTCTAGGAAAACAGTGTTTCAAAACTGCTGAATGAAAATAAAGTTTTTACTCTGTGAAATGAATGCACACATCACAGGTCGGTTTGTCAGATAATTTTCTTCTAGTTTTTGTCCTGTAATATTTAGTTTTTCGCCATTTGCCTCAATGAGCAATGAAATGTCCTTTCACAGAAGAAACAAAAACATTGATCTCAGACTGCTGAATTCAAAGAATGGTTCAACTCTGTGAGGTGAATGCACACATCACAAAGCATTTTCTCAGAAAGCTTCTTTCTAGTTTTTATCTGAAGACATTTCCTTTTACACCATAGGCCTCCAAGTGCTACAAAATATCTCTTTGGAGAATCCAAGAAAACACTGTTTCCAAACGCTGAAAGAAAAAAATGTTTAATTCTGTGAGATGAATGTTCAAATCACAAGTCACTTTATCAGATAACTTCCTTCAAGTTTTTATGCTGGGATATTCACTTTTTGCCATTGGCCTCATAGAGTACTCAAATATCCATTTGCAGAATGGTCAAAAACAAGTGTTACCAACCTGCTGAAAGCAAAGAAACGTTTAACTCTGTGAGATGAAAGCACGCTTCATAAAACAGTTTCTCAGAAAGCCTCTTTCTACCAGTTATCTGAAGATATTTGCTTTTTCACAGGAGACGTCAATGTGCTACCAAATATTTCTTTGTAGATTGAAAGAGGACAGTGTTTTCAAACTGCTGAATGAAAAGAGAGGTTTAACTCTCTGAGAGAAATGCACACCTCACAGGACAGTTTGACAGATAGCTTCCTTCTAGTTTTTGTCCTGGGTAGTTTGCTTTTTTGCCATTGGCCTCAATGAGCTCCCAAATGCCCTTTCACAGAATGGACAAGAACATTGCTCCTGAACTGCTAAATCCAAAGAAACGTTTAACTCTGTGAGATGAATGCATTCATCACAAAGCAGTTTCTCAGAAAGCTTCCTGCTAGTTTTCTCAGAAGATATTTCCTTTTTCACCATTGACCTCAAAGTGCTACCAAATTTCTCTTTGTAGAATACAAGAAAGGACTGTTTCCCAACTGCGGAATGAAAAGAAATGTTTAACTCTGTGAGTTGAATGTACAAATCACAAGTCAGTTTTATCAGATAACTTCCTTCTGGTTTTTGTCCTTTGATATTTGCTTTTACTCTATTGGCCTCAAAGATCTCCAATTGTCCACTTGCTGAATGGACAGAAACAGTGTTTCCAAAGTGCTGAATCCAAAGAAAGCTTAATCTCTATAAGTTGAATGAACACATCAGAAAGCAGTTCTGAGGAAACTTCTTTCTAGTTTTTATCTGAAGATATTTCGTTTCTCTTCCTAGTCCTCAATGCGTTCCCAAATATCTCTTCGCAGATTCTAAGAAAACATTGTTACCATAGTACTGAATGAAAACAAAGTTTTAATTCTGCTACATGAATTCACACTTCCCAAAGTGATTTCTCAGATAGCTTCTTTCTAGTTTTCATAGTGGGATATTCCCTTTTTCTCCATTAGCCTCAAAGATCTCCTAAATATTTATTAAAGAATGGACAAAAACAGTGTTTCCAAACTGCTGAATCCAAAGAAAGTTTTAACTCTGTGAGATGAATGAACACATCAAAAAGTAGTTTCTCAGAAAACTTCTTTCTAGTTTTTATTTATTTATTTATTTATTTATTTATTTATTTATTTATTCTGAGATGGAGTCTCGTTCTGTCGCCCAGGCTGGAGTGCAGTGGTGCAATCTTGGCTCACTGCAAGCTCCGCCTCCCAGGTTCATGCCATTCTCCTGCCTTAGCCTCCCATGTAGCTGGGACTACAGGTGCCTGTCACCACACCTGGCTAATTTTTGTATTTTTAGTAGAGACGGGACTTCACCGTGTTAGCCAGGATGGTCTCAATCTCCTGACCTCATGATCCACCCGTCTCAGCCTCCCAAAGTGCTAAGATTACAGGCATGAGCCACTGCTCCCGGCCCTCTAGTTTTTAATCTGAAGATATTTTCTTTTTCACAATAGGCCTCAATGTGTTTTCAAATATGCATTCCCAGATTCTATAAAAATAGTGGTTCCAAACTACCAGATGAAAAGAAAGGTTTAACTTTGTGAGATGAATGCATATATCACAATGTGGTTTCTCAGATAACTTCCTCCTAGTTTTTAAACAGGGGTATACAATTTTTCACCCTTGGCCTCAATGAACTCCCAAGTGTCCCTTTGCAGAATGGACAAAAACAGTGTTCTCAAATGGCTGAATCCAAAGAAAGTTTTAACCCTGTGAGATGAATATGCACATCACAAAGCAATTATTCAGAATATTCTTTCTAGGTTTTATCTGAAGGTATTTCCTTTTTCACCTTAGGCCTCAATAAGCTACCAAATATGTCTTTGTAGATTCTAAGAAAATAGTGTTTCAAAACTGTTGAAGGAAAACAAAGATTTTACTCTGTGAGATGAATGCACACAAAACAGGTCGGTTTGTCTGATAACTTCCTGCTAGTTTTTGTCCTGGGATATTCACGTTTTTGCCATTGGCCTCAATGAGCTCCCAAATGTCCATTCGCAGAATAAACAAAAACAGTGTTACCACACTGCTGAGTCCAAAGAATAGTTTAACTCTGTGAGATGAATGCAAACTTCACAAAGCAGTATATCGGAAAGCTTCTTTCTAATATTTTGCAGAAGATATTTCCTTTTTCACCATGGGCCTCAAAGTGCTACCAAATATCTCTTCACAGAAAACAAGAAAACCCTGTTTCCAAACTGTTGAATGAAAAGAAATGTTTAACTCTGTGAGATGAACGCGCAAATTGCAAGTCGGGTTGTCAGGTTACTTCCTTCTAGTTTTTGTACTGGGATATTTGCTTTTTCACCATTGACATCAATGAGCTCCCAAATGTCCTATTGCAGAATGGATGAAACCATTGATCTCAAACTGCTGAATCCAAAGAAAAGATTAACTCTGTGAGATGAATACACACATCACAAAGCAGTTTCTCAGAAAGATTCTTTCTTGATTTCATCTGAAGACATCTCCTTTTTCACCATTGGCCTCAATGTGCTCCCAAATATACCTTCACACATACTACAAAAGCAGTGTTTCCAACCGTCTGAATGAAAAGAAAAGTTTAGCTTTGCGAGATGAATGCACACATCACAAAGCAGATTCTCAGAGCATTTCTCTCTAGTTTTTGTCACAAGATATTTCATTTTTCACCATGCGCCTCAAAGCGCTACCAAATATCTCTTCGCAGAATACAGGAAAACACTGTTTACAAACTGTTGAATGAAAAGAAATCTTAGCTCTGTGAGACTAATACACAAATCACAATTCTGTTTGTCATACACCTTCCTTCTAGATTTTGTCCAGAGATATTTACTTGTTGGCCATTGGCCTCAAAGATCTCCCAAGTGTCCATTCGCAGATTGGACAAAAACAGTGTTTCCAAAGTGCTGAATCCAAACAAAGTTTAAAATCTATGAGATGAATGAACACATCTGAAAGTAGTTTCCCAGGAAGCATCTTTCTAGTTTTTATCTGAAGATGTTTAAGTCTGTGAGATGAATGCACAAATCAGAAGTAGGTTTCTCAGATAAATTCCTTCTAGTTTTACCCTGGATTATTTGCTTTTTCATCATTGGCCTCAAACAGCACCCAAATGTCCATATGCAGAATGTACAATAACAGTGTTACCAAACTGCTGAATCCAAAGAAACGTTTAACTCTGTGAGGTGAACACACACATCACAAGGCAGTTTCTCAGAAAGCTTCTTTCTACTATTTATCTGAAGGTATTTCCTTTTTCACATTAGGCTTCAATGTGCTACTGAATATCTGTTTGCAGATTCTAAATAACAGTGTTTCCAAACTGCTGAAAGAAAAGAAAGGATTAACTCTCTGAGAGGAATACACACATCACAGGTCGGTTTGTCAGATAACTTTCTTCTAATTTTTGTACTGGCATATTCACTTTTTTGTCATTGACCTCAATGAACTCCCAAATGTCCTTTCACAGAATGAACAGAAACATTGTTCCCAAACTGATGAAACCAGAGAAAGGTTTAATTCTGTGAAACGAATACACACATCACAAAGCAGTTACTCTGAAACATTTTCTCTACACTTTATTTGTTGAAGATATTTGTTTTTTCACAGTAGGCTTCAGTCGCCACCAAATATCTCTTCACAGATTCTAAGAAAAGATTGTTTCCAAACTGTTGAATCAAAAGATAGGAATATTTACTTTTTTGCCATTGGTCTCAAAGATCTCCCAGATGTCCACTCACAGATTGGACAAAAACAGTGTTTCCAAAGTGCTGAATCCAAACAAAGCTTAAAATCTGTTGGATGAATGAACAAATCTGAAAGTAGTTTCCAAGGAAGCATCTTTCTAGTTTTTATCTGAAGATATTTCATATTTCATTGTAGGCCTCATTGTGTTACCAAAATCTGAAAGCACACTCATATCCCAAAGCATTTTCCCAGGAAGCTTCTCTCTACTAATTTATCTGAAGATATTCCCTTTTTCATCATAGGCCTCAATGTGCTACCAAATATCTCTTCAAAGATGCTAAAAAAACAGTGCTATCAAAATGCTAAATGAAAACACAGGTTTAACTCTGTGAGATGAATGTACAAATCACAAGTCAGTTCATCAGATAACTTATTTCTAGTTTTTATCATGGGATATTCACATTTTCGCCATTGACCTCAAAGAGCCCCCAAACCTCCATTCACAGAATGGACAGAAAGAGTGTTACCAACTTGCAAAAACGAAAGGCACATTTAACTGTGTGAGGTGAACACACATCTCACAAAGCATTTACTCAGAAACATTCTATCTACTCTTTATCTAAAGATATTTCCTTTTTCACCATAGCCCTCAATGTGGCACAAAATATCTCCTTGTAGATAATAAGAAAACAGTGTTTCCAAACTGTTGAATGAAAAGAAAGATTTAACTATGTGAGAGGAATGCACACATCACAGATCAGTTTGTCAGATAACTTCCTTCTACTTTTTGTCTTGGGATATTTGCTTTTTAGCCATTGGCTGCAGTGAGCTCACAAATGGCCTTTCGCAGAATGTTCAAAAACATTGTTCTCAAACTGCTGAATCCAAGGAAAGGTTTAACTCTGTGGGATGAATGCACACATTACAAAGCAGTTTCTCAGAAAGATTGTTTTTACTATTTATCTGAAGATATTTCCTTTTTCACCATAGGCCTCAATATGCTAATGAATATCTCTTCACAGATTCCAAGAAAACAGTGCTTCCAAACTGCTGAATGAAAAGAAAGGTTTAATGCTGTGAAAGGAATGCACACAGTGCAGGTCAGATTGTCAAATAACTTGCTTCTGGTTTTTGTCCTGGGATATTCGTTTTTTTTTTTTTGTCATTGGCCTCCATGACCTCCCAAATGTCCATTCACAGGATAAACAAAAACAGTGTTACCACACTGCTGAATCCAAAGAGAGGTTTAACTCTGTGAGATGAATGCACACATCTGAAAGCAGTTTCCAGGGAGGTTTCTTCTAATTTTTATCTGAATATATTTCCTTTTTCGTTGTTGGCCTCAATGCGCTACCAAATATCACTTCCCAGATACTAAGAAAATAGTGTTACCATAATGCTGAATGAAGAGAAAGGTTTAACTCTGCAACATGAATGCCCACATCACAAAGCAGTTTCTCAGATATCTTCCTTCTGGTTTTCATCATGGGATATTGACTTTTTCACCATTGTCTTCAATGAGCTCCCAAATGTCCATTCACAGATTGGACAAAACCCGTATTTATATATTGACGTATCCAAAGAAATGTTTAACTCCATGAGATGAATGCACATATAACAACACAGTTACTTAAAAACATTATTTCTACTACTTATTTGAAGATATTTCCTTTTTCACCATAGGCCTCATTATGCTACCAGATATCTCTTTGCAGATTCTAAGAAAACAGTATTTCCAAGCTACTGAATGAAAAGACAGGTTTAACTCTGTGAGATGAATGCACACATCACAGGTCGATTTGTCAGATAATTTCCATCTAGTTTTTATCCTGGGATATGCACTTTATCACCATTATCCTCAAGTATTTCCCAAATATCCTTTCGTAGAATGGACAAACAGTGTGTTCTGAAACTGTTGAATCCAAAGAAAGGGGTTTAACTCTGTGAGATGAATGCATACATCACAAAGCAATTGCTCAGAAAGCTTCTTTATAGTTTTATCTGAAGATATTTCGTTTTTCACCATAGGCCTCAAAATAATACAAAGTATCTCTTCAACGAATCCAACAAAACACTGTTTCCAAACTGGTAAACAAAAGGAAATGTTTAACTCTTTGAGATGAATGTACAAATCTCGAGTTGGTTTGTATGAAAACTACTTTCTAGTTTTTATCCTGGGATGTCCCTTTTTAGAAAATGGCCTCAAAGAGCATCCAGATGTCCATTCGCAGAATGGAAAAAAAAACAGTGTTACTAAACTGCTGAAACCAAAGAATCGTTTAACTCTGTGAGGTGAACACACACATCACAAAGGGGTTTCTCAGAAAACTTCTTTCTACTATTTATCTGAAGTTATTTCCTTTTCGCAGCAGGCCTCAATACACTACGAAATATCTCTTTGCAGATACTAAGAAAACAGTGTTTGCAAATGGCTGAATGAAAAGAAAGGTTTAACTCTGTGAGAGGAATGCACATATCACAAAGCAGTTTCTCAGGTATCTTCCTTCTAGTTTTCATCCTGAGATACTCACTTTTTCACGATTGACCTCAATTATGTACCAAATGTCCATTCACAGATTGAACAAAAACAGTGTTTCCAGTCTGCTGAATACAAAGAAATCTTTAACTCTGTGAGATGAATGAACACATCCAAAAGCAGTTTCCCAGGATGTTACTTTCGAGTTTTTATCTGAAGATATTTCCTTTTTCATAGGAGGGTTTATTGCACTACCAAATATCTCTTCACAGATTCAAAGAAAATGGTGCTTCCAAACTGCTGAATGAAAAGACAGGTTTAACTCTGTGAAATGAATGCACACATCACAGATCGGATTGTAATATCACTTCCTTCCAGTTTTTATCTTGGGATATTCGATTTTTTGCCATTGACCTCAAAGATGTCCCAAATGCCCATTTGCGGAATGGACAAAAACAGTGTTCTGAAACTGCTGAATCTAGAGAAAGGTTTACCTCTCTGAGATGAATGCACTCATCACAAAGTAGGTTCTCAGAAGGATTCTTTCCAGTTTTTACCTGAAGATATTTTCTTTTTCACCATAGAACTCAATGCACAGCTAAATATCTCTTCTCAGATTCTGACATACTCACCTGTGATGTGTGCATTCATCTCACAGAGATAAAAATATCTTTTCATTCAGCAGTTTGGAAACACTATTTTCTTAGAATCTGCGGAGAAATATTTGGTATTACATTGAGTCCTAGGGTGAAAAGGGAAATATCTTCAGATAAATAGTAGAAAGAATGTTTCTTAGTAGCTGCTTTGTGATGTGTGCATTCATCTCACAGAATTAAACCTTTCTTTGGATTCATCAGTTTGGAAACATGGTTGTTATCCATTCTGTGAATGGACATTTGGGGTCTCATTGAGGCCAATGGCAAAAAACTGATTATCCCAGAAAAAAACTAGAAAGAAGATATCTGAGAAACCACTTTGTCATGTGTCCATTCATGTTGCAGAGTCAAACTTTTCTTTTCATTAAACAGTTTGGTAGTACTCTTTTCTTAGAATATGTAAAGACATATTTGGTAGCACATTGAAGCCTAGGATGAAAAAAAATATCTACAGATAAAAATTATAAAGAAGCTTCCTGGGAACCTGCTTTGGGATGTGATCATTTATCTCACAGAGTTAAAGCTTTCTTTGGATTCAGCAGCTTGGAAACACTGTTTTTGTCCAGTCTGTGAGTGGACATTTTTGAGATATTTGAGGCCAGTGTAGAAAAAGTGAATATCCCAGGACAAAAACTAGAAGGAAGTTATTTGACAAACTGAATTGTGATTTATGCATTTGTCTCACAGAGTTAAAGATTTTTTTTTTATTCAGCAGTTTGGAAACAACATTTTCTAATATTCTGCAAAGTGATACTTGGTAGTGTTTTGAGGTCCGCAGTGAAAAAGGAAATGTCTTGTGAAAAAAACTAGAGAGAAAGTATCTGAGAAACTGCTTTGTGATGTATGCATTCGTCTCACAGAGTTAAAGCTCTCTTTGAACTCAGCAGTGTGGTAACACTGTTTTTGTCCATTCTGTGAATGGACATTTTGTGGCTCCTTGAAGTGGTGAAAAAGTGAATATCCCAGGATAAAACCTACAAAGAAGATATCTAAGAAACCACTTAGTGATGTGTGCATTCATCTCACAGAGTTAAAGCTTTCTTTTCATTCAGCAGTTTGTAAACACTGTTTCTGTAGTATCTATGAAGGCATACTTGGGAGCACATTGAGGACAATGGTGGAAAAGGAAATATCTTCAAATGAAAACTAGAAACAGTGGGAAGAAAGTTTTTTTCCATTCTGCAGAAGAACATTTTGGAGCTCATTGACACCAATGTGGAAAAAGCAAATATCCCAGGACAAAAACCAGAAGGAAGTTATCTGACAAACCGACCTGTGATGTGTGCATTCCTCTCACAAAATTAAACCTTTCTTTTCATGTAGAAGTTTGGAAACACTGTTTTCTTACCATCTGTGAAGACATAGTTGGTATCGCATTGAGGCCACTGGTGAAAAAGTTGATATCTTCAGATAAATAGTAGAAAGAAGCTTTCTGAGAAAATGCTTTGTGATGTGTATGTTGAGCTCACAGAGTTTAATGTTTCCTTGGATTCAGCCATTTGGTAACACTGTTTTTGTTCATTCTGTGAATGGACGTTTTGGTACTCTTTGTTGCCAGTGGTGAAAAGGCGAATATCCCAGGATAAAAACAAGAAGGAAGTTACTTGAAAACCGACTTGTGATTTGCACATTCATCTCACAGACTTAAGAATTTCTTTTCTTTCAGCAGTTTGGAAACAGTGTTTCCTTGGATTCTCTGAAGAGATATTTGGTAGAGCTTTGAGGCCTACAGTGAAAAAGGAAATATCTTCAGATAAGAACTAGAAAGAAGAAAGTTTCTAAGAAACTGCTTTGTGATGTGTGCATTCATGTTACAGAGTTAATTTTGGATTTAGCAGATTGAGAACACTGTTTTTGTCCATTCTGTGAAAGGACATTTGAGAGATCTTTGAGGCCCATGGCAAAAAAAAAAGGAATACCCAAGGCAAAAAGTAGAAGGAAGTTATCTGACAAACTGGCCTGTGATGTGTGCATTCCTCTCATGGAGTTAAACCTTTCTTTTCATTCAGCAGTTCTGAAACACTGTTTTCTCACAATCTGCAAAGACATATTCGGTAGCACATTGATGCTTCCTGTGAAAAAGGAAATGTCTTCAGATACATAACAGAAAGAAGCTTTCTGAGAAACTGCCTTGTGATGTGTGCATTCACCTCAGAGAGTTAAACGTTTCTTTGTATTCAGCAGTTTGGTAACATTGTTTTTTTCCTCTCTGAGAATGGACGTTTGAGTGCTATTTGAGGACAATGGCAAAAAAGTGAATATCCTAGGATAAACACTAGAAGGAAGTTATCTGTCAAAAACGGCCTGTGGTTTGTACATTCATCTCACAGAGTTAAACCAGTCTTTTCATTCAGTTCTTTTGTAGCACTGTTTTCTTAGAATCTACAAAGAGATATTTGGTAGCACTTTGAGGCCTGAGATGAAATCAGAAATATCTTCAAATAAACAGTAGAAAGAAACTTCCTGGGAAAATGTTTTAGGATGTGTTCATTCAACTCACAGAGTTAAAACTTTCTTTGGATTCAGCAGTTTGGAAGCACTGTTTTGGTCCATTCTGCGAATGGACATTTGGGAACTCATTGAGGCTAATTGTGAAAAAGTGAATATCCCAGGACAAAAACTAGAAGGAAGTTATTGAGAAACCGACTCATGATTTATGCATTCATCTCACAGAGTTAAAGATTTTTCATTCAGCCTTTTGGAAACAGTGTTTTCTTGTATTCTGCAAAGAGATATTTGGTAGCGCTTTGAGACCTATGGTGAAAAGGGAAATCTCTTGTGAGAAAAACTAGAGAGAAACTTTCTGAGAAACTGTTTTTTGATGTGTGCATTCATCTTACAGAGTTAAACCATACTTTGGATTTAGCAGTGTGGTAACACTGCTTTGTTTATTCTGTGGATGGACATTTCGTAGCTCTTTGAGGTCAATGGTGAAAAAGAGAATATCCCATTTTTAAATGTAGAAAGAAGATATCTGAGAAACTGCTTGGTTATATGTGCATTCATCTCACAGAGTTAAACCTTTCTTTTCATTCAGCAGTTTGGAAACTGTTTTTATAGCATCTGTGAAGGTATATTTGGGAGCACATTGAAGCCAATAGTGAAAAAGGAAATATCTTCAGAGGAAAACTAGAAAGAATCCTTCTGAGAAACTGCTTTCAGATGTGTGCATTTATCTCACAGAGGTACACCTTTCTTTGGATTCAGCAGTTTGGGAACCATGTTTTTGTCCATTCTGTGAAAGGACATTTGGGAGCTCACTGAGGCCAATGGCAAAAAAGTGACTATCCCAGGACAAAAACTAGAAGGAAGTTATCTGACAAACCAACTTGTGATTTGTGCATTTGTCTCACAGAGTTAAAGATTTTTCAATCAGCAGTTTGGGGACAGTGTTTTCTTGTATTCTCCAAAGAGATATTTAGTAGCACTTTGAGACCCATGGTGAAAAGACAAATCTCTTGTGAGAAAAACTAGAGACAAGTTTCCTGAGAAACTGCTTTGTGATGTGTATTTATCTTACAGAGTTAAACCATACATTGGATTCAGCAGTGTGGTAACACTGTTTTGTTTATTCTGTGAATGGACATTTGGTAGCTCTTTGAGGTCAATAGCAAAAAGAGAATATCCCGTTTTTAAATCTAGAAAGAAGATATCTGAGAAACCTCTTGGTGATATGTGCATTCATCTCACAGAGTTAAACCTTACTTTAAATTCAGCAGTTTGCAAACACTGTTTTTGTAGCATCTGTGAAGGTATCTTTGGGATCACAGGTGGCCAATGGTGAAAAAGGAAATATCTTCAGATGAAAACTAGAAAGATTTTTTCTGAGAAACTGCTTTTTGATGTGTGCATTCGCCTCACTGTGTTACACCTCTCTTTGTATTCAGTGGTTTTGGAACCATGTTTTTGTCCATTCTGTGAAAGAACATTTGGGAGCTCATTGAGTCCAATGGCGAAAAAGTGAATATCCCAGGACAAAAATTAAAAGGAAGTTATCTGACAAACCAACTTGTGATTTGTACATTCTTCTCACAGAGTTAAACCTTTCTTTTCATTCAGCAGCTTGTAAACACTGTTTTCTTACAAACTGCAAAGAGAAAAATGGTAATGCATTAAGACCACCTGTGAAAAGGAAATGTCTTAAGATGAATAGTAGAAAGATACTTTCTGTGAAACTGCTTTATGAAGTGTACATTCAACTCCCAAAGCTAAAACTATCTTTTTATTCAGCAGTTTGGAAACACTATTTTATTAGAATCTGCAAAGAGGTATTTGGTAGCACGTTGTGGCCTACAGGGAAAAAGGAAATAACTTAATATAAATAGTAGAAATATGTTTCTTCGTAACTGCTTTGTGATGGGAACATTCATCTCACAGAATTAAACCTTTCTTTGGATTCATCAGTGTGGAAACACTGTTTTGGTCCATTCTGTGAATGGACGTTTGGGAACTCATTGAGGCCAATGGTGGACAACAGAATATCCCAGGATAAAAGCTAGAAGGAAGATATCTGAAAAACAGCTTTGTGATGTGTCCATTCATCTCAGTGTTAAACCTTTATCTCTATTCAGCAGTCAGCAAAAACTATGTTTTTCCATTCTGCCAATGGACATTTGGGAGCTCATTAGGACAAAGGCAAAAAAGGGAATACCCAATGACAAAAACTAGAAAGAAGCTATCTAAGACACCATTTTGTGATGTGCACATTCAATTCACAGAGTTACACATTTCTTTTCATTCAGCAGTGTGGAAATACTGTTTTTGTATAATCTCTGACTATATTGGGGAGTGCATTGCAACCTACAATGAAAAAGGAAATATCTTCATATAAAAACTTAAAAGAAGTTTTGTGGAAACTGCTTTTTATGTGTGCATTTATCTCACAGAATTAAAATTTTCTATCTATTCACCAGAATGGAAAACCTGTTTTTGTCCATTCTGCGAATGGACATCTGTGAGCTCATTGAGGCAAATGGCGAAGAAGAGAATATCCCAGGATAAACACTAGAAGGAAGCCATCTGAGAAATCACTTTGTGAGGTGTGCATTCACCTCCCAGAGTTAAAAGTTTATTTTTGTTCAACAGGTAGGAAACACTGTGTTTGTAGAAACTGTGAAGGGATATTTGGGAGCACATTGAGGTGTATGGTGAAAAAGGAAACACATTCAGAAAAAAGAAAGACGTTTTATGAGAAACTGCTTTGGGATACGTGCGTTCATCTCCTAAAATTAAGCCTTTCTTTGGATACAGCAGTTTAGAAATACTGTTTTTGTAGAAACTGTGAAGGGATATTTGGGAGCTCATTGAGGCCTATGGTGGTAAAGAAAACATCTTCAGATACAAACTAGAAAGAAGATTTCTGAGAAAATCCTTTAAACTTTATTTCTTTATTTCAATTTAGCAGTTTGAAAACAGTGTTTTTGTCCATTCTGTCAATGGACATTTGGGAGCTCTTTGAGGCCAAAAGCAAAGATGTGAATATCCCAGGACAAAATCTAGAAGGAACCTGTGTGAGAAAACTCTTTGTGATGTGTGAATTCATCTCACAGAGTTAAAACTTTCTTTCACTCAGCAGTTTGGAAACACCATTTTTGTAAAATCTGAACAGGGATATTTGGAATTGTATTGTCATCTCTGGTGAAAAAGAAGGCATCTTCAGATAAAAAGAAGAAAGAAATTTTCTGAAAAACTGCTTTGTGATGAGTGCATTCATCTCACAGAGTTATAACTTTTTTTGTATTTAGCAGTTTGGAAACATCGTTCTTGCCCATTCTGTGAGTTAACATTTGGGAGCTCATTGAGACCATTGGAGAAAAAGTGATTATCCCAGGATAAAAACTAGAAGGAAGCTATCTGAGAAACTGCTTTGTGATGTTTGCATTCATCTCGCAGAGTTACACCTTTCTTTTTATTCAGCAGTTTGGAAGCAATGATTTGGTAGAATCTGCAAAGGGATATTTTGGAGTGCATTGAGACCTATGGAGAAAAAGGAAATATCTTCAGATAAAAATTAGAAAGAATCTTTCTGAAAAAAAAAAAAAAACCTGCTTTGTGATGTGTGCATTCATCTCACAGAGTTAAATCTTTCGTTATTTTTAGCAGTTGGAAACCCTCTGTTTTTCCATTCTGTGAAGGGATATTAGGGGACTCATTATGACAAAGGCAAAAAAGGGAATATCCCACAATAAAAACTAGAAGGAAGCTGTCTAAGATACCATTTTGTGATGTGTGCATTCAACTTACAGAGTTAGACCTTTCTTTTTTTCATTCAGCCATTTGGAAACACTGTCTATGTACAATCTGCAAAGGGATATTTGAAAGCGCATTGCCGCCTAAGGTGAAAAAGCCAGCAACTTCAGATAAAAACTAGACAGAAACATTCTGAGATAAGGTGAAAAAGCCAGCAACTTCAGATAAAAACTAGACAGAAACATTCTGAGAACTTCTTTGTGATGTGTGTATTCATATCACGGTGTTAAACCTTTCTTGTGATTCAGCAGTTAGGAAAAACTGTTTTTGCCCTTTCTGCCAATGGACCCTTGGGAGATCTTTGAGGCCAAAAGTGAAAAAGTGAATATCCCAGGATAAACTCTATAAGGAAGTTTTGTGAGAAACCACTTTAAGACGTGTGAATTCATCTCACAGAGATAAAAGTTTCTTTTCAGTCAGCAGTTTGGAAACACAGTTTTTGTAGAATCTGCACAGGGATATTTGGGATTGCATTTTGGCCTGTGGTGAAAAAGGAGACATCTTCATATAAAACGAAGAAAGAAGCTTTCTGAGAAACTGCTTTATAATGAGCGCATTCATCTCACAGAGTTATAGCTTTCTTTCTATTCAGCAGTTTGGAAACACTGGTTTTGTCCATTCTGTGAATGGACATTTGAGAACTCATTGAGGCCTTTGGAGAAAAAGTAAATATCCGAGGATAAAAACTAGAAGGAATCTACCTGAGAAACTGCTTTGTAATGTGTACATTCATCTCGCACAGTTACACCTTTCTTTACTTTCAGCAGTTCGGAGGGACTGTTTTTGTAGAAACTGCAAAGGGATATTTGGGAGTGCTTTGAAACTTATAGTGAAAAAGGAAATATCTTCAGATTAAAACTAGAAGGAAGTTTTCTGAAAAACTGCTTTGTGGTGTGTGTGCATTCATCTCACAGAATTAAACATTTCTTTGTATTCAGCAGATTGGAAGCCCTGTTTTTGTACATCCTGCGAGTAGATGTTTTGGAGTTCTTTAGGACAAAGATGAAAAATGGAATATCCCAGGGTAAAAACTGAAAGGACGAAATCTAAGACACTATTTTGAGAAGTGTGCATTCAACTCACAGAATTAAAACTTTGTTTTCATTCGGTAGCTTGGAAACCCTTTTTTGTAGAATCTGCCTAGGGACATTTGGGATGGCATTGCAGTCTGTGGTGAAAAAGGAAACATCTTCAGATAAAGGAAGAAAGAAGCTTTCTGAGAAACTGCTTTGTGATGTGTGCCTTAATCTCACAGAGTTATAACTTTCATTGTATTCAGCAGTTTGCAAACACCATTTTTGTCCATTCTGTGAATGGATATTTGGGAGCTCATTGATGCCAGTGAAGAAAAAGGGGATATCCCAAGCTCAAAACTAAAAGGAATCTGTCTGAGAAACTGCTTTGTGATGTGTGCCTGGATCTTGCCGAGTTACACCTTGCTCTTCATTTAGCAGATTGGAAGCACCATTTCTGTAGAATCTGTGAACTGTTATTTGGGAGTGCATTGAGGCCTATGGTGAAAAAGTAAATATCATCAGATAAAATCTAGAAAGAAGCTTTCTGAAAAACTGCTTTGTGATGTGTGCATTCATCTCACATCATCAAACTTTTCTTTCTGTTCAACAGATTGGAAACCCTGTTTTTATCCATTCATGCGAATGGATATTTGGAAACTCATTAGGATAAAGGTGAAAAAGGGAATATCCCATGATGAAAACTAGAAGGAAGTTATCTAAGACACCGTTTTGTATCCATTCAACTTACAGAGTTACAACTTTCTTTTCAGTCAGAAGTTTTTAAACACTGTTTTTGTAGAATCTGGAAAGGGATATTTGGAAGTACATTGAGGCCTATGGTGAAAAAGCAAACTTTTTCAGGTAAAAACCAGATAGAAGCATTCTGAGAAAGTTCTATGTGATGTGTGCATTCATCTCACAGTGTTAAAACTTTCTTTCAATTCCACATTTAGGAAACCCTGTTTATGTCCATTCTGTGAATGGACATTAGGGAGATGATTAGGGCAAAGTCAAAAAAGGGAATATCTCACAATAAAAACTTGAAGAAATCTATCTAAGACACCATTTTATAATCTGTGTATTCAACTTGCATAGTTAAACATTTCCTTTCATTCAGCAGATTTTAAACAGTGTTTTTGTATAATCTGCAGTGGGGTATTTGGAAGAACATTGAGGCCTGTGGTGAAAAAGCAAATTTATTCAGGTAATAACTAGACAGAAGCATTCTGAGAAATTTCTTTGTGATCTGTGCCTTAATCTCACAATGTTAAACCATTCTTTTGATTCAGTAGTTTGGAAATACCATTTTTGTCCATTCTACAATTGGACATTTGGAAGCTCATTGATTGCAATGGAGAAAAAGTGAATACCCCAGTGTAGAAACTAGAAGGAAGCTATCTGAGAAAGTGCTTTGTGACGTGTGCATCATCTCTCAGATTTACACCTTTCCTTTCATTCAGCAGTTTGGAAACACTGTTTGTAGAATCTGTGAAGGGATATTTGGGAGCGTATTGAGGTCTATGGTGAAAAAGGAAATATCGAGTTTTTGAGGAGAGCACCAAGATGGCTGAATAGGAAAAGTTCCAGCCTCCAGCTCCCAGCATGAGTGAAACAAGACAGGTGTTTTGTGCATTTCCAACTGAGGTACTGGATTCATCTCACTGGGGCATGTTGGACATTTGGTGCAGGACAGTGGGTGCAGTCCAATGAGCGAGAGCTGAAGCAGGGCGAGACATCACCTCACTTGGGAAGTGTAAGCGGAAAGGGAATTCCTTTTCCTAGCCAAAGGTAATCGTGATATACAACACCTCGAAAATCGTGTCACTCCCACCCTAATACTGTGCTTTACCAAGGGTCTTAGGAAATGGCAAACCAGGAGATTATATCCCATGCCTGGCTCAGAGGGTCTCATGCACAAAAAGTCTTCCTCATTGCTAACACAGCAGTCTGTGATCTAACTGCAAGGCCACAGCGAGGCTGGGGGAGGGGTGCCCGCTATTGCTGAAGCTTAAGTAGGTAAACAAACTGGCTGGGAAATCACTGTCTGACAGCTTTGAAGAGAGTAGTGATTCTCCCAGCACGAAGTTTGAGATTCAAGAACAGACAGACTGCCTGCTCAAGTGGGTCCA
Organism: Chlorocebus sabaeus; assembly: GCF_047675955.1. Lineage (NCBI taxonomy): Eukaryota > Metazoa > Chordata > Mammalia > Primates > Cercopithecidae > Chlorocebus > Chlorocebus sabaeus. The sequence goes on from NC_132912.1 coordinate 38,166,580, forward strand.
TGACCCCTGAGTGACCTCACTGGGAGACATCCCCCATAGGGGCAGACTGACACCTCACACTTCACACTGGCAGGTACACCTCTGAGACGAAGCTTCCAGAGGAACAATCAGACAGCAACACTTGCTGTTCAGTAATATTCTCTCTTCTGCAGCCTCCGCTGTTGAAATCCACACAAACAGGGTCTGGAGTGGACCTCATGCAAACTCCAACAGACCTATAGCTGAAGGTCCTGACTGTTAGAAGGAAAACTAACAAACAGGAAGGACATCCACACCAAAACCCCATCTGTATGTCACCATGGTCAAAGGCGAAATGTAGATAAAACTGCAAAGATGGGGAAAAAGCAGTGCAGAAAAGTTGAAAATTCTAAAAATCAGAGCACCTCTCCCCCTCCAAAGGAACACAGCTCCTTGCCAGCCATGGAAGAAAACTGGATGGAGAATTACTTTCACAAGCTGAGAGATGAAAACTTCAGATGATCAAACTTCTCAGAGCTGAAGGAGAAACTATGAACCCAGCGCAAGGAAACTAAAAACCTTGAAAAAGGATTTGACAAATGACTAACTAGGATAACCAATGTAGGGAAGTCCATAAACGACCTGATAGAGATGAAAACCATGACACAAGAACTATGTGACAAATGCACAAGCTTCAGTAAATGACTTGATCAACTGGAAGAAAGGGTATCAGTGATTGAAGATCAAATGAATGAAACGAAGTGAGAAGAGAAGTGTAGAGAAAAAAGAGCAAAAAGAAATGAACAAAGCTTCCGATAAATACGGGATTATGTGGAAAAACCAAATCTTCGTCTGACTGGTGTACCTGAAATTGACGGGGAGAATGAAACCAAGTTGGAAAACACTCTACAGTGTATTGTCCAGGATAACTTCCCCAACCTAGCAAGGCAGGCCAACATTCAAATTCAGCAATTACCGAGAACATCAGAAAGATACTCTTTGAGAAGAGCAACTCCAAGACGCATAATTGTCAGATTCACCAAAGTTGAAATGAAGGAAAAAATGTTAAGGGCAGCCAGAAAGTTCGAGTTACCCACAAAGGGAAGCCCATCAGACTAACAATACATCTCTCAGCAGAAACTCTACAAGCCAGAAGAGAGTGGGGGCCAATATTCAACATTCTTAAAGAAAAGAATTTTAAACCCAGAATTTCATATACAGCCAAACTGAGTTTCATAAGTGAAGGAGAAATAAAATTCTTTACAAGCAAGCAAATGCTGAGAGATATTGTCACCACCAGGCCTGCCCTATAAGAGCTCCTGAAGGAAGCACTAAACATGGAATGGAACAACTGGTACCAGCCATTGCAAAAACATGCCAAAATGTAAAGACCATCAATACTAGGAAGAAACTGCACCAGGAACAAGCGAAATAACCAGCTAACATCATAATGATTGGATGAAGTTCACGCATAACAATATTAACCTTAAAGGTAAATGGGCTAAATGCTCCAATTAAAAGACACAGACTAGCAAACTGGATAAAGAGTCAAGATCTATCAGTTTCCTGTATTCAGGAGACCCATCTCACGTGCAGAGAAACACAAAGGCTCAAAATAAAGGGTTGGAGGAAGATCTACCATGCAAATGGAAAATGAAAAAAGGCAGGGGTTGCAATCCTAGTCTCTGATAAAACAGACTTTAAACTAACAAAGATCAAAAGAGACATAGAAGGCCATTACATAATGGTAACGGGATCAATTCAACAAGAAGAGCTAACTATCTTAATATATATGCACCCAATACAGGAGTACCCAGATGCATAAAGCAAGTCCTTAGAAACTTACAGAGAGACATAGACTCCCACACAATTATAATGGGAGACTTTAACACCCCATGTCAACATTAGAGAGATCAACAAGACAAAAAGTTAACAAGGATATCCAGGAATTGAACTCAGCTCTGCACCAAGCGGACCTAATGGACATCTGCAGAACTCTCCACCCCAAATCAACAGAATATACATTCTTCTTAGCACCATATCGCACTTATTCCAAAATTGACCACATACTTTGAAGTGAAGCCGTCTTAAGCTAACGTAAAAGAACAGAAATTATAACAAACTGTCTCTTAGACCACAGTGCAGTCAAACTAGAACTCAGGACAAAGAAACTCAATCAATACCGCTCAACTACATGGAAACTGAACAACCTACTCCTGAATGGCTACTGGGTATATAACGAAATGATGTTCTTTGAAACCAATGAGAACAAAGATACAACATACCAGAATATCTGGAACACATTTAAAGCAGTGTGTAGAGTGAAATTTATAGTACTAAATGTCCACAAGAGAAAGCAAGAAAAGATCTAAAATTGACACCCTAATATCACAATTAAAAGAACTATAGAAGCAAGAACAAACATATTCAAAAGCTAGCAGAAGGCAAGAAATAACTAACATCAGAACAGAACTGAAGGAGATAGAGACACAAAATACCCTTCAAACTCAATTAATCTAGATGGTTTTCTGAAAGGATCAACACAATTGATAGACCACTAGCAAGAATAATAAAGAAGAAAAGAGAGAAGAATGAATTAGATGCAATAAAAAATGATAAAGGGGATATCATCACCAACCCCACAGAAATACAAACTACCATCAGAGAATACCAGCTGTGGGTTTGTCATAAACAGCTCCTATTATTTTGAGACACTCTATGCAAATAAAACAGGAAATCTAGAAGAAGTGGATAAATTCCTGGATACATACACTCTCCCAAGATTAAACCAGGAAGAAGTTGAATCCTTGAATAGACCAATAACAGGCTCTGAATTGAGGCAATAATTAAGAGCCTACCAACCAAAAAAGTCCAAGACCCGACAGATTCAGAGCTGAATTCTACCAGAGGTACAAGGAAAAGCTGGTATCATTCCTTCTGAAGTTCTTCCAAAGAATAGAAAAAAAGAGGGAATCTTCCCTAACTCATTTTATGAGCCAACATCATCCTGATACCAAAGCTTGACAGAGACACAACAAAAAAAGAGAATTTCAGAGCAATATCCCTGATGAATATCAATGCAAAAATCCTCAATAAAATACTGGCAAACCGAATCCAGCAGCACATCAAAAAGCTTACCACCATGATCAAGTGGGCTTCATCCCTGGGAAGCAAGGGTTGTTCAACATATGCAAATCAATATACGTAACCCAGCATATAAACAGAACCAAAGACAAAAAACACACGATTATCTCAATAGACGCAGAAAAGACCTTTGAAAAAATTCAACAGCATTAAACGCTAAAAACTCTCAATAAATTGGGTATTGATGGAATGTATCTCAAAATAATAGGAGCTATTTATGACAAACCCACAGCCAATATCATACTGAATAGGAAAAACCTCGAAGCATTCCCCTTAAAAAGTGGCACAAGATAGATATACTCTCTCTTACCACTCCTATTCAACATAGTGTTGGAATTTCTGGCCAGGGCAATCAGGCAAGAGAAAGAAATAAAGGGTATTAAATTAGGAAAAGAAGACGTCACATTGTCCCCGTTTGCAGATGACATGGTGGTATATTTAGAAAATCCCACCATTTCAGCCCAAGATCTTCTTAAGCTGATAAGCAACTTCAGCAAAGTCTCAGGATACAAAATCAATATGCAAAAATCAAAAGCATTCTTACACACCAATAACAGACAAACAGAGAGTCAAACCATGAATGAAGTCACATTCACAATTGCTTCAAAGAGAATCAAATACCTAGGATTCCAGTTTACAAGGGATGTGAAGGACCTCTTCAAGGAGAACTAGAAACCACTGATCAGTGAAATAAAAGAGGACACAAACAAATGGAAGAACATTCCATGCTCATGGTTAGGAAGAATCTGTGTTGTGAAAATGGCCATACTGCCCAAGGTAATTTATATCAATGCCATCCCCATTAAACTACCAATGACTTTCTTCACAGAAATTAAAAAAACCACTTTAACGTTCATATGGTATCAAAAAAGAGCCTGCATTGCCAAGAAAATCCTAAGTCAAAAGAACAAAGCTGGAGGCATCATGCTGACTTCAAACTACAGTAATTTAACTACAGTAAAATGCTACAGTAAACAAATCAGCATGGTACTGGTACCAAAAGAATGTTACAGACCAATGGAGCAGAACAGAACCCTCAGAAATAATACCACACATCTACAACAATCTGATCTTTGACAAACCTGACAAAAACAAGAAATGGGAAAGGATTCCCTATTTAATAAATGGAGCTGGGAAAACTGGCTAGCCATAAGTAGAAAGCTGAAACAGTATCCCTTCCTTACACCTTTCACAAAAATTAATTCAAGATGGATTAGAGACTTAAATGTTAGACCTAAAACCATAAAAACCCTAAAGAAATCTGAGGCAATGCCATTCAGGACATAGGCATGGGCAAGGACTTCATGTTTAAAACACTAAAAGCAATGGCAACAAAAGCCGAAATTGACAAATGGGATACAATCAAACTAAAGAACTTTTACACAGTAAAAGAAACTACCATCAGAGTGAACAGGCAACCTACAGAATGGGAGTAAATTTTTGCAATCTACTCATCTGACAAAGGGCTAATATGTGGAACTTACAAATAACTTTAACAAATTTACAAGAAAAAAACAACCCCATCAAAAGTGGGCAAAGTGTATGAACAGACACTTCTCGAAAGAAGACATTTTTACAGCCAACAGACACATGAAAAAATACTCATCATCACTAGCCATCAGATAAATGCAAATCAAACCACAATGAGATACCATCTCACACCAGTTAGCAAGGCAATCATTAAAAAGTCAGGAAACAACAGGTGCTGGAGAAGACGTAGAGAAATAGGAACACTTTTACACTGTTGGGGGGAATGTAAACTAGTTCAACCATTGTGGAAGATAGTGTGGTGATTCCTTAAGGATCTAGAACTAGAAATACCATTTGACCCAGCCATCCCATTACTGGGTATATAACTAAAGGATTATAAATCATGCTGCTATAAGGACACATGCACCTGTATATTTACTGCGGCACTATTCACAATGGTAAAGAATTGGAACCAACCCAAATATCCATCAATGACAGGCTGGATTAAGAAAATATGGCACATATACGTCATGGAATACTATGCAGCCACAAAAAAGGATGAGTTCATGTCCTTTGTAGGGATGTGGAAACAACTGGAAGCCATCATTCTCAGCAAACAATTGCAAGAACAAGAAACCAAACACCACATGTTCTCACTCATACGTAGGAATTGAACAATGAGAACACTTGGACACAAGAAGGGGAACATCACACACCAGGGACTGTTGTGGGTGGGGGTAGGGAGGAGGGAGAGCATTAGGAGACAAACCTAATGTAAATGACGTGTTAATGTGTGCAACTCACCAACATGGTACATGTATACATATATAACAAACTTGCACATTGTGCACATGTACCTTAGAATATAAAGTATAATAAAAAAGGGAAATATCTTCCCATAAAAACTAGAAAGAAGCTTTCTGAAAAACTGCTTTGTGATATGTGCATTCAACTAACAGAATCAAAATTAAAGTTTTCTTTCTATTTGCTGATTGGAAACCCTGTTTCTCTTTATCATGCTAATGGACTTTTGGGAGCTTGTTACGACAAATGCAACAAAAGGGAATATCCCATGTTGAAAACCGGAAGGAAGGTATCTAAGACACATTTTTGTGATGTGTGCATTCAACTCACAGAGTTAAACCTTTCTTTTCATTCAACAGTTTTTAAACACTGTTTTTGTAGAATCTGCAAAGGGATATTTGGAAGCACATTGAGGCCTATGGTGAAAAAGGAAACTTCTTCAGATAATAACTAGATATTCTGAGAAACTTCTTCCTGATGCGTGCATTCATCTCACAGTTTAAAACCTTTCTTTCGATTCAGCAGTTAGGAAACTCTGTTTTGATCCATTCTGCGAATGGACTTTTGGGAGCTCATTGAGGCCAATGGAGAAAAAGCAAATATCAAAGGATAAACACGAGGCAGAAGCGATCTGAGTATTCACTTTGTGATATGTGTGTTCATCTTGCAGAGTTAAAACTTTATTTTCATTCAACAGGTTGGAAACACTGTTTGTATAATCTGTGAAAGGATATTTGGGAGTACTTTGAGGTCTATGTTGAAAAAGGAAACATCTTCACATGTAAACAAGAAAAAAGCATTCTGAGAAACTGCTTTGGAATGTGTGCATTCATCTTCTGAGTCAAAATTTTCCTTGGATTTACCAATTTAGGAACACTGTTTTTGTAGAAACTGTGAGGAGATATTTGGGAGTGCATTGAGGTCTATGGTGATAAAGGAAACATCTTCGGATAGAAACTAGAAAGAGGTTTCTGAGAAAGTCCTCTGTGATGTGTGTATTCATCTCACAGGGTTAAACCTTTATTTCAGTTCAGCATTTTGGAAACACTCTTTTTGCCCATTCTGTCAAAGGACATTTGGGAGCTCTTTGAGACCCAAAGCAAAAAAACGAATATCCCAGGATAAAATCTTGAAGGCAGCCATGTAAGAAACCATTTTGTGTAGTGTGAATTCATCTTTCAGTGTTAAGCCTTTCTTTTCATTCAGCAGCTTTGATACACTGTTTTTGGAGAATCTGCACAGGAATATTTAGGATCGCATTGTGGTCCATGGTGTAAGAGGAAAGAGCTTCAGATAAAAAGAAGAAAGAAGCCCTCTGAGAAACTGCTTTGTGATATGTGAATTCATCTCACAGAGTTATAACTTTCTTTCCATACAGCAGTTTGGAAAAACTGTTTTTGCCCATTCTGTGAATGGATATTTGGGAGCTCGTAAAGGTCATTTTTAAAGTGAATATCCCAGGGTGAAAACTAGAAGGAAGCTATCTGAGAAACTACTTTTTGATGTGTGCATTCCTCCTGCAGAATTACATTTTTTGTTTCATTCAACAGTGTGGAAGCAGTGTTTTTATAGTATCTGCCAAGGGATATTTGGGATTGCATTGAGGCCCATGGAGAAAAAGGAAATATCTTCAGATGAAGACTAGAAAGAAGCTTTCTGAAAAACTGCTTTGTGATGTGTGCATTTATCAAACAGAACTAAACCTTTCTTTCTATTCAGCAGCTTGGAAACCCTATTTTTGCCCATTCTGCAAATGGACATTTTGGAGCTTGTTAGGACAAAGATGAAAAAAGGAATATCCCACCATAAAATCTCAAAGGAAGCTATCTAAGACACTGTTTTGTGATGTGTGCATTCAACTTGCGGAATTTAACCTTTCTTTTCATTCAGCAGTTTGGAAACACTGCTTTTGTAGAATCTATAAAGACATATTTGAAAGCACATTGAGGCAGAGAGTGAAAAGGCAAACTTGGTTTAATAACTAGACAGAAGCATTCTGAGAAACTTCTTCGTGATGTGTGCATTCATATCACAGTGTTAAAACTTTCTTTCCATTCAGTAGTTAGGAAACTCTATTTTGGTCGAGTCTGCAAATGGACTTTTGGGGGCTCATTGAGGTCATTGGAGAAAAACTGAATATCCCAGGGTAAAAACTAGAAGAAAGATATCTGAGAAACTGCTTTGTGATGTGTCCATTTATCTCTTCGAGTTGCAGCTTTCTTTTCTTTCAGCAGTTTGGAAGCACTGTTTTTGTAGAATCTGTGAAGGGATGTTTGGGAGCGCATTGAGAACTATAGTGAAAAAGGAAATATTTTCAGATAAAAACTAGCAAGAAGCTTTCTAAAAACTTGCTTTGTGATGTGTGCATTCATCTCACAGAGTTAAAACTTTCTTTCTATTTAGCAGATTGGAAGCCTCGTTTTTGCCAATTCAGTGAATTTGGGAGCTCATTTGGGACAAAGTCAAAATAGGGAATATCTCATGATAATAAATGGAAAGAAGTTATCTAAGACACCATTTTTGATGTGTGCACTCAACTTGCAGAATTAAACCTTTCTTTTCATTCAACAGTTTTTAAACACTGTTTATGTAGAACCTGCAAAGGGATATTTGGAAGCACATTGAGGCCTAGGGTGAAAAAAACAAACTTCTTCAGATAAAAACTTGACAGAAACATTCTAATAAATTTCACTGTGATGTGAGCATTTTCTCACAGAGTTAAACCTTTTTTTTTCTATTCAGCAGATTGAAAACCCTGTTTTTGTCCATTCTGCAAATGCACATTTGTGAGCTCATTAGCACAAAGGCTAAAAAGGCAATATCCCACAACAAAAACTAGAAGAAAGGTATCTAAGTCACCATATTGTGATGTGTGCATTCAATTAGCAAAGTTAAACTTTCTTTTCATTCAGCTGTTTTTTAAACACTGTTTTTGTAGAATCTGCAAAGGGATATTTGGAAGTGCATTGAGGCCTATGGTGAAAAAGCAAACTTCTTCTGATAATAGCTAGACAGAGGCATTCTGAAAAACTACTTTGTGATGTGTGCATTCATCTCCCAGTGGTAAATGCTTCTTTCAATTCAACAGTTAGGAAACACGGTTTAGGTCCATTCTGCGAATGGACATTTGGGAGCTCATTGAGTCCAATGGAGAACAAGGTGAAAAAGGAAACATCTTCAGATAGAAACAAGAGAGAAGTTTTGTGAGAAACTACTTTGGGATGTGTCCATTTGTCTCCTAGAGTTAAACCTTTCTTTGGATTCAGCAGTTTAGAAAGAGTGTTTTTGTAGGAACAGTGAAGGGATATTTTGGAGTGCATTGAGGACTATGGTGACAAAGAAAACATCTTCAGATAGAAACCAGAAAGAAGCTTTCTGAGTAACTGCTTTGTGATATGTGCATTCAACCCACAGAGTTACAACTTTCTTTGTATTCAGCAGTCTGGAAACACTGTGTTTGTCCATTCTGCCAATGCACATTTGGGGACTCATTGAGGCCATTGGAGAAAAAGCAAATATCCCAGGGGAAAAACTAGAAGGTAACTATTGGAGAAACTGCTTTGTGATGTGTGAATTCATCTTGCAGAATTACACATTTCTTTTCATTCAGTAGTTTGGAAGCACTGTTTTTGTAGAATCTGTGAAGGGATATTTTGGAGTGCCTTGAGCCCTGTGGTGAAAAAGAAAATGTCTTCAGATAAAAACTAGAAACAAACTTTCTGAGGAACTGCTTTGTGATATTTGTATTCATCCCACACAGTTAAACATTTATTTCAATACAACAGTTTAGAAATACTGTTTTTGTCCATTATGCCTGTGGACATTTGAGAGCTCTTTGAGGCCAAAACTGAAATAGCGAACATCTCAGGATAAAATCTAGAAGGAAGCTATGTGAGAAATCACTTTGGAATGTGTGAATTCATTTCGCAGAGTTAAACGTTTCTCTTCAGTCAGCAGTTTGGAAACACTGTCTGTGTACAATCTGGACAAGGTTATTTGGGATCACATTTTGGCCTGTGGTGAAAAAGGAAATATCTTCAGATAAAAAGAAGAAAGAAGCTTTCTGAGAAACTAGTTTGTGATGTGTGCATTCATCTCACAAAATTATCACTTTCTTTCAATTCAGCCATTTTTATCCATCCTGCGAGTTAACATTTGGGAGCTCAATGAGGCCATTGGAGAAAAAGTGAATATCCCAAGTTAAAAACTAGAAGGAAGCTATCTTAGGAACTGATTTGTGATGTGTGCATTTATATCACTGATTTACACCTTTCTTTTCATTCAGAAGCTTGGAAGTACTGTTTTTGTACAATCTGAGAAGGGATATTTGGGAGAGCATTGAGGAATATGGTGAAAAAGGAATTATCTTCAGATAAAAACAAGAAAGAAGACTTCTGAAAAACTGTTTTGTGATGTGTGCATTCATCTCATAGAATTAAATGTTTGTTTCTATTCAACAGATTGGAAACCCTGTTTTTGTCTATTCTGCAAATGGACATTTTGGAGCTCATTAAGACAAAGGTGAAAAAGGGAATATCCCATGATTAAATCTAGAAGGAAGCTATCTAAGGTGCCATTTTGTGATGTGTGCATTCAATTCACAGAGGTAAATCTTTGTTTACATTTAGCAGTTTTTAGGCACTGTTTTTGTAGGATCTACAAAGGGATATTTGGAAGCACATTGAGGCCTATGGTAGAAAAACAAGCTTCTTCAGATAAAAACTAGACAGATTCATTCTGAGAAATTTCTCTGTGATATGTGCATTCATCTCACAGTGTTGAAGCTTTCTTTCAATTCAGCAGTTAGGAAACACTGTTTTGGTACATTCTGCAAATGGACATTTGAAAGCTCATTGAGGCCAATGGCAGAAATACAAATATCCCAGGATAAACACTAGAATGAAGTCATGTGAGCAATCGCTTTGTGATGTGTGCATTCATCTCACAGAGGTAAATCTTCATTTTCATTCACCAGATTGGAAACATTGTGCTTGTATAATCTGTGGATGGATATTTGGGAGCGCATTTAGGTCCTTTGTGAATAATGAAACATCTTCAGATTAAAAAAAAAAAGAAAGACGGATTTAAGAAACAGCTTCAGGATGTGTGCATTCATCTCCTAGAGTTAAACCTTCCTTTGGATTCAGCAGTTTAGAAACAATGTTTTTGTAGAAACTGTGAAGGGATATTTGGAGTGATCTGATGTCTACAGTTAAAAAGAAAACATCTTCAGATAAAAATCAGAAAGAAGCTTTCTGAGAAACTGTTTTGTGATATGTGTATTCATCTCACAGAATTAAATCTTTCTTTCAATTCAACAGTTTAGAAACATTGTGTTTGTCCATTCTGCCAATGGACATTTTGTAGCTCTTAGAGGCCAAAAACAAAAAGCCAATATCCCAGGATAAAATCTAGAAGGAAGCTGTGTGAGAAACTCCTTTGTGACTTGTGAATTCACCTCACAGACTTAAACCTTTCTTTTCATACAGCAGTTTGGAAATACTGTGTGTGTAGATTCTGCACAGGGATATTTGGGATCACATTGTGTCCTTGGTGAAAAAGGAAACATCTTCAGATAAAAAGAGGAAAGAAGAAGCTTTCTGAGAAACTGCTTGGTGATGTTTGCATTCATCTCACAGAGTAATAACTTTCTTTGTATTCAGCAGTTTGAAAACATTATTTTTGTCTATTCTGTGAATGAACATTTGGGAGTTTTTGAGGCCATGGGAGAAAAAGTGAATATCCCAGGGTAAAAACAAGAGTAGCGTATCTCAGAAACTGTTTTGTGATGTGTGCATTCATCTCTCAGAGATACACGTTTCTTTTCATTCAGCAGTTTGGAAGCACTGTTTTTTTGGAATCTGCAAAGGAATATTTGGTAGCACAATGAGGAGTATGGCGAAAAAGGAAATACCTTCAGATAAAAATTAGAAAGAATCTTTCCAAAAAGCTACTTTGGGATGTGTGCATTCAGGAGCTCATATGGACAAAGGTGAAAAAGGGAATATTTCACAGTGAAAACTAGAAGGAAGCTATCTAAGACAGCGTTTTATGATGAGTGCATTCGACTTGCAGAGTTAAATGTTTATTTTTCCTCAGCAGGTTTTAAATACTGCTTTTTTTCTTAATATGCAAGGGGATATTGGGATGCTCATTGAGCCCTATGGTGGAAAAGCAAACTTCTTCAGATAAAAACTAGACAGAAGTATTCTGAGAAACTTCGTTGTGCTCTGTGCATTCAGCTCACTGTGTTAAACCTATCTTTCAATTCAGCAGGTAGGAAACACTGTTTTGGTCTATTCTGCAAATGGACATTCAGGAGCTCATTGAGGCCAATGGTGAAAAAGCAAATATGCCAAGATAAGCACTAGAAGGAAGCCATCTGAGAAAACGCTTTGTGATGTGTGCATTCATCTCACAGATATAAACCCTTATTTTCACTCATCAGGTTGGAAACATAGTGTTTATAGAATCTGTGAAGGGATATTTGGGAGCACATTGAGGTCTTTGGTGAAAAAGGGAACATCTTCAGATAAAAAAAAAAAAAAGAAGAAGAAGCTTTCTGAGAAACTGCTTTGGGACGTGAGTATTCATCTCCTAGAGTTAAACTTCTCTTTAGATTCAGCATTTTGGAAACACTGTTTTTGTAAAACTGTGAAGGGATACTTTGGAGCACATTGAGGCCTATGGCAATAAAGAAAGCATCTTCAGATAGAAAACAGAAAGAAGCTTTCTGAGAAACTGCTTTGTGATGTGTGTACCCATCTCACAGAGTTGACCCTTTCCTTCACTTCAGCTGTTTGGGAACATTATTTTTGTCCATTCCACCAATGGACATTTGGGAACTCTTTGAGGTCAAAAGCAAATAAGTGAATATCCCAGGATAAAATCTAGAAGGAAACAATGTGTTTAACTCCTTTTTGATGTGTGCATTCATCTCGAAGAGATACACCTGTCTTTTCATTTAGCAATTTGGAAACACTGCTTTTGTAGAATCTGCCCTGGGATATGTGAGATCGCATTGTGGCCTGTGGTGAAAAGGAAACATCCTCAGACAAAATACAGAAAGAAATTTTCTGAGAAACTGCTTTGTGACATGTACATTCATCTCACAGATTTATAACTTCATTTCTATTCAACAGTTTGAAAACACCATTTTTGTCCATTCTGGAAGTAGACATTTGGGAGTTCAATGAGCCTTTGGAGAAAAAGTGAATATTCCAGGGTAAAAACTAGAAGGAAGCTATCTGAGAAACTGCTTTGTGGTGTGTGCATTCATCTCACAGAGTTACAACTTTATTTTCATTCAATAGTTTGAAGGCATTGTTTTTGTAGAATCTGCGAAGGCATATTTATTAGCTCATTGAGGTCTATGGGGAAAAAGGAAACACCTTCAGATAAAACACGAAAGAGGCTTCTTGAGAATCTGCTTTGGAGGTGCATTCATCTCGTAGAGTATAACCTTTCTTTGGATACAGCAGTTTAGAAACACTGTTTTTGTAGAAACTGCAAAGGGACATTTGGAAGTGTATTGAGGCCTATGGTGAAAAGGCAAATTTCCTCAGATAAAAACTAGACAGAAGCCTTCTGAGAAACTTCTTTGTGATGTGGGCATTAATCTCACAACGTTAAACATTTCTTTCAATTCAGGAGTTAGGAAAATCTGTTTTGGTCCATTCTGTGCATGGACATTGGGGAGCTGATTGAGGCCAATAGTGAAAATGCGAATACCCCAGGTTAAACACTAGAAGGAAGCCACCTGAGAAATCGCTTTGTGATGTGTGCGTTCATCTTGCAGAGTTAAATCTTTCATTCAAAATGTTGAAAACACAGTGTTTGTAGTATCTGTGAAGGGATATTTGGGATCGCATTGTGGTCTGTGTTGAAAAAGGAAACATCTTCAGATAAAAAGAATAAAGAATCTTTCTGAGAAACTGCTTTGTGATGTGTGCATTCATCTCACAGAGTTATAAGTTTCTTTCTATTCAGCAGTTTGGAAACACCGTCTTTGTGATGTGTGTATTCATCTCACAGAGTTAAACCTTTCCTTCAATTTGGTAGTTTGGAAACACTGTTTTTATCCCTTCTGCCAATAGACATTTGGGAGATCATTGAGGCCAAAAGTGAAAAAGTGAGTATCCCAGGATAAAGTCTAGAAGGAAGTTGTGTTAGAAACTTCTTTACGTGTATTAATTCATCTCGTAGAGTTAAACTTTTCTTTTCATTCTGCTGTTGGGTAACACTATTTTTGTAGTATCTGCACAGGGTTATTTGGGATCGCATTGTGGTCTGTGGTGAAAAGGGAAACATCTTCAGATAAAAAGAAGAAAGAAACTCTCTGAGAAACTGCTTTGGGATGTGTGCATTCATCTCACAGAGTTAAAGCTTTCTTTGCATTCAGCAGTTTGGAAACTCCGTTTTTGTCCATTCACAGAATGGACATTTGGGAACTCATTGAGGTCATTGGAGAAAAAGTGAATATCCCAGGGTAATAACTGGAAGAAAGCTATCTGAGAAACTGCTTTGTGATAAGTGCATTGCAGAGTTACACCTCTCTTTTCATTCAGCAGTTTAGAAGCACTGTTTTGTAGAATCTGTGAAGGGATATTTGGGAGCAGATTGTGGTGGTCTATGGTGGGAAAGGAAATATTATCAGATAAAAACCACAAAGAAGCTTTCTGGAAAACTGTGTGTGATATGTGCATTTATCTCACAGAATTAAAAATTTCTTTCTATTCAGCAGATGAAACCCTGTTTTTGTCCACTCTGTGAATGGACATTTGGGACCTCATTAGGATAAAGGCAAAAAAGGTAATATCCCAATTTACAAACTAGAAGAAAGTTATCTAAGACACCATTTTGTGGTGTATGCGTTCAACTCTTGGAGTTAAACCTCCCTTTTCATTCAGCAGTTTTTAAACACTGTTTTTTTAGAATCTGCAAAGGAATATTTGGAAGCACATTGAGACCTACATTGAAAAACGAAACTTCATCAGATAAAAACTAGACAGAAGCATTCTGAGAAACTCGTTCATGATGTGTTCATTCATCTCACCATGTTAAACCTTTCTTTCAATTCTACAGTTAAGAAACTCTGTTTTGGTCCATTCTGTGCATGAGCATTTGGGATCTCTTTGAGGCCAATGGTGAAAAAGCGAAAATCCCAGGGTAAACACTAGAATAAGCCATCTGAGAAATCACTTTGTGATGTGTGCATTCATTTTGCAGAGATAAAACTTTATTTTCATTCCACAAGTTGGAAACATGGTGTTTGTAGAATCTGTGATGGGATATTTGGGAGTGCATTGAGGTTTGTGTTGAAAAAGGAAACATCTTTGGATAAAAACAAGAAAGAATCTTTCTGAGAAACTACTTTGGGATGTGTGCATACATCTCACAGAGTTAAACCTTAATTTGGATTCAGCAGTTTAGAAACACTGTTTTTGTAGAAAGTGTGAAGGGATATTTTGTAGCACATTGAGGCCTTCGGTGATAAAGAAAACATCTTCAGATACAAATTAGAAAGAAACCTTCTGAGACACTGCTTTGTGATGTGTGTGTTAATCTCGAAGAATTAAACCTTTCTTTCAATTCCACAGTTTGGAAATAGTGGTTTAGTATGTTCTGCCAATGGACATTTGGGAGCCCTTTGAGGCGAAAAGTGAAAAAGGGAATATCCCAAGACTAAATCTAGAAGGAAGCTGTGTGAGAAACTGCTTTGTGATGTATGAGTTCATCCCATAGACTTAAACCATTCTTTTCATTCAGCAGTTTGGAAACACTGTTTTTGTAGAATCTGCACAGGGACATTTGGAACTGCATTGTGGTCTGTGGTGAAAAAGGAACCCTCTTGAGATAAAAAGAAGAAATAAGCTTTTTGAGAAACTCTTCTGTGATGTGTGCATTCATCTCACAGAGTTAAAACTTTCTTTCTCTTCAGGAGTTTGGAAACCCTGTTTTTGTCCATTCTGCAAATGGACATTGGGGAGCTTGATAGTACAATGGTGAAAAAGGGAATATCCCACTATAAAAACTAGAATAAAGCTATCTAAGACACCGTTTTGTGATGTGTGCTTTCAACTTGCAGAGTTAAAACTTTCTTTTCATTCAGCAGTTTTTAAACACTTTGTAGAATCTGCAAAGGGATATTTGGAAGTGCATTGAGGTCTACAGTGAAAAAGCAAACTTCTTCAGATAAAAACCAGACAGAAACATTATGAGAAACTACTTTGTGATGTGTATTGATCTCACATAACTAAACCTTTATTTCTATTCTGCAGATTGGAAACCCTGTTTTTGTCCATTCTGCAAAAGGACATTTGGGAGCTTTTTAGGACAAAGGCAAAAAAGGGACAATCCCAAGATAAAAACTAGAAGGAGGCTATATAAAAAACTGTTTTGTGATGTGTGCATTCAACTTGGGGAGTTAAACATTTCTTTTCATTCAGAAGTTTTTAAAAACTGTGTTTATACAATCTGCAAAAGGATATTTGGAAGTCCATTGTGTCCTATGGTGAAAAAGAAAACTTCTTTAGATAAAAACTAGACAGAAGCATTCTGAGAAACTACTTTGTGATGTGTGCATTCATAATGCAGCATTAAAACTTTCTTTTCATTCAGTAGTTTGGAAAAACTGTTTTTTTAGAATCTGCACAGGATATTTGGGAGTGCATTGAGGTCTGTCATGAAAAAGGAAACATCTTCAGATAAAAACAAGAAATAAGTTTTCTGAGAAACTGCTTTGGGATGTGTGCATTCATCTGGAGTTAAACCTTTCTTTGGATACTGCAGTTTAGAAACACTGTTTTTGTAGAAACTGCAAGAGAGCTTTGGGAGTGATTTGAAGCCTGTGGTGATAAAGAAAACATCTTGTAGAACTTTGAGGCCAAAAGTGAAAATGTGAATATCCCAGATAAAATCTAGAAGGAAGCTATGTGAGAAACTGCTTTGTGTTGTGTGAATTCACCTCACAGAGCAAAACCTTTCTTTTCAGTGAGCAGTTTAGAAATATAGTTTTTGTAGAATCTGCCCAGATACGTTTGGGATCACATTGTGGCCTGTGGTGAAAAAGGAATCATCTTCAGATAAAAAGAAGAAAGAAGCTTTCTGAGAAACTGATTTGTGATGTGTACATTCATCACACAGGATTATAACTTTTTTTTCTATTCAGCAATTTGGAAACACCGTTTTTGTCTATTCTGTCAATGGACATTTGGGAGCTTATTGAGGCCAATAAGGAAAAAGTGCATATTCCAGGGTAAAAACTAGAAGAAAGTTTTCTGAGAAATTGCTTTGTGTGAGGGCCTTCATCTCACAGAGTTACACATTTCCTTTCATGCAGCAGTTTGGAGGCATTGTAATTATAGAATCTGCAAAGAGATATTTGGGAGTACATTGAGGTCTACGGTGAAAAAGGAAATATCTTCAGATAAAAACTAGAAAGAAGCATTCTGAGAAAGTTCTTTGTGATGTGTGCATTTATCTCATAGTGTTAAAACTTTCTTTCTATTCAACAGTTAGGAAACCCTGTTTTTATACATTCTGTGAATGGACATTTGGGAACTGCTTAGGACAAAGGTGAAGAAAGGAATATCCCACAATAAAAACTAGAAGGAAGTTATCTAAAACATCCTTTTGTGATGTGTGTTGAACTCCAGAGTTATACTTTTATTTCCATTCAACAGGTGGGAAATACTGTGTTTGAGAGACTGTGGAGGGATATTTGGGAGTGCATTGAGGTCTCTGGTGAAAAAGGAAATATCTTCAGATTAAAAACAAGAAAAAAACTTTCGAGAAACTGCTTTGGAATGTGTGCATTCATCTACTAGAGTTAAACCTTTCTTTGGATTCAGCAGTTTAGAAACTGTTTTTGTAGAAACTGCAAAGAGATATTTAGGAACACATTGAGGACTATGTTGATAAAGAAAATATCTTCAGACAGAAACTAGAAAGAAGGATTCTGAGAAACTTCTTTGTGATGTGTGTATTCATCTCAGAGAATTAAACTTTCTTTCAATTCAGCAGTCTGCAAACACTGATTTTGTCCATTATGCCAACTAACATTTGGGAGTTCTTTGAGGCCAAAAACAAAAAAGCAAATAACCCAAAATACAGTAAGCTATGTGAGATATCGCTTTGTGATGTGTGAATTCATTTCGCAGAGTTAAACCTTTGTTTTCATTCAACAGTTTGGAAACACTGTTTTTGTAGAATCTGCACAGGGATATTTGGGATCGCATTGTGGCCTGTGGTGAAAAAGGAAACATCTTTAGATAAAAAGAAGGAAGAAGCTTTCTGAGAAACTGCTGTATGATGTGTGCACTCATCTCACAGAGTTATAACTTTCTTTGTATTGAGGAGTTTGGAAACACAATTTTTGTCCATTCTGTGAATGGACATTTGGGAGTTCCTTGAGGCCATTGGAGAAAAAGTGAATATTCCAGGGTAAAAAGTAGAAGGAAGCTATCTGGGAAACTGCTTTGTGATGTGTGCATTCAACTCTCTGAGTTACACCTTTCTTTTCATTCTGCAGTTCAGAAGCATTCCTTTTCTAGTATCGGTGAAGTGATATTTGAGATCACATTGTGGCCTGTGGTGAAAAAGAAAACATCTTTAGATAAAAAGAAGAAAGAAGCTTTCTGAGAAACTGATTTATGCTGTGTGCATTCATCTCACAGAGTTATAAAAGAAAAAAAATCTTTAACTCTGTGAACATAGTTTGTCAGATAAATTCGTTCTAGTTTTTGTCCTGGGATATTTGCTTTTTTGTCATTGGCCTCAAAGATCTCCCAAATGTCCATTCACAGAATGGACAAAACGGTGTTTCCAAACTGATGAATCCAAAGAAAGGTTTAATTCTGTGAGACAAATGCAGACATCACAAATCAGTTACTCAGAAACATTCTATCTACTATTTATCTGAAGATATTTCCTTTTCACCATAGGCCTCAATGCACTACCAAATATCTCTTTGCAGATTCTAAGAAAACAGTGTTTCCAAACTGCTGAATGAAAAGATAGCTTTAACTGTGTGAGATAAATGCACATATCACAAGTCACTTTTTCAGATAACCTCCGTCTAGTTATTATCCTGAGATTTTCACTTTTTCACCATTAGCCTCAAATAGTTCCCAAATGTCTATTCGAAGAATGGACAAAAACATTGCTCCCAAACTAATGAATCAAAAGAAAGTTTTAACTCAGTGAGATGAATGCACAAATCACAAAGCAGTTTCTCAGAAAGCTTCTTTCTAGTTTTTATCAGAAGACATTTCCTTTTTCATGTAAGCCTCAAAGCACTCCAAAATATCTCCTCTGGGAATCCTAGAAAACAATGTTTCCAAACTGCTGAATGAAAAGAAATATTTGACTCTGTGAGATGAATGTACAAATCACAAATCTGTTTGTCAGATAACTTCCTTCTGGTTTTTATCCTGCGATATTCACTTTTTCCCCATTGGCCTCAAAGAACACCCAAATGTCCATTCACAGAATGGACAAAAACAGTATTTCCAAACTGCTGAATCCAAAGAAAGCTTTAACTCTGTGAGGTAAATGAACACATCTGAAAATAGTTTCCCAGGAAGCTTCTTTCTAGTTTTTATCTGACAATATTTCCTTTTCCATTTTAGGCCTCAATGAAATACAAAATATCTCTTCCCAGATTGTGACAAAACAGTGTTACCAAACTGCTGAATGTAAAGAATGGTTGAACTCTGCCACATGAATGCACACATCGCAAAGCAGTTTCTCAGATATCTTCCCTCTAGTTTTTATCCTGGAATATTCAGTTTTTTGCCATCGGCCTCAATGAGCTACAAAATGTCCTTTCACAGAGTGGACAAAAATCGGGTTTCCAAACAGATGAATTCAAAGAAAAGATAACCCTGAGAGATGAATGCAGATATCACAAAGCATTTAACCAGAAACATTGTTTCTACTATTTATCTGAAGATGTTTCTTTTTCACTATAGGCCTCAATGAGTTACCAAGTATCTCTTTGCAGATTCTAAGAAAACAGTGTTTCCAAACTGCCGAATGAAAAGACCAGTTTAACTCTTTGAGATAAATGGACACATCACAGGTCCGTTTCTCAGATACCTTCCTTCGAGTTTTATATTCCGATATTCAGCTTTTCGCCATTTGCCTCAATGAGTTCCCAAATGTCCTCTGACACAATGGATAAAAACCATGTTTCAAAACTGATGAATCCACAGAACAGTTTAATTCTGTGAGAGTAATGCACACATCCCAAAGCAGTTCCCCAGGAAGCTTCTTTCCAGTTTTTAATCTGAAGATATTTCCTTTTTCATCTTAGGCCTCTATGTGCTTCCAAATATCTCTTCACATATTCTAAGAAAACAGTGCTACCAAACTGCTGATTGAAGGGAAAGGTTTAACTCTACAACATGAATACACACATCACAAAGTGGTTTCTCAGATATCTTCCTTCTGGTTTTTATCCTGGGATATTCAGAATTTTGCCATTGACCTCAATGAGCTCCCAAATGTCTGTTCGAAGAATGGACAAAAACGGTGTTTCCAAACTGGTGAATCCAAATAAAGGTTTAACTCTGTGAGATTAATGCACACGTCACAAAGCATAATCAGAAACATTGTTTCCACTATTCATCTGAAGATATTTCCTATTTCAACCTGGACCTCAATGCACTATCAAATATTTCTTTGTAGATTCTAAGAAAACAGTATTTCTAAACTGCTGAATGAAAAGACAGGTTTAACTCTGTGAAATGAATGCAAATATATAAGGTCAGCTTGTCAGACACCTTCCTTCTAGTTTTTATGCTGGGAAATTCACTTTTTCGGACTTGGCCATAAAGATCTCACAAATGTCCATTCGCAGAATGGACAAATACAGTGTTCCAAAACAGTTGAATTAAAAGAAAGGTTTAACTCTGTAAGATGAATGCATGCATTACAATGCAGTTTCTCAGAGAGTTTCTTTCTAGTTTTTATCTGAAGTTATTTGTTTTTTCACCATAGATCTCAAAGCACTACCAAATATCTCTTTGGAGAATCCGAGAAAACACTGTTTCCAAACTGCTGAATGAAAAGAAATATTTATATCTGTGAGATTAATGTGTGAATCACAAGTCTGTTTGACAAATAAATTCTCTTTTTTTTTTTCCTATGATATTTGCTTTTTTGCCATTGGCCTCAAAGAGCACAAAAACGTCCATTCACAGAATGGATAACAGCACTGTTAACAAACTCTAACTCTAAAGAAATGTTTAAATCTGTGAGGTGAATGCACACATCACAAAACAGTTTCTCAGAAAGATTCTTTCTACTATTTATCTGAAGACATTTCCTTTTTCACAGGAGGCCTCAAAGTGCCACCAAATATGTCTTCACAGATTATAAGAAAACTGTGTTTCCAAACTGCTGAATGAAAAGAAAGGCATAACACTGTGTGAGGAATGCATAAATCACAGTTCAGTTTCTCAGATAACGTTCTTCAAGTTTTGGTCCTTGGATATTCACTTTCTCACCATTGGCCTCAATGAGCTCCCAAATGCCCTTTCACAGAATGAATAAAAACATTGCTCCCAAACTGCTGAATCCAAAGAGAGGTGTAACTCTGTGAGATGAATTCACACATCACAAAACAGTTTCTCGGGAAGACTCTTTCTCGTTTTCATATGAAGATATTTCCGTGTTCACCATTGGCCTCAAAGCGCTAACAAATAGACCTTCAAATATACTACAAAAACAGTGTTTCCAAAGTACTGAACAAAGAGAAAGGTTGAACTGTGCAAGATGAATGCACACATCACAAAGCAGTTTCTCAGATATTTTATTGTGAGTTTTCATTCTTGGATATTCACTTTTTCACCATTGACCCCAAAGAACTAACAAATGTCCATTCTGTTACCACACTGCTGAATTCAAAGAAAGGTTAACTCTGTGAGATGAATGCACACACCACAAAGCAGTTTCTCAGAAAGCTTCTCTTCAGTTTTCTCACAAAATATTTTCTTTTTCACCGTGGGCCTCAAAGTGATACTGAATATCTCTTTGCAGAATACAAGAAAACACTGTTTCCAAACTGCTGAATGAAAATAAATGTTTACATCTGTAAGATGAATGCACAAAACACAAGGCAGTTTGTCAGATAATTTCTTTCTAGTTTTTATCTGGGGATACTCATTTTTTTGCCATTGGCCTCAAAGATCTCAAAAATGTCCATTCGCAGAATTGACAAAACAGGGTTCCCAAACTGCTGAATCCAAAGAAAGATGTAACTCTGTGAGATGAATGTACACATCATGAAGCAGTATCTCAGAAAACTTCTTTCTAGTTTTATCTGAAGACATTTCCTTTTTCACCATAGGCCTGAAAGCAATACCAAATATCTCTTCAGACAATCCAAGAAAACACTGTTTCCAAACTGCTGAATGAAAAGAAATGTTTAACTCTGTGAGATGAATGTACAAATCACAAGTCCGTTTGTCAGATAACTTCCTAAACTTCCATCCGCAGAATGGACAAAAACAGTGTTACCAAACTGCTGTATCCAGAGAAACGTTTGACTCTGTAAGATGAATGTACACATTGCAAAGCAGTTCCTCAGAAAACTTCTTTCTAGTGTTTATCTGAAGATATTTCCTTTTTCACCATGGTCCTCAATGCGCTCCCAAATACACCTTCAGAGATACTATGAAAACAGTGTTTCCAAACTGTTGAATGAAAAGAAAGGTTTAACTCTGCGTGATGAAGGCACACATCACAAAGCGGTTTCTCAGATATCTTCTTTCTAGGTTTTATCCTGGGATATTCACTTTTTCGTGATTGACTTCAAAAAGCTACCAAATGTGCCTTGGCAGAATGAACAAAAAGAGTGTTACCACATGGCTGAATGAAAAGAAACATTTAACTCTGTGAGATGAATGCACAATACACGAGTCAGATTGTCAGACAACTTTCTTCTAGTTTTTATCCTGGGATATTCACTTTCTTGCCATTGGCCTCAATGAACTCAGAAATGTCCTTTTGCAGATTGGACAAAATCATTGTTCCCAAAGTGCTGAATCCAAAGAGAAGTGTAACTCTGTGAGATGACTGCACACATCACAGAGCAGTTTCTCAGAAAGATTCTTTTTAGTTTTCATCTGAAGATATTTCCTTTTTCACCATGGGCCACAGTTCACTCCCAAATATACCTTCAGAAATACTACAAAAACAGTGTTTCCAATCTGTTGAATGCAAAGAAAGGTTTACCTCTGTGAGATGGATGAACATATCAAAAAGTAGTTTCTCAGAAAGATTCTTTCTAGTTTTTATCTGAAGATATTTGGTTTTTCATTATAGGTCTCAAAGTGCTACCAAATATCTCTTTGGAGAATCCAAGAAAACACTGTTTCCAAACTGCTGAATGAAAGAAATGTTTAACTCTGTGTGATGAATTTACAAATCACAAGTCATTTCATCAGATAACTTCCTTCTCGTTTTTATCCTGGGAGATTTCCTTTTTTGCCATTGGCCTCAAAGAGCACCCAAACGTCCATTCACAGAAAGGACTAAAACAGTATTACCAAACTGCTGAATCCAAAGATACGTTTAACTCTGTGAAGTGAACACACACATCACAAAGCAGTATCTCAGAAAGCTTCTTTTTAGTTTTTATCTGAACAAATTTCCTTTTTAACCAATGTCCTCAATGGGCTCCCAAATATACCTTCACAGATACTACAAAAACAGTGTTTCCAAAGTACTGAATGAAAAGAAAGGGTTTAAATCTGCAAGATGAATGCACACGTCATAAAGTAGTTTCTCAGGTATCTTCTTTATAGTTTTTGTCATAGGATATTCACTTTTTTGACATTGATCTGAAATAACTACCAAATGTCCATATGCAGAATAAACAAAAACAGTGTTACCACACTTCTGAACCCCAAGAAATGTTTGACTCTGTGAGATGAATGCACACACCACAAAGCAGTTTCTTAGAAAGCTTCCTTCTTGTTTTTCTCAGAAAACATTTTCTGTTTTTACCGTGTACCCCAAAGTGCTGCCCAATATCTCTTTTCAGGTTACAAGAAAATACTTTTTCCAAACTGGTGAATGAAAAGAAGTCTAACTTTGTGAGATTAATGCAGAAAACTCAAGTAGGTTTGTCAGATAACTTCCTTGTAGTTTTTATCCTGGAATATGCTCTTTTGCACCATTTATCTCAAAGAGCACCCAAAAGACCACTCGCAGAAAGGACAAAAACTGTGTTTTGAAACTGCTGAATACAAAGAAATCTTTTACTCTGTGAGATGAATGAACACATTTGAAGGAAGTTTCCCAGGAAGCTTCTTTATACTTTTTATCTGAAGATATTTCCATTTTCATCATAGGCCTCAATGTGTTACAAGATATCTCTTCACAGATTGTAAGAAAACAGTTTCCAAACTGCAGAATGAAAAGAAAGGCTTAACTCTGCAACAAGAATGCTCACCTCACAAAGCGGTTTCTCAGATATCTTCCTCCTAGTTTTTATCCTGGGATATTTAGTTTTTCACCATTGGCCTCAATAACCTCCCAAACATCCATTCACAGAAGGACAAAAACCTTGTTTCCAAACTGATAAATCCAAAGAAATGTTTAACTCCATGAGATGAATACACACATCACAAAGCAGTTACTCAGAAACATTGTTTTTACTATTTATCTGAAGATATTTCCTTTTTCACCATAGGCTTCAAGGTGCTACTGAATATCTCTTCGGAGAATCCAAGAAAACATGGATTCCAAACTGTTGAATGAAAAGAAATATTTGACTCTGTGAGATGAATGTACAAATCACAAATGGGTTTGTCAAGTCACTTCCTTCTATTTTTTATTCTGGGATATCCCCTTTTTTGTCATTGGCCTCAAAGAACACTCAAACGTCCATTCACTGAATGGACAAATACAATGTTAACAAACACATGAATCCAAAGATAGTTTAACTCTGTGAGGTGAATGAACACATCACAAAGCAGTTTCTCAGAAAGTTTTCTTCTACTATTTATCTAAAGAAATTTCGTTTTTCACAAGAGGCCTCAATGTGCTACCGAATATCTCCTTGCAGATTGTTAGAAAACAGTGTTTCCAAACTATTGCATCAAAACAGAGCTGTAACTCTGTGAAATGAATTCACACATCATAAAGCAGTTTCTTAGAAATATATTTTCTAGTTTTCATCTGAAGATATTTCCTTTTCACCTTTGGTCTCAATGCACTCCCAAATATACCTTCACAGATAATACAAAAACAGTGTTTTCAAACTGCTGAATGAAAAGAAAAGTTTAAATCTGCGAGATGAATGCACACATCACAAAGTGGTTTCTCAGATATCTTCTTTCCAGTTTTTATCCTGGAATGTTCACTTTTCTGCCAGCTACCTCAAAGAAAGTCCGAATGTCCATTCACAGAATAAACAGAAACAGTGTTACCACACACTGAATCCAAAGAAAGGCTTAGTTCTGTGAGATCAATGCCCACATCACAAAGCAGTTTATCACAAAGCTTCTCTCTATTTTTCCTCACAAAATATTTCCTTTTTCACCACGGGCCTCAAGTGCTACCAAATATCTCTTGGCAGAACACAAGAAAACAGTGTTTCCAAACCGATGAATGAAAACAAATCTTAAACTCTGTGAGATGAATGCACAAATCACAACTCAGTGTGTCAGATAAATTCCCTCTAGTTTTTGTCCTGGGATATTCACTTTTTCAGCATTGGCTTCAAAGATCTCCCAAATATCCATTCACAGAATGGACAAAAACAGTGTTTCCAAACTGCTGAATTGAAAGAAAGGTTTAACTCTGTGAGATTAATGAACACATCTGAAAGTAGTTTGCCAGGTAGCTCCTTCTAGTTTTTATCTGAAGATATTTCCTTTTTCATTACTGGGCTCAATGCGCTACAAAATATCTCTTCACAGATTCTAACAAAACAGTGCTACCAAACTGCTGAATGAAAAGAAAGGTTTAATTCTACAGCAAGAATGGACACATCACAAGTGGTTTCTCAGAAATCTTCCTTCTAATTTTTATCCTGGGATATTCAGTTTTTTGCCATTGACCTGAATGAGCTCCCAAATATCCATTCTCAGAATGGGCAAAAATCGTGTTTCCAAACTGATGAATCCAAAGAGAAGTTTAACTCTGTGAAATGAATGCACACACCACAAGCCAGTTAAGCAGAAACATTCTTTCTACTGTTTATCTGAGATACTTCCTTTTTCTCCATAGGCCTCAATGCACTACTGAATAGCTCTTCACAGATTCTAAGAAAGCAGTGTTTCCAAACTGCCAATGAAAAGACAGGTTTATATCTGCAAGATGAATGCAGACAACACAGGTCGGTTTGTCAGATAACTTCCTTCTGATTTTTATCAAGGGATATTCACTTTTTCACCATTTGCCTCAAAGATCTCCCAAAGGTTCATTCGCAGAATGGACAAAAATAGTGTTAGCAAACTGCTGAATCCAAAGAAACATTTAACTCTGTGAGATGAATGCACACATCAAAAGGACGCTTCTGAGCTTCCTTCCAGTTTTTCTCACAAGGTATTTCCTTTTTCATCGTGGGCCTCAAAGAACTATCAAATATCTCTTCAC
The DNA here is from genome assembly GCF_047675955.1 of Chlorocebus sabaeus. Taxonomy (NCBI): domain Eukaryota; kingdom Metazoa; phylum Chordata; class Mammalia; order Primates; family Cercopithecidae; genus Chlorocebus; species Chlorocebus sabaeus. The sequence continues at coordinate 38,192,569 of NC_132912.1, forward strand.
AGAATACAAGAAAACACTGATTCTGGGCCAGGCACGGTGGCTTAAACTTGTAATCTCAGCACTTTGGGAGGCTGAGATGGGTGAAACACCAGGTCAGGAGATTGAGACCATCCTGGCTAACATGGTGACACTCTGTCTCTACTGAAAAATACAAAAAATTAGCTGGGTGAGGTGGTGGGCATCTGTAGTCCCAGCTACTTGGGAGGCTGAGGCAGGAGAATGGTGTAAACCCCGGAGGTGGAGCTTGCAGTGAGCTGAGATCCAGCCACTGCACTCCCACCTGGGTGACAGAATGAGACTCTGTACCCCACCCCCCCAAAAAAAAACACAGTTTCCAAACTGTTGAATGATAAAAAATCTTTAACTCTGTGAGATGAATGCACAAATCACAAGTCGATTTGTCAGATTATATCCTTCCAATTTCTGTCCTGGGATACTCACTTGTTCACCATTGGTCTCCAAAGGTCTCCCAAATGTACATTCACAGAATGGACAAAAACAGTGTTTACAAACTGCTGAATCCAAAGAAAGCTTTATGTCTGTGAGAAGAATGATCACATATGAAAGCAGTTTCTCATGAAGCTTCTTTGCAATTTTTATCTGAAGATATTTCCTTTTTCATCATAGGCCTCAATGCACTACAAAATATCTCTTCACAGATTCTAACAAAAGAGTGCTACCAAACTGGTGAATGAAAAGAAAGGTTTAAATCTGGAACGTGAATGGACATATCACAAAGGGCTTCTCAGATATCTTCTTTCTAGTTTTTATCCTGGGATGTTCACTTTTTTGCCATTGACCTCAATGAGCTACGAAATGTCAAATCACAGAATAAACAAAAACAGAGTTACCACACTGTGGAAACCAAAGAAAGGTTTAACTCTTTGAGATGAATGCACACATCACAGAGCAGCTTCTCAAAAAGCTTCTTCCTAGTTTTTCTGAGAAGATATTTCCTTTTCCACTGTGGGTCTCAAAGTACTACCAAATATCTCTTCGGATAATACAAGAAAACACTGTTTCCAAATTGCTGAATGAAATGAAATGTTTAACTCTGTGAGATGAATGCACAAAACAAAGTCAGTTTGTCAGATAACTTCTTTGTAGTTTTTATCCTGGGATATTCACATTTTTGCCATTGGCCTCAAACAGCACCCAAATGTCCATTCGCAAAATGGACAAAAACATTGTTCCAAAACTGCTTAATCCAAAGAGAAGTGTAAATCTGTTAGATGAATGCACACATCACAAAGTAGTTTCTCACAAAGATTCTTTATAGTTTTCATCTGAAGATATTTCCTTTTTCACCATTGGCATCAACGGACTCCCAAATATACCTTCACATATACTAGAAAAACAGTGTTTCCAAACTGCTGAAGGAAAAGAAAGGTTTAACTCTGTGAGATGAATGAACACATCACAGGTGGGTTTGTCAGATAAATTCTTCCTAGTTTTTATCCTGGGAAACTCACTTTTTCACCATTGGCCTCAATGAGCTACCAAATGTCCTTTCGTAGAAAGGACAAAAACATTGTTCCTAAACTGCTGAATCAAAAGGATGATTTAACTCTGTGAGATGAATGCACACCTCACAAAGAAATTTCTCAGAAAGATTCTTTACAATTTTTATCTGAAGATATGCCTTTTTTTTTTTTTTTTTTTTACTTCTGGCCTCAATGCGCTCCCAAATATACCTTCACTGATACAACAAAAACAGTGTTTCCAAACTGCTGAAAAGAAAAGTTTACTTCTGTGAGATGAATGACACATCACAAAGTGTTTTCTCAGATATCTTCTTTCTGGTTTTTATCTTGGAATATACACTTTTTTGCCATTGACTTTACTGAGCTGCAAAATGTCCATTCCCAGAATAAGCAAAAACGGTGTTTGCAAACTACTGAATCCCAAGAAAGCTTTAACTCTGTGAGATGAATGAACACATCAAAAAGAAGCTTCTCAGAAATATTCTTTCTAGTTTTTATCTAAAGATATTTCCTTTTTCACCTTAGGCCTCAATGTGCTACCAAATATGCCTTCTTAGATTCTAAGAAAACAGTGTTTCAAAACTGCTGAATGAAAAGAAAGTGTTTACTCTGTGAAATGAATGCACTCATCACAGGTTGGTTTGTGAGATAACATCATTCTGGTTTTTGTCTTGGAATATTCGCTTTTTTTTGCCATTGGCCTCCAGGCACTTCCAAATATACCTTCACATATACTACAAAAAGGTGTTTCCAAACTGTTGAAGGAAAAAAAAAGTTTATCTCTGTGAGATGAATGCACACATCACAAAGCAGTTTGTCAGACATCACCTTTCTAGTTTCTATTCTGGGATATTCACTTTTTCACCATTGACCCCCAAAAGCTACAAAATGTCCATTTGCAGAATTAACAAAAACAATGTCACCACACTGCTGAAACCAAAGAAAGGTTTAGGTCTGTGAGATGAATGCACACATCACAAAGTAGTTTCTCAGAAAGCTTCTCTGTAGTTTTTCTCACAAGATACTTCCTTCTTCACCATAGACCTCAATGTGCTGCCGAATATCTCTTTACAGACTCTAAGAAAACAGTGTTTCCAAACTGGTGAATGAAAAGACAGATCTAACTCTCTGAGATGAATGCACACATCACAGGTCTCTTTGTCAGATAGCTTGCTTCTAGTTTTTATCCTGGGATATTAACCTTTTCACCATTGGCCTCAAAGATCTCCCAAATGTCCATTTGCAGAATGAACAAAAACAGTGTTCCCAAACTGCTGAATCAAAGAAAGGTATAACTCTGTGATGTGAGTGCACACATCACAAAACAGTTTCTCTGAAAGCTTTCTAGTTTTTCTGAAGATATTCCTTTTTCACCAAAGGCCTCAAAGAGCTACCAAATATCTCTTCGCAGATTCTATCTAAGAAAACAGTGTTACGAAATGATTGAAAGAAAAGAAAGGTTTAACTCTGCAACGTGAAGGAACACATCACAAAGCAGTTTCTCAGATATCTTCCTTCAAGTTTTTATCCGGGTATATTCACTTTTTTGCGATGGGCCTCAATGAGCTCCCAAATGTCCAATCACAGAATGGACGAAAACAGCATTTCAAAACTGATAAATTCAAAGAAAGTTTTAACTCCATGAGATGAATGCACACATCACAATGCAGTTACTCAGAAACATTCTTTCTACTACTTATCTCCAGGTATTTCCTTTTTCACTACAGCAATCAAAGCTCTACCAAGTATCTCTTTGGAGAATCCAAAGTGTTGAATGAAAAGAAATGTTTAACTATGTGAGAAGAATGTACTAATCACAAGTCAGTTTGTCATATAAATGCCTTCCAGTTTTTATCCTGGGCTATACGTCCCATTGCAGCATGGACACAAACAGTATAGCCAAACTGCTGATTCCAAAGAATCGTTTAACTCTGTGAGGTGAATGTACAATTCACAAGCTGTTTCACAGAAAGTTTCTTTCTGTGAAAGAAGACATTTCCTTTTTCACAGGAAGCCTCAATGCACTACCAAATATCTCTTTGCAGATTCTAAGAAAACAATGTTTCCAAACTACGGAATGAAAAGAAAGGTTTAACTCTGTGAGAGTAATGCATACATCACAGGTCATTTTGTCAGGTAACGTCCTTCTAGTTTTTGTCCTGGGATATCCATTTTTTCGCCAGTGGCCTCAATGAGCTCCCAAATGTCCTTTCACAGAATGGACAAAAACATTGTTTCCAAACTGCTGAATTAAAAGACAGGTGAAACTCTGTGAGGTGAATGCATATATAACAAAGCAGTTTCTCAGAAATATTCTTTCTAGCTTTCATCTGAAGGTATTTCCTTTTTTGCCATTGGCCTCAATGTGCTCCCAAATATACCTTCACAGAAACTATAAAAACAGTATTTCCAACCAGGTGAATGAAAAGTAATATTTAACTCTGAGAGATGAATGCACACATCACAAACCAGTTTCTTGGATATCTTCTTTCCAGTTTTTTCCTGGGATATTCACTTTTTTTGCCTTGACTTCAAGAAGGTACGAAATGTCCATTCACAGAATTCACAAAACTAGTGTTACCACACTGCTGAATCCAAAGAAAGGTTTATCTCTGTCTGATGAATGCAAACATCAGAAAGCAGTTTCTTAGAAAGCTTCCCTCTAGTTTTTCTTACAACATATTTCCTTTTTCACCATGGGCCTTGAAGAAATATCTCTTTGTAGAATACAAGAAAACATTGTTTCCAACTGCTGAATGGAAAGAAATCTTTAACTCTGTGAGACGAATGCACAAATCGAAGTCAGTTTGTCAGATAACTTTCTTCTTGTTTTTGTACTGGGATATTCGCTTTTTTGCAATTGACCTCAAAGATCTCCCAAATGTCCATTCGCATAATGGACAAAAAAGGTATTTCCAAACTGCTGAATCTAAAGAAAGCTTTAACTCTGTGAGATGAATGAACACATTTGAAAGCTCTTTTCCAGGAATCTTCTATCTAGTTTTTATCTGAAGATATTTCCATTTTCTTCATGGACCTCAATGTGCTACCAAGTATCTCTTCGCAAATAATAAGAAAACATTGCTACCAAACTGCTGAATGCAAAGAAAAGTTTAACTCTCCAACGTGAATTGACATATCACAAACCTGTTTCTCAGATATTTTCCTTCTAGTTTTATCCTGGGATATTCAGTTTTTCACCTTTGGCCTCAATGAGCTCCCAAACATGCATTCACAAAATGGACAAAAACCATGTTTCCAAACTGATGAATCCAAAGAAAGCTTTAAGTCTGTGAGATGAATGCACACATCACAAAGCAATTACTAAGAAATATTGTTTCCAAAATTTATCTGAAGATAGTTCCCTTTTCACCATATGCCTCAATGGCCTACCTACTATCTCTTTACAGATTCTAAGAAAACAGTGTTTCCAAAATGCTGAATGAAAAGGCATTTTTAACTCTGTGATATGAAGGTGTACATCACAGGTCAGTTTGTCAGATAACTTACTTCTAATTTTTTTCCTGGCATATTGGCTTTTCATCATTGGCCTCAAAGATCTCACAAATATCCTTTTGCAGTATGGACAAAAACAGTGTTCCCAAATGGCTGTATCCAAAGAAAGGTTAATTCTGTGAGGTGAATGCAAGCATCACAAAACAATTTCTCAGAAAACTTCTTTCTATTATTTATCTGAAGATATTTTCTTTCCCACAGTATGCCTCAATGCACTACACTATATCTCTTCGCAGATTCTAAGAAAACAGTGTTTCCAAACTAGTGAATGAAAATAAAGTTTTAATTCTGTGAGAGGAATGCACACATCACAGGTCAGTTTGTCAGATAACTTCCTTCTAGTTTTTGTCCTGGTACATTCGCTTTATTGCCATTAGCTTCAATGAGTTCCCAAGTGTCCTATCATAGGATGGACAAAAATATCGTTCCTAACTGCTGAATTCAAAGAAAAGTTTAACTCTGTGAGATGAATGCACACATCACATAGCAGTTTCTGAGAAAGATTCTAAGTTTTATCTGAAGATATTTCCTTTTTAACCGTTGGCTCCAATGTGCTCCCAAATAAACCTTCTCAGATGCTGCAAAAACAGTGTATGCAACATGCTGAATCCAAAGAAAGATTTAACTCTATGAGACGAATGAACACATCTGAAAGCAGTTTCCCAGGAAACTTTTTTATAGTTTTTATCTGAAGCTATTTCCTTTTTCATCATAGGCCCCAATGTGCTACAAAATCTCTCTTCAAATATTTTAAGAAAACAGTTTCCAAACTGCTGAATGAATAGAAAGGTTTACCTCTCTGAGATGAATGCATACTCATAAAACAGTTTCTCAGCTATTCCTTCTAGTTTTTATACTGGGATATACACTTTTTTGTGCCTGGCCTCAATGAGATCCCAAATGTCCTTTTGCAGAATGGACAAAAGTAGTGTTCCCAAACTGCTGAATACAAACAAAGTTTTAACTATTTGAGATGAATATACACATCACAGAGCAGTTTCTTGGAAGGATTCCTTCTAGTTTTTATCTGAAGATATTTCCTTTTCACCATAAGTCTCAGTGCATTACCAACTATCTCTTCGCAGATTCTAAGAAAACAGTGTTATCAAACTGCTGAATAAAAAGAAAAGTTTAACTCTGCAACATGAATGTACACATCACAAAGCAGTTTCTCAGATATCTTCATTCCAGGTTTTATCCTTGGATATTTACCTTTTCGCCATTGGCCTCAATGAGTTCCCAAATGTCCATTCACAGAATGGGCAAAAACCATGTTTCCAAACTGATGAATGCAAAGAATGGTATAACTTCATGAGTTGAATTCACACATCACAAAATAGTTACTCAGAAACATTATTTCAACTATTTATCTGAAGATATTTCCTTTTTCACCATAGGCCTCAATGGGCTACCAAATATCTCTTTGCAGATTCTTAGATAAGAGTGTTTCCAAACTGCTGAATGAAAAGACAGGTTTAACTCTATGAGGTCAATGCAAACATCACAGGTCAGTTTGTCAGATAATATTGCTCTAGTTTTTATGCTGGGATACTTGCTTTTTCTCCATTGGCCTCAAAGAGCTCCCAAATGTTCATTCACAGAATGGACAAAAACAGTGTTCCCAAACTGTTGAATCCAAAGAAAGCTTTAACTCTGTGAGATGAATGAACATATCAAAAAGCAGTTTCTCAGAAAACTTCTTTCTAGTTTATACCTGAAGATATTTCCTTTTTCACCGTTGGCCTCAATGACTCCCAAACATAACTTCACAGATAGTACTAAAAGAGTGTTTCCAAACTGCTAAACAAAAAGAAATATTAACTCTGCGAGATGAATGCACACATCACAAAGCAGTTTCTCAGATATATTCTTTCTTGTTTTTATCCTGGGATGTGCACTTTTTTGCCATTGGCCTCAATGGGCTCCCAAATGTCCATTCACAGAATGGACAAAAATCGTATTTCCAAACTGATGAATCCAAACAAAGTTTTAACTCTGTGAGATGAATGTACACATCACAAAGCAGTGTCTCAGAAGGTTTCTCTCTAGATTTTCTCACAAGATATTTCCATTTTCACCATAGGCCTCATAGCACTACTAAATATCACTTCTCAGAATACAAGAAAACACTGGTTCAAAACAGCTGAATGAAAAGAAATCTTTAACTCTGTGAGACTAATGAACAAATCACAAGTTGAAGAGATATTTTGTAGTCCTTTGAGGCCTATGGTGAAAAAGGAAACATCTTCAGATAAAAATGAGAAAGAAGCTTTCTGAGAAACTGCTTTGTGATGTGTGCAATCAGCTCACAGAGGTAACCTGTCTTTTCATTCAGCTGTTTGGAAATCCTGTTTTCTTAGAATCTGCAAAGAGATATTTGGTAGTGCATTGAGACCTATGGTGAAAAAGGAAATATCTTCAGATAAATAGTAGAAACAATGCTTCTGAGTAACTGCTTTGTGATGTGTGCATTCATCTCACAGAGTTAAATCTTTCTTTGCATTCATCAGATTGGAAACACGATTTTTATCCATTCTGCGAATGGACATTTGGGGGTTCATTGAGACCAAAGGTGAAAAACTGAATATACCACGATAAAAACTAGAAGGAAGATATCTGAGAAACTGCTTTGTGGTGTGACCATTCATGTTTCAAGTTAAACTTTTCCTTTCATTCAGCGGTTTGGTAACACTGTTTCTCAGAATCTGCAAAGAGGTATTTAGTAGTGCATTGAGGTCTATGATGAATAAGGAAATACTTTCAGGTAAAAACTAGTTACTTGGGAAACTGTTTTCTGACATGTTGATTTCTCTCACAGAGTTAAACCTTTCTTTTCATTCAGCAATTTGGAAACACTATTTTTGTAGAATCTGCACCAGGATATTTGGAATCATATTGTGGCCTGTGGTGAAAAAGGAAACATCTTCTGATGAAAAGAAAGAAGCTTTCTGAGAAACTGCTTTGTGATGTGTGCATTCATCTCAAAGAGTTATAACTTTCTTTCTATTCAGCAGTTTGGAAACACCGTTTTTGTCCATTCTGTGAATGGACATTTGGGAGCTCATTGATGCCATTGGATGAAAAGCATATATCCCAGGGTTAAAACTCGAAGGAATCTATCTGAGAAACTGCTTTGTGATGTGTGAATTCATCCCACAGAGTTAAACGTTTCTTTTCATTCAGCAGTTTGAAAGCACTGTTTTTGTATAATCTGCAAAGTGATATTTAGGAGTGCATTGCAGCCAATGGTGAGAAAGGAAATATCTTCAGATAAAAAATAGAAAGAAGATTTCTGAAAAATTGCTCTGTGATGAGTGCATTCATTTCATATAATTAAACCTTTCTTTCTATTCAGCAGATTGGAAACCCTGTTTTTGTCCTTTCTGCTAATGGACATTTTGGAGCTTGTTAATACAAAGGCAAAAATGGGTATAACCTATGATAAAAACTAGAAGGAAGCTATCTAAGACACCGTTTTGTGATGTATGCATTCAACTTGCAGCGTTAAACCTCACTTTTCATTCAGCAGTTGTTAAACACTGCTTTGGCAAATCTGCAAAGAGATATTTGGAAGCATATTGTGGCCTATGGTGAAAAAACCAACTTCTTCAGATAAAAACTAGACAGAAGCATTTTGAGAAACTTCTTTGTGATGTGTGCATTCATCTCACAGTGTTAAGTCTATTTTTTAAGTTAGCAGTTAGAAAACACTGTTTTGGTCCATTCTGCAAATGGACATTTGGGAGCTCATAGAGGCCAATGTTGAAAAAGCAAATATCCCAGGATAAATATCCCGAGATTAAAAAGCTAAAATCCCAGGATAAACCTAGAAGGATACCATATGAGAAGTTGCTTTGTGATGTGTCCATTCATCTCACAGAGTTAAACCTGTATTTTCATTCAACAGGTTGGAAACACTTGGTTTGTATAATCTGTGGTGGGATATTAGGGAGCACATTGAGGTCTATGGTGAAAAAGGAAACTTCATCAGATAAAAAAAGAAAAAGCTTGCTGAGAAACTGCTTTGGTATGTGTGCATTCATATCCTAGACTTAAACCTTTCTTTGGATTCAGCAGTTTAGAAACACTGTTTTTGTAGAAACTGCAAAGAGATATTTGGGTGTGAATTGAGGCCTAGAGTGAAAAAGCACACTTCTTCAGATGAAAACTAGACAGAAGCTTTCTGAGTAACTTCTTTGTGATATGTGCATTCATTTCACAGTGTTGAATCTTTCTCTCATTTCAGCTGTTAAGAAGCACTGTTTTTTCCCATTCTGTGAACGAACATTTAGGAGCTCATTGAGGTCAATGGCATAAAAGCTAATATGGGAAGGGATATTTAGGAGTTCATTGAGACCTATAGTGATAAAGAAAACATCTTCAGATAGAAATTAGAAAGGAGCTTTCTGAGAAACTGCTTTCTGATTTGTGTATTCATCTCATAGAGTTTAATCTTTCCTTCAATTCAGCAGTTTGGAAACACTGTTTTTGTCCATTCTGTCAAAGGACGTTTGGCAGCACTTTGAGGTCAAAAGAGAAAAAGTGAATATCCCAGGAAGAAAATCTAGAGGGAAGCTACGTTAGAAACCTCTTTGTGATGTGTGAATTCATCTCGCAGAGTTAATCTTTTCTTTACAGTCAGCAGTTTGGAAATACTGTTTTTGTAGAATCTGCACAGGGATATTTTGGATCGCATTGTGGTCTGTGGTGAAAAAAGGAAATGTCCTCAGATAAAAAGAAGAAAGAATCTCTCTGAGAAACTGCTTTGTGATGTGTGCTTTCAGTTCACATAGTTACAACTTTTTTGTATTCTGCAGTTTGGAAACACAGTATTTGTAGAAACTGAGAAGACATATCTGGGAGTGAATTGAGGACTATGTTGATAACGTAAATACCTTCAGATAGAAACTAGAATGAAACTTTATGAGAAACTCCTTTGTGATGTGTGTATTAATGTCACAGAGTTAAACATTTCTTTCAGTTCAGCAGTTGGGAAACACTGTTTCTGTCCTTTCCACCAATGGACAGTTGGAAGCTCTTTGAGGCCAAAAGCAAAAAAGGGAATATCCTAGGATAAAATCTAGAAGGAAACTATGTGAGAAACCACTTTGTGATATGTGAATTCATCTCTTAGAGTTAATCCTCTCTTTCAGTCAGGAGTTTGGAAACATTGTTTTTGTAGAATCTACACAGGGATATTTGGGATCGCATTATGGCTTGTGGTGAAAAAGGAAACATCTTCAGATAAACAGAAGAAAGAAGCTCTCTGGGAAACTGCTTTGTGAGGTGTGCATTCATCTCACAGAGATATAACTTTCTTTGTATTCAACAGTTTGAAAACACCGTTTGTCAAAATCATCTCACAGATTTAAACCTTTATTTTCATTCAACAGGTTGGAACCACTGTGTTTGTAGAATCTGTGAAAGGGTATTTGTGAGCTCATTGAGGCCATTGGAGAAAAACTGAATATCCCAGGGTAAAAACTAGAAGGAAGCTATTGGAGAGACTGCTTTGTGATGTGTGAATTCAACCCACAGGGTTAAACCTTTCTTTCTATTGGACTGATTTGAAACACTGTTATTCTCCATTCTGTGAATGGACATTTGGGTGCTTGTTAAGACCAAGGCGAAAAAGGGAGTATCCCACAATAAAAACTAGAAGGAAGACACTTTTTGTGAAGTGTGCATTCAACTCACAGAGTTAAACCTTTCTTTTCATTCAGCAGTTTTTAAACACTGCTTATGTGGAGTCTACAAAGGTATACTTGAGAGGACTTTGAGGTCTATGGTGAAAAAGTAAACTTCTTCAGATATAAACTATTCAGAAGCATTCTGAGAAACTTCTTTGTGATGTGTGCATTTATCACGCAGTGTTAAACCTTTCTTTAGATTCAGCAGTCAGGAAACACTGTTTGATCCATTCTGAGAATGGATATTTGGGAACTCATTGAGGCCAAAGGCAAAAACGTGAATATCCCAGCATAAATACTGAAAGTAAGTCATCTGAGAAATCACTTTGTGATGTGTGTGTTTATCTCACAGAGTTAAACCTTCATTTTCATTCAACAGATTGGAAATACTGTGTTTGTAGAATCTGTGGAGGCATATTTGGGAGTGCATTGAGGTCTATGGTGAAAAAGGAAACATCTTCAGATAAAAACAATAAAGAAACTTTCTGAGAAACTGCTTTGGGATGTGTGCATTCATCTCCTAGAATTAAACCTTTCATTGGATTCAGCAGTTTAGAATCTCTGTTTCTGTAGAAACTGCGAAGGGGTATTTGGGAGTGAATTGAGGCCTATGGTGATAAAGAAAACATGTTCAGATAGAAACAGAAAGAAGCTTTCTGAGAAACTTCTTTGTGATGTGTGTATTTATCTCAGAGAGTTAAATGTTTCTTACAATTCAGCAGTTTGGAAACACTGATTTTGTTCATTCTGCCAATGGACATATGGGTGCTCTTTGAGTCCAAAAGTGAAAAATCAAATATCTCAAGATAAAATCTGGAAGGAAACTAAGTGAGAAACTGCTTTGTGAAATGTGAATTCATTTCTTAGAATTAAACCTTCCTTTTTGCTCAGCAGTTTTTAAACACAGTTTTGTAGAATCTACACGGATATTTGGGATTGCATTGTCTCATTTGGTGAAAAAAGAAACATCTTCAGATAAAAAGAAGAAAGAAGCTCTCTAAAAAAACTGCTTTGTGGTGTGTGCATTCATCTCACAGAGTTATAACTCTCTTTGTATTCAGCAGTTTGGAAACATTGTTTTGGTCCATTCTGCCATGGATGTTTGGGAGTTCTTTGTGGCCAAAAGTGAAAAAGTGAATATCCCAGGATAAAGTCTAGAAGGAAGTAATGTGAGAAACTGCTTTGTGGAGTGTGAATTCATCTTGTAGAGTTAAACCTTTCTTTTCATTCAGCAGTTGGAAAACACTGTTTTTGTAGAATCTGCACAGGGATATTTGGGATTGTATAGTGTCCTGTGGTGAAAAAAGAAACATCTTCAGATAAAAAGAAGACAGAAGTTTTCTGAGAAACTGCCTTGTGGTGTATGCATTCATCTCACAGAGTTATAACATTATTTGTATTCAGCAGTTTGGAAATGCTGTTTTTGTCCATTCTGTGAGTGTACATTTGGGAGCTCATTGAGGCCATTGGAGAAAAAGCGAATATCCCAGGGTAAAAACTGTAAGGAAGCTATTGGAAAAACTGCTTTGTGATATGTACATTGATCTCGCCAAATTACACTTTTTTTTTTTCATTCTTGAGTTTGGAAGCACTGTTTTTGTAGAATCTGTGAAGGGATACTTGGGAGTGCATTGAATGCTATTTTGAAGAAGGAGATACCTTGAGATAAAAACTAGAAAGAAACTTTCTGAAAAACTTCTTTGTGATGTCCATTCATCTCACAGAATTAAATCTTTCTTTCTTTTCAGCAGTTTGGAAACCCTGTTTTTGTACATTCTGCAAATGGACATTTGGGATTTCATTAGGACAAAGGTGAAAAAGGGAATATCCCATGATAAAAACTAGAAGGAAGCTATCTAAGACACCGTTTTCTGATGTGTGCATTCACCTCACAGATTTAAAACTTTCGTTACATTCAGCAGTTTTTAAACACTGTTGTTGTAGAATCTGCAAAGGGATATTTGGAAGTGCATTGAGGCCTATGGTGAAACAGCAAACATCTTCAGATACAGGCAAGACAGAAGAATTCTGAGAAACTTCCTTGTGATGAGTGTATTCACCTCACAGTGTTAAACTTTTCTTTGGATTCAGCAGTTAGGAAATACTGTTGTGGTACATTCTGCAAATTTACATTTGGAAATTCATTGAGGCCAATGGTAAAAAAGGAAATATCCCAGGATAAATCCTAGAAGTAAACCATCTCATAAATTGCTTTGGGATGAATGCATTCATCTCACAGAGTTAAACCTTTATTCATGCAACAGATTGGAAGCACTGTGTTTGTAGAATCTGTGAAGGGATATTTGTGAGTGGATTGAGGTCTATGGTGAAAAAGGAAACATCTTCAGATAAAAACAAGAATGAAGCTTTCTGAGAAACTACTTTGGGATGTGTGCATTCATCTGTTACAGAAAACCTTTCTTTGGATTCAGCAGTTTAGAAACACTGTTTTTGTAGAAACTGTGAAGAGATATTTGGGAGTGCTTTGAGGCCTATGGTGATAAAGAAAACATCTTCAGATAGAAAATAGAAAGACAGTTTCTGAGAAACTGCTTTGTGTTGTGTAATTCATCTCACAAGGTGAAACCATTCTTTGGATTTAGCAGTTAAGAAAAACTGTTTTTGTAGAAACAGAGAAGGGATATTTGGGAGGGTATTGAGGCCTATGCAGATAAATAAAACATCTTTTTTTTTTTTTTTTTTTTTTTTTGAGATGGAGTCTCGCTCTGTCACCCAGGCTGGAGTGCATTGGCTGGATCTCAGCTCACTGCAAGCTCCGCCTCCTGGGTTTATGCCATTCTCCTGCCTCAGCCTCCCGAGTAGCTGGGACTACAGGCGCCCGCCACCTCGCCTGGTTAGTTTTTTGTATTTTTTAGTACAGATGGGGTTTCACTGTGTTCACCAGGATGGTCTTGATCTCCTGACCTCGTGATCCACCTGTCTCAGCCTCCCAAAGTGCTGGGATTACAGGCTTGAGCCACCACTCCTGGCAGAAAACATCTTTAGATAGAAACTAGAAAGAAACTTTCTGAGAAACCTTTTGATGTGCCTATTCATCTCACAGAGCTAAAAAAAAAAAAAAATCATTTCCATTCAGCAGTCTTGAAAGACTGCTTTTGTCCATTCTGCCAATGGACATTTGGGAGCTCTTTGATGTCAAAAGTGAAAAATGAATATCCCAGGATAAAGTACAGAAGGAAGCTATGTGAGAAACCATTTTGTGATGTGTGAATTAATCTCGGAAAGTTAAACTTTTCAATTCATTCGGAAGTTTGGAAATACTGCATTTGTAGAATCTGTACAGGGATATTTGGGATCCCATTGTGGCCTGTGGTGAAAAAGTAAACATCTTCAGATAAAAAGAAGAAAGAAGCTTTCTGAGAAACTGCTCTATGACGTGTACATTCATCTCACAGAGTAATCACTTTCTTTACATTCGGCAGTTTGTAAACATGATTTTTGTTCATTCTGTGAATAGACATTTGGGAACTCGTTGAGGCCATTGTAGAAAAAGTGAATATCCCAGGGTAAAAACAAGAAGAAATCTATCTAAGAAACTGGTTTGTGATTTGTGACTTCATCTCGCTGAGTTACACCTTCCTTTTCCCTCAGCAGTATGGAAGCACTGTTGTTGCAGAATATGTGAAGCTGTATTTGGGAGCACATTAAGGCCTATGGTGAAAAAGCAACTGTCTTCAGATAAAAACTACAAAGAAAATTTCTGAAAACCTGCTTTGTGATGTGTGCATTCATCTCGAAGGAATTAAACCTTTCTTTCTATTCAGCAGATTGGAAACCCCGTTTTTGTACATTCTGCAAATGTACATTTGGTTGCTCATTAGGAAAAAGACAAAAAAGGGAATATACTATTATAAATATTAAAAGGAAACTAAGACACCATTTTGTAATGTGTGCAGTCATCTCACAGAGTTTAAACTTCCTTTTCATTCAGAAGGTTTGAATACTATTTTTGTGGAATCTGCAAATGGATATTGGGAAGCACATTGAGGACTACAGCGAAAAAGCAAACCACTACAGAAAAAAACAAACAGAAACATTCTGAGAAATGACTATGTGATGTGTGCATTCATCTCACAGTGTTAAATATTTCTTTGGATTCAGCAGTTAGGAAACACTGTTTTGGTCCATTCCACAAATGGACATTTTGGAGCTCATGGAGACCAATGGCAGGAAAGTAAATATGCCAAGATAAATACTTGAAGGAAGCCATCTATGAAATGGCTTTGTGACATGTGCATTCACCTCACAGAGTTAAACCTTTATTTTCATTCAACAGGTTGGAAGCACTGTATAAAATCTGTGAAGGTGTATTTGGGAGTGCATTAAGGTCTATGGTAATAAAGGAAACATCTTCAGATAGAAACTAGAAAGAACTTTTCTGAGAAACTGCTTTATTAGGTGTATATTCATCTCAGAGATTTTAACATTTCTTTCAACTCAGCAGTTTGGAAACGATATTTTGTCCATTCTGCCGAAGGACATTTGGGACTCTTTGAGACCAAAAGCAAAATAGCGAATATCCCAGTATAAAATCTAGAAGGAAACTGTGTGAGAAACTGCTTTGAGATGTGTGATTTCATGTCACACAGTTAAAACTTCCTTTTCAGTCAGCAGTTTGGAAACACGGTTTTTGTAAAATCTGCACAGGGATATTTGGGAACACATTGTGGCTAGAGTGGAAAAGGAAACCTATTCAGATATAAAGAAGAAGTAATTTTTCTGAGAAACTGCTTTGTGATGTATACATTGATCTCACAGAGTTGTAACTTTCTTTGTATTCAGTGGTTTGGAAACAGTGTTTTTGTCCATTCTGTGAGTGGACATTTGCAAGCTTATTGAGGTCATTTGAGAAAAAACGAATATCCCAGGGTAAAAACTGGAAGAAAGTTGTGGGGAAAAGAGAGATTAGACTGTTACTGTGTCTACATAGAAAGAAGTAGACATAAGAGATTCCATTTTGTTCTGTATTTGAGATGCTGTTAATCTGTGACCCTACCCCCAACTGTGTCCTTGCAAGAGACATGTGCTGTGGTGACTCAAGGTTTAACAGATTTGGGGCTGTACAGGGTGTGCTTTGTTAAACAAGTGCCTGAAGGCAGTTTTCTTGTTAAAAATCATCACCATTCTCTTAATCTCAAGTACCCAGGGACACATACACTGCAGAAGTTCACAGGGACCTCTGCCTAGGAAAGCTAGGTATTGTCCAAGGTTTGTCCCCATGTGATAGTCTGAAATATAGCCTGACACCCATGAAGGGCCTGTGCTGAGGAGGACTAGTATAAGAGGAAAGAAGGCCTCTTGGAAGTTGAGATAGAGAAAAGCATCTGTCTCCTGCCCATCCCTGGGCAATGGAACATCTCAGTGTAAAACCCAATTGTACGTTCTATTTACTGAGATGGGAGAAAATCGCCTTAGGACTGAAGCTGGGACTTGCTAGCAGCAATATTGCTCTTTATGCACTAAAAAGTTTTATGGAGATGTTTGCATATGCATATCAAGGAACAGTACTTTGCTTAAACTTATTCACGTCACAGAGATCTTTATTCATATGTCTTACTGCTGACCTCTTCCCTACTATGATACTATTACCCTGCCACTTCCCTTTTCCAAGATGGTAAAGATAATGATCAATCAATACTGAGGGAACTCAGAGACTGGTGCTGACGTGGGTCCTCTGTGCGCTGAGCGCCAGTCCCCTGGGTCCACTTTCTTTTTCTCTATACTTTGTCTCCATGTCTCATTTCTTTTCTCAAGTATCTCGTTCCACCTAATGAGAAATACCCACAGGTGTGGAAGGGCAGGCCTCCCCTTCAGGAAGTTATCTGAGAAACTGCTTTGTGATGTGTGCATTCATCTCGCAGAGTTACACCTTTCTTTTCATTCAGCTATTTGGAAACACTGTTTTTGTAGAATCTGCAAAGGGATATTTGTGAGCCCATTGAGACCTACAGTGAAAAAGGAAATATCTTCAGATAAAAACTAGAAAGAAGCTTTCTGAAAAAGTGCTTTGGGATGTGTGCATTCATCCCACAGAATTAAAACTTTTTTTCTGTTTAGCAGATTTGAACCCCTGTTTTTGTGCATTTTGTGAATGGACATTTTGGAGGTCATTAGGACAAACTGGAAAAAGGGAATATCCCACAATAAAAACTAGAAAGAAGCTATCTGAGACACCATTTTGTGATCTGTGCATTCAACTCACGCAGCTAAACCTTTGTATTAATTTCATAGTTTTTAAACAGTGTTCTTGTAGAATCGGCAAAGAGATATTTGGACGCACATCGAGGTCAATGGTGAAAAAGCAAACTTCTTCAGATAAAAACTAGACAGAAGCATTCTGAGAAACTTCTTTTGATGGGTGCATTCATCTCACAGTGTTAAACTTTCTTTCTATTCAGCTGTTAGGAAACAGTGTTTTGGTCCATTCTGTGAATGGTCATTTGGGAGCTCATTGAGATGTATGGCGAAAAAGTGAATATCTCAGGATAAACACTAGAAAGAAGCCACCTGAGAAATCGATTTGTCATGTGTTGCTTCATCTCCCAGAGTTAAACCTTTATTTTCATTCAACAGCTTGGAAACACTGTGTTTTGTAGAATCTGTGAAGGGATATTTAGGAGTACATTGACATCTATGGCAAAAAACAAACTTCTTCAGATAAAAACAAGAAAGAAACACTCTGAGAAACTGCTTTGAGATGTGTCCATCCAACTGCTAGAGATAAACCTCTCTTTGGTTTCAGCAGTTTTGAAACACTGTGTTTGTAGAAACTGTAAAGAGATATTTGGGAGCACATTGAGGCCTATGATGATAAAGTAAACATCTTCATTTAGAAACTAGAAAGAAGCTTTCTGAGAAACTGCTTTGTGATGTGTGTATTCATCTCACAGAGTTAAACCATTTTTTCAATTCAATATTTTGGAAATGCTGTTTGTGTCCATTTTGCCAATGGACATTTGAGAGCTCTTTGAGGCCAAAAGCAAAAAAGTGAATATTCCAGGATGAAATCTACAAGAAAACTATGCGAGAAACTGCTTTGTGACCTGTGAATTCATCTCACAGAGTTAAACTGTTCTTTTCTTTCAGCAATTTGAAAACACTGTTTTTGTAGAATCTGCACAGGGATATTCAGGATCCCACTGTGGCCTGTGGTGAAAAAGGAAACATCTTCAGATAAAAAAGAAGAAAGAAGCTATCAAAGAAACTGCTATGTGATGTGTGCTTTCATCTCACAGAGTTGTCACTTTCTTTCTATTCCACAGTTTGGAAACACCGTTTGTGTCCATTCTGCAAATGAACATTTGGGAGCTCATTGAGGCAATTGGAGAAAAAGCTAATATCCCAGGGTAAGAACTAGAATAAGCTATCTGAGAAACTGCTTTATGATGTGTACCCTCATCTCACAGACTTACACTTTAGTTTTCATTCAGCAGCTGGAAAGCACTGGTTTTGTAGAATCTGTGAAGGGATATTTGGGAGTGCATTGAGGTCTATGGTGAAAAAGGAAATATTTTCAGATAAAAGCTACAAAGAAACTTTTTGAAAAACTACTTTGTGATGTTTGCATTCCTCTGAAAGAATTAAACTTTTCTTTCTGTTCAGCATATTAGATACCCTGGTTTTGTCCATTCTGTGAATGGACATTTTGGAGCTCATTAGGACAAAGGCAAAAAAGGGAATATCCCACAATAAAAACTAGAAGGAAGCTATCTAAGACATTGTTTTGTGATATGTGTGTTCATCTCACAGAGTTAAACCATTATTTTCATTCAGCAGGTTTTGAACACTTTTTATAGGATCAGAAAAAGAATATTGGGAAGCACATAGAGGACTATGGTGAAAAAGCAAACTTCATCAGATAAAAACTAGACAGAAGCATTCTGAGAAACTTCTTTGTGATGTGTGCATTCATTTAATCGTGTTAAATATTTCTTTCAATTCAGAAGCTAGGAGACTCTGTTTTGGTCCATTCTGTGAATGCACATTTGGGAGCTCATTGAGGCCAATGTCGGAAAAGCAAATATCCCAGAACAAACACTAGAAGGAAGCCATCTGGGAAATCGCTTTGTGATGTGTGCGTTCATCTCTCAGAGTTAAACCTCTATTTTCATTCAACAAGTCAGAAACACTGTTTGTAAACTCTGTGAAGGATATTTGGGAGTGCATTGAGGCCTATGGTGATAAAAGAAACATCTTCAGATAGAAACTAGAAAGGTGCTCTCAGAAAAACTGCTTTGGGATGTGTGTAAACCTCTCTTTCAATTCAATATTTTGGAAACGCTGTTTGTGTCCATTCTGCCAATGGACATTTCGGAGCTCTTTGAGAGCAAAAACAAAAAAGCGAATATCCCAGGATAAAATCTAGAAGGAAGCTGTATGAGAAACCGCTTTGAAATGTGTGAGTTCATCTCGTAGAGTTAAAACCTTTTCAGTCAACAATTTGGAAACACTGTTTTTGTAGAACCTGCACAGGGATATTTGGGATCGCATTCTGGTCTGTGGTGAAAAAGGAAACATCTTCAGATAAAAGAAGAAAGAAGCTCTCTGAGAAACTGCTTTGTGATGTTTGCATACATCTCACAGAGTTATAACTTGTTTTCCATTCAGCAGTTTGGAAACATTGTTTTTGTCCATTCTGTGAAAGGACATTTGGGATCTCATTGAGGCCATTGGAAATAAAGCAAATATTCCAGGGTAAAAACTACAAGGAATCTATCAGAGAAACTGCTTTGTGATGTGTACATTCATCTCACAGAGTTACACCTTTCTTTACATTCAGCAGTTCAGAGACTCTGTTTTTGTAGAATCTCTGAAGGAATATTTGGGAGTGCAATGAGGTCTCTGGAGAAAAATTAAATATCTTCAGATAAAAACTAGAAAAAAGTTTTCTGAAAAACTGATTTGTGATGTCTGCATTCATCTCACAGAATTAAACCTTCCTTTCTATTCAGCAGTTTGGAAACCCTGTTGTTGACCATTCTGCTAATGGACATTTGAGAGCTCATTAAGACGAAGGTGAAAAAGGGAATATCCCATGATAAAAACTAGAAGGAAGTTATCTAAGTCACCGTTTTGTGATGTGTTTGATCAACTCACAGAGTTAAATATTTCTTCTCATTAAGCAGTTTTTAAACACTGTTTCTGTAGAATCTGCAAAGGGATATTTGGAAGCACATTGAGCCCTACTGTGAAAAAGCAAACTTCTTCAGATAAAATCTACACAGAAGCATTCTGAGTAACTTCTTTGTGATGTGTGCATGCACTCACAGTGTTAAAACTCTCTTTCAATTCAGCAGTTAGAAAAAACTGTTTTGGTCCATTCTGCAAATGAACATTTTGGAGCTCATTGAGACCAATGGTGAGAAAGTGAATATCCCAGGATAAACACTACAAGGAAGCCATCTGAGAAATCAATCTGTGATGTGTGTGTTCATCTCACAGAGTTAAACCTTTATTTTCATTCAACAGGTTGAAAACACAGCGATTGTAGTATCTGTGAAGGGATATTTGGGAGTGCATTGAGGTCTATGGTGCAAAAGGAAACATCTTCAGATGAAAACAATGAAGAACCTTTCTTAAAAACTGCTCTGGGATGTGTGCATTCATCTCCTAGAGTTAAAACTTTATTTGGATTCAGCTGTTTAGAAACACAGCTTTTGTAAAAACTGTGAAGGCATATTTGGGAGCACAATGAGGCTTATGGTGATAAAGAAAACATCTCCCAATAGAAACTAGAAAGAAGCTTTCTGAGAAACTGCTTTGTGATGTGTGAATTCCTCTCACAGAGTTAAGCCTTTCTTCTGATTGATCAGTTGAGACACACTGATTTTGTAGTAACTGTGAAGGAATATTTGGGAGCCCATTGAGGCCTATGTTGATAAAGGAAACATCTTCAGTTAGAAACCAGAAAAGCTTTTTGAGAAACTCTGCTGTGATGTGTGTATTCATCTCACAGAGTTAAACCTTTCTTTCAATTCAACAGTTTTGAAACACTGTTTCTGTCCATTCAGTAAATGAACATTTGAGAGCTCTTTGAGGCCAATGGCATAAAAGCAAATATCCCAGGATAAACTCTAGAAGGAGGCTATGTGGGAAAATACTTTGTGATGTGTGAATTCATCTCACAGAGTTAAACCTTTCTTTTCATGCAGCAGTTTTTTAACACTGTTTTTATAGAATCTGCCAGGGGATATTTGGAAACACATTGAGTTTTACGGTGAAAAAGCAAATTTCTTCAGATAAAAACTAGACAGAAGCGTTCTGAGAAACTTCTTTGTCATGTGTGCATTTGTCTCACAGTGTTAAAACTATTGTTTGATTAAGCAGTTAGGATACACTGTTTTGGTCCATTCTGCGAATAGGCATTTGGCAACTTGCTAGGACACAGGTGAAAAAGCGAATATCCCAGGATAAACACTATAAGGAAGCCATGTGAGAAATCGTTTCGCTATATGTGCATTCATCTCGCAGAGTTAAGCCTTTATTTTCATTCAGCAGGTTGGAAACACAACGTTTGTAGAATCCGTGAAGGGATATTTATGAGAGCATTGAGGTCTATGGTGAAAAAGGAAACATCATCAGAGAAAAAAAAGAAAGAAACTTTCTGAGAAGCTGTTTTGGGATGTGTGCTTTCATCTCACAATGTTAAAACTTTCTTTCGATTCAGCAGTTAGGAAACACAGTTTTGGTCCATTTTGTGAATGGACATTTGTGAGATCATTGAGGCCAATGGTGAAAAAGCAAATATTCCAGGATGAACACTAGACAGAAGCCATCTGAGAAATTGCTTTGTGATGTGTGTTTTCATCTCGCAGAGTGAAACATTTATTTTCATTAAACAGATTGGAAATAATGTGTTTGTGGATTCTGTGAAGGGATGTTTGGGAGCACATTGAGGTCTATGGTGACAGAGAAAATATCTTCATATAAAAACAAGCTTTCTGAGAAACTGCTTTGAGATGTGTGCATTCATCTCCTAGACACAAAACTTTCTTTGGATTCATCAGTTTAAAAAAACTGTTTTGTAGAAAACTTGAAGGGATATTTGGAAGCACATTGAGGCCTATGGTGATAAAGAAAACATCTCCTGATAGAAACTAGAAAGAAGCTTTCTGAGAAACTGCGTTGTGATGTGTGTATTCATCTCACAGAGTTAAACCTTTCTTTTCAGTTAGCAGTTTGGAAACACTGTTTTTGTAGAATCTGCACAGGGATATGTGGGATCACAATGTGTTATGTGGTGAAAAAGGAAACATCTTCAGATAAGAAGAAGGTAACTTTCTGAGAAACTGCTTTGTGGTGTGTGCATTCATCTCACAGAATTATACATTTATTTCTACTAAGATGTTTGGAAACATCATTTTTGTCCATTCTGCAAATGGATATTTGAGAGTTCATTAGGAAAAAGGCAAGAAAGGAAATATCCCACAATAAAAACTAGAAGGAAGCTATCTAAGACACCTTTTTGTGATGTGTGTATTCACCTCTCAGAATTAAATCTTTCTTTTCATTGAGCAGTTTTTAAACTCTGTTTTGGTAGAATCTGCAAAGAGATATTCAGAAGAGCATGGAGGCCTACGGTGTAAACACAAACTTCTTCAGATAAAAATTAGACAAAGCGTTCTGAGAAACTTCTTTGTGATGTGTGTTTTTGTCTCACAGTGCTAAACCTTTCTTTTGATTCAGCAGTTGGGAAACTCTGTCTTGGTCTGTTCTGCGAATGGACATTTGGGAGCTCATTGAGGTCAGTGGTGAAAAAGTGAATATCCCATGATAAATCCTAGAAGGAAGCACCTCACAGTTTAACACTCATTTTCATTCAACATGTTTTAAATACTGTGTTTTTACTTTCTGCGGAATGGTATTTGGGAGTACATTGAGATCTGTGGAGAAAAGGGAAACATATTCAGATAAAAACAAGAAAGAAGCTTTCTGATAAATTGTTTTGGGATGTGTGTATACATCTTGCAGGGTTAAACACTTATTTTCACTCAACAGATTTTAAATACCGTGTTTTTACATTCTGTGGAGGGATATTTGGGAGTGCATTGAGGTCTGTGGAGAAAAAGGAAACATCTTCAGATAAAAAGAAGAAGGAAGCTTTCTGAGAAATAACTTTGGGATGTGTTCATTCATCTCCTATAGTTAAATCATTCTTTGGATTCAGAAGTTTAGAAACACTCTTTTTGTAGAAACTGTGAAGGGATATTTGGGGGCACTGTGAAACCTATGGTGTTAAAGAAAATATCTTCGGATACAAACAAGAAAGTTCTCTGAGAATCTTCTTTGTGATGTGTGTATTCATCTCACAGAGTTAAAATTTTATTTCAATTCAGCAGTTTGGAAACACTGTTTTAGTCCATTGTGCCAATAGATATTTGGGAGCTCTTTGACACCAAAATTGAAAAAGTGTACATCCCAGGGTAAAATCTAGACGAAAGCTA
The DNA here is from genome assembly GCF_047675955.1 of Chlorocebus sabaeus. NCBI lineage: Eukaryota > Metazoa > Chordata > Mammalia > Primates > Cercopithecidae > Chlorocebus > Chlorocebus sabaeus. Next base: position 38,215,723 of record NC_132912.1, read on the forward strand.
TGTGAGAACCCACTTTGTCATGTGTTAATTCATCTTGCAGAGTTAAACCTGTCTTTTCAGTCAGCAGTTTGGAAACACTGTTGTTTAGATTCTGTACAGGGATATTTGGGATCTCATTGTGGCATGTGGTGAAAAAGGAAACATCTTCAGATAAAAAGAAGAAAGAAGCTTTCTGAGACACTGCTTTGCAATGTGTGCATTCATCTCACAGAGTTGTAACTTGTTTTCTATTCAGCTGTTTGGAATCACCACTTTTGTCTATTCTGTGAATGGACATTTGGGAGCTCATTCTAGCCATTGAAGAAAAAGTGAATATCCAAGGAGGAAACTATCTCAGAAAATTCTTTGTGATGTGTGCTTTCATCTTGCAGAATTACCCTTTTTTTTCATTCATCCGTTTGGAAGCTCTATTTTTGTAGAATCTGCGAAGTGATATTTGGGAGTGCATTGAAGCCTATGGTGAAAAAGGAAATATCTTCAAAAAAAATAAAAATAAAACTAGAAAGATGCTTTCTGAAAAACAGATTTGTGATGTGTACTTTCATCACACAGAATTAATCCATTTTTTTGATTCAGCAGATTGGAAACTCTGTTTTTGTCCATTCTGTGAATGGACACTTTGGAGCTCATTAGGATGAAGGTGAAGGGAATATCTCATGATAAAAACTAGATGGAAGGTACCTAAGACACCGTTTTGTGATGTGTGCATTCAACTGATAGAGTTAAACCTTTCTTTTTATTCATCAGTTTTTAAACACTCATTTTGTAGAATCTGCAATGGGATATTTGGAAACTCATTGTGGCCTAGGTTGAAAAAGCAAACTTATTCGTATGAAAACTAGACAGAAACATTCTGAGAAACTTCTCTGTGATGAGTACATTCGTCACACAGTGTTTAATCATTGTTTCAATTCAGCAGTTAGGAAACACTGCTTTGGTCCATTCTGTGAATGGGCACTTGGGAGCTCATAGAGGCAAATGATGAAAAAGTGAATATTCCAGGATAAACACTAAAAGGAAGCCATCTGAGAAATCACTTTGTGATGTGTGCATTCATCTTACAGAATTATACCTTTGTTTCCATTAAACAGGTTGGAAATACTGTGTTGGTAGAATCTGTGTGGGGATATTTGGGAGTGCATTGATGTCTATGGTGAAAAAGGAAACGTCTTAAGATAAAAACAGGAAAGAAGCTTTCTGAGAAATTGCTTTGGGATGTTTGCATTCATCTCCTAGACTTAAACCTTTCATTGGATTCAAAAGTTTAAAAACTCTGTTTTTGTTGAAACTGCGATGGGATATTTGGGAGTCGTTGAGGCTTATAGTGATAAAGAAAACATATTCGGATAGAAACTAGAAAGAAGCTTTCTAAGAAACTACTTTGTGAAGTGTGTATTCATATCCCAGAGTTAAAACTTTCCTTTAGTTCAGCTGTTTGGAAACACAGTTTCTGTCCATTCTGCCAATGCACATTTTGGAGCTCTTCAGGGCCAAAAGAGAAACAGCAAATATCCCAGGATAAAATCCAGAAGGAAGCTATGTGAGAAGCTGCTTTGTCATGCGTGAATTCATCTCACAGATTTAAACCTTTCTTTTCATTCAGCAGTTTTTAAATACTATTTTTGTAGAATCTGTAATGGGATATTTGGAAGCACATTGAGGCCTACAGTGAAAAAGCAAACTTCTTCAGATAAAAACTACACAGAACCATTCTGAGAAACTTCTTTGTGTTGTGTGCATTCATCTCACATTGTTAAAACTTTCTTTCAATTCAGCAGTTAGGAAACACTGTTTTGGTCCAATCTGCGAATGGACATTTGGGAACTCATTGAGGCCAATGGTGAAAAAGGAAATATCCCAGGATAAAATCATGTCTGCATTCATCTCACAGCATTAAAATTTTTCTTTCTCTTGAGCAGATTGGAAACCCTGTTTTTCCCCATTCTGCAAATGGACATTTGGGAGCTTGTCAGGACAAAGCTGAAAAAGGGAACATTCCATGATAAAAACTAGAAGGAAGCTATCTAAGACACCTTTTTTGACATGTGAATTCAACTTGCAGAGTTAAATTCTTCTTGTCATTTAACATATTTTTGTAGTAACTGCAAAGGGTTATTTGGAAGTGCATTGAGGCCTATGGTGAAAAAGCAAATTTCTTCAAATAAAAACTACACAGTAGCATTCTGAGCAACTTCTTTGTGATGTGTGCATTCATCTCACAGTGTTAAACCTTTATTTCTATTAAGCATATTGGAAATCCTGTTTTTGTCAATTCTGTGAATGGATATTTGGGAGCTCATTTGGACAGAGGGAGAAAACGGAATATCCCATGATAAAAGCTAGAAGGAAGCTATCAAAGACATCGTTTTGTGATGTGTGCACTGAACTAGCAGAGTTAAACAATTCTTTTCATTCAGCAGTTTTTAAAAACTGTTTTTATAGAATCTTCAAAGGGATATTTGGAGGCACATTGAGGCCTATGGTGAAAAAGGTAACTTCTGCAGATAAAAACTAGACAGAAGCATTCTGAGGAAATTCTTTGTGATGTGTGCATTCATTTTACAGGTTAAATATTTCTTTGGATTCAGCACTTAGGAAACACAGTTTTGGTCCATTTGGTGAATGGACATTTTGGAGCTCATTGAGCCTAATGATAGAAAAGTGAATGTCCCAGGATGAACAGTAGAAGTAAGCCATCTGAGAAATCACTTTGTGATGTGTGCATTCATATCACAGAGTTAAATCTTCACTTTCATTCAACAGGTTGGAAACACTGTGTTTGTAGAATTGGTGCAGGGATATTTGGAAGCACATTGAGGTCTATGGTGAAAAAGGAAACATCTTTAGACAAAAACAAGAATGAAGCTCTCTGAGAAACTGCTTTGGAATGTGTGCATTCATCTCCTGAAGTTAAACCTTTCTTTGTATTCAGCAGTATAGAAATATTGTTTTTGTAGAAATTGTGAAGAGATATTTGGGAGCACATTGAGGCTTATGGTGATAAAGTAAATATCTTCAGATACAAACAAGAAAGAAGCTCTCTGAAAATCTCCTTTGTGATGTGTGTATTCATCTCACAGAGTTAAACCATTCTTTCAATCCAGCGTTTTGGTAACTCTGTTTTTGTCCATTCTGCCAATGGACATTTGGGAGTTCTTTGAGGCCAAAACTGAAAAAGCAAATATCCCATGATAAAATCTAGAAAGAAGGTATGTGAGAAACAGCTTTTTGATGCCAGAATTCATCTCACAAAGTTAAATCTTTCTTTTCAGTCAACAATTTGGAAACACTGTTTTTGTAGAATCTGCATGGGGATATTTGGGACCACATTGTGGCCTGTGGTGAAAAAGGAAACATATTCAGATAAAAAGAAGAAAGAAGCTTTCTGAGAAACTGTTTTGTGATGTGTGCATTCATCACACAGTGTTACAACTTTATTTTTATTCCTCAGTTTGGAATCACCGTTTCAGTCCATTCTGCAAATGGACAATTGAAAGTTCACTGAGGCCATTGGAGAAAAAGTGAATATCCCAGGGTAAAACCAGAAGGAAGCTATGTGAGAAACTGCTTTGTGATGTGTGCATTCATCTTGCTGAGTTACCCTTTTTTTTTCGTTCAGCAGTTTGGAAGCACTGTTTTTGTAGAATCTGCGAAGGGATGTTAGTGAGCACATTGAGGCCTATGGTGAAAAAGGAAACATCTTCAGATAAAAACTAGAAAGAAGTTTTTTGGAAAAACTGCATTGGGATGTGTGCATTCATCTCACGGAGTTAAACTTTTCTTTCTATTTAGCAGGTTGGAAACCCTGTTTTTTTCCATTCTGCAAGTGGACTTTTGGGAGCTCATTAGGACAATGGCAAATAAAGGAATAGCCCATGATAAAAATTAGAAGGAAGCTATCTAAGACACCGTAATATGATGTGTGTGCTCAATTCACAGAGTTAAAGCTTTCATTTCATTCAGCAGTTTTTAAGCACTGTTTTTGTATAATCTGCAAAGGGACATTTGGAAGTGCATTGAGGCCTATGGTGAAAAAGGAAACTACTTCATATAAAAACTAGACAGAATCATTCAGATAAATTTCTTTGTTGTGTGTGCATTTGTCTCACAGTGTTAAGCATTTCTTTCAATTCAGCAGTTAGTTAACACTGTTTGGATCCATTCTGCAAATTGACATTTGGGAGCTTATTGAGACCTATGGCAAAAAAGCAAATATCCCAGGATAAACACTAGAAGGAAGCCATCTGAGAAATCTCTTTGTGATGTGTGCATTCATCTTGCAGAGTTAAACCTTTATTTACACTCAACAGGTTGGAAAAACTGTGTTTGTAGGATCTGTGGGGGGATATTTGGGAGCACATTGAGGTAAATGGTGAAATAGGAAATATCTTTAGATAAAAACAAGAAAGAAGCTGTCTGAGAGACTACTTTGTTATTTGTGCATTCACCTCCTGGAGTTAAACCTTTCCTTGGATTCAACAGTTTAGAAATTTTACTTTTGTAGAAACTGCGAAGAGATATTTGGGAGTGCATTGAGGCCTATGGTAATAAAGGAAACATCTTCAGATAGAAATGAGAATGAAGCTTTCTGAAACTCTTTTGTGATGTGTATTCATCTCATAGAGATAAACCATTCTTTCAAATCTGCTTTTTGGTAACTCTGTTTTTGTCCATTCTGCCAATGGACATTTTGGAGCTCTTTGAGGCCAAAAGCCAAAAAGCAATTATCCCAGTATAATATCCAGAAAGAAGCTATGTGAGAACCCGTTTTGTGGTATGGGAATTCATCTTGTAGAGTTAAACCTTTCTTTTCACTCAGTAATTTGGAAACAATGTTTTTGTAGAATCTGCACAGGGATATTTGGGATTGCATTGTGGTCTGTGGTGAAAAAGGAAACATCTTAAGATAAAAATAAGAAAGAGGCTTTCTGAGAAACTTCTTTGTGATGTGAGCATTCATCTCACAGTGCTATAACTTTTTTTGTATTCCACAGTTTGGAATCACCATTTTTGTCCATTCTGTGAATGGGCATTTGGGAGCTCATTGGGGCCGTTGGAAAAGAAGAGAATACCCCAGGGTAAAAACAAGAAGGAATGTATCTGAGAAACTACTTTGTGACGTTTGCATTCATCGCACAGAGTTACACCTTTCTTTTCATTCAGCAGGTTGTAAACACTATGTTTGTAGAATCTGTGAAGGGATATTTGGGAGCACATTGACGTCTCTGGTGAAAAAGGAAATATCTTCAGGTAAAAACAAGAAAGAAGCTTTCTGAGAAACTGTTTTGGGATGTGTGTATTCATCTCCCAGAGTTAAACATGTCTTTGGATTTGGCACTTTAGAAACACTGTTTTTGTAGAATCTGCAAAGGGATATTAGGAAGAGTAATTGAGTCATACAGTTAAAAGGCAATCTTCTTCAGGTAAAAACTATACAGAAATCTTTTGTGAAACTGCTTGGTGATGTGTGCATTCATCTCACAGATTTATATCTTTTTTTATGTTCAGCAGTTTGGAAACACCATTTTCGTCCATTCTGCAAATGGACATTTGGGAGTTCAACGAGGCCAATAGCAAAAAAGTGAATATCCCAGGATTAACACTAGAAGGAAGTCATCTGAGAAATCTCTTTGTGATACGTGCATTCATCTCACAGAGTTAAACCTTTATTTTCCTTCAACTGTCCGGAAACACTGGGTTAGTAGAATCTGTGTAGGTATATTTATGAGTACATTGAACTCTATGATGAAAAACGAAACATCTTCAGATAAAAACAAGAAAGAAAATTTCAGACAAGCTTCTTTGGGATGTGTACATTCATCTCACAATGTTAAAAGTTTGTTTTCATTCAGCAGTTTGAAAATACTGCTTTTGTCCATTCTGCCAATGGAAATTTGGGAGCTATTTGAGGCCAAAAGTAAAAAAAGAAATATCCCAGGATAAAATCTATAAGGAAGCTTTGTGAGAAACCCATTTGTGGTGTGTGAATTCATCTCCCAAGGCACAACTTTTGATTCATTCAGCAGTTTGGAAAAACTGTTTTTGTAGAAACTTCACAGGTATATTTGTGGTCACTTTGTGGCCTGTGGTGAAAAAGGAAGCATCTTCAGATAAATGCAAGAAAGAAGCTTTCTGAGAAACTGCTTTGTGATGTGTGCATTCGTCTCACAGATTTATAACTTCCTTTGTAGTCAGCAGTGTGGAAACACCATTATTCTCAATTCTGCAAATAGACATTTGGGAGGTCATTGAGACCAATGGCGTATACGTGAATATCCCAGTGTCAAAACTAGAAAGAAGCTATCTGACAAACTGCTTTGTTATGTGTCCATTAGCCTCGCAGAGGAACAACTTTCTTTTCATTCAGCAGTTTGGAATCACTGTTTTTGTAGAATCTGTGAAGGGATATTAAGGAACATATTGAGGCCTATGGTGAAAAACTAAATATCTTCAGATAAAAACTAAAAAGAAGCTTTCTGAAAAACTGCTTTGTGATATGTACATTCATCTCACAGAGTTAAATATTTCTTTCTATTCAGCAGATTGGAACCCTGTTTTTGTCCATTCTGCCAATGGACACTTGTGAGCTCATTAGGACAAAGGTGAAAAAAGGAATATCCCATGAGAAAAACTAGAAGGAAGCTATCTAAGACACCATTTTGTGATGTAGGTGCAGAGTTAAACCTTTCCTTTCATTCAGCAGTTTTAAACACTGTTTTAGTAGAATCTACAAAAGGATATCTGGAAGTGCATTGAGACCTGTGGTGAAAAATAAACTTCTTCAGATAAAAACTAAACAGAAGCATTCTGAGCAGCTTCCTTTTGATGTGTGCATTTATGTCACAATGTTAAAGCTATCTTTCAATTCAGCAGTTAGGAAACACTGTTTTGGTTCGTTCTGCGAACAGACATTTTGGAGCTCATTGAGGTCAATGGCAAAAAAGCAAATATCCCTGGATAAACACTAGACGACAGCCATCTGAGAAGTCGCTTTGTGAAGTGAGTGTTCATCTTTCAGAGTTCAACTTTTATTTTCATTCAACAAGTTGGAAACACTGTGTTTGTAGAATCTGCGAGGGGATATTTGGGAGTACGTTGAGCTCTATGGTGAAAAAGGAAACATCTACAGATAGAAACAAGAAAGAAGCTTTCTGAGAAACTGTTTTGGGATGTGTGCATTCATCTTCTAGAGATACAACTTTCTTTGGGTCCAGCAGTTTAGAGACGCCGTTTTTGTAGAAACTGCGAAGGTATATTTGGGTGTGCATTGAGGCCTATGGTGATAAAGAAACATATTCAGATTGAAACTAGAAAGAAACTTTCTGAGAAACTGCTTTGAGATGTGTATATTCATCTCACAGAGATGAAATTTTCCTTCAATTCAGAAGTTTGGATACACTGTATTTGTCCATTCTGCCAATGGGCATTTGGGAGCTCTTTGAGGTCAAAAGTGAAAAAGTAGATATCCCAGGATAAAATCCAGAAGGGAGGTATGTGAGAAACTGCTTTGTGATGTGTGAATTCATGTTGCAGTGTTAAACCTTTCTTTAAATTCAGCAGTTTGGAAACACTGTGTTTTTAGAATCTGCACAGGGATATTTGGGATCTCATTGTTGCCTGTGGTGAAAACATAAACATGCTCAGATGCAAATAATATAGAAGCTTTCTGAAAAAAAGCTTTGGAATGTGTGCATTCATCTCACAGGGTTATTACTTTATTTGTATTCAGAAGTTTGGAAATACCTTTTTTGTTCATTCTACCAGTAGACATTTGGGAGTTCATTGAGCCCATTGCAGAAAAACGGAATATCCCAGGGTAAAAACTAGAAGGAAGCTCTCTGAAGAACTGCTTTATGATATGTGCATTGATCTAGTGGAGTTATACCTTTATTTTCATTCAACCATTTGGAAGCACTGTTTTTGTAGAATCTGTGAAGGGATATCGGGGAGCACATTGAGGTCTATGGTGATAAAGGAAATATCTTCAGATAAAATGTGGGAGATAGCTTTCTGAAAAACTGATTTGTGAGTATGCATTCAACTCACAGTGTTACAGCTTTCTTTCTATTCAGTAGTATGGAAACCCCATTTTAGTCCAATCTGTATATGGACATTTGGGAGCTCATTGAGGTCATTGGAGAAAAAGTGGATATCCAAAGATAAAAACTAGAAAGAAGCTATCTGAGAAACTGCTTTGTGATGTGTGCATTCATCTCACAGGGTTACACCCTTCTTTTCATTCAACTGTTTAGAAGTACTGTTTTTGTGGAATCTGCGAAGGGATATTTGGGAGTGCATTGAGGCCTATGGTGAAAAATTAAATATCTTCACATAAAAACTACAAGGAAGCTTTCTGAAAATTGCTTTATGATGTATGCCTTCATATCACAGAATTAAACCTTTCTTTATATTCAGTAGATTGGAAAACCCGTTTTTTTTACCTTCTGCTGTCAGGAGAATCCTTCCCCAATTGTCAACTTGGATTCTTCTCTATTTCCTTAAACGTCTGCTGGTCTGAGAAATAAAGGGAAAGAGTACAAGAGACAGAAATTTTAAAGTTGGGAATCTGGGGAAGACATCACACGTTGGCAGGCTCTGTGATGCCCCTTAACTGTATAACCATCAAGTTTTTATTAGCAATTTTCATAAGGGCACAGAGTGTAAAAATATGGTGTAGGTCACAGAGATAACATGCTTCCAAAGGTTAAAAAATATCACATAGCAAATGAAGGTAGGGTAAGATCACAGGACTACAGGACTGGGTGAAACTGAAATTGCTAATGAAGTTTCGGGCATGCATTGTCATTGACAACATCTTATCAGGTGACAGGGTTTGAGAGTAGACAGCGAGTCTGACCAAAATTTATTAGACAGAAAGTTCCTTGTCCTAATAAGCCTGGGATCACTACAGGAGCCCTTGGCTTATTTCATCCCTTTGTTTTCAACCGGAAAAGGCAACCACCCCCAAAGCAGCCATTTTAGAGGCCAACCCTCAGGGGAACCTTCTCTTTCTCAGGCATGTTCCTCGCTGATAAAAATAAGTCAGCAATATTTCTCCTATTCACTTGAAAGAAGAGAAATATGGCTCTGTTCTGCCTGGCTCATTGGCTGTCAGATTTAAAGGTTATCTCCCTTGTTCCTGGAACATTGCTGTTATCCTATTCTTTTTTCAAGGTGCCCAGATTTCATATTGTTCACACACACATGCTTGTCAAACAATATGTGCAGTTAATGCAATCATCACAGGGTCCTGAGGCGACATATATCCTCCTCAGCTTATGAAAATGATGGGATTAAGAGTTTAAATTAAAGACAGGCATAGGAAATCACAAGTCTATTGATTGGGGAAGTGATAAGTGTCCATGAAACTTTCATAATTTATATTCATAGATTGTAGTAAAGACAGGGGTAAGAAATTATAAAAATATTAATTTGAGGAACAAATAAATGTCCATGAAATCTTCATAATTTATGTTCTTCTGCCATGCCTTCTACCAGTCCCTATGTTTAGGGACCCTGGCTTCCCAGATCATTCTTCAAGTGGACATTTTGGAGCTTGTTAGGACAAAGGTATTTTTCTTCAGAATAAAACTAGACAGAAGCATTGCAAGAAACTGCTTTGTGATGTGTGCATTCATCTCACAGTGTTAAATGTTTCTTCGATTCAGCCATTAGGAAACACTGCTTTGGCCCATTCTGCAAAAGGACATGGGAGGTCAATGAGGCCAATGGCAAAAAAGTGAATACCCTAGGATAAACAATAGGGAGGAAGCCATCTGAGAAACTACATTGTGATGTGTGCAGTCATCTCACATAATCAAACCCTTATATTCATTCAACAAGATGGAAACACTGTATTATTAGAATCTGTAAAGGGATATTTGGGAGCATATTGAGGTCTACGGTAAATAAGAAGCCATCTTCAGATAAAAACAAGAAAGAAGTTTTCTGAGTAACGGCTTTGGGATGGGAGCATTCATCTCCTAGAGTTAAACTTTCTTTCGGTTCAGAAGTTTAGAAACATTGTTTCTGTAGAAACTGCAAAGGGATACTTTGGAGTGCATTGTGGCCTATGGTGATAAAGAAAACAGCTTCAGATAGAAACTAGAAAGAAGTTTTCTGAAAAACTGCATTGTGATATGTGTATTCATCTCACAGAGTTAAACCTTTCTTTCAGTTCAACAGTGTGGAAACACTGGTTTTGCCCATTCTGCCAATGGACATTCGGGAGCTCTTTGAGGCCAAGAGCAGAAAGGTGAATATCCCAAGATAAAATCTGGAAGGAAGGTACGTGAGAAACCACTTTGGTATGTGTGAATTCATCACGCAGAGTTAAACCATTCTATTCATTCAACAGTTTTGAAACACTGTTTTTGTAGAATCTACACAGGGATATTTGGGATCGCATTGTGACCTGTGGTGAAAAAGGAAACATCTCCCAGTGGAAATAAGAAAGGTTTCTGAGAAACTGCTTTGTGATGTGTACATTCATCTCACAGATTGTTAACTTTCTTCCTATGCAGTAGTTTGTAAACACCTTTTTGTAAATTCTGTGAAAGAACATTTGGGAGCTCATTGAGGCCTTTGGAGAAAATGCAAATATCCGAGGGTAAAAGCTAGAAGGAAGTCATCTGAGAAACTACTTTGTGATGTGTGCATTCATCTCACAGAGTTACACCTTTCCTTTCATTCAGTGGTTTGGAAGCACTGTTTTTGTAGAATCTGCAAAGGGACATTTGTGAGCGCATTGAGGCCTATGGTGAAAATGGAAATATCTTCAGATAAAAACTAGAAAGAAGCTCTCTGAAAAACTGCTTTGTGATGTGTGCATTCATCTCACAGAGTTAAATCTTTCCTTCTACACAGCAGATTGGAAACCTTCTTTTTTTCATTCTGCAAATGGACATTTGGGAGCCCGTTAGGACAAAGGCAAAAAAGGAAATATACCATGATAAAAACCAGAAGGATGCTATCTAAGACACCATTCTGTGATGTGTGCACTCAACTCGCAGAGTTACACTTTTCTTTTCATTCAGCAGCTTTTAAACTCTGTTTTTGTAGAATATGCAAAGATATATTTGGAAGTGCATTGAGGCCTATGGGAGAAAATTTTTGCAATCTACTCATCTGACAAAGGGCTAATATCCAGAACCTACAAAGAACTCAAACAAATTTACAAGAAAAAAACAAACAACCCCATCCAAAAGTGGGCAAAGGATATGAACAGACATTTCTCAAAAGAAGACATTCATACAGCCAACAGACACATGAAAAAATGCTCATCATCACTGGCCATCAGAGAAATGCAAATCAAAACCACAATGAGATACCATCTCACACCAGTTAGAATGGTGATCATTCAAAAGTCAGGAAACAACAGGTGCTGGAGAGGATGTGGAGAAATAGGAACACTTTTACACTGTTGGTGGGACTGTAAACTAGTTCAACCATTATGGAAAACAGTATGGCGATTCCTCAAGGATCTAGAACTAGATGTACCATATGACCCAGCCATCCCATTACTGGGTATATACCCAAAGGATTATAAATTATGCTGCTATAAGGACACATGCACACGTATGTTTATTGCAGCACTATTCACAATAGCAAAGACTTGGAATCAACCCAAATGTCCATCAGTGACAGATTGGATTAAGAAAATGTGGCACATATACACCATGGAATACTATGCAGCCATAAAAAAGGATGAGTTTGTGTCCTTTGTAGGGACATGGATGCAGCTGGAAACCATCATTCTTAGCAAACTATCACAAGAACAGAAAACCAAACACCGCATGTTCTCACTCGTAGGTGGGAACTGAACAATGAGATCACTTGGACTCGGGAAGGGGAACATCACACACCGGGGCCTATCATGGGGAGGGGGGAGGGGGGGAGGGATTGCATTGGGAGTTATACCTGATGTAAATGACGAGTTGATGGGTGCAGCACACCAACATGGCACAAGTATACATATGTAGCAAACCTGCACGTTGTGCACATGTACCCTACAACTTGAAGTTTAATAATAATAAATAAATTTAAAAAAAAAAAAAAAAAAAAAAAAAAGCAAACTTCTAGATTGCAAAAATTTTGTCCCATTCTGTAGGTTGCCTGTTCACTCTGATGGTAGTTTCTTTTGCTCTTCAGAAGCTCTTTAGTTTAATGAGATCCCATTTGTCAATTTTGGCTTTTGCTGCCATTGCTTTTGGTGATTTAGACATGAAGTCTTTGCCCATGCCTATGTCTTGAATGGTACTACCTAGGTTTTCCTCTAGGGTTTTTATGGTATTAGGTCTAACATTTAAGTCTCTAATCCATCTTGAATTAATTTTTGTATAAGGACTAAGGAAAGGATCCAGTTTCAGTTTCTGCTTATGGCTAGCCAATTTTCCCAGAACCATTTATTAAATAGGGAATCCTTTCCCCATTTCTTGTTTCTCTCAGGTTTGTCAAAGATCAGATGGCTGTAGATGTGTGGTATTATTTCTGAGGACTCTGTTCTGTTCCATTGGTCTATATCTCTGTTTTGGTACCAGTACCATGCTGTTTTGGTTACTGTAGCCTTGTAGTATAGTTTGAGGTCAGGTAGTGTGATGCCTCCAGCTTTGTTCTTTTGACTTAGGATTGTCTTGGAGATGTGGGCTCTTTTTAGGTTCCATATGAACTTTAAAGCAGTTTTTTCCAATTCTGTGAAGAAACGCATTGGTAGCTTGATGGGGATGGCATTGAGGGCTAATATCCAGAACCTACAAAGAACTCAAACAAATTTACAAGAAAAAAACAAATAACCCCATCAAAAAGTGGGCAAAGGATATGAACAGACAGTTCTCAAAAGAAGACATTCATACAGCCAACAGACACATGAAAAAATGCTCATTATCACTGGCCATCAGAGAAATGCAAATTAAAACCACAATGAGATACCATCTCACACTAGTTAGAATGGCAATCATGAAAAAGTCAGGAAACAACAGGTGCTGGAGAGGATGTGGAGAAATAGGAACACTTTTACACTGTTGGTGGGATTGTGAACTAGTTCAACCATTATGGAAAACAGTATGACGATTCCTCAAGGATCTAGAACTAGATGTACCATATGACCCAGCCATCCCATTACTGGGTATATACCCAAAGGATTATAAATCATGCTGCTATAAAGACACATGCACACGTATGTTTATTGCGGCACTATTCACAATAGCAAAGACTTGGAATCAACCCAAATGTCCATCAGTGACAGACTGGATTAAGAAAATGTGGCACATATACACCATGGAATACTATGCAGTCATAAAAAAGGATCAGTTTGTGTCCTTCGTAGGGACATGGATGCAGCTGGAAACCATCATTCTTAGCAAACTATCACAAGACTGGAAAACCAAACACCACATGTTCTCACTCATAGGTGGGAACTGAACAATGAGATCACTTGGACTCGGGAAGGGGAATATCACACACCGGGGCCTATCATGGGGAGGGGGAAAGGGGGAGGGATGGCATTGGGAGTTATACCTGATGTAAATGACGAGTTGATGGGTGCTGACGAGTTGATGGGTGCAGCACAGCAACATGGCACAAGTATACATATGTAACAAACCTGCGTGTTGTGCACATGTACCCTAGAATTTAAAGTATTATAAAGAAAAGGCAAACTTCTTTAGATAAAAACTAGAAAGAAGCATTCTGAGAAACTTCTTTGTGATGTGTGCTTTCATCTCACAGTGTTAAACCTTTCCTTTGATTCAGCAGTTGGGAAATACTGTTTTGGTCCACTTTGCTAATGGACATTTTGAAGGTCATTGAGGCCAATGGTGAAAAAGCAAATATCCCAAGATAAACAGTAGAAGGAATCATCTGAGAAATCGCTTTGTGATGTGTGCATGCATCTCACAGAGTTAAACCTTTATTTACATTCACCGGGGGGGAAACACTGTGTTTGTAGAATCTGCGAAGGGATATTTGGGAACGCATTGAGGTCTATGGTAATAAAGAAAACATCTTCAGATAGAAATTAGAAAGAAGCTTTCTGAGAAACTACTTTGTGATATGTGTATTTATGTCACAGAGTTAAACCAATCTTTCATTTCGACAGTTTGGAAAAACTGTTTTGGTCCATTTTTCCAATGAACATTTGTTGGCTCTTTGAGGCCAAAAATGAAAAAGTGAATTTCCCAGGATAAAATTGAGGAGGAAGATATCTCAGAAACCACTTTGTAATGTGTGAAGTCATCTTCCAGAGGTAAATCTTTCTTTTCATTCAGCATATTGGAAACATTGTTTTTGTAGAATCTACACAGGGATATTTGGGATCTTATAGTGGCCTATTGTGAAAAAGGAAACATCTTCAGATAAAAAGAAGAAAGAAACTTTCTGAGAAACTGCTTTGTGACATATGCATTCATCTCACACAGTTATAACTTTTTTTCTATTCAGCCTTTGGAAATACCATTTTTGTCCATTCTGTCAATGGACATTTGGGAGCTCCTGGAGGACTTTGGAGAAAAAGGGAATATTCCAGTGAAAGAACTATAAGGAAGCTATCTGAGAAACTGTTTTGTGGTGTGTGCATTCATCTCGCAGAGTTACACCTTTCCTTTCTTTCAGCCATTTGGAAGCACAATTTTTGTAGAATCTGCAAAGGGATATTTGGGAGCACATTGAGGTCTATGGTAAAAAAGGAAATATCTTCAGATAAAAACTAGAAAGAAGCTTTCTGAGAAACTGCTTTGTGATGTGTGCATACATCTCACAGAGTTAAAACTTTCTTTTTATTCAGCAGTTTGGAAACACGCTTTTTGTCCATTCTGCAAATGGATGTTTGGAATCTCGCTAGGACAAAGGTGAAAAATGGAATATCCCATGATAAAAACTAGAAGGAAGCTACCTAAGACACCATTTTGTTATGTGTGCATTCAACTCCCAGAGGTAAAACTTTCTTTTCATTCAGCAGCTTTAAACACTGTTTTTATAGAATCTGTAAGGAGATATTTGGATGTGTATTGAGGCCTCCTGCTAAAAAGCAAACTTCTTTAGAAAAAAAAAATAGAAAGAAGCATTATGAGAAACTTCTTTGTGATGTATACATTCATATCACAGAGTTAAATATTTCCTTTGAATCAGCAGTTAGGAAACACTATTTTGGTCCATTCTGTGAACAGACATTTGGAAGCTGATTGAGGTCAATGGTAAAAAACGAAATATCCCAGGATCAACACAGAATTAGGCCATTTGAGAAATTGCTTTATGATGGCAGAGTCTGTCTTGCAGAGTTAAAACTTTATCTTCATTCAACAGGTTGGAAATACTGTGTTTGTAGAATCTGCAAAGGAATATTCTGAAGTTCATTGAGGTCTATGTAAAAAGGAAACATATTCAAATAAAAACAGGAAAGAAGTTCTCTGAGAAACTGCTTTGGGATTTGAATATTCATCTCCTAGAGTGAAACCTTTCTTTGGATTCAGCAGTTTGGAAACACTGTTTATGTAGAAGCTGCAAAAGGATATCTGTGAGTGCATTGAGGCTTATGGTGATAAAGAAAACATCTTCAGTTAGAAACTAGAAAGAAGCTTTCTAAGAAACTGCTTTGTGAAATGTGTATTCATCTTACAGAGTTAAGCCATTCTTTCGATTCAGCAATTTGGAAAGACTGTTTTTGTCCATTCTGCCAATGGACATTTGGGAGCTCTTTGAGGCCAAAAGTGAAAAGCGAATATCCCAGGATAAAATCTAGAACAAACTTATGCGAGAAACCACCTTCTGATGTGTGAATTAATAGCATAGAGTAAAGCCTTTTTTTTCATTCAACAGTTTGGAAACACTGATTTTGTCCATTCTGCGAATTGACATTTGGGAACTCATTGTGGCAATTGGAGAAAAGTGAATATCCAAGAGTAAAAACTAGAAGGAAGCTCTCTTAGAAACTACTTTGTGATGTGTGCATTCACCTCACAGAGTTACATTTTTCTTTTCATTCAGCAGTTTGGAAGCACTGTTTCTATAGAATCTGTGAAGGGATATTTGGAGTGCATTGAGTTCTATGGTGAAAAAAGAAATATCATCAGATGAAAACTAGAAGGAAGCTTTCTGAAAAACTGCTTTGTGAATTCTGTTTCCTCTTACCGAATTAAACCTTTTCTCTATTCAGTAGATTGGAAACCCTGTTTTTCTCCCTCTGCGAATGGTCATTTGGGAGCTCATTTGGAGAAAACAAAAAAGGGAATACCCCATGCTAAAAATTAGAAGGCAGCTATCTAAGACAGTGTTTTGTGATGTGTGCATTCAACTCGCAGAGTTAAAGCTTTCTTTTCATTCAGCAGTTTTTAAACACTGTTTTTGTAGAATCTACAAAGGGATATTTCGAAGCACTTGAGGCCTGCAGTGAGAAATCAAACTTTTTCAGATTAAAACTAGACAGAATCATTCTGAGGAACTTCTTTGTGATGTGAGCATTCATCTCACCGTGTTAAACATTTCTTTCAATTCAGCAGTTAGGAAACACTGTTTTGGTCCATTTTGCTAATGGGAATTTTGGAACTCATTGATGTCAATGGTGAAAAGGCGAACATCCCATGGTAAATACTAGAAGGAAGCCAAGTGAGAAATCACATTGTGATGTGTGCATTCATCTCACAGAATTAAACCTTTATTTTCATTTAACAGGTTGGAAACATTGTGTTTGTAGAATCGGTAAAGGGATGTTTTGGAGGGTATTGAGGTCTATGGTCAAAAAAGAAACATCTTCAGATAAAAACAAGAAAGAAGCTTTCTGAGAAACTGCTTTGGGATGTGTGCATTCATTCCCTAGAGTTAAACATTTATTTTCATTCAACAGATTGAAAACACTGTTTTTGTAGACACTGCAAAGGGATATTGGGGAGTGCATTCAGGTCTATGGTGATAAACAAATCATCTTCAGACAGAAATAGAAACAAGCTTTCTGAGAAACTTCTTTGTGATGTGTGTATTCATCTCACAGAGTTAAACCCTTCTTTCAGTTCAGCAGTTTGGTAACACTGTTTTTCGTCAGTCTGCAAATGGACTTTTGGGAGTTCTTTGAGACCAAAAAGGAAAAAGCGAATGTCACATGATAAAATCTGGAAGGAAGCTATATGAGAAACCACTTTGTGATGTGTGAATTCATATCACAGAATTCAACCTTTCCTCTCATTCAGCTGTTTGGAAACACCATGTTTGTTGAATCTGCACAGGGATATTTTGGTTCACATTGTGGCCTATAGTGAAATAGGGAACATCTTCAGATAAAAAGAAGAAAGAAGCTTTCTGAGAAACTAATTTTTGATGTGTGCATTCATCTCAAAGAGTTATAAATTTATTTGTATTCAGCAGTTTGGAAACACCGTTTTTGTCCATTCTGTGAATGAACATATGGAGTTCATTGAGGCCTTTGGAGAAAAAGTGAATATCCCAGGGTAAAAACTACAAGGAAGTTATCTGAGAAACTGCTTTGTGATGTGTGCATTCATCTCAGAGTTACACCTTTCTTTTCATTCAGCAGTTTGGAAGCACTGTTTTTATAGAATCTGAGAAGGGATATTTGGGAGCGCACTGAGGCCTATGGTGAAAAAGGAAATATCTTCAGATAAAAGCTAGAAGGAAGCTTTCTGAAAAACTGCTTTGGGATGTGTGCATTCACCTCACAGAATTAAACCTTTCTATCTATTCAGCAGATTGGAAACCCCTTTTTTGTCCATTCTGCTATCGGGAGAAACCACCCCAGATAGTCAACATGGATTCTTTTCTATTTCATTAAGCATTGGCTGGTTAGAGAAATAAAAAGAAAGAATACAAGAGAGAGAAATGTTAAAGGTGGATGTCCAGGGGAGACATAACATGTCGGCAGGTTCCATGATGCCCCTGAGTCGTAAAACCAGCAAGTGTTTATTAGTGATAGTCAAAAGGGGAGGGAGTGTATGAATAGTGTGTGGGTTACAGAGATCACATGCTTCACAGGGAAATAAAATATCACAAAGGAAATGGAAGTAGGGCAAGATCAAAGGACCACAGGACAGGGTGAAATTGAAATTGTTAATGAAGTTTTGGGCATGCATTGTCGTTTACAACATTTTATCAGGAGACACGGTTTGAGAGCAGACAACCAATCTGACCAAAATTTATTTGGTGGGAATTTCCTCGTCCTAATAAACTTGGGAGCAGTACGGGAGAATAGGGCCTATTTCATCCCTTTGTCTTTGACCGTAAAAGACAGCCACCCCCAAAGCGGCCATTTTAGAGGCCTAACCTTAGGGGAACATTCTCTTTCTCAGAGATTTTCCTTGCTGAGAAAAAGAATTCAGTGATATATCTCCAATTTGCTTTTGAAATAAGAGAAATATGGATCTGTTCTTCCTGGCTTAGTGGCATTCAGAGTTTAATGCTATCTCCCTTGTTCCCTGAGCATTGCTGTTATCGTGTTCTTTTTTCAAGATGCCCAGATTTTATGTTGTTCAAACACACATGCTCTTCAAACAATTTGTACAGTTAATACAATCACCACAGGGCTCTCCTCAGCTTATGAAGATGATGGGATTAAGAGATTGAAGTAAAGACAGGCATAGGAAATCACAAGGGTATTGATTGGAGAAGTGCTAAGTGTCCATGGTATCTTCATAATATATGTTTACAGATTGTAGTGGACAGGTGTAAGATATTATAAAATATTAATTTGAGGAACTAATAAATGTCCATGAAATCCTCACAATTTATGTTCTTCTTCCATGGTTTCAGCTGGTCCCTCCATTTGGGGTTCATGGCTTCCCATAATATCTCTCCCTTTCTTTATATATAAAAGTACCACGGCGATGAAGGTTTGTTCTTCCTCTCGATTTTGATGCAGATTCTTTCACTGGTCCAGCACATTAAAAACAAGCCAATTGAACAGAGGAACACAATTCCAAAATGTACTACAGTGGAGCCCCTAGTAGACTTACTCCAAGTCATGGGGTTTAATCCATAAAGATTTTCTGGCACCTGATCTAACGCCTCAACTCCAGGCACAATGTATAAGTGAGCCTGAGAGGTTTCAAAAATGTGTTTCTTTAATTTAGTTATGTCCAATGGTAAATTATCTTCCCTACCCAGAAGGTGTCCTTTGACCATTTCCCATGAATGATCAGTCTTGTTATAGGAATATGGGGTACTACAGAAATCAGAAGTATTCCAGTCTCACTGCATTTGCATGCAATGTTCGAGATTCACTACTGACCTCCGAGCCAAATAACAGGCCATCTTAAATCAATAATTTGACTAGCCAATTTTTTATCAATGCCTTGTTGAGAATTCCACATTTGGGTGGAATTGGCTTGCCAATCATTAACAAAATAAGTCGTTTGAATAGATTGATGGAACTCCATTCCAGCAGTGGTGGTCATTGCAGTGACAGTAATTAGGCCCATGATCAGAGCAATTAAAGTGAAAGAAAACTGCTTACATCTCTTTAGAATTTACTGTAACACTTCATTAATTAAATGTATTGAGGAGGAGGATTTCCAAAGTCTGGGCAAAGTTACTGGAATTCAGATTCCTTTTCGTGCTTGAACATACATTACATTTTTCCTGGAGTCAAAAAGGGAGTTAATTCAAGTGTATAATGACAATTAATACATTGGACAGTTTTATTGTTCGTCCAAATTTTGATATTTCCCATTAACAACATGTAAGGAGGTTTAACACAACTCTGTATGGGAGCAGTCAGGTTGGAGGTAAGTAAAGCAGAATGCCTGAATCTACATTGATACTGAGAGATAGGAGTGGTAGTGGGGACAAGAGATGGAATAGTTTCCTCTTTCCATACTCGCAGTTCAGGCATGGCAATAGCCAATTTCCAAAGTTCTGGGTGTTCTGGGCTCAGAATGGGGAGTATCATAAGAGGCCTCAGAGGCGGTAATGCCTTTATCTTTCCATTTTAAAAGAAATAATGAGGTGAACCTCCTATGCAAAGTAGAATGATGATTCTTGTTCTCCCAATAAGAAATAAATTAAGTAACCTCCAGGCATTCCTTCCCGCCAGAGGAGCAATATTTTTTTTTTTTTTTTTTTTTGAGACGGAGTCTCCCTCTGTTGCCCAGGCTGGAGTGCAGTGGCCAGATCTCAGCTCACTGCAAGCTCTGCCTCCTGGGTTCATGCCATTCTCCTGCCTCAGCCTCCGGAGTAGCTGGGACTACAGGGGCCTGCCACCTCGCCTGGCTAGTTTTTTGTATTTTTTTAGTAGAGACGGGGTTTCACCATGTTAGCCAGAATGGTCTCGATCTCCTGACCTTGTGATCTGCCCATCTCGGCCTCCCAAAGTGCTGGGATTACAGGCTTGAGCCACCGGGCCTGGCCAGTAGCAATTGTTTTCTAAATAGTCCTTTGGCACCCAGTCTATTACTAAACCATATGAGTCATTTTTTAAATATTACTGCATGTGACTTAACACAATCTTCCCAAATTTAAGTTTTAGATGGGCCCTCAAAATTTTTAGGGCATGGTTTTCCTGAAGGTTTATATAGAAAGTATGGAGTGTCTCCCATTACTTCCCCTTTCATTTGCTTTAAAGGAGAAAACGAGAGGCCAGAGACCAAAAGTCCTGGTTCCTCTGTAGCTGAGTTATCCAGAAGATAAGCTGCCCAGACTTGAGTTTCTAGATGGATACAACCATGTGCATGTCCAAGGAACAGAGGGAGGTATTTATAACCCATGGTAACATTAAATGCAGTGTCTTCTCCTGGTTGAGCAGAACAATAGTCATCTGTAGCTCCAGGCATCCACACACTATCATTAGTGTAGATTTCCACAGGAGTATCCATCCAGGTGAGAAGTTGAATAAGTGAAGGAAAAGGCACTTAAGCCCAATAAGAATAATTATATGTATCAGGTAAACCAGTATGACAGGAAACTGGTGAGACAGAAAGTATAAAGAGGAGAATCATTAAATAAAACTCATTGTAAGTGAGACTGAGTGGTGAAGCAGGAAGAGAAAAGCAGAGAGATGTTATTTTCAGGTTAATAGAAATGGTGAGATTATTAGGTTTGTAAGGATAAAAAGAAAGGTCATTAGCAGTGGGATTAGTTAGATGGGTCTCCATTCCCATCAGAGTGGATTGAATCAGACCCAATGTGATTTGGTGTGCCTGCTTCTGATGAGTTGACGCAGATCTCACCACGTCTGAGGTCAGTCTCTGACATGGGCATCTTTTTCTTGTGGTTTTTGTTGTCAGTATTTACCCGAAGCTTGAATCTCCTGGTGGATACCCAGAGAGGGGATTGATGATCTCCTGGTGAAACACAAGCATATTCTCTTCCCCACGTTGTAATTGTGCCAGGTTCCTAAGTATTGGTTTGGTATTTTTTCCATAACAGAGGCTTGCCTCCGTTTGGAGAGATTTTTTTGCCTGTATAATGGCATTCAGCTGCAGTTAGGTCATTATCTTTAGGAACATTTAAAAAATTTGAAGGAAACAATGCCAAATATAACTTGAAGTGGTGAGTAGTTAAATCATATTATCATTGTACAGACTTTTGGACAATTGGGTTTTTAAATTGCGATTGTCCCATTGCACCACAGCCTGTCCCTGAGGATAGTAAGGGATTCCACTTATATGGGAAATTTCCCACAGTTGCATAAAGCAAAAGCCTTACTAACATATCCAGGGGTGTTATCTGTCTTTATTTGATATAGAAGCCCTATAACTGCAAAGCAAGTGTGCAGAAGTTCTTTAACATGGGTCGTGCCTCACCCTGTTTGGCAAGTAGCACAGATAAAACCTGAGAAGGTATCTACAGAAACATGTACATATGACAGTCTGCTAAAGGAGCTAACATGAGTCACATCCATTTGCCATAAAGCATTAGGACTTAGGCCTCTTGAATTAATACCAGGTTCCCCGTTACTGATTTGGAACTACAAAGACCTGGCATTGAGGGCAGCTGTGAACAATAAACTTAGTCTGTTTCCAGATAAGGGCAAATTTGTCTTTTAATCCAGCAGCATTGACATGACTGAGATTATGGACCTCCTGAGCTTCTTGGATTGTAAAAGAGACCAAACAGTGGACTTTATGGTTACCAGCAAACATGGGTTCTGGTAAAGTGGTATGAGATATAGTATGTGTAATATAGAAAGGGTGTCTATGTTGGTGAACCACCTGTTGTAACCTTGAAAATAATGAAACCAATTCAGAATTATCAATATATTTGATAGTAGCAGTTTCTATATTTTTAGTGGCATGTACAACATAAGCAGAATCAGAGACAATATTTAAAGGTTTGGGGAAATCCTGTAAGGAAGTAATCACAGCAATTAACTCTACCTTTTGAGCAGAAGTATAAGAGGTAGAAATAAGCTTGTCGGTAGGACCTACACAACCAGCATTGCCTTTATTGGAGCCATCAGTAACTCTCTAACAGCCTCAAGAATGGGCTGATATTTGGTTAATCGAGGGACCACCCAAGACATCATTTTTATAAAATCAAACAATTTGTTTTTTGGATAATGATTGCCAATAGTGCCAATAAAATCAGCCAATTGAATTTGCCACAGTATGGAATGTTGAAAGGCAGCTTGAACGTTGAACCAATTTAAAGGAACTACAATTAAATTCGGATCAAATCCAGAAATTTGAAATATTCTACACCAAGCCTGTCCAATTAATATGGCTATTTGGTACAGATAGGAAAAGATTTTTACACAGCAAGAGAAGAAAACACCACTCTACTAAATCGTTATGCTGAACTATTAGTCCAGTAAGGGAGTGTAATGAAGTGAAAACCAGAAGCTGAAAAGGCTAAAGTGGCTGTACTCTAGACAACTGGATATCTGGATTCTTTCCTCTATGAATTCCAGTTCAAGTAAAGCCTCACGGTTCAAAGTCCTGAGACTGCAGATATTGGAATCTCCCCACAGCATGGAAAACAATTTAGACAACACATAGGTCAGAATATCTAAACAAGGTCTTAGATAATTAATGTTACCCAAAAGTTTTCAGAAGTCGTTTAAAGTTTTCAAGGCATCTCTCCTAATTTGAACTTTTTGAGGTTGAATGCATTGTTTATCCACTAACATTCCTAAATATTGAACAGGAGTGGTCTGTTGAATTTTATCCTGAGCGATATGTAATCCAGCCTCTATAACACAGCAGCTCAAAATTTGATAACAGTCAATTAATTGTTTATCAATGGGAACAGTAATTAAAATATCATCAAGATAATGAAGAATATAGACCTGGAGAAATTGTGTTTGAACTGGTAAAAGTACTTGTCCAACATAAAGCTGGCAGACTGTAGGGCTATTCAGCATTCCCTGAGGAAGTACTTTCCATTGATAACGAGCTGCAGACTCCTGATTATTGATAGATGGTAGAGTAAAAGCAAAATTTTCACAATCCGATTTATGTAAAGTAATATGAAAAAAACCAATCTTAAAGATCAGTAAATATGAGAGGCCAATTTTTAGGTATTAAAGCAGGGGTAGGCATGCTGGGTTGGATGGTTCTCATAGGTTTAATTACAGCATTAATTGCCCTTAAATTGGTTACCATCCACCACTTGCCTGTTTTCTTTTTCAATAGAAACACACGAGAATTCCAGGGGGAGAGAGTTCCACATTTCCAAGTTGTAACTGTTCGGAAAGCAATTGAGTTAAAGCCTCCAATTTTTCTTTATAAAGTGGCCACTGCCCAGATTTCCATTGTAAAGGGATAGGATCAGGAGTGTGACAGCAGCTGCCACTAAAAAGGATAACCTAAACCCTTCCTGTTTTTTTTTTTTTTTTTTTTTTTTTTTATAGTAACTGGCAGGGGTTTAGTAATCCTTTCATACTTTGGACCAAGACCAAGCCCAGGAACAAACCCCATGTTTTCCATCATATGCTGATTTGGAGCAAGATAAGAATTGTGTGGAATATGAATTTCAGCCCCCCATTGTGCCAGTAAATCTCTCCCCAAAGATTAATGGGAATTGGCGTGATATAGTGCTGAATTGTACCCTTTTGACCATCGGGGCCAGTGCACAGTGAGATAAATAGGCTCTCATAAACTTCCTTTTCTTTTCCAACACCTACTGGTCCCACGTTATTTGGATGTTTAGGCCAGGAGGAAGGCGATGAACTAGGGGAAATAACAGAAACGTTAGCACCAGTGTATACTAGGCCTTCAAACTTTCTTCCTTGAAAGTGCATGGTGCAGGTGGGTTATTGTTTAGAAATTACAATAATCCAATAAGTGGCCTTTTCACCGCCAGATCCCATTCCAGAACCACATGTCTTATCTCCTTGGTTTAAAGGGATATCAGGTAGTAAAAGCAATTGAGCAATTGACTCGTTGGCTGGAATGCGAACAGGAACCTTGGCAGACACCATTAATTTAATCTCATCAATGGAATCAGAATTAATGAGACAAGAATGAATGATGATACCTTTAGCAGAGGTTGATGCCCTACACCAGACCCATCGAACCTTGAGATAAAGGACCAGTGACCACTGTGGGGACAATTAATGGCAAAGAGTTAAGTAGTACATTCAGAGGACTAGTACTACAGAGATCAACCACCCTGCCCCCTCCCGTGGAGGTGGACAAGCATTGTACTGAGAGAGAAGGAGAGCCTGGGACCCATTTGAGTTGGGGGTAGGTAAGTTTGTTTGTGCTAGGGGTTGCGATGAGACTGCCTGAAGTGGAAACACAACATTGGTATGAGTCTGAAGCATCCCATTTTGTGTCAGAGCCTGGGACTGGCCCCATTCCCCATTTCCCTGGTGTTGTGGTAGGGGGTTTCCATCTATATCATACTTAGAATGGCAATTATTTGCCCAATGTTTACCTTTGCGGCAACATGGGCAAACAGCAGCAGCAGCATTTGGCCATCTTTGTTGAGCTTGCTTGGCTTCTTTTAAGTTTTTAACAGTGCAATTTTTTGGAGTATGACCAAGTTGGCCACAATTATAGCAGGCTCCAAGAAAAGAATTAGTGGGACTAGTTTTGTTGTTATCCTTCATGTCCCATGCCCACAGAATAGCTTTGTGGATGTCTGATCCAATGCCTTCACAAGCTTTAATATATGCAGGAAACACCTCATGATCAGGTAAAGTTGGTTGTTGGACAGAACACATGGCCATTTTACACTCATGGTGCACATTTTCAAAAGCTAACATACGAAGGAGAATACCTTGAGTGTGTTCATCAGAGACAGATTTTTCAACAGCATCTTGTAATTTAGCTAACAACTCAGGGTATAATTCAGAGTGACCTTGCTTAACTGTGGTACAAGAAACAGGGGCTTGGCCTGGAGCACATAATTTATCCCAAGCTCTCATACATACCTTTGTTACTTGTTCTGTGGTGAGAGCATCAAAGTTTAATTGGGAAGAAGTATCAGAGAAAGTATCGGAGCCTGTGAGCTGAGTCTGAATAACTAGAATGCCATTAGTCTGATTTAGTTGAGCCTGAAAAGAGCCTCTTCTGACCACCAAATATGAAATTGTAAATGCTGACATGGGGTCAGAACAGGTTTTGCTGAAAGGTCCCAGTCTAAAGGAAGTAAAGTGACCCCCATACAAAAAGTTTGTAATACCATTTAACATAAGAAAGGAAGGACTATACTGAGTACAAGTATCCTTAAATTATTTTAAAAAGGTAAGATTAAGAGGTACATAATGATGCATTTGTACCCCTTGGATGTTAGGTGGGTCTAGCGTGACAGATAAGTCCACACATCTAATCCACATCTTTCTTTGTTTTAGCATAATAAGCATTGCATTGAAGTTTTGAGAGAGGCATCTGAGGCGGAGTCAGCATAAAAGTGACATGGAAAACATGTGTAGATCAGGGAAACTGAGGGTGAGGGGGTCAGACAAGAATGAGAATGTGAGAAACGAGGATTGGGGGGCAGAAGGAGCACAAGTATACTGGTGATTACTGGAGTTCATGCATGAAGAAGGCTACAAAGAAGTAGTCTGAATGAATGGAAAATTGACCGGTTGAGGAACTGAAATGACAGGAGGTTGAGTGGCTAAAGTGGATCAGGGAGGGCCTGAGGAATTATAGGTAAATTGTAGTTTGGTCCCAGGGTCATGAAGTGACTCTGGAGGTTTGAAGAGAGTAGAATTAGCACATATATGGTCCTGTGTGAGTCAGGGCCACAGAGGCTGCAAGTATCTGCTCTTCATGAAAAGAAATAAGATCATCAGGGTGATGGTAATCCAAAGTAACCAGAGTTAGACATTCAATTTTCAACAATGTCAGGTGGGACAGGAGTAGCCAAAAGGAGAAGCTGATCAGATAGCAAAGGCTGTGTGGGAGAGGAAGTTTGAGGAAGAGGTGAAGGGTCATCGGATTCAGAAAACAGTGGTAACCATACGGGTCACGGGATTGGTATGTCATCAGAATGGCACGTACCAAGGCCCAATCACCCCAAACAATGATGGGAACATAATTCTCTGTGGAGACCATTTCCCTGAATGTTGCACCAACACGATCCCATAGTTCTACATCTAAAGTTCCTTTTTCAGGAAACCAAGGACAGATTTGTTCCACTGTCCTGAATAGAGTGACCATGTTTTCCATAGGCACACAAGCACTGCCCTGTTTTAACAGGAGCTTAATATAACAGTGATAAGCATTATGTTTAGACACCACATGACCCATAGTTAACCCAGACCATACACAGACTACTCACCAGTCATCAGGTAGTCGAACACACGTATCTGTGGACCAAACCAACACTATTTCTCTGTACCTATCAAAGGGAATCGGGTACCCACATACACTTAGGAAAAAAGAAGAAACCACATTGGAGCATCAGATATTGGGAGAATCCACTCCCAATAGTCAACGTGGGTTCTTTTCTATTTCCCTAGGTGTTGGCTTCTGTCAGAAATAAAGGGAAAGAGTACAAGAGAAAGAAATTTTAAAGCTGGGTGTCCATGGGAGACATCTCATGTTGGCAGGTTCTGTGATGCCACTGAAACATAAAACCAGCAAGTTTTATTAGCTATTTTCAAAAGGAGAGGGAGGGTATGAAAAGGGTGCAGGTGACAGAGATCACACGCTTCTCAAGGTAATAAAAAATCACAAAGCAAATGGAGGCAGGGTAAGATCACATGACCACAGGACAGGGCAAAATTAAAATTGCTAATGAAGTTTTGGGCACACATTGTTATTGATAACATCAGGAGACAGGATTTGAGAGCAGACAACCGGTCTGCCCAAAACTTATTAGGTGGGAATTTACTCATCCTAATAAGCCTGGGAGCGCTATGGGAGACCAGGACTTATTTCATCCCTTTGTCTTTGACTGCAAAAGACAATTGCCCCCAAAGTGGACATTTGAGGGGCCTAACTTCAGGTGTACCTTCTCGTTCTCAGGGATGTTCCTTGTTGAGAAAAACAATTCAGTGATATTTCTCCTTTTTGTTTTTGAAAGAAGAGAAATATGGGTCTGTTCTGCCTGTCTCACTGGCATTCAGAGTTTAAGATTATTTCCCTTAGTCCCCGAACATTGCTGTTATCCTGTTGTTTTTTTAATTTGCCCAGATTTCATATTGTCCAAAAACATTGTCTTCAAACATTTTGTGCAGTTAATGCAATAATCACAGGGAGCTGAGGCAACATGAAGCCTCCTCAGCATAGGAAGACAATGTCATTAAGAGATTAAAGTTAAAAAAGGCATAGGAAATCACAAGGGCATTGATTGGGAAAGTGACAAGTGTCCATGAAATCTTCATAATTTATGTTCAGAGATTTCAGTAAAGAAATTATGACAGGGGTAAGAAATTATGAAAGTATTAATTTGGGAAAGTAATAAATGTCAATGAAATCTTCACAATTTATGTTCTTCGGACATGGCTTCAGCCGATCCCTTCATTAGGGGTCCCTGACTTCCCACAACATTCTGCAAACAGACATTTGGAAGCTCATTAGGACAAAGCTGAAAAAAGGAATATCCCAAGGAAAAAACTAGAAGGAGGCTACATAGGACACCACTTTGAGATGTGTGAATTCTCAGAGTTAAAACTTTCTTTTCATTCAGCAGGTTTTAAACACTGTTTGTATAGAATCTGCAAAGTGATATTTGGAAGCACACTGAGGCCTACTATGAAAAAGCAAACTTCTTCAGATAAAAGTTAGACAGAAGCATTCTGAGAAACTTCTTTGTGATGTGTGAATTCATCTCACAGAGTTAAACCTTTTTTTCAATACAGCAGTTAGGAATCACTGTTTTGGTCCATTCTGTGATTGGACATTTGGGAACTCATTGAGTCCAAGGCAAAAAAGCAAGTATCCCAGGATAAACACTAGAAGGAAGCCATCAGAGAAATCGATTTGTGATGTGTGCATTCGTCTCACAGAGTTAAACCTTTATTTTCGTTCAACAGGTTGGAAATGCTGTGTTTCTAGAATCTGCAAAGGGATTTTTGGAAGTGTATTGACGTATATGGTGAAAAAGGAAACATCTTAAACCTTTCTTTGGATTCAGCAGTTTAGAAACACTGTTTTTGCAGAAATTGCAAAGGGATATTTGGGAGTGAATTGAGGCCTCTGTTCATAACGAACACATCTACAGTTAGAAACTAGAAAGAAGTTTTCTAAGAAACTTCTTTGTGAACTGGGTATTCATCTCACAGAGTTAAACCTGTGTTTCAATTTAGCAGTTTATAAACACAGTTTTTTTTAGATTCTGCCAATGGACTTTGGGAGATGTTTGAGGCCAAAAGCAGAAAAGCAAATATCCCAGTAAAAAATCTAGAAGGAAACTGTGGGAGAAACAGCTTTGTGATGTGTGAATTCGTCTCACAGAGTTAAACCTTTCTTTTCACACAGCAGTTTGGAAACACTGTTTCTGTAGAATCTACACAGGGATATTTGGGATCGCATTGTGGTCTGTGGTGAAAAATGAAACATTTTCAGATAAAAAGAAGAAAGATTTCTGAGAAACTGCTTTGTGATGTGGGTATTCATCTCACAGAGTTATAACTTTCTTTCTATTCAGCAGTATGTAAACACCGTTTTTGTCTGTTCTGCGAATGGACATTTGGGAGCTTATTGAGGCCACTGGAGAACAGTGAATATCCCAGGGTAAAAACCAGAAGGAAGCTACCTGAGAAACTGCTTTGTGATGTGTGGATTCATTTTGCAGAGTTACAATTTTCTTTACATTCAGCAGTTTGGAAGCAATGTTTTTGTAGAATCTATGAAGGGATATTAGGGAGTGCATTGAGACCTACGGTGAAAAAGGAAATATCTTCAGAAAAAAACTAGAAAGAAGCTTCCTGAAACTGCTTTGTGATGTGTGCATTCATCAAACAGAGTTAAAGCTTTATTTCTATTTGGCCGATTTGGAACCCTGTTTTTGTTCATTCTGCAAACGGACATTGGGGAGCTTATAGGACAAAGGCAACAAAGGAAATATACCACTATAAAATGAAAAGGAAGCTCTCTGATACACCGTTTTGTGATGTGTGCTTTCAACTTGCAGAGTTAAACCTTTCTTTTCATTTGGCAACTTTTAAACACTGTTTTTGTAAAAACTGCAAGTGGATATTTGGAAGCGCTTTGACGCCTATGGTGAAAAAACTAACTTCTTCAGATAAAAGTTAGACACAAGCATTCTGAGAAACATCTTTGTGATGTGTGCATTAGTCTCACAGTGCAAAACTTTTTTTTGATTCAACCGTTAGAAAACACTGTTTTGGTCCATTCTGCAAATGGACATTTGGGAGGTCTTTGAGGCCAATGGTGAAACAGCAAATATCCCAGGATGAACACTAGAAGAAAGCCATCTGAGAAATTGCTTTGCGATGTGTGTGTTCATCTCACATAATTAAACTTTCTTTCATTCAACAGGTTGAAAACACTGTGAGTGTAGAATTTCTGAAGGGATATTTGGGAGTGCATTGAAGTCTATGGTGAAAAAGGAAACATCTTCAGATAAAAACAAGAAAGAAGCTTTCTGAGTAGCTGCTTTGGGATGTGTGCATTCATCGCCTAGATTTAAAACTTTCTTTGGATTCAGGAGTTTAGAAACACTGTTTTTGTAGAAACTGTGAAGGGATATTTGAGAGCGCATTGAAGCCTGTGGTGACAAAAGAAACATCTTCAGATAGAAAATAGAAAGAAGGTTTCTGACAAACTGCTTCATGATGTGTGTATTCAACTCACAGAGTTGAAACTTTCTTTCAATTCAGGAGTTTGTGAACACTGTTTTTGTTCATTTTGCCAATGGACTTTTGGGAGCTCTTTGAGGCCAAAAGCTAAAAAGCAAATATCCCCAGAAAAAACTAGAAGGAAGCTACGTGAGAAACTGCTTTGTGATGTGTGAATTCATTTTGCAGAATCAAAATTATCTTTTCATTCAACAGTTTCAAAATACTGTTTTTGTAGACTATGCAAAGGGATATCAGGGATTGCATTGTGGCCTGTGGTGAAAAAGTAAATATCTTCAGATAAAAAGAACAAAGCTTACTGAAAAACTGCTTTGTGTTGTGTGCATTCATCTCACAGAGTTAAACCTTTCTTTCTATTCAACAAATTGGAAACCCTGTTTTTTGTCAATTCTGTGAATGAATATTTCAGAGCTCATTAGGACAAAGGTGAACAAGGGAGTATCCCACGATAAAAACTAGAAGGAAGCTATCTAAGATGCTGTCTTGTGATGTGTGCATTCATCTCCAAGAGTTATACCTTTCTTTTCCTTAAGCAGCTTTTAAACACTGCTTTTGTAAAATCTGCCGGGGGTATTTGGAAGTGCATTAAGGCCTACAGTGAAAAAGCAAACTTCTTCAGATAAAAACTAGACAGAAGCATTCTGAGAAACTTGTTTGTGATATGTGCATTCAACTCACGGTGTTAAACCTTTCTTTCAATTCAGCAGTTAGGAAACACTCTTATGGTCCACTCTGTGAATGGACATTTTGGAGCTCACTGAAGCCAATGGCAAAACAGCAAATATCCCAGGAACAACACTAGAAGTAAGCCATCTGAGAAATAGCTTTGTGATGTGTGCATTCATCTCACAGAGATAAACTTTTATATTCATTCAACATGTTGGAAACACTGTGTTTGTAGAATCTGCAAAGGTATATTTGGGAGCGCATTGAGATCTTCGGTGAAAAAAGAAAAATCTTCAGATAAAAGCAAGAAAGAAGCTATCTGAGAAACTGCTTTGGATGTGTGCATTCATTTCCTAGAGTTAAAAATTTCTTTGGATTCAGCAGTTTAGAAATAATGTTTATATAGTAACTGTGAAGGGATATTTGGGAACGCATTGAAGCCTATGGTGATAATGAAAACATCTTAAGATAGAAACTGGAAAGAGACTTTCTGAGAAACTGATTTGTGATGTGTGTATTCATCTCACAGAGTACTAACTCTCTTTCTATTCAGCAGTTTGGAAACACCATTTCGTCCATTCTGTGAATGGACATTTGGGAGCTTCATTGAGGTCATTGGAGAGAAAGTGAACATCCCAGGGTAAAAACTACAACGATCATGTCTCAGAAACTACTTTGTGATGTGTGCATTCATCTCACAGAGATACACCTTTCGTTTCATTCAGCAGTTTGGAAGCACTGCTTTTGGTCCATTCTGTGCATGGACATTTGTGAGCTCATTGAAGCCATTGGAGGAAAAGCAAATATTCCAGGGTAAAAGCTAAAAGGAAGCTATCTGAGAAACTCCTTTGTGATGTGTGCATTCATCTTGCAGTTACATCTTTCTTTTCATTCAGCAGTTTGGAAGCACTGATATTGTAGACGCTATGAAGGGATATTTGGGAGTGCATTGAGGCCTATTGTGAAAAAGGAAATACCTTCAGATAAAAACTAGAAAGAAGTTTTCTGAAAAACTGCTTTGTGAAGTGTGCATTCATCTCACAGAATTAAACCTTTCTTTTTTATTCAGCAGATTGGAAGCCATGTTTTTATCCATGGGCATTTGGGAACTTGTTAGAACAAAAGTGAAAACTTTTCTATAAAAACTAGAAGAAAGCTATCTCAGACACTGCGTTGTGATGCGTACATTCATCTTGCAGAGTTAAACGTTTATTTTCATTCCACAGGTTGGGAACCCTGTGATTGCAGAATCTGTGGAGGGATATTTGGGGGCCCATTGAGGTCTATGTTGAAAAAGGAAATATCTTCAGATAAAAATAAGAAAGATGCTTTTTGAGAAACCACTTCGGGATGTATGAATTCACCTCCTAGATTTAGACCTCTCTTTCAATTCAGTTGTTTACAAACACTGTTTTTTTTAGGAACTGAGAAGGGATATTTGGGAGTTCTTTGAAGTCCATTGTGATAAAGGAAACAGCTTCAGATAGAAACTAGAAAGAAGTTTTCTGAAAAACTCCTTTGTGATGTGTCTGTTCATCTTAGAGAGTTAAAATTCTATTAAAATTCTGCAGATTGGAAACACTGTTTTTCTCCTTTCTGCCAAAGGACATGTGGGAGTTCTTTGAAGCCAAAAACAAAAAAGCAAATATCCCAAGATAAAATCTAGAAGCAAACTTTGTGAGAAACCACTTTGTGACATGTGAATTAATCTCTCAGAGCTAAAGATTTCTTTTCAGTCACCAGTTTCGAAACACTGTTAGTGTATAATCTACACAGAGATGCATGGGAACACATCATGGACTATGGTGAAAAATAAAACATCATCAGGTTAAAAAAAGAAAGAAGCTTTCTGAGAAACTGCTTTGTGATGTGTGCATTCATCTTACAGAGTTATAACTTTCTTTGTATTCAGCAGTTTGAAAACAGTATTTTCTTATAATCTCCGAAGAGATATTCAGCCGTGCATTGAGGCCTCCTATGAAAAAGGAAACATCTTCAGATAAATAGTAGAAAGAAGCTTTCTAAGAAACTGCTTTGTGATGTATTCATTCACGTCACAGAATTAAATTTTTTTTTGTATTCAACAGTTTGTAACACTGTTTATGTCCATTCTGTGAATGGATCTTTTGGTGCTCTTTGAAGCCAATGGTGAAAAAGTGAATATCACAGGATAAAACTAGAAGGAAGTTATCCGACAAACCAACTTGTGATTTCTACATTCATCTCACAGAGTCAAACATTTCTTTACATTCAGCAGTTTGGAAACAGTGTTTTCTTGGATTCTCGAAAGAGATACTTGGTAGTAATTTGAGGCCTGCAGTGAAAAAGGAAATATCTTCAGATAAAAAATAGAAAGAAACTTTGTGAGAAACTGCTTTGTGATGTGTGCATTCATCTCAGAGAGTTAAACCTTTCTTTGGATTCAGCAGTTTGGGAACACTGTTTTTGTCCATTCTGCAAATGGACATTTGGGAGTTCGGTAGTGCTTTCAGGCCTCCTGTGAAAAAGGAAATGTCTTCAGGTAAGTAGCAGAAAGAAGCTTTCTGAACTGCTTTTTGATGCCTGCATTGATCTAACAGAGTAAACCTTTCTTTGCATTCAGCAGTTTGGGAACACTGTTTATGTTCATTCTGTGACTGGACATTTGGGAGATCTTTGAGGCCAAAGGAGAGAAAGGGAATATCCCAGGACAAAAACTAGAAGAAAGCTATCCATCAAATCAACTTGTGATTTATGCATTCATCTCACAGAGTTAAATATTTCTTTTCATACCACAGTTTGGAAACAATATTTCCTTGCATTCTGCAAAGAGATACCTGGTGGCACTTTGAGGGTGATAAAGTTAGTATCCCATGATAAAAACTAGAAAGAAGATATCTGAGAAACAGCTTTGTGATGTGTGTATTAATTGCACAGAGTTAAACCTTTTCATTCATCCAGCAGTTTGGAAACCCTCTTTTTATTGTATCTGTGAAAGTATATTTGTGAGTGCATTAAGGCCAAAGGTCAAAAAGGAAATATTTTCAGATGAAAACTAGAAAGAATCTTTCTGATAAACTGCTCTGTGTTGTGTGCATTCATCTCACAGAGTTATACCACACTTTTGAGACAGCAGTTTGGGAAGAATGTTTTTGTGCATTCTGTGAAAAGACATTTGGGAGTTCTTTGAGGCCAATGGTGAAATAGCACATAACCCAGGACAAACACTAGAAGAAAGCAATATGACACACCGACCTGTGAAATGTGTATTCCTTTCAGAGAGTTAAACCTTTATTTTCAGTCAGCAGTTTGGAAACACCGTTTTCTTACAATCTGCGAAAAGATACTCTGTAGCGCATTGCTTTCTCTGACAAAAAACACATGTCTTCAGATAAATAGTAGAAAGAAGCTTTCCAGAAACTGCTTTGTGATGTGTGCATTCATGGCCCACAGTTAAACGTTTCTTTGTATTCAGCAGTTTGGCAAAACTGTGTTTGTTCATTCTGCAAATGGACATTTGGGAGGTCTTTGAGGCCAATGGTGAAAAAGCAAATATCCCAGGACAAAAACTACAAGGAAGTTAACTGACAGATCGATTTGTGATTTATGCATTCGTCTCACAGAGTTAAAGATTTCCTTTCATTATGTAGTTTAGTAATAGTGTTTTCTTGTATTCTGTGAAGAGATATTTGGTAGCACTTAGAGTTCCATGGTGGAAACGGATATATCTTGTGAGAAAAAATTGGAAGAATCTTTCTGAGACACTGCTTTCTGACATGTGAATTCATCTCACAGAGTTACACTTTCATTTCATGGAGCAGTCTGTTACCACTGTTTTTGGGGAAACTGAGAAGAGATATTTTGCATCACTTTGAAGCCTACACCGAGAAAGGAAATATCATCAAATAAAAACTAGAAAGAAGCTTTCTGAGAAACTGCATTGTGATGTGTGAGTTCATCACACAGACTTACATCATTCTTTTCATACAGCAATTTGCTCACACTGTTTTCATAGAAAAGGCAAGAGGATGTTTGGAAGTGCATTGAAGCCTATGGTCACAAAGCAAATATCCTCAGATAAAAACCACAAAGAAGCCTTCTGAGAAACTACTTTGTGATGTGTGAATTCATCTCACAGAGTTATATCTTTCTCTTCATGAAGAAGTTTGCTAACACTCCTTTTGTGGAATCTGCAAAGTGATATTTGGGAACCCATTGAGGCCTAGGGTGAAAAAGGAATTATCCTCAGATAAAAACTGGACAGAAGTTTTCTGAAAAACTGCATTGTGATGGGTGAACATATCTCACAGAGTTACACTTTTGTTTTCATTGAGCAGTTTGCTAACACTGTTTTCTTGGAAACTGCAATGGGATATTTCCAGCGCAATGAAGCTTACGGTGACAAAGGAAATATCCACAGATAAAAACTAGAAACAAGGTTTCTGAGAAACGTCTTTGTGATGTGTGAATTCATCTCACAGAGTTACACTTTTCTCTTCATGAAGCAGTGTGCTAACACTGTTTTCGTAGAATCTGCAAAGTGATATTTGGGAGCACATTGAGGCCTATGGCGAAAAAGGAAATATCCTCAGATATAAACTAGAAAGAAGTTTTCTGAGAAACTGTTTGTAATAGATTAGTTAGTCTCACAGAGTTACACCATTCTTTTCATTAAGCGGTCTGCTAACACTGTTTTCGTGGAATCTGCGTTAGGATATTTGGGAGTGCATTGAAGCCTATGGGGACAAAGGAAATAGCCTCAGATAAAAATCAAAAAGAAGCTTACTGAGAAACTGCATTGGATGTGTGAATTCACCTCAGGGAATTACATGATTCTTTTCATGGATCACTTTGTTAGCACTGTTCTTGGAGAATCCGAGAAGGCATATTTTGGATTGCATTGAAGTCTATGGTGACAAAGAAATATCCTCAGATAAAAACTGGAAAGAAGATTTCTGAGAAAGTTCTTTGTGTTGTGTGAATTCATTTCACAGTATTACATCTTTCTTTTTATGGAGCACTTTGCTAACACTCTTTTCGTGGAAACTACAAAGGGATACTTGGGAGCACTTTGAGGCTTATACTGAAAAATTAAATATTCTCAGATAAAAACTAGAAGGAAGCTGTCTGAGAAATAGCTTTGTGATGTGTTGATTCATCACACAGAGTTACACTGTTGTTTTCATACACAGTTTGCTAACACTGCTTTCATGGAAAATGCAAGAGGATGTTTGGGAGCACATTGAAGCCTACGGTGACAAAGGAATATACTCAGATAATAACCACAAAGAAGCTTTCTGAGAACCTGCTTTATGATATGTGAATTCATCTCCCAGAGTTACAATGTTATTTTCAGTGAGCAATCTACTAACACTGTTTTCTTGGAATCCATAAAGGGATATTTCACAGCACATTGAAGCTTATGGTGACAAAGGAAATGTCCTCAGAGAGAAATTAGAAAGAAAGTTTCTGAGAAACTGCTTTCTGATGCGTGAATCATCTCACAGGGTTACACCTTTCGGTTCATGGAGCAGTTTGCTAACCCTCTTTTCATGAAATGTGCAAAGGGATATATGGGAGCATTTGAGGCCCATAGTGAAAAAGAGAATATCCTCAGATAAAAACTAGAAAGAAGCTTTCTGAGAAACTGCATTGTGATGTGTGAATTCATCACACAGAGTTACACTGTTCTTTTCATACAGCAGTTTGCTAACACTGTTTTCGTAGAATATGCAAGAGGATGTTTGGAAGCACATTGAAGCCTAAGGTCACAAAGGAAATATCCTTAGATAAAAACCAAAAAGAAGCCTTCTGAGAAACTGCTTTGTGATGTGTGAATACATCTCACAGAGTTATAAAGTTATTTTCATTGAGCAGACTGCTAACACTGCTTTCTTGGAATCTGAAAAGGGATATTTCACAGGGTATTGAAGCTTATGGTGACAAAGGAAATATCCTCAGAGAAAAATGAAACGGAAGGTTTCTAAGAAACTACTTTCTCATGTGTGAATTCATCTCACAGAGTTACACGTTCTTTTCGTGGAGCAGTCTGTTACCACTGTTTTGGGGGAATCTGAGAAGCGATATTTTGGATTGCATTGAAGCCCATGCTGACAAGGGAAATATCCTCAAATAAAAACTAGAACAAAGCTTACTGAGAAACTTCTTTGTGATGTGTGAATTCATCACACAGAGTTACACCTTTCTCTTCATGAGGAAGTTTGCTAACACTGTTTTCATGGAGTCTGCAAAGTGATATGTGGGAGTGCATAGAGGCCTAGGGTGAAAAAGGAAATATCCTCAGATAAAAACGGGAAAGAAGCTTTCTGAGAAACTTCATTGTGATGTGTGAATACATCTCACAGAGTTACACTTTTCTTTTCATTGAGCAGTTTGCTAACACTGTTTTCTTGGAATCTGCAATGGGATATTTCTTAGCACAATGAAGCTTATGGTGACAAAGGAAAATCCTTAGATAAAAAAGAAGGTTTTTCAGAAACTACTTTGGATGTGTGAATTCATCTCACAGAGTTACACGATTCGTTTCATGGATCACATTGTTAGCACTGTTTCTGGGGAATCTGAGAAGGGATGTTATGGATCACATTGATGTCTATGGTGACAAGGAAAGATCCTCAGATAACAACTGGAAAGAAGCTTTCTGACAAAGTTCTTTGTGATGTGTGAATTCATCTAACAGAGTTACACCTTTCTTTTCATGGAACAGTTTGCTAGCACTCTTTTTGTGGAACCTGCAAAGGGATATATGGGGTACTTTGAGTCTTATAGTGAAAAATTAAGTATCCTCAGATAAAAACCAGTAAGAAGATTTCTGAGAAACTGTTTTGCGGTGGGTGAATTCATCATACAGAGTTACACCATTCTTTTCTCACAGTAGTTTGCTAACACTGTTTTTGTAGAAAATGCAAGAGGATGTTTGGGACTGCATTGAAGCCCATGGTGACAAAGGAAATATCCTCAGATAAATACCACAAAGAAGCCTTCTGAGAAACTGCTTTGTGATGTGTGAATATATCTCACAGAGTTACAAAGTTATGTTCATTGAGCAGTCTGCTAACACTGTTTTCTTGGAATCCATAAAGGGATATGTTGCAGTGCCTTGAAGTTTATGGTGACAAAGGAAATACCCTCAGAGAAAAACTAGACAGAAGGTATCTGAGAAACTACATTGTGATCTGTGAATACGTCTTACACACTTACACTTTCCTTTTTATTGAGCAATTTACTACCACTGTTTTCCTGGAATCTACAATGGGATTTTTTTTAGCACAATGAAGCTTATGGAGATAAAGGAAATATCCTCAGATAAAAGCCAAAAAGAAGCTTTCTGAGAAACTGCTTTCTGATGTGTGTATTCATCTCACAGAGTTACACTTCCCTTTCACGGAGCAGTCTGTTACCACTGTTTTTGGGGAATCTGAGAAGGGATATTTTGGATCGTATTGAAGCCTACACTGACAGAGGAAATATCCTCAAATAAAAACTGGAAAGAAGCTTTCTGAGAAAGTTCTTTGTGATGTGTGAATTCGTCTCACAGAGCTACACCTTTCTCTTCATGGAGCAGTTTGCTAACACTGTTTTCGTGGAATCTGCAAAGTGATATTTGGCAGTGCATCGAGGCCTCTGGTGGAAAAGAAAATATCGTCAGATAAGAGCTAGAAAGAAGCTTTACGAGAAACTGCATTGTAATGTGTGACCACATCTCAGAGTTACACTTTGCTCTTCAATGGGCCATGTGCTAACACTGTTTTCTTTGAATCTGCAATGGGATATTTCTAGTGCAATGAAGCTTATGGTGACAAAGAAAATATCTTCAGATAAAAACTAGAAAGAAGCTTTCTGAGAAACTGCTTTGTGATGGACTAATTCATTTCACAGTGCTACACCATTCTTTTCACTGAGTAGTCTGCTAACACTGTTTTCTTGGAATCTTCATTAGGATATTGGGAGAGCATTAAAGCCTATGTTCACGAAGAAATATCCTCACATAAAAACTGGAAAGAAGCTTTCTGAGAAAGTTCTTTGTGATGTGTGAATTCCTGTCACACAGTTACACCTTTCTCTTCATGAAGCAGTTTGCTAACACTGTATTCGTGGAATCCACAAAGTGATATTTGGGAGCGCATTGAGGCCGATGGTGAAAAAGGGAATATCCTCGGATAATAACTAGAAAGAAGCTTTCTGAAGAACTGATTTGTGGTGAATTAATTCATCCCACAGGGTTACACTATTCTTCTCATTGAACAGTCTGCTAACACTGTTTTCATGGAATCTGTGATAGAAAATTGTGGAATACATTGAAGCCTAAGGGGACAAAGAAAATATCCTTAGATAAAAACCAAAAAGAAGCTTTCTCAGAAGCTGCTTTGGATGTGTGAATTTATCTCACAGATTTACATGGTACTTTTCATGGTTCGCTTTGTTAGCACTCCTATTGGGGAATCTCAGAGGGACATTTTGGATTACATTGAAGCCTATGGTGACAAGGAAATATCCTCAGATAAAAACTGGAAAGAAGCTTTCTGAGAAAGTTCTTTGTGATGTGTGAATTCATCTCGCAGAGTAACACCTCCCTTTTCATGGAGCAGTTTGCTAACACTCTTTTCGTGGAATCTGCAAAGTGATATATAGGAGCACTTTGATGCCTATAGTGAAAAAGTAAATATCCTCAGATAAAAACTAGAAAAAAGTTTTCTGAGAAACTGCTTTGTGATGTGAGAATTCAACACAGAAAGTTACACCATTCTTTTCATACACCAGTTTACTTACACTGTTGTAGAAAATGCAATTTGATGTTTGGTAGCACATTGAAGCCGATGCTGACAAAGGAAATATCCCCAGATAAAAACGAAAAGGAAGTCTTCTGAGAAACTGCTTTGTGATGTGTAGATACATCTCACAGAGTTACTATGTTATTTTCATTGAGCAGTCTGGTAATACTATTTTCTTGGAATTGTAAAGGGATATTTCACAGCACATTGAAGCTTGTGGTTACAAAGGAATTATCCTCAGAGAAAAACTAAAAAGAAGGTTTCTGAGAAACTGCTTTCTGACGTGTGAATTCACCTCACAGAGTTAGAATTTCTTTTCATGGAGCAGTCTGT
This sequence comes from Chlorocebus sabaeus, assembly GCF_047675955.1. Lineage (NCBI taxonomy): Eukaryota > Metazoa > Chordata > Mammalia > Primates > Cercopithecidae > Chlorocebus > Chlorocebus sabaeus. The sequence continues at coordinate 38,255,647 of NC_132912.1, forward strand.
TACCACTGTTTTTAGGGAATCTGAAAAGGGATTTTTTGGATCTCATTGAAGCCTATACTGACAAGGTAAATATCCTCAATTAAAAACTAGACAGAATCATTTTGAGAAACTTCTTTGTGACGTGTGAATTCATCTCACAGAGTTACACCTTTCTATTCCTGAAGCAGTTTGCTAAAACTGTTTTTGTGGAATCTGCAAAGTGATTTTTGGGAATGCATTGAGGCATATTGTGAAAAAGGCAATATCCTCTGATAAAAACTGTAAAGAACCTTTCTGAGAGACTGCATTGTTATATGTGAATACATCTCATAGAGTTACAACTTTCTTTTCGTTGAGCCATTTGCCAACACTGCTTTCTGGAACCTGCAATGGGATATTTCTTAGCACAATGAATCTTATGGTGACAAAGAAAATATCTTCAGATAACAACTAGAAAGAAGCTTTCTGAGAAACTTCTTTGTGATGTGCCCATTCATCACACAGATTAACACTGCTCTATTCATACAGTGTTTTGCTAACACTGCTTTTCTGGAAAATGCAAGAAGTTGTTTGGGAGTGCATTGAAGCCTATGATGACAAAGGAAATATCCTCAGATAAAAACCACAAAGAAGCCTTCTGAGAACCTGCTTTGTGATGTGTGAACATATCTCCCAGAGTTACAATGTTACTTTCATTGGGCTGTCTGATAACACTACATATCTCCCAGAGTTACAATGTTACTTTCATTGGGCTGTCTGCTAACACTGTTTTCTTGGAATCTGTAAAGGGATATTTCGCAGTGTATTGAAGCTTATGGTGACAAAGGAAATATCCTCAGAGAAAAACTAGAAAGAAAGTTTCTGAGAAACCGTTTTCTGATGTGTGAATTCATCTCACAGAGTTATACTTTCTTTTCATGGAACAGTCTGTTAACACTCTTTTTGGGGATTCTGAGATGGGATATTTTGGATAGCATGGAAGCCTGTGCTTAGAAAGGAAATATCCTCAAATAAAAACTAGAAGTAAGCTTTCTGGAAAACTTCTTTGTGCTGTGAGAATTCATCTCACAGAGTTACACCTTTTTCTTCTTGAAGCGGATTGGTAACCCTGTTTTCATGGAATCTGAAAACTGATATTTGGGAGTGCAATGAGGCCTATGGTGAAAAAGGAAATATCCTCAGATAAAAACTAGAAGGAAGCTTTCTGAGAAACTATTCTGTGATGGATTAATTCACCTCACTTGGTTACACCGTTATTTTCATTTAGCAGTCTGCTAACACTGTTTTCGTTGAATCTGTGTTAGTATATTTGGGAGCGCATTGAAGCCTATGGGAACGAAGGAATTATCCTCAAAGAAAAACCAAAAACAAGCCTACTGAGAAATTATTATGCGATGTGTGAATACATCTCACAGATATACAATGTTGTTTTCATAGAGCAGCCTGCTAACACTGTTTTCTTAGAATCCGTAAATTGATATTTCACAGCACAATTGTAGTTTAAGGTGACAAAGGGAATATCCAGAGAAAAACCAAAAAGAAGCTTTCTGAGAAACTGCATTGTGATGGATTAATTCATCTCACAGAGTTACACAGTTGTTTTCATTGAGCAGTCTGCTAACACTGTTATCATGGAATCTGCATTAGGATATTTGGGAACACATTGAAGCCTATGGATACAAAGGATATATCCTCAGATAAAAACCAAAAGAACCTTTCTCAGAAACTGTTTTGGATGTGTGAATTCATCTCACAGAGTTACACGATTCTTTTCAAGGACAACTTTGTTAGCACTCTTTCTGGGGTATCTGAGTAGGGATATTTTGGATCGCATTGAAGCTTATGGGGACAAGAAAATATCCTCTGATAAAAACTGGAAAGAAGATTTCTGAGAAAGTTCTTTTTGTTGTATGAATTCATCTCACAGGGTTACACCTTCTTTTCATGGAACAACTTGCTAACACTCTTTTATTATAATCTGCAAAGGGATATTTGGGAGCGTTGTGAGGCCTACAGTGAATATTTAAATCTCCTCAGATAAAAACTAGAAAGAAGCTTTCTGAGAAACTGTTTTGTGATGTGTCAATTCATCACACAGCGTTGCACCATTCTTTTCATACAGCAGTATGCTAACACTGCTTTCGTGGAAAATGCAACAGGTTGTTTGGTAGTGCATTAAAGCCTATGGTGACAAAGGAAATATCCTCAGATAAAAACTTAAAGGAAGCCTACTGAGAAACTGCTCTGTGATGTGTGAATATATCTCCCAGAGTTACAATGTTATTTTCATTGAGCAGTCTGCTAACACTGTTTTTCTGGAATCCATAAAGGGATATGTCAGAAAGTTTCTGAGAAACTTTTTTCTGACATGTGAATTAATCTCACGGAGTTACACTTTCCTTTCATGGAGCAGTCTTTTACCACTGTTTCTGGGGAATTTGAGAAGGGATATTTTGGATTGCATTGAATCTTATGCTGACAAAGGAAATATCCTCAAATAAAAACTAGAAAGAAACTTTCTGAGAAACTTCTCTGTGATGTGTGAATTCATTTCACAGAGTTACTCCTTTTTCTTCATGAAGCAGTTTGCTAACTGTTTTCAAGGAATCTTCAAAGTGGTATTTTGGAGGGCATTGATTCCTATGGTGAAAAAGGAAATATCCTCAGATAAAAGCTAGAAATAAGCTATCTGAAAAACTACATTGTGTTGTGTCAATACATATCATGGAGTTACACTTTTCTTTTCATTTAGCAGTTTGCTAACACTGTTTTCTTGGAATCTGCAATGGGATATTTTTTAGCACAATGAAGCTTATGGTGACAAAAGCAATATTCTCAGATAAAAAGTGGAAAGAAGCTTTCTGAGAGACTGCTTTCTGACATGTGAATTCTTCTCACAGAGTTACACTGTTGCTTTCATTCAGCAGTCTGCTAACAGTGTGTTCTTGGAATCTGTAAAGGGATATGTTGCAGTGCATTGAAGCTCATGGTGACAAAGGAAATATCCTTAGAGAAAAACTAGAAAGATAATTTCTGAGAAACTGCTTTCTGATGTGGGAATTAATCTCACAGAGCTACACCATTCTGCTCACGAAGCAGTTTGCTAACACTGTTTTTGTAGAATCTGCAAAGTGATATTTGGGAGTGCATTGAGGCCTATGGTGAAAAAGGAAATATCCTCTGATAAAAACTGGAAAGAAATTTTCTGCAACACTGCTTTGTGATGTGTGAATATAGCTCTCGAAGTTACACTTTTCTTTTCATTGAGCAATTTGCCAAAACCGTTTTCTTGGAATCTGCAAAGGGATATTTCTTAGTGCAATGAAACTTACATTGACAAAGGAAATATCCTCAGATAAAAACCAGAAAGAAGCTTTCTGAGAAACTGCATTGTGATGGGTTAATTCATCTCACAGAGTTACACCATTCTTTTCATTGAGTAGTCTTCTAACACTGTTTTCATGGAATCTGCATTAGGATATGTGGTAGCGCATTGCAGTCTATGGAGACAATGGAAATATTCTCAGATAAAAACCAAAAAGAAGCTTTCTGAGAAACTGTTTTTTCCACTGTATGAAAAGATCAGTGTAACTCTGTATGATTAATTCACATATCAAAAGCGGTTTTTCAGAAAGGTTCTTTCCAGTTTTTATTTGAGGATATTTCCGTTGTCCCCATAGGATTCAATGCACTCCCAAACATCCTAATGTAGATTCCACGAAAACAGTGTTAACACACTTCTCAATGAAAAGAACGGTGTACTCTGTGAGATGAATTAACCCATCACAAAGCTATTTCTCAGAAAGCTTATTTCCAGCTTTTATCTGAGGATATTTCTTTTTTCACCATAGCCCACAATAACCTCCCAAATATCACTTTGTAGATTCCACAAAAACAGTGTTATGAAACTTCTTCATGAAGAGAATGGTGTGACTCTGTGAGATGAATTCATACATCACAGAGAAGTTTCTCAGAAAGCTTCTTTCTAGTTTTTATTTGAGGATATTTCCTTTGTCAGCATAGGCTTCAGTGCAATCCATAATATCCTTTCTCAGATTCCCCAAAAAGAGTGTAACAGACTGCTCCATGAAACAAAAGTGTAACCGTGTGAGGTGAATTCACACATCACAAAGAAGTTTCCCAAAGAGCTTCTTTCTAGTTTTCATTTGATGCTATGTCCTTTGTCAGCATAGGCTTCAGGGCGATCCAACATATCCCTTGTCAGATTCCCCAAAAACAGTGGTAACAGACTGCTCCATGAAATGAAAGTGTAACTCTGTGAGATCAATTCACACCTTCAAAACAGCTTCTCAGAAACCTTCTTTCTTCTTTTTCTCTGAGGATATTTCCTTTGTCACCATAAGCTTCAATGGGTGGCGAATTATCGCTTTACAGATTCCAAGAAAACAGTGTTAGCAGACTGCTCAATGAAAGTAACATTGTAACTCTGTGAGTTCAATTCACACGAAAGAAAGCAGTTTCTTAGAAAACTTCTTTGTGGTTTTTATCTGAGGATATTTCCTTTGTCACCATACACTTCAATGTGCTCCCAAACATCCTCTTGCATTTTCCATGAAAACAGTGTTAACAAACTGCTGTATGAACAGAATGGTGTAACTCTGTGTGGTGAATTCACACGTCACAAAGCACTTTCTCAGGAAGCTTGTTTCCAGTTTTTATCTGAGGATATCTCGTTTCCCACGATAGGATTCAAAGCGATCAGAAGTGTCCCATGTCAGATTCCAATGAAACAGTGGTAGTAAATGGCTCCATGAAAGACTTGTGTAACTCTGTGAGATGAATTCATACATCACAAAGCAGTTTCTCAGAATGCATCTTTTAAGTTTTTATCTGAGGACATTTCCTTCTTCGCCTTCAGCCTCAACGCCCTCCAGAACACCCCACTTCAGATTCCATGAAAATAGTGTTAGCAAACTGCTCAATGAAAGAATGGTATAACTCCATGAGATGAATTCACACATCCCAAAGGAATCTCTCTGAACGCTCTCTCCAGTTCTTATCTGAAGATATTTCCTTTTTCACCATAACTCTCAATTCGCTCAGAATATCTCATTGCCGATTCAATGAAAAGAATGTTAGTAATCTGCTCCATGAAAAGAACGGTGTTACATTGTGAGATGAATAGACACATAACAAAGCAGTATTTCAGAAAGCTTCTTTTTCAACTTTTAACTGAGGATATTTCCTTTTTCACCAAGGGCTTCAATGCTATCCAAAGTAACCCTTCTCAGATTCTACAGAAGCAGTGCTAACAAACTGCTCCATGAACAGAATGGTGTAACTCTGTGAGATGAATTCATACATCACTAAACAGTTTCTCAGAAAGCTTCTTTCTAGTTTTTATCTGAGGATGTTTCCTTTGTAACCATAGGCTTCAAAGTGATCCACTATATCCCTTTTCAGATTCCACACAAACAGTACTCGCAATCTTCTCCATGATAGAGTAGTGTAACACTGTGAGATGAGTTCACACTTCACAAAGCAGTTTCTCAGAAAACTTGTTTCTGGTTTTTATCTCAGGATACTTCCTTTTTCACCATGAGCTTCCTTGCAATCCAAAGTATTCGTTCTCAACTTCCACAGAAAAAGGGCTAATAAACTGCTGCATGAACAGAATGGTGTAAATCTGTGAGACGAATTCACACATCACAGAGCAGTTTGTCAGAAAGATTTTTTCTAGTTTTTATCAGAGGATATTTCCTTTGTCTCCATAGGCTTCAAAGATATCAAAATTATCCCTTCTCAGATTTCACAAAAACAGCACTAGCAGGATGCTCCATGAAAGGGTAGTGTAACTCTGAGTGATGAATTCACACATCACAAAACAGTTTCTCAGAAAGCTTCTTTCTAGTTTTTACATGAAGATATTTCCTTTTTCACCATAGGCTTCAATGCAATCCAAAATATCCCTTTTCAGATTCCACAAAATCAATGCTAGCAAACTGTTCCAAGAAAGAGTAATGTAACTCGGTGAGACGAATTCACACATCACAAAGCAGTTTCTCAGAAAACTTCTTTTGAACTTTTATCTTAGGATATTTCCTTTTTCACCATGGGCTTCAGTGCAATCCAAAGTGTCCCTTCCCAGATTCCACAGAAGCCATGCTAACAAACTGCTGCATGAACAGAATGGTGTATCTCTGTGAGATCAATTCACACATCACTGATCAGTATCTCAGAATGTTTCTTTCTAGTTTCTATCTGAGTATGTTTCCTTTGTCTCCATAGGCTTCAAAGCGAACCAAAACATCCCTTCTCAGATTCCACAAAAACAGTGCTAGCAAACGGCTCCATGAAATAGTAATGTAACTCCGTGAGATGAATTCACACATCACAAAACAGTTTCTTCGAAAGTTTCCTTCTAGTTTTTATTTTATAATACTTCCTTTATCACCATAGGCTTCCTTCCAATCCAAAGTATACCTTCTCAGATACCACAGAAGCAGTGTTAACAAACTGCTCCATGACCAGAATGTTGTAAATCTGTGAGATGAATTCATACATTACAGAGCAGTATCTCAGAAAACTTCTTTCTAGTTTTTATATGAGGGTAATACCTTTGTTGTCATGGGCTACAAAGCAATTCAAAATACCCCTTCTCAGATTCCACAGAAACAGTGCTAGCAGACTGCTCCATGAAATAGTAGTGTAATTCTCAGAGATGAATTCACACATCACAAAGCTGTTTCTCAGAAAGCTTCTTTCACGTTTTTATCTGAGGACATTTCCTTTTTCACCATCGGGCTCAATGTTCTCTGGAATATCCCATCGCAGATGCCACGAAAATAGTGTTAGCAAACTGCTCAATTGAAAAAAATGGTGTAACTCTGTAAGAGTAATTCGCACATCCCCAAGGAGTTTCTCTGAAGGCTTCTCTCCAGTTTTCACCTGAGGATATTTCATTTCTCAACAGAGCACTCATTGCGCTCGCAATATCGCATTGCAGATTAAACAAAAACAGTGTTAGTAAACTACTCCACGAGAAGAACGCTGAAACTCTGTGAGATGAATTCACACATCACTAAGCAGTTTCTCAGAAAGTTTCTTTCTAGTTTTTATCTGTGAATATTTCCTTTGTGACAATTGGCTTCAAAGCAATCAAAAATATGCCTTCTTAGATTCCACAAAAACAGTGCTAGCACACTGCTCCATGAAAGTGTAGTGTAACTCTGTGAGGTGAATTCACACATCACAAAGCAATTTCTCAGGAAGCTTGTTTCCAGTTTTTATCTAAGGATATTTCCTGTGCAAAGATAGGATTCAAAGTGATCAGAAACGTCCCTTGTCAGATTCCACAAAAACAGTGCTAGCAAACGGCTCCATGAGAGATTTGTGTAACTCTGTGAGATGAACTCACACATCACAAAGCAGTTTCTTGGAAAGTTTCCTTTAAGCTTTTATCTGAGGACATTTTCATTTTCACCATCGGCCTCAATGACCTCCCGAATATCCCATTGCAGATTCCACGAAAATAGTGTTAGCAAACTGTTCAAGGAAAGAATGGTTTAACTCTGTGTGGTGAATTCACACATCACAAAGCAGTTTCTCCGAACGCTTCTCTCCAGTTCTTCTCTGAGGATATTTCCTTTTTCACCATATCACTCAATGCGCTCTGAATATCCCATTGATGATTCAATGAAAACAGCGTTAGTAATGTACTCTATGAAAAGAATGGTGTTACATTGCGAGATGAGCACAAACATCACAAAGCAGTTTCTCAGAAAGCTTCTTTCACGTTTTTGTCTGAGGATAGTTCCTTTGTCAGGATGGGCTCAAGGCGATCCAAAATATCCCTTCTCAGATTCCACAAAATCACTGCTAGAAAGCTGCTCCATGAAAGAATAGTGTAACTCTGTGAGATGAATTCACATATCACAAAGTAGTTTCTCAGAAAGCTTCTTTTCAACTTTCTTCTGGGAATATTCCTTTTTCACCATGGGCTTCAATGCAGTCCAAAGTATCCCTTCTCAAATTCCACAGAAGCTGTGCTAACTGTTCCATGAAGAGAATGGTGTAACTCTGTGAGATGAATGCACACATTACAGAGCAGTTTCTCAGAAACTTCTTTCTAGTTTTTATATGAGGATATTTCCTTTGTCACCATAGGCTTCAAAGCGATCCAAAATATCCCTTCTCAGATTCCACAAAAACAGTGCTGGCAGGCTGCCCCATGAAAGAGTAGTGTAACTCTGTGAGATGAATTCACACATCACAAGGCAGTTTCTCAGAAAGCTTCTTTCTAGTTTGTCTCTGAGGATATTTTCTTTTTCATGATAGGATTCAAAGCAATCAGAAATGTCACTTATCCGAATCCACAGAAGCAGAGCTAACAAACTACTCCAGATAACATTGGTGTCACTCTGTGAGATGAATTCACACATCACAAAGCAGTATCTCAGAAAGCTTCTTTCACGTTTTTATTTGCAGACATTTCCTTTTTCACCGTCGCCATCAATGCCCTCACGAATGTCCCATTGAAGAGTCCACAAGAAGATTGTTAGTAGACTGCCCAATGAAAGAATAATGTAATACTGTGAGATGAATTCACACATGACAAAAAAATTGCTCTGAAAGCTTCCCTCCAGTTTTTATTTGAGGGTATTTCCTTTATCACCATGGGCTTCAATGCAATCTAAAATATCCCTTCTCAGATTCCACGAAATTTTTCCGAAGGCTTCTCTCCAGTTTTTATTTGAGGGTATTTGCTTTTTCACCATGGGCTTTAATGCAAACTAACATATCCCTTCTCTGATTACACTGAAGAAGTGCTATCAAAACACTCCTTGAACAGAATGGTGTAACTCTGTGAGAAGAACTCACACATCACAGAGCAGTTTCTCAGAAAGCTTCTTTCTAGTGTTTATCTGAGGATATTTACTTTGTCTCCATAGGCTTCAAAGCGATCCAAAATATCCCTTCACAGATTTAACAAAATCAGTGCTAGCCAGCTGCTCCATGAAAGGATAGTGTAATTCTGTGAGATGAATTCACACATCACAAGGCAGTTTCTTCGAAAACTTCTCTTCAACTTTTATCTGATGATATTTCCTTTTCATCATGGGTTTCAATGTAATCCAAAGTATCCCTTCTCTGATCCAGAGAAGCAGTGTTAACAAACTGCTTCATGAACTGAATGGTGTAAATCTGTGAGTTGAATTCACACATTACAGAGCAGTTTCTCAGAAAATTTCTTTCTTGTTTTTATCTGAGGATATTTCTTTTGTCACAATAGTATTCAAAGCTATCCAAAATATCCCTTCCCGGATTCCACATAATTAGTGTTATCAGACTGCTCCATGAAAGAGTAGTGTAACTCTGAGAGATGAATTAACACATCACAAAGCTGCTTATCAAAAAGCTTCTTTCTAGTTTTTCTCTGAGGATATGTCCTTTGTCATGATAGTATTCAAAACGATCAGAAATGTTACTTCTCAGAATAGAAAGAAGCAGAGCTAACAAACTGCTCCGGATAACATTGGTGTAACTGTAAGATGAATTCACACATCACAAAGGTGTTTGACAGAAAACTTCTTTCACCTTTGCATCTGAGGACTTTTTCTTTTTCACCATCAGCGTCACTGCCCTCACGAATGTCCCATTGCAGATTCCATGAGAATAGTGTGAGCAAACTGCTCAATGAAAGAATGATGTAACTCTGTGAGGTGAATTCACACATCACAAAGAAATTTCTCCGAAGGCTTATCTCAACTTCTTACTTGAGGATATTTCCTTTTTCACCATGGGCTTCAATGCAATCGAAAGTATCCCTCTCAGATTTGACAGAAGAAGTGTTAATAAACTGCTCCATGAAGACAATGGTGTAACACTGTGAGATGAATTCAGACATCACTGAGCAGTTTGTCAGAAAGGTTCTTTCTAGTTTTTATCTGAGGATATTTACTTTACCGCCATAAGCTTCAAAGCAATCCAAAATATCCCTTCTTAGATTCCACAAAAATAGTGCTAATAGGCACTAGCACCAGGAAAGACTAGTGTAACACTTACAGATGAATTCATACATCACAAAGCTGTTTCTCAAAAATTTTCTTTCGAGATATTTTAATATTATTATTATACTTTAAGTTCTATGGTACATGTGCATAACGTGCAGGTTTGTTACATATATATACTTGTGCCATGTGGGTGTGCTGCACCCATCAACTCGTCAGCAACCATCAACTCGTCATTTACATCAGGTATAACTCCCAATAAAATCCCTCCCCCCTCCTCCCTCCCCATGATAAGCCCCGGTGTGTGATGTTCCCGTTTGCGAGTCCAAGTGATCTCATTGTTCAGTTCCCACCTATGAGTGAGAACATGCGGTGTTTGGTTTTTTGTTCTTGTGATAGTTTGTTAAGAATGATGGTTTCCAGCTGCATCCATGTCCCTACAAAGGACACAAACTCATCCTTTTTTATGGCTACATAGTATTCCATGGTGTATATATGCCACATTTTCTTAATCCAGTCTGTCACTGATGGACATTTGGGTTGATTCCAAGTCTTTGCTATTGTGAATAGTGCTGCAACAAACATATGTGTGCGTGTGTCTTTATAGCAGCATGATTTATAATCCTCTGGGTATATACCCAGTAATGGGATGGCTGGGTCATATGGTACATCTAGTTCTAGATCCTTGAGGAATCGCCATACTGTTTTCCATAATGGTTGAACTAGTTTACAATCCCACCGACAGTTTAAAAGTGTTCCTATTTCTCCACATCCTCTCCAGCACCTGTTGTTTCCTGACTTTTGAATAATTGCCATTCTAACTGGTGTGAGATGGTATCTCATTGTGGTTTTGATTTGCATTTCTCCGATGGCCAGTGATGATGAGCATTTTTTCATGTGTCTGTTGGCTGTATGAATGTCTTCTTTTGAGAAATGTCTGTTCAAATCCTTCACCACTTTTTGATGGGGTTGTTTGTTTTTTTCTTGTAAATTTGTTTGTGTTCTTTGTAGGTTCTGGATATTAGCCCTTTGTCAGGTGAGTAGATTGCAAAAATTTTCTCCCATTCTGTAGGTTGCCTGTTCACTCTGATGGTAGTTTCTTTTGCTGTGCAGAAGCTCTTTAGTTTAATGAGATCCCATTTGTCAATTTTGGCTTTTGCTGCCATTGCTTTTGGTGTTTTAGACATGAAGCCCTTGCCCATGCCTATGTCCTGAATGGTACTACCTAGGTTTTCCTCTAGGGTTTTTATGGTATTAGGTCTAACATTTAAGTCTGTAATCATCTTGAATTAATTTTCATATAAACAGTAAGGAAAGGATGCAGTTTCAGCTTTCTACTTATGGCTAGCCAATTTTCCCAGAACCATTTATTAAATAGGGAGTCCTTTCCCCATTTCTTGTTTCTCTCAGGTTTGTCAAAGATCAGATGGCTATAGATGTGAGATATTATTTCTGAGGACTCTGTTCTGTTCCATTGGTCTATATCTCTGTTTTGGTACCAGTACCATGCTGTTTTGGTTACTGTAGCCTGGGAGTACAGTTTCAAGTCAGGTAGCATGATGTCTCCAGCTTTGTTCTTTTGACTTAGGATTGTCTTGGCAATGCGGGCTCTTTTTTGGTTCCATATGAACTTTAAAGCAGTTTTTTCCAGTTCTGTGAAGAAACTCATTGGTAGCTTGATGGGGATGGCATTGAATCTACAAATTACCTTGGGCAGTATGGCCATTTTCATGATATTGATTCTTTCTATCCATGAGCATGGTATGTTCTTCCATTTGTTTATGTCCTCTTTTATTTCACTGAGCAGTGGTTTGTAATTCTCCTTGAAGAGGTCCTTTACATCTCTTATAAGTTGGATTTCTAGGTATTTTATTCTCTTTGAAGCAATTGTGAATGGAAGTTCATTCATGATTTGGCTCTCTGTTTGTCCTTTACTGGTGTATAAGAATGCTTGTGATTTTTGCACATTAATTTTGTATCCTGAGACTTTGCTGAAGTTGCTTATCAGCTTAAGGAGATTTTGGGCTGAGACAATGGGGTTTTCTAAATATTACAATCATGTCATCTGCAAAGAGGGACAATTTGACTTCTTCTTTTCCTAACTGAATGCCCTTGATTTCTTTCTCTTGCCTGATTGCCCTAGCCAGAATTTCCAACACTATGTTGAATAGGAGTGGTGAGAGAGGGCATCCCTGTCTTGTGCCAGGTTTTAAAGAGAATGCTTCCAGCTTTTGCCCATTCACTGTGATATTGGCTGTGGGTTTGTCATAAATAGCTCTTATTATTTTGAGATACGTTCCATCAATACCAAATTTGTTGAGCGTTTCTAGCATGAAGGGCTGTTGAGTTTTGTCAAAAGACATTTCTGCATCTATTGACATAAGCATGTGGTTCTTGTCTTTGGTTTTGTTTATATGCTGGATTACGTTTATTGATTTGTGAATGTTGAACCAGCCTCGCATCCCAGGGATAAGCCCACTTGATCATGGTGTAAAAGCTTTTTGATGTGTGCTGAATCCGGTTTGCCTGTATTTTATTGCGGATTTTTGCATCGATGTTCATCAGGGATATTGGTCTAAAATTCTCTTTTTTTGTGGTGTCTCTGCCAGGCTTTGGTATCAGGATGATGTTGGCCTCATAAAATGAGTTAGGGAGGATTCCCTCTTTTTCTATTGATTGGAATAGTTTCAGAAGAAATGGTACCAGCTCCTCCTTGCACCTCTGGTAGAATTCAGCTGTGAATCCATCTGCTCCTGGACTTTTTTTGGTTGGGAGGCTATTAATTATTGCCTCCATTTCAGAGCCTGCTATTGGTCTATTCAGCGATTCAACTTCTTCCTGGTTTAGTCTTGGAAGAGTGTAAGTGTCCAGGAAATTATCCATTTCTTCTATATTTTCTAGTTTATTTGCATGTAGGTGTTTATAGTATTCTCTGATGGTAGTTTGTATTTCTGTGGGGTCGGTGGTGATATCCTCTTTATCATTTTTTATTGCATCTATTTGATTCTTCTCTCTTTTCTTCTTTATTAGTCTTGCTAGCGGTCTGTCAATTGTGTTGATCTTTTCAAAAAACCAACTCCTGGATTCATTGATTTTTTGGAGGGTTTTTTGTGTCTCCATCACCTTCAGTTCTGCTCTGATCTTAGTTATTTCTTGCCTTCTTCTAGCTTTGGAATGTGTTTGCTCTCGCTTCTCTAGTTGTTTTAATTGTGATGTTAGAGTGTCAATTTTAGATCTTTCCAGTTTTCTCTTGTGGGCATTTAGTGCTATAAATTTCCCTCTACACACTGCTTTAAATGTGTCCCAGAGATTCTGGTATGTTGTATCTTTGTTCTCATTGGTTTTAAAGAACACCTTTATTTCTGCCTTCATTTCATTATGTACCCAGTAGTCATTCAGGAGCAGGTTGTTCAGTTTCCATGTAATTGAGTGGTTTTAATTGAGTTTCTTAGTCCTGAGTTCTTGTTTGATTGCACTGTGGTCTGAGAGACAGTTTGTTATAATTTCTGTTCTTGTACATTTGCTGAGGAGTACTTTACTTCCAATTATGTGGTCAATTTTGAAATAAGTGTGATGTGGTGCTGAGAAGAATGTATACTCTGTTGATTTGGGTTGGAGAGTTCTATAGATGTCTATTAGGTCTGCTTGCTGCAGAGATGAGTTCAATTCCTGGATATCCTTGTTAACTTTCTGTCTCGTTGATCTGTCTAATGTTGACAGTGGAATGTTGAAGTCTCCCATTATTATTGTATGGGAGTCTAAGTCTCTTTGTAAGTCTCTAAGGACTTGCTTTATGAATCTGGGTGCTCCTGTATTGGGTGCATGCATATTTAGGAGAGTTAGCTCTTCCTGTTGAATTGATTCCTTTACCATGATGTAATGGCCTTCTTTGTCTCTTTTGATCTTTGATGGTTTAAAGTCTGTTTTATCAGAGACTAGTATTGCAACCCCTGCTTTTTTTTGTTCCCCATTTGCTTGGTAAATCTTCCTCCATCCCTTTATTTTGAGCCTATGTGTGTCTCTGCCTCTGAGATGGGTCTCCTGAATACAGCAGACTGATGGGTCTTTACTCTTTATCCAGTTTGCCAGTCTGTGTCTTTTAATTGGAGCATTTAGTCCATTTACATTTAAGGTTAAGATTGTTATGTGTGTACTTGATCCTGCCATTATGATATTAACTGGTTATTTTGCTCGTTAGTTGATGCAGTTTCTTCCTAGCCTAAATGGTCTTTACATTTTGGCAGGTTTTTGCAATGGTTGGTACTGGTTTTTCCTTTCCATGGTTCGTGCTTCCTTCAGGGTCTCTTGCAAGGCAGGCCTGGTGGTGACAAAATCTCTAAGCATTTGCTTTGCTGTAAAGGATTTTATTTCTCCTTCACTTTTGAAACTTAGTTTGGCTGGATATGAAATTCTGGGTTGAAAATTCTCTTCTTTAAGAATGTTGAATATTGTTCCCCACTCTCGTCTGGCTAGTAGAGTTTCTGCCGAGAGATCTACTGTTAGTCTGATGGACTTCCCTTTGTGGGTAACCCAACCTTTCTCTCTGGCTGCCCTTAAGATTTTTTCCTTCATTTCAACTTTGGTGAATCTGACAATTATGTGTCTTGCAGTTGCTCTCCTCGAGGAGTATCTTTGTGGTGTTCTCTGTATTTCCTGGATTTGAATATTGGCCTGCCCTACTAGGTTGGGGAAGTTCTCTTGGATGATATCCTTAAGAGTGTTTTCCAACTTCGTTCCATTTTCCCCCTCACTTTCAGGCACCTCAATCAGACGTAGATTTGGTCTTTTTACATAATCCCATACTTCTTGCAGGTTTTGCTCATTTCTTTTTCTTCTTTTTTCTTTTGGTTTCTCTTCTTGCTTCATTTCATTCATTTGATCCACAATCGCTGATACTCTTTCTTCCAGTTGATCGAGTCGGTTACTGAAGCTTGTGCATTTGTCACGTATTTCTCATGTCATGGTTTTCATCTCTGTCATTTCGTTTATGACCTTCTCTGCATTAATTACTCTAGCTATCAATTCTTCCACTCTTTTTTCAAGATTTTTAGTTTCTTTGCACTGGGTACGTAATTCCTCCTTTAGCTCTGAGAAATTTGATGAACTGAAGCCTTCTTCTCTCATCTCGTCAATCTTTCTAGATTTTATCTTAGGATATTTCCTTTGTCACCATAGGATTCAAAGTGATCAGAAAGGTCACTTCTCAGAATCCACAGAAGCAGATCTAACAAACTGTTCTATATAAGATTGGTGAAACTCTGAAATGAATTCATACATCACAAAGCAGTTTCTCAGAAAGCTTCTTTCAAGTTTTTATGTGCAGATATTTCATATTTCACCATCGGCCTCAATGCTCTCATGAATATATCATTGCAGATTCTACGAAAATAGTGTTAGCAACTGCTCAATTGAAAGAATGTTGTAAATCTATGAGATTGATTCACACATCACAAAGCACTTTCTCCGATGGATTCTCTCCAGTTTTTACCTGAGGATGTTTCCTTTCTCACCATTCCACACAATGCGTTTGCAATATCCCATTGCAGATTAAACGAAAACAGTTTTAGAAAACTGCTCCATGAGAAGAACGGTGTAACTGTGTGAGATAAATTCACACATCACTATGCAGTTCCTCAGAAAGCTTCCTTCTAGTTTTTATCTGAGGATATTTCCTTTGTCACCATAGGCTTCAAATGGGTCCAAAACATCACTTCTCAGATTCCACAAAAACAGTGCCAGCAAACTGCTTCATGAAAGAGTAGTGTAACTCTGCGAGATGAATTCACACATCACAAAGCACTTTCTCAGAAATCTTGTGTCTAGTTTCTCTGTGAAGATATTTCCTTTGTCACAATAGATTTCAAAGCGATCAGAAATGTGACTTCTCAGAATCCACAGAATCAGAGCTAATAAACTGCTCCGGATAACAATGGGGAAACTATAAGATGAATTCACGTATCACAAAGCAGTTTCTCAGAAAGCTTCTTTCACATTTTTATCTGAGGACATTTTCTTTTTCACCATTGGCCTCAATACCCTCCCGAATGTCCCATTGCAGATTCCACGAGAATAGTGTTAGCAAACTGCTCAATGATAGAGTGATGTAACCTTCTGAGGTGAATTCAAACATCACAGAGAAATTTCTCCGAAGGCTTCTCTCCAGATTTTATTTGAGGATGTTTCCTTTTTCACCATGGGCTTTGATGCAATCTAAAATATCTCTCAGATTCCACAGAAGAAGTGTTAATAAATTGCTCCAGGAACAGTTTATTTGAGTTTTATTTGAGGAAATATCCTCAAATTGAACAGTCTGCTAACACTGTTTTCGTGGTATCTGCGTTAGGATATTTGGGAGTGCATTAAGCCAAAGGTGAAAAAGTAAATATCCTCAGATAAATAGCGAAAAGAAGCTTTCTCAGAAACTGCCTTGGATGTGTGAATTCATTTCACAGAATTACAAGATTGTTTTCATGGATCACTTTGTAAACACTGTTATTGAGGAATCTGAAAAGGGATATTTTGGATCGTATTGAAGCCTATGGTCACAAGGAAATATCTTCAGATTAAAGCTGGAAAGAAGCTTTCTGAGATAGTTCTTTGCTTTGTGTGAGTTCATCTCACAGTGTAACATCTTTCTTTTCATGGAGCAGTTTGCTAATACTCATTTCATGGAATCTCCAAAGGGATATTTGAGAGCACTGTGAGGACTAAAGTGAAAAAGGAAATATCCTCAGATATAAACTAGAAAGAAGCTTTCTGAGAAACTACTTTGTGATGTGTGAATTCATCACACAGAATTACACCGCACTCTTCATAGAGCAGTGTGCTAACACGATTTTCATGAAAAATGCAAGAAGATGTTTGGGAGTGCATTGTAGCCTATGGTGACAAAGGAAACATCCTCAGATAAAAAACAAAAAGAAGCCTTCTGAGAAACATCTTTGTGATGTGTGAATACATCTCCCAGAGTTACAATGTTATTTTCATTGAGCAATCTGTTAACATTATTTTCTTGGAATCTGTAAAGGTATATTTCGCAGTGTATTGAAGCTTATGGTGACAAAGGAAATATTTTCAGAGAAAAACTAGAAAGAAGGTTTCTAAGAAACTACTTTCTGATGTGTGAATTAATCTCACAGAATTACACTTTTGTTTCTTGGAGCAGTGTGTTACCACTGTTTTTGGGGAATTTGAGAAGGGATATTTTGGATCACATTGAAGCCTACACTGACAAAGGAAGTATCCTCAAATAAAAACTAGAAAGAAGCTTTCTGAGAAACTTCTTTGTTACATGTGAATTCATAACACGGAGTTACACCTCTCTCTTCATGAAGCAATTTGCTAACACTTTTTTCGTGAAATCTGCAAAGTGATATTTGGGAGCACATTGAGGCCTATCGTGAAAAAGGAAAAATCGTCAGATAAAAACTAGAAAGAAGCTTTCTGAGAAACTGCATTGTGATTTGTGAATGCATCTCACAGAGTTACATTTTTCTTTTCAGTGACCAGTTTGCCAACGCTGTTTTCTTGGAATCTGCAATGGGTTTTTTCTTAGCGCAATGAATCTTATGTTGACAAAGGAAATATCCTCAGATAAAAACCAGAAAGAAGCTTCCTGGGAAACTGCTTTGTTATGGGTTAATTCATCTCACAGAGATACATCGTTCTTTTCATTGAGAAGTCTGCTAACACTGTTTTCATGGAATCTCCCTTCGGATATTTGGGAGCGCATTGAAGCCTATGGGGACAAAGGAAATCTCCCCAGATAAAAACTAGAAAGAAGCTTTCTGTCAAACTGCTTTGTGATGTGTGAATTCATCACACAGAGTTACACCAATCTTTTCATACAAAAGTTTCCTAACACTGTTTTTGTGGAAAATACAAGAGTATGTTCAGGAGTGCATTGAAACCTATGGAGACAAAGGAAGTATCCACAGATAAAAACCAAAATGAAACCTACTGAGAAACTGCTTTGTGGTACATGAATACATCTCACAGAGTTACAATATAATTTTCATTGAGAAGTCTGCTAACACTGTTTTCTTGGAATCCATAAAAGGATATTTCTCAGCGCATTGATGCTTATGGAAAGGAATTAGCCTCAGAAAAAAACTAGAAAGAAGCTTTCTGAGAAACTGCTTTCTGATGTGTGAATTCACCTCACAGAACTACACTTCTGTTTAGTGGAGCAGTCTGTTACCACTGCTTTTGGGTAATCTTAGAAAGGATATTTTGGATCGCATTGAAGTCTGCATTGACAAAGGAAATATCCTCAAATGAAAACTAGAAAGAATCTTTCTGAGAAACTCCTCTGTGATGTGTGAATTTATCTCACAGTGTTACACCTTTCTTTTAATGAAGGAGATTGCTAACACTGTTTTCGTGGAATCTGCAAAGCGATATTTGCAAGACGATTGAAGCCTATGGTGAAAAAGTAAATATAACCAGATAAAAACTAGAAAGAATCTTTCTGAGAAACTGCATTGCAATGCGTGAACACATCTCACAGAGTTAGACTTTTCTTCTTATTCAATAGTTTGCTTACATTGTTTTCTTGGAAAATGCAATGGGATATTTCTTAGCGCAATGAAGGTTATGGTGATAAAGGAAATATTCTCAGATAAAAACTAGAAACAAGATTTTAGAGAAACTGATTTGTGATGGAGTAATTAACCTCACAGAGTTACACCATTCTTTTCATTGAGCAGTCTGCTATCACTGTTTTCCTTGTATCTGCGTTAGGATATTTTGGAGCACATTGAAGCCTATGGGGACAAAGAAAACATCCTCCGACAAAAAGTGAAAAGAAGCTTTCTGAGAAACTGCTTTGTGTGTGTGAATTCATCTCACAGAGTTACATGATTATTTTCATGGATCACTTTGTTAGCACTGTTATTGGGAAATCTGAGAAGGGATATTTTGCATCACATTGAAGCCTATGGTGACAAGGAAATACCCTCAGATTGAAACTGGAAAGAAGCTTTCTGAGAAAGTTCTTTTTGATGTGTGAATTCATCTGAAAGAGTTACACCTTTCTTTTCATGGAGCAGTTTGCTAACACTTTATTCACAGAATTTGCTAAGGGATATTTGGGAGCACTTAGAGGTCAATAGTAAAAAAAGGAAATATTCTCACATAAAAATTAGAAAGAAGTTTCCTGAGAAATTTCTTTGTGATGTGTGAATTAATCACAAAGAGGTACACCATTCTTTTCATACAGCAGTATGCTAACACTGTTTTCATGGAAAATGCAAAAGGATTTTTGGGAACACATTGAAGCCTATGGTGACAATGGAAATATCCTCAGATAAAAATCAAAGAGAAGCCTTCTGAGAAACTGCTTTGTGATGTGTGAATACAGCTCACAGAGTTACCATGCTATTTTCATTGAGCATTCTGCTAACTTTGTTTTCTTGGAATCCATAAAGGGATATATCACAGCACATTGAAGCTTATGCTGACAAAGGAAATATCCTCAAAGAAAAACTAGAAAGAAGGTTTCTGAGAAATTGCTTTCTGATGTGTGAATTCATCTCACAGAGTTACACTTTTGTTTCAGGGAGTAGTCTGTTACCACTGTTTTTGGGGAGTCTGAGAAGGGATATTTTGGATCACATTGAAGCCTACACCGACAAAGGAAATATCCTCAAATAAAAACTAGAAAGAAGCTTATTGAGAAACTTCTTTGTAATGTGACAATTCATCTCACAGAGTTGCACCTTTCTCTTCATGAAGATGTTTGCTCACACCGTTTTCTTGGAATCTGCAAAGTGATATTTGGGGGCATATTGAGGCTTATTGTGAAAAAGGAAATATCCTCAGATAAAAATTGGAAAGAAGTTTTCTGAGAAACTGCATTGTGATGTGTGAATACATCTCACAGAATTACACTTTTCCTTTCATTGAGTAGCTTGCTAACACTGTTTTCTTGGAATCTGCAATGGGATGTTTCTTAGCGCAATGAAGCTTACGGTGAAAAAGGAAATATCCTCAGATAAAAACTAGAAGGAAGCTTTCTGAGACACTGAATTATGATGGATTAATTTATCTCACAGAGTGCCACCGTTCTTTTCACTGAGCAGTCTGCTAATACTGTTTTTGTGGAGTCTGCGTTAGTATATTTTGGAGTGCATTGAAGCCTAGGGGGCAAAGGAAATATCCTCAGATAAAGAAAAAAAAATAGCTTTCTGAGAAACTGCTTCGTGATGTGTGAATTCATCTCATGGAGATATACGACTCTTTTGATGGATCACATTGATAGCACTGTTGTTGGGGAATATGAGAAGGGATATTTTGGATCACTTTGAAGTCTATGGCGACAATGAAATATCCTCATATAAAAACCAGAAATAAGCTTCCTGAGAAACTTCTATGTGATGTGTGAATTCATCACACAGAGATACAAATTTCTCTTCATGAAGCAGTTTGGTAACACTGTTTTCGTGGAATCTGCAGTGATATTTGGGAGTGCATTGACGCCTATTGTGAAAAAGGAAATACCCTCAGATAAAAACTGGAAAGAAATTTTCTGAGAAACTATTGTGATGTATGAATACATCGCACAGAGTTACACTTTTGTTTTCACTGAGCAGTTTGCTAACACTGTTTTCTTGGAATCTGCAATGGAATATTTCTTAGCTCAATGAAGCTTATGGTGACAAAGGAAATATCCTCAGATAAAAACCAGGAAGATGCTTTCTGATAAACTGCATTGTGAAAGGTTAATTTGTCTCACAGAGTTACACCATTGTTTTCATTGAGTAGTCTGCTAACACTGTTTTCGTGGAATCTGCGTTAGGATATTTGGGAGTGCATTGAATCCTATGGGCACAAAAGAAATACCCTCAGATAAAAATCAACAAGAAGCTTTCTGAGAAACTGCTTTGGATGTGGGAATTCACCTCACAGAGTTACACGATTCTTTTCATGGATCATTTTGTTAGTACTATTGTTGGGGTATGTGAGAAGAGATATTTTGGATCACCTTGAAGCCTATGGTGACAAGGAAATATCCTCAGACAAAAACTGGAAAGAATCTTTCTGAGAAAGTTCTTTGTGATGAGTGAATTTATCTCACAGAGTTATAACTTTCTTTTCATTGAGCAGTCAGCTAACACTGGTTTCTGGGAATCTAAAGCAGTTTCTGAGAAAGCTTCTTTTTGGTTTTTATCTGATTATATTTCCTTTGTCCTCATAAGCTTCAATGCACTCCCAAATATCTTAACACAGATTTCAGGAAAACAGTGTTAGCAGACTTGTCACTGAAATGAATGGTGTAACACTGTGAGATGAATTAATCCATCACAAAGCAGTTTCTCAGAAAGCTGCTTTCTAGTTTTCACCTGAGGATATTTTGTTTTTCACTACAGGCCTCAAAGTGCTCCCAAATATCCCTTTGTAGATTCCACAAAAATATTTTTAGCAGACTGCTCAATGAAAATAACATTTTTACTATGAGATGTGTTCACATATCACAAAGCAGTTTCTCATAAGGCTTCTTTTTGATTTTTTTCTGAGGATATTTCCTTTGTCACCATATTCTTCAATGTGCTCCCAAACATCCTCTTACATTTTCTATGAAAACAGTGTTAGCAAAATGCTCTATGAAAAGAATGTTGTAACTCTGTGTGATGAATTCACATATCACAAAGAAGTTTCTCAGAAACCTTTCTAGTTTTTATCTGAGGATATTTCCTTTCTCACTATTGGCCTCAAAGTGCTCCCATATATCACTTTGCAGATTCCATGAAAAAAGTTTTAGCAAACTGCTCCATGAAAAGAAATATGTAACTCTGTCAGACGAATTCACACATCATAGAGAACTTTCTCAGAATGATTCTTTCCAGATTTTGCCTGAGGATATTTCCTTCTCACCATCAGCTTCAATGTGATCCAAAATATTCCTTCTCAGATTCCCCAAAAACAGTGGTAACAGACTGTTCCATGAAAAGAAAATGTAACTCTGTGAGATGAATTCACACATCACAAACAAGTTTCTCAGAAAGCTTCTTTCTAGTTTTTATTTCAGGATATTTACTTTGTCTTCATAGGCTTCAATGTGATCCAAATTATACCTGCTCAGATTCCCCAAAAACCGAGGTAACAGACTGCTCCACGAAAAGAAAGTGTAAATCTGCGGGATAAATTCACACATCAGAAAGTAGTTTCTCAGAAAACTTCTTTCTAGTTTTTCTCTCAGGATATTTCCTTTGTCACCATAAGCTTCAAAGCACTGCAAAATATCCCTTTATGGATTCCAAGAAAGCATTGTTAGTAGACGGCTCAATGAAAATAACATTGTAACTCTGAGAGGTGTATTCACACATCACAAAATACTTTCTCAGAAGGCTTCTTTTAGATTTTTATCTGAGGATATTTTGTTTATCACCATAAGCTTCAATGCGCCACAAAACGTCCTCTTGCATTTCATACGAAAGCATTGTTAGCAAACTGTTGTATGAAAAGAACAGTGTAATTCTTTGTGATGAATTCACACTTCACAAAGCAGTTTCTCAGAAAGCTTCTTTCTAGTTTTTATCTGAGGTTATTTGCTTTTTCACTATAGGCCTCAAAGTGCTCACAAATATCCCTTTGCAAATTCCACAAAAAGAGTGTTAGCAAACTGCTCCATGAAAAGAATGGTGTAACTCTGTGAGATGAATTCACACATCACAAAAATCTTTGTCAGAAGGCTTCTTTCCAGTTTTTATCTGAGGATAATTCCTCGTCACCATAGGCTTCAATGTGATCCAAAATTGTCAGTAAGAGCTGTTTTCACAGCTTCCACAAAAACAGTGCTAACAATGTGATCCATGAAAGGAATCGTGTAACTCTGTGAAGTGAATTCACACATCCAAAGCAGTTTCTCAGAAAGCTTCTTTTTGGTTTTTATCTGACAATATTTCCTTTATCCCCATGGGCGTCAGTGTGCACCTAAATATCCTCATGCAGACTCCACGAAAACAGTGTTAGTAGAATGCTCAATGAGAAGAACAGTGTAACTGTGAGATGAGTTAACCCATCACAACACAACTTCTCAGAAAGCTTCTTTCCAGTTTTTATCTGGGGATATTTCCTTTGTCACCATAAGCTCCATTGTGCTAAGAAATATCTCATTGCCAATTCCAAGAAAACAGTATTGGCAAACTGCTCAATGAAAAGAAAAGTGTAACTCTGGAAGACGTATTCACACACCACAATGCAGTTTCTCAGAAAGCTTCTTTTAGGTTTTTATTCCAGGATATTTCCTTTGTCCCCATAGTCTTCAATGCACTCTCAAATATCCTAATGAAGATTCCACAAAAGCAGTGTTAGCAGACTGCTCAATGAAAAGAATGGTGTAACCCTGTGAGATGAATTATTCCATCACAAAGCAATTTCTCAGAAATCTTCTTTCTAGTTTTTATCTGAGGATATTTCCTTTTTCACTATCGGCCTCAAGGCACTCACAAATATAACTTTGCAGATTCCACGAAAACAGTGTTTGCAAACTGTTTCATGAAGAGAAAGGTGTGACTCTGTGAGATGAATTCATACATCCCAAAGAAATTTCTCAGAAACCTTCTTTCTAGTTTTTATTTGAAGGTATTTCCTTTGTCACTATACATTTCAGTGTGCTCCCAAACATGTTCTTGCATTTTCGATGAAAGCAGTCGTAGTAAACTGCTGCATGAAAAGAATGGTGTAACTCTGTGTGATGAATTGGCACATCACAAAAAAGTTTCTCAGAAAGCTTCTTTTTGTTTTTATCTGAGGATAAATAATTTTTCACTATAGGCCTCAAAGTGCTCCCAAATATCCTTTTCCAGATTCCATGAAAAGAGTGTTAGCAACCCGCTCCATGAAAAGAAAAGTGTACCTCTGTTAGATGCATTCACACATCACAATGCAGTTTCTCAGAAACCTTCTTTCTATTTTTTATCTGAGGATATTTCCTTTTTCACTATAGGCCTCAGAGTGCTCCCTAATATCCCTTTGCAGATTCCACAAAAGCAGTGCAAGCAAATTGCTCCCTGAAAGAGTAGTATAACTCTGTGAGATGAATTCACACATCACAAAGCAGTTTCTCCGAACACTTTTCTTCAGTTCTTACAGGGGATATTTCTTTTTCCACTGTAACACTCAATGTGCTGGGAATATCCCATGGCTGATTCAATGAAAACAGTGTTACTAATCTGCAGCATGAACAGAATGGTGTTACATTGTGAGATGAATACACACATCACAAAGCAGTATCTCAGAAGGCTTCTTTCTAGTATTTATCTGAGGATATTTCCTTTTTCACCATAGGTTTCAAAGCGATCAAAAATATCCCCTCTCAGATTCCACAAAAACAGTGCTAGCAAGTTGCTCCACGAAAGAGTAGTGTAACTCTGTGTGATGAATTCACACATCACAAAGCAGTTTCTCAGAAAGTTTGCTTTCAACTTTATTCTGAGGATATTTCCTTTTTCACCATGGGCTTCAATGCAATCATGTGTATCCCATCTGAGATTCCATAGAAACAATGCTAACAAACTGCTCCATGAAGAGAATGGTGTAGATCTGTGAGATGAATCCACACCACACAAATCAGTATCTCAGAAAGTTTCTTTCTAGTTTTTATCTGAGGAAATTTCCTTTTTCACCATTGGCTTCAGTGCCTTCCAGAATGTCCCATTGTGGATTCCACGAGAATAGTACTAGCAAACGGCTCAATGAAAGAATGATGTAACTCTGTGAGGTGAATTCACGCATCACAAGAAATTTTTCCAAGGCTTCTCTCCAGTTTTTAATTGAGGATACTTATTTTTCACCATGGGGTTCAATGCAATCTAAATTATCCCTTCTGAGATTAAAGAGAAAAAGTGCTAATAAACTGATCCATGAACAGAATGGTGTAACTCTGTGAGAGGAATTCACACATCACAGCGCAGTTTCCCAGAAAACTTCTTTCTAGTTTTTATCTGAGAATATTTCCTTTGTCACCATAGACTTCAAAGCAATCCAAAATATTGCTTCTCACATTCCAGAAAAACAGTGCTAGCAGGCCGCTCCATGAAAGAGTAGTGTAACTCTGAGAGATGAATTCACACATCACAGAGCAGTTTCTCAGAAAGTATCTTTCTAGTTTTTCTCTGAGGATATTTCCTTTGTCATGATAAGATTCAAAGTCAAAGTGATCACAAGTGTCATTTCTCAGAATCCACAGAAGCAGAGCTAACAAACTGCCCTAGATGACATTGGTGTAACTCTGTGAGATGAATTCACACATCATCAAGCAGTTTCTCAGAAAGCTTCTTTCACGTTTTTATCTGAGGACATTTCCTTTTTCACCATTGGCCTCAATGCCTTCCCAAATGTCCCATTACAGATTCCACGAGAATAGTGTTAGCAAACTGTTCAATGAAAGAATGATATAACACTATGGGTGAATTCACACATCATAAGAAATTTTTTCAAGGTTTCTCTCCAGTTTTTAATTCAGAATACTTCCTTTTCCACCATGGGCTTCAATGTAATCTATGTTATCCCTTCTCAGAATCCACAGAAAAAGTGCTAATAAACTGCTCCATGAACAGAATGATGTAACTCTGTGAGATGAATTCACACATCACTGAGCAGTTTCTCAGAAAGCTTCTTTCTATTTTTTATCTGAGGATATTTCCTTTTTCACTATAGGCCTCAGAGTGCTCCCAAATATCCCTTTGCAGATTCCACAAAAGCAGTGCAAGCAAACTTCTCCCTAAAAGAGTAGTATAACTCTGTGAGGTTAATTCACACATCACAAAGCAGTTTCTCCGAACACTTTTCTTCAGTTTTTACAGGGGATATTTCCTTTTCCACTGTAACACTCAATGCACTGGGAATATCCCATGGCCGATTCGATGAAAACAGTGTTAGTAATCTGCACCATGAAAAGAACGGTGTTACATTGTGAGATGAATACACACATCACAAAGCAGTATCTCAAAAAACTCCTTTCTAGTATTTATCTGAGGATATTTCCTTTATCACAATAGGATTCAAAACGATCAAAAATGTCACTTCTCAGTATCCACAGAAGCAAATCTAAAAAACAGTTCCATATAAGATTGGAGTACCTCTCTGAGATGAATTCACACATCACAAAGCAGTTTCTCAGAAAGCTTCTTTCACGTTTTTATCTGAGGACATTTCCTCTCTCACCTTCAGCCTCAATGCCCTCCCAAATATCCCACTGCAGATTCCACCAAAATAGTGTTAGCAAATAGATCAATGAAAGAATGGTGTAACTCTGTGAGATGAATTCACACATCACAAAGCAGTTTCTCCAAACATTTCTCTCCAGTTCTTATCTGACGATGCTTCCTTTTTTCATCATAACACTCAATGCACTCAGAATATCTCATTGCCAATTCAACAAAAACAGTGTTCGTAATCTGCTCGATGAAAAGAATGGTGTTACATTGTGAGATGATTATGCAAATCACAAAGCAGTTTCTCAGAAAGCTCCTTTCTAGTCTTTATGTGAGGATATTTCTTTTGTCGCTATAGACTTCAAAGAGATCCAAAATATTCCTTCTCAGATTTCACAAAATCAGTGCTAGCAGCTGCTCCATGAAAGAGTAGTGTAACTCTGTGATATGAATTTTCACATCACAAAGCAGTTTCTCAGAAAACTTCTTTTCAACTTTTTCCTGAGGATATTTCCTTTTTCACCATGGGCTTCACTGCAATCCAAAGTATCCCTTCTCAGATTCCATAAAAGCAGTGTTAACAAACTGCTGTATGAACAGAATGGTGTAGCTCTGTGAGATGAATTCACACATCACAGAACTATATCTCAGAAAGCTTCTTTCTAGTTTTTATTTGAGGATGTTTCCTTTGTTACAATAGGCTTCAAAGCGATACAAAATACTCCTTCTCAGATTACACAAAAACAGTACTACCATACTGCTCCCTGAAAGAGTAGTGTAACTTCATGAGATGAATTCAAATATCACAAAGCGGTTTCTTAGAAAGTTTCTTTCTGGTTTTTATCTGAAGATTCAGCATGGGCTTCATTGTAATCCAATGTATCCCTTCTCAGATTCCACAGAATCAGTGTTAACAAACTGCTCCTTGAACAGAATGGTGTAAATCTGTGAGATGAATTCACACATCACAGAGCAGTTTCTCAGAAAGCTTCTTTTTAGTTTTTATCTGAGCATATTTCCTTTGTCTCCACAGGCTTCAAAGCGATCCAAACTATCCCTTCTCTTATTCCACAAAAACAGTGCTAGCAGGCTGCTTCATGAAAGAGTGATGAAACTCGGAGAGATGAATTCACACATCACAGAGCAGTTTCTCAGAAAGGTTCTTTCTAGTTTTTCTCTGAGGCTATTTCCTCTGTCACAATAGGATTCAAAGTAATCAGTAATGTCACTTCTCGGAATCCACAGAAGCAGAGCTAACAAACTGCTCCAGATGACTTTGGTGTAACTCTGTGAGATGAATTCACACATCACAAAGCAGTTTCTCAAAAAGCTTCTTTCTAGCTTTTATCTGAAAATATTTCCTTTTTCACTAGAGGCCTCAAAGTTCTCCCAAATATACCTTTGCAGATCCCATGAAAAGAGTGTTAACAAACTGCTCCATGAAAAGAAAGGGGCAATTTTGTGAGATGAATTCACACATCACAAAGAACTTTCTCAGAAAACTTCTTTCCAGTTTTTATCTGAAGATATTTCCTTGTAACCATAGGCTTCAAAGGGATCCAAATTATCCCTTCTCAGATTCTCCAAAAAGAGTGCTAACAAAGTGATCCATGAAAAAATCGTGTAACTCTGTGAGATGAATTTACACATTCAAAGCATTTTCTCAGAAAGTTATTTTGTTTCTTATCTGAGGATATTTCCTTTGTTCCCATAGGTTTCAAAGCGCTCCCAAATATCCTAATGCAAATTCCAGGAAAACAGTGTTAGCAGACTGATCAATGAAAAGAATGGTGTAACTCCGGGAGATGAATTAACTCATCACAAAGCAGTTTCTTAGAAAGCACTTTCTAGTTTTTATCTGAGGATATTTCTTTTGTCACCATAAGCTTCATTGCACGAAGAAATATCCCTTTGCAGATTCCAATAAAACAGTGTTAACAAACTACTCAATGAAAGAGAAAGTATAACTCTGTGAGATGTATTATCACATCACAATGCAGTTTCTCAGAAACCTTCTTTCTAGTCTTTATCTGAGGATATTTCCTTTTTCACCATAGGCCTCAATGCACTCTCAAATATCACTTTGTAGATTCCACAGAAACAGTGTTAGAAAACTGTTTCATGAAGAGAAAGGTGTTACTCTGTGAGATGAATACACACAACCCAAAGAAGTTTCTCAGAAAGCTTCTTTCTAGTTTTTATCTGAGGATACTTCCTTTTTCACTATAGGCCTCAAAGTGCTCCCAAATATCCCGTTGCAGATTCCATGAAAAGAGTGTTAGCAATCTGTTCCATGAAAAGAAAGGTGTAACTCCATGAGATGAATTCACTCATCACAAAGCACTTTCTCAGAAAGCTTCTTTCCAGTTTTTATCTGAGGATATTTCCTTGTCACCACAGGCTTCAATGTGATCCAAAATATCCCTTCTCAGAGTCCCTGAAAAGAGTGCTAACAATATGATCCCTGAAAAGAATCATGTAACTCTGTGAGATGAATTCACACATCCAAATCAGTTTCTCAGAAAGCTTATTTTTGCTATTTATCTGAGGATAATTTCTTTGTCACTGTAGGCTTCAATGCACTACCAAACATCCTCTTGCATTTTTCACAAAAACAGTGTTAGAAAGCTGCTCAATGAAAAGAAAAAGGTAACTCTGTGAGATGCATTCACACATCACAATGCAGTTTCTCAGAAAGCTTCTTTCCAGTTTTTATCTGAGGATGTTTACTTTTTCACCATAGGCCACAATGGGCTCCCAAATATCACCTTACAGATACTACGAAAACAGTGTTACCAAACTGCTTCATGAAGAGAAAGGTGTAACTCTGTGAGATGAATTATCACATCACAAAGAAGTATTTCAGAAAGCTTCCTTCTAATTTTTATTTGAGCATATTTCCTTTGTCAGTGTTGGCGATCCAAGCTATCCCTTATCAGATTCCCCCAAAACAGTGGTAACACACTGCTCCATCAAAGGAAAGTGTTACTGTGTGAGATAAATTCACACATCAGAAAACAGTTTC
Source organism: Chlorocebus sabaeus (assembly GCF_047675955.1). Lineage (NCBI taxonomy): Eukaryota > Metazoa > Chordata > Mammalia > Primates > Cercopithecidae > Chlorocebus > Chlorocebus sabaeus. The sequence continues at coordinate 38,284,779 of NC_132912.1, forward strand.
TCAGAAACCTTCTTTCTAGTTTTTCTCTGAGGATATTTCCTTTGTCACCATAAGCTTCAATGCACCGTGAAATATCCTCGGATGAATTCCAAGAAAACAGTGTTAGCAGACTGCACAATGAAAATAACATTATAACTCTGTGAGATGTATTCACACATCACAAAGCAGTTTCTCAGAAGTCTTCTTCTTTTGGTTTCTATATGAGGATATTTCCTTTGTCACCATAGGCTTCAATGTACTCACAACCATCCTAATGCATTTTCCACGAAAGCAGTGTTAACAAACTACTGTTCAAAAAGAACAGTGTAACTCTATGTGATGCATTTTCAGATCACAAAGCAGTTTCTCAGAAAGCTTCTATCTAGTTTTTATCTGAGGATATTTCCTTTTTCACTATAGGCCTCAAAGTGCTCTCAAATATCCCTTTGAAGATTCCATGAAAAGAGTGTTAGCAAACTGCTCCATGAAAGGAAATGTGTAACTCTGTGAGATGAATTCACACCTCATGAAGAACTTTCTCAGAAAGCTTCTTTCCAGTTTTTATCTGGGGTTATTTCCTAGTCACCACAAGCTTCAGTGTGATCCAAAATGTCCCTTCACAGATTCCCCAGAAACACTGCTATCAAAGTGATCCTTGAAAAGAATTGTGTAAATCTGTGAGATGAATTCACACATCCAAAGCAGTTTCTCAGAAAACTTCTTTTTGCTATTTATCTGAGAATATTTCCGGTGTCACCATAGGCTTAAATGCGATCCAAAATATCCCATCTCAGATTCCCCAAAGACTGTGCTAACAACGTGATCCATGAAAAGAATCCTGTAACTCTGTGAGATGAATTCACACATCCAAAGAAGTTTCTCAGAAAGTTTCCCTTTGGTTTTTATCTGAGAATATTTCCTTCGTCTACATAGGCTTTAATGCACTCCCAAATACCCTAATGCAGATTCCATGAAAACAGTGTTAGCAGACTGCTCAATGAAAAGAACAGCGTAACTCTGTGAGATTAATTAACCCATCATAAAGCAGTTTCTCAGAAAACTTCTTTCTACTTTTTATCTGATGATATTTCCTTTGTCACCATAGGCTTCAAAGCAATCGAAAATACCCCTTCTCAAATTCCACATAAGCAGTGCTAGCAAACGGCTCCATGAGAGTTTTGTGTAACACTGTGAGATGAATTCACACATCACAAAGCAGTTTCTCTGAATGCTTCTTTCTAGTTTTACTGAGGATGTTTACTTTTCCACCATAACACTCAATGCGATCGGTATATCCCATTGCTGATTCAAAGAAAACAGTGTTAATAATCTGCTCAATGAAAAGAATGCTGTCACATTGTGTGATGAATACACTCATCAGAAAGCAGTATCTCAGAAAGTATTTTTCTAGTATTTATCTGAGGATATTTCCTTTGTCACCATAGGCTTCAAAGTGAATCAAAACTTCCCTTCTCAGATTCCACAAAATCAGTGCTAACAAGCTGCTCCATGAAAGAGTAGTGTAACAGTGTGAGATGAATTCACACATCACAAAGCAGTTTCTCAGAAAGATTCTTTTCAACTTTCATCTGAGGATGTTTCCTTTGTCACCATCAGCTTCAAAGAGATCCAAAATATCCCTTATCAGATTCCACAAAAACAGTGCTAGCAGACTGCTCCACGAAAGTGTAGTGTAACTCCATGAGATGAATTCACACTTCACAAATCAGTTTCTCAGAAATATTCTTTCCAGTTATTATCGGAGGATACTTCCTTTTTCACCATGGGCTTCCTTGCAATCGAAAGTATCCCTTCTCAGATTCCACAGAAGCAGTGTTAACAAACTGCTCCATGAACAGAATGGTGTAAACGTTTGAGATGAATTCACACATCACAGAGCAGTTTCTCAGAAAGCTTCTGTCTAGTTATTCTCTGACGGTATTTCCTTTGTCACGATAGGATTCAGGGAGATCAGAAATGTCATTTCTCAGAATCCAGAGAAGCAGAGCCAACAAACTGCTCCAGATGACATTGGTGTAACTCTGTGAGATGAATTCACGCATCACAAAGTGGTTTTTCAGAAAGCTTATTTCTATTTTTTATCTGAGGATATTCCATTTGTCACCACAGGCTTCAAAGCAATCCAAAATATCCCTTCTCAGATTTCACAAAAACAGTACTAGCAAACTACTCCATGAAAGAGTAGTGCAACTCTGAGAGATGAATTCACACATCACAAAGCACTTTCTCAGGAAGCTTGTTTCCATTTCATCTGAGGATATTTCCTTTGCCATGATAGGATTCAAAGTGATCAGAAATATTCCTTGTCAGATTCCATATAAACAGTGCAAGCAAATGGCTCCATGAGAGATTTGTGTAACTCTGTGAGATGAATTCACATATCACAAAGCAGTTTCTCAGAAAGCATCTTTTAAGTTTTTATCTGAGGACATTTCCTTTTTCACCATCGGCCTGTGTGCCCTCCAGAACACCCCATTACAGATTCCTCGAAAATAATGTTAGCAAACTGCTCAATGAAAGAATGGTGTAACTCTGTGAGATGAATTCACACGTCACAAAGTAGTTTCTCTCAATGCTTCTCTCCAGTTCTTATCTGAGGATATTGCCTTTTTCACGATACCACTCAATGCGCTCAGAATATCCCATTGCCGATTCAATAAAAACAGTGTTAGTAATTTGCTCCATGAAAAGAATGCTGTTACACTGTGAGGTGAACACACACATCACAAAGCAGTTTCTCAGAAAGTTTCTTTCTAGTTTTTATCTGAGAATATTTCCCTTGTCACCATAGGCTTCAAAGTGATCCAAAATATCCCTTCTCAGATTCCACAAAATCAATGCTAGCAAGCTTCTCCATGAAAGAGTCGTGTAATTCTGTGAGATGAATTCACACATCACAAAGCAGTTTCTCAGAAATATTCTTTCTAGTTTCTCTCTGATGATATTTCCTTTGTCACGATAGGATTCAAAGCAATCAGAAATGTCACTTCTCAGAATCCACAGAAGTAGAGGTAACAGACTGCTCCAGAAAACATTGGTGTAACTCTGTGAGATGAATTCACACATCACAAAGCAGTTTCACAGAAAGTGTCTTTCTAGTTTTTATCTGAGGATATTTACTTTTTCACCATTGGCCTCAATGACCTCCCGAATATCCCATGCAGATTCCATGAAAATACTATTAGCAAACTGCTCAATGAAAGAATGGTGTAACTCTGTGACGTGAATTCACATATCACAGGGTAATTTCTCAGAATGATTCCTTCCAGTTTTCATCTGAGGATATTTCGTTTTTCACCATGGGCTTCAAGCCATTCCTAACTATCCGTTCTGATATTCCGCAGAAGCAGTGCTAACAAACTGATCCATGAACAGAATGGTGTAACTCTGTGAGATGAATTCACACATCAGAGAGCAATTTCTAAGAAAGCTTCCCATGAAACAGTCATGTAACTCTGAGAGGTGAATTCACACATCACAAAAACAGTTTCTCTGACAGCTTCTTGCTACTTTTCATATGAGGATATTTCCATTGTCATGAAACAATTCAAAGCAATCAGAAATGTCACTTCTCAGAATCCACAGAAGCAGAGCTCACAAACTGCTCCTTAAAAGAATGCTGTAACTCTGTGAGATGAATTATCCCATCACAAAGTGGTATCTCACCATTCTTTCATTGAGAAGTTTGCTAACACTATTTTCGAGTTATGTGCAATGGGATATTTGGGAGGGCATTGAGGCCGATGGTGAAAAAGGAAATTTCCTCAGATAAAAACGTGAAAGAAGCTTTCTGAGAAACTGTATTGTGATGTGTGAATTCATCTCACAGACTTGCACCAATCTTTCATGGAGCCATTTGCTAGAACTGTTTTTGTGCAATCTGAGAAGGGACATTTCTGATCCCTTTGAGCGCTACTGTGACAAAGGCAATATCCTCAGATAAAAACTGGAAACAAGCTTTCTGAGAAAGTGCTTTGTGATGTGTGAATTCATCTCACAGTGTTACACCATTCTTCTCATGGAGCAGTTTACTAACACTGTTTTTGTTTAGCCTGCAATGGGATATTGTGAGTGACTTGAGTGCTATGGTGAAAAAGGAAATATCCTCAGGTAAAACCCGGAGGGAAGCTTTCAGAGAAATTGCTCTGTGATATGTGGATTCATCTTACAGAGTTACACCATTCTGTTCATGGAGCAGTATCTTAGTACCGCTTCTGTGGTATCTGAGAAGTGATACTTTGGATTGCATTGAAGTCCATGGTGAAAAAGGAAATATCCTCAGATAAAAATTGAAAAGAAGTTTTCTGAGAAACTGCTTTGTGATGTGTGAACTTATCTCACACTGTAACACTACTCTTTCATGGAGCAGTTATCAAGCACTGTTTTTGTAGAATCAGAAAAGGGATATTTTGGATTGCTTTGAAGTCTATGGCGACAAACGCAATATCATCAGATAAAAACTAGAATGAATCTTTCTGAGAAATTGCTTTATGACGTGTGAATTCATCTCACAGTATTACACTGTTCTTTTCATGGAGAAGTTTACTAACACTGTTTTCCTTTAATCTGCAATGGGATATCTCGTATGCATTGAGTGATATGGTGAAAAAGAAAATATCCTCAGATAAATAACTGGAGAGAAACCTTTGGAGAAACTGCTTTATGATGTGTGAATTCATCTCACAGAGTTACACCATTCCTTCATTCAGCAGTTTGTTAACACTGTTTTCTTGGAATCTGCAATGGGATATTCACAAGGGCATTGAGGCCGATGGTGAAAAGGGAAATGTACTCAGAAAAAAGTTGAAAGAAGCTTTCTGAGAAACCGCTTTGTGATGTGTGAATTTGTCTCACAGAGTCACACTAATCTTTCATGGAGCCGTTTGCTAGCACTGTTTTTGTGGAATCTAAGAAGAGACATTTCTGATCACTTTGAATCCAATCGTGACAAAGGAAATATCCTCAGATAAAAAGTGGAAGCACGCTTTCTGGGAAACAGCTTTGTGATGTGTGAGTTCCTCTCACAGAGATACACCATGCTTTTCATGGAGCTGTTTGTTAGCACTACTTCTGTGGAATCTGAGAAGGTATACTTTGGATTGAATTGAAGCCCATGGTGAAAAAGGAAATGTCCTCAGATCAAAACGTGAAGGAAGTTTCTGAGAAACTGATTTTTTATGTGAATTCATCTCATAGAGCTACACCAATCTTTCATGGAGCCATTTGCTAGCACTGATTTTGTGGAATCTGAGAAGGAACACTTCTGATTGCTTTGAATACTATCGTGACAAAGAAAATATCCTCAGATGAATACTTTAAACAAGCTTTGTGAGAAACTGCTTTGTGATGTATAAATTCATCTCAAAGAGTTACACCATTCTTTCACAGAGCAGTTTGCCAGCACTGTTTTTGTGGAATCTGAGAAGGGGTATTTTTGATCGCTTTGAAGCCTATGGTTACAAAGGAAATATCCTCAGATAACAACTAGAAAGAAGCTTTCTGAGAAACTGCTTTGTGATGTGTGAATTCATCTCACAGAGTAACACCATTCTGTTCATGGAGCAGTTTGTTAGCACTGCTTCTGTGTAATCTGAGAAGTGATACTTTGGATTGCACTGAAGCCAGGGTGAAAAAGGAAATATACTCAAATAAAAACTGGAAATAAACATTCTGAGAAACTACTTTGTGATGTGTGAATAAACCCGACAGTGTTACATTAGCCTTTCCTGGAGCAGTTTGTTAGCACTGTTTTTGTGGAATCTGATATGGGATATTTTGGATTGCTTTGAAACCTATGGTGACAAAAGTAATATCCTCAGATAAAAACAAGAAAGAATCTTACTGAGAAGCTGTTTTGTGATGTTGTGATGTGTGAATTTGTCTCACAAAGTTACACTGTTCGTTCCTTAGATCAGGTTACTAACACCGTTTTTCTTTAATCTGCAACGTGATATTGCGAGCACATTGAATTCTATGGTGAAAAAGGGAGTATCCTCAGATAAAAACCGGAGAGAAGACTTCAGAGAAACTGCTTTGTGATGTGTCAATTCATCTCACAGGGTTTCACCATTCTTTCATTGAGCAGTTTGCTAACACTGTTTTCATGGAATCTGCAATGGGATATTCAGGACGTCATTGAGTCCGATGGTGAAAAAGGAAGTCTCCTTATTTAAAAACTTGAAAGAAACTTTCTGAGAAACTGCTTTGTGATGCATGTATTCATGTCACAGAGTTACACCAATCTTTCATGGAACCGTTTGCTAACACTGTTTATGTGGAATCTGAAAAGGCACATTTATGATCACTTTTAATCCAATCATGATGAAATATCCTCGGATAAAAACTGGAAACGAGCTTTCTGAGAAAACACTTTGTGATGTATGGACTCATCTCACAGAGTTAAACCAATCTCTTATGGAGCAGTTGTTAACTCTGCTTCTGTGGAATCTGAGGAGTGACATATCTGGTCGCTTTGTATCCTATTGTGACAAAGAAAATATCCTCAGATAAAAACTAGAAATAAGTTTTCTGAGAAACTGTTCTGTGATGTGTGAATTTATCTCACAGCAATACACAACTGTTTTCCTTGAGAAGTTTGTTAACCCTGTTTTCGCGGAATCTGTAATGAGCTATACAGGAGCACATTGAGGCCTGTGTTTAAATAGAAAATATCCTCAGATAAAAACAGGAAAGAAGCTTTCTGAGACTCTGCTTTGTGATATGTGAATTCATCTCCCAGAGTTACACTTTTTTTCATGTAGCAGTTTACCAACATTGTTTTCGTTTAATCAGCAATGGGATATTGCAAGCTTTTTGAGTGCTATGGTGACTAAGGAAATATACTCAGATAAACTCTGGAGGGAAGCCTTCAGAGAAACTGCTTAGTAATGTGTGAATTCATCTCACAGAGTTGCACCACTCTTTCATGGAGCACTTTGCTAGCACTGTTTTTGTGGAATCTTAGAAGGGATATTTTTGATCACTTTGAAGTGTATGGTGACAAAGGAAATTTCTCAGATAAAAACCTGAAAGAAGCTTTCTGAAAAATTGATTTGTGATGTGTGAATTCATCTCACAGAGTTACGTCATTCTGTTCATGGAACTTTTATTAGCATTGCTTCTGTGGAATCTGAGAAGGGATATTTTAGATTTCATTGAAGCCAGTGGTGAAAAGGGAAATATCCTCAGATAAAAGTTGAAATGAAGCTTTCTGAGAAACTACTTTGTGATGTGTGAATTCATCTCACAGAGTTACAATAATCTTTCATGGAGTAGTTTGCTGGCACTGTTTTTCTGGAATCTGATAAGGGATATTGTGGATTGTTTTGAGGCCTTTGATGACAGAGGAAATATCCTCAGATAAAAACTAGAAAGAATCTTTCTGAGAAACTGCTTTGTGATGTATGAATTCATCTAACAGAGTTCCTCAGATAAAAACTGGAGAGAAGCCGTCAGAGAAACCAGTTTGTGATGTGTGAATTCATCTCACAGGATTACTCCATTCCTTTATTGAGCTGTTCGCTAACACTATTTTTGTGGAATCTGAGAAGGTATATTTTGTATGGCTTTTAAGCGTATGGTGACAAAGAAAATATCCTCAGATAAAAACTTGAAAGAAGCTTTCTGTGAAACATCTTTGTGATGTTTGCATTTGTCTAGCAGTGTTACACAATTGTTTTTCTTGAGAAGTTTGCTAACGCTGTTTTTGGAGAATCTGTGGTGAGATATACTGGAGCATATTGAGGCCTGTGTTTAAATAGGAAATATCCTCAGATAAACACTGGAAAGAAGCTTTCTGATAAACTGCTTTGTGATGCATGAATTCATCTCACAGAGTTACAACTTTCTTCTCATGGAGCAGACTTCTAACACTGGTTTCATTTAATCTACAATGGGTTATTGTGAATGCATTGAGTGCTATGGTGAAAATGGAAATACACTCAGATAAAAACTGGAGAGAAGCCTTAGGAGAAACTGCTTTTTGATGTATGAATTCATCTCACAGAGTTACACAAATCTTTCGTGGAGCCGTTTGCTACCACAGTTTGTGTGGAATCCGAGAAGTGACATTGTTAATCGCTTTGAATCCTATCATGACAAAGGAAATATCCTCAGATAAAAGCTGGAAATAGGCTCTCTGAGAAACTGCTTTGTGATGTGTGAATTTATCTCACGGAGTTACACTATTCTTTCATGTAGCAATTTGCTAGGACTGTTCTTGTGGAATATGAGAAGGGATATTGTGGATCACTTTTAAGCCCATCGTGACAAAGGAAATATCCTCAGGTAAAAACTGGAAAGAAACATTCTGAGAAACTGCTTTGTGATGTGTGAATTTTGTCTTGCAGAGTTACACAATTGTTTTCCTTGAGAAGTTTGCTAACACTGTTTTCCCAGAATCTGCAATGAGATATACGGGAGCACATTGGGGCGTGTGTTTAAATAGGAAACGCCCTCAGACAAAAAAAGGAAAGAAGTTTTTGAGAAACTGCTTTGAGATGTGTGAATTCTTCTCACAGAGTTACACTACTCTTTCATGGAGCCGTTTCCTAGCACTGTTTTTGTGGAATCTGGGAAGAGATATATCTGATCACTTTGAATCCTATCGTGACAAAGGAAATATCCTCAGATAATAACTGGTAACAACCTTTCTGAGAAACTGCTTTGTGATGTGTGAATTCATCTCACAGAGTTATACCATTCTTTCAGAGAGCAGTTTGCTAACACTATTTTTGTGGAATCTGCAATAGGATATTCAGGAGGGCATTGAGGCCAATGGTGAAATAGGAAATGTCCTCAGATAAAATCTTAAAAGAAGCTTTCTGAGAAACTTCTTTGTGATGTGTGAATCCATCTCAAAGAGTTACACAAATCTTTCATGGAACCATTTGCTAACCACTGTTTTTGTGTACTCTGACAAGGCACGTTTCTGATTGCTTTGAGTCCTATCATGGGGAAGGAAATATCCTCAGATAAGAACGGGAAACAAGATTCCTGAGAAAGTGCTCTGTGATGTGTGAATTCATCTCACAGAGTTACACTGTTCTTTCATGGAGTAGTTTGTTAGCACTGTTTTTGTGAAATCTGAGAAGGGATATTTTAGATCTCTTTGCAGCCTATGGTGACAAAGGAAATATCCTCAGATTAAAACTAGAAAGAACTTTCTGAGAAAGTGCATAATTGTGTGTGAATTCATCTCAAAGAGTTACACCGTTCTTCTCATGAAGCAGTTTACTAACACTGTTTTTGTTTAATGATAAACGGGATATTGCCAGCGCATTAAGTGCTATGGTGAGAAAGGAAATATCCTCAGGTAAAAACTAGAGAGAAGCCTTCAGAGAAACTGCTTTGTGATGTGCAAATTAATCTCTCAGAGTTACACCATTCTTTCAATTGAGCAGTTTCCTAACACTATTTTCATGGAATCTACAATGGGATATTCGGGAGGGCATTGGGGCCGATGGTGAAAAATGAAATGTCCTCAGATAAAATCGAGAAAAAAGGTTACTGAGAAATTGCTTTGTGATGTGTGAATTCATCTCACACAGTTACACCAACCTTATATGGAGCAGTTTGTTAGATTTGCTTATGTGGATTCTCAGAAGTGATGTTTCTGATTGCTTTGAATCCTATTGTGACAAAGGAAATATCTTCAGATAAGAAGTAGGAAGAATCTTTTTGACAAACAGCTTTGTGATGTGTGAATTCATCCATCAGAGTTATATGACTCTGTCTTGCAGCAGCCTGCTAGCACTGTTTTTGTGGAATCTGAGAGGGGATATTTTGGATCGCTTTGAAGACTATGCTGACAAAGAAAATATCCTCACATAAAAAGTAGAAAGAAGCTTTATGAGAAACTGCTCTGTGATATGTGAATTCATCTCACAGAGTTACACCATTCTTTTCATGGTGCAGACTACTAACACTCTTTTCATTGAATCAGTGCTGGGATATTCCGAGCGCATTGAGTGTCATGGTGAAAAAGGAAGTATCCTCAAATAAAAACTGGAGAGAAGCCTTCAGAGAAATTTCTTTGTGATGTTTGAATTCACCTTGCAGGGTTACATCACTCTTTCATTGAGCAGTTTGCTAACACTATTCTCGTGGAATCTGCAATGGGACATTCGGGAGGCCATTGAGGCCAATGGTGAAAAAGGAAATGTCCTCAGATAAAAACGTGAAAGAAGCTTTCTGAGAAACTGCTTTGTGATGTGTGAATTCATCTCACAGTACCTCAAGGTTGTCCAGAGCAGTTTGTTGGCTATGCTTCTGTGGATTCTGAGAAGTGACATTTCTGATCGCTCCCAATCCTATTGTGAGAAAGGAAATATCCTCAGAGAAAAACTGGAAAGAAGCTTTCTGAGAAACTGCTTTGTGATGTGTGACTTCTTCTCACAGAGTTAAACTACTCTCATGGAGCAGCTTGTTAGCACTGATTTTATGGAATCTGAGAAGGGATATTTTGGATCACTTTAAAGCCTATGCTGAGAAAGATAATATCCTCAGATGAAAACGTGAAAGAAGCTTTCTGAGAAAGTACTCTGTGATGTGTGAATTCATCTCACAGAGTTACACCATTCTGTTCATGGAGCAGTTTATTAGCACTTCTTCTTTGGAATCAGAGAAGGGATACTTTAGATTGCATTGAAGCACATGGTGAAAAAGAAAATATTCTTAAATAAAAACTGGAGAGAAGCCTTTGGAGAAGTTTCTTTGTGAGGTGTGAATTCATCTCACAGAGTTATGTTATTCTTCCATTGAGAAGTTTGCTAGCACTATTCTTGTAGAATCTGTCGTGGGACATTCGGGAGAGCATTGAGACCGATGGTGAAAAAGGAAATATCGTCAGATAGAAACGTGAAAGAAGCTTTCTGAGAAACTGTTTTGTGATGTGTGAATTCATCTCATAGGGTTATACCAATGTTATCTGGAGCAGTTTGTTAGCTCTGCTTCTGTGAATTCTGAGAACTGACATTTCTGATTGCTTTGAATACTGTCATGACAAAGAAAATATCCTCACATAAAAAGTAGAAAGAAGCTTTCTGAGAAACTGCTCTGTGATGTGTGAAATCATCTCACAGAGTTACACCACTCTGTTCATGGAACAGTTTATTAGCACTTCTTCTATGGAATCTGGGAAGGGATACTTTAGATTGCATTCAAATCCATGGTGAAAAAGGAAATATCCTCAAATATAAACTGGAGAGAAGCCTTTGGAGAAATTTCTTTGTGATGTGTGAATTCACCTCACAGGGTTACATCACTCTTTCATTGAGCAGTTTGCTAAAACTATTCTCGTGGAATCTGCAATGGGACATTCGGGAGGGCATTGAGGCCAATGGTGAAAAAGGAAATGTCCTCAGATAAAAACGTGAAAGAAGTTTTCTGAGAAACTGCTTTGTGATGTGTGAATTCATCTCACAGTTACCTCAAGGTTGTCCAGAGCAGTTTGTTGGCTATGCTTCTGTGGATTCTGAGAAGTGACATTTCTGATCGCTCCCAATCCTATTGTGAGAAAGGAAATATCCTCAGAGAAAAACTAGAAAGAAGCTTTCTGAGAAACTGCTTTGTGACGTATGAGTTCATCTCACAGAGTTACACTACTCTTTCATGGAGCAGCTGGCTAGCACTGATTTGATGGAATCTGAGAAGGGATATTTTGGATCATGTTGAAGCCTATACTGACAAAGAAAATATCCCCAGATGAAGTCTAGCAAGAAGCTTTTCCAGAAACAGCTTTGTGATGTGTGAATTCATCTCTCAGAGTTACACTAGTCTTTCATGGAATAGCCTGCTAGCACTATTTTTCTGGAATCTGAAAAGGGATACTTTTAATCGCTTGGAAGCCTATGGTGCAAAGGAATTATCCTCAGAAAAAAAACAAGAAATAAGCTTTGTGAGGAAGAGCTCTGTGATGTGTGAATTTGTCTCACAGATTTACACCTTTCTGTTTATGCAGCAGTGTATTAGCACTTCTTCCATGGAATCTGAAAAGGGATACTTTAGATTGCATTGAAGCCCATGGTGAAAAAGGAAATATCCTCCAATAAAAACTGGAAAGAAGCCATTGGAGAAATTTCTCTGGATGTGCGAATTCACCTCACAGAGTTGCATCATTCTTTCTTTGAGCAGTTTGCTAACACTATTCTCATGGAATCTGCAATGGGACATTCAGGAGGGCATTCTGAGAAAGTTCTTTGTGATGTGTGAATTCATCTCACAGAGTTTCACAATTCTGTTCAGGGAGCAATTTGTTACCACTACTTCTGTGGAATCTGCTAAGGGATACTTTGGGTTGCATTGAAGCCCATGGTGAAAAAGGAAATATCCTCAGATAAAAGTTGAAAAGAAGTTTTCTGAGAAACAGTTTTGTGATGTGTGAATTCATCTCACAGAGTTACAGTTATCTTTCATGGAGCAGCTTTCTACCACTGATTTTGTGGAATCTGAGAAGGGATATTTTGGATTGCTTTGAAGTCTATGATGACAAAGGAAATATCCACAGATAAAAACTAGGAAGAAGTTTTCTGAGAAACTGCTTTGTGATGTGTGTATTTGTCTCAAAATGTAACACCATTCTTTTCATGGAACAGATTACTAACACTGTTTTCATTGAATCAGTAATGGGATATTCCTATTGCATTGAGTGTTATGGTGAAAAAGGTAATATCCTGAGATAAAAACTGGAAACAAGCTTTCTGAGAAAGTGCTTTCTGATGTTTGAATTCATCTCACAGCGTTACACAAATCTTCCATGGAGCCATTTGCTAACACTGTTTCTGTGGAATCTGACAAGGGACATTTCTGATCGCTTTGAATCCTATCATGACAAAGGAAATATCCTCAGAGAAAAACTAGAAAGAAACTTTCTGAGAAACTGCTTAGTGATGTGTGAATTCATCTCTCAGAGTTACACAGTTCTTCTCATGGAGCAGTTTACAAACATGCTTTTCGTTTAATCTGTGATGGGATATTGCGAGTGCATTGAATGCTATGGTGAGAAAGGAAATATCCTCAGGTAAAAATTCGAGAGATGAATTGGGAGAAACTGCTTTGTGATGTGTGAATTAATCTCCCAGAGTTACACCATTCTTTCAATTGAGCAGTTTGCTAACACTATTTTCGTGGAACCTGCTATGGGATATTCGGGAGGGCATTGGGGCCGATGGTGAAAAAGGAAATTTCCTCAGTTAAAAACGTGAAAGAATCTTTCTGAGAAACTGCTTTTGATGTGTGAATTCATCTCATGGAGTTACACTACTCTTTCATAGAGCAGTTTCCTAGCACTGCTTTTGTGGAATCTGAGAAGGGATACTTTGGATCACTTTGAAGCCTATGGTGAGAAAGGAAACATCCTTAGATAACAACTAGAAAGAAGCTTACTGAGGTACTGCTCTGTGATTTGTGAATTCGTTTCACAGAGTTACACCATTCTGTTCATGGAGCAGTTTATTAGCACTGCTTCTATGGAATCCGAGAAGGGATACCGTAGATTGCTGTGAAGCCCATGGTGAAAAAGGAAATATCCTCAAATTAAAAACTGGAGAGAAGCCTTCAGAGAAATTTCTTTGAGAGGGGTGAATTCACCTCACAGAGTTACACCATTCTTACATGGAGCAGTTTGTTAGCACTATTCTCATGGAATCTGCAATGGGACATTCAGGAGAACATTGAGGCTGATGGTGAAAAAGTAAAAGTCCTTAGACAAAAAAGTGAAAGAAGCTTTCTGAGAAACTGCTTTGTGATGTGTGAATTCATTTCACAGCATTACACCAATGATATCCGGAACAGTGTGTTAGCTCTGCTTCTGTTGTTTCCGAGAAGTGACACTTCTGATCACTTTGAATCCTATCGTGAAAAATGAAATATCCTCAGAGAAAAACTAGAAAGAAGCTTTCTGAGAAACTGCTTTGTTATGTGTGAATTCATTTCTCAGAGTTACACTACTCTTTCATGGAGCAGCCTCTTAGCACTATTTTTGTGGAATCTGAGAAGGGATATTTTGGATCATTTTGAAGTCCATTGGGACAAAGGAAATATCCTCAGATAAAACTAGAAAGAAACTTTCTGGGAAACTGCTCCGTGATGTGTGAATTCATCTCACAGATTTACACCACTCTGTTCGTGGAGCAGTTTGCTAACACTGCTTCTGTGGAATCTGAGAAGGGATATTTTGAATTGCAAGGAAGTCCATGTTGAAAAAGGAAATACCATCATATAAAAGTGAAAAGACACTTTCTGAGGAACTGCTTTGTGATATGTGAATTCATCTCACAGAGTTACACTACTCTTTCATGGAGCAGCTTGCTAGCACGGATTTTGTGGAATATGAGAAGAGAAATTGTGGTTTGCTTTGAAACCTATGGTGACAATGGGAATATCCTCAGATAAAAACTAGGAGGAAACTTCTGAGAAACTGCTCTGTGATGTGCGAATTCATCTCACAGAGTTACACCAATCTTCTATGGAGCAGTTTTTTAGATCTGCTTCTGTGGATTCTGAGAAGTGACATTTCTGATCGCTTTGAATTTGATCATGATAAAGGAAATATTCTCAGATAAAAACTAGAAAGAAGCTTTCTGAGAAACCGCTTTGTGTTGTGTGTATTCGTCTCACAATGCAACACCGTATTTTTCATGGAGCAGATTACTACCTCTGTTTTCATTCAATCAGCAATGGGATATTCTGGGTGCATTGAGTGTCATGGTGAAAACGGAAATATCCTCAGATAGGAACTTGAAAGAAGTGCTTGGGGAAACTTCTTGGTGAAGTGTGAATTCATCTCACAGAGTTACACCATTCTTTCAATTCAGCAGTTTACTAACACTATTTTCGTGGAATCTGCAATGGGATATTTGGGAATACATTGACGCGGATGGTGCAAAAGGAAATGTCCTCAGATAAAGTCTTAAAAGAAACATGCTGAGAAACTGCTTTGTGATGTGGGAATTCATCTCACAGAGTTAAACAAATCTTTCGTGGATCTGTTTGCTAGCACTGTTTCTCTGGAATTCCACTAGGGAGATTTCTGATCGCTTTGAATCCTCTCGTCACAAATGAAATATCCTCAGATAAAATCTGGATACAAGATTCCTGAGAAAGTGCTTTGTAATGTATGAGTTCAACTCTCAGAGTTACACTAGTCTTTCATGGAGCACTCTGCTAGCACTGTTTTTGTGGAATTGAGAAGGGATAGTTTGGATTGCTTGGAAGCCTATGGTGACAAAGAAAATATCCTCTGATAAAAACTAGAGAGAAGCATTCTGAGAAACTGCTCACTGAGGTGTGAATTGCTCTCACAAAGATACACCATTCCTCTCAGGGAGCAGTTTAATATCACTTCTGTGGCATCTGAGAAGGGATACTTTAGATTGCAATGATGCCCAAGGTGCAAAAGGAAATATCCTCAAATAAAAACTGAAGAGAAACCTTCGGAGAAATTTTTGGTGATGTGTGAATTCATCTCACAGAGTTACACCATACTTTTCATGAAGCAATTTGTTAATACTGTTTTCGTGGAATCTGCAAAGTGATATTTGGGAGCGCATTGAGGCCTATCATAAAAAAAGAAATATCCTCGGATAAAAACTGGAAAGAAGTTTTCTGAGAAACTTTATTGTGATATGTGAATACATCTCCCAGAGTTACACTTTTCTTTTCATTGAGCAATGTGCCAACACTGTTTTGTTGGAATCTGCAAAGGGATATTTCTTACTGCAATGAAACATACATTGACAAACGAAATATCCTCAGATTAAAACTAGAAAGAAGCTTTCTGAGAACCTGTTTTGTGATGGGTTAATTCATCTCACAGAGTTACACCTTTCTCTTCATTGAACAATCTGCAAACACTGTTTTCTTGGAATCTACATTAGGATATTTGGGAGCAGTTGAAGCCTATGGAGACAAAGGAAACAACCTCAGATGAAAACCAAAAAGAAGCTGTCTGAGAAACAGCTTTGGATGTGTGAATTCACCTCACAGAGTAACACGATTATTTTCATGGGTAACATTGATAGCATTGTTGTTGGGGAATCTGAGAGGGGATATTTTGCATCGCATTTAAGCCTATGGTGGCAAGGAAATATCCTCAGATGAAAACTGGAAAGAATGTTTCTGAGAAAGTTATTTGTAATGTGTCAATTCATCTCACAGAGTTACAATGTATTTTCATTGAGCAGTTTGCTAACACCGTTCTCATGGAATCTGCAAAGCGATATTTGGGAGCACATTGAGGCCTATCATGCAAAAGGAAATATCCTCAGACAAAAACTGGAAAGAAGCTTTCTGAGAAACTGCATTGTGATGTGTGAATACATCTCAAAGAGTTACATTTTTCTTTTCATTGAGCAGTTTGCCAACACTGTTTTCTTGGAATCTGTAAAGGGATATTTCTTAGCGCAATGAAGGGTATGTTGACAAAGGAAATATCCTCAGATAAAAACTAGAAAGAAGCTTTCTGAGAAAGGGCTTTGTGATGGGTTAATTCATCTCACACAGATACACCTTTCTTTTCATTGAGCAGTCTGCTAACACTGTTTCTGTGGAATCTGCATTAGGATATTTGGGAGTGGATTGAAGCCTATGAAGGCA
This sequence comes from Chlorocebus sabaeus, assembly GCF_047675955.1. Lineage (NCBI taxonomy): Eukaryota > Metazoa > Chordata > Mammalia > Primates > Cercopithecidae > Chlorocebus > Chlorocebus sabaeus. The sequence continues at coordinate 38,301,372 of NC_132912.1, forward strand.
AAGAAAATATGCTCAGATAAAAACCAAACAAAAGTTTTCGTAGAAACAGCTTTGGATGTCTGAATTTACCTCACACAGATACACGATTCTTTGCATGGATAACTTTGATAGCACTGTTGTCAAGGAATCTGAGAAGGGATATTTTTAATCGCACTGAAGCCTATGGTGACAAGGAAATATCCTCAGATAAAAACTGGAAAGAAGCTCTCTGAGAAAGTTCTTCATGATGTGTGACTTCATCTCACTGTTACAATGTTATTTTAATTGAGCAGTCTGTTAACACTGTTTTTGTGGAATCTGTAAAGGGATACTGGGGAGGACGTTGAGGCCTATAGTGAAAAAGATATATCTTCAGATGAAAACTGGAAAGAAGCTTTTGGTGAAACAGCTCTGTGTTGTGTGAATTCATCACACAGATATACACTGTTCTTTTCATACAGCAGGTTGCTAACACTGTTTTCATAGAAAATGCAAGAGAATGTTTGGTAGCACATTGAAGCCTATGGTGACAAAGGAAACATCCTCAGATAAAAACAATAAGAAGCCTTCTGAGAAACTGCTTTGTGATGGATTAATTTATCTCACAGGGTTACACCGTTCTTTCCATTGATCAGTCTGCTAACATTGTTTTCGTGGAATCTGTGTTAGGATATCTGGGAGTGGATTGAAACCTATGGGGACAAAGGGAATATCTTCAGATAAAAATCCAAAAAGAAGCTTTCTCAGAATCTGTTTTGGATGTATGAATCCATCTCAAAGAGTAACACGACTCTTTTCATGGATCACCTTGTTAGCATTCCTTTAGGGGAATCTGAGAAGCAATATTTTAGATTGTATTGAAGCCTATGGTGACAAGGAAATATCCTCAGATAATAACTGGAAAGAAGCTCTCTGAGAAAGTTCTTTGTCATGTGTGAATTCATCTCAGAGAGTTACACTTTTCGTTTCATGGAGCAGTTTGCAAAAACACTTTTCTGGAATCTACAAAGGGTGATGTAGGAGGACTTGGAGGAAGCCTTCAGAGAAACTACTTTGTGTTGTGTGAATACATCTCACAGATTTACAATGGTATTTTCATTGAGCAGTCTGATAACACTGTTTTCTTGGAATCCATAAAGGATATTTCATAGCACCCTGAAGCTTATGGTGATAAAGAAGATATCCTCAGAGAAAAACTAGACAGAAACTTTATGAGAAACTGCTTTCTGATGTGTGAATTCATCTCATAGAGTTACACTTTCTTTTCATGGAGCAGTAAGTTACCACTGATATTGGGGAATCTGAGAACGATATTTTGGATCATGCTGAAGCCTGCACTGACAAAGGAAATATATTCAAATAAAAACTAGAAAGAAGCTTTCTGAAAAACTTCTTTGTGATGTGTGAATTCGTCTCACAGATTTACACCTTCCTCTTCATGATGCAGTTTGCTAACACTGTTTTCCTGGAATCGGCAAAGTGATTTTTGGGAGAGCATTGAAGCCTATCATGAAAAAGGAAATATCCTCAGATAAAAACTGGAAAGAAGCTTTCTGAGAAACTACACTGTGATGTGTGAATACATCTCCCAGAGTTACACTTTTCCTTTCATTGAGCAGTCTGCCAACACTGTTTTCTTGGAATCTGTAATGGGATATTTCTTAGCGCAACATCTGTTGACAAAGGAAATATCCTCAGATAAAAACTAGAAAGAACCGTTCTGAGAAACTGTTTTGTGATGGGTTAATTCATCTCACAGAGTTACACCTTTCTTTTCATTGAGCAGTCTGCTAACACTGTTTTCGTGGAATTGGCATTAGGGTATTGGGAGCGCATTGAAGCCTATGGAGACAAAGGAAATATGCTCAGATAAAAACCAAATAGAAGCTTTCTGAGAAACAGATTTGGAAGTGTGAATTCACCTCACACAGATACACGATTCTTTTCATGGATCACTTTCATAACACTGTTGTTGGGGAATCTGAGATGGGATATTTTTAATTGCATTGAAGCCTACAGTGATAAGGAAATATCCTCAAATAATAACTGGAAATAAGCTCTCTGATTAAGTTCTTTGTGATGTGTGAATTCATCTTACAGAGTTATACTTTTCTTTTCATGGAGCAGTTTGCTACTCTATTCATGGAATCTGCAAAGGGATATTTAGAAGGAGTTGGAGGCCTACAGTGAAAAAGGAAGGATCCTTCATTACACATATTTACACCGTTCTTTCATACAGCAGCTTGCTAACACTGTTTCCGTGGAAAATGCAAGAGGATGTTTGGGAGCGCTTTGAAACCCATGACAACAAAGGAAATATCCTCAATAAAAACCAAAAGTAAGTCTTCTGAGAAACTGCTTTTTGATATGTGAATTCACCTCACAAAGATACACGACTTTTCATGGATCACTTTGATAGTACCGTTGTTGGGGAATCTGAGAAGGGATATTTTGGATTGCATCGAAGCCTATGGTGACAAGGAAATATCCTCTGATAAAACCTGGAAAGAAGCTCTCTGAGAAGGTTCTTCATGATATGTGAATTCATCTCCGAGAGTTATACTTTTCTTTTCATTGAGTAGTTTGCCAACACTGTTTTCTTGGAATCTGTAATGGGATATTTCTCAGCGCAATGAAATGTATGTTGACAAAGGAAATATTCTCAGATAAAAACTAGAAAGAAGCTTCCAGAGAAACTGCTTTGTGATGGTTTAATTCATCTCACAGAGTTATACTTTTCTTTTCGTTGAGCAGTCTGCAAACACTGTTTTCATGGAATCTGCACTGGGATATTTGGGAGCAGATTGAAGTCTATGGAGACAAAGGAAATATGCTCAAATAAAAACTTAACAGAAGCTTTCTGAGAAACAGCTTTGGATGTGTGAATTCACCTCACAGAGATACACGATTCTTTTCATGGATCACTTTGATATCACTGTTGTTGGGGAATCTGAGAAGGGATATTTTTAATCGCACTGAACCCTATGGTGACAAGGAAATATCCTCAGATAAAAACTGGAAAGAAGCTCTCTGAGAAAGTTCTTCATGATGTGTGAATTCATCTCACAGAGCTACACCTTTCATTTCATGGAGCAGTTTGCTAACACTGTTTTCGTGGAATCTGCAAAGTGATATTAGGGAGTGCATTGAGGCCTATCGTGAAAAAGTAAACATCCTGAGATAAAAACTGGAAACAATCTTTCTGAAAAACTGCATTGTGATGTGTGAATACATCTCTCGGAGTTACACATTTCTTTTCATTGAGTAGTTTGTCAACACTGTTTTCCTGGAATCTGTAATGGGATATTTCTTAGCACAGTGAAACGTTTGTTGACAAAGGAAATATCCTCAGATAAAAACTGGAAAGAAGCTTTCTGAGAAACTCATTGTGAAGTGTGAATAAATCTCCCAGAGTTACACTTTTATTTTCATTGAGCAGTTTGCCAACACTTTTTTCATGGAATCTGTAATGGGATATTTCTTGGTGCAATGAAACGTATGTTGACAAAGAAAATAGCCTCAGATAAAAACTAGAAAGAAGCTTTCTGAGAAGTTGTTTTGTGATGGCTTAATTCATCTAACAGAGTTACACCTTTCTTTTCATTGAGCAGTCTGCTAACACTGTTTTCATGGAATCTGTGTTAGGATATTTGGGAGTGAATTGAAGCCTATGGAGACAAAGGTAATATGCTCAGGAAAAACCAAACAGAAGCTTTCTGAGAAACAGCTTCGGATGTGTGAATTCACCCCACGGAGATACATGATTCTTTTCCTGGATCACTTTGAAAGCACTGTTGTTGGGGAATTTGAGAAGGGATAATTTTAATCGCACTGAAACCTAAGGTAACAAGGAAATAGCCTCAGATAAAAGCTGGAAAGAATGTCTCTGAGAAAGTTCTTTGTGACGTGTGGATTCATCTCACAGAGTTACATCTTTTATTTCATGGAGCAGTTTGCTAACACTCTTTTCGTGGAATCAGCAAAGGGGTATTTGGGAGGACTTGGAAGCCTATAGTGAAAAAGGATATATCCTCAGATGAAAACTAGAAGGAAGCTTTTTGTAAAACACCTTTGTGTTGTGTGAATTCCTCACACAGGTTTACACCATTCTTTTCATACAGCAGATTACTAGCACTGTTTTCGTAGATATTGCAAGAGAATGTTTAGTAGTGCATTGAAGCCTACGGTGACAAAGGAAATATCCTCAGATAAAAACAATAAGAAGCCTTCTGAAAAACTGCTTTGTGATGGATTAATTCGTTTCACAGTGTTAAACCGTTCTTTCCATTGAACAATCTGCTCACACTGTTTTCATGGAATCTGCATTAGGATATTTGGGAGCGGATTGAAACCTATGGGGACAAAGTGAATATCCTTAGATAATAACTGGAAAGAAGCTCTCTGAGAAAGTTCTTTGTGATTTGTGAATTCATCTCACAGAGTTACACCTTTCTTTACATGGAGCAGTCTGCTACCACTCTTTTCGGTGGAATCTGCAAAGGAATATGTAGGAGGACTTGGAGGCCTATAGTGAAAAAGGAAATATCCACATATGAAAAGTACAAAGAAGCTTTTTGAGAAACTGCTTTGTGAGGTGTAAATTCATCACACATTGTTACACTGTTCCTTCATACAGCAGCTTGCTAACACTGTTTTCTTGGAAAATGCAAGAGGATGTTTGAGAGTGTCTTGAAGCCCATGACGACACAGGAAATATCCTCAGATAAAAACCAAAAGAAAGTCTTCTGAGAAACTTCTTTGTGATGTGTGAATTCAATGTACATTGATACATGACTCTTTTAATGGATCACTTTGATAGCACTGTTGTTGGGGAATCTGAGAAGGGATATTTTCTATCGCCTTGTAGCCTATGTTGACAAGGAAAAATCCTCCAACAAAAACTGGAAAGAAACTTTCTGAGACAGTTCTTTCTGATGTGTGAATTCCTCTCACAGATTTACGATGGTATTTTCTTTGAGCAGTCTGCTAACATTGTTTTCTTGGAATCCATAAAGGGATATTTCACAGAGCATTGAAACTTATGGCGAAGAAAGGAATTATCCTCAGAGAAAAACTGGAAAGAAGGCTTCTAAGAAACTGCCTTCTGATGTGTGAATTCATCTCACAGAGTTACACTTTCTTTTTGTGGGGCAGTTTGCTAACACTGTTTTCGTGGAATCTGCAAAGTGATATTTGGGAGCACATTGAGGGTTATCGTGAAAAAGGAAATATCCTTGACAAAAACGGGAAAGATACTTTCTGAGAAACGACATTGTGATGTGTGAATACATCTCCTGGAGTTACACTTTTATTTTCATTGAGCAGTTTGCCAACACTGTTTTCTTGGGATGTGCAATGGGATATTTCTTAGCACCCTGAAGCATATGTTGACAAAGCAAATATCCTCAGATAAAAACTAGAAAGAACCTTTCTGGGAAACTGCTTTGTGATGGGTTAATTCATCTCACAGAATTGAACCTTTCTTTTCATTGAACAGCCTGCAAACATTGTTTTTGTGGAATCTGCGTTAGGGTGTTTGGGAGTGGATTGAAGCCTACGGAGATGAAGGAAATGGCCTCAGATGAAAACCAAAATGAAGCTGTCTGAGAAACAGCTTTGGATGTGTGAATTCATCTCACAGAGTTACACGATTCTTTCATGGATCACTTTGATAGCACTGTTGTTGGGGAATCTGAGAGGGGATATTTTGCATCACATTGAGGCCTACGGTGGCATGGAAATAGCCTCACATAAAAACTGGAAAGAATCTTTCTGGGAAAGTTCTTTGTGATGTGTGAATTCATCCCACAGAGTTACACCTTTCTTTTCAGGGAGCAATTTGCTAAAACTATTTTTGTGGAATCTGCAAAGGGATATTTGGGAGGACTTGGAGGCCTATAGTGAAAAAGGATATATCCTCATTTGAAAACTAGAAAAAAGCTTTTTGAAAAACTGCTTTATGATATGTGAATTCATCACACAGTGTTACACTGTTCTTTTTATACAGCAGTTTGCTAACACTGTTGTCCTGGAAAATGCAAGAGATTGTTTGGGAGTGCATTTACACCCATGGTGACAAAGGAAATATCCCCAGATAAAAAGCAAATGAAAATCTTCTGAGCAACTGCTTTGTGATGTGTGAATATATCTCACAGAGTTATAATGGTGTTTTCATTGAGCAGTCTGCTAACACTGTTTTCTTGAAATCTGTAAAGGGATATTTCGCAGCGCATTGAAGCTTATAGTGAAGAAAGGAATTATCCTCAGAGAAAACTAGACAGAAGGTTTCTGAGAAACTGCTTTCTGTTGTGTGAATTCATCTCACAGAGTTAGTTTCTTTTCATCGAGCAGTCTGTTACGACTGTTATTGGGGAATCTGAGAAGGGATATTTTGGATCGCACTGAAGCCTGCACTGACAAAGGAAATATACTCAAATAAAAACTAGAAAGAAGCTATCTGAGAAACTTCTTTGTGATGTGTGAATTCATATAACAGAGATAAACCTTCCTCTTCATGATGCAGTTTGCTAACACTGTTTTTGTGGAATCTGCAAAGTGATTTTTGGGGGCACATTGAGGTTTATTGTGAAAAAGGAAACATCCTCATATAAAAACTGGAAAGAAACTTTCTGAGAAATTGCATTGTGATGTGTGAATACATCTCCTGGAGTTACACTTTTCTTTTCATTGAACAGTTTACCAACACTGTTTTCTTGTAATATGTGATATTTCTTAGTGCAGTGAGACGTCTGTTGTCAAAGGAAATATCCTCAGAGAAAAACTAGACAGAAGGTTTCTGAGAAACTGCTTTCTGACAAGAGAATTCATCTCACAGAGTTATACCTTTCTTTTCATTGAGCAGTCGGCTAACACTGTTTTCGTGGAACCTGCGTGAGGATATTTGGGAGTGGATTGATGCCTATGGAGACAGGGAAATATGCTCAGATAAAAACAAAACAGAAGTTTTCTGAGAAACAGCTTTGGATGTATGAATTCACCTCACAGACATACACGATTCTTTTCATGGATCACTTTGATAGCACTGTTGTTGGGGAATCTGAGAAGGGATATTTTTAATTGTACTGAGGCCTGTGGTAACAAGGAAATATCCTCAGATAATAACTGGAATGAAAGTTTCTGAGAAAGGTCTTTTTGATGTGTGAATTCATCTCATAGAGTTACAATGTTATTTTAATTGAGCATTCTGTTAACACTGTTTTCTTGGAATCCATAAAGGGATATTTCGCAGTGCCTTTCAGCTTATGGTGAACAAAGGAATTATCCTCAGAGAAAAACTAGACAGATGGTTTCTGAGAAACTGCGTTCTGAGGTGTGAATTCATCTCATAGAGTTAGATTTTCTTTTCATGGAGCAGTCTGTTATCACTGTTATTGGCGAATCTTAGAAGGGATATTTTGGATCGTGCTGAAGCCTACAATGACAAAGGAAATATAAGCAAATAAAAACTGGAAAGAAGCTTTCTGAGAAACTTCTTTGTGATGTGTGAATTCATCTCACATAGTTACAAATTCCTCTTCATGAAGCAGTTTGCTAACACTGTTTTCATGGAATCTGCAAAGTGATATTTTGGAGTGCATTGAGGCCTATCATGAATAAGGAAATACCCTCAGATAAAAACTGGAAAGAAGCTTTCTGAGAAACTGCATTGTGGTGTGTGGAGAGTTGCACATTTTTTTTTCATTGAGCAGTTTGCCAACACTGGTCTCTTGGAATCTGCACAGGGATATTTCTTAGCACATTGAAACTTATGTTGACAAAGGAAATATCCTCAGATAAAAACTAGAAGAAGCTTTCTGGGAAACTTCTCTGTGATGGGTTATTTCATCTCACAGAGTTACACCTTTCTTTTCATTGAGCAGTCTGAAAACACTGTTTTTGTGGAATCTGCTTTAGGATATTTGGGAGCAGATTGAAGCCTATGTAGACAAAGGAAATAACCTCAGATGAAAACCAAAAAGAAGCTTTCTGAGAAATAGCTTTGGATATATGAATTCATCTCACAGAGTTACACCTTTCTTTTCAAGGAGCAGTTGGCTAACACTCTTTTCGTGGAATCACCAAAGGGATATTTCGGAGGACTTGGAGGCCTATAACGATAAAGGAAATATCCTCAGATGAAAACTAGAGAGAAGCTTTATGAGAAACTACTTTGTGACGTGTGAATTCGTCACACAGAGTTACACCGTTCTTTACATACAGCGGTTTCTGCTAACACTGTTTTCGTGGAAAATGCAAGAGGATATTAGGGAGCATATTGAAGCCCATGGTGACAAAGGAAATATCCTCAGATAAACCAAAAGGAAGCCTTCTGAGAAACTGCTTTGCTATTTGTGAATATATCTCACAGATTTACAATGGTATTTTCATTGAGCAGTCTGTTAACACTGTTATCTTGGATTACGTAAAGGAATATTTCACAGTGCCTTGAAGCTTATGGTGACAAAGGAAATATCCTCAGAGAAAAACTGGACAGCAGGTTTCTGAGAAACTGCTTTCTGATGTGTGAATTCATCTCACAGAGTTACGCCTTTCTTTTCATTGAGCAGTCTGCTAATACTGTTTTCATGGAACATGTGTGAGGATATTTGGGAACAGATTGATGACTACGGATACAAGGGAAATATGCTCAGATAAAAACGAAACAGAGGTTTTCCGAGAAACAGCTTTGGACGCGTTAATTCACCTCAAAGATACACGATTCTTCTCACGGATCACTTTGATAGCACTGTTTTGGGAAATCTGAGAAGGGTTACTTTCAATCGCATTCAAGACTATGGTGACAAAGAAATATGTTCAGATGATAAGTGGAATGAAACGTCCTAAGAAAGTTCTTTGTGATGTGTTAATTAATCTCATGGAGTTACAATGGTATTTTCATTGAGAAGTCTGCTAACACTGTTTTCTTGGAATCCATAAAGGATTTCACAGCACCTTGAAGCTTATGGTGACAAAGGAGATATCCTCAGAGAAACACAAGACAGAAAGTTTCTGAGAAACTGCTTTCTGATGTGTGAATTCATCTCACAGAATTACACTTTCGTTTCATGGAGCAGTCAGTTACCACTATTATTGGGAAATCTGAGAAGGGATATTTTGCATCGCACTGAAGCCTACGCTGACAAAGGAAATATACTCAAATAAAAATCAGAAAGAAGCTTCCTGAGAAAGTTCCTTGTGATGTGTAAATTCATCTTACAGAGTTACATCTTCCTCTTCATGAAGCAGTTTGCTAACACTGTTTTCGTGGAATCTGCATTAGGATAATTGGAAGCGGATTGAAGCTTTTGGAGACAAAGGATATTTGCTCAGATAAAAACCAAACAGAAGCTTTCTGAGAAACAGCTTTGGATGTGTGAATTCACCTCAGAGAGATACATGATTCTTTTCATGGATCAGTTTGATAGCACTGTTGTTGGTGAATCTGAGATGGGATCTTTTAATCGCGTCGAAGCCTATGGTGACAAGGAAATATCCTCAGAAAATAACTGGAAAGAAACTTTCTGAGAAAGTTCTTTGTGATGTGTGAATTCATCTCACAGATTTACAATGTTGTTTTCATGGAGAAGTTTGCTAACACTGTTTTCTTGGAATCCATAAAGGGATATTTCACAGCACATTGAAGTTTATGGTCAACAAAGCAATTATCCTCAGAGAAAAACTAGACAGAAGGTTTCTGAGAAACTACTTTCTGATATGTGAATTTATCTCATAGAGTTAGATTTTCTTTTTATGGAGCAGTCTGTTACTACTGTTACTGGGGAATCTGAAAAGGGATATTTTGAATCACACTGAAGCCAATGCTGACAAAGAAAATATACTCAAAAAAAATTTGGAAAGAATATTTCTGAGGAACTTCTTCATGATGTGTGGAATCATCTCAAAGAGTTACATCTTCTTTTTCATGAAGCAGTTTGCTAACACTGTTCTCGTGGAATCTGCAGAGTGATATTTGGGAGTGCATTGAGGCCTATGGTGAAAAAGGAAATATCCTCTGATAAAAACTGGAAAGAAGCTTTCTGAGAAACTGCATTGTGATGTGTGAATACATCTTGCGGAGTTACACTTTTCTTTTCATTGAGCCATTTGTCAACACTGTTTACTTGGAATCCGCAAAGGGTTATTTCTTAGCACAATGAAACTTATGTTGACAAAGGAAATATCCTAGGATAGAAACTAGAAAGAAGATTTCTGAGAAACCACTTTGTGATGGGTTAATTCATCTCACAGAGTTACACCTTTCTTTTCATTTAGCAGTCTGCAAACACTGTTTTTGTGGAATATGCATTAGGATATTTGGGAGTGGATTGAAGCTTATGGAGACAAAGGAAAGAGCCTCAGATGAAAACCAAAAAGAAGCTGTCTGAGAAACAGCTTTCAATGTGTGGGTTAATTCACTTCACAGAGTTACACAATTGTTTTCACGGATAACATTGATAGCACTGTTTTTGAGGAATCTGAGAGGGGATATTTAATATCACATTGAAGCCTATGGTGGCAAGGAAATATCCTCAGATAAAAACTGCAAAGAATCTTTCTGGGAAAATTCTTTGTGATGCGTGAATTCATCTCACAGAGTTACACCTTTTTTTTCATGGTGAGTTAGCTAACACTCTTTTTTGGAATCTGCCAAGGGGTATTTGGGAGGACTTGCAGACCTATAGTAAAAAAGCAAATATCCTCACATGAAACCTAGAAAGAAGCTTTTTGAGAAAATTTTTTTGTGATGTGGGAATTCATCACACAGAGTTACACCATTCTTTTCATGGAGCAGTTTGCTAACACTCTTTTCCTCGAATCTGCGAGAGGATGTTTGGGAGTACATTGAAGCCCATGGTGACAAAGGAATTATCCTCAGATAAAAACCAAAAGGAAGCCTTCTGAGAAACTGCTTTCTGATGTGTTTATACATCTCACAGTGTTACAATGGTATGTTCTTTGAACAGTCTGCTAACATTGTTTACTTGGAATCTGTAAAGCATATGTTGCAGTGCCTTGAAGCTTATGGTGATAAAGGAAATATCCTCAAAGAAAAAGTAGACAGAAGGTCTCTGAGAAACTGCTTTCTGATGTGTGAATTCCTCTCACAGAGTTACACTTTCTTTTCATGGAGCAGTCTGTTACCACTGCCATTGCGCAATTTGAGAAGGGATATTTTGCATCACGCTGAAGCGTATGCAGACAAAATAAATATATTCATTTAAACACTAGAATGAAGCTTTTTGAGAAACTGCTTTGTGATGTGTGAATTCACCTCACAGAATTACACGATTGTTTTCATGGATAACATTGATAGCACTGTTGTTGGGGAATCTAAGAGGGGATATTTTGCATCGCATTGAAGCCTATGGTGGCAAGGAAGTATCCTCAGATAAACACTGGAAATAATCTTTCTGAGTAATTTCTTTGTGATGTGTGAATGCATCTCACAGAGTTACACCTTTCTTTTCATGGATCAGTTTGCTAACACTCTTTTCGTGGAATCTGCAAGAGGATGTTTGGGAGTGCATTGAAGCCCATGGTGACAAAGGAAATATCCTCAGATAAAAACCAAAAGTAAGCCTTCTGAGAAACTCCTTTCTGATGTGTGACTACATCTCACAGAGTTACAATGGTATTTTCATTGATCAGCCTGCTAACATTGTTTTCTTGGAATATGTAAAGCATATGTCACAGCACCCTGAAACTTATGGTGACAAAGGAAATATCCTCAGAGAAAACTAGACAGAAGGGTTCTGAGAAACTACTTCTGATGTGTGAATTCCTCTCACAGAGTTACAGTATCTTTTCCTGGAGCAGTCTGTTACCATTGTCATTGAGGAATCTGAGAAGGAATATTTTTCATTGCACTGAAGCCTATGCTGACAAAGGAAATATCTTCAGATGAAAACGAGAAAGAAAGTTTTTGAGAAACTGCTTTGCGATGTGTGAATTCATCACACAGAGTTACACTATTTCTTATAGAGCAGTTTGCTAACACTGTTTTCGAGGAAAATGTAAGAAGATGTTTGGGAGCACATTGAAGCCCATGGTGACAAAGGAAATATGCTCAGATAAAAACCAAAAGGAAGCCTTCTGAGAAACTACTTTGCGATGTGTGAATTCATCTCACAGAGCTACATCTTCCTCTTCATGAAGCAGTTTGCTAACACTGTTTTTGTGGAAACTGCGTTAGGATATTTGGGAGTGGATTGAAGCCTTTGGAGACAAAGGAAACAGCCTCAGATGAAAACCAAAAAGAAGCTGTCTGAGAAGCAGTTTTGGATGTTTGAATTCACCTCACAGGGATACACGATTGCTTTCATGGATCAGTTTGATAGCACTGTTGTTGGGGAATCTGAGATGGGATCTTTTCAATCGCATTGAAGCCTATGGTGACAAGGAAATATCCTCAGATAATAACTGGAGAGAAACTTTCTGAGAAAGTTCTTTGTGATGCGTGAATTCATCTCACAGAGTTACAATGTTATTTTCATGGAGCAGTTTACTAACACTGTTTTCTTGGAATCCGTAAAGGGATATTTCACAGTGCATTGAAGTTTATGGTGAACAAAGCAATTATCCTCAGAGAAAAACTAGACAGAAAGTTTCTGAGAAACTGCTTTCTGATGTGAGAATTCATCTCCTAGAGTTAGAGTTTCTTCTCATGGAGCAGTCTGTTACCACTGTGATTACTGAATTTGAGAAGGGATATTTTGGATCACGCTGAAGCCAATGCTGACAAAGGAAATATACTCAAATAAAAACTGGAAAGAATATTTCTGAGGAACTTCTTCATGATGTGTGGAATCATCTCAAAGAGTTACATCTTCATTTTCAAGAAGCAGTTTGCTAACATTCTTTTTGTGGAATCTGCAGAGTGATATTTGGGAGTGCATTGAGGCTTATGGTGAAAAAGGAAATATTCTCCGATAAAAACTGGAAAGAAGCTTTCTGAGAAACTGCATTGTGATGTGTGAATACATCTCCTGGAGTCACACTTTTGTTTTCATTGAGCAATTTGTCAACACTGTTTGCTTGGAATCAGCAAAGGGATATTTCTTAGCGCAATGAAACTTATGTTGACAAAGGAAATATCCTCAGATAAAAACTAGAAAGAATCTCTCTGAGAAACTGCTTTGTGATGGGTTAATTCATCTCACAGAGTTACACCTTTCTTTTCATTTAGCAGTCTGCAAACACTGTTTTCATGGAATCTGCATTAGGATATTTGGGAGCAGATTGAAGCCTATGCAGACAAAGGAAACAGCCTGAGATGAAAACCAAAAAGAAGCTGTCTGAGAAACAGCTTGGATGTGTGAATTCACCTCACAGAGTTACACGATTCTTTTCATGAATAACATTGATAGAACTGTGGTTGGAGAATCTGAGAGGGGATATTTGGCATCACATTGAAGCCCATGGTGGCAAGGAAATATCCTCAGATAAAAACTGGAAAAAATCTTTCTGCGAAAGTTCTTTGGGATGTGTGAATTCCTCTCACAGAATTGCAGTTTCTTTTCATGAGCAGTCTGTTACCACTGTCATTGGGGAATCAGAGAAGGGATATTTTTACATCGCGCTGAAGCCGATGCTGACAAAGGAAATATACTCAAATTAAAACTAGAAAGAAGTTTTCTAAGAAACTTCTTTGTGATGTGTGAATTCACCTCACAGACTTACACAATTCTTTTCATGGATAACATAGATAGCACTGTTGTTGGGGAATCTCAGAGGGGATATTTTGCATCACATTGAAGCCTACGGTGGCAAGGAAATATCTTCAGATAAAAACTGCAAAGAATCTTTCTGGGAAAGTTCTTTGTGATGTGTGAATTCATCGCACAGAGTTACATCTTTCTTTTCATGAAGCAGTTAGATAAAACTCTTTTCGTGGAATCTGCAAAGGGATATTTGGGTGGACTTGGCGACCTATAGTGAAAAAGGAAATATCCTCAGATGAAAACTAGAAAGAAGTTTTTTGAGAAACTGCTTTGTGATGGGTGAATTCATCACACAGGGTTACACCATTCTTTTCATAGAGCAGTTTGCTAACACTGTTATTGAGGAAAATGCAAGAGGATGTTTGGGAGCGTATTGAAGCCCATGGTGACAAAGGAAATATCTTCAGATAAAAACCAAAAGGAAGCCTTCTGAGAAACTGCTTTGTTATATGTGAATTCATCTCACAGAGTTACATCTTCCTCTTCATGAAGCAGTTTGCTAACACTGTTTTCGTGGAATCTATTACAATATTTGGGAGTGGACTGAAGCCTTTGGAGACAAAGGATACATGCTCTGATAAAAACCAAACATAAGCTTTCTGAGAAACAGCTTTGGATGTGTGAATTCACCTCACAGAGATACACAATTCTTTTTATGGATCAGTTTGATAGCACTGTTTTTGGGGAATCTGAGTTGGGATCTTTTTAATCGCTTTGAAGCCTATGGTGACAAGGAAATATCCTCAGATAATAACTGGAAAGAAACTTTCTGAGAACGTTCATTGTGATGTGTGAATTCATCTCACAGAATTACATTGTTATTTGCATGGAGCAGTTTGCTAACACTGTTTTCTTGGAATCTGTAAAGGGATATTTCGCAGCACATTGAAGTTTATGGTGAACAAAGGAATTATCCTCAGATAAAAACTAGACAGATGGTTTCTGAGAAACTGCGTTCTGAGGTGTGAATTCATCTCATAGAGTTAGATTTTCTTTTCATGGAGCAGTCTGTTATCACTGTTATTGGCGAATCTTAGAAGGGATACTTTGGATCGTGCTGAAGCCTACAATGACAAAGGAAATATAAGCAAATGGAAACTAGAAAGAAACTTTCTGAGGAACTTCTTCATGATGTGTGAATTCAACTCAAAGAGTTACACATTCATGTTCCTGAAGCAGTTTGCTAACACTGTTTTCGTGGAATCTGCAAAGTGATATTGGGAAGCTCATTGAGGCCTATGGTGAAAAAGGAAATATCCTCTCATAAAAACTATAAAAAATCTTTCTGAGAAACTACATTGTGATGTGTGAAGACATCTCCTGGAGTTACACTTTCCTTTTCATTGAGCAACTTGCCAACACTGTTTTATTGGAATCTGTAAAGGGATATTTCTTAGTGCAATAAAACTTATGTTGACAAAGGAAATATCCTAAGATAAAAACTAGAAAGCAGCTTTCTGGGAAACTGCTTTATGATGGGTTAATTCATTTCACAGAATAACACCTTTCTTTCCATTGAGCAACCTGCAAACACTGTTTTTGTGGAATCTGCGTTAGGATATTTGGGATGAGATTGAAGCCTATGGAGACAAAGGAAACAGCCTCATATGAAAACGAAAAAGAAGCTGTCTGAGAAACAGCTTTGGATGTGTGAATTCACCTTACAGAGTTACACGATTCTTTTCATGGATAACATTGACAGCACTGTTGTCGGGGAATCTGAGAGGGGATATTTTGCACTGCATTAAGCCTATGGTGGCAAGGAAATATCCTCAGATAAAATCTGGAAAAAATCTTTCTGGAAAAGTTCCTCAGGATGTGTGAATGTACCTCACAGAGTTACACCTTTCTTTTCATGGATCAGTTTGCTAACACTATTTTCGTGGAATCTGCAAGAGGATGTTGGGAGTACATTGAAGCCCATGGTGACAAAGGAAATATCTTCAGATAAAAGCAAAAGGAAGCCTTCTGAGAAACTGCTTTATGATGTGTTAATACATCGCACAGAGTTACAATGGTATTTTCATTGAGCAGTCTTCTAACATTGTATTCTTGGATTCCATAAAGCATATGTCGTAGTGCCTTGAAGCTTATGGTGACAAAGGAAATATCCTCAAAGAAAAACTACACAGAAGGTTTCTGAGAATGTTCTTTATAATGTGTGAATTCATCTCACAGAGTTGGACTCTTGTTTCTTGGAGCAGTCTGTTACCATTGGTTTTGGGAGATCTGAGAAAGGATATTTTGGATGGGATTAAAGCCTATGATGACAAAGGAAATACCCTCAAATAAAAAGGAGATTGAAGTTTTCTGAGAAACTTCTTTGTGATGTGTGAATTCACGTCACAGAATTACAAATTTCTCTTCATGAAGGAGTTTGCTAACAGTGTTCCTGTAATCTGCAAAGTGACAATTGGGAGTGCACTGAGGCATATGTCAAAAAAGGAAATATCCTCAGATGAAAACTATAAAGAAGGTTTCTGAGAAAGTGTTCTCTGAGGTGTGAATTCTTCTCACAGATTTACACTTTCTTTTCATGGAGCAGTCTGTTACCACTGTTTTTGGGGAATCTGAGAAGTGATATTACTTATTGCATTGAAGCCTATGCAGACAAAGGAAATATCCCCAAATAAAAACTAGAAAGCAGTTTTCTGAGAAACTTCTTTGTGATGTGTGAATCCATCTCGAAAAGATACACATTGTTTTTCAGGAATCACTTTGCCAACACTGTTTTCATACAATCCACAAAGTGATATTTGGGAGTGCATTGAGGCATAGGGTGAAAAAGGAAATATCCTCAAGATGAAAACTAGAAAGAAGTTTTCAGAGAAACTGATTTCTGATGTGTGAATTCATCTCACAGCATTACACTTTCGTTTCCTGGAGCAGTCTGTTACTGGTGTTTTTGGGGAATCTAAGAAGGTATATTTGTAATCACGTTGAAGCCTATGATGAAAAAGGAAATATCCTCCAATGAAAACGAGAAAAAAGTTTTCTTAGAAACTTCTTTGTGATATGTGAATTCACCTCACAGAATTACACCTTTCTCTTCATGAAGGAGTTTGCCAACACTGTGTTCCTGTAATCTACAAAGCGATATTTGGGAGCACAATGAGGCATATGGTGAAAAAGGAAACATCCTCACATTAAAATGGAAAGAAGGTTTCTAAGAAACCTTACTTAAACCCTACTTACAGTTTCTAAGAAACTGTTCTCTGATGTGTGAATTCGTCTCACTGAGTTACATTTTCTTTTCGTGGAGCAGTCTGTTACCACTGTTTTTGGGGAATCTGAGAAGGAATATTTTTTTATCACATTGAAGCCTATGTGAACAAAGGAAAGATCCTCAAATAAAAACTAGAAAGAAGCATTCTGGAAACTTCTTTGTGATGTGTAAATTCACATCACAGAATTACACTTTTCTCTTCTTGAAAGGGTATGCTAACACTGTGGTCCTGTAATCTGTAAAGTGACATTTGGGAGCGCAATGAGGCATACAGTGAAAAAGAAAATATCCTAAGATTAAAACGGAAAGAAGGTTTCTAAGAAAACGTTCTCTGATGTGTGAATTCGTCTCACTGAGTTACATTTTCTTTTCATGGAGCAGTCTGTTAAGACTGTTTTTGGGGAATCTGAGAAGGGATATATTTTTATCACATTGCAGGCTATGCGGACAAAGGAAGTATCCTCAAATGAAAACTAGAAAGATGCTCTCAGAGACTTCTTTGTGATATGTGAATTCATCTCAAAGAGATACACCTTTTATTTCATGAAACACTTTGCTAACACTGTTTTCGTGGAATCTCAAAAGTGATATTTGTGAGTGCATTGAGGCATAAGGTGAAAAAGGAAATATCTTAAGATGAAAACCATAAAGAAGCTTTCTGAGAAAGTGATATCTGATGTGGGAATTCATCTCATAGAGTTACACTTTCGTTTCATCTAGCAGTCTGTTACTAGTGTGTTTTAGGGAATCTCAGAAAGGATATTTTGGATCTCCTTGAAGCCTAGGCTGACAAAGGGAATATTCTCAAATAAAAACAAGAAAGAAGCTTTCTGAGAGGCTTCTTTGTGATGTGTGAATTCAGCTCACAGAATTACACCTTTCTCTTCATGAAGGAGATTGCAAACACTGTGTTCTTGTAATCTGCAAAAGGATATTTGGGAGTGCACTGAGGCATATGGTGAAAAATGAAATATCCTCAGATCAAAACTAGAAAGAAGGTTTCTGAGAAGTTGTTCTCTGATGTGTGAATTCGTCTCACAGAGTTACACTTTCTTTTCATGGAGAAGTCTGTTACCACTGTTTTTGAGGAATCTGAGAAGGGATATTTTATATCACATTGAAGCCTACATGGACAAAGGAAATGTCCTCAAATAAAAACTAGAAAGAAGCTTTCAGAGACCTCTTTATGATGTGTGAATTCATTTCAGAGGGATACACATTTTTCTTCATGAAACTGTTTGCTAGCACTCTTCTCGTGGAATCTGAAAAGTGATATTTGGGAGCGCATTGAGGCATAAGGTGAAAAAGAAAATATCCACAGATGAAAACCAGGAAGAAGCTCTCTGAGAAACTGATTTCTGATGTGTGAATTCATCTCACAGAATTACACTTTTGTTTCATGGAGCAGTCTGTTACCAGGGTTTTTGGGGAATCTCAGAAAGGATATTTTGGATGGCATTGAAGCCAATGATGATGAAGGAAATATTCTCAAATAAAAAAGAGAAAGAAGGTTTCTGAGAAACTTCTTTGTGATGTGTGAATTCAACTTACAGAATTACACCTATCTCTTCATGAAGGAGTTTGCTAATACTGTGTTCCTGTAATCTGCAAAGTGATAACTGGGAGCGCACTGAGCCATATTCTGAAAAAGGAAATATCCTCAGTTGAAAACTAGAAAGAAGGTTTCCAAAAAAACTGTTCTCTGATGTGTGAATTCTGCACACAGAATTACATTTTCTTTTAATGGAGCAGTCTGTTACCACTGTTTTTGAGGAATCTGAGAAGGGATATTTTTTTCTCACATTGAAGCCAAGCGTACAAATGAAATATCCTCAAATAGAAGTTAGAAAGAAGCTTTCTTAGAAAATTCTTTGTGATGTGTGAACTCATCTCAAAGAGATACGCCTTTCTCTTCATGAAACAGTTTGCTAACACTGTTTTTGCGGTATTTGTAATGTGATATTTGGGAGCGCATTGAGGCATAATGTGAAAAAGGAAATATTCTCAGATGAAAACCAGAAAGAAGCTGTCTGAGAAACTGATTTATGTTGTGTGAATTCATCTCATGGGGTTACATTTTCGTTTTATGAAGCAGTCTGTTACCACTGTTTTTGGGGAATCTGAGAAGGGATATTTTGGATTGCATTGAAGCCTATACATACAAGAGAAATATCCTCAAATGAAAAGGAGAAAGAAGTTTTCTTAGAAACTTCTTTGTGACATGTGAATTCACCTCAAAGAATTACACCTTTCTCTTCATAAAGGAGTTTGCAAACACTGGATTCCTGTAATCTGCAAAGTGATATTTGGGAGCGCACTGATTCATAAGGTGAAAAAGGAAATATCCTCAGATGAAAAGTGGAAAGAAGGTTTCTGAGAAACTGTTCTCTGATGTGTGAATTCTTCTCACAGAGTTACAGTTTCTGTTCATGGAGCTGTCTGTCACCACTGTTTTGGGGCAATCTGAGAAATCATATTATTTATTGCATTGAAGCCTACGTAGACAAAGGAAACATCCTCAAATAAAAACTGGAAAGAATCTTTCTGAGAGACTTCTTCGTGACGTGTGAATTCAACTCAAAGAGATACACCTTTTTCTTCATGAAACAATTTGCTAACACTCTTTTCGTGGAAACTGAAAAGTGATATTTAGGAGAACATTGAGGCATACGGTGAAAAAGGAAATATCCTCAGATGAAAAAATGAAAGAAGCTTTCAGAGAAACTGATTTCTGTCGTGTGAATTCATGTCACAGAGTTACACTTTCGTTTCATGGAGCAGTCTGTTACCAGTGTTTTTGGGGAATCTCAGAAAGGATATTTTGGATCTCATTGAAGCCTATGTTGACAAAGGAAATATCCTCAAATAAAAACAAGAAAGAAGCTTTCTGAGAAGCTTCTTTGTGATGTGTGAATTCAACTCACACTCACACAACTACACCTTTCTCTTCATGAAGGAGTTTGCTAACACTGTGTTCCTGTAATCTGCAAAGTGATATTTGGGAGCGCACTGAAGCTTATGGTGAAAAAGGAAATATCCTCAGATGAAAACTAGAAAGAAAGTGTCTGAGAAACTGTTCTCTGATGGGTGAATTCTTCTCACAGAGTTACACTTTCTTTTCGTGGAGCAGTCTGTCACCACTGTTTTTGAGGAATCTCAGAAGGGACATTTTTTCTCGCATTGAAGCCTATGCACACAAAGGAAATATCATCTAATAAAAACGAGGAAGAAGCTTTCTGAAAAACTTCTTTGTAATGTGTGAATTCACCTCATAGAATTACACCTTTCTCTTCATGAAGGACTTTGCTAACACTGTGTTCCTGTAATCTGCAAAGTGACATTTGGGAGTTCACTGAGGTTTATGGTAAAAAAGGAAATATCCTCAGATGAAAACTAGAAAGAAGGTTTCTGAGAAACTGATTTCTGATGTATGAACTCATCTCACAGCGTTACACTTTTGTTTCATGAAACAGTCTGTTACCAGTGTTTTTGGGGAATCTGAGAAGGGATATTTTGTTTTGCATTGAAGCCTAAGCTGACAAAGGAAATATCCTCGAATAAAAGAGAGAAAGAAGTTTTCTGAGAAACTTTTTGTGATGTGTGAATTCATCTCAAAGAGATACACCTTTCTCATCATGAAACAGTTTCCTAACACGGTCTTCATGGAATTTGCAAAGTGATTTTTGGGAGCGCATTGCGGCATATGGTAAAAAACTGAATATCCTCAGATGAAAACCAGAAAGAAGCTTTCTCAGAAACTGATTTCTGATGTATAAATGCATCTCATAGCGTTACACTTTTGTTTCTTGGAGCAGTCTGTTACCAGTGTTTTTGTGGAATCTCAGAAAGGATATTTTGGATCACATTGAAGCCTATGCTGACAAAGGAAATATCCTCAAATAAAAACGAGAAGGAAGTTTTCTGAGAAACTTCTTTGTGATGTGGGAATTCAACTCACAGAATTACACCTTTCTCTTCATGAAGGAGTTGCTAACACTGTGTTCCTGTAATCTGCAAAGTGATATTTGGGAGCGCACTGACATATATGGTGAAAAAGGAAATATCCTCAGATGAAAACTAGAAGGAAGGTATCTGAGAAACTGTTCTCTGATGTGTGAATTCGTCTCACAGAGTTACACTTTCTCTTCCTAGAGCAGTCTGTTACCACTGTTTTTGAGGAATCTCAGAAGGGATATTTTATCTCGCATTGAAGCCTAAGAGGACAAAGGAAATATCCTCAAAAAAAAGTTAGAAATAAGCTTTCTGAGAAACTTCTTCATGATGTGTGAATTCCTCTCCAAGAGATACACCTTTCTCTTCATGAAACAGTTTGTAAACACGGGTTTTGTTGAATTTACAAAGTGATATTTGGGAGTGCATAGAGGCACAAGGTGAAAAAGGAAATATCCTCAGATGAAAACCAGAAAGAAGCTTTCTGAGAAACTGAATTCTGATGTGTGAATTCATCTCACAGCGTTACACTTTCTTTTCATGAAGTGGACTGTTACCAGTGTTTTTGGGGGAATCTGACAAGGAATATTTTAGATCACATTGAAGCCTACACAAACAAAGGAAGTATCCTCCAATGAAAACGAGAAGGAAGTTTTCTTAGAAACTTCTTTATGATATGTCAATTCATGTCACAGAATTACACCTTTCTCTTCATGGATGAGTTTGCTAACACTTTGTTCCTGTAATCTGCAAAGTGATATTTGAGAGTGCACTGAGGCATATGGTGAAAAAGGAAATATCCTCAGATGAAAACTAGAAAGAAGGTTTCTGAGAAACTGTTGTATGATGTGTGAATTTTCTCACGGAGTTACAGTTTCTTTTCATGGGGCTGTCTGTTACCACTGTTTTTGGGGAATCTCAGAAAGGATATTTTGGATCGTATTGAAGCCCATGCTGACAAAGGAAATATCCTCAGATAAAAACGAGAAAGAAGCTTTCAGAGAAGCTTCTTTGTGATGTGTGAATTCAACTCACAGAATTACACGTTTGTCTTCATGAAGGAGTTTGCTAACACAGTGTTCCTGTAATCTACAAAGTGATATTTGGGAGTGCACTGAGGAATATGGTGAAAAAGGAAATATCCTCACAAGAAAGCTAGAAAGCTTCCTAACAAAATCCTTTGTGGTGTGTGCATTCACATCACAGAATGACACCTTTCTCTTCATGAAGGAGTTTGCTGACACTGTGTTCTTGTAATTTGCAAAGTGATATTTGGGAGCACACTGAGAAATATGGTGAAAAAGGAAATATCCTCAGATGAAAACTAGAAAGGTTTCTGAGAAACTTTTCTCTGATGTGTGAATTCGTCTCACTGAGTTACACTTTCTTTTCATATATGAGTCTGTTACCACTGTTTTTGGGGAATCTGAGAAGTGATATTCTTTATCGCATTGAACCATGGTGGATAAATGAAATATCCTCAAATAAAAACTAGAAAGAAGCTTTCTGAGAAACTTCTTTAGGAAGTGTGAATTCATCTCAAAGAGATACACTTTGTTCTTTATTATTATTATTATTATTATTATTATACTTAAGTTCTAGGGTGCATGTGCATAACGTGCAGGTTTGTTACATATGTATACTTGTGCCATGTTGCTGTGCTGCACCCATCAACTTGTCATCACCCATCAACTCATCATTTACAACAGGTATAACTCCCAATGCAATCCTTCCCCCTTCCCCACTCCCCCCTGTCCATGATAGGCCCCAGTGTGTGATGCTCCCCTTCCCGAGTCCAACTGATCTCATTTTTCAGTTCCCACCTATGAGTGAGAACATGCGGTGTTTGGTTTTCTGTTCTTGTGATAGTTTGCTAAGAATGATGATTTCCAGCTGCATCCATGTCCCTAAAAAGGACACAAACTCACCCTTTTTTATGGTTGCATAGTATTCCATGGTGTATATGTGCCACATATTCTTAATCCAGTCTGTCACTGATGAACATTTGGGTTCATTCCAAGTCTTTGCTATTGTGAATAGTGCTGCAATAAACGTACGTGTGCATGTGTCTTTATAGCAGCATATTTATAATCCTTTGGGTATATACCCAGTAATGGGATGGCTGGGTCATATGGTACTTCTAGTTTTAGATCCTTGAGGAATCGCCATACTGTTTTCCATAATGGTTGAACTAGTTTACAATCCCACCAACAGTGTAAAAGTGTTCCTATTTCTCCACATCCTCTCCAGCACCTGTTGTTTCCTGACTTTTGAATGATTGCCATTCTAACTAGTGTGAGATGGTATCTCATTGTGGTTTTGATTTGCATTTCTCTGAAGGCCAGTGATGATGAGCATTTTTTCATGTGTCTGTTGGCTGTATGAATGTCTTCTTTTGAGAACTGTCTGTTCATATCCTTTGCCCACTTTTTGATGGGGTTGTTTGTTTTTTTCTTGTAAATTTGTTTGAGTTCTTTGTAGGTTCTGGATATTAGCCCTTTGTCAGATGAGTAGATTGCAAAAATGTTCTCCCATTCTGTAGGTTGCCTGTTCACTCTGATGGTAGTTTCTTTTGCTGTGCAGAAGCTCTTTAGTTTAATTAGATCCCATTTCTCAATTTTGACTTTTGCTGCCCTTGCTTTTGGTGTTTTAGACATGAAGTCTTTGCCCATGCCTATGTCCTGAATGGTACTACCTAGGTTTTCCTCTAGGGTTTTTATGGTATTAGGTCTAACATTTAAGTCTGTAACCCATCTTGAATTAATTTTCGTATAAGGAGTAAGGAAAGGATCCAGTATCAGCTTTCTACTTATGGCTAGCCAATTTTCCCAGCACCATTTATTAAATAGGGAATCCTTTCCCCATCTCTTGTTTCTCTCAGGTTTGTCAAAGATCAGACGGTTGTAGATGTGTGGTATTATTTCTAAGGTCTCTGTTCTGTTCCATTGGTCTATATCTCTACTTTGGTACGAGTACCATGCTGTTTTGGTTACTGTAGCCTTGTAGTATAGTTTGAAGTCAGGTAGCTTGATGCCTCCAGCTTTGTTCTTTTGACTTAGGATTCTCTTGGCAATGTGGGCCCTTTTTTGTTTCCATATGAACTTTAAAGCAGTTTTTCCAATTCTGTGAAGAAACTCATTGGTAGCTTGATGGGGATGGCATTGAATCTGTAAATAACCTTGGGCAGTATGGCCATTTTCACGATATTGATTCTTCCTATCCATGAGCATGGTATGTTCTTCCATTTGTTTGTGTCCTCTTTTGTTTCACTGAGCAGTAGTTTGTAGTTCTCCTTGAAGAGGTCCTTTATATCCCTTGTAAGTTGGATTCCTAGGTATTTTATTCTCTTTGAAGCAATTGTGAATGGAAGTTCATTCATGATATGGCTCTCTGTTTGTGTGTTACTGGTGTATAAGAATGCTTGTGATTTTTGCACATTAATTTTGTATCCTGAGACTTTGCTGAAGTTGCTTATCAGCTTAAGGAGATTTTGGGCTGAGACAATGGGGTTTTCTAAATATACAATCATGTCATCTGCAAAGAGGGACAATTTGACTTCTTCTTTTCCTAACTGAATCCCCTTGATTTCTTTCTCTTGCCTGATTGCCCTAGCCAGAACTTCCAACACTATGTTGAATAGGAGTGGTGAGAGAGGGCATCCCTGTGTTGTGCCAGTTTTCAAAGGGAATTTTTCCAGTTTTTGCCCATTCAGTATGATATTGGCTGTGGGTTTGTCATAAATAGCTCTTATTATTTTGAGGTATATTCCATCAATATGGAATTTATTGAGCGTTTTTAGCATGAAGGGCTGTTGAATTTTGTCAAAAGCCTTTTCTGCATCTATTGAGATAATGATGTGGTTCTTGTCTTTGGTTCTGTTTATATGCTGGATTATGTTTATTCATTTGCAAATGTTGAACCAGCCTTGCATCCCAGGGATGAAGTCCACTTGATCATAGTGGATAAGGTTTTTGATGTGCTGCTGAATCCGGTTTGCCAGTAGTTTATTGAGGATTTTTGCATTGATGTTCATCACGGATATTGGTCTAAAATTCTCTTTTTTTGTTCTGTCTCTGCCAGGTTTTGGTATCAGGATGATGTTGGCTTCATAAAATGAGTTAGGTAGGATTCCCTCTTTTTCTATTGATTGGAGTAGTTTCAGAAGGAATGGTACCAGCTCCTCCTTGTACCTCTGGTAGAATTCAGCTGTGAATCCATCTGGTCCTGGACTTTTTTTGGTTGGTAGGCTATTAATTATTGCCTCAATTTCAGAGTCTGCTATTGGTCAATTCAGGGATTCAACTTCTTCCTGGTTTAGTCTTGGAACAGTGTAAGTGTCCAGGAAATTATCCATTTCTTCTAGATTTTCTAGTTTATTTGCATAGAGTTGTTTATATATTCTCTGATGGTAGTTTGTATTTCTGTGGGGTCGGTGGTGATATCCCCTTTGTCATTTTTTATTGCGTCTGTTTGATTCTTCTCTCTTTTCTTCTTTATTAGTCTTGCTAGTGGTCTGTCAATTTTGTTGATCTTTTCAAAAAACCATCTCCTGGATTCATTGATTTTTTGGAGGGTTTTTTGTGTCTCTATCACCTTCAGTTCTGCTCTGATCTTAGTTATTTCTTGCCTTCTACTAGCTTTTGAATGTGTTTGATCTCGCTTCTCTAGTTGTTTTAATTGTGATGTTAGAGTGTCAATTTTAGATCTTTCCTGCTTTCTCTTGTGGGCATTTAGTTCTATGAATTTCCCTCTACACACTGCTTTAAATGTGTCCCAGAGATTCTGGTATGTTGTATCTTTGTTCTCATTGGTTTCAAAGAACATCTTTATTTCTGCCTTCATTTCGTTATGTACCCAGTAGTCATTCCGGAGCAGGTTGTTCAGTTTCCATGTAATTGAGTGGTTTTGATTGAGTTTCTTAGTCCTGAGTTGTAGTTTGATTGCACTGTGGTCTGAGAGACAGTTTGTTATAATTTCTGTTCTTGTACATTTGCTGAGGAGTGCTTTACTTCCAATTACGTGGTCAATTTTGGAGTAAGTACGATGCGGTGCTGAGAAGAATGTATATTCTGTTGATTTGGGGTGGAGAGTTCTATAGATGTCTATTAGGTCTGCTTGCTGCAGAGATGAGTTCAATTCCTGGATATCCTTGTTAACTTTCTGTCTCGTTGATCTGTCTAATGTTGACAGTGGAGTGTTGAAGTCTCCCATTATTATTGTATGGGAGTCTAAGTCTCTTTGTAAGTCTCTAAGGACTTGCTTTATGAATCTGGGTGCTCCTGTATTGGGTGCATATATATTTAGGATAGTTAGCTCTTCCAGTTGAATTGA
Source organism: Chlorocebus sabaeus (assembly GCF_047675955.1). Classification (NCBI taxonomy): domain Eukaryota; kingdom Metazoa; phylum Chordata; class Mammalia; order Primates; family Cercopithecidae; genus Chlorocebus; species Chlorocebus sabaeus. Next base: position 38,327,580 of record NC_132912.1, read on the forward strand.
TCCCTTTACCGTTATGTAATGGCCTTCTTTGTCTCTTTTGATCTTTGATGGTTTAAAGTCTGTTTTATCAGAGACTAGAATTGCAACCCCTGCTTTTTTTGTTCTCCATTTGCTTGGTAAATCTTCCTCCATCCCTTTATTTTGAGCCTATGCATGTCTCTGTGTGTGAGATGGGTCTCCTGAATACAGCAGACTGAAGGGTCTTGACTCTTTATCCAGTTTGCCAATCTGTGTCTTTTAATTGGAGCATTTAGTCCATTTACATTTAAGGTTAATATTGTTATATGTGAACTTGATCCTGCCATTATGATATTAACTGGTTATTTTGCTCGTTAGTTGATGCAGTTTCTTCCTAGCCTCAATGGTCTCTACATTTTGGCATGTTTTTGCAATGGCTGGTACTGATCGTTCCTTTCCATGTTTAGTGCTTCTTTCAGGGTCTCTTGTAAGGCAGGCCTGGTGGTGACAAAATCTCTAAGCATTTGCTTATCTGTAAAGGATTTTATTTCTCCTTCACTTATGAAATTTATTTGGCTGGATATGAAATTCTGGGTTTAAAATTCTTTTCTTTAAGAATGTTGAATATTGGCCCCCGCTCTCTTCTGGCTTGTAGAATTTCTGCCGAGAGATCTGCTGTTAGTTTGATGGGCTTCCCTTTGTGGGTAACCTGACCTTTCTCTCTGGCTGCCCTTAAGATTTTTTCCTTCATTTCAACTTTGGTGAATCTGGTAATTATGTGTCTTGGAGTTGCTCTTCTTGAGGAGTATATTGTGGCGTTCTCTGTATTTCCTAGATTTTAATGTTGGCCTGCCCTACTAGGTTGGGGAAGTTCTCCTGGATGATATCCTGAAAAGTGTTTTCCAACTTGGTTCCATTTTTCCCCTCACTTTCAGGCACCCCAATCAGACGTAGATTTGGTCTTTTTACATAATCCCATACTTCTTGCAGGCTTTGTTCATTTCTTTTTCTTCTTTTTTCTTTTGGTTTCTCTTCTTGCTTCATTTCATTCATTTGATCCTAAATCGCTGATACTCTTTCTTCTAGTTGATTGAGTTGGTTACTGAAGCTTGTGCATTTGTCACATATTTCTCCTGTCATGGTTTTCATCTCTTTCATTTCGTTTATGATCTTCTCTGCATTAATTACTCTAGCCATCAATTCTTCCACCTTTTTTTCAAGATTTTTAGTTTCTTTGTGCTGGGTACGTAATTCCTCCTTTAGCTCTGAGAAGTTTGATGGACTGAAGCCTTCTTCTCTCATCTCGTCAAAGTCATTCTCCGTCAAACTTTGGTCCGTTGCTGGCGATGAGCTGCGCTCCTTTGCCGGGGGAGATGCACTCTTATTTTTTGAATTTCCAGCTTTTCTGCCCTGGTTTTTCCCCATCTTTGTGGTTTTATCTGCCTCTGGTCTTTGATGATGATGTTGACGTACTGATGGGGTTTTGGTGTAGGTGTCCTTCCTGTTTGATAGTTTTCCTTCTAACAGTCAGGACCCTCAGCTGTAGGTCTGTTAGAGATTCCTTGAGGTCCACTCCAGACCCTGATTGCCTGGGTGTCAGCAGCAGAGGCTGCAGAAGATAGAATATTTCTGAACAGCGAGTGTACCTGTCTGATTCTTGCTTTGGAAGCTTCCTCTCAGGGTTGTACTCCACCCTGTGAGGTGTGGAGTTTCAGACTGCCCCTAGTGGGGGATGTCTCCCAGTTAGGCTACTCAGGGGTCAGGGACCCACTTGAGCAGGCAGTCTGTCCATTCTCAGATCTCAACCTCCGTGTTGGGAGATCCACTGCTCTCTTCAAAGCTGTCAGACAGAGTCATTTGCGTCTGCATAGGTTTCTGCTGCCTTTGTTGTTGTTTATCTGTGCCCTGTCCCCAGAGGTGGAGTCTACAGAGACAGGCAGGTTTCCTTGAGATGCTGTGAGCTCCACCCATTTCGAGCTTCCCAGTGGCTTTGTTTACCTACTTAAGCCACAGCAATGGCAGGCACCCCTCCCCCAGCCTCTCTGCTGCCTTGCGATTGGATCACAGACTGCTGTGCTAGCAATGTGGGAGGCTCTGTGGGCATGGGACCCTCCCGGCCAGGTGTGGGATATAATCTCCTGGTATGCCTGTTTGCTTAAAGCACAGTATTGGGGTGGGAGTTACCCGATTTTCCAGGTGTTTTGTGTCTCAGTTCCCCTGGCTAGGAAAAGGGATTCCTTTCCCCCTTGTGCTTCCCAGGTGAGGTGATGCCTCACCCTGCTTCAGCTCTCGCTAGTTGGGCTGCAGCAGCTGACCAGCAGTGATTGTCCCGCACTGCCTAGTGAGATGAACCCAGTACCTCAGTTGAAAATGCAAAAATCACCAGTCTTCTGTGTCATTCGTGCTGGGAATTGGAGACTGGAGCTGTTCCTATTCGGCCATCTTGCTCCGTCCCCACTTTGTTCTTCATGAAACAGTTTGCTAACAATGTTTTCATGGAATCTGAAGACTGATATTTGGGAGCGCATTGTGGCATAAAGTGAAAAAGAAAATATCCTCAGATGAAAACCAGAAAGAAGCTTTCTGAAAAACTGTTTTCTGACGTGTGAATTCATCTCTCAGTGTTTTCCTTTTGTTTTGTGGAGCAGTATGTTATCAGTGTTTTTGGGGAATCTCTGAGAGGATATTTTGGATCACAATGAAACCTATGCTGACAAAGGAAGTACCTTCAAATAAAAACGAGAAAGAATCTTTCTTAGAAACTTCTTAGTGATGTGTGAATTCACCTCACAGAATTACACCTTTCTCTTCAGGAAGGAGTTTGCTAACACTGTGTTCCTGTAATCTGAAAAGTGATATTAGGGAGTGCACAGAGGCATTTGGTGAAAACGAAATAGCCTTAGATGGAAACTAGAATTTTTTCTGAGAAAGTGTTCTCTGATGCATGAATTCTTCCCACAGTGGAGAAATGTCCTCAAATAAAAGTGACAAAGAAGTTTTTTGAGAAACTTCTTTGTGATGTGTGAAGTCATCTAAAAAAGATACACCTTTATCTTCTTGAAACAGTTTGCTAACACTATTTTCGTCGCATCTGAAAAGTGATATTTGGGAACGCAATGAGGCATAAGGTGAAAAAGGAAATATTCTCAGAGGAAAACCAGAAAGAAGCTTTCTGAGAAACTGATTTCTGACATGTGAATTCATCTCACAGAGTTACACTTTCGTTTCCTGGAACAGTCTGTTACTACTGTGTTTGGGGAATCTCAGAAAGGATATTTTGGATCGAACTGATGCCTGTGCCAAAAAAAGAAATATCCTCAAATAAAAACGAGAAAGAAGTATTCTGAGAAACTTCTTTGCGATGTGTGAATTCACCTCACAGAATTACACCTTTCTCTTCATGACAGAGTTTGCTAACACTGTGTTCCTGTAATCTGCAAAGTGATATTTGGGAGTGATGTTTTGCAGGGCAAGGAAGATATGCCAAAAAGTGAAATATCCTGAAATGAAATATCCTGAAATATCCTGAAATGAAACCCAAAAAGAATCGTTCCAAGAAACTGCTCTCTGACAAGTGCATTCATTTCAGAGAGTTAAAACTTACACTATGATGCCTAGTTTGGAAACCCTGTCTTTGAGGAAAATGTGAAGGGATATTAATTGGCACCCGTGGGATTGTGGTGGAAAAGGAGAAGTCTTCCAATGAAAACTGGAGAAGCTTTTGGAGCAACTACCTTGTGATGTGTGTATTCATCTCATAAAGTTAAATCATCCTTTAAATTGAGCAGTTTGAAATCACTGTTTCTATGGAACCTGAGAAAGGACATTTGGGAACGCTCTTAAGAATATGCTGAAAAAGAAATACCCTCCAATAAAAACCAGAAGGAAACTTTCTGTGAAACTGCTCTAGGTCACATGAAGTCCACACACACAGTTAAGCTTGTATTTTCATTGAGCAGTATTCTCACACTGTTTTACGTTAGTCAACTAAGGAATACTCGGGAGTGCTTTGAGACTTACAGTGAAAATGGAAATATCTTCAAATAGATACCGGAGAGAAGATTTCTGAGGAGCTACTTTGTGACGTGTGCATTCCACTCACAGAGTTATACTTTTCTTCTCATAGAGTGTTGGGGAATCCCATTTGGAGAAAAAGCTACCAGGGCACATTCAGGAGTATATGCACGGCTATGGTTAAAAAGGAAATATCCTCAGACCAAAACTGGAAAGAAGCTTTCTGTGAGACTGCTTTGTGATATATATGTCCATTCTTCTCACACAGATAAAGCTTTCTTTCTTTTACATGCTTTTGAAACTGCATCATGAACAGATTCACGAATGGACATTCGGGAAACATTCAGACATTCAGTGAAAGAGGAGATATTTCAAATATAAACTGGAGAGAAGTATTCTGAGAAACTGCTTTGTGTTGTGTGTATTCCACTCAGGGAGTTATACCTCTTTTCTCATAAGGCAGTTTTTGAACACTTTTCCTGTAAAACAGATAAAGTGATAGTTTACAGCGCATTGAAGACTATGGCGAAAAGTGAAATATCCTGAAATAAAACCCAGAAAGAAGCGTTCCATGAAACTGCTTTCTGACTTATGTATTCATTTCAGAGAGTTAAAGCTTACACTATACTTCCCAGTTTGGAAACTCTGTCTTTGAGGAATATGTGAAGGGATATTAAGTGACACAAGAAGGCTTGTGTTGAGAAAGGAAACGTCTTCCGATGAAAACTGGACAGAAGCTTTTGGAGCAACTGCTTCGTGATCTGTGCGTTCATCTCATAGAGTTAAATCATTCTTTGGATTGAGCAGTTTGAAATCACTGTTTCTGTGGAACCTGAGAAAGGACATTAGGGAACACTCTTAAGAATATGCTGAAAAGGAAATGCCCTCCGATAAAACCCAGAAGGAAAGTTTCTGTGAAACTGCTCTAGGTCACTTGAATTCCACTCACACAGTTAAGGTTCTGTTTTCATTAAGCAGTATTCTAACACTGTTCAGGAGTATATGGATGGCTATGGTGAAAAAAGAAGTATCCTCAGACAAAAATTGGAAAGAAGATTTCTGTGTAACTGCTTTGTGATAGATATGTTTATTCATCTCACATACATAAACTTTCTTTCTATTACACAGTTTTGAAACAGCGTCATGGACGGATTCGTGAAGGGACATTTGTGAGCACATTCTAGCCTGTAGGGAAATAGGAAATATCTTCAGATAAAAACTGGAGAGAAGCTTTCAGAGAAAGTGCTTTGTGATGCATTCATTCCACTCAAGGGTTTATACCTCTTTTCTCATAAGTCATTGTTTGAACACTCTTCCTGTAATACAGAAAAAGTGATATTTTGCAGCACATTGAAGACTATGTCGAAAAGTGAGATATCCTGAAATAAAACGCAGAAAGAAGTGTTCCAAGGTACCATTCTCTGTCATGTGCATTCATTTCAGAGAGTTGAAGCTTACACTGCAATGCCCAATTTGGAAACTCTGTCTTTGAGGAATCTGTGATGGGATATTAAGTGGCGCCTGGAAGTTTGTGATGAGAAAGGAAATGTCTTCCGATGAAAACTGGAGAGAAGCTTTCGGAGCAACTGCTTTGTGATTAGTGTATTCATCTCATGGAGTTAATCATTCTTTGGATTGAGCAGTTTGAAATCACTATTTCTGTGGAAACAGAAAGGCCATTTGGGAATGCTCTGAAGAATATGTCGAAAAAGAAATACCCTCCAATAAAAAGAAGAAGGAAACTTTCTGTGAAACTGCTCTAGGTCACGTGAAGTCCACTCATACAGTTACGCTTCTGTTTTCATTGAGCAGTATTCTAACACTCTTTTAGGTTAGTCAGCAAAGGATAATCAGGAGCGATCTGAGACTTATGGTGAAAATGGAAATACTTTCAGATAGATACTAGAGAGAAGATGTCCGATTAGCTGCTTAGTGACATATGCATTCCACCCACAGAGTTACACTTTTCTTCTCACAGAGGATTGGGGAATCCCGTTTGGAGAAAAGGGTACCAGGTGACATTTGGGAGTATATGGATAGCTATGAAGAAAAAGGAAATATTCTCAGAGAAATACTGGAAAGAAGCTTTCTGTGAAACTGTTTTGTGATAGATATTTCTATTAATCTTACATAGATAAAATTTTCTTTCTGTTATGCAGTTTTGAAACTACGTCATGAACAGATCCACAAAGGGACATTCGGGAGCACATTCAGGCCTGTGGGGAAATAGGAAATATCTTCAGATAAAAACTGGAGAGAAGTTTTCTGAGAAATTGCTCTGTGATGTGTGAATTCCACTCAGGGAGTTATACATCTTTTCTCATAAGGCAGTGTTTGAACAATGTTCCTGTTAAACTGAAGGAGTGATATTTTGCAGCACATTGAAGACTATGGTGAAAAGTGAATATACTGAAATAAAATCCAGAAAGAAGAGTTCCGGGAAACTGTTCTCCTATGTGAGCATTCATTTCAGAGAGTTAAAGCTTACACTAGTGGCCCAGTTTGGAAACTCTGTCTTTGAGGAATCTGGCAAGGAATATTAAATGGCGCCCGGAGACTTGTGTTGAGAAAGGAAATGTTTTCCGATGAAAACTGGAGAGAAGCTTTTGGAGCAACTGCTTTGTGTTGGGTGTATTCATCTCATAGAGTTAAATCTTTCTTTGGATTGAGCAGTTTGAAGTCACTGTTTCTGTGGAATTTGAGAAACGACATTTGGGAACACTTTTAAGAATATGCTGAAAAAGAAATACCTTCTGATAGAAACCACAAGGAAACTTTGTGTGAAACTGCTCTAGGTCACGTGAACTCTGCTCGCAGAGTTAAGCTTCTGTTTTCATTGAGCATTATTCTAACACTGTTTTAGGTTTGTCAGCTAAGGGATACTCGGGAGTGCTTTGAGGCTTATGGTGAAAACGAAAATACCATCAGATAGATACTTGAGAGAAGAGTTCCAATAAGCTGCTTTGTGACGTGAGCATTCCACTCACAGAGTTATACATTTCCTCTCATAGATGATTGGGGAATCCCACTTGGAGGAAAAGCTGCCAGGGGACATTTGAGAGTATATCAATGGCTATGGTGAAAAGGAAATATCTTCAGACAAAAACTGGAAAGAAGCTTTCTGAGAAACTGTTCTGTGATAGATATGTCTATTCATCTGACATAGATAAAACTTTCTTTCTATTACAGAGTTTTGAAACGGCATCATGGACGGATTCACGAAGGGACATTTGGGAGCACATTCAGGCCTGTGGGGAAATAGGAGATATCTTCAGATAAAAACTGGAGTGTAGCTTTCTGAGAAACAGCTTTGTGATGTGTGCATTCTACTCAGGGAGATACACCTCTTTTCTCATAAAGCAGTGTTTGAACACTGTACCTGTAAAACTGAAAAAGTGATATTTTGCAGCACATAGAAGACTATGGTGAAAAGTGAAATATCCTGAAATAAAACCCCGAAAGAAGGGTTCCAATAAACTTCTCTCTGACGTGTGAATTCATTTCAGAGAGTTAAAGCTTACACTACGTTGCCCAGTTTGTGAACTCTGTCTTTGAGGAATCCGTGAAGAGATATTAAGTGGCGCCTGGAGGCTTCTGATGAGAAAGGAAACACCTTCTGATGAAAATTGGAGAAAAGCTTTCACAGCAACAGCTCTGTGATGTGTGTATTCATCTCATGGAGTTAATCATTCTTGGATTGAGCAATTTGAAATCACTGTTTCTGTGGAACATGAGAAAGGACATTTGGGAATGCTCTGAAGAATATGCCGAAAAAGAAATACCCTTCGATAAAAAGCAGAAGGAACATTCTGTGAAACTGCTCTAGGTCATGTGAAGTCCACTCACACAGTTAAGCTTCTGTTTTCATTGAGCAGTATTCTAACACTCTTTTAGGTTAGTCAGCTAAGAGATACTCGGGAGCGCTTTGAGGCTTACGGTGAAAATGGAAATATCTTCAGATAGTTACTGGAGAGAAGATTTCTGAGAAGCTGCTTTGTGATGTGTGCATTCCACCCACAGAGTAATACTTTTCTTCTCATAGAGGATTGGGGAATCCCTTTTGGAGAAAAAGCTACCAGGGGACATTTGTGAATATATGGATGAATATGGTGGAAAAAGAAATATCCTCAGAGAAAAACTGGAAAGAAGCTTTCTGTGAGACTGCTTTTTGAATGATATGTCTATTCATCTTACATAGATAAACCTTTCTTTCTATTATGCAGTTTTGAAACTGCGTCATGGACGGATTCGGGATGGGACATTCGGGAGCACGTTCAGGTCTGTGGGGAAATAGGAGATATCTTCAGATAAAAACTGGAGAGAAGCTTTCTGAGAAATTTCTTTGTGATGTGTGCATTCCACTCAGGGAGTTATACCTCTTTTCTCATGAGGCAGTGTTTGAACACTGTTTCTGTAAAACTGAAATAGTGATATTTAGCAGCTCATTGAAGACTATGGCAAAAAGTGAAATATCCTGAAATAAAACCCAGAAAGAAGCATTCCAAGAAACTACTCTCTGACGTATGCATTCATTTCAGAGAGTTAAACCTTATGCTACATTGCCCCATTTGGAAACTCTGTCTTTGAGGAATCTGTGAAGGGATATTAAGTGGTACCTGGAGGTTGTGGTGAGAAAGTAATCGTCTTCCGATGAAAACCGGAGAGAAGCTTTTGAAGCAAGTGCTTTGTGATGTGTGTATTCGTCTCATAGACATAAATCATTCTTTGAATTGATAAGTTTGAAATCACTGTTTCTGTGGAACCTGAGAAAGGACATTTGGGAACATTCTTAAGAATATACTGAAAAAGAAATACCCTCCGATAAAAACCAGAAAGAAACTTTCTTCGAAACTGCTTTAGGTCAAGTGAAGTCCACTCGCACAGTTAAGCTTCTATTTTCATTGAGTAGTATTCTAACACTGTTTCAGGTTAATCAGCTAAGGGATACGTGGGAGAGCTTTGAGGCTTACATTGAAAATGGAAACATCTTCAGATAGATAATGGAGAGAAGATTTCCAAGGAATTTTCCTCTATGAGAAGAAAAGTATAACTCTGTGAGTGAAAAGCACAAGTCACAAAGCAGCTCCTCGAAAATCTTCTCTCCAGTTTTTATCTAAAGATACTTTCTTTTTCACCATAAACATCAAAGCACACCCGAATATCACTATGCAGACTAAGCAAAACAGTGTTAGAATACGTCTCAATGAAAACAGTAGCTTAACTGTGAGAGTGGAATTCACGTGACCTAGAGCAGCTTCACAGAAAAACCAGAAAGTTTTTTGCATTGGAAGATAAAAACTGGAGAGAAGCTTTCTGAGAAACCACTTTGTGATGTGTGCATCCCACTCAGGGAATTATATCTCTTTTCTCATAAGGCAGTGTTTGAACACGGTTCCTGTAAAACTGAAAAGGTGATATTTTGAAGCGCATTGAAGACTATGGAGAAAAGTGAAATATTCTGAAATAAAACCCAGAAAGAAATGTTCCAAGAAACTGCTCTCTGACGTGTACATTCATTCAGAGAGTTAATGCTTACACTACGTTGCCCAGTTTGGAAACTCTGTCTTTGAGGAATCTGTGAAGGGTATTACATCGCACCCGGAAGCTTGTGTTGACAAAGGAAACATCTTCCGATGAAAACTGGTCAGAAATTTTCAAAGCAACTGTTTTGTGATGTGTGTATTCATCTCATAGAGTTAAATCATTCTTTGGATTGAGCCATTTGAAATCACTGTTTCTGTGGAACCTGACAAAGGACATTTGGGAACGCTCTTAAGAATATGCTGAAAAAGAAATAACCACCCATATAAACCAGAAGGAAGTTTTCTGTCAAACTGCTCTAGGTCATGTGAAGTCCACTCACACAGTTAAGCTTCTGTTTTCATTGAGCAGTATTCTAACACTTTTTTAGGTTAGTCAGTGAGTTATACTTGTCTTTTCTTCTCATAGAGGATTGGGGAATCCCGATTTGAGTAAATATTACCAGAGGACATTCGGGAGTATATGCATGGCTACGGTCAAAAGGGAAATATCCTCAGACAAAAACTAGAAAGAAGCTTTCTGTAAAACTGCCTTGTGATAGATATATCTATTCATCTCACATAGATAAAACTTTCTTTCTATTACATAGCTTTGAAACTGTGTCATGAATGAATTCGCGAAGGGATATTCGGGAGCACATTCAGGCCTGTGGGGAAATAGGAAATATCTACAGATAAACAATGGAGAGAAGCTTTCTGAGAAAGTGCTTTGTGATGTGTGCATTCTGCCTAGAGAGTTTTACATCTTTTCTCATAAGGCAGTGTGTGAACACTCTTCCTGTAAAACTGAAGAAGTGATATTTTGCAGCCCATTGAAGATTATTGCGAAAAGTGAAATATCTTGAAATAATACCCAGAAAGAAGTGTTCCAAGAAACTGCTCTCTGATGCGTGCATTCATTTCAGAGACTTAAAGCTTACACAACGTTGCCCAGTTTGGAAACTTTATCTTTGAGGAAAATGTGAACTGCTACTAAGTGACACCCAGATACTTGTGGTGATTAAGGAATGGTCCTCCGATGAAAAATGGACAGAAGCTTTCGGAGCAACTCCTTTGTGATGTGTGTATTCATCTCATAGAATTAAATCATTCTTTGGATTGAGCAGTTTGATATCACTGTTTCTGTGGAACCTTAGAAAGGACATTAGGGAACACTCTTAAGAATATGCTGAAAAAGGAATACCCTCTGATAAAAACCGGAAGGAAATTTTCTGTGAAACTGCTCTAGGTCACGTGAAGGGCACTCACCCAGTTAAGCTCCTGTTTTCATTGAGCAGTATTCTAACACTGTTTTAGGTTAGTCAGCTAAGGGTACTCTGGAACGCTTTGTGGCTTATGGTGAAAACGGAAATATCTTCAGATAGATACTGCAGAGAGGATTTCCGAGGAGCTGCTTGTGACGTGTGCATTCCACCCACAGAGTATTACTTTTCTTCTCTTAGAGGATTGGGGAATCCCTTTTGGAGAAAAAGCTACCAGTGGATATTCGGGAGTATTTTGTCAGCTACGGTGAAAAAGGAAATATCCTCAGAGAAAAACTTAAAGAAGGTTTCTGTGAAACTGCTTTGTGATAGATATGTCTATTCATCTCACATAGATAAAACTTTCTTTCTATTATGCAGTTTTGAAACTGCGTCATGGACGGATTCATGAAGAGACATTCGGGAGCACATTCAGGCTTGTTGGGAAATAGGAGATATCCTCAGATAAAAACTGGATAGAAGCTTTCTGAGTAACTGCTTTGTGATGTGTGCATTCCACTCAGGGAGTCATACCCCTTTTCTCATAAGGCAGTGTTTGAACACTGTTCCTGTAAAATTGAAAAAGTGGTATTATACAGTGCATTGAAGTCTATGGCAAAAAGTGAAATATTCTGAAATAAAACCCAGAAAGAAGTGTTGCAAGGAACTGATCTCTGACAAGTGCACTCATTTCAGAGAGTTAAAGCTTACACTACGTTGCTCAGTTTGGAAACTCTGTCTTTGAGGAATCTGTGAAGGGATATTAAGTTGCATCTGGAGGCTTGTGGTGAGAAATAAAAGTCCTCTGATGAAAACTGGAGAGAAGCTTTTGGAGCAACTGCTGTGATGCATGCATTCATCTCATAGAGTTAAATCATTCTTTGGATTGAGCAGTTTGAAATCACTGTTTCTGTGGAACCTGAGAAAGGACTGTTGGGAACGCTCTTAAGAATATGCTGAAACAGAAATACCCTCCGATAAAAATCAGAAGAAAACATTCTGTGAAACTCCTCTAGGTCACGTGAATTCCACTCACACAGTTAAGCTTCTGTTTTCATTGAGCAGTATTCTAACACTGTTTTAGGTTAGTCAGCTAAGGGATACTCGGGAGCGCTTTGAGGCTTACGGTGAAAGATGATATATCTTCAGATAGATACAGGAGAGAAGATTTCTGAGGAGCTGCTTTATGACGTGTGCATTCCACTCAGAGAGTTATACTTTTCTTCTCATAGAGAGCTGGGTAATCCCCATTGGAGAAAAAACTACCAGGGATCATTTGTTAGTATATGGATGGCTATGATGAAAAAGTTAATATCCTCAGACATAAACTGGAAAAAAGCTTTCTGTGAAACTGAATTGTGATAAATATGTCTATTCATCTCAGGATAGATAAAACTTTCTTTCTATTACGCAGTTTTGAAACTGCGTCATGGATGGACTCACGAAGGGACATTCGGGATCACGTTCGGGCCTATGGTGAAAAAGGAAATATGGTCAGATAAATCCTGGAGAGAAGTCTTCTGAGAAATTGCTTGGTGATGTGTACATTCCACTCAGAGAGTTACACCTTTCTTTTCATAAGACACTGTTTGAACACTATTCCTGTAAAACTAAAACAGTGATATTCAGAGTACATTGAAGACGTTGGCAAAAAGTAAAATGTCATCAAATAAAACCCAGAAAGAAGCATTACAAGAAACTGCTCTCTGATATGTCCATTCATGTCACAGAGGTAAAGCTTACTCTACATTTCCCAGTTTGGAAAGCCTGTCTTTGAGGATTCTGCAAAGGGATATTAAGTGGCAACTCGAGGACTGTGGTGAGCAAGGAAATGTCTTCCATTGAAAATTGGAGAGAAGCTTTCTGAGCAACTCTTTTGTGATGTTTGTATTCATCTCACAGAGGTAAATCATTCTTTGGATTGAGGAGTTTGAAATGACTGTTTTTCTGGAATCTAAGAGAGGACATTTGGGAACACTCTTCAGAATATCCTGAAAAAGAAATAACCTCAGATAGAAACCAGATGGAAGCTTTCTCTGAAACTGCTCTGTGTCAAGTGGATTGCATTTGCAGAGTTAGGCTTCTGTTTTCATTCAGTAGTTTACAACACTGTTTTTCTTTAGTCTGTGAAGGGATATTTGGGAATGTTTTGAGGCTTATGGTGAAAAAGGAAATATCTTCAGATAGAAACTAGAAAGAAGCTTTCTGAGGAGCCGCTTTGTGACGTGTGCATTACACTCTGAGAATTATGCATTTTTTCCTCATAGAGAATTGGGGAATACCATTTGGAGAAAAAGCTACCAAGGGACTGGTGGTAGTATATGGACAGCTATGGTGAAAAAGGAAATATCCTCTGACAAAAATTGGAAAGAAGGTTACTGTGAAAGTGCTTTGTGATAGATATGTTTATTCATCTCATATAACTGAAACTTTCCTCACATTACACAGTTTGGAAACTCCATCATGGACAGATACATGATGGAGCGTTCGGGAGCACATTCAGGCCTATGGTGAAAAAGGAGATAACTTCAGATAAAAACTGGATAGAAGCTTTCTGAGAAACTGCTTTCTGATGTGTGCATTCTACTCAGGGAGTTCTACCAATTTTCTCATAAGACAGTATTTAAACATTGTTCCTGTAAAATCAAAAAAGTAATAATTCGGAGCGCATGGAAGACCATGGTGAAAAGTGAAATATCCTGAAATAAAACCCAGAAAGAAGCATTCCAAGAAACTGCTCTCTGACGTGTGCATTCACTTCAGAGTGCTAAAGCTTACTCTACATGTCCCAGTTTGGAAAGTCTGTCTTTGAGGATTCTGTGAATGGATATTAACTGGCGCCAAGAGACCAGGGGCGAGCAAGGAAAAGTCTTCCATTGAAAACTGGAGAGAAGGCTTCTGAGAAACTCCTTTGTGAGGTGTGTATGCATCTCATAGAGTTAAATCATTCTTTGGATTGAGCAGTTTGAAATCACTCTTTCTGTGGAACCTGAGAAAGGACATTTGGGAATGCTCGTAAGAATATGCTGAAAAAGAAATACCCTCCGATAAAAACCAGACAGAAACTTTCTGTGAAACTGCTCTGGGTCACGGGAATTTCACTCACACAGTTAAGCTTCTGTTTTCATTGAGCAGTATTCTAATACTGTTTTAATTTAGTCAGCAAAGAGATACTCTGGAGTGCTTTGAGGCTTATGGTAAAAACGGGAATATCCTCAGATAGAAACTGGAGAGAAGATTTCTGAGGAGCTGCTTTGTGACGTGTGCATTCCACTCACAGAGTTACTCCTTTCTTCTCATACAGGATTGGGGAATTCCTTTTGGAGAAAAAGCTACCAAGGGACATTTGGGAGTATATGAATGGTGATGGTGAAAAAGGAAATAACCTTACTCCAAAACTGGAATGAAAGTTTCTGTGAAACTGCTTTGTGACAGATATGTTTATTCATCTCCCATAGATAAAACTTTCTTTCTATTACACTGTTTTGAAACTCCGTCATGGACGGATTCGCATAGGGACATTCTTGAGCAGAATCAGGCCTATGGTGAAATAGGAAGTATCTTCAGATAAAAACGGGATAGAAGCATTCTGTGTCCTGCTTTTTGCCGTGTTCATTCATCTCACTTAAATAAAGCTTTCTTTACATTATGCAGCTTTCAAATTCCGTCATGGACGGATTCATGAAAGGATATTAGGGATCACATTCAGGCCTATGGTGAAAAAGGAAATATCTTCAGATAAAAACTGGAGAGAAACTTTCTGAAAGAGTGCTGTGTGATGTGTGCATTCCACTTAGGGAGTTATACCTCTTTTCTCACAAGGCAGTGTTTGAACACTGTTCCTGTAAAACCGAAAAGGTGATATTTCAGAACTCATTGAGGAACATGGTGAAAAGTGAAATATCCTCAAATAAAACCCAGAAAGAAGCATTCCAAGAAACTGCTCTCTCATATGTGCATTCATTTCACAGAGTGAAAGGTTACTCTACATTGCCCAGTTCGGAAACTCTGTCTTTCAAAGTGGCGCCTGGAGGCTTGTGGTGAACAAGGAGACATCTTCCGATGAAACCTGGAGAGAAGCTTTCAGAGCAACTGCTTTGTGATGTGTGTATTCATCTCATAGAGTTAAAGCACTCTTTTGATTGTGCAGTTTGAAATCACTGCTTTGTGGAATCTAAGGATGGACATTTGAGAATGCTCCTTAGAATATGGAGACAGAAATATCCTCAGGTAAAATCCAGAAGGAAGCTTTCTGTGAAACTGCTCTGTATCATCTTAATTCCTCTCGCTTAGTTAAGCCTCTGTTTTCATTGAGCAGTTTTCTAACCCTGTTTATGTTTTGCGTGTGAATTGATATTTGGGAACGCTTTGAGGCTTACGGCGAAAAAGAAATTATGTTCAGAACGAAACTGGAGAGAAGCTTTACAAGGAACTGCTTTGGGACGTTTGCATTCCATTCACAGTGTTATACCTCTCTTCTCATACAGCATCGGGGAAAGCCTTTTGGAGAAAAAGGTACCAGGTGATATTCGGAAACATGTTGATGCCTATGGAGAAAAGGGAAATAGCCTCAGACAAAAACTGGAAAGAAGTTTCCTATGAAACTGCTCTGTGATATGTGTGTTCAACACACATGGATAGAGCTTTCTTTACATTATGCAGATTGGAAACTCTTTCATGGACGGATCCACGAAGGGACATTCGGGAGCACATTCAGGGCTCTGGTGAAAAAGGAGATATCTTCAGATAAAAACTGGATAGAAGTTATCTGAGAAACTGATTTTTGATGTGTGCATTCCAATCAGGGAGTTTTACCGCTTTTCTCTTAAGGTAGTGTTTGAACACTATTTCTGTAAAACTGAAAAACTGTTATTTTGGAGCTCATTGAAGACTATGGCAAAAAGTGAAGTATCCGGAAATAAAACCCAGAAAGAAGTGTTCCAAGAAACTGCTCTCTCATATGTGCATTCATTTCACAGAGTTAAAGCTTACTCTACGTTGCCCAGTTTGGAAACTCTGTCTTTGAGGAATCTGTGAAAAGATATTAAATGGTGCCCGGAGGCCTGTGGTGAGCAAGGAAATGTCTTCCGATGAAAACTGGAGAGAAGATTTCTGAGCAACTGCTTTGTGATGTGTGCATTCATCTCATAGAGTTAAACCATTTTTTGGATTAAGCAGTTTGAATCCACTGTTTTTGTGGAATCTGAGAAAGGACATTTGGGAACGCTCCTTAAAATATGGAGAAAGTAATATCCTCAGGTAAAACCCAGAAGGAAGCTTTCTGTGAAACTGCTGGGTGTCGTCTTAATTCCTCTCACTCAGTTAAGTTTCTCTTTTAATTTAGCAGTATTCTAACACTGTGTTTAGTCTGCAAAGTGATATTCAGGCACTCTCTGAGGCTTATGTTGAAAATGGAAATATCTCAGATGGAAACTGGAGAGATTTCTGAGGAGCTGCTTTGTGACTTGTGCATTCCACTCTCAGGGTTACACTATATTCTCATAGAGGATTTGGGAATACCTTTTGGAGAAAAAGCTACCAAGGGACATTCAGGAGTATATCGAAGGCTAAGTTGAAAAAGGAAATACCTTCAGACAAAAACTGGAAAGAAGCTTTCCGTGAAACTGCTTTGGGATTGATATGTTTATTCATCTCACATAGATAAAACTTTCTTTATGCTACGCATTTCGGAAACTCCTTCATGGATGGATCAGAGAAGGGACATTCAGGAGCACATTCAGTCCTATGCTGAAAAAGGAAATATCTTCAGATAAAAAATTGAGAGAAGCTTTCTTAGAAATTGCTGTGTGATATGTGCATTCCAATCAGGGAGTTATACCTCTTTTCTCATAAGGCAGCATTTGAACACTGTTACTGTAAAACAGAAAACGTCATATTTCAGAGATTATTGAAGACTATGGTGAAACGTGAAATATCCTCAAATAAAACGCAGAGAGAAGCGTTCCAAGAAACTGCTCTCTGATATGTGCATTTATTTCACAGAGTTAAAGCTTACTCTACATTGCCCAGCTTGGAAAATCTGTCTTTGAGGAATCTGCAAAGGGATATTTAGTGATGCCCGAGGCCTGTGATGAGCAAGGCATTGTCTTCTGATGAAACAGGAGAGAAGCTTTCTGAACAACTCCTTTGCAATTTGTGTATTCCTCTCATAGAGTTAAACCATTCTTTGGATTGAGCAGTTTGAAATCACTGTTTCTATGGAATCTGAGGAAGGACGTTTGGGAACGCTCTTTAGAATATGGAGAAAGAAATATCCTCAGATGAAAATCAGAAGGAAGCTTTCTGTTAAAATGCTCTTTGTCTTGTGAATTTCTTTCACTCAGTTAAGCTTCTCTTTCCATTGAGCACTTTTCAAACATGGCTTATGTTTAGCGTGTGAAGGGATATTCAGGAGCACTTTGAGGTTTATGGTGAAAAAGGAAATATGTTCAGATAGAAACTGGAGAGAAGCTTTCCAAGGAGTTGCTTTGTGACGTTAGCATTCCACTCACAGTGTTATACCTGTCTTCTCATAGAGCATAAGGAAACCCTTTTGGACAAAAAGTTACCAAGGAATATTTGGGAGCATATTGACGAATACGGTGAAAAGGGAAATAGCCTCAGAGAAAAGCTGGAAAGAAGCTTTCTGTGAAACTGCTGTGTGCCATGTGTATTCATCTCACATAGATAAAGCTTTCTTTACATTATGCAGCTTGCAAACTCTGTCATGGACGGATCCGTGAAGGGATATTCAGGAGAACATTCTTGACCACGGTGAAAAAGGATAGATCTTCAAATAAAAACTGGAAAGCAGCTTTCTGTGAATTTGTGTTTTGCTATGCTTATTCATCTCACATAGATAAAACTTTCTTTACGTTATGCACCTTGGAAATTCCTTCATGGGTGGAACCACGAAGGGACTTTCGGGGACATATTCAGGCCTATGGTGAGAAAGAAAATATCTTCAGATAAAAACCGAAGATAAGTGTTCTGAGAAACTGCTTTATGATGAGTGCATAAAACTCAGGGAGTTATATTTCTTTTCTCATAAGGCAGTGTTCAAACACTGTTCCTGTAAAATCAAACATTTATATTTCCAAGTGCATTGAAGACTATGGGGAAAAATGATGTGTCCTCAAATAAAAGCCAGAAAGAAGCGTTCTAAGAAATTGCTCTCTGATATGTGCATTCAATTCACAGATTTAAAGCTTACTCTACATTGCCCAGTTTGGAAAATCTGTCTTTGAGGAATCTGCGAAGTTATATTAAGTGGCGCCTGGAGGACTGTAATGAGCAAGGAAATGTCTTCCGTTGAAAACTGGAGAGAAGCTTTCTGAGCAACTGCTTTGTGACGTGTGTATTCATCTCATGGGGTTAAATAATCCTTTGGAAGGAGCAGCTTGATATCACTGTTTCTGTGGAATCTGAGGAAGGACATTTGGGAACGCCCTTCAGAGTATGGAGAAAGAAATATCCTCAGAAAAAAAACAGAAGGAAGCTTTCTGTGAAGCTGCTATGTGTCTTGTGAATTCCTCTCGTTCAGTTAAGCTTCTCTTTTTATTGAGCACTTTTCTAACATTGTTTATGTTTAGCATGCGAAGGAATATTTGGGAGTGCTTTGAGGCATATGGTGAAAAAAGAAGTATGTTCAGATAGAACGTGGAAAGAGGCTCTCTGAGGAACTGCTTTCTGAGCTCCGCATTTCACTCACAGTGTTATACCTCTGTTTTCATAAAGGATTGGGGAATCCCTTTTGGAGAAAAAGGGGCCAAGGGACATTCACGAGTACATGGACTGCTATGGTGAAAAAGGAAATATCCTTAGACAAAAGCTGGAAGGAAGATCTCTGTGAATTTACTTTTTGCTATGTTTATTCGTCTAACATAGATAAAGCTTTCTTTACATTACTGAGTTTGGAAACTCTCTCATGGACGGATTCGCAAAGGGACATTCTGGAGTACATTCAGGACTATTTTGAAAATGGAAATATATTCAGATAAAAACTGGAGGGAAGCATACTGAGAAACTGCTTTGTGATGAGTGCATTCCACTCAGGGAGTTTTACTTCCTTGTCATAAGGCAGTGTTTGAACACGTTTCCTGTAAAACCAAAAAAGTGATATTTTGGAGCACATTGAAGACCATGGTGAAAATTGAACTATCCTCAAATAAAACCCAGAAAGAAGCATTCCAAGAAACTGCTCTTTTGTGTGGGCATTCATTTCACAGAGTTAAAGCTTACTCTACATTGCCCAATTTAGAAACTCTGTCTTTGAGGAATCTGCGAAGGGTTATTAAGTGGCACCTGGAGGCTTGTGTTGAGAAAGGAAACGTCTTCCGTTAAAAACTGGAGAGAAACATTTGGAGTAACTGCATTGTGATGTGTGCATTCGTCTCATAGAGTTAAATCATTGCTTGGATTGAGCAGTTTGAAATCACTGTTTCTGTGGAACCTGAGAAAGGATATTTGGGAACGCTTTTTAGAATATGCTGTAAAGGTAATACCCTCTGATAAAAACCAGATGGAAACTTTCTGTGAAACTGCTCTGTGTCGGGTGAATTCTACTCATACATTTCAGCTTCTCTTCTCATTGAGCAGTATTCTAACACTGTTTTTGTTTACTCTGTGAAGGGATATTCGTTAGCACTTTGAGGCTTATGGTGAAAACGGAAATATCTTCTGACAGAAACGGGAGAGAAACTTTCCAAGGAGCTGCTTTGTGACTTGTGTGTTTTCCACACACAGAGTTATACTTTTCTTCGCTTAGAGGATTGGTGAACCACTTTTGGAGAAATATTCACCAAGGGATATTCGGGAGTATAAGATGGCTATCGTGAAAAAGGAAATATCCTCAGACAAAAACTGGAAAGAAGCTTTCTGTGAAACTGTTTTTGATAGATATGTTTATTCATCTCACATAGATAAAACTTTCTTTATGTTACGAAGTTTGGGAACTCCGTCATGGACGGATCGGTGAAGGGACATTCGGGAGCACACTCAGGCCTATGGTGAAATAGGAAATATCTTCAGATAAATAATTGAGAGAAGCCTTCTTAGAAATTGCTCTGTGATGTGTGCATTTCACTCAGGGAGTTATACCTCTTTTCTCATAAGGCAGTGTTTGAAAACTGTTCCTTTAAAACCAAAAAAGTGATATTTCGGACTGCATTGAGGACTATGGAGAAAAATGAAATATCCTCACATAAAACACAGAAAGATGCATTTGGAGATCACTGAAGACTGTGGCGAAAAGTGAAATATCCTCAAATAAAACCCAGAAAGTAGTGTTCCAAGAAATTGCTCTCTGATATGTGCATCCATTTCACAGAGTTAAAACTTACTCTATTGCCCAGCTTGGAAATTCTGTCCTTGAGGAATCTGCAAAGGAATATTTAGTGGCACCCGAGGCCTTTGGTGAGCAAGGAATTGTCTTATGATGAAAACGGGAGAAAAGCATTTTGAGCAACTGCTTTGTGTTGTGTGTATTCATCTCATAGAGATAAACCATTCTTTGGATATAGCAGTTTGAAATCACTGCTTCTGTGAAATCTGAGGAAGGACATTGGGAATGCTCTTTTCAATATGGAAAAAGAAATATCTTCAGATAGAAGCCAGAAGGAAGCTTTCTGTGAAGTTGCTCTGTATTGTGTGAATTCCACTCGCACAGTTAAGCTTCTCTTTTCATTGAGCAGTATTCTAACACTGTTCTTGTTTAGTTTGCGAAGGTATATTCAGCAGTGCTTTGAGGCTTATGGTGAAAAAGAAAATAATATCAGATAGAAACTGGAGAGAAGCTTTCTGAGGAGTTGCTTTGTGATGTGTACATTCCACTCAGAGAGTTACACTTTTCTTCTCATAGAGGATTGGGGAATCCCGATTGGAGAAAACGCTACCAGGGGACATTTGGGGGTATATGGATGGCTATGGTGAAAAAGGAAACATCCTCAGACAAAATCTGGAAAGAAACTTTCTGTGAAACTGCTTTGTGATATGTCTATTCATCTCACATAGATAAAACTTTCTTTCTATTACACAGTATTGAAACTGCGTTATAGATGGATTCGCAAAGGGACATTCGGGAGCACATTCAGACATACAATGAAAAAGGAGATATATCCAGATATAAAATGGAGAGAAGCTTTCTGAGAAACTGCTTTGTGATGTGTGCATTCCACTCAGGGAGTTATACAACTTTTCTCATAAGGCAGTGTTTGAACACTCTTCCTGTAAAACTGAAAAAGTGATGTTTTGCAGCGCATCAAAAACTATGGAGAAAAGTGAAATATCCTGAAATAAAATCCAGAAAGAAGCATTCTAAGAAACTGCTCTCTGACGTGTGCATTCATTTCAGAGCGTTAAAGCTTACACTACGTTGCCCAGTTTGGAAACTGTGTCTTTGAGGAATATCTGAAGGGATATTAAGTGGCGCCCAGAGGCTTCTGTTGAGAAAGGAAACGTCTTCTGATGAAAACTGGAGAGAAGCTTTCAGAGCAACTCATTTGTGATGTGTGTATTCATCTCATAGAGTTAAATAATTCTTTGGATTGAGCAGTTTGAATTCACTGTGTATGTGGAAATTGAGAAAGGACATTTGGAAATGCTCTTAAGAATATGCTCAGAAAGAAATACCCTCTGACAAAAACCAAAAGGAAACTTTCCGTGAAACTGCTGTAGGTCACGTGAATTCCACTCCACAGTTAAGCTTCTGTTTTCATTGAGCAGTATTCTAACACTGTTTTAGTTTAGACAGCTAAGGGATACTCGGGAGTGTTTTGAGACTTACGGTGAAAGCGGAAATATCTTCAGATAGATACTGGAGATAATATTTTGGAAGAGCTGCTTTGTGATGTGTGAATTCCACTCAAAGAGTTATACTTTTCTTCTCATAGAGGATTGGGGAATCCCGTCTGGGAAAAACTCTACCATTGGACATTTGGGATTATATGGATGGCTATGGTGTAAAAGGAAATATCCACAGACAAAAACTGGAAAGAAGCTTTCTGTAAAACTGCTTTGTGATAGATATGTCTATTCATCTCACATAGATAAAACTTTCTTTCTATTAGGCAGTTTTGCAATGGCGTCATGGACGTATTTGCGAAGGGACATTCGGGAGCACATTCAGGCTTGTGGGGAAATAGGAGATAATTTCAGATAAAAACTGGAGAGAAGCTTTCTGAGAAACTGCTTTGTGATATGTGCATTCCTTTCAGGGAGTTATACCTGTTTCTCATAAGGCAGTGTTTGAACACTGTTCCTCTAAAACCGAAAAAGTGATATTTTGCATCACTTTGAAGACTATGGCGAAAAGTGAAATATCCTGAAATAAAATACAGAAAGAAGCGTTCCAAGAAACTACTCTCTGACATGTGCATTCATTTCAGAGAGTTAAAGCTTACATGACGTGGTGTGGTTTGGAAACTCTGTCCTTGAGGAATCTGTGCAGGGATACTAAGTGGAGCCCAGAGGCTTCTGGTGAGAAAGGAAACGTCTTCCGATGAAAACTGGAGAGAAGCTTTCTGAGCAACACTTTTTTGATGTTTGTATTCATCTCATAGAATTAAATCATTCTTTGGATTGAGCAGTTTGATATCACCGTTTCTGTGGAACCTGAGAAAGGACATTTGAGAAGGCTTTTAAGAATATGCTCTAAAAGAAATACCCTTTGATAAAAACCAGAAGGAAATTTTCTGTGAAACTGCTCAAGATCATGTGATTTCCACTTGCAGAGTTAAACTTCTGCTTTCATTGTGCAGTAATCTAATACCATTTTAGGTTAGTCAGCTAAGGGATACTCAGGAGCGCTTTGAGGCATACGATGAAAACGAAAATATCATGAGATACATACTGGAGAGAATATTTCGAAGGAGCTGCTTTGTGAGGTGTGCATTCCACTCACAGAGTTATACATTTCTTCTCATAGAGGATTGGGGAATCCCGTTTGGAGAAAAAGCTGCCAGGGGACATATGGGTGTATATGGATGGCTATGGTGAAAAAGAAAATATCCTCAGACAAAAATTGGAAAGAAGCTTTCTGTGAAACTGCTTTGTGATAGATATGTCTATTCATCTCACATAGATAAAACTTTCTTTCTATTATGCAGTTTTGAAACTGTGTCATGGAGAGATTCACGAAGGGACATTGGGGAGCACATTCAGGTGTGTGGGGAAATAGGAGATATCTTCAGATAAAAACTGGAGAGAAGCTTTCTGAGAAACTGCTTTGTTATGTGTGCATTCCACTCAGGGATTTACACCTCTTTTCTCATAAGGCAGTGTTGCAACACTGTTCCTGTAAAACTGAAAAAGTGATATTTTATAGCACATTGAAGACTATGGTGAAAAGTGAAATATATTGAAATAAAACCCAGAAAGAAGTGTTCCAATAAATTCGTTCTGGCGTGTGCATTCATTTCAGAGAGTTAAAGCTTACACTACGTTGCTCAGTTTGGAAATTCTGTCTTTGAGTAATTTGTGAAGGGATATTAAGTGGAGCCTGGATGCTTATGGTGAGAATAGAAACGTCTTCCAAGGAAAATTGGAGAGAAGCTTTCGGAGCAACTGTTTTGTGATGTGTGTATTCATCTCATAGAGTTAAATCGTTCTTTGTATTGAGCAGTATGAAATCACTGTTTCTGTGGAACCTGAGATAGGACATTTGGGAATGCTCTTAAGAATATGCTGAAAAAGAATTACTCTACTTTAAAAAGCAGAAGAAAACTTACTGTGAAACTGCTCTAGGTCACATGAAGTCCACTCACACAGTTAAGCTTCTCTTTTCATTGTGCCGTATTCTAACACTCTTTTAGGTTAGTCAGCTAAGTGATACTCGGGAGCACTTTGAGGCTTACGGTGAAAATGGAAATATCTTCAGATACATACTGGAGAGAAGATTTCTGAGAAGCTGCTTTGTGACGTGTGCATTCCACCCATGGAGTTATATTTTTCTTCTCATAGAGGATGGGGGAATCCCGTTTGGAGAAAAAGCTACCAGGGGACATTCGTGAGTATATGGATGGCTATGGTGAAAAAGGAAATATCCTCAGACAAAAACTGCAAAGAAGCTTTCTGTGAAACTGCTTTGTGTTAGATATATCTATTCATCTCACGTAGATAAAACTTTCTATATGGAGTTGTGAAACGGCATCATGGACGGATTTGCGATGGGACATTCGGGAGCACATTCAGGATTGTGGGGAAATAGGAGATTTCTTCAGATAAAAACTGAAGAGAAGCTTTCTGAGAAACTGCTTTGTGATGTGTGCATTCCACTCAGGAGTCATACCTCTTTTCTTATATGGCAGGTTTGATCACTGTTCCTGTAAAACTGAAAAAGTGATATTTTGGAGATCATTGAAGACTGGCGAAAAGTGAAATATCCTCAAATAAAACCCAGAAATTAGCATTCCAAGATATTGCCCTCTGATATGTGCATCCATTTCACAGAGTTAAAACTTACTCTACATTGCCCAGCTTGGAAATTCTGTCCTTGAGGAATCTTCGAAGGAATATTTAGTGGCACCCGAGGCCTGTGATGTGCAAGGAATTGTCTTATAATGAAAACGGGAGAGAAGGATTCTGAGCAACTGCTTTGTGTTGTGTGTATTCATCTCATAGAGATAAACCATTCTTTGGATAGAGCAGTTTGAAATCACTGCTTCTATGAAATCTGAGGAAGGACATTGGGAACGCTCTTTACAATATGGAGAAAAAATATCCTCAGGTAGAAACCAGAAGGAAGCTTTCTGTGAAACTGCTCTGTTTCATGTGAATTCCACTCGCACAGTTAAGCTTCTCTTTTCATTGAGCAGTATTCTAACACTGTTTTAGTTTAATCAGCTAAGGAATACTCTGGAGTGCTGAGAGGCTTATGGTAAAAGCGGAAATATCTTCAGATAGATACTGGAGGGAAGATTTCCCAGGAGCCGCTTTGTGACGTGTGCATTCCACTGACAGAGTTATACTTTCCTTCTCTTAAAGGATTGGGAAATCTCTTTTGGAGAAAAAGCTATCAAGGGACATTCGGGATTATATGGATGGCTATGCTGGAAAAGGAAATATCCTCAGTCAAAAACTGAAAAGAATCTTTCTGTGAAACTGCTTTGTGATAAATATGTTTATTCATCTCACATAGATAAAACTTTCCTTGTATTACACAGTTTGGAAGCTCCGTCATGGAGAGATCCGTGAAGGGATATTCGGGAGCACATTCAGGCATATGGTGGAAAAGTAGATATCTTCAGATAAAAACTGGATAGAAGTTTTCTGAGAAACTGCTTTGAGATGTGTGCATTCCACTCAGGGTGTTATAACTCTTTTCTCATAAGGCTGTGTTTGAACACTGTTCCTGTAAAACCCAAAAAGTGATATTTCAGATATCATTTAGACTATGGCAAAAAGTGAAATATCCTTAAATAAAACCTAGAAAGAAATGTTCCAAGAAACTGCTCTGTGATATGTACATTCATTTCACAGTGTTAAAGCTTACTCTACATTGCCCAGCTTGGAAAATCTGTCTTTGAGGAATCTGCGAAGGGATATTTAGTGATGCCCAAGGCCTGTGGTGAGCAGGGTATTGTCTTCTGATAAAAACAGGAGAGAAGCTTTCTGAGCAGCTGCTTTGTTATGTGTGCATTCCTCTCAAAGAGTTAAACCATTCTTTGGATAGAGCAGTTTGAAATCACTGCTTCTGTGGAATATGAGGTAGGACATTGGAAACACACTTTAGAAAATGAGAAAGAAATATCCTCAGAAAACTCCAGAAGGAAATTTCTGTGAAAATGCTCTGTGTCTTGTGAATTCCTCTTGCTCAGTTAAACTTCACTTTTTATTGAGCAGTTTTCAAACACAGTTTATGTTTAGTGTGCCAAGGGATATTTGGGAGCCCTTTGAGTGTTACAGTGAAAAAGTAAATACGTCCAGATAGAAATTGGAGAGAAGCTTTCTGAGGAGCTGCTTTGTGATGTGTGCATTCCACTCACAGTGTTATACCTCTCTTCTCATACAGCATCGGGGAAACCCTTTTGGACAAAAATCTACCAAGGGACATTTGGGAGTACATTTATGGCTATGGTGAAAAAGGAAGTATCCTCACAG
The DNA here is from genome assembly GCF_047675955.1 of Chlorocebus sabaeus. NCBI lineage: Eukaryota > Metazoa > Chordata > Mammalia > Primates > Cercopithecidae > Chlorocebus > Chlorocebus sabaeus. The sequence goes on from NC_132912.1 coordinate 38,353,429, forward strand.
AAAAGTTGGATGGAAGATCTCTGTGAACCTACCTTTTGCTATGTCTATTCATCTCACATAGATAAGATTTCTTTACATTACACAGCTTGGAAACTATCATGAACGGATGTGCGAAGGGACATTCAGGAGCACATTCAGGACGATTTTGAAAATGGAAATATCTTCAGATAAAAACTGGAGAGCAACACTCTGAGAAACTGTTTTGTGATGTGTGCATTCCACTCAGGGAGTTTTACCTCTTTTCTCATAAGGCAGTGTTTGATCACATTTACTGTAAAACAAAATAAGTGATATTTCGGAGTTCATTGAAGACTATGGTGAAAATTGAACTATCCTCTAATAAAACCCAGAAAGAAGCATTCCAAGAAGTGGCTGTTTTGTGTGTGCATTCATTTGCAGAGTTAAAGCTTACTCTACATTGCCCAATTTGGAAACTCTGTCTTTGAGGAATCTGCGAAGGGACATTAAGTGGCGCCAGGAGGCCTGTGGTGAGAAAGGAAATGTCTTCCGTTGAAAACTGGAGAGAAGCTTTCTCAGAAACTGCTTTGTGATGTGTGCATTCATCTCATAGAGTTAAATCATTCCTTGGATTGAGCAGTTTGAAAACACTGTTTCTGTGGAACCTGAGGAAGGACATTTGGGAACGCCCTTTAGAATATGCTGTAAAAGTAATACCCTCAGAGAAAAACCTGAAGGAAGCTTTCTGTGAAACTGCTCTGAATCATGTGAATTCCACTCACACAGTTCAGCTTCTCTTTTCATTGAGCAGTGTTCTAACTGTTTTTGTTTAGTCTGTGAAAGGATATTTGTTAGCAATCTGAGGTTTATGGTGAAAATGGAAGTATCTTCAGACAGAAACTGGAGATAAGCTTTCCGAGGAGCTGCTTTGTGACGTGTGCATTTCACTCACAGCATTATGCTTTTCTTCACTTAGAGGATTGGTGAAACTCTTTTATACAAAAAGCCACCAACTTACATTCAGGAGTATATTGACAGCTATGATGAAAAAGGAACTATCATCAGACAAAAACTGGAAAGAAGCTGTCTGTGAAACTGCTTTGTGATAGATATGTTTATTCATCTCACATAGATAAAACTTTCCTTATATTACGCAGCTTGGAAACTCTGTCATGGATGGATGCACGAAGGGACATTCAGGAACACATTCACACCTATGGTGAAAAAGGAAATATCTTCAGATAAATAACTGGAGAGAAGCTGTCTGAGAAACTGCTTGATGATGTGTGCATTCCACTCAGGGAGTTATACCTTTCTTCTCATAAGGCATTGTTTTAACACTGTTTCTGTAAAATTAAAAAATATATTCGCAGAACATTGAAGACTATTTTGAAAAGTGAAATGTCGTCAAATAAAACCCAGAAAGAAGCATTACAAGAAACTGCTCTCTGATATGTCCATTCATTTCACAGTGTGAAAGCTTACTCTACATTTCCCAGTTTGGAATGTCTGTCTTTGAGGATTCTGCAAAAGGATATTAAGTGGCAACCGGAATCCTATGGTGAGCAAGGAAATGTCTTCCGTTGAAAACTGGAGAGAAGTTTTCTGAGCAACTCTTTCGTGATGTTTGTATTCATCTTATAGAGTTAAATCATTCTTTGGATTGAGTAGTTTGAAATCACTGTTGCTGTGGAATCTGAGAGAGGACATTTGGGAACACTCTTTAGAATATCCTGAAAAAGAAAAAACCTCAGATAGAATCCAGAAAGAAGCTTTCTTTGAAACTCCTGTGTGTCGCATGCATTCCACTCACACAGTTAAGCTTCTCTTTTCATTCAGCAGTATTCTAAAACTGTTTTTCTTTAGTCTGTGAAGGGATATTCGGGAACGCTCTGAGGCTTATGGTGAAAAAGGAAATATCTTCAGGTAGAAACTGGAGAGAAGGTTTCTGAGGAGCCACTTTGTGACATGTGCATTTCACTCACAGAGTTATACTTTTCTTCTCATAGAGGATTGGTGAATCTCTTTTGGAGGAAACTCTACCAGGGGACATTCGGGAGTATATGGATGGCTATGGTGGAAAAGGAAATATCTTCAGACGAAAACTGTAAAGAAGCTTTCTGTGAAACTGCTTTGTGATAGATATGTTTATTCACCTCACATAGATAAAACTTTCTTTACATTATGCAGCTTTCAAACAACATCATGGAGGGGTTTGCAAAGGGACATTCGGGAGCACATTCAGGCCAATGGTGAAAAAGGATATAGCTTCAGAAAAAAACTGGAAACAAGCTTTTTGTGAATCTGCTTTTTGCTATGTATATTCATCTCACATAGATAAAGCTTTCTTTACATTACACAGCTTGGAAGCTGCGTCATGGATGGATCCACAAAGAGATATTCAGGATCATATTCGGGCCTATGGTGAAGAAGGAAATATCGTCAGATAAATCCTGGAGAGAAGCTTTCTGAGAAACTGCTTGGTGATGTGTGCATTCCACTCAGGGAGTTATACCTTTCTTCTCATAAGGCACTGTTTGAACACTGTTCCTGTAAAACTAAAAACATGATATTCAGAGCACATTGAAGACTACGGCAAAAAGTGAAATGTCGTCAAATAAAACCCAGAAAGAACCATTACAAGAAACTGTTCTCTGATATGTCCTTTCATTTCACAGAGGTAAAGCTTACTCTACATTTCCCAGTTTGGAAAGCCTGTCTTTGAGGATTCTGCGATGGGATATTAAGTGGCAACTGGAGGACTGCGGTGAGCAAGGAAATGTCTTCCATTGAAAATTAGAGAGAAGCTTTCTGAGCAACTCTTTTGTGATGTTTGTATTCATCTCATAGAGTTAAATCATTCTTTGGATTGAGCAGTTTGAAATCACTGTTTCTCTGGAATCTGAGAGAGGACATTTGGGAATGCTCTGCAGAATATCCTGAAAAAGAAATAACCTCAGATAGAAACTAGAATGAAGTTTTCTCTGAAACTGCTCTGTGTCACATGGATTACGTTCACAGAGTTAAGCTTCTCTTTTCATTCAGCAGTTTACAACACTGTTTTTCTTTAGTCTGCGAATGGATATTTGGGAACGCTTTGAGGCTTACAATGAAAAAGGAAATACCTTCAGATAGAAACTGGAGAGAAACTTTCCAAGGAACCACTTTGTGACATATGCATTCCACACTGAGAATTATGCCTTTTTTCTCATAGAGGATTGGGGAATCCCTTTTGGAGAAAAAGCTACCAAAGGACTGGCAGTAGTATATGGACGGCTATAGTGAAAAAGGAAATATCCTCAGAAAAAACTGGAAAGAAGGTTTCTGTGAAAGTGCTTTGTAATTGATACGTTTATTCATCTCACATAGATGAAACTTTCCTTACATTACACAGTTTGGAAACTCTGTCATGGACGGATCCACGAAGGAGCGTTCAGGAGCACATTCAGGCCTACGGTGAAAAAGGAGATATCTTCAGATAAAAACTGGATAGAAGCTTTCTGAGAAACTGCTTTCTGATGTGTGCATTCCACTCAGGGAGCTTTACCTCTTTTCTCATAAGGCAGTTTTTGAACACTGTTCCTGTAAAACCAAAAAAGTAATAATTCGGAGCACATGGAAGACCATGGTGAAAAGTGAAATATCCTGAAATAAAACCTAGAAAGAAGCGTTCCAAGAAACTGCTCTCTGACGTGTGCATTCTTTTCAGAGTGTTAAAGCTTACTCTACATTTCACCATTTGGAAAGTCTGTCTTTGAGGATTCTGTGAAAGGATATTAACTGGCACCTGGAGACCAGGGGCAAGCAAGGAAAAGTCTTCCATTGAAAACTGGAGAGAAGGTTTCTGAGCAACTCCTTTGTGATGTGTGTATGCGTCTCATAGAGTTAAATCATTCTTTGGATTGAGCAGTTTGAAATCACTCTTTTTGTTTAACCTGTGAAAGGACATTTGGGAATGCTCGTAAGAATATGCTGAAAAAGGAATAACCTCCAATAAAAACCAGAAGGAAGCTATCTGTGAAACTGCTCTGGGTCACATGAATTCCACTCATACAGTTAAGCTTCTGTTATTTGAGCAGTATTGTAATACTGTTTTAGTTTAGTCAGCTAAGGGTACTCGGGAGCGCTTTGAGGCTTATGGTAAAAACGGAAATATCTTCACATAGAAACTGGAGAGAAGATTTCTGAGGAGCTGCTTTGTGACGTGTGCATTCCACTCACAGAGTTATTCTTTTCTTCTCATAGAGGATTGGGGAATTCCTTTTGGAGAAAAAGCTACCAAGGGACATTTGGGAGTATATGAATGGTGATGGTGAAAAAGGAAATATCCTCACACCAAAACTGGAAAGAAGCTTTCTGTGAAACTGCTTTGTGACAGATATGTTTATTCATCTCACATAGATAAAACTTTCTTTCTATTACACCATTTTGAACTCCGTCATAGATGGATTCGCATAGGGACATTCTTGAGCAGAATCAGGCCTATGGTGAAATAGGAAATATCTTCAGATAAAAACGGGATAGAAGCACTCTGTGAATCTGCTTTTTGCTATGTTCGTTCATTTCACTTAGATAAAGCTTTCTTTATTTTGTGTAGCTTCCAAATTCTGTCATGGACGGATTCGTGAAAGTATGTTAGGCATCACATTCAAACCTATGGTGAAAAAGGAAATATCGTCAGATAAAAGCTGGAGAGAAACTTTCTGAGAAAGTGCTTTGTGATGTGTGCATTCCACTCAGGGAGTTCTACCTCTTTTCTCATAAGGCAGTGTTTGAACACTGTTCCTGTAAAACTGAAAAACTGATATTTTGGAGTGCATTGAGGACTATGGAAAAAAAATGAAATATCCTCACAGAAAACACAGAAAGATGCGTTCCAAGAAACTACTCTCTGACAATGTGCATTCATTTCACAGAGTTAAAGCTTACACTATATTGCCCAGTTTGGAAACTCTGTCTTTGAAGAATCTGCCAAAGGATATTAAGTGGCGCCGGGAGGCCTGTGGTGAGCAAGGAAACGTCTTCCGTTGAAAATTGGAGAGAAGCTTTCCGAGCAACTACTTTGTGATGTGTGTATTTATCTCATAGAATTAAATCATTCTTTGGATTGAGCTGTTCGAAATCACTGTTTCTATGGAATCTGAAGAAGGACATTTGGAAATGCTGTTTACAATACGGAGAAAAAAAAATCCCCAAACAAAATCCAGAAAGAAGCTTTCTGTGAAACTACTATGTATCGTGCGAACTCCCCTCACTCAGTTAAGCTTCTTTTTTCATTGAGCAGTTTTCTAACACTGTTTATGTTTAGTGTGCGAAGGGATTCTCAGGAGCACTTTCAGGCTTATGGTGAAAAAGGAAATATGTTCATATAGAAACTGAAGAGAAGCTTTCTGAGGAACTGCTTGTGACGTGTGCATTTCACTCACAGTGTTATACCTCTCTTCTCATACAGCATCAGGGGAACCCTTTTGGTGAAAAATTTACCAAGGGATATCCAGGAGAATATTGATGCCTATGGTGAAAAGGGAAATAGCCTTAGACAAAAACTGGAAAGAAGCTTTCTGTGAAACTGCTCTGTGAGATGTGTATTCATGTCACATAGAAAAAGCTTTCTTTACATTACACAGCTTGGAAACTCTGTCATGGACATTTCCACGAAGGGACATTCAGGAGCAAATCAGGACTATAGTGAAAAAGGAAATATATTCTGATAAAAACTGGATAGAAGGTTTCTGTGAATCTGCTTATTGCTATGTTTATTCATATCACATAGATAAAGCTTTCTTTACATTTCACTGCTTTCAAATTCTCTCATGGACGGATTGGCGAAGGGATGTTCGGGATCACATTCTGGCCTTTGGTGAAAAAGGAAATATCTTTAGACAAAACTTGGGGAGAATCTTTCTGAGAAACTGCTTTGTGATGTGTGTTTTCCACTCAGGGAGTTATACCTCTCTTCTCCTAAGGCGATGTTTGAACACTGTTCCTGTAATACCAAAAAAGTGATATTTCAGAGTGCATGGAGGAATATGATGAAAAGTGAAATACCGTCAAATGAAATCCAGCAAGAACTGTTCCAAAAAACAGATCTCTGATATGTGCATTCACTTCACATAGTTAAAGATTACTCTACACTGCCCACTTTGGAAAATCTGTCTTTGAGGAATCTGCAATGGGATATTAAGTGGCACCGGGAGGCCTGTGATGAGCAAGGAAATCTCTTCGGTTGAAAATTGTAGAGAAGTTTTCTGAGCAACTGCCTGTGATGTGTGTTTTCATATCATAGAGTTAAATCATTCTTTGGATTGAGCAGTTTGAAATCACTCTTTCTGTAGAACATGAGAAAGGACATTTGGGAACGCTCTTAAGAATATGCTGAAAAAGAAATACCCTCTGATAAAAACCAGAAGGAAGCTTTCTGTGAAACTGTTCTGTGTCATGTAAATTTCACTCACACATTTAAACTTCTGCTTTCATTGAGCAGTATTCTAACACTGTTTTAGTTTTGTCAGCTAAAGGATACTTGGGAGAGCTTTGAGGCTTACAGTGAACTCGGAAATATCTTCAGATAGAAACCAGAGAGATTTCCGAGGAGCTGCTTTGTGACATGTACATTGCATTCACAGAGTTATACTTTTCTTCTCATAGAGGATTGGGAAATTCCTTTTGGAGAAAAAACTCCCAGGGGACATTCGGGAGTATATGGATGGCTATGGTGTAAAAGGAAATATCCTCAGACAAATACTGGAAAGAAGTTTTCTGTGAAACTGCTTTGTGATAGATATGCTTATGGATCTCACATAGATAAAATCTTTTTATATGACACACTTAGGAAACTCTGTCATGGACGGATCCATGAAGGGACACTCAAGAGCACATTCAGGTCTATGGAGAAAAAAGAAATATCTTCAGATAAAACAGGAGAGAAACTCTGAGAAACTGCTTTGTAATGTGTGCATTCCACTCAGGTAGTTATACCTCTTTTCTCATAAGTAACTGATTGAACACTGTTTCTGTAAAACAGAATAAGTGGTATTTCAGAGCGCTTTAAAGACTATGGCCAAAAGTGAACTATCATCAAATAAAATCCAGAAAGAAACATTTTAAGAAAATGCTCTCTTATATGTGCATTGATTTCACAGAGATAAAACTTACTCTACGTTGCCCAGTTTGGAAACTCTCTCTTGAAGGATCTGCGAAGGGATACTAATTGGCTCCCAGAGGCCTGTGGTGAGCAAGGAAATGTCTTCCATTGGAAACTGGAGAGAAGCTTTCTGAGAAACTGCTTTGGGATGTGTCTATTCAACTCATAGAGTTAAATCATACTTTGGATTGAGTAGTTTGAAATCACTGTTTCTATGGAATCTGAGGAAGGACATTTGGGAATGCTCCCTAAAATATGGAGAAAGAAATACCCTAGATTAAATCCAGAAGGAAGCTTTCTGTGAAACTGCTATGTGTCACATGAATTCATCTCTCTCAGTTAAGGTTCTCTTTTCATTGACCAGTTCTCTAACTCTGTTTAGGTTTAGCGTTTGAAGGGATATTTGGAAGCACTTTGAGACTTACAGTGAAAAATGAATATATTCAGATAGAAACTGGAGAGAAGCTTTAAGAGGAACTGCGTCATGATGTGTGCATTCCACTCACAGTGTTATACCTCTCTTCTCATACAGCATCGGGGGAAACATTTTGGAGGAAAAGGTATCAAGGGATATTCGGAGGTACATTGACGAATATGGTGAAAAGGGAAATAGCCTCAGACTAAAACTGGAAAGAAGCTTTCTGTGAAATTGCTCTGTGATATGTGTATTCTTCTCAAATAGATAATACTTTCTTTACATTACACAGCTTGGAAACTGTCATGGACGGATCTGCAAAGGGATACTCAGGATCACATTCGGGCCTATGGTGAAAAAGGAAATATCAACAGATAAAAACTGGAGAGAAGCTTTCTGAGAAACTGCTTGGTGATGTGTGCATTCCACTCAGGGAGTTATACTTTTCTTCTAATAAGGCACTGTTTGAACACTGTTTCTGTAAAAGTAAAAAATTGATGTTCAGAGCACATTGAAGACTATGGCAAAAAGTGAAATGTCGTCAAAGAAAACCCACAAAGAAGTATTCCAAGAAATTTCTCTCTGACATGTCCATTCATTTCACAGAGTTAAACTTACTCTACATTTCCCACTTTAGAACGTCTGTCTTTATTCTTCGAAGGGATATTAAGTGGCGACTGGAGGCCAGTGATGAGCAACGAAATGTCTTCCACTGAAAAGTGGAGAGAAACTTTCTGAGCAACTGCTTTGTGATGTGTGTATTCATCTCATACAGTTAAAACATTCTTTGGATTGAGCAGTTTCAAATCACTCTTTCTGTGGAACCTGAGAAAGGACATTTGGGAACGCTCTTAAGAATATGCTGAAAAAGAAATACACTCTGATAAAAACCAGAAGGAAGCTTTCTGTGAAACTGTTCTGTGTCATGTGAATTTCACTCACACATTTAAGCTTCTGTTTTCCTTGAGCAGTATTCTAACACTCTTTTAGTTTAGTCAGCTAAAGGATACTCGGGAGCACTTTGATGCTTATGGTGAAAAAAGAAATATCTTCTGATAGAAACTGGAGAGAAGATTTCCGAGGAGCTGCTTTGTGACATGTGCATTCCACTCACAGTGTTATACTTTTCTTCTCATAGAGGATTGGGGAATCCGTTTTGGAGGAAAAGCTCCCAGGAGACATTTGGAAGTATATGCACAACTAAAGGGAAAAAAGAAATATCCTCAGACAAATATTGGAAAGAAGTTTTCTGTCAAACTAATTTGTAATAGACAAGTTTATTCATCTCACATAGATAAAACTTTCTATTATGCAGTTTTGAAATGCCATCATGGACGGATTTGCGAAGGGACATTCGGGAGCACATTTGGGCCAATGGTGAAAAAGAAAATATCTTCTGATAAAAACTGGAGAGAAGCTGTCTGAAAAACTGCTTTGTGATGTGTGCATTCCACTCAGGGAGCTTTACCTCTTTTCTCAAAAGGCAGTGTTTGAACACTGTTCTGTAAAACTGAAAAAGTGATAATTCAGAGTACATTGAAGACTATGGCAAAAAGTGAAATATCCTCAAATAAAACCTAGAAAGAAGCGTTCCAGGAAATTGTTCCCCTTATACGTGCATTTATTTCACAGAGTTAAAGCTTACTCTATATTGCCCAGTTTGGAAACTCTGTCTTTGAGGAATCTATGAAGGGATATTAAGTGGCGCCCTGAGGCTTGTGGTGAGCAAGGAAACGTCTTCCAATGAAAACTGGCAAGAAGCTTTCTGAGCAACTGCTTTGTGATGTGTGCATTCATCACATAGAGTTAATCCATTCTTTGGATTGAGCAGTTTGAAATCACTGTTTTTGTAGAATCTGAGGAAGGACATTTGGAAACACTCCTTAATATGGTGAAAGAAATATCCTCTGGTAAATCCAAAAGGCAGCTTTCTGTGAAATTACTCTGTGTCATCTTAATTCCTCTCACTCAGTTAAGCCTCTCTTTCCATTGAGCAGTTTTCTAACCCTGTTTATGTTTAGCATGTGAAGGGATATTTGTGGGCGCTATGAAGATTATGGTGAAAAAGAAAATATGTTCAGATCAAAATAAGAGAGACGATTTCTGAGGAACTGCTTTCTGATGTGTGCATTCCACTCACAGTGTTATACCTCTCTTCCCATACAACATTGGGGAAACCTTTTTGGTGAAAAAGGTTCCAGGTTATAACCGAGAGCATGTTGATGTCTATGGTTAAAAGGCAAATAGCCTCAGACCAAAACTGGAAAGAAGCTTTCTATGAAACTGCTCTGTGATATGTGTATTCATCTCACATAGATAAAGCTTTCTTTACATTATGCAGCATGGAAATTCTGTCACGGACGGATCCACGAAGGGACATTCAGGAGGACATTCAGGACTGTGGTGAAAAAGGAAATATGTTCAGATAATAACTGGAAAGAAGCATTCTGTGAATATACTTTTCGCTATACTTATTCATCTCACATAGGTAATGCTTTCTTTACATTTCGCAGCTTGGAAACTCCATCATGGATGGATCTGCGAAGGGATATTCGGGATCACATTCGGGCCATGGTGAAAAAGGAAATATCATCAATAAAAACTGGAGAGAAGCTTTCTGAGAAACTGCTTGGTGATGTGTGCATTCCACTCAGCCAGTTATACCTCACTTCTCACAAGGCACTATTTGTACACTGTTCCTGTTAAACTAAAAATTTGATATTCGGAGCACATTGAAGACTATGGCGAAAACTGAAATGTCGTCAAATAAAACCCAGAAAGAAGCATTCCAAGAACTGATCTCACACATGTCCATTTATTTCACAGAGTTGAAGCTTACCCTACATTTCCCAGTTTGGAAAGTCTGTCTTTGAGGATTCTGTGAAGGGATATTAAGCGGCAACCAGAAGACTGTGGCGAGCAAGGAAATATCTTCCATTGAAAATTGGAGAGAAGCTTTCTGAGCAAATTTTTTGTGATGTTTGTATTCATCCCATAGAGGTAAATCATTCTTTGAATTGAGCAGTTTGCAATCACTGTTCCTGTGAAATCTGAGAAAGGACATTTGAGAACGCTCTTAAGAATATCCAGAAAAACAAATAACCTCAGATAGAAAGCAGAAGGAAACCTTCTGTGAAACTGCTCTGTGTCATGTGAATTCTACTCGCACAGCTTTTCTTTTCATTGAGCAGTATACTAACACTGTTTTTTTTTTAGTCTGCGAAGGGATATTTGGGAGTGATTTGAGTTTATGGTGAAAAAAGAAATATCTTCACATAGAAGCTGGGGAGAAGCTTTCCAAGGAGCTGCTTTGTGACGTGTGCATTCCAATCACAGAATTTTACCTTTCTTCTCATAGAGGATTGGGGAATCCATTTTGCAGAAAAAGCTACCAGGGGACATTAGGGAGTATATGGATGGCTACAGTGAAACAGGAAATATCCCCAGACAAAAACTGGAAAGAAGATTTTTGTGAAACTGTCTTGTGATAGATATGTTTATTCATCTCACATAGATAAAACTTTTCTTTTATTACACAGTTTGGAAACTCCATCATGGATGGATCCATGAAGGGACATTCAGGAGCATATTCAGGGATATGTAAAAAAAAGAGATATCTTCAGACAAAAACTGGATAGAAGCTTTCTGAGAAACTGTTTTGTGATATGTACATTACACTCAGGGAATTTTACCTCTTTTCTCATAAGGCAGTGTTTGAACACTGTTCCTGTAAAACCGAAAAAGTAATATTTCGGAGCGTATGGAAGGTTATGGCGAAAAGTGAAATATCCTGAATTAAAACCCAGAAAGAAACATTCTAGGAAACTGCTCTCTGACATGTGCATTCATTCCAGAGAGTTAAAGGTTACTCTACACTTCCTAGTTTGGAAAGTCTGTCCTTGAGGATTCTGTGAAGGGATATTAAGTGGCAACCAGAGGCCTGTGGCAAGCAAGGAAATGTCTTCCATTGAAAACTGCAGAGAAGCTTTCTGAGCAACTGCTTTGTGATGTGTGTATTCACCTCATAGAGTTAAATCATTCTCTGGATTGAGCAGTTTGAAATCACTCTTTCTGTGGAAGCTTAGAAAGGACATTTGGGAATGCTCTTAAGAATATGCTGAAAAAGAAATACCCTCTGATAAAAACCAGAAGGAAGCATTCTGTTAAACTACTCTGGACCACATGAATTCCACTCACACAGTTAAGCTTCTGTTTTCATTGAACAGTATTCTAACACTGTTTTAGTTTAGTCAGTTAAGGGGTACTCGGGAGTGCTTCGAGATTTATGGTGAAAACAGAAATATCTTCAGAAGGAAACTGGAGAGAAGATTTATGAGGAGCTGCTTTGTAACGTGTGCATTCCACTCACAGAGTTATACTTTTCTTCTCATAGAAGATTGGGGAATCCCTTTTGGAGAAAATGCTAACGGGACATTCAGGAGTATATGGATGGCTTTGGTGGAAAAGGAAATATTCTCAGACAAAATCTGAAAAGAATCTTTCTGTGAAACTGTTTTGTGATAGATATGTTTATTCATCTCACATAGATAAAATTTTCTTTCTATTTTGCCGTTTTGAAATGCCGTCATGGATGGATTCGTGAAGGGACATTCGGGAGCACTTTTAGGCCAATGGTGAAAAAGGAAATATCTTCAGATAAAAACCAGAGAGAAGCGTTCTGAGAAACTGCTTTGTGATGTGTGCATTCCACTCAGGGAGATTTACCTCTTTTCTCCTAAGGCAGTATTTGAACACTCTTCCTGTAAAACCGAAAAAGTGATATTTCAGAGCGCATTGAAGACTATGGTGAAAAGTGACATATCCTCAAATAAAACTCAGAGAGAAGCGTTCCAGGAAACTGCTCTTGATATGTGCATTCATTTCACAGAGCTAAAGTTAACTTTATGTTGCCCAGTTTGGAAACTCTGTATTTGAGGAATCTGTGAAAGGATATTAAGTGGTGCCCAGAGGCCTGTGGTGAGCAAGGAAATATCTTCTGATGAAAACTGGAGAGAAACTTTCTGAGCAACTGCTTTGTGAGGTGTGCATTCATCTCATACAGTTAAACCATTCTTTGGATTGAGCAGTTTGAAATCACGCTTTTTATGGAATCTGAGGAAGGACATTTGAGAATGCTCCTTAGAATACGGCAAAAGAATTATCCTCTCGCAAAATCCAGAAGGCAGCTTTCTGTGAAACTGCTCTGTGTCATCTTAATTCCTCTCGCTCAGTTAAGCCTCTCTTTTTATTGAGCAATTTTCTAACCCTGTTTATGTTTAGCATGTGAAGGGATATTCGCGAGCGCTTTGATGTCTATGGTGAAAAAGGAAATATGTTCAGACCGATAATGGAGAGAAGCTTTACAAGGAACTGCTTTGTGATGTGCGCATAACACTCACAGTGTTATACCTCTCTTCTCATACAGCATTGGGGAAAACATTTTTGAGAAAAAGTACCAAGTGATATTGGGGAGTATGTTGATGCCTATGGTGAAAAGGAAAATAGCCTCAGACCAAAACTGGAAAGAAGCTTTCTATGAAACTGCTCTGTGATGTGTGTATTCATCTCACACAGATAAAGCTTACTTTATATTACGCAGCTTGGAAACTCTGTCATGGACGGATCCATGAAGGGACATTCTGGAGGATATTCAGGACTATTGTGAAAAAGGAAATATGTTAAGATAAAAACTGGAAAGAAGCTTGCTGTGAATCTGCTTTTTGCTATGTTTATTCATCTCACATTGATAAAGCTTTCTTTACATTACAGAGCTTGGAAGCTCGTCATAGATGGATCAGCAAAGGTATATTCGGGATCACATTCAGGCCTATAGTGAAAAAGGAAATATGGTCAGATAGATCCTGGAGAGAAGCTTTCTGAGAAACTGCTTGGTGATGTGTGCATTCCACTCAGGGAGTTATACCTTTCTTTTCATAAGGCACTGTTTGAACACTGTTCTTGTAAAACTAAAAAAGTGATATTCGGAGCACATTGAAGCCTACGGTGAAAAGTGAAATGTAGTACAATAAAACCCAGAAAGAAGCATTCCAAGATACTACTCTCTGATATGTCCATACATTTCACAGAATTAAAGCTTGCTCTACATTTCCCAGTTTGGAAAGTCTGTCTTTGATGATTCTGTGAAGGATTATTAAGTGGCAACTAGAGGAGTGTGACGAGCAAGGAAACGTCTTACATTGAAAATTGAAGAGAAGCTTTCTGAGCAACTTTTTTGAGATGTGTGTATTCATCTCATAGAGTTAAACGATTCTTTGGATTGAGCAGGTTGAAATCATTGTTTCTGTTGAATCTGAGGGAGGACATTTGGGAACACTCTTCAGAATATCCTGAAAAAGAAATAACCTCAGATAGAAACCAGAAGGAAGCTTTCTGTGAAACTGCTGTGTGTTGCATGGATTCTGCTCACATAGTTTAGCTTCTCTTTTCATTCAGCACTTTTCTAACACTGTTTTTCTTTAGTTTGCAAAGGAATATTCGGCAGAGCTTTGAGGCTTATGGTGAAAAAGCAAATGTCTTCAGATAGAAACTTTAGAGAAGCTTTCTGAGGAGCTACTTTGTGACGTTTCCATTCCACTCACAGAGTTACACCATTCTTCTCATAGAGGATTGAGGAATCCCTTTTGGAGAAAAGCTACCAAGGGACATTCAGAAGTATGTGGACGGCTATGGCGAAAAAGAAAATATCCTCAGACAAAAACTTGAAAGAAGCTTTCTGTGAAACTGCTTTGTGATAGATATGTTTATACATCTCACATAGATAAAATTGTCTTTATATTATGCAGTTTGGAAACTCTGTCATGGACGGATCTGTGAAGGGATATTCAGGAGCATATTTAGGCCTATGGTGAAAAAGGAATTTTGTTCTGATAAAAACTGGAAAGAAGCTTTCCATATATCTGTTTTTTGCTGTATTTATTCATCTCACATAGATAAAGCTTTCTTTACAGTATGCAACTTGGAAAATCCATCATGAACCGATCCGCGAAGGGACATTCCGGTGCATGTTCAGGACTATGGTGAAAAAGAAAACATTTTCAGATAAAAACCAGCAGGAAGCTTTCTGAGAAACAGCTTTGTGATGTGTGCATTCTCCTCAGGTAGTTATACCTCTATTCTAATAAGGCAGTGTTTGAACATTGTTCCTGTAAACCCGAAAAAGTGATATTTTGGAGCGCATTGAAGACTATGGCAAAAAGTGAACTATCCTCAAATAAAAACGAGAAAGAAACGTTACAAGAAACTACTTTCTGATATGTGCATTCACTTCACAGTGATAAAGCTTGCACTACATTGTCCAGTTTGGAAACTCTGTCTTTGAGGAATCTGCAAGGGGATATTTAGTGGTGCCCGGAGGCCTGTGGTGAGCAAGGAATGTCTTCCATTGAAAACTGAGGAGAAGCTTTCTGAGCAACTGCTTTGTGACTTGTGTATTTATCTCTTAAAGTTAAATCATTCTTGGAATTAATCAGTTTGAAATCACTGTTTCTGTGTAATCTGAGGGAGGACATTTGGGAATACTCTTTTGAATATGGAGAAAGAAATATCCTCAGATAAAAACTAGAATGAAACTTTCTGTGAAACTGCTATGTGTGGTGTGAATTACTCCTATGTGTGGTGTGAATTACTCTTGCTCAGTTAAGCTTCTCTTTTCATTGAGTAGTTTTCTAACACTGTTTTTCTTTAGTGTGCAAACGGATATTCAGGAGCGTTTTGACGCTTACAGTGAAAAAGGAAATATGTTCAGATGGAAAGTGGAGAGAAGCTTTCTGAGGATCTGCTTTGTGACGTGTGCATTCCACTCACAGTGTTATACCTCTGTTTTCATAGGGCATCAGGGAAGCCCTTTTGGAGAAAAAGGTACCAAGGTATATTCGGGAGCATACTGACGCCCCTGGTGAAAAGGGAAATAGCTTCAGACAAAAAGGGAAAAAAAGCTTTCTGTGAATCTGCTCTATGCTATTTGTATTCATCTCACATAGATAAGGCTTTCTTTATATTACACAGCTTGGAAACTCCATCATGGACGGATCCAGGAAGGGACATTCAGGAGCACATTCAGGACTAGGATAAAAAAGGAAATATCATCAGATTAAAACGGCAAAGGAGATTTTCGTGAACCTGCTTTTTGCTATGTGTATTAATCGCACATACATAAAGCTTTATTATGTTACACAAGTTGGAAACTAGGTCATGGACTGATCTGCGAAGGGACATACAGGAGCACATTCAGGCCCAGGAGCACATTCAGGACTCTGGTGAAAAAGGAAATATCTTCAGATAGATACTGGAAACAAGCATTGTGTGAATCTGTTTTTTGCGATGTTTATTCATCTCACATAGATAAAGCTATCTTTACATTAAGCAGCTTGGAAATTCCGTGATGGACTAATCCACAAAGGGACATTCAGAAACACATTAAGGACTATGGTGAAAAAGGAAATATCTTCAGATAAAAACCAGAGAGAAGCTTTCTGAGAAACTGCTTTTTGATGTGTGCATTTCATTCAGGGAGTTTTACCTCTTTTCTCATAAGGCAGCTTTTGAACACTGTTCCTGTAAAACCGAGAAAGTGGTATTTCGGAGCGCATTGAAGACTATGGCGAAAAGTAAAATATCCTCAAATAAAACCATAAAGAAGCTTTCCAGGAAAGTTCTCTCTAATATGTGCATTCATCTCACAGATTTAAAACTTACCATACATAGGCCAGTTTGGAAACTCTATATTTGAGGAATCTGCAAAGGTATATTATGTGGTGCCTGGAGGCCTGTGGTGAGCAAGGAAATGTCTTCCGTTGAAAACTGGAGAGAAACTTTCTGAGCCACTGCTTTGGGATGTGTGTATTCATCTCGTAGAGTTAAATCATCCTTTAGATTGAGCAGTTTGAAATCACTGTTTCTTTGGAACCTGAGAAAGGACATTTGGGAATGCTCCTTAGAATATGCTGAAAAAGAAATACCTTCAGATAAAAATCAGAAGGAAACTTTCTGTGAAACTTCTCTGTGTCATGTGGATTTCACTCGCTCAGTTCAGCTTCTCATTTCATTGATCAGTATTCTAACACTGTTTTTGTTTAGTCTGTGAAGGGAATTTCTGGGCACTTTGACTCTTACGGTGAAAGCGGAAATATCTTCAGATAGAAACTGGAGAGAAATTTACCGAGGGGCTCTTTAGTGACGTGTGCAATTCACCCACAGAGTTATACCTTTCTTTTCTTAGAGGATTTGTGAATCCTTTTTGGAGGAAAAGCTACCAAGGGTCATTCAGGAGTATATGTATAGTTATTGTGAAAAAGGAAATATCCTCAAACAAAAACTGGAAAGAAGCTTTCTGTGAAACTGCTTTTTGATACATATATGTATTCTCTCACATAGATTAAATTGTCTTTGTATTATGCATTTTGGAAACTCCATCATGGACGGATCCATGAAGGGAAATTCAGGAGCACATTCAGGCCTATGGTGAAAAAGGAAATATCTTCAGATAAAAACTGGAGAGAGGCTTTCTGAGAAACTGCTTTGTGATGTGTGCATTCCACTCAGGGGTCATACCTCTTTTCCATAAGGCAGTGTATGAACACCATTCCTGTAAAACCGAAAAACTGATATTTCTGAGTGCTTTGAAGACTATGGCGAAAAGTGAAATATTCTCAAATAAAATCCAGAAAGAAGCATTCCAAGAAACTGCTCTCTGATATGTGCATTTATTTCACAGAGTTAAAGCTTTCTCTATGTTCACAGTTTGGAATCTCTGTCATTGAGGAATATGTGAAGGGATATTAAGTGGCGCCCAGAGGTCTGTGGCGAGCAAGGAAATGACTTCCATTGAAAACCAGAGAGAAGCTTTCTGAGCAATTGCTTTGTGATGTGTGTATTCACCTCATGGAGTTAAATCATTCTTTGGGTAGAACAGTTTGAAATCCCTGTTTCTGTGGAACCTGTGAAAGGACATTTGGGAATGCTCTTTAGAATATGCTGAAAAAGAAATACCCTCAGATAAAAAACAGAAGTAAGCATTCTCTGAAACTGCTCTGGATTGTGTGAATTCCACTCGCACAGTTAACCTTCTCTTTTCATTGAGCTGCATTGTACCACTGTTTCTGTTTAGTCTGCGAAGGGATACGCAGTAGCACTTTATGGCTTATGGTGAAAACGGATATATGTTTAGATAGACACTGGAGAGAAGCTTTCCGAGGACTTGCTTTGTGACTTGTGCATTCCGCTCACCGAGTTATAACTTTCTTCTCATAGAGGATTTAGGAATCCCTTTTGGAGAAAACGCTATCAAGGGACATTCGGGAGTATATAGACGGCTATGGTGAAAAAGGAAATATGCTCTGACAAAAACGGGAATGAAGGTTTCTGTGAAACTGCTTTGTGATAGATATATTTATTCATCTCACATAGGTAAAACTTTCTTTATATTACACAGTTTGGAAACTCTGTCATGGACGGATCTGCCAAGGAACATCCGGGAGCACATTCAGGCCTACGGTGGAAAAGGAAATCTTTTCAGAAAAAAACTGGAGAGAAACCTTCTGAAAAACTGCTTTGTGACGTGTGCATTCCACTCACAATGTTATACCTCTCTTCTCAAACAGCATCGGTTAAACCCTTTTGGAGAAAAAGGTACTAGGGGATATTTGGGAGCATATTGACCCATATGGAGAAAAGAGAAATAACCTCAGACAAAAACTGGAAAGAAGCTTTCTGTGAAACTGTTCTGTGCTATGAGTATTCATCTCACATAGATAAAGTTTTCTTTACATTACAGTGCTTGGAAACTCTGTCGTGGATGGATCCACGAAGGGACATTTGGGAGCACATGCAGGACTATGGTGAAAAAGGAAATATCTTTAGACAAAAACTGGAAAGAAAATTTCTGTGGATGTGCTTTTTGCTATGTTTATTCATCTCACATAGATAAAGCTTTCTTTACCTTACGCAGCTTGGAAACACTGTCATGGACAGATCGGCGAATGGACATTCAAGAGCACATTCAGGACCATGGGGAAAATCAAAATATCTTCAGACAAAAACTGGAAAGAAGCTTTCTGAGAAACTGCTTTGTAATGTGTGCATTCCACTCAGGGAGTTAAACCTCTTTTCTCATAAGGCAGTGTTTGAACACTGTTCCTGTAAAACTGAAAAAGTAATATTTCAGAGCGCATTGAGGACTATGGCAAAAAGTGAAATATCCTCAAATAAAACCCAGAAGGAAGCGTTCCAAGAAACTGCTCTCTGATATGTGTATTCATGAGACAGAGTTAAAACTTACTCTACATTGCCCAATTTGGAAACTCTGTCTTTGAGGAATCTGTGAAGAGATATTTAGTGGCGTCCAGAGACCTGTGGTGAGCAAGGAAACGTCTTCTGATGAAAACTGGAGAGAACCTTTCTGAGCAACTGCTTTGTGATGTATGTATCCATCTCATAGAGTTAAATCATTCTTTGGATTGAGGAATTTGAAATCACTGTTTCTGTGGAACCTGAGAAAGAAAATCTGGGAATGCTCTTTAGAATATGCTGCAAAAGAAATACCTTCACATAAAAACCAGAAGTAAGCTTCCTGTGAAACTGCTCTGTGTCATGTGAATTCCACTCGCACAGTTAAGCTTCACTTTTCATTGAGTAGATTCCTAACACTGTTTATGTTTAGCATGCTTAAGGATATTCGGGAACACTTTGAAGCTTATGGTGAAAAAGGAAATATGTTCCGATAGAAACTGGAGAGAAGTTTTACAAGGATCTGCTTTGTGACGTGTGCATTCCACTCACAGTGTTATATCTCTCTTCTCATACTGCATCTAGGAAACCGTTTCTGTGAAACTGGTCTTAGATACGCGTATTCATCTCACATAGATAAATCTTTCTCTACATTTCACAGCTGGGAACTCTGTCATGAATGGATCCATGAAGGGATATTTGGGAGCTCATTTAGGACTATGTTGAGAAAGGAAATATCTTCAGATAAAAACTGGAAAGAAGCTTTCTGTGAATCTGATTTTTGCTGTGTTTATTCATCTCACATAGACAAAACTTTCTTTATATTTCCCAGTTTGGAAACTCCATCAAGGATGGATCCATGATGGGATATTTGAAAGTGCATTTGGGCCTATGGTGAAAAAGAAAATTTCTTCAGAGAAAAACTGGAGAGAAGCTTTCTGAGAAACTGCTTTGTGATATGTGCATTCCACTCAGGGAGTTATACCTCTTTTCTCATAAGTCAGTGTTTGAACACTGTTCCTGTAAAACAGAAAAGTGATATTTTGGAGCACATTGAAGACTATGGCGAAAGGTGATATATCCTCAAATAAAACTCAGAGAGAATCATTTGAAGAAACTGCTCTCAGGTATGTGCATTCATTTCACTGAGGTAAAGCTTATTCTACATTGCTGAGTTTGAAAATTTTGTCTTTCAGGAATCTGCAAAGGGATATTAAGTGGTGCCCAGAGGCCTGTGGTGAGCAAGAAAATGTGATCCAATGAAAACTGGAGAGACATTTTCTGAGCAACTACTTTGCAATGTGTGTATTCATCTCAAAGAGTTGAATCATTCTTTGGATTGATCAGTTTGAAATCACTGCTTCTGTAGAATCTGAGGAAGGATATAAGAATGCTCTTTAGAATATGGAGACAGAAATACCCTCAGATAGAAACCAGAAGGAAGCTTTCTGAGAAACTGCTTTGTGCTGTGTGCATTCCACTCAAACAATTCAGCTTCTCTTTTCATTGAGCAGTGTTCTAACACTGTTTTTGTTTAGTCTGCGAAAGGATATTCATTAGCACTTTGAGGCTTATGGTTAAAACGGAAATACCTTCAAACAGAAACTGGAGAGAAATTTTCAGAGAAGCTGCTTTGTGACATGGGCATTCCACTCACAGAGTTATACTTTTCTTTGCTTAGAGGATTGGTGAACCTCTTTTGGAGAAAAAGCCACCAAGGGACATTCGGGAGTATACGGACAGCTATGGTGAAAAAGGATATACCCTCAGACAAAAACTGGAAAGAAACTTTCTGTGAAAGTGCTTTGTGATAGATATGTTTATTCATCTTCAATAGATAAAATTTCTTTATATTACACAGTTTGGAAACTCCCTCATGGACGGATCTGCGAAGGGACATTCAGGAGCACATTCAGGACTATGGTGAAAAGAAAATATCTTCAGATAAAAAATGGAAGGAAGTTCTCTGTGAATCTTCTTTTTGCTATGCTTATTCATCTCACATAGATAAATTTTTCTTTCCATTACATAGCTAGGAAACACCGTCATGGATGGCTCTGCCAAGATACATTCAGGAGCACCTTCAGGACTATGGTGAAAAAGGAAATATATTAAGATAAATACTGAAAAGAAGATTTCTGATAAACTGCTTTGTGATGCGTGCATTCCCCTCAGGGAGTTATACCTCTTTTCTCACTAGACAGTGTTTGAACAGTGTTCCTGTGAAACCAAAAAAGTGATGTTTCGGAGCGCATTGAGGACTATGGAGAAAAGTGAAATATCCTCAAATAAAACCCACAAAGAAGCGTTCCAAGAAACTGCTCTCTGATATGTGCATTCATTTCACAGAGTTAAAGCTTACTCTACATTGCCCTGTTTGGAAACTCTGTCTTTGAGGAATCTGGGAAGGGACATTAAGTGTCGCCCGGAGGCTTGTGGTGAGCAATGGAACATCTTCTGATGAAAATTGGAGAGAAGCTTTCTGAGCAACTGCTTTGTGACGTGTGTATTCATCTCATAGAGGTAAACCTTTCTTTGGATTGAGCAGTTGGTAATCCCTGTTTCTGTGGAACCTGAAAAAGGACATTTGGGAAAGCTTCTTAGAATATGGAGGAAGAAATATCCTCACATAAAAACCACAAGGAAGCTTTCTGGGAAACTGCTCTGTGACTTTTTAATTCTCTCACTAAGTTAAGCCTCTCTTTTCATTGAGCAGTTCTTTTTACCCTCTTTATGTTTAGCCTGTGAAGGGATATTCGGGAGTGCTTTGCGGCTTACAGTGAAAAAGGAAATATGTTCAGACCAAAACTGTAGAGAAGCTTTCTGAGGAACTGATTTGTGACGTGTGCATTCCACTCACAGTGTTATACCTCTCTTCTCATACATCATTGGGGAAACCCTTTTGGAAAAAAGGGTACCAAGTGATATTCAGGAGCAAGTTGATGCCTATGGTGAAAAGGGAAATAACCTCAGACAAAAACTGGAAAGAAGTTTTCTATGAAACTGCTCTGTGACATGTGTATTCACTTCACAGAGATAAAGCTTTCTTTACATTATGCAGCATGGAAACATTGTCATGGACGGATTCACGAAGGGACATATGGGAGCACATTCAGGACTATAATGAAAAAGGAAATATCCTCAGAGAAAAATTGCAAAGAAGCTTCCTGTGAATCTGCTTTTAGCTATGTTTATTAATCTCACAAATATAAAGCTTTCTTTACATTACACAGCTTGGAAATTCCCTCATCGATGGATCCGCAAAGGGATATTCAGGATCACATTCAGGCCTATGGTGAAAAATGAAATATCATCAGATAAAAACTGGACAGAAGCATCCTGAGAAACTGCTTTGTGATGTGTGCATTGCACTCAGGGAGTTATACCTTTCTTCTCATAAGACACTGCTTGAACAGTGTTCCTGTAAAAATAAAAAAGTAATATTTAGAGCACATTGAAGACTATGACAAAAAGTGAAATGTCATTCAATAAAATCCAGAAACAAGTATTCCAAGAAACTGCTCTCTGACATGTCCATTCATTTCACAGAGGTAAATCTTACTCTACATTTCCCAGTTTGGAAAGGGTGTCTTTGAGGGTTCTGTGAAGGGATATTAAGTGGCAACCAGATGCCTGTAGCGAGCAAGGAAACGTCTTCCATTGAAAATTGGAGAGAACCTTTCTGAGCAACTCTTTTGTAATGCTTGTATTCATCTCATAGAGTTAAATCATTCTTTGGGTTGAGCAGTTTGAAATCACTGTTTCTGAAACTTAGAAAGGACATTTGGGAACTCTCCATAAAATATGGAGAAAGTAATATCCTCAGGTAAAACCCAGATGGAAGCTTTCTGCAAAATTGCTCTGTGTCATCTTAATTCCTCTCGCTCAGTTAAGTTTCTGTTTTCATTGACCAGTATTCTCTCCAGTATCTATCTGAAGATATATCCGTTTTCACCATAAGCCTCAAAGCTCTCCCAAGTATCCTTTAGCTGACTCACCTAAAACAGTGTTAGAATACTGCTCAATGAAAACAGAAACTTAACTGTGTGAGTGGAATTCACGTGACCTAGAGCAGTTTCACAGAAAGTTTCCTTCTGGTTTTTATCAGAGGATATTTCTTTTTCAGCATGTTCTTAAGAGTGCTCCCAAATGTCCTTTCTCAGGTTCCACAGAAACAGTGATTTCAAACTGCCTAATCCAAAGAATGATTTAACACTATGAGATGAATACACACATCACAAAGCAGTTGCTCCAAAAGTTTCTCTGCAGTTTTCATCGGAAGACATTTCCTTCCTCACCACAAGCCTCCGGGAGCCACTTTATATCCCTTCAGAGATTCCACAAAGACAAAGTATCCAAACTGGGTAACCTGGAGAAAGCTTTAACTCTCTGAAATGAATGCACACGTCAGAGAGTAGTTTCTTGGAACGCTTTTTCTGGGTTTTATTTTAGGATGTTTCACTTTTCTCCATAGTCTTCAAAGTGCTGCAAAATATCACTTTTTCAGTATCACAGGAACAGTGTTCAAACACTGCCTATTGAGAAAAAAGGTTAAACTCCCTGAGTGGAATGCACACATCACAAAGCAGTTTCTCAGAAAGCTTTTCTGCAGTATTTATCTGAAGAAATGTCCTATTTCCCCACAGGCCTGAATGTGCTCCCAAACATCCCTTCGCAAATCCGTCCATGACGCAGTTTCAAAACTGTGTAATAGAAGAAAGTTTTATCTACGTGAGATGAATAGACATATCTATCACAAAGCAGTTTCACAGAAAGCTTCTTTCTAGTTTTTGTCTGAAGATATTTACTTTTTCACCATAGCCATCCACATACTCCCGAATGTTCCCTGGTGGCGTTTTCTCCAAATGGGATTCCCCAGTCCTCTATTAGAAGAAAACTGTAATTCTGATTGGAATGCACACGGCACAAAGCAGCTCCTTAGAAATCTTCTCTCCAGTTTCTATCTGAAGATATTTCCGTTTTCATCATAAGCCTAAAAGCGATCCCAAATATCCCTTAGCTGACTCACCTAAAACAGTGTTAGAATACCGCTCAATGAAAACAGAAGCTTAACTGTGCGAGTGGAATTCACATGATCTAGAGCAGTTTCACAGAAAGTTTCCTTCTGGTTTTTATCGGAGGGTATTTCTTTTTTCAGCATATTTAAGAGCATTCCCAAATGTCCATTCTCAGCTTCCACAGAAACAGTGATTTCAAACTTCTCAATCCAAAGAATGATTTAACTATGAAATGAATACACACATCACAAAGTAGTTGCTCTGAAAGCTTCTCTCCAGTTTTCATCAGAAGACGTTTCCTTTCTCACCACAAGTCTCTGGGCGCCACTTAATATCCCTTCACAGATTCCTCAAAGACAGAGTATCCAAACTGGGCAACCTGGTGAAAACTTTAACTCTCTGAAATGAATGCACACGTCAGAGAGCAGTTTTTTGAAACGTTTCTTTCTGGGTTTTATTTCAGGATATTTCACTTTTTGCCATAGTCTTAAAAGTGTTGCAAAATATCACTTTTTCAGTTTTATGGGAACAGTGTTCAAACACTGCCTTATGAGAAAAGAGGTATAACTCCCTGAGTGGAATGCACACATCACCAAGCAGTTTCTCAGAAAGCTTCTTTCCACTTTTTATCTGAAGGTATGTCCTATTTCCCCACAGGCCTGAATGAGCTCCCGAATATCCCTTCACAAATCCATCCATGATGCAGTTTCAAAACTGCATAATACAAAAAAAGTTTTATTTATGTGAGATGAATAGACATATCTATCACAAAGCAGTTTCACAGAAAGTTTCTTCCCAGTTTTTGTCTGAGGTTATTTCCTTTTTCACCGTAGCCATCCGCATACTCATGAATGTTCCCTGGTAGCTTTTTCTCCAAATGGGATTCCCCAATCCTCTAAGAGAAGAAAACTATAACTCTGTGAGTGGAATGCACACATCACAAAGCAGCTCCTTGGAATTCTTCTCTCCAGTATCTAGCTGAAGATATTTCTGTTTTCACTGAAAGCCTCAAAGTGCTCCCGAGTATCCCTTAGCGGGTTAACCTAAAACAGTGTTAGAATACTGTTCAATGAAAACAGAAGCTTAACTGTGTGAGTGGACTTCACGTGACCAAGAGCAGTTTCGCAGAAAGTTTCCTTCTGGTTTTTATTGGAGGATATTTCTTTTTCAGCATATTATTAATAGCATTCCCAAATGTCCTTTCTCAGGTTCCACAGAAACAGTGATTTCAAACTTCTCAATCCAAAGAATGATTTAACTCCATGAGATGAATACACACATCACAAAGCAGTTGCTCAAAAGCCTCTCTCCAGTTTTCAACTGAAGAAGCCTTATGAGAAAAGAAGTATAACTTCCTGTGTGGAATGCACACATCACAAAGCAGTTTCTCAGAAAGCTTCTCTCCAGTTTATATCTGAAAATATTTCCTTTTTTACTGTAGGCCTGAATGTGCTCCCAAATGTCCCTTCATGAATCCGTCCATGACGGAGTTTCAAAACTGTGTTATAGAAAGAAAGTTTTATCTATGTGAGATGAATAATCATATGTATCACAAAGGAGTGTCACCTAAAGCTTCTATCCAGTTTTGGTCTGAGGATATTTCATTTTTCACCATAGCCGTCCATATACTCCCGAATGACCCTGGGTAGCTTTTTCTCCAAAAGGGATGCCCCAATCCTCAATGAGAAGAAAAGTGTAACTCTTTGAGTGAAATGCACACTTCACAAAGCAACTCCTCATAAAGATTCTCTCCTGTTTCTATCTGAAGATATTTCCATTATCAGCCTAAGCCTCAATAGCTCCCAAATATTCCTTTGCAGATGAAACAAAAACAGTGTTAGAATACTGCTCATAGAAACGAGAAGCCTAACTGTGTGAGTGGAATTCACATGACACAGAGCTGTTTCACAGAACGTTTCCTTCTGCTTTTTATCTGAGATTATTTCTTTCTCCATATTCTAAAGAATGTTCCCAAATATCCTTCCACAGATTACACAGAAGCAGTGATTTGCAACTGCTGAATCCAAAAAGTGGTTTAACTCTATGAGATGAATACACTCATCACAAAACAATTTCCAGAAAGATTCTCTCCAGTTTTTATCAGAAGATATTTCCTTTTTCACCATAAGCCTCAAAGCGTGCCTGAATATCCCTTAGTGCACTAAACTAAAACAGTGTTAGGATACTGTTCATTGAAAAGAAAAGTTTCATTGTGCTACTGGAATTCATATGACACAGAGCTGTTTCACAGAAAATTTCCTTCTTTTTTTTATCTGAGGGTATTTCTTTTTCAGCATAATCTTAATAGTGTTCTGAAATGTTCTTTCTCAGGTTCCACAGAAACAGTGATTTCAAACTGCTCAATCCACAGAATGATTTAACTCTCTGAGATGAATACACACATCACAAAGCAGTTGCTCAGAAAGCTTCTCTCCCGTTTTCAACAGAAGACATTTCCTTGTTCACCACAGGCCTCCGGGCACCACTTACAATCCCTTCACAGATTCCTGAAAGACAGACTTTCCAACCAGGGCAATGTAGAGTAAGTTTTAATTCTGTGAAATGAATGCACATATCGGAGAGCAGTTTCTTGGAATGTTTCTTTCTGGGTTTTATTTGATTATATTTCACTTTTTGCCATAATCTTCAAGGCGCTCTGAAATAACACTTTCAGTTTTACAGAAACAGTGTTCAAACACTGCCTTATGAGAAAAGACGTATAACTCCCTGAGTGGAATGCACACATCACAAAGCAGTTTCTCATAAAACTTCTCTGCAGTTTTCATCTGAAGATATTTACTTTCTACCATAGGCCTGAATGTGATCCCGAATATCACTTCACGGATCCATCCATGACGGAGTTTCCAAGCTGCATAATGTATAGAAAGCTTTATCTATGTGTGATGAATAGACATAGCAAAAGTAAATCACAGTAAGCTTCTTTGCAGTTTTTATCTGAAGATATTTCCTTTTTCACCATAGTCCTGAATGTGCTCTGTAATGTCCCTTCACAATTCCGTCCATGACAGAGTTTCCAAGTTGTGTAATGTAAAGAAGCTTTATCTATGTTTGATGAGTACACATAACACAGAGCAGTTTCACAGAAAGCTTCTTTCCAGTTTCTGTTTGAGGTTATTTCACTTTTCACCATAGACTTCAATATGCTCCGGATATCCCATGGTACGTTTTTCTCCAAAAGGGTTTCCTTATGCTGTATGAGGAGGGAGATAGACCTCTGTGAGTGGAATGCACATGTCAGAAGGAAATTCCTCTGAAAGTTTCTCTCCAGTTTCTATCTGAACATATTTCCTTTTTCTCTGAAAGCCTCAAAGGGCTCCCGAATATCCCTTTGAACCCTAAACATACACAGGGTTACAAAACTGCCCAATGAAAAGAGAAGCTTAACCGAGTGAGAGGAATTCACATGACACATAGCAGTTTCACAGAAAGCTTTCTCTGGTTTTTATTTGAGTATTTCTCCATAATCTAAAGACCGTTAAAAAAAAGTCCTTCCTCAGATTCCACAGAAACAGTAATTTCAAACTGCTCAATCCAAAAAATGATTTAACTCTATGAGATGAATACACACATCACAAAGAAGTTGCTCAGTAAGTTTCTCTCCACTTTCTATCTGAACACCTTTCCTTTTTCACCATAAGCCTCAAAGTGCCCCCAAATATCCCTTCACCAGTTAAACATCAACAGTGTTAGAAAAACGCTCAAGGAAAAGAGAGGCTTAACTGTGAGAGAGGAAATAAGGTGACACAGAGCAGTTTCTCAGAAAACTTCCTTCTGGATTTTACCTGAGGATATTTCTTTCTCCATATTCTAAGGAGCGTTCCCAAATGTCCTTCCTCAGATTCCACAAAAACAGTGATTTCAAACTGCTCAATCCAAAGGATATTTTAAGTCTATGAGACGAATACACACATCACAAAGCAGTTGCTCAGAAAGCTTCTCTGAAGTTTTCATTGGAAGACGTTTCCTTGCTCACCACAAGCCTCCGGGTGCCACTTAATATCCCTTCACAGAATCCTCAAAGACAGAGTTTCCAAACTGAGCAATGTAGAGTATGCTTTAACTCTGTAAAATGAATGTGCATATCAGAGAGCAGTTTCTTGGAAGACATCTTTCTGGGTTTCATCTGGGGACATTTCACTTTTTGCCGTAGCCTTCAGTGCGCTCCAAAATAACACTTTTTGGGTTTTACAGGAAGAGTGTTCAAACACTGCCTTATGAGAAACGAAGTATAACTCCCTGAGTGGAATGTACACATCACAAAGCAGTTTCTCAGAAAGCTTCTGTCAGTTTTTAGCTGAAGGTATTTCCTATTTCACCATAGGCCTGAATATGCTCCTGAATGTCCCTTTGCCAATCCTTCCATGAAGGCATTTCAAAACTGTGTAATAGAAAGATAGTTTTATCTATGTGAGATGAATAAACATATCTATCACAAAGCAGTTTCACTGAAAGCTTCTTTCCGGTTTTTGTCTGAGGATATTTCTTTTTTCACCATAGCAATCCATATACTCCCAAATGTCCCCTGGTGTCTTTTTCCCCAAAATGGACTCCCCAATCCTCTATGAGAAGAAAAGTATAACTCTTTGAGTGGAATGCACATGTCACAAAGCAGCTCCTCGAAAATCTCTCCAGTTTCTATCTGAAGATATTTCCATTTTCACCATAAGCCTCAAAGCGCTCCCAAGTATCACTTAGCTGACTCATTTAAAACAGTGTTAGAATACTGCTCAATGAAAGCAGAAGCTTAACTGTGTGAATGGACTTCACGTGACCTAGAGCAGTTTCACAGAAAGGTTCCTTCTGGTTTTTATCAGAGGGTATTTCTATTTCAGCATATTCTTAAGAGCGTTCCCAAATGTCCTTTTTCAGGTTCCACAGAAACAGTAATTTCAAACTGCTCAATCCAAAGAATAATTTAACCATATGAGATGAATACACACATCACAAAGCAGTTGCTCTGAAAGCTTCTCTCCAGTTTTCATAGGAAAACATTTCCTTTTTCACCACAAGTCTCCGGGCGCCACTTAATATCCCTTCACAGATTCCACAAAGACAGTTTCCGAACCTGGCAACGTAGTGTAAGTTTTAACTCTCTGAAATGAATGTACACATCAAAGAGCAGTTTCTTGGAACGCTTCTTTTTTGGATTTTATTTCAGGATATTTCACTTTTCGCCATAGTCTTCCAAGTGCTGCAAAATATCGCATTTTCAGTTTTACAGGAACAGTGTTCAAACACTGCCTTATGAGAAAAGAGGTATAACTCCCTGAGTGGAATGCACACATCACAAAGCAGTTTCTCAGAAAGCTTCTCTCCTGTTTTTATCTAGAGATATTTCCTATTTCCCCACAGGCCTGAATGTGCTCAAGAATGTCCCTTCGCAAATTCATCCATGATGCAATTTCAAAACTGCGTAACAGAAAGAAAGTTTTATCTGTGTGAGATGAATAAATATGTATTACAAAGCATTTTCACAGAAAGCTTCTTTCCAGTTTTTGTCTGAGGATATTTCCTTTTTCACCATAGCCGTTCATATACTCCCAAATGTCCCCTAGTAGCTTTTTCTCCAAATGGGATTCCCCAATCCTCTATGAGAAGAAAAGTATAACTCTGTGAGTGGAATGCACACCTCACAAAGAAGCTCCTCATAAATATTCTCTCCAGTATATATCTGAAGATATTTCCGCTTTCACCGTAAGCCTCAAGTTCTCCCAAGTATCCCTTAGCTGACTAACCTAAAACAGTGTTAGAATACTGCTTAATGAAAACAGAAGCTTAACTGTGCAAGTTGAATTCACTTGACATAGAGCAGTTTCACAGAAAGTTTCCTTCTGGTTTTTATCGAGGGTATTTCTTTTTCAGCATGTTCTTAAGAGTGTTCCCAAATGTCCTTTCTCAGGTTCCACAGAAACAGTGATTTCAAACTGCTCAATCCGAAGAATGATTTAACTCTATGAGTTGAATACACACATCACAAAGCAGTTGCTCCACAAGCTTCTCTCCAGTGTTTTCTGAAGATATTTCCTTTTTCACCATAGTCCTCAATGTGATCCTGAATATCCTATTGTGGATCTGTCCATGATGGAGTTTCCAACTGAGTAATGTAAATAAACTTTATCTATGTGAGATGAATAAAGAGCATTCCCAAATGTCCTTTCTCAGATTCCACAGAAACAGTGATTTCAAACTGCTCGATTCAAAGAATGATTTAACTTTATGACATGAATACAAACATCATAAAAGTGTTGGTCAGAAATCTTCTCTCCAATTTTCAATGGAAGACATTTCCTTGCTCGCCACAGACCTCCGGTTGCCACTTAATATCCCTTTGCAGAATCCTCAAAGACAGACTTTCCAAACTGGGAAATATAGAGTAAGCTTTAACTCTGGGAAACGAATGGACGTGTCAGAGAACAGTTTCTTGGAATGTTTCTTTCCGGGTTTTATTTGACGACATTTCACTTTTCGCCATAGTCTTCAATGTGCTCCATATATCACTTTTTTAGTTTTACAGGAAAAATGTGTTCAAACAGTGCCTAATGAGAAGAAAGGTATAACTCCCTGAGTGGAATGCACACATCATCAAGCAGTTCCTCAGAAAGCTTCTCTCCAGTTTTCATCTGATGATATTTCCTTTTTCACCATAGGCCCAAATATTCTCACAAATGTCCCTTCACGGAAAAGTCCATGACAGAGTCTCCAAACTGCGTAACATAAAGAATGATCTATTTGTGATGAATAAGCATATCTATCCCAAAGCAGTTTCACAGAAAGCTTCTGTCCAGTATTTGCCTGAGGATATTTCCTTTTTCCCCATATCCGTGCATATGCTCCCAAATGTCCCTTGTTAGCTTTTTCTCAAAAAGGGATTTCCCAATCCTCTATGAGAAGTAAGGTATAACTCTGTGAGTGGAATGCACACGTCACAAAGCAGTTCCTTGGAAATCTTCTCTCCGGTTTCTATTGAATGTATTTCCTTTTTCATTGTAAGCCTCAAAGTGTTCCTGAATATGCCTTCACACACTCAACATAAACAGTGTTAGAAAACTGCTCAATGAAAAGAGAAGCTTAACTGAGTAAGAGGAATTCACATGCCACATAGCAGTTTCACAGAAAGCTTCCTTCTGGTTTTTATATGAGGATAGTTCTTTCTCCATATTCTAAAGAGCATTCCCAAATGTTCTTAATCAGATTCAACAGAAGCAGTGATTTCAAACTGCTCCATCCGAAGAATGGTTTTACACTATGAGATGAATACGCACACCACAAAGCAGTTGCTCAGAAAGTTTCTCTCTAATTTTCATTGGAAGACATTTCATTGTTCATCACAGGCCTCCGGACACCACTTAATATTCCTTCACAGATTCGTGAAAGACAGAGTTTCCAAACTGGGCAACGTTAAAAAACTTTAACTCTGTAAAATGAATGCACATATCAGAGAACAGTTTCTTGGAATGATTCTTTCTGGGTTTTATTTGAGGATATTTCACTTTTCCCCATAGTCATCGATGATCTTCAATATCATATTTTCTGTTTTACAGGAACAGTGTTCAATCACTGCATTAGAAGAAAAGATGTGTAATTCCCAGAGTGGAATGTAAAGAAAGCTTTATCTATGTGAGATGAATAAACACAGCAAAAAGCAGATTAACATAAAGCTTCTTTCCAGTTTTTATCTTATTTCCTTTTTCACCACATTCCTGCTCCTGAATGTCCTTTTGCAGATCCGTCCTTGACAGAGTTTCCAAGCTGGGTAATGTAATGAAAGCTTTATCTTATGATATGAATACACATATCACAGAGCAGCTTCATAATGTAAAGAAAGCTTTATCTTTGTGAAATGAATAAACATAGCTAAAAGTAGATTCACAGAAAACTTCTTTCCAGTTTTTATCTGAAGATATTTCCTTTTTACTATAGTCCTGAAGGTGCTCCTGAATGTCCCTTCATGGCTCCGTCCATAACAGAATTTCCAAGCTGCATAATGTAAAGAAAGCTTTATCTATGTGAGATGAATACACATATCACAGAGCAGTTTCATAGAAAGCTTCTTTCAGTTTCTGTCTGAGGCTATTTCCCTTTTCACCATAGTCATCAACATGCTCCGGAATATCACTTGGCACTTTTTTCTCCAAAAGTGTTTCCCCACTGCTGTATGAGAAGAGAGGTATAACACTGTGAGTGGAATGCACACGTCACAAATCAGTTCCTCAGAAAGCTTCTCTCCAGTTTTGGTCTGACCATATTTCCTTTTTCACTGTAAGCCTCAAAGCGTTCCCAAATATCCCTTCACAGACTAAACACAAACAGTGTTAGAAAATTACTCAATGAAAAGAAAAGCTTAACTGAAGGAGAGGAATTCACATGACACATAGCAGTTTCACACAAAGCTTCCTTCTGGTTTCTATCTGAGGGTATTTCTTTCTCCATGTTCTAAAGAGCATTCCCAAATGTCCTTCCTCAGATTCCACAGAAAGAGTGATTTTGAACTGCTCAATCCAAACAATGGTTTAACTCTATGAAATGAATACACGTCACAAAACAGTTGCTCAGAAAGCTTCTCTCGATTTTTCATTGGAAGACATTTCCTTTTTGACCATAGGCCTGAACGTGATCCCAAATATCCCTTCGTGGATCCGTCCATGACGGAGTTTCCAGGCTGTGTAATGTAAAGAAACCTTTATCTATGTGAGATGAATAAATATAGCAAAAAACAGATTCACAGAATGCTCCTTTCCAGTTTTTATCTGAAGATATTTCCTTTTTCACCATGTGCCTGAATGTGCTCCCAAATGTCCCTTCATGACTCTGTCCATGACGGAGGTTCCAAACTGTGTACTATAAAGAAAGTTGTATTTATGTGAGATGATTATACATATCTATCACAAAGCAGTTTCACAGAAAGCTTCTTTCCAGTTTTTGTCTGAGGATATTTCCTTTTTCACCTTAGCCGTCCACATACTACCGAATGTCCCTCGGTAACTTTTACTCCAAAAGACTCCCCAATCCTCTATGAGAAGAAAGGTATAACTCTGTGAGTGCAATGCACACGTCACAAAGCAGCTCCTCATAGAACTTCTCTCCAGTTTCTATCTGAAGATATTTCGGTTTTCACCATAAGCCTCAAAGCGCTCCCAAATATCCCTTCACAGAGTAAACTAAAACAGTGTTAGAATACTGCTCAATGAAAACAGAAGCTTAACTGTGTGAGTGGAATTCACATGACACAGAGTAGTTTCACAGAAAGCTTCCTTCTGATTTTTATCTGAGGGTATTTGTTTTTCAGCATATTCTGAAGAGCATTCCCAAATGTCCTTTCTCAGGTTCCACAGAAAGAGTGATTTCAAACTGCTCAATCCAAAGAATGATTTAACGCTATGATATGAAAACACACATCACAGACAGTTGCTCAGAAGGCTTCTCAACAGTTTTCAATGGAAGAATTTCCTTGCTCACCACAGGCCTCAGAGCACCACTTAATATCCCCTCGCAGATTCCTCAAAGACAGAGTTTCCAAACTGAGCAATGTAGAGTAAGCTTTAACTCAGTAAAATGAACGCACATATCAGAGAACAGTTTCTTGGAACGATTCTTTCTGGGTTTTACTTGAGGATATTTCACTTTTCACCATAGTCTTCAATGCGTTCCAAAATATCACTTTTTTGGTTTTACAGGAACTGTGTTCAAACATTGCCTTATGAGAAAAGAGGTGTAAATCCCTGAGTGGAATGACAACATCACAAACCAGTTTTTCAGAAAGCTTCTATCCAGTTTTTATCTGAAGATATCTCCTTTTACACTGTAGGCCTGAATGTGCTCCCAAATGTCCCTTCGCGAATCCATCCATGATGGCATTTCAAAACTGCATAATATAAAGAAAGTTTTATTTATGTGAGATAAATAAACATAGCAAAAAGCAGACTCTCAGAAAGCTTCTTTCCTGTTTTTATCTGAAGATATTTCTTTTTTCACTATAGTCCAGAATGTCCTCTGGAATGTCCCTTCATGGGACAGAGTTTGCCAGCTGCGTAATGTAAAGAAAGCTTTATCTATGTGAGATGAATACACATATCACAGTGAAGTTTCATGGAAAGCTTCTTTCCAGTTTTTTTCTGAGGCTATTTCCCTTTTCACTATAGGCATCAACATGCTCCCGAATCTCTTGGTACCTTTTCCCCCAAAGGGGCTTCCCCGATGCTGTATGAGAAGAGACGTATAATATTGTCAGTGAAATGCACACGTCACAAAGCTATTCCTCAGAAAGCTTCTCTCCAGTTTCTATCTGAACATATTTCCTTTCTCACTGAAAGACTCAGAGCGCTTCCGAATATCCCTTCACACGCTAAACATAAGCAGTGTTAGAAAGCTCTTCAATGAAAAGGGAAGCTTAACTGAGTGGAGGAATTCCCATGATACATAGCAGTTTCACAGAAAGCTTCCTTCTGGTTATCATCTGAGGATATTTCTTTCTCCATACTCCAAAGAACGATCCTAAATGTCCTTTTTTAGATACCAGAGAAACAATGATTTCAAACTGCTCAATCCAAGGAATGGTTTAACTCTATGAGATGAACACACGCATCATAAAGCAGATGCTCAGAAAACTTCTCTCCAGTTTGCATAGGGAGAAATTTCCTTAGTCACCACAGGCCTCCGGGGCACCACTTAATATCCTTTCGCATATTCCTCAAAGACAGAGTTTGCAAACTGGACAATGTAGAGTACACTTTAATTCTGTGAAATGAATACACATATCAGAGAGCATTTTCTTGGAACGCTTCTTTCTGGGTTTTATTTGAGGATATTTCACTTTTCGTCATAGTCTTCAATGCACTCAGAAATAACACTTTTTCATTTTTACCGGAATGGTGCTCAAACACTGCCTTATGAGAAAGGAGGTATAACTCCCTGAGGGGAATGCACACATCACAAAGCAGTTTCTCAGAAAGATTCTCTCCGTTTTTTATCTGAAGATAATTTCGTTTTTACCATAGGCCTGAATGTGCTCAAGAATGTCCTTTTGCCAATCTGTCCACGAGGGAGTATCCAAACTGCATAATATAAGGAAAGTTTTATCTCTGAAATGAATAAACATATCTATCACAAAGCTGTTTCACAGAAAGGTTCTCTCCAGTTTTTGTCTAAGGATGTTTACTTTTCCACCATAGCCGCCCATATACTCCCGAATGTCCCCTGGTAGCATTTTTATTGGAGGGTATTTCTTTTTCAGCATATTCTTAACAGCGTTCCCAAATGTCCTTTCTCAGGTTCCACAGAAAAGGTGATTTCAAACTGCTCCATCCAAAGAATGATTTAACTTTATGAGATGAATACACGCATCACAAAGCAATTGCTCAGAAAGCTTCTCTCCAGTTTTCAACGGAAGACATTTTCTTGCTCAACACATGCCTCTGGCACCACATGATATCCCTTCATAGATTCCCCAAAGACAGAGTTTCCAAACTCAGCAAAGTAGAGTAAACTTTAGCCCTGTGAAGTGAAAGCACATATCAGAGAGCTGTATCTTGGAATGCTTCTTTCTGGGTTTTATTTGAGGATATTTCACTTTTTGCCATAGTCTTAAAAGCGTTCCGAAATATCACTTTTTCTGATTTACAGAAACAGTGTTCAAACACTTCCTTATGAGAAAAGAGGTATAACTCCTTAACTGGAATGCACACATCACAAAGAAGTTTCTCAGAATGCTTCTCTCCAGTTTTTGTCTGAAGATATTTCCTTTTCCACTATAGGCCTGAATGTGCTCCCGAATGTCCCTTTGCGGATCCATCCATGATGGAGTTCCCAAGCTGCATAAAGTAAAGTAAGCTTTACCAATGTGAGATGAATAAATATAGCAAAAAGCAGATTCACAGAAAGCTTTTATTCAGTTTTTATCTGAATATATTTCCATTTTCACAATAGTCTTGAATGTGCTCCGGAATGTCCCTTCGCGGATATGTCCATGACAGAGTTTCCAACCTCCGTAATGTAACGTAAGCTTTATCTGTGTGAGAAGAATAAGCATAACATGAAGCAGATTCACAGAAAGCTTCTTTCCACTTTTTATCTGAAGATATTTCCTTTTTCACCATACTACTCAATGTGCTCCCGAATGTCCCTTTGTGAATCTGTCCATGAGAGTTTCCAAGCTGCAAAATGTAAAGGAAGCTTTATCTATGTGAGATGAATACACATATAACGGAGCAGTTTCATAGAAAGTTTCTTTCCAGTTTTTGCCTAAAGATATTTCCCTTTTCAGTATAGGCATAAATATGCTCCCGAATATCACTTGGTACCTTTTTCTCCATAAGGGTTTCCATGATGCTGTATGAGAAGAGAGGTATAACACTGTGAGTGGAATGCACATGTCACAAAGCAGTTTCTCAGAAAGCTTCTCTCCAGTTTCTATCTACCATATTTCCTTTTTCAACATAAGCCTCAATCCCTCCCAAATATTCCTTTGCAT
Organism: Chlorocebus sabaeus; assembly: GCF_047675955.1. Classification (NCBI taxonomy): domain Eukaryota; kingdom Metazoa; phylum Chordata; class Mammalia; order Primates; family Cercopithecidae; genus Chlorocebus; species Chlorocebus sabaeus. Next base: position 38,389,695 of record NC_132912.1, read on the forward strand.
GCTAAAGATAAACAGTGCTAGAAAACTGCTCAATGAAAAGAGAAGCTTAACTCAGTGAGAGGAATTCACACGACACATAGCAGTTTCACAGAAAGCTTCCTTCTGGATTTTACTTAAGAATATTTTTTTCTCCATATTCTAAAGAGCATTCCCAAATGTCCTTCCTAAGATTCCACAAAAACAGTGATTTCAAACTGCTCAATCCAAAGAATATTTTAACTCTATGAGATGAATACACACATCATTAAGCAGTGGCTCAGAAAACTTCTTTCCAGTTTTCGTCGGAAGACGTTTCTTTGCTCACCACAAGCCTCCAGACGCCACTTAATATCCCTTCGCAGATTCCTCAAAGACAGAGTTGCCAAACTGGGCAACATACAGTACGCTTTAACTCTGTGAAATGAATGCACATATCAGAGAGCAGTTTCTTGGAACGCTTCTTTCTGGGTTTTATTTGAGAATATTTCACTTTTTGCCACAGTCTTCAATGTACTCCAAATTGTCACTTTTTTGGTTTTACAGGAACAGTATTCAAATATTGCCTTATGAGAAAACTGGTATAACTCCCTGAGTGGAATGCACACATCACAAAGCAGTTTCTCAGAAATCTTCTGTCCAGTTTTCATCTGAAGATATTTCCTTTTTCACCATTGGCCTGAATGTGCTCCCGAATGTCTCTTCATGAATTCGTCCATAACAGCATTTCCAAACTGTGTAATAGAAAGCAAGTTTTATCTATCTTAGATGAATAAACATATCTATCACAGAGCCGTTTCACAGAAAGCTTCGTTCCAGTTTTTGTCTGAGGATATTTCCTTTTTCACCATAGCCATCCATATACTCCAGAATGTCCCCTGGTAGGTTTTTCTCCATTAGGGATTCCCCAATTCTCTATGAGAAGAAAGGTATAACTCTGTAAGTGGAATTTACACATTGCAAAGCAGCTCCTCGGAAATCTTCTCTCCAGTTTCTATCTGAAGATATTTCCGTTTTCACCATAAGCCTCAAAGCACTCCCAAGTATCCCTTAGCTGACTAAAGTAAAACAGTGGCAGAATACTGCTCAATGAAAACAGAAACTTGACTCTGTGAGTGGAATTCACAGGATACAGATCAGTTTCACAGAAAGCTTCCTCTGGTTTTTATCAGAGGGTATTTCTTTTTCAACATATTCTTAAGAGTGTTCCCAAATATCCTTTCTCAGGTTCCACAGAAAGAGTGATTTCAAACTGCTCAATCCAAAGAATGATTTAACTCTATGAGATGCATACACACATCACAAACCACTTGCTCAGAAAGTTTCTCTCCAGTTTTAAACAGAAGACATTTCCTTGCTTCTCACAGACCTCCGGTCACCACTAAATAGCCCTTTGCAGAATCCTCAAAGACAGACTTTCCAAACTGATAAATGTAGAGTAAGCTTTAACTCCGTGAAATGAATGAACATGTCAGAGAGTAGTTTCTTGGAATGCTTCTTTCTGGGTTTTATTTCAGGAACATTCACTTTTCGTCATAGTCTTGTATGCACTATGAAATATTACCTTTTTGGTTTTACAAGAACAGTGTTCTAACACTGCCTTTTGAGAAAAGAGGTGTAACTCCCTGAGTGGAATGCACACATCACAAAGCAGTTTCTCAGAAAGCTTCTATCCAGTTTTTATCTGGAGATATCTCGTTTTTCACCCTAGGCCTGAATGTGCTCCCGAATGTCCATTTGTGGATCCGTCCATGATGGAGTTTCCAAACTGCGTAATATAAGGGAAGTTTATCTATGTGAGAAGAATAAACATATCTATCTCAAAGCAATTTCACAGAAATATTCTTTCCAGTTTTTGTCTGAGGATATTTCCTTTATCACCATAGCTGGCCATATACTCCTGAATGTCCCTGGGGATCTTTTTATCCAAAAGGGATGCCCCAGTCCTCAATGAGAAGAAAGGTGTAACTCTTTGAGTGGAATGCACACGTCACAAAGCAACTCCTCGGAAAACTTCTCTCCAGTTTCTATCTGAAGATATTTCTGTTATCACTATAAGCCTCCATAGCTCCCGAATATCCCTTTGCAGACTAAACAAAAACAGTGTTAGAATACTGGTCAATGAAAAGAGAAGCCTAACTGTGCAAGTGGAATTCACATGACACAGAGCAGTTTCACAGAAAATTTCCTTCTGCTTTTTATCTGAGAATATTTCTTTCTCCATATTCTAAAGAGCGTTCTCAAATATCCTTCCACAGATTACACAGAAGCAGAGATTTCAAACTGCTGAATCCAAAGAGTGGTTTAACTCTATAAGATGAATACACTCATCACAAAACAATTTCCAGAAAGCTTCTCTCCAATTATTGTCAGAACATATTTACTTTTTACCATAAGCCTCAAAGCGCTCCGGAATATCCCTTAGTAGACTAAACAGAAACAGTGTTACGATACTTGTCATTGAAATGAAAAGTTTCATTGCACTAGTGGAATTCACACGACACAGAGCTGTTTCACAGAAAGTTTCCTTCGGTTTTATATCTGAGGGTATTTCTTTTTCAGCATTATCTTAATAGTGTTCCCAAATGTCCTTCCTCATATTCCACAAAAACAGTGATTTCACAAAGCACTTGCTCAGAAAGCTTCTCTCCACTTTCAATCTGAAGACATTTCCTTTTCCAATGTAAACCTCAAAGCTCTCCCGAATATCCCTTCACACGTTAAACACAAACAGTGTTAGAAAAATGCTCAAGGAAAAGAGAGGCTTAACTGAGTGAGAGGAATTAAGATGACACAGAGGAGTTTCACAGAAAGCTTCCTTCTGGATTTTACCTGAAGATATCACTTTCTCCATATTCTAAGGAGCATTTCCAAATGTCCTTCCTCAGATTCCACAAAAGCAGTGATTTCAAACTGCCCAATCCAAAGAATGGTTTAACTCTATGAGTTGAATACACACATCACAATACAGTTGCTCAGAAAGCTTCTCTCCAGTTTTCAACGGAAGACATTTCCTTGCTCACCACAGGCCTCCAGGCGCCACTTAATATCCCTTCACGGATTCCTCAAAGACAGAGTTTACAAACTGGGCAATGTAAAGTAAGCATTAGCCCTGTGAGATGAGTGCACATATCAGAAAGCAGTTTCTTGGAATGCTTCTTTCAGGGTTTTATTTGAGGATATTCACTTTTCACCATAGTCTTCAATGTGCTCCAAAATATCACTTTTTCGGTTTTACGGGAAGAGTGTTCAAACACTGCCTTATATGAGAAGAGGTGTAATTCCCTGAGTGGAATGCACACTTCACAAAGCAGTTTCATAGAAAGATTCCATCCAATTTTTATCTGAAGATATTTACTTTTTCACCATAGGCCTAATGTGCTTCCAAATGTCCCTTCGTGGATCCATCCATCCGCAATTTCCAAACTTTGTAATATAAGGAAAGTTTTATCTATGTGAGATGAATAAACATATCTATCCCAAAGCAGTTTCACAGAAATCTTCTTTCCATTTTTTCTCTGAGTACCTTTCCTTTTTCACCATAACTGTCCCTATACTCTCAAACGTCCCTTGGCAGCTTTTTCTTCAAAAGGAATTTCCCAATCCTCTTTGAGGAGAAAGGTACAACTCTCTGAGTGAAATGAACATGTCACAAAGTTGCTCCTCTGAAAGCTTCTCTCCAGTTTCTATCTGAAGATATTTGCATATTTGCCATAAGCCTCATAGCACTCCCGAATATCCCTTCACAGACTAAACACAGTGTTAGAATACTGCTCAGTGAAAAGAGAAGCTTAACTGTGTGAGTTGAATTCACATGACACAGAGCAGTCTCAGAAAGCTTTCTTCTATTTTTTATCTGAAGGTATTTCTTTTTCAGCATATTCTAAAGACCATTCCCAAATGTCCTTTCTCAGGTTCCACAGAAACAGTGAATTCAAACTCTTCAATCCAAAGAATGATTTAACTCTATGAGAATAATACACACATCACAAAGTAGCTGTTCAAAAAGCTTCTCTCCACTTTTCAACAGAAAACATTTCCTTGCTCACCACAGGCCTCCGGGAGCCACATAATATTCCCTCACAGATTCCTCAAAGACAGACTTTCCAAACTGGGCAATGTAGAGTAACCTTTAATTCTGTGAAATGAATGCACTTATCACAGAGGGGTTTCTTGGAACGCTTCTTTCTGGGTTTTATTTGAGGATATTTCACTTTTCGCCATAGCCTTCAATGTGCTCCGTAATGTTACTTTTTCGGTTTTACAGAAACAGTGTTCAAACACTGTCTTATGAGAAAAGAGGTATAACTCCCTGAGTGGAATGCACACATCAAAAAGCAGTTTCTCAGAAAGCTTCTCTCCAGTTTTTACCTGAAGTTATTTCCATTTTCAACATAGGCCTAAATGTACTCCTGAATATCCCTTTGCAAATCCGTCCATGACAGAGTTTCCAAGCTGTGTAATGTAAAGAAAGCTTTATCAATGTGAGATGAATAAACATAGCAAAAAACAGATTCACAGAAAGCTTCTTTTCAGTTTTTATCTGAAGATATTTCCTTTTTCACCATACTCCTGAATGGGCTCCCGAATATCCCTTCGTGGATCCGTCCATGACAGAGTTTCCAACCTGCGTAACGTAAAGAAAGCTTTATCTATGTGAGAAGAATACACATATCACAGAACAGTTTCACAGAAAGCTTCTTTCCAGGTTTAGTCTGAGGCTATTTCCCTTTTCACCATATTCGTCAATATGCCCCTGAATATCCCTTGGTAACTTTTCCCCCAAAAGGGTTTCCCTGATGCTGTATGAGAAGAGAGGTATAACACTGTGACTGGAATGCACACCTCATGAAGCAGTTCCTCGGAAAGCTTCTCTCCTGTTTCTATCTGAACATATTTCCTTTTTCACCATAACTCTCAAAGTGCTTCCGAATACCCCTTCGAATGCTAAACACAAACAGTGTTAGAGAACTGGTCAATGAAAAGAGAACCTTAACTGAGTGAGGGGAATTCACACGACACATAGCAGTTTCACAGAAAGCTTCCTTCTGGTTTTTATCTGAGAATATTTCTTTCTCCATATTCTGAGGAGCGTTCCCAAATGTCCCTCCTCAGATTACATAGTAATAGTGATATCAAACTGCTCAAACCAAAGAATGATTTAACTCTATGAGATGAATACACACGTCACAAAGCAGTTGCTCAGAAAGCTTCTCTGCAATTTTCAATGGAAGACATTTTCCTGCTCACCACAGGCCTCCGGGCGCCAAATAATATCCTTTTGCAGATTCCTCAAGAGAGAGTTTCCAAACTGGCAATGTAGAGTCAGCTTTATCTCTGTGAAATAAATGCACGTATAAGAGAGCATTTTCTTAGAACGCTTCTTTCTGGATTTTATTTGAGGATAGTTCACTTTTGGTCATAGTCTTTAAAGCTCTCCAAAATATCACTTTTTCGGTTTTACAGCAACAGTGTTCAAACACTGCCTTATGAGAAAAGAGGAATAAATACCTGAGTGGAATGCACACATTGAAAAGCAGTTTATCCGAGTTTCTCTCGTGTTTTTATCTGAAGATATTTCTTTTTTCACCATAGTCCTGAATGTGCTCCTGAATGTCCTTTCGCGGATCCATCCATTAGGGAGTTTTCTAACTACGTAATATAAAAAGGTTTTAGCTATGTGAGATCAATAAGCATATATATAACACAAACCACTTTCACAGAAATCTTCTTTCCAGTTTTTGCCTGATGATATTTCCTTTTTTACCATAGTGATCCATATACCTCCGAATGTCACATGGTAGCTTTTTCTCCAAAAGAGATTTCCCAAATGCTCTATGAGAAGAAAGGTATAACTCTGTGAGTGGAGTGCACACATCACAAAGCAGCTCCTTGAAAAGCTTCTCTCCAGTTTGTATCTGAAAATATTTTCATTTCACCATAAGCCTCAAAGTGATCCCAAATATCCCTTCACAGACTAAAGAAAAACAGTATTAGAATACTGCTCAATGAGAAGAGAAGCTGAACAGTGTGAGTGGAATTCACATGACATACAGCAGTCTCCCAGAAAGCTTCCTTCTGTTTTTTATCTGAGGGTATTTCTTTTTCAGCATATTCTAAAGAGCGTTCCCAAATGTCCTTTCTCAGGTTCCACAGAAACAGTGATTTCAAACTCTTCAATCCAAAGAATGATTTAACTCTTTGAGAATAATACACACATCACAAGTCAGCTGCTCAGAAAGCTTCTCTCCAAGTTTCAACGGAAGACATTTCCTTGCTCAAAACAGGCCTCCAGGAGCCACTTAATATCCCTTCACAGATTCCTCAAAGACAGTTTCCAAACTGGGCAATGTAGAGTAAACTTTAATTCTGTGTAACCAATGCACATATCAGAGAGCAGTTTCTTGGAACGCTTCTTTCTCGGTGTCATTTGAGGTTATTTCACTTTTTGCCATAGTCTTCAATGCGCTCCATTATATCACTTTTTCGGTTTTACAGGAACGGTGTTCAAACACTGCCTTATTAGAAAAGAGGTACAACTCCCTGAGTGGAATGCACACGTCACAAAGCAGCTTCTCAGAAAGCTTCTCTCCAGTTTTTATCTGAAGCTCTTTCCATTTTCAACATAGTTCTGAATGTACTCCCGATTGTCCCTCGCAGATCCGTCCATGACAGTGTTTCCAAGCTGTGTAATGTAAAGAAAGCTTTATCAATGTGAGATGAATAAAGCTTCCTTCCAGTTTTTATTTGACGATATTTCCTTTTTCACCATACTCCTCAATGTGCTTCCGAATGTCCCTTCACGGATCCGTCCATGACAGAGTTTCCAAGCTGTGTAACGTAAAGAAAGCTTTATCTATGTGAGATGAATACACATATCACATAGCAGTGTCACAGAAACTTCTTTCCAGTTTTAGCCTGAGTCTATTTCCCTATCCACCATATTCATTAATATGCCCCCAAATAACCCTTGGTACCTTTTTCTCCAAAAGGGTTACCCAGATGCTGTCTGAGAAGAGAAGTATAACACTGTGAGTGGAATGCACACGTCACAAAGCAGTTCCTCAGAAAGATTCTCTTCAGTTTTTATCCGAACATATTTCCTTTTTCAAAGTAAGCCTCAAAGCCCTCCCGAATATCACTTCGCATGCTAAACATAAACAGTGGTTGAAAACAGCTCAATGAAAAGAGAAGCCTAACTGAGTGAGAGAAATTCACAGGACTTAGCAATTTCACAGAAAGCTCTTTTCTGGTTTTAATCTGAGAATAATTCTTTCTCCATATTCTAAAGAGCATTCCCAAACGTCTTTCCTCAGATTCCAAAGATGCAGTGATTTCAAACTGCTCAATCCTAAGAATGGTTTAACTCTATGAAATGAATACACACATCACAAGGCAGTTGCTCAGAAAGCTTCTCTCCAGTTTCCATCGGAAGACATTTCCTAGCTCACCAGAGGCCTCCTGGCACCACTTAATATCCCTTCGCAGATTCCGCAAGAGAAAGTTTCCAAACTGGGCAACGTAGAGTAAGCTTTATCTCTGTGAAATACATGCATATATAAGAGAGCATTTCACTGGAACGCTTCTTTTTGGTTTTTATTTGAGGATAGTTCACTTTTGGCCATAGTCGTTAAAGCTCTCCAAAATATCACTTTTTCAGTATTACAGGAACAGTGTTCAAACACTGCCTTATGAGAAAAGAGGTATAACTCCCTGAGTGGAATGCACATATCACAAAACAGTTTCTCAGAGTTTCTCTCGTGTTTTCATCTGAAGATATTTCCTTTTTCACCATAGGCCTGAAAGTGCTCCCGAATGTCCCTTCGCAGATCCATCTATGATGGAGTGTCCTAACTGTGTAATATAAAGAAGATTTTATCTATGTGAGATCAATAAGCATATCTATCAAAAAGCAGTTGCACCGAAAGCTTCTTTCCAGTTTTTGTCTGAGGATATTTCCTTTATAACCATAGCCATCCGTATACTCCTGAATGTCCCATGGTAGCTTTTTCTCCAAAAGGGGTTCCCCAACCTCTATGAGAAGAAAGGTATAACTCTTTGAGTGGAATGCACACGTCACAAAGCAGCTCCTTGGAAACCTTCTTTCCAGTTGCTATCTGAAGATATTTCCGTTTTCACCATAAGCCTCAAAGTACTCCCGAACATCCCTTTACAGACTAAAGAAAAACAGTGTTAGAATACTGCTCAATGAGAAGAGAAGATGAATTGTGTGAATGGAATTCACACGACACAGAGCAGTTTCACAGAAAGCTTTCTTTTGTTTTTTATCTTTGGGTATTTCTTTTTCAGCATACCTTAATAGTGTTCCCAAATGTCCTTTCTCAGGTTCCACAGAAACAGTGATTTCAAACTGCTCAAAACAAAGAATGATTTAACTTTCTGAGATAAATACACACATCACAAAGCAGTTGCTCAGAAAGCTTCTCTTCAGTTTTCAACGGAAGACATTTCCTTGCTCACCTCAGGACTCCGGGCACCACTTACCATCCCTTCGTAGAACCATGAAAGACAGACTTTCCAAACAGGGCAACGTAGAGTAAGCTTTAACTCTGTGAAATGAATGCACATATCAGAGAGTAGTTTTTTGGAACGCTTCTTTCTGGGTTTTATTTGATTATATTTCACTTTTCACCATAGTCTTCAAGGCACTCCGAATATCACTTTTTTAGTTTTACAGGAACAGTATTCAAACAGTGCCTTATGAGAAGAAAGGTATAACTCACTGAGTGGAATGCACACACGACCAAGTAGTATCTCAGAAAGCTTCTCTCCAGTTTTCATCTGATGATATTTCCCTTCTCACCATAGGCACAAATGTGATCAAAAATATCCATTCAAGGATCCATCCATGAAGGAGTTTCCAAGCTGTGTAATGTAAAGAAAGCTTTACCTATGTTTGATGAATAAACATAGCAAAAAAGCAGATTCACAGAAAGCTTCTTTAAAGTTTTTATTTGAATATACTTTCTTTTTCACCATAGTCCTGAATGTGCTCCCAAATGTCCCTTCGTGCATCCATCCATGACAGAGTTTCCAAGCTGCATAACCTAAAGAAAGCTTTATCTATGTGAGATGAATACACATATCACAGAGCAGTTTCATAGAAAGCTTCTTTCCAGTTTTTGTCTGAGGCTATTTCCCTTTTCACCATAGGCATCAACATGCTCCCGAATATCACTTGGTACCTTTTTCTCCAAAATGGTGGCCCCAATGCTGTATGAGAAGAGAGGTATAACACTGTGAGTGGAATGCACATGTCACAAAGCAGTTCCTCAGAAACATTCTCTCCAGTTTCGGTCTGAACATATTTCCTTTTTCACTATAAGCCCCAAAGTGCTCCCCAATATCCTTTCACATGCTACATATTAACAGGGTTAGAAAACTGCTCAATGAAAAGGGAGGCCTAACTGAGAGAGAGGAATTAAGACGACACAGAGGAGTTTCACAGAAAGCTTCCTTCTGGATTTTACCTGAGGATATTTCTTTCTCCATATTCTAAGGAGCATTCCCAAATGTCCTTCCTCAGATTCCACAAGAACAGTGATTTCAAAGTGCTCAATCCAAAGAATGGTTTAACTTCATGAGACAAATTCACACATCACAAAGTAGTTTCTCAGAAAGCTTCTCTCCAGTTTTCATCGGAAGATGTTTCCTTGCTCACCACAAGTCTCTGGGTGGCACTTAATATCCCTTCACAGATTCCTCAAAGACTGAGTTTATAAACTTGGCAACGTAAAGTACACTTTAACTCTGTGAAATGAATGCACTTATCAGAGAGCAGTTTCTTGAAACGCTTCTCTCTGGGTTTTATTTGAGGATATTTCACTTTTTGCCTAGTCTTCAATGCACTCCGAAATATCACATTTCTGTTTTACAGGAACAGTGTTCAAACACTGCCTTATGAGAAAAGAGGTATAACTCACTGAGTGGAATGTACACATCACAAAGCAGTTTCTCAGAAAGTTTCTCCACAGTTTTTATCTGAAGATATTTCCTATTTCACCATACGCCTGAATGTGCTCACGAATGTCCCTTCATGAATCCGTCCATGAACGCATTTCAAAACTGCATAATAGAAAGAAAGTTTTATCAATGTGAGATGAATAAACATATCTATCACAAAGCAGTTTCACAGAAAGCTTTTTTCCAGATTTTGTCTGAGGATATTTCCCTTTTCACCATAGCCATGCCTATACTCCCAAATGTCCCTTGGTAGCTTTTTCTCCAAAAGGGATTCCCCAATCCTCTCTGAGAAGAAAGGTATAATTCTGTTAGTGGAATGCACCTGTCACAAAGCAGTTCCTCAGAGAGTTTCTCTCCAGTTTCTATCTGAAGATATTTCCTTTTTCATTTAAGCCTCTAAGCACTCTCGAGTATCCTTCACAGACTAAACTAAAACAGTGTTAGCATACTGCTCAATGAAAAGAGAAGCTTAACTCTGCAAGTGGTATTCATGCATCACAGAGCGGTTTCACCGGAAGCTTCCTTCTGGTCTCTATCTGAGGTGATTACTTTTTCAGGATATTCTAAGGAGTGTTCCCAAATGTCCTTTCTCAGATTCCACAGAAATATTGATTTCAAACTGCTCAATCCAAAGAATGATTTAACTCTATGAGATGAATACAAACATCACAAAAGACTTGCTCAGAAAGCTTCTCTCCAATTTTCAACAGAAGACATTTCCTTGCTCACCACAGGCCTCCAGTTGCCACATAATATCCCTTAACATAATCCTCAAAGATAGACATTCACAATTGAAAAATGTAGAGTAAGTTTAACTCTGTGAAATGAATGGACATGTCAGAGAGCAGTTTCTTGGAATGCTTCTTTCTGGGTTTTATTGGATGACATTTTGCTTTTCGCCATAGTCTTCAATGTTCTCCGAATATCACTTTTTTAGTTTTACAAGAATAGTGTTCAAACAGTGCCTTATGAAAAGAAAGGTATAACTCCCTGAGTGGAATGCACACAGGTCATGCAGTTTCTCAGAAAACTTCTCTCCAGTTTTTATCTGATGATATTTCCTTCTTCACCCTAGGCCTGAATGTGATCCCGAATACCCCTTCATGGATCCATCTATGATAGTATTTCCAAGCTGTGTAATGCAAAGAAAGCTTTATCTCTATGACATGAATTAACCCAGCAAAAAGCAGATTCCCAGAAAGCTTCTTTCCAGTTTTTATCTGAAGATATTTCCTATTTCACCACAGTCCTGAATGTGCTCCTGAATGTCCCTTCGTGGATCCATCTATGACAGAGTTACCAAGCTGTGTCATGTAAGGAAAACTTTATCTATGTGAGATGAATACACATATCACATAGCAGTTTCATAGAAAGCTTCTTTCCATTTTTTGTCTGAGGCTATTTCCGTTTTCACCATAGGCATCAATATGCTCCCGAATATCACTTGGTCCCGAATATTACTTGGTACCAGACATTACAAACTGGTAAATGTAGAGCAAGCTTATCTTTGTGAAATGAATGGACATATCAGAGAGCAGTTTCTTGGAATGCTTCTTTCTGGATTTTATTGGACAACATCTCACTTTTCACTGTAGTCTTCAATGTGCTCTGAATATCACTTTTTTAGTTTTACAGGAACAGTGTTCAAACAGTGCCTTAGGAGAAGAAAGGTATAACTACCTGAGTGGAATGCACACATCACCAAGCAGTTTCTTAGAAAGCTTCTCTCCAGTTTTTATCTGACGATAATTCCTTTTTCACCATACGCCTGAATGTGATCTTGAATATCCCTTTGCGGATCCATCCATGACGGAGTTTCCAAGCTGTGTAATGTAAAGAAAGCTTTATCTATATGAGATGAATAGACATAGCAAGAAGCAGATTCACAGAAAGCTTCTTTCCAGTTTTTATCTGAAGATATTTCCTTTTTCATCACAGTACTGAATTTTCTCCTCAATGTCCCTTCGTGGATCCGTCCATGACAGAGTTTTCAAGCTGTGTAATGTAAAGAAAGCTTTATCTATGTGAGATGAATACACATATCACAGAACAGTTTCATAGAGAGTTTCTTTCCACATTTTGTCTGAGGCTATTTCCCTTTTCACCATAGGCATCAACATACTCCCTAATATCACTTGGTACCTTTTTCTCCAAAAGGGTTTCCCCACTGCTGTATGAGAAGAGAGGTGTAACACTGTGAGTGGAATGCACACGTCACAAAGCAGTTCCTCAGAAAGCTTCTCTCCAGTTTTGGTCTGAACATATTTCCTTTTCCACCATAAGCCTCAAAGCATTCCCGAATATCCCTTCACACACTAAACATAAAAAGGGTTAGAAAACTGTTCAATGAAAAGAGAATTATAACTCAGCGAGAGGAATTAAGACGACACAGAGCAGTTTCACAGAAAGCTTCCTTCTGGTTTTTATCTCAGGATATTTCTTTTTCAGCATATTCTTAAGAGCATTCCCAAATGTCCTTTCTCATGATCCACAAAAACAGTGATTTCAAACTGCTCAATCCAAAGACTGGTTTAACTCCATGAGACGAATACACACATCACAAAACAGTTGCTCAGAAAGCTCCTCTCTAGTTTTCATCAGAAGACGTTTTCTTGCTCACCACAGGCCTCTGGGAACCACTTAATATCCCTTTACAGATTCCTCAAAGACAGAGTTTCCAAACTGGTCAATGTAGAGTAAGCTTTAACTCTGTGAAACGAATGCACACATCAGAGAGCAGTTTCTTGGAACGCTTCTCTCTGGGTTTTATTTCAGGATATTTCACTTTTTGCCATAGTCTTCAATGCGCTCGGAAAATCACTTTTTCAGTTTTACATGAATGGTGTCAAACACTGCCTTATGAGAAAAGAGGTATAACTCCCTGAGTGGAATGTACACATCACAAAGCAGTTTCTAAAAAAACTTCTCTCCAGTTTTTATCTGAAGATATTTCCTTTTTCACCATAGGCCCAAATGTGATCCTGAATGTCCCTTCACGGATCCCTCAATGACAGAGTTTCCAAGCTGTGTAATGTAAAGAAAGTTTTATCTATGGGAGATGAATACACATAGCAAAAAGAAGATTCATAGAAACTTCTTTCCAGTTTTTAACTGAAGATATTTCCTTTCACAGCACAGTCCTGAATGTGCTCCTGAATGACCTTTGTGGATCCATCCATGACATAGTTTCCAAGCTGCGTAATGTAAAGAAAGCTTTATCTATGTGAGATGAATAAACATAGCAAAAAGCAGATTCACAGAAAGCTACTTTGAAGTTTTTATCTTAAGATGTTTCCTTTTTCATCATAGTCCTTAATGTGCTTCCAAATGTCCCTTCGCGGAACTCTCCATGATGGAGTTTCCAAGCTGTGTAACGTAAAGAAAGCTTTATCTATGTGAGATGAATCCACATAGCACAGAGCAGTTTCACAGAAAACTTCTTTCCAGTTTTTCTCTGAGGCTATTTCCCTTTTCACCACAGGCATCAATATGCTGGAGAATATCCCTTTGTACCTTTTTCACCAAATTGTTTCCCTGATGCTGTATAAGAAAGGTAAAATACTGTGAGTGGAATGCACACATCACAAGGCAGTTCCCCAGAAAGCTTCTCTCAATTTTCTATCTGAATATATTTCCTTTTTCACTGTAAGCCTCAAAGCGCTCCCGAATATCCCTTCACACGCTAAACATGAACAATGTTAGAAAACTGCTCAATGAAAAGAGAAGCTGAACTGAGCGAGAGGAATTCACACGACACATAGTAGTTGCACGGAAAACTTCCTTCTGGTTTTATCAGCGGATATTTCTTTCTCAATGTTCTAAAGAGCGTTTTCAAATTTCCTTCCTCAGATTCCACAGAAACAGTGATTTCAAACTGCTCAATTCAAAGATGATTTTACACTATGAGATGAACACACACGTCACAAAGCAGTTGCTCAGACAGCTTCTCTCCAGTTTTCATCGGAAGACATTTTCTACCTCACCAGAGGCCTCTATGTGCCACTTAATTTCCCTTCACAGATTCCTCAAGACAGAGTTTCCAATCAGTGGAATGTAGAGTAAAAATTAACTCTGTGAAATTAGTGCACATATGAGAGAGCTGTTTCCTGGAACGCTTCTTTCTTTGTTTTATTTGAGGATGTTTCACTTTTTGCCATAGTCTTCAATGCGTCCAAAATATCACTTTTTCAGTTTTACATGAGCGGTGTTCAAGCACTGCCTTATGAGAAAAGAGATATAACTCCCTGAGTGGAATGCAAACATCACAAAGCAGATTCTCAGAAAGCTACTCTCCAGTTTTTATCTCAAGTTATTTCCTTTTTCACCATAGGCCTGAATGTGCTCCCGAATGTCCCTTTGTGGATCTGTCCATGATGGAGTTGCCAAACTGCGTAAAATAAAGAAAGTTTTATTTATGTGAGATGAATAAACATAGCAAAAAGAAGATTCACAAAAAACTTCTTTCCAGTTTTTGTCAGAGGACTCTTCCTTTTTCTCCATAGTCCTGAATGTCCTCCCTAATGTCCCTTCGCGGTCTGTGCATGATGGAATTTCAAAGGTGTGTAATGTAAAGAAAGCTTTATCTATGTAAGATGAATACTCATATCACAGAGCAGTTTCACGGAAAGCTTCTTTCCAGTTTTTGCCTGAGGCTATTTCCCTTTTCACCATAGCTGTCAATATGCTGCCGGATATCCCTTGGATATTCTCCAAAAGGGTTTCCCCGATGCTGTATGAGAAGAGAGGTATAACACTGTGAGTGGAATGCACATGTCACAAACCAGCTCCTTGGAAAGCTTGCCTCCAGGTTCTATCTGAACATATATCCTTTTTCACCGTAACCCTGAAACTGCTCCCGAATATCCCTTCACACACTATACATAAACAGTGTTAGAAAACTGCACAATGAACAGAGACACTTAACTGAGAGAGAGGAATTCACATGACACATAGTAGTTTCACAGAAAGCTTCCTTCTGGTTTCTATCTGAAGGTATTTCCTACTCCATATTCTAAAGAGTGTTCCCACATGTCCTTCCTCAGATTCCACAGAAACAGTGATTTAAAACTGCTCAATCCAAAGAATGGTTTAACTCTATTAGATGAATACACACATCACAAAGCAATTGCTCAAAAAGCTTCTCTCCAGTTTTCATCAGAAGACATTCCCTTTCTCACCGCAGGCCTCTGGGCACCACTTAATATCCCTTTGCAGATTCCTCAAAAACAGAGTTTCCAAACTGGGCAAGTAGACTAAGCTTTAACTCTGTGAAATGAATGCAAATATCAAAGATCAATTTCTTGGAACACTTCTTTCTGGGTTTTATTTGAGGATAATTCACTTTTCTCCATAGTCTGCAATGTGTTATGAAGTATCACTTTTTCGGTTTTACAGGAACAGTGCTTAAACACTGTCTTATGAGAAAAGAGATATAACTCCCTGAGTGGAATGCACACATCACACACCATTTCTCAGAAAGCTTCTCTCCAATTTATATCTGAAGATATTTCCTTTTTCACCATAGGCCTGAATGTACTCCCAAATGTCCCTTCATGAATCCGTCCATGACAGAGTCTCAAACTGCGTAATAGAAAGAAAGTTTTATCTATGTGAGATGAATAATCATATGTATCACAACTCAGTTTCACATAAAGCTTCTTTCCTGTTTTTTCTGAGGATATTTCCTTTTTCACCATAGCCGTCCATATACTCCCGAATGTCCCTTGGTAGCTTTTTCTCCAAAAGGGATTCCCCAATCCTCTAAGTGAAGAAAAGTATAACTTTGTGAGTGGAATGCACATGTCACAAAGCAGCTCCTTGGAAAGCTTCTCTCCATTTTCTATCTGAAGATATTTCAGTTATCACCATAAGCCTCAAAGTGCTAACAAATATCCCTTCACAGACTAAACAAAAACAGTGTTAGAATACTGCTCAATGAAAAGAGAAGATGAATTGTGTGATTGGAATTCACGTGACACAGAACAGTTTCACAGAAAGCTTCCTTCTGGTTTATTTCTAAGGGTATTACTCTTTCAGCATATTCTAAAAACTGTTCCCAAATGTCCTTTCTCAGATTCCACAGACATAGTGATTTCAAACTGCTGAATCCAAGGAATGATTTAATTCTATGAGATGAATACACACATTAGCTGCATAATGTAAATAAAGCTTTATTTATGTGATATGAATAAACCTAGCAGAAAACAGATTCACAGAAAACTTCTTTCCAGTTTTTATCTAAAAATATTTCCTTTTTCATCATAGTCCTGAATGTGCTCCCGAATGTCCCTTCGTGGATCCTTCCATGACAGTTTCCAAGCTGCGTAATGTAAAGAACACTTTTTCTATGTGAGATGAATACACATATCACAGAGTAATTTCACAAAAAGCTTCTTTCCAGTTTTTGTCTGAGGCTATTTCCCTTTGCACCATTGGCGTCAATATGCTAACGAATATAGCTTGATACCTTCTTCTCCAAAAGGGTTTCCCCAATGCTTTATGAGAAGAGAGGGATAACACTGTGAGTGGAATGCACCCATCACAAACAGTTCCTCGGAATGCTTCTCTCTAGTTACTATCTGAACATATTTCTTTTTTCACCATAAGTCTCACTGCAATCCCGAATATCCCTTCTCAGGCTAAACACAAACAGTGTTAGAAAACTGTTCAATGAAAAGAGAGGCTTAACTGAATGAGAGGAATTCACACAACACATAGCAGTTTCACAGAAAGCTTCCTTCTGGTTTTTATCAGAGGATATTTCTTTCTCCATATTCTAAAGAGTGTCCCCAAAGGTACTTCCTCAGATTCCACAGAAAGAATGATTTCAAACTGTTGAATCCAAACAATGGCTTAACTCTATGAGATGAATACACACATCACAAAACAGTTGCTCAGAAAGCTTCTCTCCAGTTTTCATCAGAGTACATGTGTTGCTTACCAAGGGCCTCTGGGCACCACTAAATATCCCTCAGGAGATTCCTCAAAGACAGAGATTCCAAACTGGGCAATATAGAGTAAACTTTAACACTGAAAATGAATGCACATATCAGAGAGCAATTTCGTGGAGCACTTCTTTCTGGGTTTTTTGAGGATATATTTGACTTTTCACCATAGTCTGTAATGCGCCAAGAAATGTCACTTTTTTGGTTTTACAGGAACAGTGTTCAAACCCTGCCTTATTAGAAAAGAGGTATGACTCACTGAAATGCACACATCACAAAGCAGTTCCTCAAAAAGCTTCTCTCTGTTTTTATCTGAACATATTTCCTTTTACACCATAGTTCTGAATGTGCTCCCGAATGTCCCTTCACAGATCCGTCCATGACAGGATTTCCAAGTGTGTAGTGTATAGAAAGTTTTATCCATGGGATGAATCACAGAGCAGATCAGAGAGCAGTTTCATCACAGAGCAGTTTCACAGAAAGCTTGCTTCCAGTTTTTGTCTGAGGCTATTTCCCTTTCCACCATTGGTGTCAATATGCTCCCGGATATCTCTTGGTACCATTATCTCCAAAAGTGTTTTCCCAAAGCTCTATGAGATGAAAGGTATAACACTGTGAGTAGAATGCAGATGTCAAAAAGCAGTTCCTTGTAAAGCTTCTCTCCAGTTTCTATGTGAACATATTTCCTTTTTCACCGTGAGGCACAAAGTGCTCCCCAGTATGCCTTCCCACGTTAAACATAAACAGAGTTAACTGAGTGAGAAGCTTAACTAAGTGAGAGGAATTCACAGGATGCATAGCAGTTTCACAGAATGCTTCCATCTGGTTTTTATCTGAGGATGTTTCTTTCTCCATATTCTAAAGAACGTTCCCAAATGTCCTTCCTCAGATTCCACAGAAACAGTAATTTCAAACTGCTCAATCCAAAGAATGGTTTTACTCTATGGGATGAATACACACATCACAAAGCAGTTTCTCAGAAAGTTTCTTTCCAATTTTTATCTGAAGATATTTACTTTTTCACCATAGGCCTGAATTTGCTCCCGAATGTCCCTTCGTGGATTTGTCCATGACCGAGTTTCCAAAAGGGGTAATATAAAGAAGGTTTTATCTATGTGAGATAAACAAACATAGCAAAAGGGAGATTTACAGAAAGCTTCTTTCCAGTTTTTATCTGAAGATATTTCCTTTTTCACCGTAGTCTTGAATGTGCTTCCAAACATCCCTTCGTGGATCCGTCCATGACAGAAATTCCAAGCTGCGTAATGTAAAGAAAGCTTTATCTATGTGAGATGAATACACATATCATAGAGCAGTTTCATAGAAAGCTTCTTTCCAGTTTCTGTCTGAGACTATTTCCCTTTTCACTATAGGCATGAACTTGCTCCGGAATATCACTTGATACCTTTTTCTCCAAAAGGGTTTCCCCACTGCTGTATGAGAAGAGAGGTATAACACTGTGAGTGGAATGCACACTTCACAAATCAGTTCCTCGGAAAGCTTCTCTCCAGTTTTGGTCTGACCATATTTCCTGTTTCACCGTAAGCCTCAAAACGCTCCCAAATATCCCTCGCAGACTAAACAAAAACAGTGTTAGAATACTGCTCAATGAAAACAGAAGCTTAACTGTGTGAGCAGAATTCACACGGCACAGAGCAGTTTCACAGAAAGCTTCCTTCTGGTTTCCATCTGAGGTTATTTCTTTTTCAGGATATTCTAAAGAGCGTTCCCAAATGTCCTTTCTCAGATTACACAGAAACAGTGATTTCAAACTGCTCAATCCAAAGAATGATTTTACTCTATGAGATGAATACAAACATCAAAAAAGAGTTTCCCAGAAATCTTCTCTCCAATTTTCAATAGAAGAGATTTCTTTGCTTGCCACAGGCCTCTGGTTTCCACTTAATATCCCTTACCAGAATCTTCAAAGACAGACTTTCCATACTGGGAAATGTAGAGTAAGCTTTAACTCTGTGAAATGAATGGACAAGTCAGAGAGTAGTTTCTTGGAATGCTTCTTTCAGGGTTTTATTGGACGATATTTTACTTTTCGCCATAGGTTTCAATGTGCTCCGAATATCACTTTTTTAGTTTTACAGGAAAAGTGTTTAAACAGTGCCTTAGGAGAAGAAAGGTATAACTACGTGAGTGGAATGCACACAGCACCAAGTAGTTTCTCAGAAAGCTTCTCTCCAGTTTTTATCTGATGATATTTCCTTTTTCACCATAGGCCCAAATGTGATCCCAAATATCCGTTCGCATATCCATCCATGACGGAGTTTCCAAGTTTCGTAATGTAAAGAAAGATTTATCTATGTGAGATGAATAAACATAGCAAAAAGCAGATTCAAAGAATGTTTCTTTCCAGTTTTTATCTGAAGATATTTCCTTTTTCACCATAGTCCTGAATGTGCTCCCAAAGGTCCCTTCGTAGATCCGTCAATGACAGAGTTTCCAAGGTGTGTAATGTAAAGAAAGCTTTATCTATGTGAAATGAATACTCATATCACAGAGCAGTTTCATAGAAAGCTTCTTTCCAGTTTTTATCTGAGGCTATTTCCCTTTTTACCATAGGCATCAACATGCCCCCGAATATCACTTGGTCCGTTTTTCTCCAAAAGAGTTTCCCTGATGCTGTATGAGAAGAGAGGTATAACACTCTGAGCAGAATGCACACGTCACAAAGCAGCTCCTTGGAAAACTTCTCTCCAGTTTCGGTCAGAACTATTTCCTTTTTCACAGTAAGCCTCAAAGCAGTCCTGAATATCCCTTCACACGCTAAACCTAAACATGGCTACAAAACTGCTCAATGAAAAGAGAGGCTTAACTGAGTAAGAGTAATTAAGATGACACAGAGCAGTTCCGCAGAAAGCTTCCTTCAGGATTTTACCTGAGGATATTTCTTTCTCCATTTTGTAAGTAGCGTTCCCAAATGTCTTTCCTCAGATTCCACAAAAACAGTGATTTCGAACTGCTCAATCCAAAGAATGGTTTAACTCTATGAGATGAATGCACACATCACAAAGCAGTTTCTCAGAAAACTTCTCTCCCGTTTTCATCAGAAGACGTTTCCTTGCTCACCAAAAGCCTCCGGGTGCCACTTAATATCCCTTCACAGATTCCTCAAAGACAGAGTTTCCAAACTGGGCAACGTAGAGTAAGCTTTAACTCTGTAAAATTAATGCACATATCATAGAGTAGTTTCTTGGAACGCTTCTTTCTGGATTTCATTTGAGTTTATTTCACTTTTGGCCGTAGTCTTCAATGTGCTCCAAAATATCATGTTTTTGGTTTCACAGGAACAGAGTTCAAACACTGCCTTATGAGAAAAGACGTATAACTCCCTGAGTGGAAAGCACACATGACAAACCATTTCTCAGAAAGCTTCTCTCCAGTTTTCATCCGAAGACATTTCCTTTTTCACCATTGGCCTGAATGTACTCCCGAATGTCCCTTCGCAAATCCGTTCATCATGGCATTTCAAACTGCATAATAGAAAGAAAGTTTTATCTATGTGAGATGAATAAGCATATCTATCACAAAGCAGATTCAAAGAAAGCTTCTTTCCAGTTTTCGTCTGAGGATATTTTCTTTTTCACCATAGCCATTCATATACTCCCAAATGTCCCCGGGTAGCTTTCTCTCCAAAAGGGATTCCCCTATTCTCTATGTGAGGAAAAGTATAACTCTGTGAGTGGAATGCACACGTCAAAAAGCAGCTCCTAGGAAATCTTCTCTCCAGTTTCTATCTGAAGATATTTCCATTTTCACCATAAGCCTCAAAGCACTCCCAAATATCCCTTAGCTGACCAAACTAACACAGTGTTATAATTCTGCTCAATGAACACAGAAGCTTAACTGTGTGAGTGGAATTCACATGACACAGAACAGTTTCACAGAAAGCTTCCTTCTGGTTTTTATTAGAGGGTATTTCTTTTTCAGCATATTCTTAAGAGCACTCCCAAATGTACTTTCTCAGATTTCACAGAGTGATTTCAAACAGCTCAATCCAAAGAATGATTTAACTCAATGAGATGAATACTCACATCACAAATCAGTTGCTCAGAAAGCTTCTCTCCAGTTTTCAAAGGAAGACATTTCCTTGCTCACCACAGCCCTTCAGTCGCCACTTAATAACTCTTCGCAGAATCCTCAAAACAGACTTTCCAAACTGGGAAATGTAGAGTAAGGTTTAACTCTCTGATATGAATGCACATGTCAGAGAGCAGTTTCCTGGAACGCTTCTTTCTGGTTTTTATTTCAGAATGTTTCACTTTTCACCAGAGTCCTCCATGTGTTCTGAAATATTCCTTTCTCGGTTTTACAGGAACAGTGTTCAAACACTGCGTTATAAGAAAAGAGGTATGACTCCCTGAGTGGAATGCACACATTACAAAGCCATTTCTCAGAAAGCTTCTTTCCAGTTTTTATCTGATGATATTTACTTTTTCAACATAGGCCCAACTGTTCTCCCAAATGTCCCTTCATGGAAAAGTCCATGACAGAGTTTCCAAACTGCGTAACATAAAGAACGTTTTATCTATTTGCGATGAATAAACATATCTATCACAGAGCAGTTTCACAGAAAGCTTCTTTCCAGTATTTGCCTGAGGATATTTTCTTCTTCCCCATATCTGTGCATATGCTCCCGAGTGTCCCTTGTTAGCTTTTACACCAAAAGGGTTTTCCCAATCATCTATGAGAAGTAAGGTATAACTCTGTGAGTGGAATGCACACGTTCTAAAGCAGTTCCTTGGAAATCTTCTTTCCAGTTTCTATCTGAACATATTTCCTTTTTCACTATAAGCCTCAAAGTGTTCCTGAATATGCCTTCACACCCTAAACATAAACAGGGTTAAAAAAACTGCTCAATGAAAAAAGAAGCTTAACTGAGTAAGAGGAATTCACATGCCACATAGCAGTTTCACAGAAAGCTTCTTTCTGGTTTTTACCTGAGGATAGTTCTTTCTCCATATTCTAAAGAGCGTTACCAAATGTTCTTTATCAGATTCAACAAAAGCAGTGATTTCAAACTGCTCCATCCGAAGAATGGTTTTACACTATGAGATGAATACACACACCGTAAAGCAGTTGCTCAGAAAGCTTTTCTCTAATTTTCATTGGAAGACATTTTGTTTCTCACCACAGGCCTCCAGAGGCCACTTAATATCCCTTCACAGATTCGTGAAAGACAGAGTTTCCAAACTGGGCAATGTAGAGAAAGCTTTAACTCTGTGAAATGAATGCACATATCAGAGAACAGTTTCTTGGAACGATTCCTTCTGGGTTTTATTTGAGGATATTTCATTTTATGCCATAGTCATCAATCATCTTCAACATCATATTTTCTGTTTTACAGAAACAGAGTTCATACACTGCCTTAGGAGAAAAAAAGTGTAATTCCCAGAGTGGAATGTACACATCACAAAGCAGTTTCTCAGAAGACTTCTCTCCAGTTATTATCTGAAGATATGTCCTTTTCACCATAGACCTGAATGGACTTCTGAATATCCCTTCGCGGATCCATCCATGATGGAGGTTCCAAACTATGTAATATAAAGAAAGTTTTATCTGTGTGAGATGAATAAACATATCTATCACCAAGCAGTTTCACAGAAAATTTCTTTCCCGTTTTTGTCTGAGGATATTTCCTTTTTCACCATAGCCATCCATGTACTCCTGAATGCCCTTTGGTAGCTTTTTCTACTAAAGGGATTCCCCGACCCTCTATGAGAAGAAAGGTGTAACTCAGTGAGTGAAATGCCCATGTCACAAAGTAGCTCCTTGGAAAGCTTCTCTCCAGTTTCTATCTGAAGATATTTCCGTTTTCATCATAAGCCTCAAAGTGCTGCCAAATATCCCTTCATAGACTAAACAAAAATGGTGTTAGAATACTGATCAATGAAAAGAGTAGCTTAACTCTGTGAGTGGAATTTACATGAAACAGAGCAGTTTCACAGAAGGCTTCCTTCTGGTTTTTGTTTGAGGGTATTTCTTGTTCACCATATTTTAAAGAGCGTTCCCAAATGTCCTTTCTCAGGTTTCACAGAAACAGTGATTTCAAACTGCTCAATCCAAAGAATGATGTAACTCTATTAGATGAATGCACACATCATAAAGCAGTTTCTCAGAAAGCTTCTCTCCAGTTTTTATCTGAAGATATTTCCTTTTTCACCATAGTCCTGAATGTGATCCCAAATATCCCATCACGGATCCGTCCATGACGGAGTTTCCAAGCTGAGTAATGTAAAGAAAGCTTTATCTATGTGAGATGAATAAACACAGCAAAAAGCAGATTAACATAAAGCTTCCTTCCAATTTTTATCTTAAATTATTTCCTTTTTCGCCACATTCCTGCTCCCAAATGTCCTTTTGCGGATCCATCCTTGACAGAGATTCCAACCTGTGTAACGTAATAAAATCTTTATCTGTATGGCATGAATACACATATCACAGAGCAGTTTCACAGAAAGCTTCTTTCCAGTTTTTGTCTGAGGCTATTTTCCTTTTCACCATGGGTGTCAATATGCCCCCGTATATCCCTTGGTGCCTTTTTCTCCAAAAGTATTCTCCCGATGCTCTATGAGAAGAGAGGTATAACACTGTGAGTGGAATGCACACGTCACAAAGCAGTTCCTCAGAAAACTTCTCTCCAGTTTCTAGCTGAACATATTTCCTTTCACTGTAAGCCTCAAAGCACTCTTGAATATCACTTCGCACTCTAAACACAAATGGTGTTAGAAAACTGCTCAATGAAAAGAGAAGTTTAACTGAGGGAGAGGAATTCACATGACACACAGGAGTTTCACAGAAAGCTTCCTTCTGGTTTCTATCTGAGGGTATTTCTTTCTCCATATTCTAAAGAGCGTTCCCAAACATCCTTCTTCAGATTCCACAGAAGTAGTGATTTCAAACTGCTCAATCCAAACAATGGTTTAACTCTATGAAATGAATATACACATCACAAAACAGTTGCTCAGAAAGCTTCTCTCCAGTTTTCATCAGAAGACATTTCCTTTTTCACCATAGGCCTGAATGTGATCCCGAATATCCCTTCGTGGATCCATCCATGATGGAGTTTCTAGGCTGTGTAATGTAAAGAAATCTTTATCTATGTGAGATGATAAACATAGCAAAAAACAGATTCACAGAACGCTTCTTTCCAGTTCTTATCTGAAGATATTTCCTTTTTCACCATATGCCTGAATGTGCTCCCGAATGTCACTTCACAGATCCGTCCACGAGGATGTTCCAAACTGTGTATTATAAAGAAAGTTGTATCTATGTGAGATGATTATACATATCTATTACAAAGCAGTTTCACAGAAAGCTTCTTTCCAATTTTTGTCTGAGGATATTTCTTTTTCACCATAGCTGTCCATATACTCCTGAATGTCCCTCGGTAGCTTTTTCTCCAAAAAAGACTCCCCAATCCTCTATGAGAACAAAGGTATAACTCTGTGAGTGCAATGCACACGTCACAAAGCAGCTCCTCAGAGAGCTTCTTTCCAGTTTCTATCTGAAGGTATTTCGTTTTTCACCATAAGCCTCAAAGCGCTCCCAAATATCCCTTCACAGAGTAAACTAAAACAGTGTTAGAATACTGCTAAATGAAAAGAGAAGCTTAACTGTGTGAGTGGAATTCACACAACACAGAGCAGTTTCATAGAAAGCTTTCTTCTAATTTTTAATCTGTGGGTATTTCTTTTTCAGCATATTCTGAAGAGCATTCCCAAATGTCCTTTCTCAGGTTCCACAGAAAGAGTGAATTCAAACTGCTCAATCCAAGGAATGACTTAACTCTATGATATGAAAACACACATCACAGACAGTTGCTCAGAAGGCTTTTCTACAGTTTTCAATGGAAGAGATTTCCTTGCTCACCACAGGCCTCAGGGCACCAGTTAATATCTCCTCCCAGATTCCTCAAAGACAGAGTTTCCAAACTGAGCAATGTAGAGTAAGATTTAACTCAGTAAAATGAATGCACATATCAGAGAGCAGTTTCTTGGAACACTTCTTTCTGGATTTTATTTGAGGCTATTTCACTTTTTGCCATATTCTTCAAAGCACTCTGAAATATCACTTTTTCAGTTTTATAGGAACAGTGTTCAAACATTGTCTTATGAGAAAAGAGGTATAATGCCCTGAGTGGAATGCACACATCACAAAGGAGTTCCTCAGAAAACTTCTCTCCAGTTTCTCTCTGAAGATATTTGCTTTTTCACCGTAAGCCTCAAAGCGCTCTTGAAATTCCTTTTGCACGCTAAACATAAACAGTGTTAGAAAACTTTTCAATGAAAAGAGAAGCTTAATTGAGTGAGAGAAATTCACACGACACATAGCAGTTTCACAGAAAGCTTCCTTCTGGTTTTGATGTGAGGATATTTTTTTCTCCATATTGTAAAGAGCATTCCCAAATGTCCTTCCTCAGATTCCACAGGAGCAGTGATTTCAAACTGCTTAATTCAAAAAATGATTTAACTCTATGTGATGAATACACACATTACAAAGCATTTGCTGAGAAAGCTTCTCTCCGGTATTCAACGTGAGACGTTTCCTTGCTCACCACAGGCCTCCAGGCACCACTTAATATCTTTTGGCAGATTCCTCAAAGACAGAGTTTCCAAACTGGCCTATTTAGTGTGAGCTTTAACGCTGTGAAATGAATGCACATTGTCAGAGATTAGTTTCTTGGAATGGTTCTTTCTGGGTTTTATTTGAGGATATTGTACTTTTCTCCATAATCCTCAATGCGCTGTGAAATATCACTTGTTTTGGTTTTACAGGAACAGTGTTCAAACATTGCCTTATGAGAAAAGAGGTATAACTCCCCAGTGGAATGCACACATCACAAAACAATTTCTCAGAAAGCTTCTCTTCAGTTTTTATTTGAAGATATTTCTTTTTTCACCATAGTCCTGAACGTGCTCCCAAATGTAACTTGGTGGTTCCGTCTTTGACGGTGTTTCCAAGCTATGTAAATCTTGATCTATGTGAGATGAATAAACATAGCAAAAAACAGATTCACTGAAAGCTTCTTTCCAGTTTTTATCTGAAGATATTTCCTTTTTCACCATAGTCCTGAATGTGCTCCCGAATGTCCCTTTGTGGATCCATCCATGACGGAGGTTCCAAACTGCGTAATAAAAAGAAAGTTTTATCTATGTGGATGAATAAACATATCTATCACAAAGACCTTTCACAGAAAGCTTCTTTCTAGTTTTTGTCTGAGCATATTTCCTTTTTCACCATTGCCGTCCAAATACTCCCAAATGTCCCTTGGTAGCTTTTTCTCCAAAAGGGATTCCCTAATGCTATATGAGAAGAAAAGTACAACTCTGTGAGTGCAATGCACACGTCACAAAGCAGCTCCTTGGAAAGCTTCTCTCCAGTTTCTATCTGAAGATATTTCCGTTTTCACCATAAGCCTCAAAGTGCTAACAAATATCCCTTCGCAGACTAAACAAAAACAGTGTTAGAATACTGCTCAATGAAAAGAGAAGCTGAACTGTGTGAGTGGAATTCACACGACACAGAGCAGTTTCATAGAAAGCTTCCTTCTGGTTTTTATCTGAGGATAATACTTTTACAGCATATTCTAAAGAGTGTTCCCAAATGTCCTTTCTCAGATTCCACAGAAACAGTGATTTCAAACTCTTCAATCCAAAAAATGATTTAACTCTATGAGAATAATGCACACATCACAAAAGAGTTGCTCAGAAAGCTTCTCTGCCGTTTTCAACGTAAGACATTTGCTTACTAACCACAGGCCTCCAGGAGCCACTTAATATCCCTTCTCAGATTCTGCAAAGACAGACTTTCCAAACTGTGAAATGTAGAGTAAGCTTTAACTCTGTGAAACGAATGGACATGTTAGAGAGCAGTTTCTTGGAATGTTTTTTTCTGGGTTTTAATGACGACATTTCACTTTTTGCCATAGTCTTCAATGTGCCCTGAATATCACTTTTTTAGATTTACAGAAACAGTGTTCAAACAGTGCCTTAGGAGAAGAAAGGTATAACTCCCTAAGTGGAATGCACACATCAACCAGCAGTTTCTCAGAAAGCTTCTCTCCATTTTTTTATCTGACTATATTTCCTTTTTCACCAAGGCCCAAATGAGATCCCGAATATCCATTCGCAGAGCCATCCATGACGGAGTTTCCAAGCGGCGTAATCAAAAGATAGCTTTATCTATGTGAGTCAAATAAACATAGCAAAAAGCAGATTCACAGATAGTTTCTTACCATTGTTTATCTGAGGATATTTCCTTTTCACCATAGTCCTGAGTGTTCTCCCAAACGTCCATTCACGAAACCATCCATGACAGAGTTTCCAAGCTGCATAATACAAAGAAAGCTTTATCTATGTGAGATGAATACACATATCACAGAGCAGTTTTACAGAAAGCTTCTTTCCAGTTTTCATCCGAGGCTATTTCCCTTTTCACCATAGGCATCAACATGCTCCCAAATATTACCTGGTACCTTTTTCTCCAAAAGGATTTCCCCTATGCTGTAAGAGAAGAGAGCTATAGCACTGTGAGTGGAGTGCACACGTCACAAAGCAGTTCCTCGGAAACCTTCTCTCCAGTTTCGGTCTGAACATATTTCCTTTTTCACCGTAAGCCTGAAAGCGCTCCCGAATATCCCTTCACACGCTAAACATAAACAGGGTTAGAAAACTGCTCAATGAAAAGAGAGGCTTAACTGAGCAAGAAGAATTAAGATGACACAGAGCAGTTTCACAGAAAGTTTCCTTCTGGATTTTACCTGAGGATATTTCTTTTTCCACATTCTAAGTAGTGTTCCCAAATGTTCTTCCTCAGATTCCACAAAAACAGTGATTTCAAACTGCTCAATCCAAAGAATGGTTTAACTCTATGAGATGAATGCACACATCACAAAGCAATTGCTCAGAATGCTTCTCTCCAGTTTTCATCAGAAGAAGTTTCCTTGCTCCCACGAGCCTCTGGGTGCCACTTAATGTCCCTTCACAGATTCTTCAAACACAGAGTTTCCAAACTAGGCAACATAGAGTAAACTTTAACTCTGTGAAATGAATGCACGTATCACAGAGCAGTTTCTTGGAATGCTTCTTTCTGTGATTTATTTGAGGATATTTCACTTTTCTCCATAGTCTTCTATCCGCTCCAAAATATCACTTTTCAGTTTTACAGGAACAGTGTTCAAACACTGCCTAAAGAGAAAAGAAGTATAACTCGTTGAGTGAAATGCACACACCACAAAGCAGTTTCATAGAAAGATTCTATCTAGTTTTTATCTGAAGATATCTGTTTTTTCACCGAAGGCCTGAATGTGCTCCCAAATGTCCCTTCACAGATCCGTCCATGATGGAGTTCCAAACTACATAATATAAGGAAAGTTTTATTTATGTGAGTGGAATAAACATATCTATTACAGAGCATTTCACAGAAATCTTCTTTCCAGTTTTTGTCTGAGTATATTTCCTTTTTCACCATATCCATCCCTATACTCCCCAATGTCCCTTGGTAGTTTTTTCCCCAAAAGGGATTCCCCAATCCTCTATGAGAAGGAAGGTACAATTCTGTGAGTGCAATGCATATATCACAAAGCACCTCTTTGGAAAGTTTCTCCCAGTTTCTGTCTGAAGATATTTCCTTTTTCACCGTAAGCCTCAAAGCACTCCCGAATATCCCTTCGCAGACTAAACACAGTGTTAGAATACTGCTCAATGAAAAGAGAAGCTTAACTTTGTGAGCGGAATTCACACGACACAGAGATGTTTCACAGAAAGCTTCCTTCTGTTTTCCTCTCTCAGGTTCAACAGAAACAGTGATTTCAAACTCCTCAATTCAAAGAATGGTTTAACTCTATGAGATGAGTACACACATCACAAGGCAGTTGCTCAAAAAAGTTTCTCCAAACCACTGCTCAGTGAAATAAAAGAGGACACAAAAAAATGGAAGAACATACCATGCTCATGGATAGGAAGAATCAATATCGTGAAAATGGCCATACTGCCCAAGGTAATTTATAGATTCAATGCCATCCCCATCAAGCTGCCAATGACTTTCTACATAGAATTGGAAAAAAACTGCTTTAACGTTCATATGGAACCAAAAAAGACCCCGCATCTCCAAGACAATCCTAAGTCAAAAGAACAAAGCTGGAGACATCACGCTACCTGACTTCAAACTATACTACAAGGCTACAGTAACCAAAACAGCATGGTACTGGTACCAAAACAGAGATATAGACCAATGGAACAGAACAGAGTCCTCAGAAATAATACCACACATCTACAGCCATCTGATCTTTGACAAACCTGAGAGAAACAAGAAATGGGGAAAGGATTCCCTATTTGATAAATGGTGCTGGGAAAATTGGCTAGCCATAAGTAGAAAGCTGAAACTGGATCCTTTCGTTACTCCTTATAAGAAAATTAATTCAAGATGGATTACAGACTTAAATGTTAGACCTAATACCATAAAAATCCTAGAGGAAAACCTAGGTAGTACCATTCAGGACATAGGCATGGGCAAAGACTTCATGTCTAAAACAC
Organism: Chlorocebus sabaeus; assembly: GCF_047675955.1. Classification (NCBI taxonomy): domain Eukaryota; kingdom Metazoa; phylum Chordata; class Mammalia; order Primates; family Cercopithecidae; genus Chlorocebus; species Chlorocebus sabaeus. The sequence goes on from NC_132912.1 coordinate 38,419,147, forward strand.
CAAAAGCAACAGCAGCAAAAGCCAAAATTGACAAATGGGATCTCATTAAACTAAAGAGCTTCTGCACAGCAAAAGAAACTACCATCAGAGTGAACAGGCAACCCACAGAATGGGAGAAAATTTTTGCAATCTACTCATCTGACAAAGGGCTAATATACAGAACCTACAAAGAACACAAACAAATTTACAAGAAAAAAAACAAACAACCCCATCAAAAAGTGGGTGAAGGATATGAACAGACAGTTCTCAAAAGAAGACATTCATACAGCCAACAGACACATGAAAAAATGCTCATCATCACTGGCCATCAGAGAAATGCAAATCAAAACCACGATGAGATACCATCTCACACCAGTTAGAATGGAATGATTCTTTAAAGATTTTATCTGAGGATATTTCCTTTGTCACTGTAGGCTTCAATGTGATCCAAATTATTGCTTCTCAAATTCCCCAAAAACAATGTTACCAAACTTCTGTATGAAAAGAATCATATGACTCTGAGAGATCAATTCACAAATCACAAAGCAGTTTCTCAGTAAGCTTCTTTCTAGTTTTTCTCTGCGGATATTTCGTTTTTCACCTTTTGCCTCAATGTGTTCATGAATATCCCTGTGTAGATTCTTGGAAAATAGTGTTATCAAAGTGCTCCATGAAAAGAAAGCTATAAACCTTTGAGATGAATTCACACATCCAAAGCAGTTTCACAGAGAGCTTCTTTTCGTTTTTATCTGAGGATATTTCCTTCGTCACTGTAGGCTTCAATGCACTTCAAAATATCCTATTGTAGATTCCTCAAAAACAGTGTTATCAAACTGTTCAATGAAAAGAACAGTGTAGCACTGTAAGATGAATTCACACTTCACAAAGTTGTTTCTCGGAAAGCTTCTTTCTAGTTTTATCTGAGGATATTTCCTTTTACACTATAGGCCTCAAGGTGCTCCAGAATATCCCTTTGCAGATTCCATGAAAACAATGTTAACAAACTGCTCCATGAAAAGAAATGTGTAAATCTGTGAGATGAATCCACACATCACAAGGCAGTTTCTCAGAAAGCTTCTTTCTATTTTTATCTGAGGTTTTCCTTTGTCACCATAGGCTTCAATGTGATCCAAAATATCCCTTCTCAGATTCCCCAAAAACACTGTTACCTAAGTGCTCCATGAAAAGAACAGTGTAACTCTATGAGATGAATTCACAAATCACAAAGTAGTTTCTCAGAAACATTCTTACTAGTTTTTGTCCGATTATAATTACTTTGTCACCATAAGCTTCAATGCACTCTGAAATACACCATTGCAGATTCCAACAAAACAGTGTTAGCAAACTGCTCAATGAGAAGAACAGTTTAACTCTGTGAGGTGAATTCATACATCACAAAGAAGTTTCTCGGAGAGCTTCTTTCTGGTGTTTATTTGAGGATACTTCTTTTTTCACTACAGGCCTGAATGCACTCCATAATATCCCTTTGCAGATTCCCTGGAAACAGTGTTAGCAAACTGAACCACGGAAAGAAAGTTGTAACTCTGTGAGATGAGTTCAAACTTCATAAAGAACTTTCTCAGAAAGCTTCTATCTAATTTTTTTCTGGTGATATTACCTTTGTCACCCTAGGTTTCAATGCTATCCAAAATATCCCTTCTCAAATTAACCAAAAAGAGTGATACCAAACTGATCCATGAAAAGAGGTGTACAACTTGGTGAGATGAATTAACACACCATGAAACAGTTTCTGAGAAAACTGCCTTCTAGTTTTCATATTATGTTATTTCCTTTGTCACCAAAACGTTCAATGTGCTCTGAAATATCCCATTGCAGATTCCAAGACAACAGTGCTAGCATACTTCTCAATGAAAAGAACAGTGTAATTCTGTGATATGAATTCACACGTCACAAAGGAGTTTCTCAGAAAGCTTCCATCTTGTCTTAATCACAGGATATTTCCTTTCTCACCATAGACCTCAATGCACTCCAAAATATCCCTTTGCAGATTCCATGAAAACAGTGTTTGCAAACTGCTCCATGAAAAGAAAGGTGTAACTCTGTGAGGTGAATTTACAAACCACCAAGCAATTTCTCAGAAAGCTTCTTTCTAGTTTTTGTCTGAGGATAGTTCCTTTGTCACCATCAGCTTCAATGTGCTCAGAAATATCCCATTCCAGAGCCAAGAAAACAGTGTTAGCAAACTACCCAATGAAAAGAACAGGGTAACTCTGTGAGGTGAATACACACATTGCAAAGTAGGTTCTCAGAAAGCTTGTTTATAGTTTTTATCTGAGGATACTTGCTATTTCACAATAGGTCTCAATGTGGTCCCAAATATCCCTTTGCAGATTCCACGAAAACAGTGCTAGCAAACTGATCCATGGAAAGAAAAGTGTAAATCTCTGAGAGATGAATGCACACATTACAAAGCAGTTTCTCCAAAAGCTTCTTTCTAGTTTTATCTGAGTTTTTCCTTTGTCACCATTGGCTTCAATGCTATCCAAAACATCCCTTCTCAGATTCCCCAAAAACAGTGCTAACAAACTGCTCCATGAAAGGAACCTGTAAATCAGTGAGATGAATTCACAAAATAGAAAGTGGTTTCTGAGGAAGCTTCTTTCTAGTTTTTGTCTTAGGAAATTTCCTTTGTCACCATATGCTTCAATGTGCTCTGAAATATCCTATTGCACACTCCATGAAAACAGTGTTAGCAAAATGCTCAATGAAAAGAACGTTGTATCTCTTTGAGAAAAATTCACATCACAAAGCAGTTTCTCAGAAACTTTCCAGTTTTTATCTGAGGATATTTCCTTTCTCACCATAGACTTCAATGAGCTCCAAAATATCCCTTTGGAGATTCCACAAAAACAGTGTTAGTACACTGCTCAATGAAAAGAATGGTGTAACTCTGTGAGATGAAATCACATCTCAAGGCAGTTTCTCACAAAATTTCTTTCTAGTTTTTATCTGAGGATATTTACTTTTTCACTATAGGCCTCAATGCACTCCCAAATATCCCTTTGCAGAGTCCATGAAAACAGTGTTAGCGAACTGCTCCATGAAGAGAAAGGTGTAACTCTGTGAGATGAAATCACACATCACAAAGAACTTTCTCAGAAAGTTTCTTTGTAGTTTTTACCTGAGGATATTTCCTTTGTCATCATAGGCTTCAATATGATCCAAAATATACCTTCTCAGATTTTCAAAAAACAGTGCTGCCAAACCAACCCAGGAAAAGAATTGTGTAACTCTGTGAGATGAGTTAACACTTTACAAAGTGGTTTCTCAGACACCATCTTTCTAGTTTTTATGCGAGCATACTTCCATTTTCACAAAAAGCTTCAATGCGCTCCAAAATAGCACATTGCAGATTCCAAGAAAACAGTGTTAACAAACTACTCAATGAACCGAACAGTGTAAATCTGTAGATGAATTCATACATCACCATGTAGTTTCTCAGAAAGCTTCCTTCTGCTTTTTTATGTGAAGATATTCTGTTTTTCACTGTAGCCATCAATGCGGTCCCAAATATCCCTGTGGAGATTCCACCAAAAGAGTGTTATCACACTGCTCATGAAAAGAATTCTGTAACTCTATGAGATGTATTCACATATCAGAAAGCAGTTTCTTGGAAAGCTTCTTTCTACTTTTTATATGAAGATCTTTCCTTTGTCAACACAGACCTCAAAGCACTGCCAAATATCTCTTTGCAGATTCCACGAAAACAGTGTACACAAACTTCTCCATGAAAGGAAAGAAGTACCTCTGTGAGATGAATTTACACGTCACAAGGAACTTTCTCAGAAAGTTTCTATCTTGTTTTTATCTGAGGATATTTCCATTGTCACCATAGGCTTTGATGTGATCCAAAATATCCTCTCTCAAATTCTCCATACCATACTGCTCCTTGAAAAGAATCATGTAACTCTGGGAGATGAATTAACACATCACAAAGCGGTTTCTCAGAAAGCTTCTTTCTAGTTTTTGTATGAATGTATTTCCTTTGTCATCATAAGCTTCAATGCACTCCAAAGTATCCTGTTGCAGATTCCTAGAAAACAGTGTTAGCAAACTGCTCAATGAAAACAACAATGTAACTCTGTGAGATGAATACATACATCACAAATAAGTTTCTCAGAATGTTTCTTTCTGGCATTAATCTGAGGATACTTCCTTTTTCACCATAGGCCTCTGTGCACTCCCAAATATCCCATTGCAGATTCCACGAAAACGGTGTTAGCAAACTGCTCCATGAAAAGAAAGGTGTAACTCTGTGAGATGAATTCACACTTCACAAAGAAATTTCTCAGAAGGCTTCTGTCTAGTTTTTATCTGAGGATATTTCCCTTGTCTTCATAGGCTTCCATACGACACAAAATATTCCTTCTCAGATTCCCCAAAAACAGTGCTAAGAAACTGCTCCATGGAAAGAATTGTGTAACTCTGTGTGATGAATTCACAAAACATAAAGCAGTTTCTCAGAAAGCTTCTTTGCAGTTTTTTCCAAGGATATTTAGTTTTTCACTCAGGCCTAAATTCACTCCTAAATGTCCCTTTGCATCTTCCACGAAAACAGAGTTAGCAAACGTCTCCATGAAAAGAAAGGTGAAACTCCATGAGCTGAATTCACACTTCACAGTGAACTTTCTCAGAAGGCTTCTGTCTAGTTTTTATCTGAGGATATTCCCCTTGTCACTACAGGCCTGCATGCGACCCAAAATATTCCTCCTCAGATTCCCCAAAAACAGTGCTAACAATCTGTCCCATGAAAAGAATCGTGTAACTCTGTGGGATGAATTCACAAATCACAAAGAAGTTTCTCAGAAAGCTTCTTTCTACTTCTTGTCTGACGATAATTACTTTGTCACCGTAAGCTTCAATGTGCTCTGAAATATTCCATGACAGATTCCAAGCAAACAATGTTAGCAAACTGCTCAATGAAAAGAACAGTGTAACTCTGTGAGATGAATTCACACATCACAAGGCAGTTTCTCAGAACGTTTCTCTCTGGTTTTTATCTGAGGATATTTTTCTTTTCACTATAGGCCTCAATGCATTCACAAACATACCTATGCAGATTCCACGAAAACAGTGTTAGCAAACTGCTCCATGAAAATAAAGGCGTAACCCTGTGAGATGAAAAAACACATCACAAAGAACTTTCTCAGAAAGCTTCTTTCTAGTTTTTATCTGAGGATATTTCCTTTGTCACCGTCAGCTTCAATGTGATCTAAAATATCCTTTCGCAAATTCTGAAAAAACAGTACTACAAAATTGATCCATGAAAAGAATCGTGTAACTCTGTAAGATGAATATACAAATCACAAAACAGTTTCTCAGAAAATTTCTTTCTAGTTTTTATATGAGAATGTTTCCATTGTCACTATAAGCTTCAATGTGCTCCGAAGTATCCCACTGAATATCCAAGAGAACAGTGTTAGCAAACTGATCAATGAAAAGAATGGTGTAACTAAGTGAGATGAATTCACGCATCATAAAGCAGTTTCTTAGAAAGCTTCTTTCTAGTTTTTATCTGAGGACATTTCCTTTTTTATCATAGGCCTCATGCGCTCCCAAAGATCCCTTTGCAGATTCCAGAAAAACAGTGTTGGCAAACTGCTCCATGAAACGAAAAGTGTAACTCTATGAGATGAATTCACATATCACAAGAAGTTTTTCAGAAAGCTTCTTTCTATTTTTTTAACTGATGATATTTCCTGTATCACTACAGGCCTCTTTGTGATCCCAAATGTCCCTTTGTAGATTCCACGAAAACAAGATTAGCAAACTACTCCATGAAAATAAAGGTGTACCGCTGTGCGATGAATTCACACATCACAAAGAATTTCCACTGAAAACTTCTTTCTAGTTTTTATCTAAGGGTGTTTCCCTTGTCACCATTGCCCAAAAAGTGTTCCACCAAACTGTTCCATGAAAAGAATTGTGTAACTCTGTGAGAAGAATTCACAAATCACAAATCAGTTTCTCAAAAAACTTCCTTCTAGTTTTCATCAGAGGATATTTCCTTTGTCACGATAAACTTCAATGTGCTCCGAAATATCTCATTGATGATTCCAAGAAAACAGTGTTAGCAAACTGCTCAATGGAAAGAAGAGTGTAAATCTGTGACATGAATTCACACATCACATAGCAGTTTCCCGGAAAGTTTCTTTCTGGATTCTATCTAAGGATATTTCCTTTTTCACCATAATCCTCAATGTGTTCCCAAATATCCCTTTGCAGATTCAATGAAAACAGTGTTAGAAAACTGCTCCATGAAAAGAAACGTGTAACTCCGTGAGATGAATTCTCGCATCACAAAGAAGTTTCTCAGAAAGATTCCTTTTAGTTTTATCTGAGGATATTTCCTTTTCCCTATATGAATCATAGCGCTCCAAAATTTCCCATTCCAGACTCTGTGAGATAAATTCATACATCACAAAGACCTTTCTTAGAAAGCTTCTGGTAGTTTTTATCTAAGGATGTTTCCTTTGTCACCATTGATTTCAATGCGATCCAAAATATCCTTCCTCAGATTCCCCAAAAACAGTGCTACCAAACTGATACAAAATGGCACAAGTATACATATGTAACCAACCTGAACGTTATGCACATATACCCTAGAACTTAAAGTATAATAATAATAAATAAATAAAAAAGAAAAAAATTGTGTAACTCTGTGAGGTGAATTAATGCATCACAAAGCCATTTCTCAGAAAGCTTGTTTCTAGTTTTTATCAGAGGATATTTTCTTGTCTCCAAAAACTTCAACGTGATCCAAAATATGCCTTATCAGATTCCCCAAAAGCAGTGCAACCAAACTGCTCCATGAAAAGCATCCTGTAACTCTGTGAGACGAAGTCACAAACCACAAAGCAGTTTCTCAGAAAGCTTCTTTCAGATTTTTGTCTGAGGATATTTCCTTTGTCACCATAAGCTTCAATGCACTCTGAAATATCACATTGCAGATTCTAAGAAAATTATGTTAGCAAACTACTCAAAGAAATGAACAGTGTAAGTCTGTGAGATGAGTTCACATATCACAAAGCAGTTTCTCAGAAAGCTTCTTTGCTGTTTTCTTCCGAGGATATTTAGTTTTTCACCATAGGTTTAAATTTGCTTCCAAATATCCCTTTGCAGATTCCATGAAAACAGTGTTAGCAAACTGCTCCATGAAAAGAAAGGTGTAACTCTAGGAGATGAATTCACACTTCACAAAGAACTTTCTCAGAAGACTTCTGTCTAGTGTTTATCTGAGGATATTCCCCTTGTCATCATAAACTTCCATGCGACCCAAAATATTCCTTCTCAGATTCTGCAAAAACAGTGCTAACAAACTGCCCCATTAAAAGAATCGTGTAACTCTGTGGGATGAATTCAAAAATCACAAAGAAGTTTCTCAGAAAGCTTCTTTCTACTTTTTGTCTGACGATATTTCCTTTGTCATTATATGCTTCAATGTGCTCTGAAATATTCCATTGCAGACTCCACGAAAACAATGTTAGCAAACTGTTCAATGAAATGAACAGTGTAACTCTGTGAGATGAATTCACATATCACAAAGCAGTTTCTCAGAAAGCTTCCTTCTAGTTTTTATCTGAGGATATTTCTCTTTTCACTCTAGGCCTCAATGCACTCCCAAATATACCTATGCAGATTCCACGAAAACAGTGTTAACAAACTGATCAATGAAAAGAATGTTGTAACTCTGCCAGATGAACTCACACATCAGAATCCAGTCTCTCAGAAAGCTTCTTTCTACTTTTATATAGTTATTTCTTTTGTTTCCATAAGCTTCAATGTGCTCCAAAATATCAGAATGCAGATTTCAAGAAAACAGTGTAAGCAAACTGCTCAATGCAAAGAACAGTGTAAGTCTGTGAGATGAATTCACGCATCACAAAGCTGTTTCTCAGAAAGTTTGTTTCTAGTTTTTATCTGAGGATATTTCCCTTTTCACCATTTTCCTCAATGCACTCAGGAATATCCCATTGCAGATTCCAGGAAAAAAGTGTTAGCAAACATCTCAATGAAAATACCTGTGTAACTCTGTGAGATGAGTTCACATATCGAAAGGAAGTTTCTCAGAAATCTTCTTTCTAATTTTATCTGCGGATACTTCCTTAGTCACCATAGGCTTCAATTCAATCCAAAGTATCCCTTCTCAGATTCCTCAAAAAGAGTGCTACCAAACTGCTCCTTGAAAATTGTCATGTAACTCTGTGAGGTGAATTCACAAATCATAAAGCTGTTTGTCTGAAAGCTTCTTTCTAGCTTTTATCTGAGGATATTTCCTTTTTCACCATTTGCCTCAATGCACTCCTGAATATCCCTTTGCAGATTCCAGGAAAATAGTGATAGCAAACTGTTCCATGAAAAGGAAGGTGTAAATCTGTGAGTTGAATTCACACATCACAAAGCAGTTTCTCAGAAAGCTTCCTTATGGTTTTTGTCTGAGAATATTTCCATTGTCACCATAGGCTTCAATGAGACCTAAAATACCCCTTCTCATATTCCCCAAAAACAGTACTACAAAATTGTTCCATGAGAAGAATGGTGTAACTCGGTGATATGAATTCCCATATCACAAAGATGTTTCTCAGATAACATCTTTCTAGTTTTAATAAGAGTATAATTCCTTTTTCACCATATTCCTCAAAGTGCTTCCGAATAACCCTTTGCAGATTAAACGAAAAAAGTGTGAGCAAACTTCTCAATGACAAAGGTGTAACTCTGTGAGATGAATTCACACATCACAAAGAACTTTCTCTCAAAGTTTCTTTCTGGTTTTGATCTGAGGATATTTCCTTTGTCACCACAGGCTTCAATGTGCTTCCAAATATCTTATTGCAGATCCACGAAAACATTGTTAGCAATCAGCTCCAAGAAGAGAATCGTGTAACTCTGTTAGATGAATTCAGACATCACAAAAAGTATCACATGAGGCTTCTTTACAGTATTTTCTCAGGATATTTCCTTTGTCTCCTTTGGTTTCAATGCGATCCAAAATATCCCCTCTCAGATTCCCCAAAAACAGTTCTACCAAACTTCTCCATGAAAAGAACGGTGTAACTCTGTGAGATGAATTGACACATCACAAAGAAGATTCTCAGAATGTAACTTTATAGATTTTTTTCCTGAGGATATTTCCTTTGTCACCGCAGGCTTTAATGCAATTGAAATATCCCTTCTCAGATTCCCCAAAAACACTGCAACCAAACTGATCCTAAAAAAGGATTGTGCAACTCTGTGAAATGAATTAACACATCACAAAGGAGTTTCTCAGAAAGCTTCTTTTAGGTTTTTACACGAGGATATTTCCTTTGTGACCATAGGCTTCAATGCACTCCCAAATATCCCTTTGCACATTCCACAAAAACAGTGGTAGCAAACTCCTCCATGAAAGGAAAGGTGTAACTCTGTGAGATGAACTAATACATCATAAAGGACTTTCTCACAATGCTTCTTTCTAGTTTTTATCTGAGGATCATCCCTTTGTCACCGTAGGCTTCAATCTGATCCAAAATATTCCTTCTCAGATTTCCCAAAAACGGTGCTACCAAACTGTTCCATGAGAAGATTTGTGTAAGTCTGTGAGATGAATTCACGAATCACAAAGCAGTTTCTCAGGAAGTTTCTTTCTGGTTTTTGTCTGAGGATAGTTCCTTTGTCACCATAAGCTTCAATGTGCTCCAAAATATCCCTTTGCAGACTCCAAGAAAACAGCATTAGCAAACTTCACAATGAAAGGAACATTTTAACTCTGTGAGATGAATTCACACATCACAAAGCAGTTTCCCAGTAAGGTTCTTTCTAGTTATTATCTGAGGATATTTGCTTTTTCACAATACGCCTCACTGTGCTACTAAATATCCCATTGCAGATTCTATGAAAATGGTGTTAGCAAACTGCTCCATGAAAAAAAATGTGTAACTACGAGATGAATTCACACACGACAAAGAACTTCCTCAGAAAACTAGTTTCTAGTTTCTCTATGAAGATATTTCCTTTGCCACGATAGGAATTAATAGGATCCAAAATATCCCTTCTCAGATTCCCCAAAAAGAGTGCTACCAAACTGCTCCATGAAAAGAATCATGTAACTGTGTGAGATGAATTAAAACATCACAAAGCAATTTGTCAGAAAGCTTCTTTCTAGTTTTTATCTGATGATATTTCCATTGTCACCATAAGCTTCAATGTGCTCCGAAATATCAGATTGCAGATTCCAAGAAAACAGTGTAAGCAGACTGCTCAATGCAAAGAACAGTGTTACTCTGGGACATGAATTCACACATCACAAAGAACTTTCTCAGAAAGCTTCTTTCTAGTTTTTACCTGAGATCATTCGCTTTTCTACTGTAGGCATTAATGCGCTCCATCATATCCCACTGCAGATTCCAAGAAAACAGTGTTAGGGAGCTGCTACAGGAAAAGAAATGTGTAACTGTGTGGAACGAATTCACATATCACAAAGAACTTTCTCAGAATGTTTCCTTCTAGATTTTAACTAAGGATATGTCCTTTGTCACCATAGACTTCAATGTGATCCAATATATCCCTTCTCCAATTCCCCAAAACCAGTGCCACCAAACTGTTCCATGAAAAGAATCATGTAATTCTCTGAGTTGAATTCACAAATCACAAGGCAGTTTTTCAGAAAGCTTCTTTCCTGTTTTTGCTGTAGAATGTTTCCTTTTTCACCATTAGCCAGAAGATGCTTGTGAACATCCCTTTGCAGATACTTCGAATTTAGTGTTAGCAAACTGCTCCATGAAAAGAAAAGTATAAATTGGTGAGATGAATTCACACATCACAAAGCAGTTTCTGAGATAGGTTCTTTTTGGTTTTTGTCAGAAGATATTTCCTTTGTCATCACAGGCTTCAATGAACTCTGAAATATCCTATTGCACATTCTACGAAAACAGTGTTATCAAACTGCTCAATGAAAACAACAGTATAACTCTGTGAGATGAATTCACAAATCTTAAAGTAGTTTCTCAGAAATCTTACTTCTAGTTTTTATCTGAGGATACTTCAGCAAAGGCTTCAATGTGCCCAAAAATATCACTTCTCAGATTCTCCTTAAACAGGGCTACCAAACTGCTCCTTGAAAAGAATGGTGTAACACTGTGAGATGAGTTCACATATCACAAAGATGTTTTGCAGAAAAACTCTTTCTCAATTTTATATGAGGATATTTCCTTTATCACCATACTCCTCAAAGTACTCCCGAATATCCCATTGCATATTAAAGAAAAAAAGTGTTAGAAAACTTCTCAATGAAGAGAATGGTGTAACTCTGTGAGATGAATTTACACATCACAAAGCAGTTTCACAGAAGGTTTCTTTGTAGCTTTTATCTGAGGATATTTCCTTTTCCAATATAGGCCTCAATGTGCTCTGAAATATTCCATTGCAGATTCCAAGAATACTGTGTTAGCAAACTGATCAATGAAATAAACAGTGTAACTCTGTGAGATGAATTTTCACATCACAAAGCAGTTTCTCAGAAAGCTTCTTTCTAGCTCTCATCTCAGGATATTTCCTTTTTCACCATAGCCTTCAATGTATCCAAATATTCATTCTCAGATTCCCCAAAAACCATGTTACCAAACTGTTTTATGAAGAGAAAGGTGTAACTCTGTAAGATAAATTCACACATCACAAAAACGTTGTCAGAAAGTATCTGTCTAGTTTTTACCTGAGGATATTTCCATAGTGATCATAGGCTTCAATGTGGTCCAAAATATCCCTTCTCAGATTCACAAAAAACAGTGCTGCCAAACTGTTCCATGAATAGAATCATGTAGATCTGTGAGATGAATTCAGAAATCTCAAAGTGGTTTCTCAGATCTTCTTTCTAGCTCTTGTCTGAGGATATTTCCTTTGTCAACTTAGGCTTCAATGTGTTCTGAAATATCCCATTGCAGATTACTAGAAAACAGTGTTAGCAAACTGCTCAATGAAAAGAACAGTATAACTCTGTGAGATGAATTCACACATATCATACAGTTTCTCAGAATGCATCTTTCTAGTTTTTATGTGAGGATATTTCCTTTTTCACCTTAGACTTCAATATGCTCCCAAATATCCCTTTGCACATTCCAAGAAAACAGTGTTAGCAAACTACTCCAGGAAAAGAATCCTGTAACTCTATGAGATGAATAAACACATCACAAAGCAGTTTCTCAGAAAGCTTCTTTATAGTTTTTATGTGAGGATATTTCCTTTGTCACCATTAGCTTCAATGGCATCCAAAGTATCCCTTCTCAGATTGCCCAAAAACAGTGCTAACAAAGTGCTCCATATAAACAATGATGTAACTCTGTGGGATGTTTTCAGTCCTCACAAAGCTGCTTCTCTGAAAACTTCTTTCTAGTTTTTATCTGAAGATATTACCTTTTTACCATATTCCTCAATGTGCTCTAGAATATCCCACTGCAGATTCCATGAAAAAAGTGTTAGCAGACTTTTCAATGAAAAGACTGGTGTAACTCTGTGACATGAATTCACACATCACAAAGCAGTTTCTTAGAAAATTTCTTTTTGGTTTTTGTCTGAGGATATTTCCTCTGTCACCGTAGGCTTCAATGTGATCCAAAATACCCCTTCTCAGATTCCACAAAACCAGTGCTACCGAACTGATCCTAGAAAAGAATCATGCAGCTCTGTGGCGTGAATTAGCACATCACAAAGCAGTTTGTCAGAAAGCTTCTTTCTAGTTTTTGTCTGAGGATATTATTTCCTTTTTCACTATAGGCCTCAATGTGTTCCTAAATATCCCTTCTCAGACACCACAAAAAGAGCGATACGAAAGTGTTCCCTCAACAGAAAAGTAGATCGCTATGAGACAAATGCAAACATCACAAAGGAGTTTCTCTGAAAGCTTCCCTCCAGTTGTTACCTGAAGAAATTTCTTTCTTCACTTCAGGTCCCTACGTGGTCCACAATATCCCTCTGCAGATTTCACAAAAACAGTGCTAAGAAACTGTTCCATGAAAAGAATGATGTAACTCTGTGAGATAAATTGACCTATCACAAAGCAGTTTCTCAGGAAGCTTCTGTGTAGTTTTTATCTGAGAATATTTCCTTTTCCACCATAGGATACAATGCACTAAAAAATTTCCCTTTCCTGACACCACAAAAACAGTGATGCCAAAGTGCTCCCTACAGAAACGTTTACTTCCATGAGATGAATACATATAACACAAAGGAGTTTCTCTGAAAGGTTCTCTCTAGGTTTTACCATAAGAATTTTCTTTTTTCACCTTAGGCATCTATGCACTCCCAAATATCCCACTGCAGATTCCACAAAAACAATGCTACCAAACTGTGCAATGAAAATAATGGTTTAACTCTGTGAGATGAATTCACCCATCAAAAAGAAGTTTCTCAGGAAGCTTCTTTCTAATTTTTATCTGAGGACATTTCCCATTCCACCATATTCTTCAATATGCTTCCAAATATCCCTTCTAAGACACCATAGAAAGGGTGATGCCAAAGTCCTCCCTCAACAGAAACGATTAGCTCCATGAGATGAATGCACACATCACAAAGGAGTTTCTCAGAAAGATTCTTTCCAGTTTTTACCTGAAGATATTTCCTTTTTTGCCATTGGACTCTATGCACTCCCAAATATTGCTTTGCAGATACCACAAGAGCAGTGTTACCAAACTGCTCAATGAAAAGAAATGTGCAAGTCTGTGGGATGAATTCAACCATCACAAAGCAGTTTCTAGGAAAGATTCTTTCTAGTTCAAATCTGACGATATTTCCTTTTTCACCATAGACTTCAATGTGCTCCTAAATATCTCTTCTTATATACCACAAAAACAGTGATGCCAAAATGCTCAATCAACAAAAAGGTTAAACCCCATAAGATGAATAGACCCATCAAAAAACCATTTCTTACAAAATTTCTGTCCAGTTTTTATCTGAAGTTATTTTATTTTTCACCATAGGCCTCTAGGAGCTCATGAATATCACTTTGTAGATTCCATAAAAACAGTGCTACCAAATGACTCAAAGAAAATAAAGGTGTAACTCTGTGTGATGAATTCACCCATCACAACGAAATTTCTCCGAAAGCTTCTTTCTAGTTCTTATCTGAGGATATTTCCTTTTTCACTTTAGGCCTCAATGTGCTCCCAAATTTTCCTTGGCAGATTCCAGAAAAACTGTGTTAGCAACCTGCTTCATGAAAATAAAGGTGTAACTCTGTGAGACAAATTAACACATCAGAAATAACTTTCTCAGAAAACTTCTTTTTAGTTTTTCTCTGAGGATATTTCCTTTGTCACCATAGGCTTCAAAGCGATCCAAAATATTCCTTCTCAGATTCCCCAAAAACACTGCTGCCAAACTGATCGATGAAAAGTATCGTGTAACACTGTGAGATGAATTAATATATCACAATGTAGTTTCACAGAAAGCTTCTTTCAAGTGTTTATATGAGGATATTTCGTTTGTCAGCATAAGCTTCAATGCACTCCAAAATATCCCATTGCAGATTCCAAGCAAACAATGTTAGCAAACTGCTCAATGAAAAGAACAGTGTAACTCTCTTAGATGAATTCACACATCACAAAGCAGTTTTTCAGAAAATTTCTTTTTGTTTTTTATCTGAGGATGTTTCCTATGTCACCATAATCTTCAATGCACTCCCAAATATCTTATTGCAGTTTCCACGAAAACAGTGATAGCAAACTGCACAATGAAAAGAATGGTGTAACTGTGATATGAATTCACACATCACAAAGCAGTTTCTCAGAAAGATTCTTTCTAGTTTTAATCTGAGGGTATTACCTTTTTCACCATAGACTTCAAAGCGCAGTCAAATATCCCTTTTCAGATTCCACGAAAATAGTGTTAGCATAGTGCTCCATGAAAAGAAAGGTGTAACTCGGTGAGATGAATTCACACATCACAAAAAACTTTCTCAGAAGACTTCTGTCTAGTTTTTATCTGAGGATAATTTCTTTGTCACCATAGGCTTCAATGCAATCCAAAATATCCCTTCTCAGATTCCCCAAATACAGTGCTACCAAACTGATTTTGAAAAACATCTTGTAACTCTATGAAATCTACTAACACATTATGAAGCGGTTTCTCAGAAAACTTCTTTCTAATTTTTTAAGAGGATTTTTTCTTTTTCACCATAAGCTTCCATGCACTCTGAAATATCCCACTGCAGATACCAAGAAAACAGTGTTAGCAAACTGCTCAATGAAAAGAACAGTGTAATTCTGTGAGATGAATACACACATCACAAAGCAGTTTCCCAGAAAGTTTCTTTCTAGTTTTAATCTGAGGATATTACCTTTTTCACCATAGGCCTCAATGTGCTTCCAAATATCCCTTTGCAGATTCCAGGGAAACGGTGTTTGCAGACTGCTCCATGAAAATAAAGGTTGATCGAGACGGTTACTGAAGCTTGTGCATTTGTCACGTATTTCTTGTGCCATGGTTTTCGTCTCTTTCATTTCGTTTGTGAGCTTCTCTGCATTAATTACTCTAGCCATCAATTCTTCCACTTTTTTTTCAAGATTTTTAGTTTCTTTGTGCTGGGTACGTAATTCCTCCTTTAGCTCTGAGAAATTTGATGGACTGAAGCCTTCTTCTCTCATCTCGTCGAAGTCATTCTCCGTCCAGCTTTGATCCGTTGCTGGCGATGAGCTGCGCTCCTTTGCTGGGGGAGATGCACTCTTATTTTTTGAATTTCCAGCTTTTCTGCCCTGCTTTTTCCCCATCTTTGTGGTTTTATCTGCCTCTGGTCTTTGATGATGGTGATGTACTGATGGGGTTTTGGTGTAGGTGTCCTTCCTGTTTGATAGCTTTCCTTCTAACAGTCAGGATCCTCAGCTGTAGGTTGTAGCTGTAGGAGATTGCTTGAGGTCCACTCCAGACCCTGTTTGCCTGGGTATCAGCAGCAGAGGCTGCAGAAGATAGAATATTTCTGAACAGCGAGTGTACCTGTCTGATTCTTGCTTTGGAATCTTCCCCTCAGGGGTGTACTCCACCCTGTGAGGTGTGGGGTGTCAGACTGCCCCTAGTTGGGGATGTCTCCCAGTTAGGCTACTCAGGGGTCAGGGACCCACTTGAGCAGGGAGTCTGTCCCTTCTCAGATCTCAACCTCCGTGTTGGGAGATCCACTGCTCTCTTCAAAGCTGTCAGACAGAGTCGTTTGCGTCTGCAGAGCTGCTGCGTTTGTTATTATTTACTGTGCCCTGTCCCCAGAGGTGGAGTCTCAGTTGAAAATGCAGAAATCGCCGGTCTTCTGTGTCGCTCGCGCTGGGAGTTGGAGACTGGAGCTGTTCCTATTCGGCCATCTTGCTCCGCCCCCGGCCTTTCCATTCCCTATTTAATAAATGGTGCTGGGAAAACTGGCTAGCCATAAGTAGAAAGCTGAAACTGGATCCTTTCCTTACTCCTTATACGAAAATTAATTCAAGATGGATTAGAGACTTAAATGTTAGACCTAATACCATAAAAATCCTAGAGGAAAACCTAGGTAGTACCATTCAGGACATAGGCATGGGCAAAGACTTCATGTCTAAAACACCAAAAGCAACGGCAGCAAAAGCCAAACTTGACAAATGGGATCTCATCAAACTAAAGAGCTTCTGCACAGCAAAAGAAACTACCATCAGAGTGAGCAGGCAACCTACAGAATGGGAGAAAATTTTTGCAATCTACTCATCTGACAAAGGGCTAATATCCAGAACCTACAAAGAACTCAAACAAATTTACAAGAAAAAAACAAACAACCCCATCCAAAAGTGGGCAAAGGATATGAACAGACATTTCTCAAAAGAAGACATTCATGCAACCAACAGACACATGAAAAAATGCTCATCATCACTGGCCATCAGAGAAATGCAAATCAAAACCACAATGAGATACCATCTCACACCAGTTAGAATGGCAATCATTCAAAAGTCAGGAAACAACAGGTGCTGGAGAGGATGTGGAGAAATAGGAACACTTTTACACTGTTGGTGGGATTGTAAACTAGTTCAACCATTATGGAAAACAGTATGGCGATTCCTCAAGGATCTAGAACTAGATGTACCATATGACCCAGCCATCCCATTACTGGGTATATACCCAAAGGATTATAAATTATGCTGCTATAAGGACACATGCACACGTATGTTTATTGCAGCACTATTCACAATAGCAAAGACTTGGAATCAACCCAAATGTCCATCAGTGACAGATTGGATTAAGAAAATGTGGCACATATACACCATGGAATACTATGCAGCCATAAAAAAGGATGAGTTTGTGTCCTTTGTAGGGACATGGATGCAGCTGGAAACCATCATTCTTAGCAAACTATCACAAGAACAGAAAACCAAACACCGCATGTTCTCACTCGTAGGTGGGAACTGAACAATGAGATCACTTGGACTCAGGAAGGGGAACATCACACACCGGGGCCTATCATGGGGAGGGGGGAGGGGGGAGGGATTGCATTGGGAGTTATACCTGATGTAAATGACGAGTTGATGGGTGCAGCACACCAACATGGCACAAGTATACATATGTAGCAAACCTGCACGTTGTGCACATGTACCCTACAACTTGAAGTTTAATAATAATAAATAAATTAAAAAAAAAAAAAAAAAAAAAAAGAAAATGAAAGGCCATGGGCCAGAAAGCCAAGTTCCTTAAAGGCAAACAGAGGAAAATTTCTTGCACAACTACCTCTGTGCAAGAAATCTTTCTTGCAAGTACTAAATGAATTTCTTCAACTGTATAATAAATTCTAATTTGATGGTTTCCAAAAATAATAGAGTAACAACAAAGTATGATAAACTTAAGATTATATGAAAACAGAGTAAATGGAATAATAATTCAAATAAAGATTAAAATTAAAAAAAAAAAAGAAAAAAAAAGAAAATAAAGGTGAAGCTCTGTGGGATGAATTAACACCTCAGAAAGTAATTTCTCAGAAAGCTTCTTTCTAGTTTTTTTCTGAGGATAATTGCTTTGTCACCATAGGCTTCAATGTGATACAAAATATCCCTTCTCATATTCCCCCAAAACAGTACTACCAAAATGGTAAATGAAAAGGATTATGTAACACCTTGAGATGAATTAACACATCACAAAGCAGTATCTCAGAAAGCTTCTTTCTCATTTTTATATGAGGATATTTCCTTTGTCACCATAAGTTTCAATGCGCTCTGAAGAATCCCATTGCAGATTCCCACAAAAGAGTTTTCGAAAACTACTCAATGAAAAGAACAGTGTAACTCTATGAGATGAATTCAAACATCACAAAGCAGTTTCTCTGAAAGCTTCTATCTAATTTTTGGCTGAGGATATTTCCTTTTTCACCTTAGACTTCAATGCCCTCACAAATATCCCTTGCACATCCCAGTAAACGGTGTTAGCAAACTGCTCTATGAAAAGGAAAGTGTAACAGTTGAATTGACACATCACTAGGAACTTTCTCAGAAACCTACTTTCTAGTTTTTATCTGAGGATATTTCCTTTGTCACCATAGGCTTCAATGCGATCCAAAATAATCCTTCTCATATTCCCCAAAAACATTGCTAGCAAACTGATCAAAGAAAAGGAATATCACAAATCGGTTTCTCAGAGAGCTTTTTTCTGGTTTTTGTATGAGGATATTTCCTTTGTTACTAAAAGCTTCAATGTGCAATGAAATATTCCATAGAAGATTCCAAGAAAACAGTGTTAGCACACTGCTCAATGAAAGGAACAGTGTAACTCTGTGAGATAGGTTCACTCAACAAAAAGCAGTTTCTCAGAAACCTTCTTTTTGGTTTTTATCTGAAGATATTTCCTTTGTCATCATAGGCTTCATTGCGCTCCCAAATATCCGATTGCAGATTCCACAAAAACGGTGTGAGCAAACTTCTTAGTGAAAAGAATGGTGTAACTCTGTGAGATGATTTCATACATCACAAAGGAGTATCTCATAAACAATCTTTCTACTTTTAATCTGAGGATATTTTCTTTTTCACTATAGTCCTCAATGTGCTCCCAAATATCCCTTTGGAGATTCTATGAAAACAGTATTAGCAAACTGCTCCATGAAAAGAAAGGTGTAACTATGCGAGATGAATTCACCCATCACAAAAAACTTTCTCAGAAAACTTCTTTCTAGTTATTATCTGAGGGTGTTTCCTTTGTCAACTTACGGTTCATTGCTGTCCAGAATATCCCTTCTCAGATACACCAAAAACATTGCTACCAAACTGGTCCATGAAAAAAATTGTGTAACTCTGTGAGATGAATTAACACATCAGAACGACGTTTCTCAGAAATTTTCTTTCTAGTTTTTAAATGAGGATATATACTTTGTTACCATAAGTTTCAATGTGCTCCAAAATATCAGATTGCAGATTCCAAAACAACAGTGTCAGCAAACTGCTGAATGCAAAGAACAATATAACTCTGTGAGCTGAATTCACACATCACAACGTATTTTCTCAGAAATCTTTCTAGTTTTTATCTGAGGATACTTTCTTTTTCACCATAGGCCTCAATGCACTCCCAAATATCCCTTTCCAAATTCCATGAAAACAGTATTAGCAAACTCCACCATTTAAAGAATTGTGTAACTCTGTGAGATAAATTCACGCATCATGAAGGTGTTTCTCGGAAAGCTTCTATCTAGTTTCTCTCTGAGGATATTTTCTTTGTTACTCTAGGCTTCAATATGATCCAAGTATCACTTCTCAGATTCCCCAAAAACAGTGCTACCAAACTGCTCTATGAATTAAATGGAGTAATTCTATGAGATGAATTCACACATCACAAAGCTGTTTTTCAGAAAGCTTCTTTCTAGTTTTCATTTGAGCATATTTCCTTTTTCACCATTTGCCTCAGGGCACTAGCAAGTATCCCATCGCAGATTCCATGAAATAAGTGTTAGCAAGCTTCTCAATGAAAAGAATGGTGTAATTCTCTGAGATTAATGGACCCATCACAAAGAGGTTTCTCCAAAGTTTCTTTGTAGTGTTTATCAAGAGGCCGAGACGGGCGGATCACGAGGTCAGGAGTTCGAGACCATCCTGGCTAACACGGTGAAACCCCGTCTCTACTAAAAAATACAAAAAAAAAAAAAACTAGCCGGGCGAGGTGGCGGGCGCCTGTAGTCCCGGCTACTCGGGAGGCTGAGGCAGGAGAATGGCGTAAAAACCCGGGAGGCGGAGCTTGCAGTGAGCTGAGATCCGGCCACTGCACTCCAGCCTGGGCGACAGAGCGAGACTCCATCTCAAAAAAAAAAAAAAAAAAAAAAACAAAACAAAAAAAAAAAGGATATTTCCTTTGCTACCATACGCTTCAATGTGATCCAAAATATCCCTTCTCAGATTCCCTAAAAGCAGTGCTACCAACTGCTCCATGAAAAAAATTGTGTAACCCTGTGACATGAATTCACATATCATAAAGCAGTTTCTCAGAAAGATTCCCTCTAGTTTTTGACTGAGGATATTTCCTTTTTCACCATTTACCTCAAGTCGCTAGTGAATATCCCATTGCAGATTCCATGAAAACAGTGTTAGCAAACAGCTCCCTGAAATGAAAGGTGTAAATCTGTGAGACAAATTTCCACATCACAAGATGGTTTCTCAGAAAGGTTCTTTTTGGTTTTTGTCTGAGGATATTTCTTTCTCACCATAAGCTTCAATGTGCTCCGGAATATCCCATTGCAGATTCCAAGAAAACAGTGTGAGCATACTGCTCAATGAAATGAACAGTGTAACTCTGTGAGATGAATTCACACATCACAAAGCAGTTTCTCAGAAAGTTTCTTTCCAGTTTTTATCTGAGGATATTTATTTTGTCACCATAGGCTTCAATGCAATCCAAAATATTCCTTCTCAGATTCCCCAAAAGCAATGTTACCAAACTTCTCCATGAAGAGAATCGGGTAACTCTGTGAGATGAAATCACAAATCACAAAGCAGTTTCTCAGAAAGCTTCTTTCTAGTTTTTATATGAGAATATTTCCTTTGTCACCATAAGTATCAATGCACTTCAAAATATCGCTTTGCAGATTCCCAGAAAACATTGTTAACAAACTTCTGAATGAAAACGGCAGTGTAACTCTGTAAGACGAATTCACACACCATAAAGTGGTTTCTCAGAAAGTTTCCTTTTGGTTTTTATCTGAGGATATTTCCTTTGTCACCATAGGTTTCAATGTGCTACCAAATATCCTATTGCAAATTCCATGAAAACATTGTTAGTAAACTACTCAATGAAAAGGACAGTGTAACTCTGTGAGATGAATTCCAACATCAGAAAGCAGTTTCTCAGAAAGATTCCTTTTGGTTTTTATCTGAGTATATTTCCTTTTTCGCCATAGACTTCAATGTGCTCCCAAATATCCTATTGCAGATTCCACGAAGACAGTGTTAGCAAACTGGGCCATGAAAAGAAAGGTGTTACTCAGTGAGATGAAATCACACATCACAAAGAACTTTCTCAGAATGCTTCTTTCTAGTTTTTATCTGAGGATATTTCCTTTGTCACCACAGGCTTCAATGCACTCCCAAATATCCTACTGCAGATTCCATGAGAACTGTGCTATCAAACTGCTCAAAGAAAAGAACAATGTAAGGGTGTGAGATGAATTCACACATTACAAAGCAGTTTCTCAGAAAGCTTCTTTCTAGTTTTTATCTGAGGATATTTCCTTTTTCACTGTAGACCTCAATGCACTCCCAAATATCCCTTGCAGATTCCATGAACACAGTGATAGCAAACTGCTCCATGAAAAGAAAGCTTTAGCTCTCTGAGGTGAAATCACACATGACAAAGAACTTTCTCAGAAAGATTCTTTCTAGTTTTTTTCTGTGGATATTTTGTTTGTTACTATAGGCTTCAATGTGATCCAAAATATCCCTTCTCAGATTTCTCAAAAAGAAGCTACCAAACTGATCCATGAGAAGAGTCGTGTAACTCTGTGAGACGAATTAATGCACCACAAAGGGGTTTCTCAGAACGCTTCATTCTAGTTTTTGCCTGAGGATATTTACTTTGTCACCATAAGCTTCAGTGTACTCCGAAACATCCCATTGCAGATTCCAAGAAAAGAGTGTTAGCAAACTGTTCAATGAAAAGAACAGTGTAACTCTGTGAGATGAATTCACACATCACAAAGCAGTTTCTCAGAAAGCTTCTTTTTTGTTTTTTACCTGAGGATATTTCCTATGTCATCATAGGCTTCAATGTGCTCCCAAATATAATATTGCAGATTCCACAAAAACAGTGTTATCAAACTGCCAAATGTAAAGAACAGTGTAACTCTGTGAGATGAATTCACGCATCACAATGTGGTTTTTTGGAAAGCTTCTTTATAATTTTTATCTGAGAATGTTTCCTATTTCACCGTAGGCCTCAATGTGCTCCCAAATATCCCTTTAGTAGAAATGCATTCACACATCACAAACAACTTTCTCAGAAACCTTCTTTGTAGTTTTTATCTGAGGATATTTCCTTTGTCACCATAGGCTTCAAAGCGATCCAAAATATCCCCCCTCAGATTCTTCAAAAACAGTGTTAACAAACTTATCCATGAAAAGCATCATGTAACTCTGTGAGCTGAATTCACAAATCACAAAGCAGTTTCTCATAAAGTTTCTTTCGAGCTTTTATATGAGGATATTTTCTTTGTCCCCATAATCTTCAATGCGCTCTGAAATACCCCATTGCAGATTCCAAGAAAACAGTGTTAGCAAACTCGTCAATGAAAAGAACACTGTTGCTCTGTGAGATGAATTCACCAATCACAAAGCAGTTTCTCAGAAATCTTCTTTTAGGTTTTTATGTGAGGATATTTCCTTTGTCACTATAGGCTTCAATGTCCCACAAAATATCCTGTTTCAGATTTCACAAAAACAGTGTCAGCAAATTGTTCCATGAAAAGAAGAGTGTTACTCGGTGAAATGAATGCACACATCACAAAGAAGTTTCTCAGAAAGCTTCTTTCTAGTTTTTACCTGAGGATATTTCCTTTGTCACCATGGGCTTCAATGTAATACAAAATATCCTTTCTCCAATTCCCCATAAACAATGATGCCAAACTGTGCCATAGAAAAGAAAGTTTAACTTTGTGAGTTGAATTCACACAGCACAAAGTAGTTTCACAGAAAGCTTCTTTTTGGTTTTTAGGATATTTCATTTGTCACCATAAGCTTCAATGTGCTCTGAAATATCCTACTGCAAATTTCATGGAAACTGTGTTAGCAAACTGCTCCATGAAAAGCGTGGTGTAGCTTCGTGGCATGAATTCACACATCACAAAGCAGTTTCTCAGAAAGCTTCTTTCTAATTTTCATGTGAGGATATTTCCTTTTTCACTATAGGTCTCAACTAACTCACAAATATCACATTGTAGATTCCATGAAAACATAGTTAACAAACTGCTCCATGAAAAGAAAGGTGTTACTCTGTGAGATGAATTCACACATCACAAAGCAGTTTCTCAGAAAGCTGCTTTTGGTTTTTTGTCTGAGGATAGTTTCTTTGTCCCCATAGGCTTCAATACAATCCAAAGTGTCCCTTCTCAGATTACCCAAAAAGAATGCTACCAAAATGATGCATGAAAAGAATCTTGTAACTCTGTGAGATGAATTAACACATCCCAAAGCAGTTTCTCAGAAAGCTTCTTTCTAGTTTTTATTTGAGGGTATTTAGTTTTTCACCATATACCTCAATGCGCTCCCGAATATCCCATTGCAGATTCCACGAGAAAAGTGTTAGCAAAATTCTCAATGAAAAGATTGGTGTAATTCTGTGAGGTGAATACACACATCACAAATAAGTTTCTCAGAAAACTTCTTTCTAGTTTTAATCTGAGGATATTTCCTTTGTAACTAAAGGCTTCAATGTGACCTAAAATGTCCATTCTCAGATTCTTCAAAGCAAGTGCTACCAAACAGCTCCATGAAAGAATCATATAACTCTGTGAGATGAATTCACAAATCACAAAGCAGTTTCTCAGAAAGCTTCTTTCTAGTTTTTGTATGAGGATATTTCCTTTTTCACTGTGGGCCTCAATGCGCTCGCAGATATCCCTTTGCAGATTACACGAAAGTAGTGTTAGCAAATTGCTCTCTGAAAAGAAAAATGTAAATCTGTGTGATGAATTCACACATCACAAGCAGTTTCTCAGAAACCTTTTTTTTTGGTTTTGGCCTGACAACATTTCCTTTGTCACCATAGGTTTCAATGCACTCCCAAATATCCCATTGCAAATTCCACGAAAACAGTGTGAGGAAACTGCTCCAAGAAAATAATTATGTAACTCTGTGAGATGAATACACACATCACAAAGCAGTTTCTTTGAAAACTTCTTTCTAGTTTTTATGTGAGGATATTTCCTTTTTCACTATCAGCTTTAATGGTATCCAAAGTATCCCTTCTCAGATTCCCCAAAAACAGTGCTCCACGTAAAGAATGGTGTAACTCTGTGGGATGAATTCAATCCTCACTAAGCTGTTTCTCTTAAAGCTTCTTTCTAGTTTTTATCTGAAGATATTACCTTTTTCACCATATTCCTCAATGCGCTCCAGAATATCCCACTGCAGATTCCATGAAAAAAGTGTTAGTAGACTTTTCAATGAAAAGAAAGGTGTAACTCTGTGAGATGAGTTCACACATCACAAAGCAGTTTCTTAGAAAATTTCTTTTTGGTTTTTTGTCTGAGGATATTTCCTTTGTCACCGTGGGCTTCAATGTGATCCAAAATACCCCTTCTCAGATTCCACAAAACCAGTGCTACCAAACTGATCCTAGTAAAGGATCATGCAGCAGCTCTGTGAAGTGAATTAGCACATCACAAAGCAGTTTGTCAGAAAGCTTCTTTCTAGTTTCTGTCTGAGGATATTATTTCCTTTTTCACTATAGGCCTCAGTGTGCTCCTGAATATCCCTTCTCAGACACTACAAAAAGAGCGATGCCAAAGTGCTCCCTCAACAGAAACGTAGATCTCTATGAGTCGAATGCACACATCACAAAGGAGTTTCCCCAAAAGCTTCTCTCCAGTTGTTACCTGAAGAAATTTCTTTCGTCACCTCAGGCCCCTATGTGCTCCACAATATCCCTCTGCAGATTTCACAAAAACAGTGCTAACAAACTACTTCATGGAAAGAATGACGTAACTCTGTGAGATAAATTGACCTATCACAAAGCAGTTTCTCAGGAAGCTTCTGTGTAGTTTTTATCTGAGGATATTTCCTTTTCCACCGTAGGCTTCTATGTGCTCCAAAATTTCCCTTCTCTGACACCACAAAAACAGTGATGTCAAAGTGCTCTCTCAACAGTAACGTTTAGTTCTATGTGATGAATGCCCACATCACAAAGGAGTTTTTCTGAAAGTTTCTCTCCAGTTTTTACCTGAATAATTTTCCTTTTTCACCTTACGCCTCTATGCGCTCCCAAATATCCCACTGCAGATTCCACAAAAACAATGCTACCAAACTGTGCAGTGAAAACAATGGCTTAACTCTGTGAGGTGACTTAACCCTGTGAGGTGACTTAACCCATCCAAATGTAGTTTCTCAGGAAGCTTCTTTCTAATTTTTATCTGAGGATGTTTTCTATTCCACCATATTCTTCAATGTGCTCCCAAATATCCCTTCTCAGACACCACAAAAAGAGTGAAGCCAAAGTGCTCCCTCAACAGAAACGTTTAGCTCTATGAGATGAATGCATACATCACAAAGGAGTTTCTCAGAAAGATTCTCTCCAGTTTTTACCTGAAGATATTTCCTTTTCTGCTTATGGCCTCTATGTGCTCCCGAATATCCCTTTGCAGATACCACAAGAACAGTGTTACCAAACTACTCAATGAAAAGAAAGGTGTAAGGCTGTGAGACGAATTCATCCATCACAAAACAGTTTCCCAGAAAGGTTCTTTCTAGTTCAAATCTGATGATATTTCCTTTTTCACCATAGACTTCGATGTGCTCCCAAATATCTCTTCTCAGATATCACCAAAACCGTGATGCCAAACTGCTCAATCAACAAAAAGGTTAAATTCCATGAGATGAATAGACCCATCAAAAAACTGTTTCTTGCAAATCTTCTCTCCAGTTTTTATCTGAAGTTATTTCATTTTTCACCTTAGGCATGTAGGAGCTCCGGAATATCCGTTTGTAGATTCCATAAAAACAGTACTACAAAATGATTCAAAGAAAACAAAGATGTAACTATGTGTGACGAATTAACCCATCACAAATGAATTTCTTAGAAAGCTTCTTTCTAGTTTTTATCTGAGGATATTTCCTTTTCCACCATCCACTTCTTTCAAGTTTAAATCTGAAGATATTTCCTTTTTCAACATTGTAGATTCCATAAAAACAGTGAGATCAAATTGCTCCATGAAAAGAATCATGTAACTCTGTGAGATGAACTAAAAAATCATAAAGCAGTTTCTCAGAAGGTTTCTTTTTAGTGTTTGTCTGAGGATATTTTCTTTGTCACCTTAAACTTCAATGTACTCAAAAATATCCCATTGCCGATTCCAAGATAACAGTGTTAGCAATCTGCTCAAAGAAAAGAACAGTGTAACTCTGTGAGATTAATTCACCCATCACAAAGCAGTTTGTCAGAAATCTTCTTTTTAGTTTTTATCTAGGGATATTTCCATTTTCACCATAGGCTTCAATGCACTCCAAATTATCCTATTGCAGATTTCAGGAAAACATTGTTAGCAAACTGCTGAATGAAAAGAACAGTGTAACTCTGTGAGATGAATTCACACATCACAAAGCAGTTTCTCACAAAATTTCTTTTTAGATTTTATTTGAGGATGTTATCTTTGTTACCATAGCTTTCAATGCGATCCAAAATATCCCTTCTCAGATTCACCAAAAACAGTGCTAACAAACTGCTCCATGAAAAGAATCATGTAACTCGGAGAGGTGAATTAACACATCAAAACGTGGTTTCTCAGAAAGCTACTTTCTAGTATTTATATGAGGATATTTACTTTTCCACCAGAGGCTTCAATATGCTTCCAAATGTCCCTTCTGAGACATCACAAAAACAGTGTTTTGAAAGGGCTACCTCAAAAGAAACGTTTAGCCCTATGAGTTGAATACACATCACAAAGGGGTTTCTGCAAAATCTTATCCCCCGTTTTTACCTGAAGAATTTTATTTTATCAATGTAGGCCACTATGTGTACCCAAATATCCCTCTGCAGATTCCACAAAAACAGTGCTAACAAACTGCTCCATGAAAAGAATGATGTAACTCTGTCACATAAATTGACCCATCATGAAACAGTTTTCCAGGAAGCTTCTTTCTAGTTTTTATCTACGGATATTTCCTTTTCACAATAAGCTTCAATGCATTCCGAAATATTCCTTTGCAGATTCCAAGAAAACAATGTTAGTA
The DNA here is from genome assembly GCF_047675955.1 of Chlorocebus sabaeus. NCBI lineage: Eukaryota > Metazoa > Chordata > Mammalia > Primates > Cercopithecidae > Chlorocebus > Chlorocebus sabaeus. The sequence goes on from NC_132912.1 coordinate 38,446,521, forward strand.
AGCTGCTCAATGAAAAGAACAGTGTAGCTCTGTGAGATCAATTCACACATCACAAAACTATCTCTCAGAAAGCTTCTTTTTGGTTTATTACCTAAGGATATTTCCTTTGTCACCATAGGATTCAATGTGCTACCAAATAACCTATTGCAGATTCCACCAAAACAGGGTTATCAAACTGCTCAATGTAAAAGATGGTGTAAGTCTGTTAGATGAATTCACACATCACAAAGAACTTTCTCAAAAAGCTTCTTTATAGTTTTTATCTGAGGATATTTACTTTGTCATCACAGGCTTCAATGTGATCTGAAATATCCCTTCTCAGATTCCCCAAAAACAGTGCAACCAAATGGATAAATGAAAAGAATAATGTAACAACGTGAGATGAATTAACACATCACAAAGTGGTTTCTCAGAAAGCATCGTTCTACTTTTATATGAGGATATCTCCTTTTTCACCATAAGCTTCTCTGTGCTCCAGAATATCCCATTGCAGGTTCCAAGAAAACAGTGTAAACAAACTGCTCAATGGGAAGAACAGTGTAACACTGTGAGATGAATTCACACATCACAAAGCAGTTTCTCAGATAGCTTCTTTCTAGTTTTTATCTGAGGATATTTCCTTTTTCACCATAGGCCTCAATGTGCTCCCCTATATGCCTTTGCAGATTCCACGAAAGCAGTGTATGTAGACTGCTCCAGGAAAATAAATGTATAACGAGTGAGGTGAATTCTCACATCACAAAGAAGTTTCTCTGAAAATTTCTTTCTAATGTTTACCTGAGGGTATTTCCTTTGTCACCATAGGCTTCAATGCGATCCAAAATATGCCTCTCAGATTAAACAATAACAGTGCCACCAAAGTGCTAAATGAAAAAAAAGGTGTAACTTGTGAGATGAATTCAAATATCACAAAGCAGTTCTAGGGGAGCTTTTTTAGTAGTTTTTTTTCTGAGGATATTTACTTTGTCACCTAGGCTTCAATGCGATGTAAATATTACTTCTGAGATTCCCAAAAAACAGTGTTGCCAAACTGCTTCATGAAAAGATCGTGTAACTCTGTGAGATGAATTCACAAATCACAAAGCAGTTTCTCAGAAAGCTTATTTCTAGCTTTGTTCTAAGGCTATTTCCTTTATCACCCTAAGCTTCAAAGAGCTCAAAAATATCCCATTGCAGATTCCGCCAAAAAAAAAGAACAGCGTAACTCTGTGAAATGAATGCAAAAATCACAAAGAAGTCTCTCAGAAAGGTTACTTTTGGTATTTTTCTGAGGATATTTCCTTTGCCATCATAGGCTTCAAAGTGCTCCGAAATATCCTGTTGCAGATTACAGAAAAACATTGTTAGCATACTGCTAAATGAAAAGAACGCTGTAACACTGTGAGATGAATTCACACATCACAGAGCAGTTTCTCAGAAAGTTCTTTCCGGTTTTTATCTGAAGAAATTTCCTTTTTCACCACTGGCTTCAATGTTGTCTCAAATATCCCTTTACAGATTCCACAAAAACAGTGTTAGCAAACTACTTCATGAAAAGAAAAGTCTAAATCTGTGGGATGAATTCACACCTCTCAAAGAACTTTCTCAGAAAGCTTCTTTCTAGTTTTTATCTGAGGATATTTCCTTTGTCACCATACGCTTCAATGCAATTCCAAGTATCCCTTCTCAGATTCCCCAAAAACAGTGCTACAACACTGCTCCATGAAAGGAAAGCTTTAACTCTGCGAGATGAATTCACATATCACAAAGATGATTCTCAATAAGCTTCTTTCCAGTTTTTATCTGAGGATATTTTCTTAGTCACCATAGACTTCAATGCTATACAAAACATCCCTTCCCAGTTTCCCAAAAAACAGTGCTACCAAACTTCTACATGAAAAAAATCGTGTATCTCTGTGAGATGAATTAACACATCAGAAAGTGGTTTCTCAGAATGCTTCTTTCTAGTTTTTATTTGAGGATAAGTCCTTTGTCACCATAAGCTTCAAGGCACTCTGAAATATCACCTTGTAGATTCTAAGAAAACAGTGTTAGCAAACTCCTCAATGAAAAGAACATTGAAACATTCTGAGGCAAATTCACATAAGACAAAACAGTTTCTCAGAGAGCTTATTTCAAGTTCTTATCTGAGGATATTTCCCTTTTCACTATATGCCTCAATGCACTCCCAAATATCCCATTTGCAGATTGCATGAAAAGAGTGTTAGCAAGATGCTGCATGAAAAGAAAGGTGTAACACTGTGCGACGAATTCACTCATCACAAAGAACTTCCTCAGAAAGCTTCTTTCTAGTTATTAACTGTGGATATAACCTTTGCCATCATAAGCTTCAATGCAATCCAAAATATCCTTTCTCAGATTCCCCAAAAACAGTGCTACCAAATAGATCCATGAAAAGAATCGTGTAACTCTGTGAGATGAATTAACACATCACAAAGCAGTTTCTCACAAAATCTCTTTCTCATTTTAATCTGAGTATATTTCCTTTTTCATTATAACCTTCAATGCGTTCTCTAATATCCGTTTGCAGATTCCATGGAAAGAGTGTTAGCAAACTGCTAGATGAAAAGAAAGGCGTAACTGTGTGAGATGAATTCAGACATCACAAAGAACTTTTTCAAAAATCTTATTTCTAGTTTTTATCTGAGGATATTTCCTTTGTCACCACTGGCTTCAATGCAATTCAAAATATCCCTTTTCAGATTAACCAAAAACCGTGCTACCACACTGTTCCTTGAAAACAGTGGTGTAATTCTGTGGGATGAATACACACATAAAAAGTTGTTTCTCAGAAACCTTCTTTCTAGTTTTTATCTGAGGATATTTCCTTTTTCACCATAATCCTCAATGTGTTCCCGAAGATCCCATTGCAGATTAAATGAAAAAAATTGTTAACAAGCTTCTCAATGAAAACAATGGTCTAAATCTGTGAGATGAATTCACACATCACAAAGCAGTTTCTCAGAAAGCTTCCTTTTTGGTTTTTATCTGAGGATATTTCCATTGTCACCATAGTCTTCAATGTGCTCCCAAATATCCTATTACAGATTTCACAAAACCAGTGTTATCAGACTGCTCAATGAAAAGAATGGCGTAACTCTGTGAGATGAATTCAAACATAACAAAGCAGTTTATCAGAAAGCTTCTTTCTAGTTATTATTTGAGGATATTTCCTTTTTCACCATAGTCTTCAATACACTCCCAAATATCCCTTTGCAGATTCCATGAAAACAATGTACCAAACTGCTGAATGAAAGGAACAGTGTATCTCTGTGAAATGAATTCACACATCACAAGTCAGTTTCACAGAAATCTTCTTTCTGGTTTTTACAGGAGGTTATTTCCCTGGTACCATAAGCTTCAATGCACTCCAAAATATCCCATTGCAGATTCCAAGAAAACAGTGTTAGCAAATTGCGCAATGAGAAGAAGAGTGTAACTCTCTGAGATGCATTCACAGATCACAAAGCAGCTTCTCAGAAAGCTTCTTTCTAGTTATTATCCGAGGATATATCATTCATCACCATACGCCTCAATGCGATTCAAAATATCCTTTCTCATTTTCCCCAAAAACAGTGCTGGAAAACTGTTCCATGAAAAGAAAATTATATCTCTGTGAGATGAATTCACACATCAGAAACAAGTTTCTCAGAAAGCTTCTTGCTAGTTTTTATCTGAGGATATTTCCTTAGTCATCATAGACATCAATGTAATCCAAAATATCCCTTCTCAGTTTGCCCAAAAACAGTTCTACCAAACTGCTCCACAAAATGAATTGTGAACTCTATAAGATGAATTAGCACATCACAAAGCGGTTTCTCTGAATGATTCTTTCTAGTTTTTTTATGAGGATATTTCCTTTGTCACCATAAGCTACAATGTGCTCCATTATATCCCATTGCAGATTCCAAGAAAACAGTTTTAGCAAACTGCTCATTGAAAAGATCAGTGTAACTCTGTGAGATGAATTGACACATGACAGTTTCTCAGAAAGCTTCTTTGTAGTTTTTATGGGAGGATATTCCCTTTTTCACCATATGCCTCAATCCACTCACAAATATCCGTTTGCAGATTCCAAAAAAAACAGTATTAGCATACTTCTACATGAAAAGAGAGGTAGAACTCTGTGAGATGAATTCACAAATCACAAAGCAGTTTCTCAGAAAGCTTCTTTTTGGTTTTTGTCTGAGGATATTTCCTTTGTCACCATAGGCTTCAATGCACTCCCAAATATCCCATTACAGATTCCTGGAAGAGCAGTTATCAAACTGCTCAATTAAAATAACAGCGTAACTCTGTGAGATGAATTGACACATGACATAATTTCTAAGAAATCTTCTTTCTAGTTTTTAATTGAGGATATTTCCTTTGTCACCATAGGCTTCAATGTGACCCAAATATCCCTTCTCATATTCCCCAAAAACAGTGCTACCAAACTATTGCATGACAAGAATGATGTAACTCTGTGAGGTGAATTCACATATCACAAAGATGTTTCTCAGAAAACTTCTTTCTAGTTTTTATCTGAGGATATTTCCCCTTTCACCATTTTAATCAATGCACTCCCCAGTATCCATAGCAAATTAATCGCAAAAAGTGTTAGCAAACTTTTCAATGAAAAGAACGATGTAACTCTGTGAGATGAATTCACACATCACAAAGCAGTTTCACAGAAAGCTGCTTTTTGGACTTTTATTCATGGATATTTCGTTTGTCACCATAGGCTTCAATACACACCCAAATATCCTATTGCAGATTTCTTGAAAACAGTGTTATCAAACTGCTCAATGAAAAGAATGGTGTAAGTGTGTGAGATGAATTCACACATCACAAAACTATTTCTCAGAAAGCTTCTTTCTAGTTTTTATTTGTGGATATTTCCTTTAAAAACATAGACTTCAATGTTCTCCCAAATATCCCTTCTCAGACACCACAAAAACAGTGATACCAAAGTGCTCCCACAACAGAAACGTTTAGCTCTATGAAATGAATACACACGTCACAAAGGAGTTTCTCAGAAAGATTCTTTTCAGTTTTTACCTGAAGATATTTGCTTTTTTGCCATTGGAGTCTATGCGCTCCTGAATATCCCTTTGCAGATTTCAGAAAAACGGTGTTACCAAAATGCTCAATGAAAAGAAAGGTGTAATTCTGTTGGATGAATTCACCCATCACTTGGCAGTTTCTCAAAAAGGTTCTTTCTAGTTTAAATCTGAGGATATTTCATTTTCCAACATAGGCTTCAATGTGTTCAAAAATAACTCCTCTCAGACACCACAAAAACAATGATGACGAAATGCTCAATCAACAAAAAGTTTAAATTCTTTGAGAAAAATACACACATCGCAAAACTGTTTCTCGAAAAGTTTACCTCTAGTTTTTATCTGAAGTTATTTCCTTTTCCACCATAGGCCTCTAGGAGTTTCTGAATGTCCCTTTGCAGATTCCATAAAAACAGTGCTACCAACCTGCTCAAAGAAAACAAATGAATTCAGGAATCACAAAGAAATTTCTCAGAAATCTTCTTTCTAGGTTTTATCTCAAGATATTTCCTTTTCCACCATCGGCTTGCATGTGCTCCCAAATATCCCTTCTCAGACACCCCAAAACAGTGATGCCAATGCTCTCTCTCAACAGAAAGCTTTACCTCTATGACATAAATGCACGCATCACAAAGGAGTTACCAGAAACCTTCTCTGTAGATTTTATCTGAAGATATTTCCTTTTTCAACCTTGACCTCTATCTGCTCCGAATATCCCTTTGCATATTCCACAAAAAGAGTGTTAACAAACTGCTCAATGAAAAGAAAGATTTACACTGTGAGGTGAATTCACCCATCACAAAACATTCTCTCAGAAAGTTTCTGTCTAGTTTTTATCTGTGCATATTTACAAATCCATGATCAACCTCAATGCACTCCCAAATATTCCTTCTCAGACACCACAAAAACAGTGATGCAAAACTGCACAATCAACAAAATGGTTTATCTCTATGAGGTGAATGCACACATCACAAAACAGTTTCTCAAAAACCTTCTCTCCAGTTTTTATCTGAAGATATTTTCTTTTTCACCATATGCCTCTATGAGCTCCTGAAAATCCCTTTGAAGATTCTCCCAAAATAGTGCTACTAATCTGCACAATGAAAAGAAAGATGTATCTCTGTGAGATGAATTCACCCATCACAAAGCAGTTTCTCAGAAAGCATCTTTCTAGTTTTTATCTGAAGATATTGAGTTTTTCACCATAGGCCTATAAGTGTTCAAAATGTCGCTTTGTAGATTCCACAAAACAAGTGTTTGCCAACTGCTCCAGGAAAAGAAAGGTGTAACTCTGTGAGTTAAATTCACACTCACAAATAACTTTCTCAGAAATCTTCTTTCTAGTTTTTATCTGAGGATATTTCCTTTTTCATCATATTTTTCAATGCGATTCAAACTATCCCTTCTCAGATTTCCCAAAAACAGCACGACCAAACTGCTCCAAGAAAAGAACAGTGTAACTCTGTAAGAGGAATTAAAACATCACAAAGTAATTTGTCAGAAAACTTCTTTCTAGTTTTTATATGAGGATATTGCATTTGTCACCATATGCTTCAATATGCTCCCAAATATGCTATTGCAGATCCCACAAAAACAGTGTTAGCAACTACTGAATGAAAAGAACAGTATAACTCTGTGAGATGAATTCACACATCACCAAGCAGTTTCTCAGAAAGCTTCTTTCTAGTTTTTGTCTGAGGATGTTTCATTATTCACTATAGGCCTCAAAGTGCTACCAAATATTCTTTTGCAGATTCCATGAAAACAGTGTTAGAAAACTACTCCATGAAAAGAAAGGTGTAACTCTGTGAGATGAAATCAAAAATCACAAAGCAGTTTCTCATGAAGCTTCTTTCTAGTGTTTTTCTGAGGATATTTCCTTTGTCACCATTAACTTCAATGTAAACCAAAATATCCCTTCTCACATACCCTAAAAACAGTACTACCAAACTGATCCATGAAAAGAATCATGTAACTCTGTTAGAAGAATTCACAACACAAAGAAGTTTCTCAGAAAGCTTCTTTCTAGTTTTTGTCTGAGAATATTTACTTTTTCACTATAAGCTTGAATGGGCTCTGAAATTTCCCATTGCAGTTTCCAAGAAAACTGTGTTAACAAACTCTGCTAAATGAAAAGAACAGTGTAACTCTGTGAGATGAATTCACACAACACAAAGCAGTTTCTCAGAAAGTTCTTTTTGGTTTTTATCTGGGGATATTTTATTTGTCACCATAAGCTTCAATGGGCTCCCAGATATCCCAATGCAGACTCCATGAAAACAATGTTATCAAACAGCTCAATGAAAAAAACAATGTAAATCTGTGAGATGAATTCACACATCACAAAGCAGTTTGTCATAAAACTTCTTTCTAGTTTTTATCTGAGGGTATTTCCCTTTTCATCATAAGCCAAAATGTCCTCCCAAATATTCCTTTGCAGATTCCACGAAAACAGTGTTAGCAAACTGCTCAATGAAAAGAACAGTGTAACTCTGTGTAATGAATTCACACATCACAAACCAGTTTTTCAGAAAGCTGCTTTCTAGCTTTTTCCTGAGGATATTCAGTTTTTCACTATAGGCCTCAATGTGCTCCCAAATATCCCTTTGCAGACTCCACGAAAATAGTGTAGACAAATGGCTCCATGAATGGAAAGGTGTATGTCTGTAGATAAATTAACACATCACAAAGAACTTTCTCAGAAAGCTTCTTTCTAGTTTTTATCTGAGGATATTTCTTTGTCACCATCGGTTTCAATGCAATCCAAAATATCCCTTCTCAGGTTCCCCAAAAACAGTGCTACCAACTGCTCCATGATAGAATCATGTAACTCTCTGAGGTGAATTCAAAAATCACAAAGCAGTTTCTCAGAAAGACTCTTTATGCTTTTGTCTGAGGATATTTCATTGGTGACCCTAAGCTTCAATCCTCTCTAAAATAACATTGCAGATTCCAAGAATGCAGTGTGAACAAACTACTCAATGAAAGGAACAGTGTAACTCTGTGAGATGAATTCATACATCACAAAGAAGCTTTTGGAAAGTTTCTTTTTGGTATTTATCTCAGGATACTTCTTTTGTCACCGTAGGCTTCAATGTGCTCGCAAATATCCTATTGCAGATTCCACGAAAACAGTGTTATCAAACTGCTCAGTGAAAAGAATGGTGTAAGTCTGTGAGATGAATTGACATAACACAAAGCTTATTTCTAGTTTTTTTCTGAGGATATTTGCTTTGTCACCATAGGCGTCAATGCGCTCTAAAATATCCCTTTGAAGATTCCACTAAAACAGTTTTATCAAGCTGCTCCAAAAAACAAAATCGTGTATCTCTGTGAGGTGAATTCACACATTGCAAAACAGTTTCTTAGAAAGATTCTTTCTAGTTTTTATCTCAGGATACTTCCTTATACTTCTTTTATCACCATAGGTTTCAATGCAATTCAAAATATCCCATCTCAGATTCACCAAAAACAGTGCAAACAACCTGCTCCATGAAAAGAAAGATGTAACACTGTGAGATAAATTCACATATCAGAAAGAAGTTCCTCAGAAATCTTCTTTCTAGATATTATCTGAGGATATTTCCTTTGTCACCATAGGCTTCAATGCGACGCAGAATATCCCTTCTCACATTCCCCAAAACTGTGTTACCAAACTGCTCCATGAAAAGAAAAGTGTAACTCTGTGAGATGAATTCACAAATCACAAAACAGTTTCTCAGAAAGCTTCTTTCTAGTTTTTTTGTCTGAGAATATTTCCTTTTTCACCATTAGCTTCAATGTGCTCTGAAATAACCCATTCCAGATTCCAAAAATACAGTGTGAGCAAACTGCTTAGTGAAAAGAACAGTGTAACACTGTGAAATGAATTCACACATCACAAAGCAGCTTATCGGAAAGTTTCTTTTTCGTTTTTATCTCAGGATATTCCTTTGTCACTGCAGGCTTCAATACGATCCAAAATATCCCTTCTCAGATTCCCCAAAACATTGCTACCACAATGCTACATGAAACGAATCATTTAACTCTGTGAGATGAGGTAACACATGACAAAGCTGTTTCTCAGAATGCTTCTTTCGATTTTATATATGAGAATATTTCCTTTGTCATCATAAGCTACAATGTTCTCCGAAATATCCCATTGCAAATTCCAAGAAAGCAGTGTTAGCAAACTACTGAATGAAAAGGACACTGTAATTCTGTGAGATAAATTCACACATCACAAAGCATTTCACAGAAAGCTTCTTTTTGGTTTTTATCTGAGGATATTTACCCTGTCAACATAGGCTTCGATGTGTTCCCAAATATACTGTTGCAGATTCCATGAAAACAGTGATATCAGACTACTCAATGAAAACGGTGTAACCCTGTGAAATGAATTCATAGATCACAAAGAACTTTCTCAGAAAGATTCCTTCTACTTTTTATCTGAGGATATGTACTTTGTCACCATACTCTTCAATGTGATAAAAAAAAAAATCCCTTCTCAGATATCCCAAAAACAGTGCTGTCAAACTGCTCCATGAAAAGAATCTTGTAACTCTGTGAGATGAATTAACACATCAGAAATCATTTCCTCAGAAAGATTCTTTCTAGTTTTTATATGAGGGTATTTCATTTGTCACCTTAAGCTTCAATGTGCTCAGAAATATTCCTTTGCGGATTCCATGAAAACGTTGTTAGCAAACTGCTCAATGAAAATAAAGGTTTAGCTCTGTGAGATAAATTCACAAATCACCAAACAGTTCCTCAGAAAGCTTCTTTCTAGTTTTTGCTTAAGGATATTTCCATTGTCACGATAAGCTTAAATGTGCTCTGCAATACCCCATTGCAGATTCCTCGAGCACAGTGTTAGCAATCTGCTCCAAGAAAAGAATTGTGTAACTCTGTGAGATGAATTCACACATCACAAAGTGGTTTCCTAGAAATTTTCTTACTAGTTTTTATCTGATTATGTTTCCTTTGTCACCATAGGATTCAAAGCATTTCAAAATATCCTTCTCAGATTCCCCAAAAACACTGCTACCAAAAGTGCTCCATGAAAAGAATCGTGTAAATCTGTGAGATAAATTCACAAACCACAAAGCAGTTTCTCAGAAATCGTCTTTCTGACTTTTGTCTGTGGATATTTCCTTTGTCACCATAAGCTTCAATGCACTCCAAAATATCACATTGCAGATTCAAAGAAAACAGTGTTAGCAAACTGCTCAGAGAAATGAACAGTGTAACTCTGTGAGATTATTTCACACATCACAAAGCCATTTCTCAGAAAACTACTTTTTGGTTTTTATCTGAGTGTATTTCCTCTTTCACTCTAGTCCTCAATGTGCTCCCAAATATCCCTGTGCAGATTCCACAAAAACAGTGTTAGCAAACTGCTCAATGAAAAGTATTGTGTATTTCTGTGAGATGAGTTCACACATCACAAAGCAGTTTCTCAGAAAGCTTCTTTTTAGTTTTTATCTGTGGGTACTTCCTTTTTCAAGATAGGCCTCAATTCGCTCCCAATCTTTTTGCATATTCCAGGAAAACAGTGTTAGAAAACTGATCAATGAACAGAATGGTGCATCTCTGTGAGATGATTTCACACACCACAAAGCATTTTCTTATAAAGCTTCTTTATAGTTTTAATCTGAGGATATTTCTTTTTTCACCATAGGCCTCAATGCACTCTGAAATATCCCTTTGCAGATTCCATGAAAACAGTGTTAGCAAACTGCTCCATGATAAGAAAGGTGTATGTCTGAGAGATGAATTCACACATCACAAAGAACTTTTTCAGAAAGTTTCCTTTTTGTTTTTATCTGAGGATATTTCCTTTGTCACCATAGACTTCAATGAGATCCAATATATCCCTTCTCAGATTCCCCAAAAACAGCGCTATCAAACCGATTCATGAAAAGAATCGTGTAACTCTGTGAGATGAACTTAAAAATCCCAAAGTGGTTTTTCAGTATGCTTCTCTCTAATTTTTATATGATGACAATACCATTGTCACCATTATCTTCAATACACTCCAAAATATCCCATTGAAGATTCCAAGAAAACTGTGTTAGCAAACGGATCAATGGGAAGAAGAGTGTAAATCCATAGATGAACTCATGCATCACAAAGAAGTTCCTCAGAAAGCTTCTTTCTAGTTTTTTTCTGAGGATATTTCCTTTTTCCATCTAGGAACCATTGCACTCTGAAATATCAAATTATAGGTTCCACGAAAACAGTGATAGCAAGTTGCTCCAAGCAAAGAAAGTTGTAACTCTGTGACATAAATTCACACATCACAAAGAACTTTCTCAGAAAGCCTCTTCCTAGTTTTTATCTAAGGATGTTTCTTTTGTCACAATTGGCTTCAGTGCTATCTAAAATATCCTTCCTCAGATTCCCCAAAAACAATGCTACCAAACTGATACATGAAGAGTACCATGTAACTCTGTGAGATTAATTAACACATCAAAAAGAGATTTCTCAGAAAGCTTGTTTCTAGTTTTTATCAGAGGATATTTCCATTTTCATCATAAGTTTCAACGTGATCCAAAATATCCTTTCTCAGATTCCCCAAAAACAGTGCTACCAAACTGCTCCATGGAAAGCATCCTGTAACTCTGTAAGGTGAAGTCACAAATCACAAAACAGTTTCTCAGAAAGCTTCTTTCTGGTTTGTGTCTGAGGATATATTCTTTGTCACCTTAGGCTTCAATGTGTTCCCAAATATCCTATTGCAGATTCCACGAAAACAGTGTTTTCAAACTGCTAAATGAAAACAGTAGTGTATCTTTGTGAGATGAGTTTACTCATCCCAAAGTAGTTTCTCAGAGCGCTTCTTTCCGGTTTTTATCTGAGGATATTTCCTTTTACACCATAGGCCTCAATGTGATCCCATACATCACTTTGCAGATTCCACAAAAACAGGGTTTGTAATCTGCTCCATGAAAAGATGGGTGTAACTCTGTGAGATTAATTCACACACCACAAAGAAATTTCTCAGAAAGCTTCTTTCTTGTTTTTATCGAAAGATATTACCTTTGTCACAATAGGCTTCAATGCAATCCAAAATATCCTTTCTCAGATTCCCTAAAAACAGTGCTACCTAACTTCTCCATGAAAAGAGTGTTGTAACTCTGTGAGATGAATTCACACTTCTCACAGCATTTCACAGAAAGATTCTTTTTGGTTTTTTTCTGAGGATATTTCCTTTATCACCTTAGGCTTCAATGCGGCCCAAAATATCCCTTCTCAGATTCCACCAAACCAGTGCTACTAAACTGCTCCATAAAAACAATGGTGTAACTCTGTGAGATGAATTCACACATCACACAGCAGTTTCTCAGAAAGCTTCTTTCTAGTTTTATCTGAGGATATTTCATTTTTCACCATATTCCTCAATGCACTCCCGAATATCCCATTGCAGACTAAACAAAAGAAGTGTTAGCAAACTTCTCAATGAAAAGAACGGTGTTACTTGGTGAGATGAATTCACACATCACAAAGCAATTTTGCTGAAAGCTTCTTTTAGGTTTTTATCTGAGGATATATCCTTTGACAAAATAGGCCTCAATGTGCTCCTAAATACCCTATTGTAAATTCCATGAAAACAGTGCTATCAAACTTTTCAATGAAAAGAATGGTGTAACACCGTAAGATGAATTCACACATCAAAAAGCTGTTTCTCAGAAAACTTCCATCTAGTTATTACATGAAGACATTTACATTTTCACTACAGACCTCAACGCACTCCAGAATATCCCATTGTGGATTCCATGAAAACAGTGTTAGATAACTGCTCCATGAAAAGAAAGCTGTAACATTCTGAGATGAATTGACACAACAGAAAGAATTTTCTCAGAAAGCTTCTTTCTAGTTTTTATATGAGGATATTTCCTTTTTCACCATAGGCCTCAATGTGCTCCAAAATATCCCTTTGCAGGTTCCACGAAAACAGTGTTAGCAAACTGCTCAATGAAAAGAAAAGTTTAACTGTGTGACATGAATTCACTCATCACAAAGCAGTTTCTAAGAAAGCTTCTTTCTAGTTTTTATCTACTATTTCCTTTGTTGTCATATGCTTCAATGCAGTTTGAAATATCCATTCTCAGATTCCCCAAAAAGAGTGCTACAAAACTGCTCCATGAAAAGAAAAGTGTAACACTGTGAGATGAATTCACACATAACAAAGAAGTTTCTCTGAAAGCTTCTTTCTAGTTTTTATCTGAGGATACTTTCTTAGTAAACATGGACTTTTAAGCGATTCAAAATATCCCTTCACAATTCAAAAAAAGCAGTGCTACCAAACTGCTCAATGAAAAGAATCGTGAACTCTGTGAGATGAATTCACACATCACAAAGCAGTTTCTCCGAAACCTTCTTTCTAATATTTCCCTGAGGACATTTCCTTTGTCACCATAAGCTGCAATGCGCTGCCAAATATCCCTTTACAGATTCCAAGAAAACAGTGTTAGCAGACTGCTCAAGGAAAATAGCATTGTCACCCTGTGAGATATATTCAAACATCACAAAGCAGTTTCTCAGAAGGCTTCTTTTTAGTTTTTATCTGAGCATATTTCCTTTGTCACCATAGGCTTCAATATGCTCCAAAACATCCTATTGCACTTTCCACAAAAACAATGTTAGCAAACCGCTGTATGAAAAGAGCGGTGTAGCTCTGTGTGATGAATTCACACATCACAAAGCAGTTTCTCAGAAAGCTTCTTTCTAAGATTTATCTGAGGATATTTCCTTTTTCACTATAGGCCTCAAAGTGCTCCCAAATATCACTTGGCAGATTCCATTAAAAGAGTGTTAGCAAACTGCTCCATGAAAAGAATGGTGTAACTCTGTGAGATGAATTCACACATCACAAGAATCTTTCTCAGAAGGCTTCTTTCCAGTTTTCAATCTGAGTATATTTCCTTTCTTACTGTAGGCTTCAATGCAATCCAAAATATTCCTCTCAGATTCCCCAAAAAGAGTTCTAAAAAAGTGATCCATGAAAGGAATCATGTAACTCTGTGAGATGAATTCACACATCCAAAGCAGTTTCTCAGAAACCTTCTTTTTGGTTTTTACCTGAGGATAATTCCTTTGTCCCCCTAGGCTTCAATGCCCTCCCAAATATCCTAATGCAGATTCCTCGAAAATGGGGTTAGGAGACCGCTCAATGAAAAGAATGTTGTAACTCTGTAAGATGAATTAACCCATCACAAAGCAGTTTCTCAGAAAGTTTCATTCTAGTTTTTATGTTAGGACATTTCATTGTCACCATAAGCTTCATTGAGCAAAGAAACATCCATTGCAGATTCCAAGAAAACAAGGTTAGCAAACTGCTCAATGAGAAGAAATGTGTAACTATGTGAGATGCATTGAAACATCACAATGCAGTGTCTCAGAAAGCTTCTTTCTACTTTTTATCTGAGGATATTTCGTTTTTCAATATAGGCCACGAAGTGCTCCCAAATATCTCTTTGCAGATTCCACAAAAAGAGTGTTAGCAAGCTGCTCCATGAAAAGAAAGGTGCAACTCTGTGAGATGAATTCACACATCACAAAGAACTTTCTCAGAAAGCTTCTTTCCATTTTTTGTCTGGGAATATTTCCTTGTCACCATAGGCTTCAAAAGCAATCCAAAATATCCTTTCTCAGATTCCCCAAATACAGTGATAACAAAGTGATCCATGAAAAGAATCGTGTAACTCTGTGAGATGAATTCACACATCCAAAGCAGTCTCTCAGAAAGCTTCTTTTCGATTTTAATCTGAGGATATTTCCTTTGTCCCCATGGGCTTCAATGCACTCCCAAATATCCTAATGCAGATTCCATGAAAGTAGTGTTAGCAGATTGCTCAGTGAAAAAAACAGTGTAACTTTGTGAGATGAATTAACCCATCACAAAGCAGTTTCTCACAAAGCTTCTTTCCAGTTTTTATCTGAGGATATTTCCTTTGTCACCATAAGCTTCATTGAACTAAGAAATATCCCATTGCAGATTCATAGAAAAGAGTGTTAGTAAACTGCTCAATGAAAAGAACAGTTAATCGCTATAAGACGCAATCACACATCACAAAGCAGTTTCTCAGAAAGCTTCTTTCTAGGTTTTACCTAAGGATATTTCCTTTTTCACCATAGGCCTGAAAGCACTCCCAAATATCACTTTGCAGATTCAATGAAAACAGTGTTAACAAACGGCTTCATGAAGAGAAAGATGTAATTCTGTGAGTTGAATTCACCGATCACAAAGAAGTTTCCCAGAAAGCTTCTTCCCACTTTTTATCTGAGGTTATTTCCTTGTCACAATAGGCTTCAATGCGACCCAAAATATCCTTTCTCAGATTCCTCAAAAACGGTGCTAATAAAGTGATATGTGAAAAGAATCATGTAACTCTGTGAGATGAATTCACACATCCAAAGCAGTTTCTCAAAAAGCTTTTTTTCAGTTTTTAACTGAAGATATTTCCTTTGTCAACATAGGCTTCAATGCACTCCCAAATATCCTAACGCAGATTCCACGACAACAGAGTAAGCAGACTGCTGTATGAAATGAATGGTGTAACTCTGTGATGTGAATTAACTCATCAAAAAACAGTTTCTCAGAAAGCTTCTTTCTAGTTTTATCTGAGGATGTTTTCTTTTTCATTATAGGCCACAAAGTGCTGCCAAATATCTCTTGGCTGATTCCACGAAAACAGTCTTGGCAAACTGCTCCATGAAAAGAAAGGTGTAACTCTGTGATATGAATTCACGCATCTCAAGGAACTTTCTCAGAAAACTTCTTTCCAGTTTTTATCTCAGAATAATTCCTTTTTCACCATAGGCCTCAATGTGCTCCCAAATATCACTTTGCAGAATCCACGAAAACAGTGTTAGCAAACTGCTTCATGAAGAGAAAGGTGTAACTCTGTGAGATGAATTCACACATCACAAAGAAGTTTCTCAGAGAGCTTCTTTCTAGTTTTTATTAGAAGATATTTCCCTTGTCAGCATTGGCTTCAATGCAATACAAAATATCCCTTTTCAGATTGCGCAAAAACAATGGTAACAGACTGCTTCATGAAACAAAAGTGTAACACTGTGAGGTGAATTAGCACATCACAAAGTGGTTTCTCAGAAAGTTTATTTTTGGATTTATCTGAGGATATTTTCTTTGCAAACATAGACTTCAATATGCTGCCATACATCCCTTTTCAGATTCCACGAAAACAGTGTGAGCAAACTGCTCAATGGAAAGTACTGTGTAACACTGTAAGATAAATTCACACATCACAAAACAGTTTCTCAGAAAAATTCTTCCTAGTTTTTATCTGAGGCTATTTCCTTTTTCACTATAAGCCTCAATGTGCTCCCAAATATCCCTTTGCAGGTTAAATGAAAACAGTTTTAGCAAACTGTTGCATGATAAGAAAGGTGTAAATCTGTTAAATGAATTCACACATCACTGGCAATATTCTCAGAAAGCTTCTTTCTAGTTTTTATCTGAGAATATTTCCTTTGTCACTTTAGACTTCAATGAAATCCAAAATATCCCTTCTCAGATTCCCCAAAAAGAGTGCTACCAAACTGTTCCATGAAAAGAAAGGTGTATCTCTGGGGGATGAACTCAGACATCACAAAGCAGTTTCTCAGAATAGTTCTTTCTAGTTTTTATCTGAGGATATTTCCTTTTTCACCATACACCTCAATGCACTCACAAATATCCTTTTGCAGATTCCAGGGAACCAGTACTTGCATACTGCTCCATGAAAATAAAGGTGTAACACTATGGGATGAACTAACACATCAGAAAATACCTTCTCAGTAAGCTTCTTTTTGTTTTTATCTAAGGTTATTTCCTTTGTCACCATAGGGTTCAATATGATATAAAATATCCCTTCTCATATATCCCAAAAACACTGCTACCAAAATGGTAATTGAAAAGGACCGTGTAACACTTTGAGATGAATTAAAGCATCACAAAGTGGTGTCTCAGAAAGCTTTTCTCTAGTTTTAATATGATGATATTTCCTTTGTCCCCATAAGCTTCAATGTAATCTGAAGTATCCCATTGCAGATTCCAAGAAAACAGTGTTCGCAAACTGCTCAATGAGAAGAACAGTGTCACTCTGTGAAATGAATTCGCACATCACAATGCAGTTTCTCATAAAGCTTCTTTCTAGTTTTTATCTGAGGATATTTCTTTTTTCACCTTAGGCCTCAATGTGCTCCCAAACATCCCTTTGCAGAAATCTGTTAAACAGTGTTAGCAAAATACTCTTTGGAAAGAAAGGTGTAACTCTTTGAGATGTATTAACACATCAGAAACTATTTTTCCAGAAACCTTCTTTCTAGTTTTTACCTGAGGATATTTCCTTTGTCACCAAAGGTTCAATGTGATCCAAAATATTCCTTCTCAGGTTACCCAGAAACAGTGCTACCAAACTGATCCATGAAAACGATCATGTAATCCTGTTTGATAAATTAACACATTATGAATCCATTTCTCAGAAAGCTTTTTTCTACTTTTTATATGATGGTATTTCCATTTTCACGAAAAGCTTCAATGCACTACAAACTTTCCCATTGAAGATTCCAAGAAAACTGTGTTAGCACATTGCCCAATGAAAGCAACAGTGTAACTCTGTGAGACGATTTCACTCAACACAACACCTGAGAAAACTTATTTTTGGTTTTATCTGAGGATTTTCCTTTGTCTTCATAGGCTTCAATGCACTCCAAAATATCCTATTGCAGATTCCATGAAAACAGTGTTAGCAAACTTCTCAATAAAAAGAAAGGTGTATCCCTGTGATATGAATTCACACATCAGAAAGGAGTTTCTCAGAAAGATTCTTTCTAGTTTTTATCTGGGGATTTTTTTTTTTCACCATAGTTCTCAAAGCACTCCCAAATATCCCTTTTCAAATTCCAAGAAAACAGTGTAAGCAAACTGCTAAATGAAAAGAAAGGTGTAACTCTGTGAGATGAATTTACACATCACAAAGAACTTTCGCAGAAAGCTACTTTCTAGTTATTATCTGATGGCATTTCCTTTCTCAACTTATGGTTCAATGCGGTCCAGAATACCCCTTCTCAGATTCACCAAAATCCGGAGCTACAAATTGCTCCATGAAAAGAATCGTGTAACTGTGTTAGATGAATTAACACATCAGAAAGAGGTTTCTCAGAAAGTTTCTTTCTAGTTTTTATATGAGGATGTATCCTTTGTCATCATAAGCTTCAATACGCTCCAAAATATCAGAATGCAGATTCCAAGACAACAGTGTAAGCAACTGCTCAATACAAAGAACAGTGTTTCTGTGAGTTGAATTCACACATCGCAAAGCACTTTCTCTGAAATCTTTCTAGTTTTTATCTGAGGATATTTCTTTTTTCACTATTGGCCTCAATGCACTCCCAAATATCCCTTTACAAATTCCATGAAAATAATGTTGGTAAACACCTCCATTTAAAGAATCGTGTAACTCTGTGAGATAAATTCCTGCATAACAAGCAAGTTTCTCAGAAAACTTCTTTCTGGTTTTTCTCTGAGGATATTTCTTTTGTTACCCTAGGCTTCAATGCAATCCAACATATGTATTCTCAGATTCCCCAAAAACAGTGCTGCCAAACTGCTCCTGAATAGAATGGTGTAATCTAGTGAGTTGAATTCAAACATCACAAAGTTGTTTTTCAGAAAGCTTCTTTCTAGGTTTTATCTGAGGATGATTCCTTTTTCACCATTTGCCTCAAAGTGCTAGTAAATATCCCATGGCAGACTCCCCCAAAAAAGTGTTATCAAACTTCTCAATGAAAAGAACAGTGTAACTCTATGAGATGAATTCACACATCACAGAGAAGTTTCTTTGAAAATTTCTTTCTAGATTTTATCTGAGGATATTTTCTTTGTTACCATAGGCTTCAATGTGATACAAAATATCCCTTCTCAGATTAACTAAAGACAGTGCTACCAAACTGCTCCCTGGGAAGAACCGTGTAACTCTGAGAGATGAATTTACAAATAACAAAGCAGTTTCTCAGGAAGGTTCTTTCTAGTTTTTGTCTGAGGATATTTTCTTTTTCACCATTTGCTTCAAGATGCTAGTGAATGTCACTTTGCAGATTCCATGATAACAGTGTTAGCAAACAGCTCCATGAAAAGAAAGGTGTAAACCTGTGAGATGAATTCCACATCACAAAGCAGTTCCTCAGAAAGGTTATTTTTGGTTTATGTCTGAGAACATTTCTTTGTCTCCATAAGCTTCAATGCACTCCAAAATATCCCAATGCAGATTCCAAGAAAACAGTGATAGCAAACACCTCAATGAAAAGAACAGTGTAACTCTGAGATAAATTCACACATCACAAAGAAGTTTCTCATAAAGCTTCTTTCTAGTTTTCATCTGAAGATATTTCCCTTTTCACTGTAGGCCTCAATATACTCTCAAATACCCCTTTGCAGATTCCATGAAAAGAATGTTAGCAAGGTGCTCTATGAAAAGAAAGGTGTAACTCCATGAGATGAATTCACACATCACAAAGAACTTTCTCAGAAAGTCTCTTTCTAGTTTTTTCTCAGGATATTTCCTTTGCCACCATACTTCTATGCAATTCAAAATATTCCTTCTCAGATTCTTCAAAAACAGTGCTACCAAACTGATGCATGGAAAGAATCTTGTAACTCTGTGAGATGAATTAAGACATCACAAAGCATTTTCTCAGAAAGCTTCTTTCTAGTTTTTGTCTGAGGATATTTCCTTCATCCCCATAAGCTTCAAAGCGCTATGAAATATTCCATTGCATATTTCACAAAAACAGTGTTAGCAAACTGCTACATGAAAAGAAAGGTGCAACTCTGTGAAATGAACTCAAACATCACAAACAGCTTTCTCAGAAAGCTTCATTCTAGTTTTTATCTGAGGATATTTCCTATTTCACCATTTGCCTCAATGTGCTCATGAATATCCCTTTGCAGGTGCCACGAAAATAGTGTTAGCACACTGCTCCATAAAAAGAAAGGTGTAAATCTGTGAGATGAATTCACACATTGCAAAGCATTTCTCAGAAAGCTTCTTTTTGGTTTTTGTCAGAGGATATTTCCTTTTTCACCAGCGTCTTCAATGCTCTCCCAAATATCCTATTGCAGATTCCACGAAAACAATGTTATAAAACTGCTCAATGAAAACCACAGTGTTACTCTGTGAGATGAATTCACACTAGATGAAGTTTCTCAGAAATCCTCTTTCTAATTTTTAATTGAGGATATTTCCTTTGTCACCATAAGCTTCAATGTGACCCAAAATATTCCTTCTCAGATTCCCCCAACAGTGCTACCAAACTGTTACATGAAAAGAATGGTATAACTCTGTGAGTTGAATTCACATATCCCAAAGTTGTTTCTCAGAAAAGATTTTTCATGTTTTTATCTGAGTATATTTCCCTTTTCACTGTATTAATCAATGTGCTCCCCAATATCCCATAACAGATTAATCAAAAAAAGTGTTAGCAAACTTCTCATTGAAAAGAACGGTGTAACTCTGTGAGATGAGTTCACACATCACAGAGCAGTTTCACAGAAAGCTTCTTTTTGGACTTTTTCTGTGGATATTTCCTTTGTCACCATAGGGTTCAATGCACTCCCAAATACCCTATTGCAGATTGCACAAAAACTGTGATATACTGTTTAATGAAAAGAACGGTGAAACATTGTAAGATGAATTCACACATCACAAAGCTGTTTTCCAGAAGGCTTCCTTCTAGTTTTTATCTGTGGAAAGTTCATTTTTCACTATAGACATCAAAGGGCTCCTGAATATCCCATTGCAGATTCCATGAAAACAGTGTTAGCAAACTGCTCCAGGAAAAGAAAGGTGTTACTCTGTGAGATGAATTCACACATCACAAAGAGCTTTCCCTGATACCTTCTTTCTAGTTTTTATCTGAGGATATTTCATTTGTCAACAGAGGCTTCAATGCGATCCAAAATATCTCTTCTCATATTCCCCAAAAACACTGCTAAGAAACTGTTGCATGAAGAAAATTGTGAAACTCTGTGAGATGAATTAACACATCGGAAAGTGGTTTCTCAGAAAGCTTCTTTCTAGTTTTCATATGACAATATTTCCTCTGTCACCATATGTCTCAAATCACTCTCAATTATCCATTTGCAGATTCCAAGAAAAGTGTTTTCAGACTGCTCAATGAAAACAACAGTGTAACCCTGTGAGATGAATTCACACATCACAAATCAGTTTCTCAGTAAGTTTCTTTCTAGTTTATATCTGATTATACTTCCTTTGTCACCATAGGCTTCAATGCGATCTGAAATATCCCTTCTCAGTTTCCCCAAAGACAGGGCTACCAAACTGCTCCATGAAAAGAATCATGTAACTCTGTGAGATGAATTAACAAATCACATAGCAGATTCTCAGGAAGCTTCTTTCTAGTTTTTCTCTGAGGATATTTCTTCTGCTACCATAGGCTTCAATGTGATCTGAAATATCCCATTGCAGATACCACGAAAACAGTACAAGCAAACTGCTCAATGAAAAGAACAGTTTAACTCTGTGAGATAAATTAACACATTACAAAGCAGTCTTCTCAGAAAGCTTCTTTTTGGATTTGTCTGAGGATATTTCCTTTGTCACCATAGGCTTCAATGACATCCCAAATATCCTGTTGCAGTTTCCAGGAAGACAGTGTTATCAAACTACTAAATGAAGAAAACAGTCTACATCTTTGAGATGAATTCACAAATCACAAAGAACTTCCTCAGAAAGTTTCTTTGTAGTTTTGGTCTGAGGATATTTCCTTTGTCACCATAGGCGTCTATGTGATCCAAACTATCCCTTCTCATATTCCCCAAAAACAGGGCTACCAAATTGATCCATGAAAACAATCATGAAACTCTATTAGATGAAATCACAAATCACAAAGCTGTTTGTAAGGAAGATTCTTTCTAGGTTTTATCTGAGGATATTTCCCTTGTCGTCATGGGCTTCAATGTGCTCCCAAATATCCTATTGCAGAATACTTGAAAACAGTGTTATGAAACTGCTCAATGAAAAGTACAGTGAAACTCTGTAAGATGAATTCACATATCACAAAGCAGTTACACATAAAGCATCTTTCCAGTTTTGATCTGATGGTGTTTCCTTTTTCACCCTAGGCCTCAAAGCTCTCCCAATAATCCCATTGCAGATTCAATGACAACAGTGTTAGCAAACTGCTCAATGGAAAGAAAGGTATAATTCTGTGAGATGAATTCACAAATCACAAAGCAGATGCACAGAAAGCTTCTTTCTAGTTTTTATATGAGGATATTTCCTTTGTCACCATAGGCTTCAATGTGCTCCCAAATATCCTACTGCAGGTTCAACAAATACAGTGTTTTCAAACTGCTCAATGAAAAGAATGGTGTAAGTATGGGAGATAAGTTCACACATCACAAAGAATTTTCTCAGAAAGCTTCTTTCTAGTTTTTATCTGAGTATATTTCCTTTCACATAGGCATCAATGCGATCAAAATATCCCTTCTCAGATTACCCGAAAAGAGTGCTATCTAAATGATCCAAGAGAAGAATTGTGTAACACTCTGAGATGAATTCACAAATCACAAAGCAGTTTCTCAGAAAGATTCTTTCTAGTTTTTGTCTGAGGATATTTCCATTGTCACCATAAGCTTCAATGTGCTCAAAAATGTCCTATTGCAGATTCCACGAAAACAGTGTTATCAAACTGCTCAATGAAAGCTACGGTGTAACTCTGTGAGATGAATTCACAAGTCACAAACTGGTTTCTCACAAAGCTTCTTTCTAGTTTTTATATGAGGACATTTGCTTTGTCACTATGAGCTTCAGTGTGCTCTGAAATATCCATTTGCAGATTCCAAGTAAACAGTGTTAGCAAACTGCTCAATGAAACCAACATTGTAACTCTCTAAGATGAGTTCACACATCAAAAAGCAGTTTCTATGAAAGATCCTTTCTAGCCTTTATGTGTGCATATTTGCATTTTCATCTTAGGATCCAATGCGTTCCCAAATATCCCTTTACAGATTCCACGAAAGCACCATCATCAAAATGCTCTATGAAAAGAAACGTGTAACTCTGTGAGATGAAATCACAAATCATGAGGAAGATTCTCAGAAAGCTTCTTTCTAGTTTTGATCGGGAGATATTTCCTTTGTCACCATAGGCTCAATGCGCTTGTGAATATACCTTTGAAGATTCCAAGGAAACAGTTTTAGCAAACTGGTCCATGAAAAGAAAGTGTAAATCTGTGAGATGCATTCACACGTCACAAAGCAGTTTCTCAAAATGATTATTTCTACTTTTTATCTAACGATATTTCCTTTTTCACTATAGGCCTCAATTCGTTCCCAAATATCCTTTTGTTGATTCCATGAAAACAGTGTTAGCAAACTGCTACATTTAAAAGAAAGGTGTTACTCTGTGAGATGAATACACACATCACAAAGAAGTTTCTCAGAAAGATTCTTTCTAGTTTTTATCTGAAGATATTTCCTTTGTCTCCATAGGCTTCAATGTGATCCAAAATATCTCTTCTCAGATTCCCCTAGAACCCTGATACCAAACTGCTCCTGTAAAATAAAGGTGTCACTCCCTGAGATGAATTCACAAATCACAAAGTAGTTTTTCAGAAAGCTTTTTTATATTTTTTTGTGTGAGGATATATCCTCTGTTACCATAAGCTTCAATGCATTCTGAAATATCCCATTGCACATTGCAAGAAAACAGTTTTAGCAAACTGCTCAATAAAAAGAACAGTGTTACACTGTGAGATTAATTCACACATCACAAAGAAGTTTCTCAGAAATCCTCTTTCTAATTTTTATCTAATTATATATCCTTTGTCACCATAATATTCAATGTGATATAAAATACCCCTTTACAGATTCCCCAAAAACAGTGCTACCAAAGTACTCCATGAAAAGAAACGTGGAACTTCTCTGAGATGAATTCACAAGTCACAAAGCAATTTCTCACAAAGTTTCTTTCATGTTTTTGTCTGAGGATATTTCCTTTGTCTCCATAAATTTCTACACACTCAGAAATATCCCATTGCTGATTCCAAGAAAACAGTATTTGCAGACTGCTCAATGAAAAGAACCGTGTAAATCTGTGAGATGAATTCACACATCACAAAGCAGTTTCTCAGAACGTTCTTTTTGGTTTTATCTGAGGATATATCCTTCGTCACCATAGGCTTTAATGTGCTCCCAAATACCCCAATGAAGATTCTATGAAAACAGTGTTATCAAACAGCTCAATGAAAAGAGTGGTGTAACTCTGTGACATGAAACCACACATCACAAATCAGTTTCTCAAAAAACTTCTTTCTAATATTTATCTGAGGATATTTAATTTGTCACCAAACGCTTCAATGTGCTCCAAATTATTCTATTGCAGATTCCATGAAAGCAGTGTTATCAAACTGCTCAACGAAAAGAATGGTGTATTCTGTGGGATGAATTCACACATCACCAAGTACTTTCCCAGAAAGCTTCTTTCTAGTTTTTATCTGAGGATATTTCGTTTGTCACCATAGGATTCAAAGCGATCTGAAGTATCCCTTCACAGATACCACAAAAACAGTGTTACCAAACTTCTCCATGGAAATAATCATGTACCTCTGTGAGAAGAATTCACATATCACAAAGTTGTTTCTCAGAAAATTTCCTTCTGGTTTTTACATGAGGATATTTACTTTTTCACTATAGGCCTCAATGCGCTCCAGAATATCCCATTGCAGATTCCATGAAAACAGTGTTAACAAACTGCTCCTTGAAAAGAAAGGTATAACATTCCGAGATGAGTTCACACATCACAGAGAACTGTCTCAGAAAGCTTCCTTCTTGTATTATCTGTGGATATTTCCCTTGTCACCATAGACTTCAATGTGATTCAGAATATGAATTCTCAGATTCCCCAAAAACACTGCTACCAAACTGATCCATGGAAAGGATCATGTAACTCTGTGAGATGAATTAACATATCACAAAGTAGTTTCTCAGAAAACTTCTTTCTAGTTTTGTATGAGGATGTTTCCTACGTTACCAAAAGCTTCAATGTGCTCCAAAATATCCCATTGAAGATTCCAGGAAAACAGTGTTACTAAACTGCTCAATGAAAACTACAGTGTAATACTGTGAGATATATTCACACATCACAAAGCACTTTCTCAGAAAGATTCTATTTTCATCTGAGAATATTTTCTTTTTCATCATAGGCCTCAATGTGCTCTAATATATATGTTTGCAGATTACATGAAAACAGTGCTAGCAAACTGATCAATTAAAAGAATAGTGTAACTCTGAAAGATGAATTCACACATGATAAAGAAGTTTCTCAGAAAGCTTGTTTCTAGTTTAAATCTAAGGATATTTCCTTTGTCACCATAGGCTTCAAATGGATATAAAATATCCCTTCTCAGATTCCCCAAAAACAGTGCTAAAAAACTGATCCATGAAAGGTATCATGTTACTCTGTGAGATGAATTAACACAACACAAAGTGGTATTTCAGAAAGCTTCTTTCTAGTTTTTATATGAGGATATTTCCTTTTCCACCAACAGGGTTCAATGTACTCCCAAATATCCATTCCCAGAAACCACAAAAACAGAGTTGCCAAAGTGCTCCCTAACAAAAACCTTTAGCTCTATGAGACGAATGCACACATCACAAAGGAGTTTCTCTGAAATCTTCTCTCCAGTTTTTACCTGAGGAATTTTCTATTTTCACCTTTGAATTCTACGTGGTCCCAAATATCCCTCTGCAGATTTGACAAAAACAGTGCTACCAAACTGCACAATGAAAATAAAGTTTTTTCACAGTGACATAAATTCACCATCACAAAGCAGTTTCTCAGGAAGCTTCTTTCTAGTTTTTATCTGAGGATATTTCCTTTTCCACCATAAGCTTCAATGTGTTCCCAAATATTCCTCCTCAGATACCACAAAAACAGTGATGATGAACTGCTCAAACAACAAAAACATTAGATTCTAGGAGCTGAATACACACAACACAAAACGTTTTCTCGAAGAGTTTCTCTCCAGTTTTTATCTGCAGTTATTTCCTTTTTCACCATAGGCCTCTAGGAGCTCCTGAATATCCCTTTGCAGATTCCATAAAAACAGTGCTACCAAACTGTTCAAAGAAATCAAACATGTAATTCTGTGTGATGAATTCACACATCCCAAAGAAATTCCTCAGACATCTTCTTTCTAGCTTTATCTCGGGATATTTCTTTTTCCACCATCAGCTTCCATGCCTTCCCAAATATCCCTTATCAGACTCAACAAAAACACTGATGCCAAACTGCTCTCTCAACAGAAAGCTTTACCTCCATGAGGTGAATGCACACATCACAAAGGAGTTATCAGAAACTTTCTCTCCAGTTTCTACCTGAAGATATTTCCTTATTCAACATTGGCCTCTATCCGCTCTTGAATATCCCTTTGCATATTCCACAAAAACAGTGTTACTAAAGTGCTTAATGAAAGGAATGATTTATCTCTGTCAGATGAATTCACACAAAACAAAGCAGTTACTCAGAAAGCTTCTTTTTAGTTTTTATCTGAGGATATTTCCTTTTCCACCAACAGGGTTCAATGTGCTCCCAAATAACCCTTCCCAGACACCATAAAAACAGAGATGCCAAAGTGGTACCTCAATCAAAACGTTTAGCTCTATGAGATGAATGCACACATTACAAAGGAGTTTCTCCAAAATCTTCTCTCCAGATTTTACCTGAAGAATTTTCTATTTTCACCTTTGGCCTCTGTGTGCTCCCAAATACCCCTCTGCAGATTCCACAAAAACAGTGCTACCAAACTGTGCAATGAAAAGAAAGTTTTAACACTGTGAGATAAATTCACTGTCACCAAGCAGTTTCTCAGAAAGCTTCTTTCTAGTTTTTATCTGAGACTATTTCCTTTTACCCCACAGGCTTCAATGTGCTCCCACATATCCTTTCTCAGATACCACAAAAACAGTGATGATGAACTGCTCAATCAACAAAAAGTTAAATTCTATGAGCTGAATACACACAACAGAAAACCTTTTCTCGAAGAGCTTCTCTCCAGTTTTTATCTGAAGTTATTTCCTTTTTCACCATAGGCCTCCTGGAGATCCTGAATATCTCTTTGCAGATTCCATAAAAACAGTGCTGCCAAACTCCTCAAAGAAAATAAATGTGTAATTCTGTGTGATGAATTCACCCATCCCAAATGAATTTCTCAGACAGCTTCTTTCTAGTTTTTATCTCAGGATATTTGCTTTTTCCACCATAATCTTCCTTCTAGTTTTTTTTCTGGGGAAATTTCCTTTGTCACCTTAGGCTTCAATTCTACTGAAAATATCACTTCTCAGATTACCTAAAAACAGGGCTACCAAACTGCTGCACAAAAATAATGGTGTAACTCTCTGAGATGAATACACACATCACAAAGCTGTTTCTCACTAAGCTTTTTTCTAGTTTTTATATGAGGATATTCCTTTTTCACCATGTTCTTCAACACACTCTGAAATATCCCCCCATCACACATTCTATGAAAAAAAGTGACAGCAAACTTTTCAGTGAAAAGAACAGTATAACTCTGTGAGATGAATTCACACATCACAAAGAAGTTTCTCGGAATGTTTCTTTCTAGATTTTATCTAAGGATATTTCCTTTGTCACCATAGGCTTCAAAGCAGTTGAAATTATCCCTTCTTGGATTCCCCAAAAACAGTGCTACCAAACTGATTCATGAAAAGAATCATGTAACTGTGAGATGAATTCACAAATTAAAAAGTAGTTTGTCAGAAATCTACAACGGGATAGTTTTGAGTGCATTGATGCTTATGGTGACAAAGGAAATAACCTCATATAAAATATAGAAAGAAGCTTTCTGAGAAACTGCTTTGTGATGTGTTAGTTTATCTCACAGAGTTACATGATTTTTTCATGGATCAGATTGGTAGCACTGTTTTTGGGGAATCTGAGAAGGGGTAATTTCGACTGCTTTGAAGCCTATGGTGACAAAGGAAATATCCTCAGATAAAATCTAGAAAGAAGCTTTCTGAGAAACTGCTTTGTGATGTGTGAATTCATCTCACAGAGTTACACCTTTCTTTTCATGGAACAGTTTGTTGGCACTGTTTTTGGGGACTCTGAGAATGGATATTTTGGATAGCCTTGAAGCCTATGGTGACAAAGGAAATACCCTCAGATAAAAACTAGAAAAAAAGCTTTCTGAGAAATTCCTTGTGATCTCTGAATTCTTCTCACACAGTTACACCTTTCTTTTCGTGGAACAGTTTGCTAACACTGTTTTTGTGGAATACGCAAATGGATATTTGGGAGCACATTGAGGCCTATAGTGAAGAAGGAAATGTCCTCAGATAAAAGTGCAAAGAAGTTTTCTGAGAAACTGCTTTGTGATGTGTGAAATCATCTCACATAGTTGCACCATTCTTTTCTTATATCAGTTGGCAGCACTGTTTTTGGGAGAAATTGAAAAGGATATCTTTGATTGCATTGAATTCTATGTTGACAAAGGAAATATACTCAGATAAATGCTGGAAAAAATCTTTCAGAGAAACTACCTTGTGGTGTGTGTATTCATCTCACAGAGTAGCATGATTCTTTTCTTGGAGTAGTTTGGTAAAACTGTTTTTGTGGTATCTTCAATAGGATATTCGGGAGCACATTGAAGCTTGTGGTGACAAAGGAAATATCCTCAGATAAAAACTAGAAAGACGCTTTCTGAGAAACTGCTTTCTAATGTCTGAATTCATCTCAGAGAGGTACAATGTTGTTTTCATTGAGCAGTTTGTGGACACTGTTTTCTTGGAATCTGCAATCAGATTGGATATTTTGTAGTGCATTGAAGCTTATGGTGACAAAGGAAATATTATCTTACAAAAACTAGAAAAAGCTTCCTGAGAAACCGCTTTGTGATGTTAGAATTCATCTAACAGAGTTACACAATTGTTTTCATGGATCATTTTGGTAGCACTGTTATTGGAGAATCTGCAATAGGATATTTGGAAGTGAATTGAAGCCTATGGTGACAAGGGAAATATCATGAGAAAAAAAACAAAAAGAAACTTTTTGAGAAACTGCTTTGTGATGTGTGAATTCCTCTCAGAGATTTACACCTTTGTTTTCATGGACCTCTTTGCTAAAACTATTTTCGTGGGATCTGCAAAGGGATATTCATGACTGCATTGAGGCCTTTTTTGAAAAGTCAAAATATTCTCAGACTAAAACTAGAAAGACACTTTCTAAGAAACTTTTTTGTGATGTGTGAATTCATCTCAGAGAGTTACAATGTTGTTTTCACAGAGCGGTTTGCAAACACTGGTTTCTTGGAATCTACGATTGGATCGGATATTTCAGAGTGCATTTAAGCTTATGAAGACAAAGGAAATATCCTCGCATAAAAACAAGAAAGAAACTTTCTGAGAAACCACTTTGTGATGTGTTAATTGGTCTCACAGAGTTACACGATTCTTTTTGTGGATCAGTTTTTGGCATTGATTTTGTGGAATGTGCAATATGATATTTGGGAGCACATTGAAGCATATGATGACAAAGGAATTATCCTCAGACAAAAACCAAAAAGAAACTTTCTGAGAAACTACTTTGTGATGTGTGAATTCATCTCAGAGATTTACATTTTCCTTTTCATGGAGCAGTTTGCTAACACTATTTTCGTTGGATCTGCAATGGGATATTTGCAGGTGCATTGAGACCTATTTTGAAAAAGGAAATCCTCACACAAAAACTAGAAAGAAGCTTTCTGAGAAACTGCTTTGTGATGTGTCAGTTTAACTCACAGAGTTACACAGTTCTTTTAATTGAGCAGTTTCCTAACACTGTTTTCTCGGAATCTGTAATGGGATATTTTGGATCACATTGAAGGATACAGTGACAAAGGAAATATCCTCTGACAAAAACTAGGAAGAAGCTTTCTGAGAGACTGCTTTGTAATTTGTGAATTCATCTCACAGAGTTACATGATTCTTTTCATGGAGAAGTTTGTTAGCACTGTTCTTGGGGAATCTGAAAATGGATATTTTGGATCGGGTTGAAGCCCATGCTGACAAAGGAAACATCCTTAGTAAAAACTAGAAAGAAGCTCTCTGAGAAAGTTCTTTGTGATGTGTGAATTCATCTCACTGAGTTACACTGTTCTTGTCATTGAGCAGTTTGCTAACACTGTTTTGTAGAATCTGCAATAGGATGTTTTGGAGCGCATTGAAGACTATGGTGACAAAGGATATATTCCCAGTTAAAAACCAAAAAGAAGCCTTCGGAAGAACCACTTCATGATGTGTGAATTCACCTCACAGATTTACACTGTTCTTTTCATTGAGCAGTTTGCTAACACTCTTTTCTTGTAATCCACAATGTGATATTTCGGAGTACATTGAACCTTATGGTGACAGAGGAAATATACACATATAAAAACGAAAAAGAAGCTTTCTGAGAAGCCACTTTGTTATGTGTCAACCTTGCTCACAGAGTTATACGGTTATTTTCATGGATCAGTTTGGTAGCACGGTTTTGGGGGAATCTGAGAAGTAATATTTTAGAACTCAGTGAAGCCTATGGTGACAAAGAAAATATCCTCAGATAAAAACCAAAAAGAACTTTCGGAGAAACTGCTTTGTGATTTGTGAATTCATATCACAGAGTTACACTGTTCTTTCCATTAAGCAGTTTGTTAACACTGTTTTCTTGGAATCTGCATTGGGATATTATAGAGCACACTGAATCTTATGGTGAAAAAGGAAATATCCTTTGTCAACATAAATTTCAATGCACTCTGAAGCATCCCATTGCTTCCAAATATCACTTTGCAAATTCCACAAGAAGAGTCTTAGCGAAAGGCTTCTTGAATGGAAAGCTGTAACTCTGTGAGATGAATTCACAGATCACAAAGAAGTCTCTCAGAAAGCTTCTTTCTCATTTTTATCGGCGATATTTCCGTTGGCTCTATAGTCTTCAAAGGGATCCGAAATATCAGTTCTCAGATTCCACAGAAATAAGGCTAGCAAACAGCTCCACGAAATAGAGCTGTAACTCAGTAAGTGGAAGTCACACATCACAAAGCAGTTTCTTGGAAAGCTTCTTTCTAGTTTTTATCTGAGGATATTTCCTTTGTCACCCTCAGCATCAATGAAATCCAAAATATCCCTTCTGAGATTCCACAAAAACAGTGTTACCAAACTGCTCCATGGAAAGAATCATGCAACTCTGTGAGAGGAATGATCACATCACAAAGTGGTTTCTCAGAAAGCTTCTTTCTTGCTTTAGTATGGTATTTCCTTTGTCATCATAAGGTTCAATGTGCTCCAAAATATCCCATTGCAGATACCAAGAAAACAGAGTTAGCAAACGGCTCAATGATAAGAACAGTGTAACTCTGTGAGGTGAATTCACATATCACAAACTGATTTCTCTGAAGGCTTCTTTTCGGTTTTTAACTGAGTATATATCCTTTGTCACCAGTCTTCAATGTGCTCCCAAACATTCTATTGCAGATTCCACAAAAACAATGTTAGCCAATTGTTAAATGAAAACGACACTGCAACTCTCTGAGATGAATTCACACCTCACAAATCACTTTCTCAGAGAGCTTCTTTCTAGTTTTAGTTTGAGGATATTTTAGTTTTTCAAAAAAGGTCACAATGCTCTCATGAATATCCCTTTGCAGATCCCACAAAATTTGTGTTAGCAAACAGCTCCATGAAAATAAACGTGTAAATCTCTAAGAGGAATTCACACATCACAAAGCAGTTTCTCAAAATTTTTGTTTTCTGAGTATATTTACTTTGTCACCACAGGCTTCAATTCACTCCCAATATCCTTTTGCAGATTCCCCAAAAACAGTGCTACCAAACTGATCCATGAAAACAATCGTGTAACTCGGTTAGAAGAATTATCACATCACAAAGCGGTTTCTCAGAATGCTTCTTTCTAGTTTTTATAAGAGAATATTTCCTTTGTCACCATAAGCTTCAATGCACTCCGAAATATGCGATCTGATTGCAGATTCCAAGGAAACAGTGTTCGCAAACTGTGCAATGAAAACAACATGGTACCTCTCTGAGATGAATTCAGACACTAGAAAGCAGTTTCTCAGAAAGCTTCTTTCTAGTTTTTATCTGAGGATATTTCTTTTGTCACCACAGGCTTCAATGTAATTCAAAGTATTCTTTCTCAAGTTCTGCAAGAACAGTATTCCCACACCGCTTCATGAAAATTGTGGTGTAACTCTGTGAGTTAAATTCTAACATCACAATACTGTTTCTCATAAGGCTTCTTTCTAGTTTTTATCTGAAGATATTCCCTATTTCATCATATTCTTCAGTGCACTACTGAATATCCCTTTGTAGATACCACGAAAACAGTTTTAGCAACCTGCTCCAAGAAAAGAATCGTGCTATTCTGTGAGATGAATACTCACATCACAAAGCAGTTTCTCAGAAAGATTCTATCTAGTGTTTAACTGAGAATATTCCCTTTGTCACCATAGGCTACAATGCGACCCAGAAGAGCCCTTCTCAGATTCTCCAAAAAGAGTGCTACCAAGATGCTCCATAAAAAGAATCATGTAAATCTGTGAGATGAATTCACAAATCAGAAAGCAGTTTCATAGAAGGCTTCTTTCTCATTTTTGTCTGAGGATATTTACTTTTTCACCACCAGCCTCATTGTGCTCGTGAATAACCCTTTGAAGATTCCATGAAAATAGTGTAAAGAAATTGCTCCATGAAAAGAAAAGTGTAAACCTGTGAGGTGAATTCACATAATCCAGATCGGTTTCTCATAAAGCTTCTTTTTTTTTTTTTTTTTTTTTTTTTGTCTATGGATATTTCCTTTGTCATCATAGGCTTCAATGCGCTCCAAAACATCCTATTGCAGATTCCATGAAAACAGTTGTACCAAACTGCTCCAACAAAAGACTCATGCCACTCTGTGAGATGAATACACACACCACAAAGCAGTTTCTCAGAAAGCTTCTTCCTAGTTTTTATCTGAGGATATTTCCTTTTTCAACATAGGCTTCAATCCCATTCAAAATATGCCTTCTCAGATTCCTCTAAAACAGTGTTACTAAACTGCTCCAAGAAAAGAATGGTGTAAATTTGTGAGATGAATTCACAAATCCTGAAGCAGTTTCGCAGAAAGCTTATTTTTAGTTTTTATATGATATTTCCTTTGTCACCATAAGGTTCAATAGGCTCTGAAATATCCAATTGTAGATTCTAAGAAAACAGTGTTAGCAAACTGCTCAATTTAAACAACATTGTAACTCTCCAAGATGAATTCTCACATCACAAACAAGTTTCTCAGAAAGATTCTTTCTAGTTTTTGTCTGAGGATATTTCCTTTGTCTCCATAAGCTTCCATGTGCCCCAAAATATCCCATTGCAGATCCCAAGAAAGCAGTGTAAGTAAACTTCTCAATGAAAAGAACAATGTAACTCTGTGAGATGAATTCACACGTCACAAATCAGCTTCTCAGAAAGCTTCTTTCTAGTTTTTGTCTGAAGATATTTCTTTTTTCACCATAGGCCTCAATGAGCTCGTGAATATCCCTTTGCAGGTGCCACGAAAATAGTGTTAGTAAACTTCTCAATGAAAAGAATGGTGTAACTCTGTGAGATGAAATCACACATCATGATGGGCGGAGCAAGATGGCCGAATAGGAACAGCTCCAGTCTCCAACTCCCAGCGCGAGCAACACAGAAGACCGGTGATTTCTGCATTTTCAACTGAGGTACTGGGTTCATCTCACTGGGGAGTGCCGGACGATCGGTGCTGGTCAGCTGCTGCAGCCCGACCAGTGAGAGCTGAAGCAGGGCGAGGCATTGCCTCACCTGGGAAGCACAAGGGGGAAGGGAATCCCTTTTCCTAGCCAGGGGAACTGAGACACACAACACCTGGAAAATCGGGTAACTCCCACACCAGTACTGCGCTTTAAGCAAACAGGCACACCAGGAGATCATATCCCACACCGGGCCGGGAGGGTCCCACACCCACGGAGCCTCCCTCATTGCTAGCACAGCAGTCTGTGATCTACCGGCAAGGCAGCAGCGAGGCTGGGGGAGGGGCACCCGCCATTGCTGAGGCTTAAGTAGGTAAACAAAGCTGCTGGGAAGCTCGAACTGGGTGGAGCTCACAGCAGCTCAAGGAAACCTGCCTGTCTCTGTAGACTCCACCTCTGGGGACAGGGCACAGTAAACAATAACAAAAGCAGCAGAAACCTCTGCAGACGCAAACGACTCTGTCTGACAGCTTTGAAGAGAGCAGTGGATCTCCCAACACGGAGGTTGAGATCTGAGAAGGGACAGACTCCCTGCTCAAGTGGGTCCCTGACTCCTGAGTAGCCTAACTGGGAGACATCCCCCACTAGGGGCAGTCTGACACCCCACACCTCACAGGGTGGAGTATACCCCTGAGAGGAAGCTTCCAAAGCAAGAATCAGACATGTACACTCGCTGTTCAGAAATATTCCATCTTCTGCAGCCTCTGCTGCTGATACCCAGGCAAACAGGGTCTGGAGTGGACATCAAGCAATCTCCAACAGACCTACAGCTGAGGGTCCTGACTGTTAGAAGGAAAACTATCAAACAGGAAGGACACCTACACCAAAACCCCATCAGTACATCACCATCATCAAAGACCAGAGGCAGATAAAACCACAAAGATGGGGAAAAAGCAGGGCAGAAAAGCTGGAAATTCAAAAAATAAGAGCACATCTCCCCCGGCAAAGGAGCGCAGCTCATCGCCAGCAACGGATCAAAGCTGGACGGAGAATGACTTTGACGACATGAGAGAAGAAGGCTTCAGTCCATCAAATTTCTCAGATCTAAAGGAGGAATTACGTACCCAGCGCAAAGAAACTAAAAATCTTGAAAAAAAAGTGGAAGAATTGATGGCTAGAGTAATTAATGCAGAGAAGGTCATAAACGAAATGAAAGAGATGAAAATCATGACACGAGAAATACGTGACAAATTCACAAGCTTCAGTAACTGACTCGATCAACTGGAAGAAAGAATGTCAGCGATTGAGGATCAAATGAATGAAATGAAGCAAGAAGAGAAACCAAAAGAAAAAAAGGAAAAAGAAATGAACAAAACCTGCAAGAAGTATGGGATTATGTAAAAAGACCAAATCTACGTCTGATTGGGGTGCCTGAAAGTGAGGGGGAAAATGGAACCAAGTTGGAAAACACTCTTCAGGATATCATCCAGGAGAACCTCCCCAACCTAGTAGAGCAGGCCAACATTCAAATCCAGGAAATACAGAGAACGCCACAAAGATACTCCTTGAGAAGAGCAACTCCAAGACACATAATTGCCAGATTCACCAAAGTTGAAATGAAGGAAAAAATCTTAAGGGCAGCCAGAGAGAAAGGTCGGGTTACCCACAAAGGGAAGCCCATCAGACTAACAGCAGATCTCTCGGCAGAAACTCTTCAAGCCAGAAGAGAGTGGGGGCCAATATTCAACATTCTTAAAGAAAAGAATTTTAAACCCAGAATTTTATATCCAGCCAAACTAAGTTTCATAAGTGAAGGAGAAATAAAATCCTTTACAGATAAGCAAATGCTTAGAGATTTTGTCACCACTAGGCCTGCCTTACAAGAGACCCTGAAGGAAGCACTAAACATGGAAAGGAACAACCGGTACCAGCCATTGCAAAAACAGGCCAAAATGTAAAGACCATCGAGACTAGGAAGAAACTGCATCAACTAACGAGCAAAATAACCAGTTAATATCATAATGACAGGATCAAGTTCATACATAACAATCTTAACCTTAAATGTAAATGGACTAAATGCTCCAAATAAAAGACACAGACTGGCAAACTGGATAAAGAGTCAAGACCCATCAGTCTGCTGTATTCAGGAGTCCCATCTCACACGCAGAGACATACATAGGCTCAAAATAAAGGGATGGAGGAAGATTTACCAAGCAAATGGAGAACAAAAAAAAGCGGGGGTTGCAATACTAGTCTGTGATAAAACAGACTTTAAACCATCAAATATCAAAAGAGACAAAGAAGGCCAATACATAATGGTAAAGGGATCAATTCAACAGGAAGAGATAACTATCCTAAATATATATGCACCCAATACAGGAGCACCCAGATTCATAAAGCAAGTCCTTAGAGACTTACAAAGAGACTTCGACTCCCATACAATAATAATGGGAGACTTCAACACTCCACTGTCAACATTAGACAGATCAACGAGACAGAAAGTTAACAAGGATATCCAGGAATTGAACTCATCTCTGCAGCAAGCAGACCTAATAGACATCTATAGAACTCTCCACCCCAAATCAACAGAATATACATTCTTCTCAGCACCACATCACACTTACTCCAAAATTGACCACGTAATTGGAAGTAAAGCACTCCTCAGCAAATGTACAGGAACAGAAATTGTAACAAACTGTCTCTCAGACCACAGTGCAATTAAACTAGGACTCAGGACTAAGAAACTCAATCAAAACCGTTCAACTACATGGAAACAGAACAACCTGCTCCTGAATGACTACTGGGTACATAACGAAATGAAGGCAGAAATAAAGATGTTCTTTGAAACCAATGAGAACAAAGATACAACATACCAGAATCTCTGGGACACATTTAAAGCAGTGTGTAGAGGGAAATTTATAGCACTAAATGCCCACAAGAGAAAGCAGGAAAGATCTAAAATTGACACTCTAACATCGCAATTAAAAGAACTAGAGAAGCAAGAGCAAACACATTTGAAAGCTAGCAGAAGGCAAGAAATAACTAAGATCAGAGCAGAACTGAAGGAGATAGAGACACAAAAAACCCTCCAAAAAATCAATGAATCCAGGAGTTGGTTTTTTGAAAAGATCAACAAAATTGACAGACCACTAGCAAGACTAATAAAGAAGAAAAGAGAGAAGAATCAAATCGACGCAATTAAAAATGATAAAGGGGATATCACCACAGACCCCACAGAAATACAAACTACCATCAAAGAATACTATAAACACCTCTACGCAAATAAACTGGAAAATCTAGAAAAAATGGATAATTTCCTGGACACTTACACTCTTCCAAGACTAAACCAGGAAGAAGTTGAATCCCTGAATAGACCAATAGTAGGCTCTGAAATTGAGGCAATAATTAATAGCCTACCAACAAAAAAAAGTCCAGGACCAGATGGATTCATAGCTGAATTCTACCAGAGGTACAAGGAGGAGTTGGTACCATTCCTTCTGAAACTATTCCAATCAATAGAAAAAGAGGGAATCCTCCCTAACTCATTTTTTGAGGCCAACATCATCCTGATACCAAAGCCTGGCAGAGACACAACAAAAAAAGAGAATTTTAGACCAATATCCCTGATGAACATCGATGCAAAAATCCTCAATAAAATACTGGCAAACCGGATTCAGCAACACATCAAAAAGCTTATCCACCATGATCAAGTGGGCTTCATCCCTGGGATGCAAGGCTGGTTCAACATTCGCAAATCAATAAACATAATCCAGCATATAAACAGAACCAAAGACAAGAACCACATCATTATCTCAATAGATGCAGAAAAGGCTTTTGACAAAATTCAACAGCCCTTCATGCTAAAAACGCTCAATAAATTCGGTATTGATGGAACGTACCTCAAAATAATAAGAGCTATTTATGACAAACCCACAGCCAATATCATACTGAAAGAGCAAAAACTGGAAAAATTCCCTTTTAAAAACTGGCACAAGACAGAGATGCCCTTTCTCACCACTCCTATTCAACATAGTGTTGGATGTTCTGGCTAGGGCAGTCAGGCAAGAGAAAGAAATCAAGGGTATTCAGTTAGGAAAAGAAGAAGTCAAATTGTCCCTCTTTGCAGATGACATGATTGTATATTTAGAAAACCCCATTGTCTCAGCCCAAAATCTCCTTAAGCTAATAAGCAACTTCAGCAAAGTCTCAGGATACAAAATTAATGTGCAAAAATCACAAGCATTCTTATACACCAGTAACAGACAAACAGAGAGCAAAATCATGAATAAACTTCCATTCACAATTGCTTCAAAGAAATAAAATACCTAGGAATCCAACTTACAAGGGATGTAAAGGACCTCTTCAAGGAGAACTACAAACCACTGCTCAGTGAAATAAAAGAGGACACAAATAAATGGAAGAACATACCATGCTCATGGATAGGAAGAATCAATATCGTGAAAATGGCCATACTGTCCAAGGTAATTTATAGATTCAATGCCATCCCCATCAAGCTACCAATGAGCTTCTTCACAGAATTGGAAAAAACTGCTTTAAAGTTCATATGGAACCAAAAAAGAGCCCGCATCTCCAAGACAATCCTAAGTCAAAAGAACAAAGCTGGAGGCATCACGCTACCTGACTTCAAACTATACTACAAGGCTACAGTAACCAAAACAGCATGGTACTGGTACCAAAACAGAGATGTAGACCAATGGAACAGAACAGAGTCCTCAGAAATAATACCACACATCTACAGCCATCTGATCTTTGACAAACCTGAGAGAAACAAGAAATGGGGAAAGGATTCCCTATTTAATAAATGGTGCTGGGAAAATTGGCTAGCCATAAGTAGGAAGCTGAAACTGGATCCTTTCCTTACTCCATATACGAAAATTAATTCAAGATGGATTAGAGACTTAAATGTTAGACCTAATACCATAAAAATCCTAGAGGAAAACCTAGGTAGTACCATTCAGGACATAAGCATGGGCAAAGACTTCATGTCTAAAACACCAAAAGCAACAGTAGCAAAAGCCAAAGTTGACCAATGGGATCTCATTAAACTAAAGAGCTCTGCACAGCAAAAGAAACTACCATCAGAGTGAACAGGCAACCCACAGAATGGGAGAAAATTTTTGCAATCTATTCATCTGACAAAGGGCTAATATCCAGAACCTACAAAGAACTCAAACAAATTTACAAGAAAAAAACAAACAACCACATCAAAAAGTGGGCAAAGGATATGAACAGACATTTCTCAAAAGAAGACATTCATACAGCCAACAGACACATGAAAAAATGCTCATCATCACTGGCCATCAGAGAAATGCAAATCAAAACCACAATGAGATACCATCTCACACCAGTTAGAATGGCGATCATTCAAAAGTCAGGAAACAACAGGTGCTGGAGAGGATGTGGAGAAATAGGAACACTTTTACACTGTTGGTGGGATTGTAAACTAGTTCAACCATTATGGAAAACAGTATGGTGATTCCTCAAGGATCTAGAACTAGATGTACCATATGACCCAGCCATCCCATTACTGGGTATATACCCAAAGGATTATAAATTATGCTGCTATAAAGACACATGCACACGTATGTTTATTGCAGCACTATTCACAATAGCAAAGACATGGAATCAACCCAAATGTCCATCACTGACAGATTGGATTAAGAAAATGTGGCACATATACACCATGGAATACTATGCAGCCATAAAAAAGGATGAGTTTGTGTCCTTTGTAGGGACATGGATGCAGCTGGAAACCATCATTCTTAGCAAACTACACAAGAACAGAAAACCAAACACCGCATGTTCTCACTCATAGGTGGGAACTGAACAATGAGTTCACTTGGACTCGGGAAGGGGAACATCACACACTGGGGCCTATCATGGGGAGGGGGGAGGGGGGAGGGATTGCATTGGGAGTTATACCTGATGTAAATGACGAGTTTATGGGTGCAGCACACCAACATGGCACAAGTATACATATGTAACAAACCTGCACGTTATGCACATGTACCCTACAACTTAAAGTATAATAATAATAAATAAATTTTTAAAAAAATAAAATCACACATCACAAAGCAGATTCTCGGAAATTCTTTTGCATCTTACCTGAGGATGTTTTCTTTGCCACCACAGGCTTCAATGCAATCCAAAATATTACTTCTCAGATTCCCCAAAAACATGTTACCAAAGTGATCCATGAAAAGAGTCGTGAAACTCCATGAGATGAATTTACACATCACAAATAAGTTTCTGAGAAAGTTTCTTTCTAGATTTTATCTGAGTCTATTTCCTTTGTCACCATAGGCTTCAATGTAACACAAAATATCCCTTCTCAGATCCCAAAAACACTGCTACCAAGCTCTTCCATTAAAAGAATGATGTAACTCTGTGAGATGAATTCATATATCAAAAAGCTGTTTCTCAGAAAACATATCAAAGCTAATTCTCCAATAGCTTCTCTACAGTTTTTACCTGAAGTTATTTCCTTTTTTACTGAAAGCCTCTAGGAACTCCCGAGTATCCCTTTGCAGATTATATTAAAACAATGCTACCAAACTACTCAAGGAAAACAAAGGCTTAACTCTGTGTGATGAATTCACACATCACAAATAAATTTCTCTGAAAGTTTTTTTCTAGTTTTTATCTCAGGCTATTTCCTTTTCCACCATCGGTTTCCATGTGTTCCCAAATATCCCTTATCAGACACGACAACAATACTGCTAACAAAGTGCTCCTTGAAAAGAATCATGTAAGTCAGTGAGATGAATTGACATATCACAAAGCAATTTCTCAGAAAGCGTCTTTCTAATTGTTGTCTAAATATATTTCCTTACTCACCCTAAGCTTCAATGCATTTCCAAATATAATATTAATATTGCAGATTCCATGAAAACAGTGTTATCAAACTGCTCAAAAAAAAGAATGGTGTAAATCTGTGAGATGAATTCAAACATCAGAATGCAGTTTCTTTGAAAGCTTCTTCCTAGTTTTTATCTGAGGATATTTCCTATTCACTGTAGGCTTCAATGTGCTCCCAAATATTTCTTTGCAGATTCCACAAGAGCAGTGTTATCAAACTGCTCCAAGAAAAAAAAGGTGTAACACTCTGAGATGAAGTCACACATCACAAAGCAGTTTCTCAGATATCTTCTTCTGAGGATATTCCCTTTCTCACAACTGGCTTCAATGCACTACAGAATATTACTTTGCAAATTCGAAGAAAACAGTGTTAGAAAACTGTTCCATGAAAAGAAAGTTGTAACTCTGTGAGTTGAACTCACACTTAATAAAGAACTTTCTCAGAAAGCTTCTTTCTAGTTTTTATCTGAGGATATTTTATTTTTCACCGTAGGACTCAAATCCCTCCCAAATACCTCTTTGCAGATTCCATGAAAAGAGTGTTATCAAACTGCTCCATGAAAAGAAAAGTGTAACTCTGTGATATGAATTCGCACATCATGGAGAAGTTTCTCAGAAAGTTTCTTTCTAGTTTTTATCTGAGGATATTTCCTTTGTCACCATAGGCTTCAATGCCATCCAAATATTCCTTCTCAGATTCAACAAAAACAGTGCTACCACACTGTTCCATGAAAAGAATCATGTAAGTCAATGAGATGAGTTCACAAAACACAAAGCAGTTTCTCAGGAGTTTTCTTTCTAGTTTTTGTCTGAGGATATATCATTTGTCTCCCTAAGCTTCAATGCACTCCAAAATATCCCATTGCAGATTCCAAGAAAACAGTGTTAGAAAATTGCTCAATGAAAAGAAGAACACAACTCTGTGAGATGAATTCACACATCACAAAGCAGTTCTCAGAAAGCGTGTTTTGTTTATTTTCTTAGGATATTTCCTTTCTCATCATAGGCTTTAATGCACTCCAAAATATCCTATTACAGATTCCAGGAAAACAGTGCTATCAAACTGCTCAATGGAAAGAGCAGTGTTACTCTGTGAGATGAATTCACACATTACAAAGAACTTTCTCAGGAAGCTTCTTTCTAATTCTTATCTGAGGGTATTTCCTTTGTCACCCTAGGCTTCAACGGGATCCAAAATATCCCTTCTCAGACTCCCCAAAAACAGACCTACCAAATGAGAAGTGTCATGTAACTCAATGAGATGAATTATCGCATCAGAAAGCATTTTCTCAGAAAACTTCTTTCTAGTTTTTATATGAGGGAATTCCCTTGGTTACCTTAAGCTTCAATGCACTCTGAAATATCCCTTTTCAGAATCCAAGATAATGGTGTTAGCAAACTGCTCAATGAAAAGAAAGGTATAACTCTGTGAGATGAATTCACACATCACAAACCGTTGTCTCAGAAAGCTTCTTTCTAGTTTTTATATGAGGATATTTCCTTTGTCACCACAGTCTTCAATGCAATCCAAAATATCCCTTCTCATATTCCCTGAAAACAGCACTACCAAACTGCTACAAGAAAAGAATCTTGTAACTCTGTGAGGTGAATTCAGAAAGCTTCTTTTTGGTTTTTGTCTGAGGATATTTCCTTTATCACCATAGGCTTCATTTCACTCCAAAATTTCATATTGCAGATTCCACGAAAACAGTGCTAGCAAACTGCTCCACGAAAAGGGTGGTGTAACTCTGTGAGCTGAATTCACACATCACAAGGCAGTTTCTCAGAATGCTTCTTTCTAGTTTTAGTTTTACCTGAGGGTATTTCCTTTTTTGCCATAGGTCTCAACTTGCTCCCAAATATCACTTTGTAAATTCCACAAAAACAGTGTTAGCAAACTGTTCCATGAAAAGAAAGGTATTACTCTGTGACAAGAATACACATATCACAAAGAAGTTTTTCAGAAAGCTTCTTCCTAGTTTTTATCTGATTGTTTTTCCTTTGTCACCATAGGCTTCAAGGTGATCGAAAATATCCCTTCTCAGATTCACCAAAAACAGTGCTACCAAACTGTTCCATTAAAAGAATAGTGTAACCCTGTGAGATGAATTCGCAAATAACAAAGCAGTTTCTCAGAAAGTTCTTTCTAATTTTTGTTGGAGGATATTTCCTTTTTCACCCTAGGCCTCAATGTGCTCACGAATATCCCTTTCAGATTCCACGAA
This sequence comes from Chlorocebus sabaeus, assembly GCF_047675955.1. Classification (NCBI taxonomy): domain Eukaryota; kingdom Metazoa; phylum Chordata; class Mammalia; order Primates; family Cercopithecidae; genus Chlorocebus; species Chlorocebus sabaeus. The sequence goes on from NC_132912.1 coordinate 38,489,416, forward strand.
AATAGTGCTAGCAAACTGCTCCATGAAAAGAAAGGTTTAAATTTTTGAGATGAATTTGTACATCCAAAGCAGTTTCTCAGAAACTTTTAACTCTATGAGATGAATGCACACTTCACAAAGGAGTTTCTCAGAAAGCTTCTCTCAGGTTTGTACCTGAAGATATTTCCTTTTTCACCATTGGACTCTATGCTCTCCCAAATATCCCTGTGCATATTCCACAAAAACAGAGTTAGCAAACTGCTTAATGAAAAGAAAGATTTAACTCTGTGAGATGAATTCACCCATCACAAAACAGTCTCTCAGATATTTTCTTTCTAGCTTTTATCTGTGCATATTTACTAATGCACCATCAGCCTCAATGAACTCTTAAATATCCCTTCTCAGACACCACAAAAACAGTGATGCCAAACTGCTCAACGAAATGGATGATCTATTTCTGTGAGAAGAATAGTAACATCAGAGAGCAGTTTCTCAGAAAGTTTCTTCCAAGTTTTTGTCTGAGTATAATTCCTTTTGCACCATAGGTCTCGATGCGATCTCAAATATCCCTTTGCATATTCCATGAAAACAGTGTCAGCAAACTGCTCCACGAAAAGAAAGGTGTAACTCTGTGAGATGAATTCATATATCACAACGTTCTTTCTCACAAAACTTCTTTCTAATTTTTATCTCAGGATATTTCCTTTTTAACCATATTCCTCAATGCACCCTGGAGTACCCCATTGAAGAATAAACGACAAAAGGGTTAGCAAACATCTCAATGAAAATAATGGTGAAACTCTGTGAGGTGAATTCACACATCACAAAGTATTTTTACAGAAAGTTTAGTTTTGATTTTTATCTGAGGATAGTTACTTTGTCACCGTAGGATTCAATGCACTCCCAAATATCCTACTGCAGATTCCACGAAAACAGTGTTATCACACTGTTCCATGAAAAAAGATGTAACTCTGTGAGATGAATTAACTCATTACAAAGGACTTTCTCAGAAAGCTTCTTTCTAGTTTTTAATCTGAGGATATTTCCTTTTTCACCAGAGACTTCATTGCTATCCAAAATATCCTTTCTCAGATTCCCCAAAAACAGTGCTAGCAAACTGCTCCATGAAAAGCATCATGTAACTTCTTGAGATGAATTCACAAATCACAAAGAAGTTTCTCAGAAAGCTTTCTAGTTTTTGTCTGAGGATATTTCCTTTGTTACCCTACAGTTCAATGATCTCGAAAATATCCCATTGCAGATCCAAGTAAACATTGTTAACAAACTGCTCAATGAAAAGAACAGTGTAACTCTGTGAGTTGAATTCACAACTCGCAAAACAGTTTCTTCAAAAACTTCTTTTTTGTCTTTCTATGAGGATATTTCCTTTGGCACCATAGGCATCAATGCGCTCCAAAATAGCCTATTGCAAATTCCACGAATACAGTGTTAGCCAACTGCTCCATGAAAAGAATGGTGTAATTCTGTGAGATGAATTCAGACATCACAGGGAACTTTCTCAGAAAAGCTTCTTTCTACTTTTTATCTGAGGACATTTAATTTGTCACCAAAGTCATCAATGAGATACAAAATATCCCTTCTCAGATTCCCTAAAACAGTGTTAACAAACTACTACATGAAAAAAATTGTGCAACTCTGTGAGATGAATTAGCACATTACAAAGCAGTTTCTCAGAGAACTTCTTCCTAGTTTTCATACGAGGTTATTTCCTTTGTCACCATAAACTTTATTTCACTCTGAAATATCAGATTGCAGATTCCAAAAACACAGTGTAATCAAATGCAGATTCCAAAAACACAGTGTAATCAAATTGCTGAATGAAAGGAACAGTTTTCCTCTTTGAGGTGAATTCATGCATCACAAAGCAGTTTCTCAGAAAAATTCGTTCAAGTTTTTACCTGAGGATATTTCCTTTTTCAAAATAGGCCTCAAGGCACTCCCAAATATCCCTCTGCATATCCAGGGAAAAGTGTTAGCAAACTGCTCCATGAAAAGAAAAATGTAACTCTGTGAGTTGAATTCAAAAATCACAAAGAACTTTCTCAGAAAGATTCTTTCTATTTTTTATCTGAAGATATTTCCTTTTTCACCATAGGCCTCAATGCGATCCAAAATATCCCTTCTCAGATTCCCCAAAAACAGTGCTACCAAACTGCTGCATGAAAAGAATCTTGTAACTCCATGAGATGAATTCACAAATCACAAAGCAGTTTCTCAGAAATCATCTTTCTAGCTTTTGTCTGAGGATATTTCCTTTTGCACCATAGGTCTCAATAAGCTCATGAATATCCCTTTGCAGATTCCATGAAAACAGTATCACAAAACTGCTCCATGAAAATAGCGGTGTAAATCTGTGAGATGAATTAACACATCACAAAGCAGTTCCTCAGAATGTTTCTTTTTGGTTTTCTGTCTGAGGATATTTCCTTTGACACCGTAGGCTTCAATGTGCTAAAAAATATCCTACTGAAGATTCCACAAGAAAAGTGTTAGCAAACGGCTCCATGAAAAGAATGGTGTAACTCTGTGAGATGAATTCACACATCACAAGTAAGTTTCTTAGAAAGTTACTTTCTAGTTTTTATCTGAGGATATTTGCTTTGTCAACCTAGGCTTCAATGCGATCCAAATTATCACTTCTCAGATACCAATAAAACAGTGCTACCAAACAGCTCCATGAAAAGAGTGGTGTAACATTGTGAGATGAATTTACACATCCCAAAACTGTTTCTCAGACAGTTTCTTTCTAGTTTTCATCTCAGGATATTTGCATTTTCACCATATTCCTCAATGTGCTCCTGAATATTGAATTGCAGATTAAATGAAAAATGTGTTAACAAATTTCTCATTGAAAAAAACTTTGAAACTCTGTGAGATGATTTCACACATGACAAAGGAGTTTCACAGTAAGCTTCCTTTTGGTTTTTACCTGAGGATATTTCCTTTGTCAACATAGACTTCAATGTGCTCCCAAATATCCTATTGCAGATTCCACGAAAACAGTGTTGGCAAACTGCTGAATTAAAAGAACAATGTAACTCTGTTAGATGAATTCACACATTGCAAAGCAGTTTCTCCGAAATCTTCTATCTAGTTTTTATCTGAAGATATTTCCTAATTTGCTGCAGACCTCAATGCACTCCCAAATATTCCTTTGCAGATTCCATGAAAACAGTGTTAGCAAACTGCTCCATGAAAAGAAAGCTGTAACTCTGTGAGATGAATTCACGCATCACAAACAACATCCTCAGAAACCTTCTTTATAGTTTTTATCTGAGGATATTTCCTCTTTCAGCATAGATTTCATGAGCTCCCAAATAACCCTTCTCAGACACCACAAAAACAGTGATGCCAAAGTGCTCCCTCAACAGAAGCGTATATATCTATGAGATGAATGCACACTTCACAAAGAAGTTTCTCACAAAGCTTCTCTCCAGTTTTTACCTGAAGATATTTCCTTTTTCGCCATTGGACTCTATGTGCTCCCAAATATCCCTTTGCAGATTCCACAAAAACAGTGTTACCAAACTGCTCCATGAAAAGAAATGCGTAACTCTATAAGATGAATTCACACATCATGAAGAATTTTCTCAGAAAGCTTCTTTCTTGTTTTTATCTGAGGATATTTCCTTTGTTGCTCTAGGCTTCAATTCTCTCTGAAATATCAGATTGCAGATTCCAAGAAAACAGTTTAAGCAAACTGCTCAATGCAAAGAACAGTGTAACTCTCTGAGATGAATTCACTCATCACAAAGCAGTTTTTCAGAAAGCGATTTTCTAATTTTTATCAGAAGATATTTTCTTTTTCTATTTAGGCCTCAAGGCGCTCCTAAATACCCCTTCCATATTCCAGGAAAACAGTGTTAGAAAACTTCTCCATGAAAAGAAAAGTGTAACTCTGTGAGATGAATTCACACATCATGAAAAAGTTTCTCAGACAGTTTCTTTCTACTTTTTAGCTGAGGATATATCCTTTGTCACCTGAGACTTCAATGCAATAATATATATCCCTTCTCAGATTCCCCATAAACAGTAATGCCAAACTGCTCCATGAACAGAGAGGTGTAACTCCATGACATCAATTCACAAATCACAAAGGAGTTTCTCAGACATCTTCTTTATAGCTTTTATCAGATGATATTTCCTTTGTCACCATAGGCTTCAATGTGATCAAATATATCCCTTCTCAGATTCCCCAAAAACAGTGATAACACACTTCTCCATGAAAAGATTTGTATAACTCTATGAGATGAATACACAAATCACAAAGCAGTTTCTCAGAAAGCTTCTTTTTAGTTTTTGTCTGAGGATATTTCCTTTATCACCATAGTCCTCAATGCACTTGTGAACATCCCTTTGCAAATTCCCCGAGAACAGTGTTAGCAAACTGCTCCATGACAACAATGGTGTAAATCTGTGAGACGAATTAACAAATCACAAAGAAGTTTCTCAGAAAGTTTCTTTTTGATTTTTGTCTGAGGATATTTCCTTTTTCACTGTAGTCTTCAATGTGCTCTAAAATATCCTACTGCATATTCCACAAAAACAGTGTTAGAAAACTACTCCAAGAAAAGAATTGTGTAACTCTGTGAGATGAGTTCACACATTACAAAGAAGTTTCTGAAAAGCTTCTTTCTAGTTTTAATCTGAAGTTATTTTTTTGTCACCAAAGACTTCAATCCAATCCAAAATATTCCTTCTCAGACTCCCCAGAAACAGTGCTACCAAGCTGTTCCATGAAAAGAATGGTGTAACTCTGTGAGATGAATTCACATATCACAAAGATGTTTCTCAGAAAACTTCTTTCTAGTTTTTATCTGAGGGTATTTCCTTTTTCACAATAGGCCTCCATGCACTCCCAAATATCCATTTGCAAATTCCACGAAAATTGTGTTAGCAAACTCTTCCATGAAAAAAATCATGTAACTCTGTGAAATAAATTCAGACATCACAAAGAAGTTTCTCAGAAAGCATCTTTCTATTTTATATCTGAGGATAATTCCTTTGTCACGCTAGGCTTCAATGTGATCAAAAATATTCCTTCTGACATTAACCAAAAACAGTTTTACCAAATTGCTCCATGAAAAGAAAGGTTAAATCTGTTGGATAAATTCACACATCACAAAGCAGTTTCTCAGAAAGGTTCTTTTTGGTTTTTGTCTGAGGATATTTCCTTTGTCACCATGAGCTTCAATGTGCAGTAAAATATCCCAATGCAGATTCCAAGAAAACAGTGTTAGCAAACTGGTCAATCAAGTAACACTGTGAGATGAATTCACACGTCACAAAGCAGTTTCTCAGAAGGATTCTTTCTAGTTTTTATCTGAGAGTAATTCCTTTGTCACCATTGTCTTCAATGCAATCCAAAATATCGCTTCTCAGATTCCCCAAAAACAGCTACCAAACTGCTCCATGAAGAGAATCATATAACTCTGTGAGATGAATTCACAAATCACAAAGCAGTTTCTCAGAAAGCTTCTTTCCAGTTTTTATCTGAGGACATTTCCTTTGTTACCATATGCTTCAATGCAGCCCGAAGTATCCATTCTCAGATCCCCCCAAAAGAGTGCTACCTAACTGTTCTGTGAAAAGAAAGGTGTAACATTGTGAGAGGAATTTACACATCATGAAGAACATTCTCAGAGCACATCTTTCTAGTTTCTTTCTGAGGATATTTCCTTTGTCATCATAGGCTTCAATGTGATCCAAAATATCCCTTCTCAGATTCCCCAAAAACAGTGCTATCAAACTGTGCCATGAATGGAATCATGTAACTCTGTGAGATGAATTCAGAAATCATAAAGCACTTTCCCAGAAAGCTTCTTTCTAGTTTTTGTCTGAGGATATTTCCTTTGTCACCCTAAGCTTCACTGCGCTCTGAAATATCCCATTGCAGATTCAAACAAAGCAGTGTAAGAAAACTGGTCATTGAAAAGAACAGTGCATCTCTGTGAGATGAATTCACACATTGCAAGGCAGTTTCTCAGAAAGCTTCTTTCTAGTTTTTATCGGAGGATATTTCCTTTTACATTGTAGGCCTCAATGCGCTCAAGAATATCCTATTGCAGATTACAGGAAAACAGTGTTAGTAAACTGCTCCATGAAAAGAAAGGTGTAACCTGTGAGTTGAATTTACTCATCACAAAGAACTTTCTCAGAAAGTGTCTTTCTAATTTTTATCTAAAGGTATTTCCTTTGTCACCATAATCTTCAATGCAATACAAAGTATATTTTCTCAGATTCCAAATAAAACTGCTATCAAACTGATCAATGAAAAGAATCGTGTAACTCTGAGATGAATTCACACATCACAAAGCAGTTTCTCAGAAATCTTCTTTCTAGTTTTTATATGAGGATATGTCCTTTGTCACCCTAATCTTCAATCAGCTCTGAAAAAATCTAGTGCAAATTCCAAGAAAACAATGTTAGCAAACTTCTCAATGAAAATAACGGTGTAACTCTGTAAGGTGAATTCACACATCACAAAGCAGTTTGTCAGAATGCTTCTTTCTAGTTTTTATCTGAGGATATTTCCTTTCTCACCATAGGCCTCATGTCCTCCCAAATATCCCTTTGTAGACTCCATGAAAAGAGTTTCACCAAAGTGCTACATAAACAGAAAGGTGTACCTCTGTGAGACAAATTCACACATCAAAAACAAGTTTCTCAGAAAGGTTCCTTCTGGTTTTTAATCTGAGGATATTTCATTTGTCACTATAGGTTTCAACGTGATCCAAGATATCCCTTCTCAGATTCCCCAAAAACACTGCTACCAAATTGATCCAAGAAAAGAATGGTGTAACTCTGTGAGATTAATTCACAAATCCCAAAGCAGTTTCTCAGAAAGCTTCTTTCTAGTTTTTTTCTGAGGATATTTCCTTTGTCACTGTAAGCTTTGACGTTCTGTGAAGTATCCCATTGCAGATTCCAAGAAAACAGTGTTAGCAAACTGCACCATGAAAAGGAAGGTTTATCTGTGTGAGGAGAACTCATGCTTCACAAAGAAATTTCTCAGAAAACTTCTTTCTAGTTTTTATGAGGATATTTGCTTTGTCACCATAATCTTCAATGTGATCTAAAATATTCCCTCACATTCGCCATAAACAGTGCCACCAAACTGCTCCATGAAAAGAATCATGTAATGCTGTGAGAAGAATTAACACATCACAGCGTTATCTCAGAATGCTTCTCTCTGGTTTTTATATGAAGCTATTTCCTTTTCCACCATAGGCTTCAATGTGCTCCCAAATATTCATTCTTAGACACCACAAAAACAGTGATGCCAAAGTGCTCCCTCAACAGAAAAGTTTATCTCTATGAGATGAAGGCACACATCACAAAAGAGTTTCTCAGAAAACTTCTCTCCAGTTTTTACCTGAAGAATTTTCTTTTCTCACCTTATACTTCTATGCGCTCCCAAATATCTCTCTGCATATTCCACAAAAACCATGCTACCACACTTTGCAATGAATAGAAAGGTTTATCTCTGTGAGATAAATTCACACATCCCAAAGCAGTTTCTCAGGATGCTTCTTTCTAGTTTTTATCTGAGGATATTTCCTTTTCTGCCTTAGGTTTCAATGAGTTCCCTAGTATCTCTTCTCAGACACCACAAAAGCAGTGATGAAAAATTGCTCCCTTGACAGAAACGTTTATCTCTATGAGATGAATGCACACATCACAAAGAAATTCCTCAGAAAGCTTCTTTCCAGTTTTTACCTGAAGATATTTCCTTTTTTGCCATTGGACTCTATGGGCTCCCGAATATCTCTTTGCGGATTCCACAAAAACAGTGTTACCAATCTGCTTAATGAAAAGAAAGCTTTAACTCTGTGAGATGAATTCACACATCACAAAGCAGTTTCTCAGAAGGTTTCTTTCTAGTTTATATCTGAGGATATTTCCATTTCACCACAGGCTTCAATGAGATCCCAAATATCTCTTCTTAGATTCTACAAAAATAATGATGCCGAACAGCTCAATCAACAAAAAGTTCAAACTCTATGAGATGAATACACATATCACAAAACCGTTTTGCAAAAGCCATCTCTCCAGTTTTTATCTGAAGTGGTTTCCTTTTTCGCCATAGGTCTCTAGGAGCTCCTGAATATCCCTTTGCAGATTCCACAGAAACAGTGCTACCATACTGATCCATGAAAAGAATCATGTAACTCCTTGAGATAAATTAACACATCACAAAGCCATTTTTCAGGAAGCTTCTTTCTAGTTTTTATCTGAGGATAATTTCTTTTTCACGATAGGCCTCAATGCATGCAGAAATATCTGAGGATATTTCCTTTGTCACCTTAAGCTTCAATGAGCTCCAAAATATCCCATTTCAGATAACAAGAAAACAGTGTTAACAAACTGCTCAGTGAAAAGAACAGTGTAACTCTGTAGTTAAATTCAAACATCACAAAGTAGTTTCTCAGAAAGTTTCTTTCTACTTAATATCTGAGGACTTTTTTTTTTAATACAGGCCTCAATGCACTCCCAAATATCACTATACAGATTCCATGAGAACAATGTTAGCAAACGGCTCCATGAAAACAAATGTGTAACTCTGTGAGATAAATTCACACGTCAGAAATAAGTTTCTCAGAAAGCTTCTTTCTAGTTTATATCTGAGGATATTTCCTTTGTCACAATATCCGTCAAGACGATCCAAAATTTCCATTCTCAGATGCCCCAAAAACATTGCTACCAAATTGCTCCATGATAATAAAGGTGTTAGTCTGTGGGAAGAATTCAGAAATCAGAAGGCAGTTTCTCGGAAAGCTTCTTTCTAGTTTTTGTGTTAGGATATCTCCTTTGTCACCATAAGCTTCAATGCACTCAGAAATACAAGCTTGTGGATTACAAGAAAACAGCATTAGCAAATTGCTCAGTGAAAGGAACAGTGTAACTCTGTGAGGTGAATGTGCATATCACAAATCAGTTACTCAGAAGGCTTCCTTCTGGTTTTTATCTGAGGATATATCCTTTTTCACTATAGGCCTCAATGTGCTCCAAAATATCCCATTACAGATTCCACAAAAACTGCATTAGCAAACTGTTCCATGAAAGAAAGGTGTTGCTCTGTGAGATGAAATCACATAACACAAAGAACTTACTCAGAAGGCTTTTTTCTAGTATTGATCTCAGGATATATCCTTGGTCACCATAGGCTTCAATGCGATCCAAAATATCCCTCTTAGAGTCCCCAAAAACAGTGCTACCAAACTGCTCCATGAAAAGAATATTTTATCTCTGTGAGATGAATTAACACATCACAAGCAGTTTCTCTGGAAGCTTTTTCTACTTTTTATCTGAGGATATTTCCTTTTTCACTATAGGCCTCAATGCACTCCAAAATATCCCTGTGCAGATTCCACGAAAACAGTGTTGGCAAGTTGCTCCATGAAAAGAAAGGTGGACATCAGTGAGACAAATTCTCACATCACAGTGAATTTTCTCAGAAAGTTTCTTTCTAGACTTTATCTGAAGATACTCTCTTTGTCACCATTGGCATTAATGGGATCCAAAATATCCCTTCTCAGATTCCCCAAAAACAGTGCTACCAAACTGAACCATGAAAGAAATCATATAGCTCTGTGAGATGAATTCATGAATCACAAAGCGTTTCTCACAAAGCTTATTTCTAGTTGTTGTCTGAGGATACTTCCTTTGTCACCACAAGTTTCAATACGCTCCAAAATATCCCATTGCAGATTAAAAGAAAACAGGGTTAGCAAACTGCTCCATGAAAAGGAAACTGTTAGTCCATGGGATGAATTCACACATCACAAAGCAGTTTCTCAGAAAGTTCTTTGTGTTTTTTTTCTGAGGATATTTCCTTTGCCACCACAGGCTTCAAGTGATCCGAAATATCCATTCTCAGATTCCCCAAAAACAGTTCTACAAAACTGACACAGATGAATTAACACATCACAAAATTTTTTCTCAGAAAGCTTCTTTTTGTTTTTACATGAGGCCATTTCCTTTGCCACCATCAGCTTAAAATGGGCTCCAAAATATCCCTTTGTAGATTCCAAGATAAAAAGGGTTAGTAAACTGGTCAATGAAAAGAGCAGAGTAACTCTGTATGATGAATTCACACATCACAAAGTGGTTTCTCAGATAACCTCTTTCTAGTTTTTATCTGAGGATATTTCCTTTTTCACCATAAGCTTCAATGCACTCCCAAATATTCCTTTGGATATTCCATGAAAAGAGTGTTAGCAAACTGCTCCATGAAAAGAAATGTGTAACTCGTTAGATGAATTCACTAATCACAAAGAAGTTTCTAAGAAATCTTCTTTCTAGTATTTATCTGAGGATATTTCCTTTGTTAGCATAGACTTCATTGTGATTGAAAATATCCCTTCTCAGATTCCCCAAAAACGGTGCTACCAAATTGCTCCATGGAAAGAAAGGTGTTACTCTGTAAAATGAATTCACAAATCAGAAAACAATTTCTTAGAAAGTTCTTTTTGGTTTTTATCTGAGGATATTTCCTCTGTCACTGTAGACCTCAATGTGACTAAAATTATCCCTTCTCAGATTCCTCAAACACATTGCTACGAAACTGATCCATGAAAAGAATTGTGTAACTCTGTGAGGTGAATTCACACATCACAAAATGGTTTCTCAGAAAGCTTCTTTCTAGTTTTTATATGAGCTGATTTTCTTTGTCACTGTAAGCTTAAAATGCATTCCAAAATATTCAATTGTGGATTCCAAGAAACAGTGTTAGCAAACTCCTCAATGAAAGAACAGTGTAACTCTGTGACATAAATTCACACATCACAAAGCAGTTTCTTAGAGAGCTTCTTTCTAGTTTTTGTGTGATGATATTTCCTCTGTCACCATTGGCTTCAAGGCATTCGGAAATACCCAATTGCAGATTCCAAGAGAACAGTATTGGCAAACTGCTCAATGAAAAGAAGAGTGTAACTCTGTGAGATGAATTCACACATCCCAAAGCAGTTTCTCAGAACGTTCATTTTTTTTTCCTGAGGATACTTCCTTTGTCACCATAGGCTTCACTGCGATCAAAAATATCCTGATTCAGATTCCCAAAAAACAGTGCTGCAACACTGACCCATGAAAAGAGTCATGTAACTCTATGAGATGAATTAACACATCACAAAATGGTTTCTCAGAAAGCTTCTTTCTAGTTTTTATATGAGGGCATTTCCTTTGCCACCATAAGCATAAAATGCTCTCTGAAATATCGCATTGCAGATTTAAAAAAAAGGGTTTATAAACTGCCCAATGAAAAGAGCAGAGTAACTGTGTGAGATGAATTCACACATCACAAATTGGTTTCTGAGATAGTTTCTTTCTAGTTTTTATCTGAGGATATTTCCTTTCTCACCATAGGCTCCAATGCATTTCCATTATCCCTTTGGAGATTCCACAAAAACTCTTAGCAAACTACTCCATGAAGAGAAAGGGGTAACTCTGTGAGATGAATTCACACATCACAAAGCAGTTTCTCAGAAAGCTTCTTTTTGGTTTTGTCTGAAAATATATCCTTTGTCATCATAGTCTTAAATGTGCTCCGAAATATCCTATTGCAGATTCCACAAAATCAGTGTTATCAAACTCTTCAATGAAAAGAACAGTATACCTCTGTGAGATTCCCCAAAAACACTACAACCAAAATGATCCTACAAAAGGATTGTGCAACTCTGTGAGATGAATTAACACATCACAAAGGAGTTTCTCAGATAGCTTCTTTTTGTTTCTTATCATAAGATTGTTTCCTTTGTTACCATAGGCTTCAATGCACTCCCAAATATCCCTTTGCAGATTCCATGAAAACAGTGTGAGCAAACTGCTCAATGAAAAGAACAGTTTAATTGTGTGAGCTGAATTCACACATCACAAAGAGTTTCCAAGAGAGATTCTTTCTAATTTTTATCTGAGGATATTTCCTTTTTCACTATAGGCCTCATGTGCTCCCAAATATCCCTTTACAGATTAAACAAAAACAGTGTTAGCAAACTGCTGCATGAAAAGAAAGGTGTAAATCTGTAAGATGAATTCACACATCACAAAGAACTTTCTCAGAAGCTTCTTTCTAGTTTTTATCTGAGTATATTTCCTATGTCACCGTAGACTTCAATGTGATCCAAAATATCCCTTCTCAGATTCCTCAAAAACAGTGATAACAGACTGCTCCATGAAATGAAAGTGCAACTCTGTGAGATGAATTCTCACATCAGAAAGAAGTTTCTCAGAAACCTTCTTTCTAGTGTTTCTCTGAGGATATTTCCTTTGTCACCATAAACTTCAATGTGCTGTGAAATATCTATTTACAGATTCCAAGAAAACAGTGTTAGCAGACTGCTCGATGAAAATAACATTGTATCTCTGTGTGATGTATGCACACATCACAAAGCTGTTTTTCAGGAGACTTCTTTTTGATTTTTATCTGAGGATATTTCCTTTTTCACTATAGGCCTCAAACTGATCCCAAATATCCCTTTGCATATTCCACGAAAAGAGTGTTAGCAAACTGCTTGATGAAAAGAAAAGTAAATCTGTGAGATGAATTCACACATCACAAATAACTTTCTCAGAAAACTTCTTTCCAATTTTTATCTGCGAATATTTCCGTGTCACTGTAGGCTTCAAGGTGAACCAAAATATCCATTCTCTGATTCACCAAAAACAGTGCTGACAAAGTGATCCATGAAAAGAATCGTGTAACCCTGTGAGATGAATTCACACATCCAAAGAAGTTTCTCAGAAAGCTTCTTTTTTCTCTTTATCTGAGGATATTTCCTTTTTTACTATAGGCTTGAGTGAGATCCAAATTATTCCTTCTCAGATTCCCCAAAAACTTTGCTACCAAACTACTTAATGAAAAGAATCATGTAACTCTGTGAGTTTCTTTTTGGTTTTTATCTGAGGATGTTTCCTTTGTTACCATAGGATTCAATGTGCTCCCATATACCCCATTGAGATTCCACGAAAACAGTGTTATCAAAGAGCTTAATGAAAAAACAGTGTAAATCCGTGAGGTGAATTCACACATCACAAAGAACTTTCTCAGAATAATTCTTTGTAGTTTTTAACTGAGGATACTTTCTTTTTCACTGTAGGCCTCAATGCACACCCAAATATCCCGTTACATATTCCATGAAAACAGTGTTAGCAAACTGCTCAATGAAAGGAACAGTGTATCTCCGTCAGATGAATTCCCACGTCACAATGCAGTTTCTCAGAAAGCTGCTGTTTGCTTTTTGTCTTGTTTATGTCTTTGTCACCATAGGCTTTAATGCACTCCCAAGTATCCCTTTGCAGATTCCAGGAAAACAATGTTAGCAAGCGTCTCCATGAAAAGAATGGTGTAACTCTGTGAGATGAATTAACACATCACATATAACTTTCTCAGAAAAGGTCTTCCTATATTTTTTCTGAAGATATGTCCTCTGTCACCATAAGCTTGAATGTGATCCATAATACTCATTTTCAGATTCCCCAAAAACAGTGCTACAAAACTGATCGATGAAAATAATAATGTAACTCGGTGAGTTGAATTAGCAAATAACAAAGAGGTTTCTCAGAAAGCTTCTTTTTACTTTTCCCATGAAGATATTTCCTATGTCACCATAAGCTTCAATGCAATCTGAAATAACCCACTGCAGGTTAAAAGAAAAGTGTTAGCAAACTGCTCCATGGAAAGACCAGTGTAACACTGAGATGAATTCACATATCAAAAACCAGTTTCTCAAAGCATCTTTCTAGTTTTTATCTGAGGATATTCCCTTTCTCACCATAGGCCTCAACGTGCTCCCAAATATCTCTTTGCAGATTGAACAAAAACAGTATTAGCAAACTGATCCATGGCAAGAAATGTGTAACTCTGTGTGATGAATTCACACACGACAAAGAAGTTTCTGAGAAAGCTTCTTTCTAGTTTTTATCTGAATATATTTCCTTTCTCACCGTAGGCTTCAATGTGATCCCAAATATCCCTTCACAGATTCCCCAGAAACAGTACTACCGAACTGTTCCATGAAAAGAATCACGTAACTCTGTGAGATGAATTCAAAAATCACAAAGCAGTTTCTCAGAAAGCTTCTTTGTAGTTTTTATCTGAGGATATTTAGTTTTTCACGGTGGGCCTCAATGCATTCCGAAATATCCCTTTGCAGATTCCACGAAGACAGTGTTAGCAAACAGCTCCATGAGAAGAAAGTTGTAACTCTGTGAGATGAATTTACACATCACAAATAACATTCTCAGAAACCTTCTTTCCAGTTTTCATCTGAGGATATTTCCTGTGTCAACACAGACTTCAATGGGATCCAAGATATCCCCTTTCATATTCCCCAAAGAGAGTTCTACCAAACTGCTACATGAAAGGAAAGGTGTAACTCTGTTAGATAAATTCACAAATCACAAAGCAGTTTCTCAGAAAGCTTCTTTCTAGTTTTTGTCTGAAGATATTTCCTTTGTCACCATAAGATTCAATGTGCTGCAGAATATCTCATCACAGATTCCATGAAAACAGCGTTAGCAAACTGCTCCATGAGAAGAAAGGTGTAACTCTGTGAGATGAATTCACGCGTGAGAAAGAATTTTCTCCAAAAGCTTCTTTCTAGTTTTTAAATGAGGATATTTCCTTTGTCACCATAGGCTTCAATGCGATCCAAAATGTCCCTTCTTAGATTCCACAAAAACAGTGTTACCAAACTGCTCCATGACAAGAATCGTGTAACTCTGTGACAAGAAATGGCACATCAGAAAGCGTTTCCTCAGAAAACTTCTCTCTAGTTTTATATGAGTTTAATCTCTTGTCACCTTAAGTTTCAGTGTGCTCCAAAATATCCCTTTGTAGATTTCGTGAAAACAGTGTTATGAAACTGTGCAATGAAAAGAACGGTGTAACTCTGTGAGTTGAGGTCACACATCAGAAAGAACTGTCTCAGAAAGCTTCTTTCTAGTTTTTATCTGAGGGTATTTCCTTTGTCACCATAGGTTTCAATGCACTCCCAAATATCCTATTGTGGATTCCACAAAAACAGTGTTATCAAACTGCTCAATGAAAAGACAGGTGTAATTCTGTGAGATGAGTTTACACATCATGAAGAACTTTCTCAGAAAGCTTCTTTCTGGTTTTTATCTGAGGATATTTCCTTTTCACCATAGGCTTCAATGCTATCCCAAATATCCCTTCACAAATTCCCGAAAAACTATTCTAACAAACTGATCCATTAAAAGAATCATGTAACTTTGTGAGATGAATTCACAAATCACAAAGGAGTTTCTTGGAAAGCTGATTTCTAGTTTTTGTCTGAGGATATTTTCTTTGTCACCATACACTCAAATGAGCACTGAAATATAACATTGCAGATTCCACGAAAACAGGGTTAGCAAGCTACCCAATGAAAAGAACAGTGTAAAACTGTGAGATAAATTCACACATCACAAAGCAGTTTCTCAGAAAGCTTCTTTATAGATTTTATGTGAGGGTATGTTCTTTTTCACTATATGCCTCAATGTACACCAAAATATCAATTTGCAGATTCCATAAAAACAGTGTTAGCAAACTGCTCAGTGAAAAGAACAGTGTATCATGGTGAGATTAATTCACACATCACAAAACAATTTCTCAGAAAGTTTCTTTCTAGCTTTTATCTGAGGATATTTAATTTTTCAAAATAGGCCTCAAAGCTCTCCCAAATATCCCTTTGCAGATTACATGGAAACAGTGTTAGCATGAAAAGTTCCATGATAAGAAATTTGTAATTCTTTGAGATGAATTCCCACATCACAAAGAACTTTCTCATAATGCTTCATTCTAGTTTTTATCTGAGGGTATTTCCTTTCTCAAGATAAGCTTAAATGCAATCCAAATTAACCCTTTTCAGATTACCCAAAAAACGGTGCTACCAAACTGCAAAATGAAAAGAATTGTGTAACTCTGTGAGATGAATTAATACATCAGTATACGTTTTCTCAGAAAGCTTCTTTCTAGTTCTTATATGAGGATATTTCCTTTGTCACCTAAAGTTTCAATGCACTCTGAGATGTCCCTTTGCAGATTCCATGGAACAGTGTTGGCAAACTGCTCAATGAAAAGGACAGTGTAACTCTGTGAGGTGAATTCACACATCACAGTTTCACAGGAAGCTTCTCTCTACTTATTATCTGAGGATATTTCTTTTATTACCATAGGCCTCAATGCGCTCCTGTATATCCCCTTGCAGATTCCACGAAAGAAGTGTTAGTAAACTGCTCAATGAAAAGAACAGTGTAACTCTGCTGGATGAATTGACACTTCACAAAACAGTTTCTCAGAAAGTTTCTTTCTAGTTTTTAACTGAGGATATTTCCTTTTTCACTATAAGCCTCAATGTGCTCCCAAATATCCCTTTGCAGATTTCATGAAAACAGTGGTAGCAAACCACTCTATGAAAAGAAATTTGTAACTTTGTTAGACAAATTCACACATCAAAAAGAACCTTTTCAGAAAGCTTTTTTATATTTTTTATCTGAGGCTATTTCCCTTCTCACCATAATCTTCAATGTGACCTAAAATATCCCTTCTCAGATTCCCCAAAAATAGGGCTACCAAACTGATTTATGAAAAAAATTATATAATTCTCTGAGATGAATTAACACATCACAAAGTGTATCTCACAAAGCTTTTTTCTACTTTTTGCCTAAGATATTTCCTATGTCAGCATAAGCTTCAATGTGCTCTGAAATAACCTGTTGCAAATTCCAAGAAAACAGTGTTAGCACACTGCTCGATGAAAAGAATAGTTTAACTCTGTGAGATGAATTCACAAATCACAAGGCAGTTTTTCAGAAAGTTTCTTTCTAGTTTTTCTCTGAGGATATCTCCTTTTTCACCATAGGCTTCAACGCACTCCCATATATCCCCTTGCAGATTCCATGAAAACAGTGTTATCAAACTGCTCAATGAAAAGAACGGTACAGCTCTGTGTGATGCATTCACACATCACAAAGCAGTTTCTCAGAAAGCTATTTTCTAGTTTTTATCTGAGGATACTTCATTTATCAAGATCGTCCTCTATATTCTCCCAAATATCTCTTTGCAGATTCCACCAAAACAGTGTTAGCAAACTGCCCTATGAAAAGAACACTGTAACTCTGTGAGATGAATTCACACATCACAAATAACTTTCTCAGAAAACTTCTTTCTAGTTTTCTTCTGAGGGTAATTCCTTTGTCAACTCAGGCTTCAATGTGATCCAAAATATGTCTTCTCAGATTCGCCAAAAAGAGTGCTACCAAATGATCCATGAAAAGATTCTTATAACTCTGTGAGATGAATTAACACATCACAAAGCGGTTTCCCAGAATGCTTCTTTCTCTTTTTCATCTTAGGATATTTCCATACAAAATATCCCTCCTCAGATTCCCCAAAAACAGTGCTACCAAACAGCTCCATGAAAATGGTGATGTAACTCTGTGAGAGGAATTCACACATCACAAAGTTGTTTCTCATAAGACTTCTCTCCAGTTTTTATCTGAAGATATTTCCTTTGACATCCTAGACTTCAATGCACTCCCAAGTACCCTATTACAGATTCTACAAAACCAGTTTTATCAGACTGCTGAATGAAAACAACCATGGAACTCTGTGAGATGAATTCACACATCCAAAAGCAGTGTATTAGAAATCGTTTTTCTAGTTTTTATCTGAGGGTATGAAATTTTTCACCATAGGCCTCAATGCACTCCCAAACATCCCTTCACAGATTCCACGAAAATGGTGCTACCAAACTGCTCCATGAAAACAGTGATGGTACTCTGTGAGTACAAAGCTGTTTCTCAAACAGCTTCCTTTAGTTGTTATCTGAGGATATTTTTCACCATATTCCTCAATGCCCTCCCAAATATCCCATTGAAGATTAAACCAAAAAAAAAAAAAAAATCGTTAGTAAACCCCTCAATGAAAAGAATGGTGTAACTCTGTGAGATGAATTCACACATCACAAATAACTTTCTCAGAAAACTTCTTTCTAGTTTTCTTCTGAGGGTAATTCCTTTGTCAACTCAGGCTTCAATGTGATCCAAAATATGTCTTCTCAGATTCGCCAAAAAGAGTGCTACCAAATGATCCATGAAAAGATTCTTATAACTCTGTGAGATGAATTAACACATCACAAAGCGGTTTCCCAGAATGCTTCTTTCTCTTTTTCATCTTAGGATATTTCCATACAAAATATCCCTCCTCAGATTCCCCAAAAACAGTGCTACCAAACAGCTCCATGAAAATGGTGATGTAACTCTGTGAGAGGAATTCACACATCACAAAGTTGTTTCTCATAAGACTTCTCTCCAGTTTTTATCTGAAGATATTTCCTTTGACATCCTAGACTTCAATGCACTCCCAAGTACCCTATTACAGATTCTACAAAACCAGTTTTATCAGACTGCTGAATGAAAACAACCATGGAACTCTGTGAGATGAATTCACACATCCAAAAGCAGTGTATTAGAAATCGTTTTTCTAGTTTTTATCTGAGGGTATGAAATTTTTCACCATAGGCCTCAATGCACTCCCAAACATCCCTTCACAGATTCCACGAAAATGGTGCTACCAAACTGCTCCATGAAAACAGTGATGGTACTCTGTGAGTACAAAGCTGTTTCTCAAACAGCTTCCTTTAGTTGTTATCTGAGGATATTTTTCACCATATTCCTCAATGCCCTCCCAAATATCCCATTGAAGATTAAACCAAAAAAAAAAAAAAATCGTTAGTAAACCTCTCAATGAAAAGAATGGTGTAACTCTGTGAGATGAATTCACACATCACAAAGCAGTTTCTCAGAAAGCTTCTGTCTAGTATTTATTTGAGGATATTTCCTTTTTCACTATAGACCTCAATGAGCTCCTAAATATCCCTTTGATTTCGTGAAAGCTGTGTAATCAAACTGCTCAATGAAAAGAATGGTGTACCTCTCTGAGATGAAATGACACTTCACAAAGAACTGTCTTGCAAAGCTTCTTTCTAGTTTTTGTCTGTGGATTTTTCCTTTGTCACTATAGGCTTCATACGATCCAAAATATCCCTTCTCAGATTCCCCAAAAACAATGCTACCAATCTAATCCATGAAAAGAATCATGTATCTCTGTGAGTTGAATTAACACAGCTTAAAGTGGTTTCTTAGAAAACTTTTTCTTAGTTTTTGTCTGAGGATATTTCCTTTGTCACCATAAGCTTCATTACATTCCAAAATATCCCATTGTAGATTCCAAGAAAACAGTAGTAGCAAACTGCTCAATAAAAAGAACAGTGTAAATCTGTGAGATGAATTCACACATCACAAAGGAGTTACTCAGAAAGCTTACTTTTGGTTTTTATATGAGGATATTTCCATAATCACCATAGGTTTCAATGTGCTCCCAAATACAATATTGCAAATTCCACCAAAACTGTGTTATCAAACTGCTCAATGGAAAGAACGGTGTTACTCTGTGAGATGAATTCAAAAGTCACAAAGCCGTTTCTCAGAAACCTTCTTTCTAGTTTTTATATGAGGATATTTCCCTTTTCACTGTATGCCTCAATGTGCTCCCAAATATCCCTTGGCAGATTCCACAAAAACAGTCTTAGCAAACTGCTCCATCAAAAGAAAGGTGCAACTCTGTGAGGTGAATTCCCACACCACAAAGAACTTTCTCAGAAAACTTCTTTCTAATTTTTATGTGAGAATATTTCTTTTGTCACCATAGGCTTCAATCAGATCCAAAATATCCTTCTTCAGATTCCCCAAAAACATTGATACCAAACTGATACATGAGAAGAATCATTAAACTCTGAGAGATGAATTAACACATCACAAAGCAGTTTCTCAGAAAACTTCTTTCTCATTATATCTGAGGATATTTCCATTTTCACTATAGGCCTCAAAGCACTCCCAAATATCACGATGCAGATGCCACAAAAACAGTGTTAGCAAACTGCTCCATGGAAAGAAATGTGTAACTGTGTGAGATGAATTCACACATGACAAAGTAGTTTCTCAGAAAGTTTCTTTCTAGTTTTTATCTAGGAATATTTCCTTTTTCACTATAGGCTTCAATGTGCTCTGTATTATAACATTTCAGATTCCATGAAAACAGTGTTAGGGAACTGCTCCATGAAAAGAAAGGGGTTACTCTGTGAGATGAATTCACACATCACAAGGAACTTTCTCATTAAACTTCTCTTTAGTTTTTAACTGAGGATATTTCCTTTTCCACCATAGGCTTCCATGCACTCCCAAATATACCTTCTCAGACACCACAAAAACAGTCATGCCAAACTGCTCTCTCAACAGAAAGCTTTACCTCTATGAGATGAATGATCACATCACAAAGTAGTTTTCAGAAACTTTCTCTCCTGTTTTTACTTGAAGATATTTCCTTTTTCAACATTGGCCTCTATCTACTTCTGATTATCCCTTGTATGTTCCACAAAATGATTGCTAACAAACTGCTCAATGAAAAGAAAGTTTTAACTCGGTGAGATGAATTCTCCCATCACAAAACAGTCTCTCAGAAAGCTTCATTCTAGTTTTATCTGAAGGTATTTCCTTTTTCACCATAGTATTCTCTGTGCTCCAAATACAGATTTGTACATAACACAAAACCAGGGTTACCAAACTGCTCAATGAAAACAATGGCTTGCCTCTGGGAGATGAATTCACCCAGTACAAATAAATCTCTCAGAAAGCTCTTTTCTAGTTTTTATCTTTGTATATTTACTTTTCCACCATCAGCCTCAATGCGCTCTCAAATATTGCTTCCCAGACACAACAAAAACATTGATGAAAAACTGCTCAATCAACAAAATGGTTTATCTCTATGAGATGAATACACATCTCACAAAATAGTTTCTCGAAAACTTTCTCTCCTGTTTTTATCTGAAGGTGTTTCCTTTTTCACCATAGGCTTCTATGAGCTCCAAAATTTCCCTTTGGAGATTCCCCAAAAAGAATGCTACCACACTGCTCAATGAAAAGAAAGGTGTAACACTGTGAGATGAATTCACCCATCACAAAGCAGTTTCTCTAAAGCTTTTTTCTAGTTTTTATCTGAGGATATTTCATTTTTCACCATAGGTCTCAAAGTGCTCCCAAATATCCCTTTGCAGATTCCATGAAAACACGAATAGCTAACTGCTCCATGAAAAGAAAGGGGTATCTCAGTGAGATGAATTCACATATCACAAAGAACTTTCTCAGAAGGATTCTTTCTAGATTTTATCTGAGGATATTTCCTTTGTCACCATAGGCTTCAATGTTATCCAAAATATCCCTTCTCAGATTCCCCTAAAAGACTGCTGCCAAACTGATCAATGAAAAGAATCGTGTGACTCTGGGAGATGAATTCACATATCACAAAGATGTTTTTCAGAAAATATCTTTCTAGTTTTTATCTGAGGATATTTCCTTTTTGTCCATATTCCTCAATGCACTCTCGAATATCCCATTGCAGATTAATTGAAAACATTGTTAGCAAACTTCTCAATGAAAAGAATGGTAAAACTCAGTGAGGTGAATTCACACATCACAAAGCAGTTGCACAGAAAGCTTCTTCTTGGTTGTTATCTGAGGATACTTCCTTGTCACCAAAAGCTTCAATGTGTTCCTAAATAACTCCCCTCAGGTACCACAAAAACAGTGATGCTGAATTGCTCCATCAAAAAAGAAGATTAAACTCTATGAGATGAATGCACACATCACAAAACAATTTCTCGAAGCTTCTCTTCAGTTTTTACCTGAAGTTATTTACTTTTTAACCATAAGCCCCCAGAGCTCCCGAATATAACTTTGCAGGTTCCATAAAAATAGTGCTACCTAGCTGCTCAAAGAAAAGAAAAGTGTAACTCTGTGTGATGAATTCACCCAAAACAAAGAAATTTCACAGGAAGATACTTACTAATTTTTATCTCAGGATATTTCCTTTTCCACCATCGGCTTCCATGCTCTCCCAAATATCCTTTTGCAGATTCCACGAAAGCAGTGTTAGCAAACTCCTGCATGAAAAGAAAGGTGTAACTCTGTAAGATGAATTCACACATCACAGAAAACTTTCTCAGAAAGCTTCTTTCTAGTTTTTATCTGAGAATATTTCCTTTTTCACCATAGGCTGCAAAATATCACTTCACAGATTCACCAAAAGCACGGCTACCAAATGGGTCCATGAAAAGGATCCTGTAACTCAGTGAGCAGAATTAACACATCACAAAGCAGTTTCTGAGAAAGCTTCAAGCAGTTTCTCAGAAAGCTTCTTTCTGGTTTTTGTCTGAGAATATTTCCATTGTCACCATAGGCTTCAAAGAATGCCCAAATATCCTTTTGCAGATTTCACAAAAACAGTGTTAGCAAATTTTACACAAAAAAAGAATTGTGTAACTATCTGAGATGAATTCACACATCACCAAAAGTTTCTCAGAATGCTTCTTTCTAGCTTTTATTTGAGGATATTTCCTTAGTCACCTTACGCTTCAATGTGATCCAAAATATCCCTTCTCATATTCCCCAAAAACACTGTTACCAAACTACTCCATGAAAAGGATAGTGTAACTCTGTTAGATGAATTCACAAATCACAAAGCAGTTTCTCAGAAAGCTTCTTTCTAATTTTTGTCTGAGGATATTTCCTTTTACACCACAGGCCTCACTGCATTCGTGAATATCTCTTTGCAGATTCCACGAAAATAGTGTTAGGAAGCTGCTCTATGAAAAGAAAGGTGTAAATATGTGAGATGAATTCACACATCCCAAAGCAGTTTCTCAGAAAGCTTCCTTTAGGTTTTTGTCTGAGGATATTTCCTTTGTCACCATATTCTTCAGTGCACTCCCAAATATCCTATTGCAGATTCCGTGAAAACAGTTTCAGCAAACTGCTCCAAGTAAAGAATTGTGCTACTCTGTGAGACGAATACATACATCACAAAGCACTGTCTCAGAAAGCTTCTTTCTAATTTTTATATGAGGATATTTCCTTTTTCAAAATAGGATTCAATGCAATCGAAACTATCCCTTCTCAGATTCCCCAAAAACAGTTTTACTAAACTGCTCCATGAAAGAAATTGTGTAACTCCGTGAGATGAATTCGCAAATCTCAAAGCACTTTCTCAGAAAGTTTCTTTCTAGTTTTTATTTGAGGATGTTTACTTTTTCCCCATAGGCCTCAAAGTGCTCTGAAATATAGCTTTGCAGATTAGACGAAAAGAGTGTTAGCACACTGCTCTATGAAAAGAAAGGAGTAAATCTGTGACGTGAATTCACACATCACAAAGCAGTTTCTCTGAAATCTTCTGTCTAGTTTTTATCTGAGGCTATTTCCTTTTTCACCATATTCCTCACTGTGTTCCCAATTACCCCATTGCAGATTCCACGAAAAAAGTGGTAGCAAACTTCTCAATGAAAAGAAAGGTGTAAATCTGTGAGCTGAAATCATGCATCACAAAGAAGTTTCACAGAATGTTCTTTTTGATTTTTATCTGGGGATATTCCCTTTGTCACCATAAGTTTAAATGCAATCCAAAATATCCTATTGCTCATTCCACGAAAACAGTGTTAGCAACTGATTAATTAAAAGAACACTGTAACTCTGTGAGATGAGGTCATACATCAGAAAGCAGTTTCTCAGAAAGTTCTTTATCGTTTTTATCTGAGGATAATTCCATTGTGACATTAGGCTTCAATGTGTTCCAAAATATCCCTTCCCAGATTCCCCAAAAACAGTGCTACCGAAGTGATCCATGAAAAGAATCATGTAACTCTGGGAGATGAATTAACACTTCATAATATGGTTTTTAAGAAACCTTCTTTCTAGTTTTTATATGAGGGTATTTCCTTTGTCACCATAGGCTTAAAATGCGCCCCAAAATATCCCATTGTCACCATAGGCTTCAGTGCACTTCCAAGTGTCCTATTGCAGATTCGTGAACAACAGTGCTACCATACTGCTGCATGAAAAAAATGGTGTAGCTCTGTGAAATGAATTCAGTTATCAGAAAGGTGTTTCTCACTAAGCTTACTAATTTTTATGTGAGGATATTTCCTTTTTCATCTTATTCCTCTAGATGCTCATGAATATCCCAATGCAGATTCCAAGAAAAAAGTGTTAGCAAACCTCTCATTGAAAAAAGTGGTATAACATTGTGAGATGAATTCACACATCAAAATACAGTTTCCCAGAAAGGTTGTTTTTGGTTTTTTTCTGAGGATATTTACTTTGTCCTCAGAGGCTTCATTTTGCTCCAAAATATCCTATTGCAAATTCCATGAAAACAGTGTTACCAAGCTGATCAATGAAAATAATGGTGTAACTGTGTAAGATGAATTCACACATCACAAAATAGTTTCTCAGAAAGAGGATATTTCCTGAGGATAATATCCTATTTATCTGAGGATATTTCCTATTTCACCATAGGTCTCAATGCACTCCCTAATATCACTTTGCAGATTCCATGAAAGCAGTGTTATCAAACTGCTAAATGAAAAGAAAGGGGTAAATCTTTGGGACGAATTCACACATCACAAAGAAGTTTCTCAGAAAGTTTCTTTTCTAGTTTTTATCTGGGGATATTTCCTTTGTCACCATTGGCTTCAATGTGCACCAAAATATCCTATTGCAGATTCCACACAAACTGTGTTAAAAATTGCTGCAAGAAAAGAATAGTGTAACTCTGTGAGATGAATTCACACATCACAGTGCAGTTTCTCAGAAATCATCTTTCTAATTTTAATCTGAGGATATTTCCTTTGTCATCATTGGCTTCAATGTTCTCCCAAATATCCTACTGCTGATTCCATGAAACCAGTGTTATCAATATGCTCAATGAAAAGAATGGTGTAACTCTGTAAGAAGAATTCAGACATCACAAAGCAGTTTCTCAGGAAGCTTCTTTCAAGTTTTTATCTGAGGATATCTCTTTTTTCACTATAGTCCTCAATGCACTCCAAAATACCCATTCGCAGATTCCATGAAAACAATATTAACAAACTGCTCTATGAAAAGAAAGGTGTAAAACTGAGCTGAATTCAAACATCACAAGTAACTTTCTCATAAAGCTTCTTTTTAGTTTTTATCGGAGGATATTTCCTTGTCTCTATAAGCTTCAATGTGAAACAATATATCCCTCCTCAGATTCCCCCAAAACAGTGCTACCAAACTGATCCATGAAAAGAATTGTGTAACTCTGTGAGGTGAATTAACACATCACAAAGCGGTTTCCCAGAAAGCTTCTTTCTAGTTATAACACGAGGATATTTAATTTGTTACTGTAAGCTTCAAAGTGCTCCAAAATGTCCTTCGCAGATTCCCCGTAAACAAAGTTATCAAAATTCTCCATGAAAAGAAAGGTGTAACTCTGAGAGATGAATTCACCCATAACAAAGTAGTTTCTCAGAAAGCTTCTTTCTAGTTTAAATCTGAGGATATTTCCTTATTCACTTAGCCTGCAGTGTGCTCTCAAATACTACAAAAACAGTGAGGCCGAACTGCAAATCAACAAAAAGATTAAACCCTATGAGATGAATAAACACACCAACAACCATTTCTCCAAGGGATTCTCTACAGTTTTTATCTGAAGTTATTTCCTTTTTCACTGTAGGCCTCTAGGAGCTCCCGAATATCCCTTTGCAGATTCCATAAAAACAGTGCTATTAAACTGCTCCATGTAAAGAATCATGTAACTCTGTGAGATGAATTTAAATAACATAAAGCAGTTTTTCAGAATACTTCTTTCTAGTTTTTGTCTGAGAATATTTTCTTTGTCACCCAAAAGTTGAATGTGCTCCAAAATATCCCATTGCAGATTCCAAGAAAACAGTGTAAGCAAGCAGCTAAATAAAAGAAAAGGTGTAAATCTCTGAGGTGAATTCACTCATCACAAAGCAGTTTCTTAGAAAGCTTCTTTCTAGTTCAAATCTGAGGATATTTTCTATTTCACCATAGGCTCCAATGTGTTCCCAAATATCTCCTCTCAGATACCACAATAACAGTTATGCTGAACTGTTCAATCAAAGAAAAAGTTAAACTCTCTGAGATGAATACACACATCACAAAACAGTTTCGGGGAAAGCTTCTCTCCAGTTTTTATCTGAAGTTATGTCCTTTTTCACCGTACGCCACCAGGATATCCCAAATATCCCATAGCAGATTCCATAAAACCAGTGACAGCAAACTGCTCCATGAAAAGAAACCTGTAACTCTGTGAGATGAATTAACACATCACAAAGCGGTTCTCAGAAAGCTTCTTTCTAGTTTTTATCTGAGGATATTTCCTTTGTCACCATAGGTCTCAAGGCACTCTGAAATATCACATTACAGATTCCAAGAAAACAGTCTTAGTAAACCACTCAACTAAATAAACAGTGTAACTCTGTGAGATGAATTCACACATCACAAAGCAGCTTCTCAAAAAGCTTCTTTCTAGTTTTTTCCCGAGGATATTTGGTTTTTCTCCCTAGACCTAAATGTGCTCCCAAATATCCCTTTGCATATTCCACGAAAACAGTGTTAGCAAACTGCTCCATGAAAAGAAAGGTGTAACTCTATCAGATGAATTCACACTTCACAGAGAACTTTCTCAGAAAGCTTCTGTCTAGTTTTTATCTGAGGATCTTCCCTTTGTCACCATAAGCTTCAATGTGATCCAAAATATCCCTTCTCAGATTCTCCAAAAACAGTGCTAACAAACTGCCCCACGAAAGGAATCATGTAACTCCATGGGATGAATTCACAAATCAGAAAACACTTTCTCCAAAAGCTTCTTACTGGTTTTTGACTTACAGTATTTCCTTTGTGACTATAATCTTCAGTGTGCTCTGAAATACCAAAATCCAGAATCCAAGAAAACAATGTTACTAAACTGCTCAATGAAAAGAACCCTGTGACTCTGTGAGTTGAAATCACACATCACAAAGCAGTTTCTCAGAAAGCTTCTTTTTGGTTTTCATCTGAGGATATTTCCTATGTCACCATAGGCTTCAATGCGCTCCCAAATATCCTATTGGAGATTTCACAAAACAGTGTTATCAAACTGCTCAATGGAAAGACCAGTGTAACTCTGTGAGATGAATTCACACATCAGAAAGCAGTTTCTCAGAAAGCTTATTTCTAGTTTTTATCTGAGAGTATTTCCTTTTTCACCATAGGCCTCAACACGCTCCCAAATATTACTTTGCAGATTCCACGAAAACAGTGTTAGCAAACTGCTTCATGAAGACTAAGGTGTAACTCTGTGAGATGAATTCATACATCACAAAGCGTTTCTCATAAAGCTTATTTCTAGTTTTTATCTGAGGATATT
This sequence comes from Chlorocebus sabaeus, assembly GCF_047675955.1. Classification (NCBI taxonomy): domain Eukaryota; kingdom Metazoa; phylum Chordata; class Mammalia; order Primates; family Cercopithecidae; genus Chlorocebus; species Chlorocebus sabaeus. Next base: position 38,516,705 of record NC_132912.1, read on the forward strand.
TCCTTTGTCATCATATGCTTCAATGCGATCTGAAATATCCCTTCTAAAATTCCCCATAAACAGTGGTACCAAACTGACCAATGAAAAGAATCATGTATCTCTGTGAGAGGAATTTACAAATCACAAAGCAGTTTCTCAGAAACCTTCTTTCTGGTTTTTATATGAGGATATTTCCATTTTCACCACAAGCTTCAAAGCACTCTGAAATATCCCATTGTAGATTACAAGAAAACAGTGATAGCAAACAGATCATCAAAAGAACAGTGAAACTCTGTGAGATTAATTCACACATCATAAAGCAATTTCTTAGAAAGCTTCTTTCTGATTTTTGTCTGAGTATATTTCCTTTTTCACCATAGGCCGCTCTGCACTCCCAAAGATCCCTTTGCAGATCCCTGGAAAACAGCATTAGCAAACTGCTTCATGGAAAGAAAGGTGTAACTCTGTGAGATGAATTCACAAATCACAAAGAAGTTTCTAAGCAAGCTTCTTTCTAGTTTTTATCTGAGGCTACTTCTTTTTTCACTATAGGCCTCATTGTGCTCCCAAACGTCCCTTTGCAGACCCAAGAAAACAATGTTAGTAAACTGTTCCATGAAAAGTGTGGTGTAACCTTATTAAATGAACTCACCGATCACAAAGCTGTTTCTTAGAAAGTTTGTTTCTAGTTTTCATATGAGGATATTTCCTTTTTCAATATTTCTCAATGTGCTCTGGAATATCCCATCACAGATTCTACTAAAAAAGGGTTAGCAAACTTCTCAATGAAAATACAAGTGTAACTCTGTGAGATGAATTCACCCACTAATAAGAAGTTCCTCAGAAATCTTCTTTCTAGTTTTTATTGGAGGATATTTACTTTTTCACACTAGGCCTCAGTGCACTACTAAATATCCCTTTCAAGATTCCATGAAAATGGTGTTAGCAAACTGCTCCATGAAAAGAAAGATGTAACTCTGTGAGATGAATTAACACATGACAAAGAACTTTCTCAGAAAACTTCTTTCTAATTTCTATCTGAGGATATTTCCCACGTCACCATAGGCTTTATTGCGATCCAAAATATCCTTCTCAGATTCCTCAAAAAGAGTCCTACCAAACTGATCCATGAAAAGAATCGTGTAACTCTGTGAGGTGAATTAACCCATCACAAAGTGGTTTCTGAGAAAGCTTCTTTCTAGTTTTTATATGAGGATTTTTTTTGTCACCATAAGCTTCAGTTCACTCAGAAATATCTCATTGCAGACTCCAAAAGAGTGTTAGCAAACTTCTCAATGAAAACAACAGTGTGACTCTGTGAAATGAATTCACACATCACAGAGCAGTTTATCAGAGAGGTTCTTCTTCTTTTTTTTCAATCTGAGGATATTTCCCTTGTTACCATAGGCTTTAATGCGTTCCAAAATATTCTATTGCAGATCCCACAAAAACATTGTTAGAAAACTGCACAATGTAAAGAATGGTGTAAATCTGTGCAATGAATTCACACATCAGAAAGCAGTTTCTCAGAAAGCTCCTTTCTAGTTTTTTTTCTGAGTATATTTCTTTTTCACTGTAGGCATCAATGCATTTCCAAATATCGCTTTGCAGATTCTACGAAAACAGTTACGAAACTGCTCCATGAAAAGAATCGTGTAACTCTGTGACGTGAATTAACACATCATGAAGTGGTTTCCCAGAAAGCTTCTTTCTAGTTTTTATGTGAGGATATTTCCTTTTCCACCATTGCCTTCAATGAGCTTCCAAATATCCCTTCTCAGGCACCACAAAAACATGAATGCCAAAGTGCTCCCTCAACACAAATGTTTAGCTCTATGAGTTGAATGCAAACATTAGAAAGGAGTTTCTCTGAAAGTTTCTCACCGGTTGTTACTTGAAGAAGTTTCTTTTTTCACCTGAGGCCTCTATGCACTGCCAAATACCCCTTTACCGATTCCATAAAAACCGTGCTAACAAACTGCATCACAAAAAGAATGATGTAACTCTGTGAGATAAATTGACCAATCACAAAGCAGTTTCTCAGGAAGTTTCTTTCTGATTTTTATCAGAGGATATTTCCTTTTCCACCATAGGCTTCAATGCACTCCCAAATATCCCTTCTCAGACACCACACAAAAAGTGATGCCAAAGTGCTCCCTCAACAGAAATGTTTAGCTCTATGAGATGAATGCACACATCACAAAGGAGTTTCTCAGAAAACTTCACTACAGTTTTTACCTCAAGATATTTACTTTTTTGCCATTGGACTCTAGGCTCTCCTAAATATCCCTTTGCAGATTCCACAAAAATAGTGTTAACATATTGCTCAATGGAAATAAAATTGAAACTCTTTGAGACGAATTCACCTATCACAAAGCAGTTCCTCTGAAACCTTCTTTCTAGTTTAAATCTGAGGATATTTCCTTTTTCACCAGAGCCTTCAATGTGCTCCCAAATACCTCCTCTCAGATACCACAAAACTGATGCCAAACTGCTCAATCAAGAAAAAGATAAAACACTGTAATATGAATACACACATCAGAAAACCACTTGTTGAAAAACTTCTCTCCAGTTTTTGTGTGAGGTTATTTCCTTTTTCACCATAGGCCTCTATGAGCCGTGGAATATTCCTTTGAAGATTCCATACAGTGTTACCAAACTGCTGCCTGAAAAGAGTTGTTTAACTCTGTCAGATGAATTCACAAATCACAAAGCAGTTTGTCAGAAAGCTTCTTTCTAGTTTTTGTCTGAGGATATTTTCTTTGTCACCCTGAACATCAATGCGCTCCAAAACATCTCATTGCAGATTCCAAGAAAACACTGTTATCAAATTGATCAATGAAAAGAACAGTGTAACTCTCTGAGATGAGATCAAATATCATGAAACAATTTGTCAGAAAGCTTCATTTTTGTTTTTATCTGAGGATATTTCCTTTGTCACCAGAGGCTTCAATGCACTCCAAATTATCCTATTGACGATTCCACAGAAACATTGTTAGCAAATTGTTAATGAAAAGAATGGTGTAACTCTGTGAGTTGAATTCACACATCACAAAAACCTTTCTCAGAAAGCTTCTTTCTAGTTTTTATGTGAGCATATTTCCTTTGTCACCATAGGCTTTGATGTGATCCAAAATATCTCTTCTCAGATTCCCCAAAAACAGTGCTACCAAACTGATCCGTGAAAAGAATCGTGTAACTCTGTGACATGAATTAACATATCACAAAGTGGTTTTGAAGAAAGCTTCTTTCTAGTTTTTATATGAGGATATTTCTTTTTCCACCAGAGGCTTCAATGTGCTCTCAAATATCCCTTCTCAAACACCACAAAAACAGTGATACCGAAGTGCTCCCTCAACAGAAACGTTTAGCTCTATGAGATGAATGCACACATCGCAAAGAGTTTCTCAGAAAACCTCTCTCCAGTTTTTACCTGAAGAATTTTCTTTTTTCACCTTAGGCCTCTATGTGCTCCCAAATATCCCTCTGCAGATTCCACAAAAACAGTGCTGTAAACTGCTCCATGAAAAGAAAGGTGGAACACTCTGAAATGAGTTAACCCATCACAAAGTTGTTTCTAAGAAAGCTTCATTTCTAGTTTAAATCTGAGTATATTTCCTTTTTCATGGTAGGCATTCTGGTAGAATGTGTTCTTAAATATCTCCTCTCAGATAGCATAAAAACAGTAGTGCCAAGCTGATCAGTCAACAAAGAGGTTAAACTCTCTCAGATGAACACACATAACAAAACCATTTCTCGAAAGGCTTCTCTCTAGTTTTTATCTGAAGTTATTTCCTTTTCCACCTAGGTTTCTGGGAGCTCCAAATATACCTTTGTAGATTACATATAGACAGGGCTACAAAACTGCTACATGAAAAAAACCATGAAATTCTGTGAGATGTAATCACAAATCACTAGCAGTTTCTCAGAAAGCTTCTTTCTAGTTTTTGTCTGAGGATATTTCCTTTGTCACCATAAGCATCATTGTGCTCCAAAATATCCCATTGAAGATTCCAAGAAAATAGTGGTTGCTCACAAATCAATGAAAAGAACACTGCAACTCTGTGAGATGAATTCACACATCTCAAAGCAGTTTCTCAGAAAGCTTCTTTCTGGTTTTTATCTGAGGATATTTCCTATGTTAAAATAGGCTTCAAAGTGCTCCAAAATATCTTATTGAAGATAACATGAAAACGTTGTTACCAAACTGCTCAAGGAAAAGAACGTTATCATTCTGTGAGATGAATTCACACATCACAAAGCAGTTTCTCAGAAAGCTTCTTCCTAGTTTTTATCTGAGGACATTTCCTTTTTCACTGTAGGCCTCAATGCACTCCTAAAAATCCCTTTGCAGATTGCACGAAAACAGTGCTGACAAACTCCTCCATGAAAAGAAAGGTGTAACTTTGTGAAATGAATTGATACATCACAAGAAACTTTCTCAGAAAGCGTCTTTCTAGTTTTTATCTGAGGATATTTCATTTGTCACCATAGGTTTCAATGCAATCCAAAATATCCCTTCTCAGATTCCCCAAAAGCAGTGCTACGAAGCTCCACCATGAAAAGAATTGTGTAAGTCTGTCAGATGAAATCACAGTTCACAAAGCAGTTTCTTAGAAAGCTTCTTTCTAGTTTTTGTCTGATGATGTTTCCTTTGTCACTATAAGCTTCAATGTGCTCCAAAATATCCCATTGCAGATTTCACGAAAACAGTGTTAGCAAACTGCTCAATGAACAGAATCGTGTAATCTGTGAGACGAAAACAGATGACAAAGCAGTTTCTTAAAAAGCTTCTCTAGAGTTTTTATCTGAGGATATTTCCTTTTTCACCATAGGCGTCAATGCGTTACAATATATACCTTTGCAGATTCCACTAAAAGAGAGTTATCAAACAGCTCAATGAAAAGAACGGTGTACCTCTGTGAGATGAATTCACACATCACAAAGCAGTTTCACAGGAAGCTTCTTTCTAGTTTTTATCTGAGGATATTTTCTTTGTCACCAAAGACTTCAATGCGATTCAAAATACCCCTTCTCAGATTATACAGGAAAGGTGCTGCCCAGTGCTCCATGAAAAGAATCATGTATATCTGTGAGATGAATTCAAAAATCACAAAGCAATTTCTCAGAAAGCTTCTTTTTGCTTATGTCTGAAGATATTTCATTTGTCACCCTAAGCTTCAATTGGCTCTGACATAACCTATTGCAGATTCCATGAAAACAGTGTTAGCTAACATCTCAATGAAAAGAGCAGTGTAACTCTGTGAGATGAATTCACACATCACAAAGCAGTTTCTTAGAAAGCTTCTTTCTAGTTTTTATCTGAGGATATTTCCTTTCTCATAACAAGCCTCAATGCTCTCCCAAATATCACTTTGCAGATTCCAAGAAAACAATGTAAGCAACTGCTCCAAAGCAAGAAAGGTGTAACTCAGTGAGATGAATTCACCATATCCTTCAATGTGATCCAAAATATTGCTTCTCAGATTCCCCCAAACCAATGCTACCATGTTGATCCATGAAAAGAATTGTGTAACTCAGTGAGATGAATTAAGACATCGCAAAGTGGTTTCTCAGATTCTCCCTACTATTTATATGAGGATATTTCTTTTGTCACCGTACGACTCAATGCTTTCCTAAATATACCATTGGAGATTCCAAGAAAACAGGGTTATCAAACTGCTCAGTGAAAAGTACAGTGTAACTCTGTGAAATGAATTCACAAAGAAGTTTCCCTGAAAGCTTCTTTCTAGTTTTTATCTGAGGATATTTCCTTTTTCACCATATTCCTCCATGCACTCCAAATATTTCTTTGCAGATCCATCAAAAACAGTGTTAGCAAACTGCTCTATGAAAAGGAAGATGTAACTCTGTGAAATGAATGCACACATCACAAAGAAGTTTCTCAGAGAGCCTCCTTCTAGTTTTTATCTGAGGATATTTTCTTTGTCACAATTGATTTCAATGTGATCCAAAATATCTTTCCTCAGATTCCCCAAAAACAGTGCTACTAAACTGATCCATGAAAAGAATCATGTAATTCTTAATCCAATCTGTCACTGATGGACATTTGGGTTGATTCCATGTCTTTGCTATTGTGAATAGTGCTGCAATAAACATACGTGTGCATGTGTCTTTATAGCAGCATAATTTATAATCCTTTGGGTATATACCCAGTAATGGGATGGCTGGGTCATATGGTACATCTAGTTCTAGATCCTTGAGGAATCACCATACTGTTTTCCATAATGGTTGAACTAGTTTACAATCCCACCAACAGTGTAAAAGTGTTCCTATTTCTCCACATCCTCTCCAGCACCTGTTGCTTCCTGACTTTTGAATGATCGCCATTCTAACTGGTGTGAGATGGTATCTCATTGTGGTTTTCATTTGCATTTCTCTGATGGCCAGTGATGATGAGCATTTTTTCATGTGTCTGTTGGCTGTATGAATGTCTTCTTTTGAGAAATGTCTGTTCATATCCTTTGCCCACTTTTTGATGTGGTCGTTTGTTTTTTTCTTGTAAATTTTTTTGAGTTCTTTGTAGGTTCTGGATATTAGCCCTTTGTCAGATGAGTAGATTGCAAACATTTTCTCCCATTCTGTAGGTTGCCTGTTCACTCTGATGGTAGTTTCTTTTGCTGTGCAGAAGCTCTTTAGTTTAATGAGATCCCATTTGTCAATTTTGGCTTTTGTTGTCGTTGCTTTTGGTGTTTTAGACATGAAGTCTTTGCCCATGCCTATGTCCTGAATGGTACTACCTAGGTTTTCTTCTAGGATTTTTATGGTATTAGGTCTAACATTTAAGTCTCTAATCCATCTTGAATTAATTTTCGTATAAGGAGTAAGGAAAGGATCCAGTTTCAGCTTTCTACTTATGGCTAGCCAATTTTCCCAGCACCATTTATTAAATAGGGAATCCTTTCCCCATTTCTTGTTTCTCTCAGGTTTGAAGAAAATGTGGCACATATACACCATGGAATACTATGCAGCCATAAAAAAGGATGAGTTTGTGTCCTTTGTAGGGACATGGATGCAGCTGGAAACCATCATTCTTAGCAAACTATCACAAGAACAGAAAACCAAACACCGCATGTTCTCACTCATAGGTGGGAACTGAACAATGAGATCACTTGGACTCGGTAAGGGGAACATCACACACCGGGGCCTATCATGGGGAGGGGGGAGGGGGGAGGGATTGCATTGGGAGTTATACCTGATGTAAATGACGAGTTGATGGGTGCAGCACACCAACATGGCACAAGTATACATATGTAACAAACCTGCACGTTATGCACATGTACCCTACAACTTAAAGTATAATAATAATAAATTAATTAAAAAATAAAAGAATCATGTAATTCTGTGAGATGAACTAACACATCACAAAGCAGTTTCTCAGAAAGCGTTTTCCTAGTTTTTATCCAGGGATATTTCCTTTGTCACTGTAGGCTTCAACGCAATTCAAAATATACCTATGCAGATTCCATGAAAAGTTTTAGCAAAGTGTTCCATGAAAAGAAAGGTGTAAACCTGTGAGATGAAAAAACACATAACAAAGAACTTTTTCAGAAAGCTTCTGTCTAGTTTTTATTTGAGGATGTTACCTTTGTTACCATAGGCTTCAATGTGATCTAAAATATCCCTTTTCAAATTCCCCAAAAACAGTGCTACCAAACTGATCTATGAAAATAATCGTGTGATTCTGTGAGATGAATTTACAAATCACAAAGCGGTTTCTCAGAAAGCTTCTTTCTAGTTTTTATACAAAAATGTTTCCATTGTCACCATTAGCTTCAATGAGCTCCGAAATATCCCATTGACGATCCCAAGAAAACAGTGGTAGCAAAATGATTAATGTAAAGAAGAGTGTCAATCTATGAGATGAATTCACACATCAGATAGCAGTTTCTCAGAAAGCATCTTTCTAGTTTTTATTTGAGGATATTTCCTTTTTCACCATATTACTCAATGAGCTCCCTTATATCCCTTTGCATATTCCATGAAAACACTGTTAGCAAACTGCTCCATGAAAAGAAAGGTGTAACTCTGTGAGTCGAATTCATGCATCACAAAGAAGTTTCTCAGAAAGCTTCCTTTTAGCTTTTATCTGATGATATTTCCTTTTTCACGATAGGAATGATTGCGCTCCAAAATGTCCCATTCCAGAATCTGTGAGATAAATTCACACATCACAAAGAACTTTCTCAGAAACCTTCTGGCTAGTTTTTATCTGAGGATATTTACTTTGTCATCACTGATTTCAATGTGATCGAAAATATCCTTCCTTAGATTCCCCAAAAACAGTGCTACCAAACTGATACATGAAAAAAAAATCGTCTAACTCTGTGAGATGAATTAACACATCACAAAGCCGTTTCTCAGAAAGCTTGTTTCTAGTTTTAATCAGAGGATATTTCCCTTGTCTCCATAAGTTTCAATGTGATCCAAAATATCCCTTATCAGATTCCCCAAAAACAGTGCAACCAAACTGCTCATGAAAAACATCATGTTACTCTGTGAGAGGAAGTCACAAATCACACACTAGTTTCTCAGAAAGCTTCTTTTTTATTTGTCTGAGGATATTTCCTTTGTCACCATAAGCTTCAATATGCTCCAAAATATCATATTGCAGATTCCAAGAAAATTCTGTTAGCAAACTACTCAATGAAAAGAACAGTGTAACTCTATGAGATGAATTCACACATCAGAAAGCAGTTTCTCAGAAAGCTTCTTGCCCTTTTTTCACGAGGTTATTTAGTTTTTCAGCCTGGGCCTAAATTCACTCCTAAATATCCCTTTGTATATTCCATTAAAACAGTGTTAGCAAATGGCTCTATGAAAAGAAAGGCAGAACTTCATGAACTGAATTCACACTTCACAGTTAACTTTCTCAGAAGGCTTCTGTCTAGTTCTTATCTAAGGATATTTCCTTTGTCACTATAGACTTCCATGCAACCCAAAATATTCCTTCTCAGATTCCCTAAAAGAGTGCTAATAAACTGCCCCATGGAAAGAATTGTGTAACTCTGTGGGATGAATTCACAAATCACAAAGCATTTTCTCAGAAAGCTTCTTTCCACTTTTTGTCTGATGATAAATACTTTGTCACCATAAGTTTCAACGTGCTATGAAATATTCCATGGCAGATTCCAAGAAAACAACGTTAGCAGACTGCTCAATGAAAAGAACACTGTAACTCTGTGAGATGACTTGACACATCACAAAGCAGTTTGTCAGAAAGCTTCCATCTAGTTCTTATCTGAGAATACTTTCTTTTTCAACGTAGGCCACAATGCGCTCCCAAATATCCCTTTGCAGATTCCACTAAAACAGAGTTAACAAACTGCTCCATGAAAAGAAATGTGTAACACTGTTAGATAAATCCACAAATCACAAAGACCTTTCACAGAAAGCTTATTTCCAGTTTAATCTGAGGATATTTCCTTTGTCACCAAAGGGATCAATAGATCCAAAATATCCCTCCTCAGATTCCCCAAAAACAGTGATACCAAACTGCTCCATGAAAAGAATCGTGTAACTCTGTCAGATGAATTCACAAATCACAAAACAGTTTCTCAGAAAGCTTCTTTCTAGTTTTTCCTCTGAGGATATTTCCTTTGTCACCATTAGCTTCAATGCACTCCAAAACATTGCATTGCAGATTCCAAGAAAACAGTGTTAGCAAACTCCTAAATGAAAAGAACAGTGTACCTCTTGGAGATGAATTCACACATCACAGAGCAGTTCCTCGGAAAGCTTAATTTTGTTTTTTCTGTGAGGATATTTCTTTTGTCACCCTAGCCTTCAAGGCACTCCCAAATACCCTATTGTAGATTCCACAAAAACAGTTTTAGCAAGCTGCTCAATGAAAAGAATGGTGTAACTCTGGGAGATGAATTAACACATCATAAAGTAGATTCTCACAAAGCTCCTTTCTAGTTTTTAGATGAGTATGTTTGTTTTTCCACTATAGGACCCAATGTGCTCCCAAATATTCCTTTGCAGATTCTGTGAAAACAGTGTAGGCACTGTTGAATGAAAAGGACAGTGTAACTGTGTTAGATGAGTTCACACATCACAAAGAAGTTTTGCAGAAAGCTTCTTTCTAGTTTTTATCTGAGGATATTTCTTTTTTCACCATAGGCCTCAATGTGCACCCAAATATCCCTTTGCAGGTTCCAGGAAAACAGTTTTAGGAAACTGCTCCATAAAACGACAGATGTAACTTGGTGTGATGAATTCCCACATTTCAAAGAACTTTCTCAGAAAGGTCTTTCTACTTTTCCTCTGAGGATATTTCCTTTGTCACCATAGGCTTCAATGTGATCCAAAATATCCCTTCTCAGATTCCCCAAAAGCATTGCTACCAAAGTGTTCCATGAAAAGTATCGTGTAACCTTGTGAGATGAATTCACGAATCATAAAGTGGATTCTCAGAAAGCTTTTTTTCTGTGTTTTTCTGAGTATATTTCTCTTGCTACACCATTGTGTTCATTGTGCTGCTTGATAACACTGCTTTCTTGGAATCTGCAAAGGGATATTTTGGAGTGCATTGAAGCTTAGGGAGACAAAGGAAATATCCTCATATAAAAATTAGAAAATTTGGTATTGATGAACATATCTCAAAATAATAAGAGCTACTTATGACAGATCCACAGCCAATATCATACTGAATGGGCAAAACCCAGAAGCATTCCCTTTGAAAACTGGCACAAGCCAGGGATGCCCTCTCTCTCCACTCCTATTCAACATAGTGCTGGAAGTTCTGGCTAGGGCAATCAGGTAAGAGAAAGAAATCAAAGGTATTCAGTCAGGAAAAGAAGAAGTCAAATTGTCCCTGTTTGAGATGACATGATTGTATATTTAGAAAGCCCCATTATCTCAGCCCTAAATCTCCTTAAGCTGATAAGCAACTTCAGCAAAGCCTCAGGATACAAAATTAATGTGCAAAAATCACAAGCATTCTTATACACCAGTAACAGACAAACAGAGAGCCAAATCAGGAATGAACTTCCATTCACAATTGCTTCAAAGAGAATAAAATACCTAGGAATCCAACTTACAAGGGATATAAAGGACCTCTTCAAGGAGAACTACAAACCACTGCTCAGTGAAATCAAAGAGGACACAAACAAATGGAAGAACATACCATGCTCATGGAAAGGAATAATCAGTATCGTGAAAATGGCCATACTGCCCAAGGTAATTTATAGATTCAATGCCATCCCCATCAAGCTACCAATGAGTTTCTTCACAGAATTGGAAAAAACTGCTTTAAAGTTCATATGGAACTAAAAAAGAGCCTGCATCTCCAAGACAATCCTAAGCCAAAAGAACAAAGCTGGAGACATCACGCTACCTGACTTCAAACTATACTACAAGGCTGCAGTAACCAAAACAGCATGGTACTGTTACCAAAACAGATGGTGACAAAGGGAATACCCTTTAAAAAAAAAAACAAGAAAGAAACTTTCTAATAAACTGCTTTGTGATGTGTGAATTCCTCTCACAGGGTTACACACTTCTCTTCATTGAACAGTTTCTGAACCCTGTTTTCATGAAATCTGCAATATATTTCAGAGTGCATTGAAGCTTATGGTTAAAAAAGAAGCAACCTTAGACAAACTAGAAAGAAGCTTTTTGAGAAACTGCTTTGTGATTCTTGAATTCATCTCACAGAGTTACACGAATCTTTTCATGGAGCAGTTTGGTAGTACTGTTTTTGGGGAATCGGAGAAGGGATATTTTGGATCACCTTGAAGCTTATAGTGACAAAGGAATTATCGTGAGATAAAAACTGGAAAGAAGTTTCTGAGAAAGTTCTTTGTGACGTGTGATTTCAACTCGCAGAGTTACACCTTTCTTTTCATGGAGCAGTTTGTTAACACTGTTTTCATGGAATCTGCAAAGGGATATTTGGGAGCGCATTGTGGCCTACGTTGAAAAAGAAAGTATTCTCAGATAAGAACTAGAAGGAAGCTTTCTGAGAAACTGCTTTTTGATGTGTGAATTCATCTCAAAGAGTTACACCCTTCTTTTCATTCAGCAGTTTGTTAACACTATTTCGTGGTATCTGCAAAAGGATATATGGGAGTGAATGAGGATCATGGTGAAAAACTAAATATCCTCATATAAACACTAGAAATAGGTTTTCAGAGAAAATGATTCATGATGTGTGAATTCATCTCACAGTGTTACACTGTTATTTTCATTGAGCAGTTAGCTAAAACTGTTTTCTTTTAATCTTCAATGTGATATTTTGGAGTGCATTGAAGCTTATATTGCCAAAGGAAATATCCTCAGACAAAAACTAGAAAGAAGCTTTCTGAGAAACTGCTTTGAGATTTTTGAATTCATCTCACAGAGTTACATGATTCTACTCATGGAGCAGTTTGGTAGCACTGTTTTTGGGGAATCTGAGAAGGAATATTTCGGATCGCATTGAAGTCTATGATGACAAAGGAAATATCCTTACATAAAAACTAGAAAGAAGCTTTCTGGGAAAGTTCTTTTTGTTGTGTGAATTCATCTCACAGAGTTACACCTTACGTTTCATTGAACAGTTTGGTTGTACTGTTTTTGGGGAATCTGAAAAGGGATTTTGGGAAGCTCATAGAGGCCTATGGTGAAAAAGGAAACGTTTTGATTTAAAAAACTGATAGAATGTTTTTGAAAACCTGTTTTGTGATGTGTGTATTCACCTCATAGAGATAAACCATTTCTTTTGATCGAGCAGTTTGGCATAACTCTTTTTGAGGAGTTTGAGAAGGGATATTTTGGAGTGCGTTGAGTCTAATGGTGCAAAAGGAAACATATTCATATAAAATCTAGAAATTAGGTGTCTGAGAAATTTCTTTGTGATGGGTGAATGCATTTCCTAGGCATAAACCATTCTTTTCATTGAGCAGTTTGTTAACCCTGTTTTTGTGGAATCTACAAAGGGATATTCAGAGTGCAGAGAAGCCTAGAGTGAAAAAGGAAATACCCTCAGATAAAAACTAGAAAGACGTTTCTTAGAGACTGTTTTGTGATGGGTGAATTCATTTCACAGAGTTCAATCATTCTTTTCATTGAACAGTAGGTAATACTGTTTTTGTGAAATATGCAATGGGATATTCAGAGGCGGATAGAGGCGAAGGTTGAAAAAGGAAACATCTTCATGTAAAAACTGGAGTCAAAGTTTCTTATAATTCCTTTGTGATGTGGGCATTCATCTCATAGAGGTAAAGCTTTCTGTTGAGAGAGAAGTTTGGCATCACTGTTTTTGAGATGTCTGAGAAGGGATATATGGGAGCACATGGAAGCCGATGGTGGAAAAGAAAATATCCTCAGATAAAAACTACAAGAAAGCTTTCTAAGGAATGTCTTTGTGTTGGGGTAATTCATCACACAGAATTACATGATTTGTTTCAAGGATTAGTCGGTTAGCACTGTTTTTGGGGAATCTGAGAAAGGATTTTTTGGATAGCATAGAAGCCTATGGTGACTTAGGAAATATCCTCAGATAAAAGATAGAAAGAAAGTTTCTGAGAAAGTTCTTTGTGATGTGTGAATTAATCTCACAGTTACACCTTTCTTTTCCTGGAGCAGTTTGCAAGCCCTGTTTTTGTGAAATCTGCAAAGTGATACATGGGAGTGCATTGAGGACTATGGTGAAAAAGCAAATATCCTCAGATAAAAACTAGAAAGTAGATTTCTGAAAAACTACTTTTGTATATATGAATTCAATTCACAGAGATACAATGCTGTTTTCATTGAGGAGTTTGATAACTCTGCTTTCATGGAATCTGCAATAGGATATTTGGGAGCACATTGAAGAATATGGTGACAAAGGAAATATCCCCAGACAAAAACCAGAAAGAAGCTTTCTGAGAAACTGCTTTGTGATGTGTGAATTTATCTCACAAAGTTACACCTTTCTCTTCCTGGAGCAGTTTGCTGACACTGTTTTCAGGAATCTGCAAAGGGATATTCATGAGCACATTGAGGCCTATGGTGAAAAAGAAACTATCCTCAGACATAAACTAGAAATAAGTTTTCTGAGAAACTGTTTTGTGATTTGTGAATTCATCTCAAAGAGTTACACTACTCTTTTCATGGAGCAGTTTGGTAACACTGTTTTTGGGGAATCTGAGAAGGGTTATTTTGGATCACATTAAAGTCTATGGTGACAATGGGAATATCCTCAGATAAAAAGTAGAAAAAAGCATTGTGAGAAACCGCTTTGTGAAGAATTAATTCATCTCACAGAATTACATTATTCTTTTCATGGATCTGTTTGGTAGCACTGTATTTGGTGAATCTGAGAAGGGATAATTTGGATCTCATTGAAGCGTATGGTGACAAAGGAAATATCGTCAAATAAAAACTGGAAAGAAGCATTCTGAGAAAGTTCTTTGTGACGTGTGAATTCATCTCACAGAGCTACACCTTTCTTTTCATGTAACAGTTTGATAATAGACTTTTCCTGGAATCTGCAAAGGGATATTTGGGAGTGCAAGGAGGCCTATAGTGGAAAAGGAAATATCCTCAGATAAAAACTAGAAAGAAGCTTTCTGAGAAACTGCATCATGATGTGTGAATTCAACTCAAAGTGTTACACAATGTCTTTCATTGAGCTGCTTGCTACCACTGTTTTCTTGGAATCTGCAATGGGATAATTTGGAGTGCATTGAAGCTTATGGTGACAAAGGAAGTGTTATCAAACTGCTCAATCAAAAGAACAGTACAACTCTGTGAGATGAATTCACACATCACAAGGCACTTTCTCAGAAAGCTTCTTTTTGCTTTTTCTGTGAGGACATATCCTTTGTCACCCTAGACTTCAATGTGCTCCCAAATATCCCTTTACAGATTCCATGGAAACTGTGTTAGCAAAGTGCTCAATGAAAAAAAGAGTGTAACCATAAGCTTCAATGCATTCTGAAACTGCTCAATGAAAACAAGAGTGTAACTCTGTGAGATGAATTCACATATCACAAAGCAATTTCTCAGAAAGCTTCTTTCTATTTTTTACCTGAAGATATTTCCTTTGTCATCATAGGCTATATTGCGATAAAAAATATCCCTTCTCTGATTCTTCAAAAGCAGTGCTACAAAACTGCTCTATAAAAAGAATTGTGTAACTCTGCGAGATGAATTAACCCATCACAAAGCAGTTTTTCAGAGAGCTTCTTTCTAGTTTTTCTGTGAGAATATTCTTTGTCACCATAATCTTCAATGCGCTCCGAAATATCCCAATGCAGATTGCAAGAAAACAGTATTAGCAAACTGCTGAATGAAAAGAACAGTTTAACTCAGTGAGATGAATTCACACATCACAGAGTAGTTTCTCAGAAAGATTCTTTTGTTTTTTGTCAGAGGATATTTCCTTGGTCACCACAGGCTTCAATGTACTCCAAAATATCCTATTGCAGATTCCACGAAAACAGTGTTAGCAAACTCTGGAAGAAAATAGAGGTGTAACACTATGAGATGAATTCACATATCACAAAGCAGTTTCTCAGAGCTTCTTCTAGCTTTTATCTGAGGATATTTCCTTTGTCACCATAGGCTTCAATGCTATCCAAAGTATGCCTTCTCATATTCCACAAAAACAATGTTACCAAACTGCTCCATGAAAGGAATTGAGTAACTCTATGAGATGAATTCACAAATCACAAAGTAGTTTCTCAGAAAGCTTCTTTTTAGTTTTTATCTGAGATCATTTCCTTTTTTACTGCAGGCCTCTATGTGCTCCCGAATATCCCTTTGTAGATTCCACGAAAATAGTGTTAGCAAAGTGCTCCATGAAAAGAAACATGTAACTCTGTGAGGTGAATTGACACATCACAAAGCTCTTTCTCAGAAACTTTCTTTTTGGTTTGTGTCTGAGTATATTTCCTTTGTCAATATAGGCTTTAGTGCGCCCCCATATATCCTATTGTAGATTCCACTAACACAGTGTTAGCAAACTGTCCCAATAAAAGAATCATGAAAATGTGTGCAATGAATTCACACATCACAAAGAAGTTTCTCAGAAAGGTTCTTTGTAGTTTTCATCTGAGGATGTTTCCTTTGTCAACATAGGGTTCAATGCTGTACAAAATATCCCTTCTCAGAATCCCCAAAAAGAGTTCTACCAAACTGCTCTATGAAAAGTGTGGTGTAACTCTGTGACATGAAATCATACATCACAAAACTGTTTCCCAGATAGGTTCTTCCACGTTTTTATCTGAAGTTATTTCCTTTTTCACCATATTCCGCAATGTACTCCGGAATATCCCATTGCAGATTCCACGAAAAAAGTGTTAGAAAACTTCTCAATGAAAAGAACGTTGTAACTCTGTAAGATGAACTCACACATCACAAAGCAGTTTCATAGAAAGCTTCTGTTTGGTTTTTATCTGAGGATATTTCCTTTGTCCCCAAAGGCTTCAAAACACTCCCAAATATCCTATTGCAGATTCCATGAAAACAGTGTCATCAAATTGCTCAATTAAATGAATGGTGTAAATGAGTATGATGAATTCACACATCACAGAGCAGTTTCTCAGTAAGATTCTTTCCAATTTTTAACTGAGGATATTTCCTTTTTCACTATTGACCTCAATGCACTCCCAAGTATCCCTTTGCAGATTCCACGAAAATAGTGTTATCAAACTGCTCCATGAAAAGAAACGTGTAACTCTGTGAGATGAATTCAGACATCACAAAGAACTTTCTCAGAAAGCTTCTTCCTGGTTTTTATCTGAGGATATTTCGTTTGTCATGACAGGCTTCAATGCAATTCAAAATATCCCTTCTCAGATTCCCCAAGAACAGTTCTACCAAACTGATCCATGGAAAAAATCGTGTAGCTCTGTGAGATGAATTAACACAACACACAGTGGTTTCTCAGAAAGCTTCTTTCTAATTTTTATGTAAGGATATTTCCTTTTTCACCATAAGCTTCACTGCGCTCTGAACTATCCCATTGCAGATTCCAAGAAAACAGTGTTAACAAACTGCTCATTGAAAAGAAGAGTGTAACTGTGTGAGATGAATTCACACATCACAAAGCAGTTTCTCAGAAAGCTTCTTTCTAATTTTTATCTGAGGATATTTTCTATTTCACCATGCACCTCAAAGTGCTCCCAAATATCCCTTTGCAAATTCCACGAAAACAGTGTTAGCAAACTGCTACCTGAAAAGAATGGTGTAACTCTCTGAAATGAATTCATACATCACAAACAAGTTTCTCAGAACGTTTCCTTCTCGTTTTTATCTGAGGATATTTCCTTTGTAACCCTAAACTTCAATGCAGTACAAAATATCAATTCTCAGGTTCCCCAAAAACAGTTCTACCAAACTGCTCCATGAAAACAATCGTGTAACTGTGTGCAATGAATTCACAAATCACAAAGCATTTTCTCAGAAAGTTTCTGTAGAGTTTTTGTCTGAAGATATTTCCTTTGTCACCATAACCTTCAATGTTCTCCTATATATCCCATTGCAGACTCCAAGAATACAGTGTGGGAAAACTGCTCAATAAAAAGAACAGTGTAACTCTGTGAGATGTATTCACACATCACAAAGCAGCTTATCATAAAGCTTCTTTTTGGTTTTTATATCAGGATATTTCCTTTATCACAATAGGCTTCAATGTGCTCCCATATATCCCTTTGCAGATTCCAGAAAAAACACTGTTACCAAACTGCTCCATCAAAAGAATCATGTAATGCTGTGAGATGAATTCACACATCACAAAGCAGTTTCTCAGAAAGATTTTTTCTATTACTTATCTGAGGATATTTCCTTTGTCACCATAGGCTTGAATGCAACTCATAATATCCTTTCTCAGTTTCCCCAGAAACAGTGCGACCAAATTTATCCATGAAAAGAAAGGTGTAATACTGTGAGATGAACTGACACATCACAAAGCAGTTCCTCAGAAAGCTTCTTTGTAGATTTTAACTGAGGATATTTCCCTTGTCATCATAGACTTAGAAGCGATGCAAAATATCCCTTCTGAGATTCCCAAAGTGCTACCACACTGCTCCATGAAAAGAAAGGTGTAACTCTGTGAGATGAATTCACAAGTCACTAAGCAGTTTCTCAGAAAGCTTCTTTCTAGTTTTTGTCTGAGGATATTTTCTTTGTCACCACAATTTTCAATGTACTCTGAAATAATCCATTGCAGAATCCAGGAATACAGTGTGAAAAAACTGCTCAATGAAAAGAATGATGTAACTCTTTGAGATGAATTCACATATTGCAAAGCAGCTAATTGGATAGCTTCTTTTTCGTTTTTATCTCAGGATATTTCCATTATCACCATAGGCTTCAGTGTGATCCAAAATATCCCTTCTCATATTCCCCAAAAACATTGGTACCATATTGCTACATGAAAAGAATCATGTAACTCTGTGAGATGAATTAACACATGACAATGCTGTTTCTCAAAATGCTTCTTTCTAGTTTTAATATGAGGATATTTCCTTTGTAAATATTAGCTTCATTGTGCTCTGAAATATCCCATTTCAGATTCCAAGAAAACAGTGTTAGTAAACAGCTGAATGCAAATAGCACTGTAATTCTGTAAGATGAAATTACACACCACACAGCATTTCACAGAAAGCTTCTTATTGATTTTTAAATGAGGATATTTCCTTTGCCACCATAGGCTTCAATGCGCTTCCAAATGTCCTGATGCATATTCCACGAAAACAGTGTTATCAAACTGCTCAAGGAGAAGAATGGTGTAACCATGTGAGATAAATTCACACATCACAAAGCAGTTTCTTAGAAAGCTTCCTTCTAGTTTTTGTCTGAGGACATTTCATTTGTCACCATAGGCTTCAATGCACTAACAAATATCCTATTACATATTCCACAAAAATAGTGTTATCAAACTGCTCATTGATGAGAACAATGTAACTCTGTGAGATGAATTCACTCATCACAAAGAAGTTTCTCAGAAAGCATCTTTTTGATGTTTATCTGAGGATATTTCTTTGTCACCATAGTTTTCAATGTGTTCCCAAATATTCCTTCTTGGATTCCCCAAAAACAGTGTTACCAAAAAGCTAAATGAAAAGAATCATGTAACTCTTTGAGATAAATTAACACGTCACAAAGTGGTTTCTCAGAAAGCTTCTTTCTACTTTTTATATGAGGATATTTCCTTTGTCACCATAAGCTTCTGTGTTCTCCAAAATATCCCATTGCAGTTTCCAAGAAAACAGTGTTACCAAACTGCTAAATGAAAAGAACAGTATAACTCTGTGAGATGAATTCAAACGTCACAAAGAAGTTCCACAGAAAGCTTCTTCTTGGTTTTTACCTGAGGATGTTTCCTTTTTCACAATAGGCTTCAATGCCCTCCCAAATATCCTATTGCAGATTCCTCAAAAACAGTGTTATCAAACAGCTCAATGATAAGAACAGTGTAACTCTGTGAGATGAATTCACACATAACAAAGAACATTCTCAGAAAGCTTCTTTCTAGTTTTTATGTGAGAATATTTCCTTTTTCACTATAGGCATAAATGCGCTCCCAAATATCCCTTTGCAGATTCCACGAAAACAGTGTTAGCAAACTGTTCCATGAAAAGAAAGGTGTAATTCTGTGAGATGGATTAACCCATCACAAAGCAGTTTCTCAGAAAGCTTCCTTTTAGTTTCTGTCTGAGGATATTTCCTCTGTCACCATAGTCTTCAATGTGATACAAAATATCCCTTCTCAGATTCCTCAAAACAGAGCTATCAAGCTGATCCATGATAAGAATTGTGTAACTCTCTGAGATGAATTAACACATCACAAAGCCATTTCTCAGAAAGCATCTTTCTACTTTTTCTATGAGGATGTTTAATATGTCACCATAAGCTTATACGTGCTCTAAAATACCTCACTGCAGATTGCCAGAAGACAGTGTTAACAAACAGCTCAATGAAAAGAACAGTGTAATGCTGTGAGATAAATTCACACATCATAAAGCAGTGTCACAGAAAGTTTCTTTCTGGTTTTTATCTGAGGATATTTCCTTTTTCACCACAGGCTTCAATGTTGTCCCAAATATCCCTTGCAGATTCCAAGAAAACAGTGTTAGCAAATTTCTCCATGGAAAGAAAGGTATAAGTCTCTGAGATGAATTCAGACATCACAAAGAACTTTATCAGAAAGCTTCTTTCTAGTTTTTGAGGATATTTCGTTTTTCACCATAGGCTTCAATGTGCTTTCAAGTATCCCTTCTCAGACACCACCAAAACTGTAATGCCAAAGTGTTCCCTCAACAGAAACATTTAGCTCTATGAGATGAATGCACACATCACAAAGTAGTTTCTCGGAATCCTTCTCTCCAGTTTTTACCTGAAGATATTTCCCTTTTTGCCATTGGACTCTATGCACTCCCGAATATCCTTTTGCAGATTCCACAAATTCAGTGTTACCAAATTGCTCAATGAAAATAAAATTGAAACTTTATGAGATGAATTCACCCATCACAAAGCAGTTTCTCAGAAAGCTTCTTACTAGTTCAAATCCGAGGATATTTCCTTTATAACCATAGGTGTCAATGTGCTCCCAAATATCTCCTCTCAGATACCACAAAAACAGTGGTACAGAAGTGTTCATTCAAAGAAAAAGTTAAACTCTTTCAGATGAATACATACTTCACAAAACCGTTTCTGCAAATGTTTCTCTTCAGTTTTTATCTGAAGTTATTTCCATTTTCACCATAGGCCGCTAGGAGCTACTGAATATCCCATTGCAGATTCCATAAAAACAGTGCTAGCAAACTGCTACATGAAAGGAAACCTGTAACTCTGTGACATGAATTCACAAATCACAAAGGAGTTTTTCAGAAAGCTCCTTTCAAGTTTTTATCTGAGGATATTTCCCTTGCCACCATAGGTTTCAATGCGCTCCCAAATATCATATTACAGATTCCGCAAAAACAGTGTTCATAAACTGCTCAATGAAAAGAATGGTGGAACTCTGTGAGATGAATTCACACATCACAAGGTGGTTTCTCAGAAAGATTTTTTCTACTTTTTATCTGAGGACATTTCCTTTTTCATTATAGGATTCAGTGCACTCCCAAATATCTCTTTGCAGATTCCACGAAAACAGTGTTAGCAAAGTGGTCCATAAAGAGAAAGGTGTAACTCTGTGAGGTGAATTCTTATATCACAATGCTGTTTCTCACAAACCTTCTTTCAAGTTTTATCTGAGGATATTAGCATTTTCATCATATTCCTCAGGGCACTCTCGAATATCTCATTGCAGAATAATCGAAAAAATTGTTAGCAAACTTCTCAATGAAAACAAAGTGTAACTCTATGAGGTGAATTCACACATCACAAAACTGTTTCACAGAAAGATTCTTTTTGGCTTTTATCTGGGGATAGTTTCTTTGTCACCATAAGCTTCAATGTGCTCCCAAATATCCTACTGCAGATTCCACGAAAACAGTGTTATCAAACTGCTCATTGAAAAGAATGGTGTAACTCTGTGAGAAGATTTCACACATCACAAAGCAGTTTCTCAGAAAATTTCTTTCTAGTTTTTGTCTGAGGATATTTCCTTTATCATCATAGACCTCAATGGACTCGTGAATATCCCTTTGCAGATTCCATTAGAACAGTGTTAGCAAACTCCACCATGAAAAGAAAGGTGTAAATCTGTGAGACGAATTCACACATCACAAAGCAGTTTCTCAGAAAACTTCTTTTTGGTTTTTCTCAGAGGATATTTACTTTGTCACCATAGGCTTCAGTGTGCTCCAAAATATGCTATGTCAGATTCCACAAAAGCAGTGTTATCAAATTGCTCAATGAACACAAGAGTATATCTCTGTGAGATGAATACACCCATCT
The DNA here is from genome assembly GCF_047675955.1 of Chlorocebus sabaeus. NCBI lineage: Eukaryota > Metazoa > Chordata > Mammalia > Primates > Cercopithecidae > Chlorocebus > Chlorocebus sabaeus. Next base: position 38,538,524 of record NC_132912.1, read on the forward strand.
GTAGTTAGTTTCTCAGAAAGCTTCTTTCCAGTTTTTATCTGAGGATATTTGCTTTCACACCTTAGGCCTCAATGCACTCTCATACATCACTTTGCAGATTCCATGAAAACAGTGTTTGCAAACTGCTCCATGACAAGAAAGGTGGAACTCTGTGAGATGAATTCACACATCACAAAGAAATTTCTCAGAAAGCTTCTTTCTTTCTTTTTTTTTTTAGAAGATATTTCCTTTGTCACCATAGGCTTCCACACAATCCAAAATATCCGTTCTCAAATTCTTCAAAAACAGTGCTACCAAACAACTCCATGAAAATAATGGTGTAACTCTGCGAAATGAATTCATACATCAGAAACAGTTTCTCAGAAAGCTTCTTTGTAATTTTTATCTGAGGATATTTCCTTTTTGACCATAGGCCTCAATGAGCTCCATCATATCCCATCGCAGATTCCACCAAAAAAAGTATTAGCAAAGTTCTCAATGAAAAGAATGGTGTAACTCTGTGAGATGAATTCACAAAGCAGAAGGAATTTTCTCAGAAAGTTTCTTTTTAGATTTTATATGAGGATATTTCCCATGTCACCATAGTCTTCAATGCAATCCAAATTATTCCTTTTTAGATTCTCCAAAAACAGTGTTACCAAACTGCTCCATGAAAAGAATCATGTCACTCTTTGAGATGTATTCACAAATCACAAAGCAGTTTGTCGAAAAGCTTCTTTCTAGCTTTTCTCTGAGGATATTTCCTTTTTCACCATTTCCCTCAATGCGCTTATGAATATTCCTTTGCAGATTCCATTAAAATAGTGTTAGCAGACTGTTCCATGGAAAGCAAAGAGTAAATCTGTGAGATGACTTCAAACTTCATAAAGCAGTTTCTCAAAAAGCTTCTTGTTGGTTGTTGTCTGAGGATATTTCCTTTGCCAACATAGGCTTCAATGCGCTCTCAGATATCCCTTCTCAGACACCAGAAATACAATGATGCCAAAGTGCTCCCTCAACAGCAACATTTATCTCTATGAGATGAATGCACACAACACAAAGGAGTTTCTCTGAAAGCTTCTTTCTAGTTTTTATCTAAGGATATTTCACTTTCACTGTATTCCTCAATGTGGTCACGAATATCCCACTGTAGATGAAATGAAAAAAGTGTTAGCAAACTTCTCAATGAAAAGAACAGTGTTACTCAGTGAGGTGAATTCATGCAAAGCAGTTTCACAGAAATCTTCTTTTTGGTTTTTATCTGAGCATATTTCCTTTGTTGCCAAAGACTTCAATGCACTCCCAAATATCCTACTGTAGATTCCACTAAAAGAGTGTTATCAAACAGCTCCAAGAAAACAAAGGTGCAACTCTGAAATGATTTCAAACAACAAAAAGAACTTTCTCAGAAAACTTCTTTCTAGTTTTCATCTGAGGATATTTCCTTTGTCACCTTAGGCTTCAATGAAGTCCAAAATATCCCTTCTCAGATTCCCCAAAATCAGTGCTACCAAACTGCTCCATGAAAAGAATGGTGTAACTCTGTGAGATGAACTCACACACCACAACGTTGTTTCTCGGAAAGCTTCTTTCTAGTTTTTATCTGAGGGTATTTTCTAGGACTCAATGTGCTCCCAAATATCCTTTTGCAGATTCTACGAAAACAGTATTAGCAAACTCCTCCATGAAAAGAACGGTATAACTCTGTGAGATTAATTCACACATCACAAAAGTCTTTCTCCGAAAGCTTCTTTCTAGTTTTTATCTGAGCATATTTCCTTTGTCACCATAGGCTTCAAGGTGATCAAAACTATCCCTTCTCAGATTCCCTAAATACAGTGCTATCAAACTGATCCATGAAAAGAATCGAGATGAATTAATGCATCATAAAGTGGTTTTTAATATGCTTCTTTCTAGTTTTTATATGAGGATATTTCCTTTCTCACCATAAGATTCAATGTGCTTGTAAATATCCCATTGCAGAATCCAAGAAAAGAGTGTTAGCAAAGAGGTAAATTAAAAGAACAGTGTAACTCCGTGAGATGATTTCACACATCACAAAGCAGTTTCTCACAAAGCTTTTCTTTGTTTTTTATCTGAGGATATTTCCTTTTTCAATATAGGCTTTGATGCTTTCCCAAATATTCCTTTGCAGATTCCGTGAAAGCAGTGTTAGCAAACTGTTCATTGAAGAGAACCGTGTAACTCTGTGAGATGAATTCATACACCACAAAGCAGTTTCTCATAAAGTTTATTTCTAGTTTTTATCTGAGCATATTTCCTTTTTCACAATAGGCCTCAAGTCGCTCCCATATATCCCTTTGCAGATTCCATGAAAACGGTGTTAGAAAACTACTGTATGAAAAGAACTGTATAACTTGGTTAGATGAGTTCATACAACACAAAACAGTTTCTCAAGGAGCAATGGGCTCCATGAAAAGAACAGTGTAACTCTCTGAATTCACACATCACAAAGAACTTTTTCAGAAAGTTTCTTTCTAGTTTTTATCTGAGTATATTTCCTTTTTACCATAGGTTTCAATGTGATCTAAAGTATCCCTTCTCAGATTCCCCAGAAACAGTGCTAACAAACTGCATCATGGAATGAATCACATAACTCTGTGAGATGAATTAACACATCACAAAGTGGTTTCTCAGAAAGCTTCTTTCTTGTTTATATCTGAGGATGTTTCCTTTTTAAACAGAGGCTCCATATGCTCCCAAATATCTCCTCTCAGATAACACAAAAACAGTGATGCCGAAGTGTTCAATCAAAGAAAAAGTTAAACACTTTCAGATGAATACACACATCACAAGACCATTTCTGTAAACGTCCCTCTCCAGTTTTTATCTGAAATTATTTCCTTTTTCACTGTAGGCCACTATGAGCTCAAGAATATCCCATTGCAGATTTTATAAAAACAGTGCTAGCAAACTGCTCCATGAAAGGAAACCTGTAACTCTGTGAGATGAATTCACAAATCACAAAGCAGTTTCTCAGAAAGCTTCTTTCTAGTTTTTATCTGAGAATATTTCCTTTGTCACCTTATGCTTCAATGTGCTCCAAATTATCCTATTGCAAACTACATGAAAACATTGTTAAAAAACTGTTCAACGAAAAGGACAGTGTAAATCTGTGAGATGAAATGACACATCACAAAGCAGTTTCCTTTTTCAGCACAGGCTTCAATGTTGTCCCAAATATACCTTTGCAGATTCCATGAAAACAGTGTTAGGAAACTGCTCCATGAAAAGAAAGGTGTAACTCTGTGAGATGAATTCACACACCACAAAGAACTCAGAAAGCTTCTGTGTAGTTTTTACGTGAGAATATTTCGTTTGTCACCATAGGTTTGAATGCAATCCAAAATATCCCTTCTCAGATTCCCCAAAAACACTGCTCACAAACTGATCCATGAAAATTATTGTGTAACTCTGCGAGATGAATTAACTCATCACAAAGTGGTTTCTCAGAAGACTTCTTTCTAGTTTTTATATAAAAATATTTCCTTTTCCACCATAGGCTTCAATGGCCTCCTTAATATCCCTTCTCAGACACCATAAAAACAGTGATGCCAAAGTGCTCCCTCAACAGAAACGTTTAATTCTATGAGATGAATACACACTTCACAAAACAGTTTCTCAGAAAGCTTCTCTCAAGTTTTTACCTGAAGATATTTCGTTTTTCGCCATTGGACTCTATGCGATCCAGAATATCCCTTTGCAGATTTCATAAAAACAGTGTTACCCAACTGCAGAAAGAAAATAAAGGTGTAATTCTGTGAGATGAATTCACCCATCACAAAGAAGTTTCTCATGAAGCTTCTTTCTAGTATTTTTCTGAGGATATTTCCTTTGTCACCATGCATTTCAATATGCTCCAAATTATCCCATCGCAGTTTCCAAGAATACAGTGTTAGCAAACAGATCAATGAAAAGACCAGTGAAGCACAGTGAGATGAATTTGCACATCACAAAGCAGTTTTTCAGAAAGATTCTTTCAGTTTTTATCTGAGGATATTGCCTTTTTCACCATAGTCCTCAATGTGCTACAATATATCCCTTTTCGATTCCACAAAAACACTGCTACATGAAAAGAAATGTGTAAGTCTGAGATGAATTCACACATTACAAAGAAGTTTCTCAGAAAATTTCTTTCTAGTTTTTATCTGGTTGTATTTCCTTTGTCACCATAGGCTTCAATGGGATACAAAATATCCCTTCTCAGATGAATCAAAAACAGTGCTACCAAGCTGCTCATTGAAAAGAAAGGTGTGACTCTGTGAGACGAATTCATAAATCACAAAACAGTTTCTCAGAAAGCTTCTATCTAGTTTTTTGTCTGAGGATATATCCTTTGTCACTCTGAGCGTCAATGCACTCCAAAATATCCCATTGAAGATTCCATAAAAACAGTGCTACCAAACTGCTCATGAAAAGAAACCTGTAACTCTGTGAGATGAATTCATAAATCACAAAGCAGTTTCTCAGAAAGCTTCTTTCTAGTTTTTGTCTGAGGATATTTCCTTTGTCTCCGTAAGCTTCAATGCACTCCAAAAGATCCCATTGTAAATTCCAACTAAACAGTGTTAGCAAACTGCTCAATGAAAAAAACAGTGTAACTCTGTAAGATGAAATCACGCACCAGAAAACTGTTTCTCAGAAAACTTCTTTCTAGTTTTTCTCTGAGGATAGTTCCTTTTTCATCGTAGGCCTCAATGTACTCCTGAATATACCATTACGAATTCCAGGAAAAAAGTGTTAACAAACTTCTCAATGAAAAGAATGGTGTAACACTGTGAGATGAGATGAACGGTGTAACACATCACAAAGAAATTTCACAGAAAGCTTCTTTTTGGTATTTTTCTGAGGTTATTTCCTTTGTCACTGTAGGCTTCAATGTGCTCCCCAATATCTTATTGCAGATCCCACAAAAACAGTGTTATCAGACTGCTCAATGAAAAGAATGGTATAATTCTGTAAGATGAATTCACACATCACAAAACAGTTTCTCAGAGTGTTTCTTTCCAGTTTTTTTCTGAGGATACATCCTTTTTCAGTATAGACCTCATTGCACTCCCAAATATCCCTTTTCAGATTCCACGAAACCCATGTTAGCAAACTGCTCCATGAAAAGAATGGTGTAACTCTGTGAGATGAATTTACACACCACACAGAAATATCTCAGAAAGCTTCTCTGTAGTTTTTATCTGAGGATATTTCCTTTGTCACCATAGGCCTCATTACAATAGAAAACAACCCTTCTCAGATTTCCCAAAAACAGTGCTACAAAACTGATCCTTGAAATGAATCTTGTAACTCTCTGAGATGAATTAATACATCAAAAACACAAAGCGGTTTCTCAGAATGCTTCTTTCTAGTTTTTGTCTGAAGATATTTCCTTTGTCACCTTAGGCTTCAATGTGATCCAAAATATCACTTCTCACATTCCACAAAAAGAGTGCTACCAAAGTGCACCATGCAAATATAGGTGTAACTCGGTGAGATGAATTCAACATTACTAAGCAGTTTCACAGAAAGCTTATTTTTTTGGTCTGAGAATATTTCGTTTGTCACCCAAGACTTCAATGCACTTCAAATTATGCTATTGCAGGTTCCATGAAAACAGTTTTAGCATACTGCTCTATGATAAGAGTGGTGTAACTCTGTGAGATGAATCACACATCACAAAATAGTTTCTCAGAAAGCTTCCTTCTAGTTTTTATCTGAGGATACTTCCTTTTTCACCATCGTCTCAACTCGCTCCCAAATATTACTTTGTAGTTTCCATGAAAACAGTGTTAGCAAACAGCTCCATGAAAAGAAAGGTGTTACTCTGTGAGATGAATACTCACATCACAAAGAAGTTTCTCAGAAAGTTTCTTGCTAGTTTTTATCTGATTATATTTCCATTGTCACACTAGGCTTCAATGTGATCCCAAATATCCCTACTCAGATTCTCTAAAAACAGTGTGACCAAATTGTTCCATGAAAAGATTGGTGTAACTCGGTGATATGAATTCACATATCACAAAACTGTTTCTCAGACCACTTCTTTCTAGATTTTATCTACGGATATTTCCTTTATATCCATATTCCTCAATGATCTCCAGAATATCCCATTGCAGATTCCACAAAAAAAAGTGTTAGAAAACTTCTGAATGAAAAAAGTGGGGTAACTGTGTGAGATGAATTCACACATCATAAAGAAGTTTCACGGAAAGCTTCTTTTTCATTTTTATCTGAGGATATTTCCTCTTTCACCATAGGTCTCAATGTGCTCCCAAGTATCCCTTGACAGATTCCAAGAAAACAGTGTGAGCAAATAGCTCCATGGAAAGAATGGTGTAGGTCTGTGAGATGAATTCACACATCACAAATAACTTTCTCAGAAAGCTTCTTTCCAGTTTTTATCTGAGGATATTTCCTTTGTAACCATATGCCTCAACTGGCTCCCAAATATCCCTTTGTAGGTTACACAAAAACAGTGTTAGCAAACTGCTCCATTAAAAGAACGTTGTTACCCTGTGAGATGAATACACACACCACAAAGCAGTTTCTCAGAAAGCTTCTTTCTAGTTTTTGTCTGAGGATATTTCCTTTGTCACCTTAGGCTTAAATGCAATCCAAAATATCCCTTCTCAGACACCCCAAAAACAGTGCTAAAAAACTGTTCCATGAAAAATGTGGTGTAACTCTGTGAGATGAATTGACACTTCACATAGCGGTATATCAGAAAGCTTCTTTTCAGCTTTTATCTGAGGATATTTCCTTTTTTCACCATATTCCTCACTGAGCTCCAGAATATCCCATTGCAGATTCTAGGAAAACACTGTTAGCAAATTTATCAATGAAAGGAATGATGTGACTCTGTGAGGTGAATTGACACATCACAAAGCAGTTTCACATAAAGCTTCTTTTTGGTTTTGATCTGAGGATATTTCCTTTGTCACAATAGATTTCAATGTGCTACCAAATACCCTACTGCATAGTCCAAGAAAACAATGCTGTCAAACTGCTCAATGAAAATAACAGTGTAACTCTGTGAAATGAATTCAAACATCTCAAAACAGTTTCTCAGGAAGTTTCTTTCCAGTTTTAATCGGAGGATATTTCCTTTTCACTATAGATCTCAAAGCACTCACATATAGCCATTTGCAGATTCCAGGAAAACGGTGTTAGCAAACTGCTCCATGAAAAGAAAGGTGTTACACTGTGAGATGAATACAGACATCACAAAGAGGCTTCTCAGAAAGTTTCTTTTTAGTTTTTATCTGAGGATATTTCCTTTGTCATCATAGGCTTCAATGTGATCAAAAATATCCCTTCTCAGATTCCCCAAAGACAGTGCTACCAAACTGCTCCATAGAAAGAATCGTGTAATTCTGTGAGATAAATAAACAAATCACAAAGCAGTTTCTCAGAAGGCTTCTTTCTAGTTCTTATATGAGGATATTTCCTTTTCCACTGTAGGCTTCAATGCGCTCCCAATATCCCTTCTCAGATAACACAAAACAGTGAGGACAAAGTGCTCCCTCAACAGAAACGTTTAACTCTGTGAGATGAATGCACACGTCACAAAGGAGTTTCTCAGAAAGCTTCTCTCGAGTTTGTACCTGAAGATATTTCCTTTTTCTCCATTGGACTCTATGCACTCCTGAATATCCCTTTGCAGATTTCATGAAAACAGTGTTAGCAAACTGCTCAATGAAAAGAAAGGTGTAACTCTGTGAGATGAATTCACCCATCACAAAGAAGTTTCTCAGAAAGATTCTTTCCAGTTTAAATCTGAGGATATTTCCTTTTTCAATAGTGGCTTCAATATGTTCCCAAATGTCTCCTCTAAGATACCATGAAAACGGTGATGCCGAACTGTTCAATGGACAAAAAGGTTAAACTCTATGAGACGAATACACATATCACAAAACTGTTTCTCGAAAAGCTTCTCTCCGTTTTTATCTGAAGTTATTTCCTTTCTCACCGTGGGTGTCTAGGAGCTCCTGAATCTCCCTTTGCAGATTCCATACAAACAGTACTACCAAACTGCTCAAAGAATGCAAATGTATAACTCTGTGTGATGAATTTAACCATCACAAAGAAACTTCTCAGAAAGTTTCTTTCTATTTTATATCTGAGGCTATTTCCTTTGTCACCATAGGCTTCAATGTGCTCCCAAATATAATATGGCAGATTCCACGAAAACAGTGTTATCAAACTGCTCAATGACAAGAACAGTGTAACTCTGTTAAGTGATCTCACACATCACAACGCAGTTTCTCAGAAACCTTCTTTCTCGTTTTTATATGTGGATATTTCCCTTTTCACTATGCCCCTCAAGGGGCTCTCAAATATCCACTTGCAGATTCCCCAAAAAAGTGTCAGAAAACTGCTCCATGAAAAGAAAGATGTAACTCTGTGAGATGAATTCAAATATCACCAAGAACTTTCTCAGACAGCTTCTTTCTAGTTTTTATCTGAGGATATTTCCTTTGTCATCCTAGGCTTGAATGTGATCCAAAATATCCCTTCTCGAAAAATAGTGCTACCAAACTGATACATGAAAAGAACTGTATAACTTTGTGAGATGAATTAATACATCACAAATCACTTTCTCAGAAAGCATCTTTCTAGTTTTTGTATTAGGATATTTCCCTTTTGCCATAATATTCACTGTGCTCTGAAATATTCCATTGCAGATTCCAAGGAAATGGTGTTAGGAAACTGCTCCACAAAGAGAACACTGTAACACTGTGAGATTAATTTACACATCACAAAGCAGTTTCCAGAAAGCTTCTTTCTAGTTTTTATCTGAGGATATTTCCTTTTTCACTGCAGGCCTAAATACGCTCCCAAACATCCCTTTGCAGATTCCACGGAAACAGTGATAGCAAAGGGCTCCATGAAAAGAAAGGTGTAACTCTGTGAGGTGAATTAATACATCACAAAGTGGTTTCTCAGAAAGCTTCTTTCCAGTATTCATATGAGGATATTTCTTTGTCACTATAGCCTTCATTGTGATTCAAAATATCCCTGGTCAGATTCCCCCAAAACACTGCTCACAAACTGATCCATGAAAAGTATCATTAAACTCTGTGGGATATATTAACACATTACAAAGTGGTTTCTCAGGGAACTTCTTTCTACTTTTTATATGATATTATTTTACTTATCACTGTAAGCATCAATGCACTCTGAAATATCCCATTGCAGATTCCAAGTAGACAGTATTTTCAAAGTGCTCAATGAAAAGAACAGTTTAACTCTGTGAGGTGATTTCACATATCACAAAGAGTTTCTCAGCACGCTTCTTTCTAGCTTTTATCTGAGGGTAATTCCTTTGTTACCTTAGGCTTTAATGAAATGCAAAATGTGGCTTCTCAGATTCCCAAAATCCAGTGCTACCAAACTGATCCAGGAAAGAATCATGCAACTCTGTGAGATGAATTAACACATCACAAATCATTTTCTAAGAAAGCATGTTTCCAGTTTCTATGAGAATATTTCCCTTGTCACCATAAGATTCAATGTGCTGTGAAAAATCCCATTGCAGATTCCACGAATACAGTAATAGAAATGTGCTCCAAGAAAAGAAAGGTGTAACTCTGTGAGGTGAATGAACACATCACAAAGCGGTTTCTCAGAAACCTTCTTTCCAGTTTTTATATGAGGTTATTTCCTTTGTCACCATAGGCTTCAATGTGATAAAAAATATCCCTTCTCAGATTCCCCAAAAACACTGCTAGTAAACTGATCCATGAAAACAATTGTGTAACTGTGTGGGTTGAATTAACACATCACAAAATGATTTCTCAGAAAGCTTCTTTTTAGTTTGTATATGATATTATTTAATTTGTCACCTTAAACATGAATGCACTCCGAAATATCCTATTGCAGATTCCAAGAAAACAGTGTTGGCAAACTTCTCAATGAAAACAACAGTGTAACTCTGTGAGATGAATTCACACATCACAAAGCAGTTTCTCAGAAAGCTTCTTTCTAGTTTTGTCTTAGGATATTTCCTTTTTTCACTATAGGCCTCAATGCTCTACAAAATAACCCTTTGCATATCTCACGAAAACAGTGTTAGCAAACTGCTCCATGGACAAGAAAGTATAACTGTGAGTAGAAATCACACATCACAAAGCAGTTTCTCAGAAAGCTTCCTTCTTTTTTCTATATGAGGCTATTTCCTTAGTAGCCATAGGCTTTGATGCGATCCAAAATATCCCTCTCTGATCCCCAAAAACAGTGCTACCGAAATGCTCCATTTAAAGAATTGCATAAGACTGTGAAATGAATTAACACATCACAAAGAAGTTTCTCAGAATGCTTCTTTCTAGTTTTTATATGAGGATGTATCATCTGTCACCATAAGCTTCAAGGTGCTCCAAAATATCCCATTGCAGATTCCAAGAAAACAGTGTTAGCAAATTTCTCAATGAAAAGAACAGTGTAACTCTGTGAGATGTATTCACCCATCACAAAGTAGTTTCTCAGAAAGCTTCTTTCTATTTTTTATCTCAGGATATTTAACTTTTCACTGCATGCCTCAATGTGCTCCCAAATATCCCTTTGCAGTTTCCATGTAAAGAGTGTTAGCAAGCTGCTCTATGCAAAGAAAGTTGTAGCTCTGTGAGATGAATTGAGGCATCACCAAAACTTTCTCAGATAGCTTCTTTCTAGTTTTTATCTGAGGATATTTCCTTTGTCTACTTAAGCTTCAATGCAATCCAAAATAACCCTTCTCAGATTCCTCAAAAACAGTGCTACCAAAATTCTCCATGAAAAGAATCATGTAACTCTCTGAGATGAATTGATATATCACAAGCAGTTTCTCAGAAAAGTTCTTGATGTTTCTTGTCTAAGGATATTTCAGTTGTCATCATAAGAGTCTGTGCACTCTGAAATATCCCATTCCAGATTCCAAGAAAACAGTGTTAGCAGACTGCTCAATGAAAAGGACAGTGTAACTCAGTGAGATGAATTCACACATCACTAAGCAGTTTCTCAACAGTATTCTTTCTAGTTTTTATCTGAGGACATTTCCCTTTTAATCAAAGGCCTCAATGCTCTCCCAAATATCCCTTTGCAGATTCCACGAAATCTGTGTTATCAAACTGCTCCATGAAAAGTAAGGTGTAACTCTTTGAGATGAATGCACACATCACAACGAACTTTTTCAGAAAACTTATTTCTAATTTTTATCTAAGGGTATTTCCTTTGTCACCATAGGCTTCAATACGATCCAAAATATCCCTTCTCAGATTCCCTGGAAACACTGCTACTCAACTGCTAAATGAAAGGAATCGTGGAAGTCTGTCAGATGAATTCACAAAGCCCTAAGCAGTTTCTCAGAAAGCTTCTTTCTGGTTTTTGTCTCAGGATATTTCCTTTCTCACAATAATCTTCAATGTTCTCCAAAATATCCCATTGCATATTCCAAGAGAACAGTGTTAGCAAACTGCTGAATGAAAAGAACAGTGTAACACTGTAAGATGAATTCACACATCACAAAGCTGTTTCTCAGAAAACTTCTTTTTGTTTTTTTTTTTAATGAGGATGTCTCCTTTGTCACCATAGGCTGCAATGCTTTCCCAAATATCCTATTGCAGATTCCACGAATACAGTGTTATCAAACTGCTACGTGAAAAGAGAGGTTTAATTCTGTGAGATAAATTCACATATCACAAAGGACTTTATCAGAAAGCTTCTTTCTAGTTTTAATCTAAGGATATTTTCTTTGTCACCATTGGCTTCAAAGTGATCCAAAATATCCTCTCTCGGATTCCACAAAAGCACTGCTAACAAACTGATCCGTGAAAAGCAACATGAAATGTGGTGAGATGAATTAACACATCACAAAGCAGTATATCAGAAACCTTCTTTCTAGTTTTTATATGAGGATATTTCCATTGTCACCGTAGGCTTCAATAAGGTCTGAGATATGCCATAGCAGATTCCAAGAAAACAGTATTAGCACACTGCTCAGTGAAAAGAACAGTTTAATTCTGTGAGATGAATTCACACATCACTAACGAGTTTCACAGAAGGCTTCTTTCTAATTTTAATCTGAGGATATTTCCTTTTCACCATAGACTTCAACACAATTCCAAGTACACCTTCTCAGATCCCCAAAAATAGTGCTACCAAACAATTCCATAAAAACAGCGGTAAAACTCTGATTGTTGAATTCACACATCCCACAGCTGTTTCTCAGGAAGCTTGTTTCTAGTTTTTATCAGAGTTTATATTCCTTTTCACCATAATCCTCAATGTGCTATGAAATACCGCATTCCAGATTCCACGAAAATAGTGTTGGCAAGATTCTCAATAAAAAGAAAAGTGTAACTCTGTGATGTGAATTCACACATCCCAAAGCAGTTTCACATAAAACTTCTTTTTGGTTTTTACCTGAGGATTATGCGTTTGTCACTATAGGCTTCAATGTACTCCCAAATATCCTATTGCATATTCCACAAAAACAGTGTTATCGAGCTGCTCAATGAAAAGAACAGTGTGTCTCTGTAAGAGGAATTCACACATCACAAAGTAGTTACTCAAAAATCTTCTTTCCAGTTTTTATCCGAGGATATTTCCTTGTTTACTATATGCCTCAATGCACTGCCAAGTAACCCTTTCAGATTCCACGAAAATGGTGTTAGCAAATGACTCCATGAAAAGAAAGGTGTAAATATGTGAAATGAATTCAAACATCTGAAAGAGCTTTCTCAGAAAACTTCTTTCTAATTTTTATCTGAGGTTATTTCCTTTGACACCATAGGCTTCAATGCAATCCAAAATATCCCTTCTCAGATTCCTCAGAAACAGTGCTACCAAACTGAACCATGAAAAGAATTGTGTAACTCTGTGAATTGAATTAACACATTACGATGCAGTCTCTGGTGAATGAAAAGAACAATGTAACTCCATGAGATGATTTCACACATCACAAAGCAGTTTCTCAGAAAGCTTGCTTTTGGTTTTTATCTGAGGATATTTCCTTTTTCAATATAGGCTTTGATGCTCTCCCAAATATCCCTTTGTAGATTCCATGAAAGCACTGTTAGCAAACTGTTCATTGAAGAGAACCGTGTAACTCTGTGGGATGAATTCACACATCATAAGGTAGTTTCCCAGAAAGCTTCTTTCTAGTTTATGTCTGAGGATATTTCCTTTGTAACCGTATGTTTCAAACCACTCCCAAATATCCTAATGCAGATTCCACAAAAACAGTGTTAAGAAACTGCTCCAAGAAATGAATTGTGTAACTATGTGAGGTGCATTCACACATCACAAAGCAGTTTCTCAGAAAGTTTCTTTCCACTTTTTATGTGAGGATATTTCCATTTTCACCATAGGCTTAAATGTGATCCAAATGTCCCTTCTCAGAATCTGTAAAAACAGTGCTACCAACCTGCTGCATGAAAAGAATTGGGTAACTCTGTGAGATAAATTCACACCTCACAAAGCTGTTTCTCAAAAAGATTCTTTTCAGTTTTTATCTGAGGATATTTCCTTTTTCACCATATTCCTCAATGCACTCCAGAATATCCCATTGCAAATTCCATGAGCAAAGTGTTAGCAAACCTCTCAATGAAAAGAACAGTGTAACTCAGTGAGATGATTTCACACATTACAAAGAGTTGTCTCAGAAAGCTTCTTTTTGGCTTATATCTGAGGATATTTACTTTGTCACCATAGGCTTCAATGTGCGCCCAAATATCCTATTGCAGATTCAATGAAAACAGTGTTGTCAAACTACTCAATGAAAAGTACAGTGTAACTCTGTAAATAAATTCACACATCACAAGGCAGTTTCTTAGAAAGCTTCTTTCTAGTTTTTATCTGAGGATATTACCTTTTTCACTGCAGGTCTACATTCGCTCCCACATATCCCTTATCAGATTCGAGGAAACCAGTATTAGCAAACAACTCCAAGAAAAGAAAGGAATGAATCAGTGAGGTGAATTCAAACATCACAAAGAATTTTCTCAAAAATTTCTTTCTAATTTTTTTCTGAGGATACTTCCTTTGTCACCATATGCTTCAATGTGATTCAAAATATGCCTTCTCAAGTTCCCCAAAAACAGTGCTACCAAACTGATCCATGGAAAGTATCATGTGTCTCTGTCTGATGAATTAACACATCAAAAAGGGGTTTATCAGAAAGCTTCTTTCTAGTTTTTATATTATGATATTTCCTTTGTAACCATAAGCTTCAATACACAGCAAAATATCAGATTGCAGATTCGAGGAAAACAGCTTAGCAAGCTGCTCAATGAAAAGAACAGTGTAACTCTGTGAGATAAATTCACAAATCACAAAGGAGTCTCATAAATCTTCTTTCTAGTTTGTATCAGAGGATATTTCCTTTTTCACCACAGGCCTCAATGCACTCTCAAATATCCCTTCTCAGATTCCATGAAAACAGTGTGAGCAAACTGCTCCCTGAAAAGAAATGAGTAACTCTGTGAGATGAATTCACACATCACAAGGAACTTTCTCTGAAAGCTCCCTTTTCCTTTATATATCAGGATATTTCCTTCACCACCATATTCTTCAATGCAATCCAAAATATGCCTTCTCAGATTCCCCATAAACAATGCTATCAAACTGATTAATTAAAAGAAATATGTATCTCTGTGAGATGAATTAACACATCACAAAGTGGTTTCTCAGAAAACTTCTTTCTGTTTTTTTCTGAGGATATTTTCTTGTTCACCATAGGCCTCCAAGTACTCGTGAATATCCCTTTACAGATTCCACGAAAATAGCATTAGCAGGCAGCTCCAGAAACAACAAAGGCGTAAATCTGTGAGTTGAATTCACACATCACAAAGTAGTTTCTCAGAAATCTTCTTTTTGGTTTTCCTATGAGGATATTTCCTTTGTCACCGTAGGCTTCAATGCGTTCCAAAATAGCCTATTGCAGACTCCACAAAAACGGTGTTAGCAAACTGCTGAAAGAAAAGAATCATATAACACTTTGAGATGAATTCACACATCACAAAGAAATTTCTCAGAAACCTTCTTTCTGTTATCTATCTGAGGATAGTTCCCTTGTAACCATAGGCTTCAATGCAATTCAAAGTATCCCTCCTCACATTTCCCCAAAACAGGGATACCAAATGGTCCATGAAAAGGATTGTGTAACTCTGTGAGATGAATTCACACATCAAAAAGTAGTTTCTCTGAAGGTTTCTTTCTATTTTTATCTGAGGATATTTTCTTTTTCACCATAAGCCTGAGCTTACTCCCAAATATCCCTTTGTAGATTCCACGAAAACAGTGTTAGCAAACTGCTCCATGAAAAGAAAGTTGTTACTCTGTGAGATGAATGCTCACTTCACAAAGAAGTTTCTCAGAAAGCTTACTTTTAGTTTTTATCTGAGGATATTTCCCTTGTCACCATACTCTTCAATACCATCGAAATATCCTTTCTCAGATTCCCCAAAAATACTGTTACTATACTGCTCCATAAAAAGAATGGTGTAATGCTGTGAGATAAATTCATATCACAAACCTATTTCTCAGAAAGTTTCTTTCTAGTTTTTATCTGAGGGTATTTCCCTTGTCACCATAGGCTTCAATGTGATCCAAAATATTCATTCTCAGATTCCACAAAAACAGTGATACTAAACTGCTCCATGAAAAGAATCATATAACTCAGTGAGTTGAATTCACAAATCACCAAGCAGTTTCTCAGAAAGCTTCTTTCTATTTTATGTCTGAGGATATTTCCTTTTTCCCTATGGCCTCAATGTACTCACGAATATCCCTTTACAGATTCTATGAAAATAGTGTTAGCATACTTCTCCACAAAAAGAAAAGTGTAAGTTTGCGAGGTGAATTCAAACAACACAAAGCAGTTTCTCAGAAAGCTTCTGTTTGTTTTTTGTCAGAGGATATTTTCTTTGTCACCATAGCCTTCAATGCAATGAAAATATCCAACTGTAGATTCCCCCAAAATACTGCTACCATATGGCTCCATGAAAATGATGGTGTAACTCTGTGAAATGAATTCACACATCACAAAACTGTTTCTCAGTAAATTTCTATTTTTTTCTGAAGATATTTCCTTTTTCACAATGTTCCTTTATGTGCTCCCAAATATCCCATTGCAGATTCCAAGAAAAAAAATGTTAGCAAGCTTCTCAAAGAAAAAATAAGGTAACTTTGTGAGATGAATTCACACATCACAAAGCAGATTCTCAGAAAGGATATTTCTAACTTTTATCTGAAGTTATTTTCCTTTTCACCATAGGCCTCACAGTGCTCCCAAATATTACTTTGCAGATTCCATGAAAACAGTGTTAGCAACGTGCTCCATGAAAATAAAAGTGTAACTCTGTGAGATGAACTCAGAAATCAAAAAGAACATTCTCAGAAATCTTCTTTTTAGTTTTAATCTGAGGATATTTCCTTTGTCACCATAGGCTTCAATGTGAAGTAAATTAACACTTCTGAGATTCCCCAAAAACAGTGCTACCAAACTGCTCCAATGAAAGAATCATGTAACTCTGTGAATGAATTCACAAATCACAAATCAGTTTCTCACAAAGCTTCTATCTAGTTTTAGTCTGAGGATATTTCCTTTGTCACCATAGGCATCATTGCCATGCAAAATATCCCTTCTCAGATTCCCCAAATCAGTGCTACCAAACTGTGTCATGAAAATAAAGGTGAAACTGTGTGAGATGAATTCACACATCACTACACAGTTTCACAGAAAGCTTCTTCTTTTTCTTTTTTTTTTTTTTTGTTTTTGTTTGAGGATATTTCGTTTATCACCAAAGGCTTCAATGCACTCTGAAATATCCTATTGCAGATTCCACGAAAATATTGTTAGCAAACTGCTCCACGAAAAGGGTAGTGTAACTGTGTGAGATGAATTCACACATCACAAAGCAGTCCCAGAAAGTTTCCTTCTAACTTTTATCTGAGGATATTTTCCTTTTCACTATTTGTCTCAACTTTCTCCCAAATATCACTTTGCAGACTCCACAAAAACAGTGTTGAAAACTGCTCCATGAAAAGAAACGAGTTTATCTGAGAGATGAATACACACATACAAAAATGTTTCTCAGAAAACTTCTTGCTAGTTTCTATTTGATTGTATTTCCATGTGTCATGAATAGGCTTCAATGCAATCTAAAATATCCCTTCTCAGATCCCCCAAAACAGTGCTAACAAACATGAAAAGAATGGTGTAACTCAGTGAGATCAATTTGCACATCACAAAGATGTTTCTCAGACTGCTTCTTTCTAGATTTTATCTAAGAATATTTCATTTTTCTCCATATTCCTCAATGTTCTCTGGGATATCCCATTGCAGATTCCATAAAAGAATGTTAGCAAACTTCTCAATTAAAAAAATGGCATAACTCAGTGAGATGATTTCACACCTCACAAAGCAGTTTCACAGAAAACTTATTTTTTTAATCTGAGGATATTTCCTCTTTCACCATAAGCTCAATGCACTCCAAAATGTCCCATTACAGATTCCAGAAAAACAGTATTAGCTAACTACTCAATGAAAGGAACAGTGTAACTCTGTGAGATGAATTGACATGACTCAAAGCAGTTTTTTAGAAAGCTTCTTTTTGGTTTTTATCTGAGGATATTTCCTTTTTCACCATAGGATTCAATACTCTCCCAAATATCTTATTGCTTATTCCATGAAAAAGTCTCATCAAACTCCTTAATGAAAATGATGGTGTAACTCTGTGAGATGAATTCACACATCACAAAGCAGTTTCTCAGAAAGCTTCTTTATAGTTTTTATCTGAGGATATTTCCATTGTCACCATAGCCTTCAATATGATCAAAAATATCCCTTCTCAGACTCCACATAAACAGTGCTAACAAAGTGCTCAGTGAAAAGTATCGTGTAACACTGTGAGATGAATTTATAAACCACAGAGCAGTTTCTCAGAAAGCTTCTTTCTATTGTTTATCTGAGGATATTTCCTTTTTCACTATAGGCCTCAATGTGCTCCCGAATATCCCTTTGCAGGTTCCATGAAAACTGTGTTAGCAAACTGTTCCATGAAAACAAAGGTGTAATTCCCTGAGATGAATTCACACACCACAAAGAACTTTATCTGAAAGTTTCTTTCTGGTTTTTATCTGAGTATATTTCCTTTGTCACCATAGGCTTCAGTGTGATCCAAAATATCCCTTCTCAGATTCCCCAAAAACAGTGCTACCAAACTAACCCATGAAAAGAATCGTGTAACTCTGGGAGATGAATTAACACATCACAAAGCAATTTCTCAGAAAGCTTCTTTCTAGTTTTTATATGATGATATTTAGTTTGTCACCCTAAGCTTCAATGCACTTGAAATATGCCAATGCAGATTCCAAGGAAACAGTGTTAGCAACCTGCTCACTGAAAAGAAGAGTGTAACCCTGTGAGATGAATTCACACATCACAAAGCAGTTTCTCACAAAACTTCTTTCTAGTTTTTATGTGAGGATAATTCCTTTTTCACCATAGGACTCAATGCACTCATAAATGTACCTTTGGAGATTCCACGAAAAGTGTTAGCAATCTGCTCCATGAAAGAAAAGGGTAACACTGTGAGATGAATTCCCACATCATGAAGAAGTTTCTCAGAAATCTTCCTTTTAATTTTCATCTGAGGATATTTCCATTGTCACCCTAGGGTTCAAGGCGATCCTAAATATCCCTTCTCAGATTCCCCAAAAAGAGTGCTACCAAACTGCTCCATGAAAGAAATCGTGTAACTCTGTCAGATGAATTTAGTAATCACAAAGAAGTTTCTCAGAAAGTTTTTTTCTAGTTTCTGTCTGAGGATATTTTCTTTGTCACCATAAGCTTCAATGAGGTAAGAAATATCCCATTGCAGATTCCAAGAAAACAGCATTACCAAACTGGTCAATGAAAGGAACAGTGTAACTCTGTGAGCTGAATTGACACAACAGAGCGCAGTTTCTCAGAAATCTTCTTTTTGGTTTTTATTTGAGGGTATTTCGCTTGTCACCACCGGCTTCATTGCACTCCCAAATGTTCTATTGCAGATTCCACGAGAAAAGAATTATCAAACTGCTCATTGAAAAGAACAGTGTAGCTCTGTGCGATGAATTGACACAACACAAAGCAGTTTCTCAGAAACGTTCTTTTTGGTTTTTGTCTGAGGATATTTCCTTTGTCAAAATAGGCTTCAATCTGCTCCCAAATATCCTATTGCAGATTCAATGAAAACAGTATTATCAAACTGTTTAATGAAAAGAATGGTTTTAACTCTGTGAGATGAATTCACACATCACAAAGCAGTTTCTCAGAACCTTCCTTCTAGTTTTTATCTGAGTATATTTCCTTTTTCACTATAGTCCTGAATGCGCTCCCAAATATCCCTTTACAGGCACTACATGAAATGAGATGCTTAACTCTGTGAGATGAATTCACACATCACAAATTACTTTCTCAGAAAACTTCTTTCTAGTTTTTACCTGAGTTTATTTCCTTTGTCACCAGCGGCTTCAATGCGATCCAAAATATCCATTCTCCGATTCCCCAAAAACAGTGCTACTGAAGAGATCCATGAAAGGAATCTTGTAGCTCTGTGTGATGAATTGAACACATCACAAAGCATATTCTCAGAAAGTTTCTCTCTAATTTTCGTGTGAGGCTATTTCCTTTGTCACCATAAGCTTCAATGTGCTCTGAAATACCTCATTGCAGATTAAAGGAAACAGGATTATCAAACAGCTAAGTGAAAAGAACAATGTAATTCTGTGAGATGAATTCACACACCACAACGCAGTTTCTCAGAAAGCTTCTTTCTAATTTTTATGGGAGGATATTTCCTTTTTCACCTAAGGCCTCAATGCACTCCAGAATATCCCCTTGCAGATTCCACAAAAACAGTTAGAACAAGCCTCTCCATGAAAATAAAGGTGTAACTCTGTGAGATGAATTCACAAATCACAAAGTTTTTCTCAGAAAGCTCCTTTCTAGTTTTTGACCCAGGGTGTTTCCTTTGTTACCATAAACCTCAAGGCTCTCCAAGTATTCCATTGCAGATTCCAAAAAAATAGTGCTAGCAAACTGCTCAATGGAAAGAACAGTGAAACTCTGTGAGATGAATTCACAGATCACAAGGCAGTTTCACAGAAAGTCTCATTTTGGTTTTTATCTATGGATATTTCCTTTGTCACCACATTCTTCAATGTGCTTTCAAAAATCCTATTGCAGATTCCATGGAAACCGTGTTAGCAAACTGTTCCATGAAAAGAAAGGTGTAACACGGTGAGATGAATTCACACATCACAAAGAGCTTTCTTCAGAAAACTTCCTTCTGGTTTTTATCTATGAATATTTCCTTTTTCAACATAGGCTTCAAAGCGATCCAAAATATCCATTTCAGATTCCTGAAAAACAATGCTTGCTGACTCATCCATGAAAAGAATCATGTAACGCTGTGAGATGAATTAACACATCAAAGCAGTTTCTCAGAACGCTTCTTTCTAGTGTTTATAGGAGGATTTTTTCTTTGTCACCATAGGCTTCAATGCGATCCAAAATATCCCATCTCAGATTCCCAAAAAACAGTGCTACGAAACAGATACTTGAAAAGAATAGTGTAACTCGTTCAGATGAATTCAAATGTCACAAACAGTTTCTCTGAAATCTTCATTTTGTTTTTTTCATAGGATATTTTCTTTGTCATCATAAGCTTCAATGTGCTCTGAAATATTCCATTCAGGTTCCAAGAAAACAGTTTTAGCAAACTGCTTCATGAAAAGAACAGTGTAACTCTGTGAGATGAATTCACACATCAGAAAGTAGCTTCTCAGAAAGCTTCTTTTTGTTTTTTATCTAAGGATTTTTTTTTGTCACCATAGGCTTCAATGCAGTCCCAAATATCCTATTGTAGATTCCATGAAAACAGTGTTAGGAAACAGCTAAATTATAAGAAAGGTGTAACACTGTGAGATGAAATCACACATCACAAAGAACTTTCTCAGAAAGCTTCTTTATAGTTTTTATCTGAGGATATTTCCTTTGTCACTGTAGGCTTCAATGCGATCCAAAATATCTTTTCTCAGATTCTTCAAAAACAATGCTAACAGACTGATCCATGAAAATAATTGTGTAACACTGTGAGATGAATTAACACATTTCAGTGCGGTTTCTCAGAAAGCTTCTTTCTAGTATTTATATGAGGATATTCCCTTTGTCACCAAAGGATTCAGTGCAATCCAAAATATCCCTTCTCAGATTCCTGAAAAGCAGTACTACCAAACTACTCCATGAAAAGAATCGTGTAACTCTGTGAGATGAATTAACACATCACAAAATGGTTTCTCAGAAAACTTCATTCTAGTTTATATCTGAGGATATTACTTTGTCACCATAAGCTTAAATGCGCTCTTAAACATCCCATTGTAAATTCTAGGAAAACAGTGTTATCAAACTGCTCAATGAAAACAACTGTGTATCTCTGTGAGATGAATTCACACATCACAAGGCAGTTTCTCAGAAAGCTTCTTTCTACTTTTTATCTGAGGATATTTGCTTTTTCATGATAATCCTCAATGCACTCCCAAATATCCTTTTGCAGACTCCATGAAAACAGTGTTAGAAAACTGCTGCATGAAAAGGAAAGTGTAATTCTGTGAGATGAATTCACACATTACAAAGAACTTTCTCAGAAAGCTTCTTTCTAATTTGTATCTGATATTTCATTTTTCACTATATGCCTCGATGCACACCCAAATGTCCCTCTACTCATTCCATGAAAACATTGTTAGCAAGCTGCTCAATGAAAAGTACAGAGTAATGCTGTGAGATGAATTCACACATCAAAAAGCAGTTTCTCAGAAAACTTTTATTATTTTTTTCTGAGGATATTTTCTTTGTCACCATAGGCTTTAAGACAATCCCAAATATCCTATTGCAGACTCCACGAAAACAGTGTTATCATACAGCTCAAAGAAAAGCATGGTGTAGCTCTGTGATATGAATTTACATATCACAAAGAACTTTATTAGAAAGCTTCTTTCTAGTTTTTATCTGAGGATATGTCCTTTGTAACCATAGGCATCGATGCAATCCAAAGTATCCCATCTCAGATTCCCCAAAAGCAGTGCTACCAAACTGAACCATGAAAACAATCATGTAACACTGTGAGATTAATTAACACCTCACAAAGTAGTTTCTCAGAAAGTATCTTTCCAGTTTATATATGAGGATATTTCCTTTGTCACCATAAGCTTGAAGGTGCTCCAAAATATACCATTGCAGATTCCAAGAAAAGAATGTTAGCAAATGGCTCAATTAAAAGAACAGTGTATTTCTCTGATATGAATTCACATATCACAAAGCAGTTTCTCAGAAACCTTCTTTCTTGTTTTTCTCTGAGGATACTTCTTTTTTCACACTAAGCTTCAATGCGCTCTGAAATACGTCATTGTAGATTCCAGGTAAACAGGGCTAGCAAATTGCTTCATGAAAAGAACAGTGCAACACTGTGCCCTGAATTCGAACATCACAATGAAGATTCTCAGAATGCTTCTTTCTAGTTTTTCTAATGTGATATTTCCTATGATAAGCATAGGTTTCAGTGTGATCCAAAATATCACTTCTCAGATTCCCCAAAAACAGTCCTAGCAAACTGGTCTATGAAACAAAGGTGTAACTCTGTGAGAATAATTCAGAAATCACAAAACAGTTTCTCAGAATGTTTCTTTTTAGGTTTTGTCTGAGGATATTTACTTTTCCACAATAAGTTTCAATGCACTCAAAAATATCCCATAGCAGATTCCAAGTAAGCAGTGTTAGCAAACTGCTCAATGAAAAGAATAGTGTAACTCTGTGCAATGAATTGACACATTGCAAAGCACTTTATCAGAAAACTTCTTTTGGTTTTTATCTGAGGATATTTCCTTTGTCACCATAGGTTTCAAAGCGCTCCCACAGATCCCATTGCAGATTGTATGAAAACAGTGTTAGCAAACTGCTCAGTGAAAAGTACAGTGTAACACTGTGAGATGAATTCACACGTCACAAAGAACTTTCTCAGAGAGATTATTTCCAGTTTTTATCTGAGGATATTTCCTTTGTCACTGTAGGCTTCATGTGATTCAAAATATACCTTCTCACATTGCCCAAAAGCAGTGCAACAAACTGCTCCATGAAAAGAATCATGTAACTCTGTGAGATGAATTCACACATCACAAAGCAGTTTCTCAGAAGGCTTCTTTTTGCTTTTTCTTTGAAGATATTTCTTTTGTCACCATAGACTTCAATGCTCTCCCTAATATCCTATTGCAGATTCCAGAAAAACAGTGTCAACAAACTGGGCAATGAAAAGTACGGTATATCACTCTGATTTGAATTCACACATCAGTGGTTCTCAGAAAGCTTCTTTCTAGTTTTTATCTGAGGATATTTCCTTTTCACTATAGCAACAGTGTGCTCCCAAATATCCCTGTGCAGATTTCACAAAAACAGTGTTAATAAACTGCTCCATGAAAAGAAAGTTTTAATTCAGTGCGATGAATTAACATATCATGAAGCAGTTTCTCAGAAAGCTTGTTTTCAGTTTTTATCTGAGGATATTTCCTTAATCACCTTAGGCTTTAATGCAATCCAAAGTATCCATTCTCAGATTCCCCAAAACACTGCTACCATAATGATCCATAAAAAGAACCATGTAACTCTGTGAAGTGAATTAAAAGATCACAACGTGATTTCTCAGAAAGCTTCTTTCTTGTTTTTATATGAGGATATTTCATTTGTCACCATAAGCTTCAATTCACTCTGAAATATACCATTGCAGATTCCAAGAAAACAGTGTTAGCAAACTTCTCAATGAAAAGAACAATACAACTCTGTGAGATCAATTCATAAATTATAAAGCAGTTTCTCAGAAAGTTTCTTTCTGGATTTTATCTAAGGATATTACCTTTAGCACCATAGGCCTCAAAGCACTCCCAAATATCCCTTTGTAGATTGCATGAAAACAGTGTTGGCAAACTGTTCCATGAAAAGAAAGGTGTAACTCTGTGAGATTAGTTGACACATGACAAAGCACTTTCTCAGACAGATTCTTTCTAGTTTTTATCTGAGGATATTTCCTTTGTCACCATAGGCTTCACTATAGGCTTTGTCACCATAGGCTTCAATGTGATATCACAAAGCAGTTTCTCAGAAATCTTCTTTCTAGTTTTTGTCTGAGGATAATTCCTTTTTCACCATAAGCCTCAATGCACTCACGAATACCCCTTAGCAGATTCCACGAAAATAGTTTTTTCCATGAAAAAATTCTTAGCACACTTCTCAATGAAAAGAACATTGTAACTCAGTGAGATTAATTCCCACATCACAAAGAAGTTTCTCAGAAAGTTTCCAGATTTTATCTGAGGATATATCTTATCACCACAGGCTTCAATGTGATCCAAAATATTCCTTCTCAGATTCCCCCAAAACAGTGCTACCAAACTGCTCCCGGAAAAGAATTGTGTAACTCTGTGAGATGAATTCACAAATCAAAAAGCAGTTTCTTAGAAACCTCCTTTCTTCTTTTTATCTAAGGATATGTCCTTTTTCACACTTTGCCTCAATGCGCTTGTGACTATCCCGTTGCAGATTCCACAAAAATAGTATCAGCAAATGGCTGAATGAAAAAAGGGGTAAATGTGTGAGATGAATTCACACATCACAAAGCAGTTTCTCAGAAAGTTTCTTTTTGTTTGTTATCTGATTATATTTCCTTTGTCACCATAGGCATCAATGTGCCTCAAAATAACTCTTCTCAGCTACCACAAAGACAGTGATGACTGACAGCTCAATCAACAAAAGGTTAAACTCTATGAGGTGAATACGTACATCACAAAACCGTTTCTCAAAAAACTTCTCTCCAGTTTTTATCTGAAGTTATTTCTTTTTCACCGTAGGCCCCTGGGAGCTCCTGAATATCCCTTTGCAGATTCCATAAAAACAGTGCTACCAAACTGCTCAAAGAAAATAAAGGTGTAACTCTATGTGATGAATTCACCCATCACAAAGAAAGAAGTTTCACAGAAAACTTCTTTCTAGTTTTTATGTCAGAATATTTCCTTTCCCAATGTTAGATTCCATGCGTTCTCAAATATCCCTTCTCAGACACCACAAAAACAGTGCTACCAAACTGACCCATGAAAAGTATCGTGTGTCTCTGTTGGCTGAATTAACACAACACAAAGCAGCTTCTCTGAAAGGTTCTTTCTAGTTTTAATATGAGGATATTTCCTTTGTAACTATATGTTCAATGAGCTCCACAATATCTCTTTGTAGATTCCAAGGAAACAGTCTTAGCAAACTGCTCAGTGAAAAGTGCAGTTTAACTCTGTGAGATGAATTCACACATTACAAAGCAGTCTCTCAGATATCTTCTTTTTTTTTTATCTGAGGATATTCCCTTTGTTACCATAGGCTTCAGTGGACTCTCAAACATCCTACAGCAGATTCCATGAAAATAATGTTATCATACTGCTCAATGAAAAGAACAATGTAACTCTGTGGGATGAATTCACATATCACAAAGCAGTTTCTCAGAAAGCCTCCTTCTAGTTTTTACTCTGGATATTTACTTTTTCACTGTAGACCTCAATGGACTCCGAAATATCCCTTTGCAGTTTCCATGAAAGCAGTGTCAGCAAACTGCTACATGAAAACAAAGGTGTAGCTCTGTGAGATAAATTCACACATCACAAAAACTTTCTAAGAAAATTTCGTTCTAGTTCCTATCTGATGATACTCCCTTTGTCACCATAGGCTTCAATGCCATCCACAATATCCCTTCTCAAATTCCCCAAAAACAGTACTACCAAATTGCTCCATGAAAAGAATCGTGTAACTCTGAGATGAATTCACAAATCACAAAGTAGTTTTTCAGAAAACTTCTTTCTAGTTTTTGTCTGAGGATATTTCCTTTGTCACCATAAGCTTCAATGCACTCCATAATATCCCATTGAAGATTCCAATAAAACAGTGTTAGCAAACTGCTCAATGAAAAGAACAGTGTAACTCTGTGAGATGAATTCACACAATACAAAGCAGTTACTCAGAAGACTTCTTCTTGGTTTTCATCTGATTATATTTCCTTTGACATTGCTTAAGGGGAATCTGAGAAGTAATATTTTGGATTGCATTGAAGCCTGTGGTGACAAGAAATATCCTCATTGCAGATTCCAAGACAATATTGTGACCAAACTACTCAATGAAAACAACAGTGTAACTCTGTGATATGAATTCCCACATCACAAAATAGTTTCTCTGAAAGTTTCTTTCTAGTTTTTATCTGAGGATATTTCCTTTTTCACTATAGGCCTCAATGCACTCCTAAATATCCCTTTGCAGACTCCATGACAACAGAGTTAGCAAACTGCTCCACGAAAACAAAGTTGCAACTCTGTGAGTTGAATTCTCATATGATGAATATCTTTCTCGGAAAGCTTCTATTTAGTTTTCATCTGAGGATATGTACTTAGTCACCATATTCTTCAATGTGATCCAAAATATCCCTTCTCAATTTACCCAAAAACACTGCTACCAAACAGATCAATGAAAGGAGTTACGAAAGTCAGTGAGATGAATTAACACAACACAAAGTGGTTTCTCAGAAAACTTCTTACTAGTTTTTATATGAAGCTATTTCCTTTGTCACCATAAGTTTCAATGTGATCTGGAATATTGCATTGCAGAATCCAAGAAAACAGTGTTAGCAGGCTGCTAAACAGAAAGGACAGTGCAACTCTGTGAGATGAATTCACACATCACAATGCAGTTTCTCAGAAAGCTTCTATCTAGTTATGATCTGAGGATATCTCCTTTTTCACCATAGGCCTCTATGAGCTCTCATAAATCCCTTTTCACCTTCCACAAAAACAGCTTCAGACAAACTGCTCAATGAAAGGAAAGGTGTAATTTTGTGAGATGAATTCACACATCAGAAAGAACTTTCTCAGAAACCTTCTTTCTACTTTTTATCTGAAGATATTTACTTTGTAAACATAGGCTTCAATGCGATCCAAAATATCCCTTCTCAGATTCCCCAAAAACAGTGCTAACACTGATCCATGGAAAGAATCATGTAACTCTGTGAGATGAATTAACACATCACAAAATGGTTTCTCAGAAAGCTTCCTTCTAGTTTTCATACGAGGGCATTTCCTGTGTCACCATAAGCTTAAAATGTGCTCTGATGTATCCCATTGCAGACTCCAAGAAAACAGTGTTAGCAAACAGATCAATGAAAGGAACAATGTAACTGTGTGAGACGAATTCACAAATCACAAAGCAGTTTCTCAGAAAGCTTCTTTCTAGTTTTTATATGAGGACATTTCCTTTGTCACCTTAGACTTCAAAGCGATCCAAAATATCCCTTCTCAGATTTCCCAAAAACAGTGTTAACAAACTGCCCCGTGAAAAAAATTCTGAAACTCTGAAACAAATTCACAAACCACAAAGCAGTTTCTCAGAAAACTTCGTTCTAGTTTTTGTCTGAGAATATTTCCTTTGTAAGCATAGGCCTCAATGCGTTCCCAAATATGCCTTTGCAGATTCCATGGAAACAGTGTTAACAAACTGCTCCATGAAAAGAAAGGTGTGACTCTGTGAGATGAATTCAGACATCACAAATAACTTTCTTAGAAAGCTTCCTTCTAGTTATTATCTGAGGATATTTCCTTTGTCACCATAGGCTCTGATGTGATCCAAAATATCTCTTCTCAGATTCCCCAAAAACAATGCCACTGAACTGATCCATGGAAAGAATTGTGTAATTCTATGAGATGAATTATCACTTTACAAAGCAGTTTTGAAGAAAGCTTCTTTCTAGTTTTTACCTGAGGACATTTCCCTTTCCACCATAAGCTTCAATGTGCTCCCAAATATCCCCTCTCAGACACCATAAAAACAGTGATGCCAAGTATTCCCTCAACAGAAAGATTTAGCTCTATCTGTTGAATGCACACATCACAAAGGGGTTTCTCCAAAAGATTCTCTCCAGTTGTTACCTGAAGAAATTTCTTTTTTCACCTTAGGCCTCTATGTGCTCCCAGTTATCCCTTTGCAGATTCCACAAAAACAGTGCTAACAAACTGCTCCATGAAAGGAATGATGTAACTCTGTTAGATAAATTGACCCATCACAAAGTAGTTTCTCAGGAAGCTTCTTTCTAGCTTTTATCTGAGGATATTTCCTTTTCCACCATAGGCTTCAATGCACTTCCAAATATCCCTTTTCAAACACCAAAAAACAGTGATACCGAAGTGCTCCCTCAACAGAAACATTTAGCTCTATGAGATGAATGCACGCATCACAAAGAGTTTCTCAGAAATCGTCTCTCCAGTTTTTACTTGAAGAATTCTTTTTTCACCTTAGGCCTCTATGCGCTCCTAAATGTCCCTCTGCAGATTCCACAAAAACAGTTCTCAAAATTGCTCCATGAAAAGAAAGGTGGAACTCTTTGAGATGAATTCACCCATCACAAACCAATTTCTCAGAAAGTATATTTCCTTTTTCACCATAGACTTCAATGTGTTCCTAAATATCTCCTCTCAGATAGCGCAAAAATAGTTTTGCCAAACTGCTCATTCAACAAAGAGGTTAAAGTCTATGAGATGAATACACTTAAGAAAATCGTTTCTCGAAAAGCTTCTCTCTAGTTTTTATCTGAAGTTATTTTCTTTTTCACCATAGGCCTCTGGGAGCTCCTGAATATACCTTTGCAGATTCCATAGTAACATGGCTACGAAACTGCTTCATGAAGTGAATTGGGTAACTCTGTGAGATGAAACCACCAATGACAAGCAGTTTATCAGAAAGCTTCTTTCTAGTTTTTGTCTGAGGATATTTCCTTTGTCACCCAAAGTGTCAATGTGCTCCAAAATATGTCATTGCAGATCCCAAGAAAACAGTGATAGCAAACAGATCAATGAAAAGAACAGTGCAACTCTGTGAGATGAATTCACACATCCCAAAGCAGTTTCTCAGAAAGCTTCTTTTTGGTTTTTATCAGAGGATATCTCCTATGTCACCATAGGTTTCAATGCTCCCCAAAATATCCTACTGAAGATTCCATGATAACATTGTTACCAAACTGCTCAACAAAAGAACGTTACAACTCTGTGAGATGAATTCACACATCACAAAGCAGTTTCTCAGAAACCTTCTTTCTAGTTTTTATCTGAGGATATTTCCTTTTTCACTACAGGCCTCAAGGCACTCCCAAATACCCCTTTGCAGATTCCATGAAAACAGTGTGAGCAAACTGTTGCATGAAATAAAGGTGTAACTCTGTGAGATGAATTCACACATCACTAAGACCTTTCTCAGTAAGATTCTTTGTAGTTTTTATCTGAGGATATTTCCTTTGTCACCATAGGCTTCAATGCTATTCAAAATATCCCTTCTCAGATTCCCCCAAAACAGAGCTAAAAACTGCTAATCATGTAACTCTGTGAGATGAATTAACACATTTCAAAGCAGCTTCTCAGAAAATTTCTTTCTAGTTTTTATATCAGGATATTTCCTTTTCCACCATAGGCTTCAATACGCTCCCAAATATCCCTTGTCAGACACCACGAAAACAGTGATACCAAAGTGCTCTCCCTCAAGAGAAATGTTTACCTCTAGGAGATGAATGCAAATTCCACAAAGGATTTTCTCAGAAAGCTTCTCTGCAATTTTTACCTGAAGAATTACCTTTTGTCACCTTAGGCTTCTATGCACTGTCAAATATCCCTCTGCCAATTCCACAAAAACAGTGCTACCAAAGTGTACATTGAAAAGAAAGGTTTAACTCTCTGAGATAAATTTACGCATCACAAAGTTGTTTCTCAGGAAGCAGGTTTCTAGTTTTTATCTGAGGATATTTCCTTTGTCAGCATAGGCTTGAATGCAATCCAAAGTGTTCTTTTCAAATTCCACAAAAGCATTATTAGCAAACTGCCCCATGAAAGGAAATTGTAACTCTCTGAGATGAATTCATAAACTAGAAAGCAGATTCTCAGAGAACTTCTTTCTAGTTTTTATCTGAGGATATTTCCTTTGTCACTATTGGCCTCAATGGGCTCCTAAATATCCCTTCTCAGACACCACAAAAACAGTGAAGCCAAAGTGGTCCCTCAACAAAAACGTTTATCTCTATGAGATGAATGCACACATCATAAAGTAGTTTTTCAGAAAGCTTTTCTCCAGTTTTTTCCTGAAGAAATTTCTTTTTTCACCTTAGGCCTCAATGTGCTCCCAAAGATTCCTCTGCAGATTGCAGAAAAACAGTGCTACCAAACTGCTCAATTAAAAGAAAGTTGGAACTCTGTGAGATGAATTCACCCAACACAAATCAGTTTCTCAGAAAGCTTCTTTCTAGTTTAAATCTGATGATATTTCCTTTTTCACTGTAGGCTTCAATGTGCTCCCAAATATATGCTCTCAGATACCACAAAAACAGTGATGCTGGATTGCTTAATCAACAAAAAGGTTAAACTCTATGAGGTGAATAAACAATTCAAAAACAATTACTCGAAAATCTTCTCTCCCATTTTTATCTGAAGTTATTTCCTTTTCCATTGTAGGCCTCTAGGGGTTCCCAAATACCTCTTTTCAGATTCCATAAAAACAGTGCTACCAAACTGCTCTATTTAAAGCATCATGTAACTCTGTGAGATGAATTCACAAATCACAAAGCAGGTTTTCAGAATGTTTCTTCTTAGTTTTTATGTGAGGATATTTCCTTTGCACCCTATGCTTCAATGCACTCCAAAATACCCTTTGTAGATTCCCAGAAACAGTGCTACCAAACTGCTTAAAGAAAAGAAAGGTGTAACTGTGTCTGATGAATTCACCCATCACAAAGAAATTTCTTTGAAAGCACCTTTCTAGCTTTCATCTGTGCATATTTACTTTTTCAGCATCAACCTCAATGCACTCCCACATATCCCTTCTCAGACACCACAAATACAGTGATGTCAAACAGCTCAGTCAACAAAATGGTATATCTCTATGAGGTGAATACACATATCACAAAACAGTTATTCAAAAACCTTCTCTTCAGTTTTGATCTGCAGATATTTACTTTTTCATCATAGGCCTCTATGAGCTCCTGAAAATCCCTTTGCAGGTTCCCCAAAAACAGTGCTACCAAACTGCTCGGTGAAAAAAAAGGTAACTCTGAGATGAATTCACCCATAACAAAGCAGTTTCCCAGAAAGTTTCTTTCTAGTTTATATGTGAGGATATTTCTTTTGTCACCATAAGCTTCAATGCACTCTGAAGTATCAGATTGCAGATTCCAAGAAAAGAGTATAAGCAAATTGCTCAGTGAAAAGAACAGTGTAACTCTGTGAGTTGAATTCACACATCACAAAGCAGTTTCTCAGAAATCTTCTTTCTGATTTTAATCTGAGGATACTTCCTTTTTCGCCATAGGCCTCAAAGTGTTCCCAAATATCGCTTTGCAGATTCCACAAAGAGAGTGTTATCAAACTGCTCAATTGAAAGATCAGTGTATCTCTGTGAGATGAATTCACACATCCAAAAGTAGTTTTTCAGAAAGCTTCTTTCTAGTTTTTATCTGAGGATATTTCCTTATTCACCGTAAGACTCAATGCTCTCCCATATATCACTTTTCAGATTCCTTCAAAACAGTGTCTATAAACTGATCCATGAAACAATAGGTGTACCTCTGTGAGGTGAATTCACACATCACAAAGAACTTTCAGAAGCCTCTTTCTAGTTTTTATCTGAGGATATTTCCTTTGTCACCAGAGGCTTCAATGCACTCCAAACTATCCCTCCTCAGATTCCCCAAAAAGTGCTAACAAACTACTCCATGAAAAATCGTGTAACTCTGTGGGATGAATTCACACATCATATGGCTGTTTCTCAGAAAGCTTCTTGCTAGTTTTTATCTGAGGATATTTCCATTTTCACCATATTTCTCAATGCACTCTGCAATATCCCATCGCAGATTCCATGAAAAAAGTGTTAGCAAACTTCTCAATGAGAAGAACGGTGTAACTCTGTGAGATGAAGTCACTCATCACAAAGAGGTTTCTCAAGATATTTTTTTCTAGATTTTATCTGAGGATATTTCCTTTGTCACCATAAGCTTCAATGCATTCCAAAATATCCCTTCTCAGATTCCCCAAAAACAGTGCTACCCAACTGCTCTATGAAAAGAATGGTGTAACTCTGTGAGATGAATTCATAAATCACAAAGCAGTTTCTCAGAAAGTGTCTTTCTAGTTTTTGTCTTAGGATATTTCCTTTTTCACGATTTGCCTCAATGCACTTGTGAATATCCCTTTGCAGATTCCATGAAAATAGTGTTAGCAAACTGCACCATGAAAAGAAAGTTGTAAATCAGTGAGATGAATTCACACATTGCAATGCAGTTTCTCAGAAAACTTCTTTTTGGTTTTTGTCTGACGATATTTCCTTTGTCACCATATGCTTCAAAGCACTCCCAAATATCCCTTCTGAGACAAAACAAAAACAGTGATGCCAAAGTCCTCCCTCAACAGAAAGTTTTAGCAGTATTAGATAAATGCACACGTTAGAAAGGATCTTCTCCAAAGGCTTCTCTCCAGTTTTTACCTGGAGAATTTTCTTTTTTCACCTTAGGCCTCTATGTCCTCCCGAGTATCCCTTTGTAGATTCCATAAAAACAAGTGCTGCCAGACTGCTCAAAGATAACAGAGGTGTAACTCTGTGTGATGAATTTACCCATCACAAAGAAATTTCTCAGAAAGATTCTTTCTAGTTTTTATCTTAGGATATTTCCTTTTCCACCATGAGCTTCCATGCGCTCCCAAATATCCGTTCTCAGACACCACAAAAACAGTGATGCCAAACTACTCTCTCAACAGAAAGCCTTACCTCTATGAGGTGAATGCACACACCACAAAGGAGTTATCAGAAACTTTCTCTCCAGTTTTTACTTGAAGATATTTCCTTTTTCAACCTTGGCCTGTATCTGCTCCCTAATATCCCATTGCATATTCCACAAAAACAGTGTTACCAAACTGCTTAATGAAAAGGAAGATTTAGCTTTGTTAGATGAATTCATCCATCAAAAAACAGTCTCTCAAAAAGCTTATTTCTAGTTTTTATCTGAGGGTATTTCGTTTTTCACCATAGGCTTCTGTGTTCTCTGAATATCACTTTGTAGATTAAACAAAAACAGGGTTACCAAATTGCTCAATGAAAACAATGGTTTACCTGTTCGAGGTGAAATCAACCATCACAAAGAAATTTCTCAGAAGGCTTCTTTCTATTTTTTATCTGTGCATATTTACTTTTCCACAGTCAGAGTCAATGTGCTCAAAAATATCCATTCTAAGACACCACAAAAACAGTGATGCCAAACAGCTCAATGAAGAAAGTGGTTCATCTCTATGAGGTGAATACACATATCACAAAACAGCTTCTCAGAAAACTTCTCTCCAGTTTTTATCTGAAGATATCTCCTTTTTCACCAAAGGCGTATATGAGCTCCTGGAAATTCCTTTGCAGATTCCCAAAAAGAGTGCTACCAAACAGCTCAATGTAAGAGAAGTTTAACTCTGTGAGAGGAATTCATCCATCACAAAGCAGTTGCTCAGAAACCTTCCTTCTAGTTTTTGTCTGAGAATATTTCCTTATTCACCTTACGACTCAATGTGATAGTGAATATCCCTTTGCAGATTCCATGAAAACAGTGTTAGCAAACTGCCCCATGAAAAGAAAGGTGTAAAACTGTGAGATTAATTCACACGTCACAAAGCAGTTTCTCAGAAAGCTTCCTTTGGTTTTGCTCTGAGGATACTTCCTTTGTCACCATAGGCTTTAATGCATTCCCAAGTATCCTATTTCAGATACCACGAAAACAGTGTTATCAAACAGCTCAATGAAAACAACACTGTATCTCTGTGAGATGAATTTACATATCCAAAAGTAGTTTCTCAGAAAACTTCTTTCTAGTCTTTATCTGAGGATATTTCCTTTTTCACCATAGGCCTCAATGCACTCTGGAATATCCCATCACAGATTCCACGAAAAAAGAACTAGAAAATTTCTCGATGAAAAGATTGGTGTAACTCTGAGATGAATTCACACATAGCAAAGAAGCTTCTCAGAAATTTTCTTTCTAGATTTTATCTGAGGGTAATTCCTTTGTCACCATTGACTTCAACGCAATCAAAAACATTTTTTCTCAGATGCCAAAAAAACAGTTCTAACAAACTGTGCAATGAAAAGAATCATGTAACTACGTGAGATGAATTCAAAAATCACAAAGCAGTTTCTCAGAAAGATTCTTTCTAGTTTTTGTCTGAGGATATTTCCTTTTTCACCGTTTGCCTCATTGCGCTTGTGAATATCCCTTTGCAGAGTCCGTGAAAATAATGTTAGCATAATGCTCAATGAAAAATAAGGTGTAAATCTGTGAGATGAATTCACACATGGCAAAGCAGTTTCTCAGAATGTAACTTTTTGTGTTTTGTCTGAGGATATTTCCTTAATCACCGTAGGCTTCAATGCACTCCCAAATATCCCTTCTCAGACACCACAAAAACAGTGATGCCAAAGTACTCCCTCAACAGAAACCTTTAGCTCTTTGAGATGAATGCACACATCACAAAGGAGTATCTCCAGAAGCTTCTCTGCAGTTTTTACCTGGAGAATTTTCTTTTTTCACGTTAGACCTCTATGGGCTCCCAAATATCCCTTTGCAGTTTCCATAAAAATAGTGCTACCAAAGTGCTCAAAGAAAACAAAAGTTTAATCTGTGTGATGAATTCACCCATCACAAATAATTTTCTCAGAAAGCTTCTTTCTAGTTTTTATCTCAGGATATTTCCTTTTACACCATTGGCTTCCATGCTCTCCCAAATATCCCTTCTCAGACATTACAAAATCAGCGTTGCCAAACTGCTCTCTCAACAAAAAGCTTTACCTCTATGAGATGAATGCACATTTCACAAAGGAGTTATCAGATACTTTCTCTCCAGTTTTTACCTGAAGATATTACCTGTTTGAAATTTGGCCTGTATCTGCTCCCAAATATCCCTTTGCATACTCCACAATAACAGTGTTACCAAACTGCTCAATGAAAAGAAAGATTTAACCCTGTGAGATGAATTCAACCATCACAAAACAGTCACTCAGAAAGTTTCTTTCTAGTTTTTATCTGAGGGTATTTCTTTTTTCACCATGGGCTTCCCTGTGCTCTGCATACCCCTTTGTAGATTTCACAAAAACAGGGTTACCAAACTGTTAAATGAAAAAAAATCATTTACCTCTGGGAGATGAAATCACTCATCACAAAGAAATTTATCAGGAAGCTCCTTTCCAGTTTTTATCTTTGTATACTTATTTTTCCACCATGAGCCACAATGCACTCCAAAACATCCCTTCTCAGACATCACAAAAACAGTGAGGTCACACTGCTGAATGAACAAAATGGTTTATCTCTATGAAGTGAATACACACATTACAAAACAGTTTCTCAAAATCCTTCTCTCCAGTTTTTAAATGAAGATATTTCCTTTTTCACCATAGGTCTCTAAGAGCTCCCAGCAATCCCTTTGCAGATCCCCAAAAACAATGCTACCAAACTGCTCAATGAAAACAAAGGTGTAACTCTATGAGAGGAATTCACTTATCACAAAGCAGTTTGTCAGAAAGATTCTTTCTAGTTTTTGTCTGAGGATATTTCCTTTTCCACCATAGGCCTCAATGTGTTTTTGAATGTCCTTTTGCGGATTCCACGAAAACACTGTTAGCAAACTACTTCATGAAAAGAAATGTGGAAACCTGTGAGATGAATTAACGCATCACAAAGTAGTTTATCAGAAATCTTTTTGGTTTTTCTCTGAGGATATGTCCTTTGTCGCCATAGGTTTCAATGCACTCCCAAATATCCTATTTCAGATTCCAAGAAAACAGTGTTATCAAACTGCTGAATAAAAGCAACAGTGTATCTCTGTGAGATGAATTCACACATCCAAAAGAAGTTTCTCAGAAAGCTCCTTTCTAGTTTTTATCTGAGGATATTTCCTTTTACCTCATAGTCCTCGATGTGCTCCAAAATATTCCATCGCAGATTCCATTTAAAAAATTTTAGCAAATTTCTCAATGAAAAGAATGGTGTAACTCTGTCAGATGAATTCACACATCACAAAGAAGCTTCTCAGAAATTTTTTTCTAGATTTTATCTGAGGATATTTCCTTTGTCACCCTAGGCTTCAACGCAATCCAAAATTTTCCTTCTCAGATTCCCCAAAAGGAGTTATAACAAGTTGTTCCATGAAAAGAATCATGTACCTCTGTGAGATGAATTCACCCATTACAAAGAAATTTCTCAGGAAGCTCCTTTCTAGTTTTTATCTTTGCATATTTACTTTTAAACTATCAGCCACAATGCGCTCCCAAATATCCCTTCTCAGACACCACAAAAACAGTGATGCCAAACTGCTCAATGAACAAAATGGATTATGTTTATGTAGTGAATGCACACCTCCCAAAACAACTTCTTGAAAACTTTCTCTTCAGTTTTTATCTGAAGATATTTCCATTTTCACCAGAGGCATATATGATCTCCCGAAAATCCCTTTGCAAATTCCCCAAAAACAGTGCTACCAAAGTGTTCAATGAAAAGAAAGGTGTTACTCTGTGAGATGAATTCACACATCACACAGTTGTTTCTCAGAAAGTTTCTTTCTAGTTTTTATCTGAAGTTATTTACTTTTTCACCATAGACCTCAATGCACTCTGAAATATTCCATTGCAGGTTCTATGATAAAAGTGTTACTCATCTTCTCAAGAAAATAGTGGTGTAACTCTGTGAAATGAAATTTTACATCACATAGAAGTTTCTCATAAATATTCTTTCTAGATTTTATCTGAGGATATTTACTTTGTCATCATTGGCTTCAATGTGATCCAAATTATCCCTTCTCAGATTCCCCAATAAAAGTGCTACCAAATTGTTTCATGAAAAGAATCATGTAACTCTGTGAGATGTCTTCACAAATCACAAAGCAGTTTGTCATAAAGCTTCTTTTTAGTTTTTGTATGTTGATATTTCCTTTTTCACCATTTGCCTCAATGTGCTTGTGTATATGCCTTTGCAGATTCCATGAAAATAATGTTAGCAAACTACTCCATGAAGAGCTAGGTGTATTTCTGTGAGATGAATTCAAACATAGGAAAGCAGTTTCTCAGAAAGATTCTTTTTTGTTTTTGTCTGAGGATATTTCCTTTGCCACCATAGGCTTCAATGCGCTCTTAGATATCCCTTCTGACACCACAAAAACAGTGATGCCAAAGTGCTCCCTCAATAGAAACATTTACTACCATCAAATGAATACACAAAACAGAAAGGAGTTTCTATGAAACCTTCTTTCTCGTTTTTGTCTGAGGGTGTTTCCTTTTTCACCATATTCCTCAATGTGCTCCCGAATATCCCATTGCAGATTAAAGGAAAAAACTGTTACCGATCTTCTCAATGAAAAGAACAGTGCTACTAGGTGAGATGAACTCACACATCACAAAGCAGTTTCGCAGAAAGCTTCTTTTTGCTTTTCATTTGAGAATATTTCCTTTGTCACCTTAGGCTTCAACGTGGTCCAGAATATCCTTTCTGAGATTCCTCAAAAACAGTGCTACTAAACTGCTCTGAAATAATGGTGGAACTCTGTGAGAAGAATTCACACATCAAAAAGTTGTTTCTCAGAAAGCTTCTTTCTTGTTTTTATCTGAGGATATTTCCTTTTTCACTATATTCCTGAATGTGTTCCCGAATATCACACTGCAGATTAAACAAGAAAAGTGTTAGCAGACTTCTCAATGAAGAGAATGGTGTAACTCTGTGAAATGAATTCACACATCACAAATAAATTTCTCAGAAAGTTTCCTTCTAGATTTTATGTGAGGATAGTTCCTTTGTCACCACAGGCTTCAATGTGATCCCAAATATCCCTTCTCAGACTCCTCAAGAACAGTGCTACCAAACTGTCCCATGAAAAGAATCGTGTAATTCTGTGAGATGAACTTACAAATCACAAAGCAGAAAGTTTCTTTCCAGGTTTTTCTGAGGCTATTTCCTTTTTCATCATTTGCCTGAATGCACTCATGAACTTTGCAGATTCCACAAAAATAGTGTTAGCAAACTGTTCCATGAAAAGCAATGAGTAAATCAGTGAGATGAATTCTCACATTACAAAGGAGTTTCTCAGAAAGCTTCTTTTTGGTTTTATTCTGAGGATATTTAATTTGTCACCATAGGCTTCAATTTGCTCCCAGGTATCTTATTGCAGATTCCACAAAATTGGTGTTATAAAACTGCTCAATGAAAACAACAGCATGACTCTGTGAGATGAATTCACATAAACATTCTTTCTCAGAAAGCTTCTTTCTAGTTTTTATCTAAGAGTATTTCATAGTCCTCAAAGTGCTCCCAAATATCCCTTTGTAGATTCTACGAAAACAGTATTAGCAAACTCCTCCATGAAAAGAAGGATGTAACTCTGTGAGATGACCTCACACATCACCAAAAGCTTTCTCAGAAATCTTCTTTCTTGTTTTTATCTGAGGATATTTCCTTTGTCACAATAGGCTTCAATGTGATCTAAAATATCCCTTCTCAGATTCCCCAAAAACAGTGCTACCAAACTGATCCATGAAAGGAATGGTGTAAAACTGTGAGCTGAATTAACACATCAAAAAGCAGTTTTTCCATATACATCTTTCTAATTTTTATATGAAGATATTTCCTTTGTCACCATAAGCTTCAACAAGCTTGGAAATATCCCACTGTAGAATCCAAGAAAAGATTGTTAGCAACCTGGTAAATGAAAAGAACAGTATAACTCTGTGAGGTGAATTCACACATCACAAAGCAGTTTTTCAGAAAAGTGCATTCTACTTATTATCTGAGGATATTACCTTTTTCACTAAATGAATCAATTTGCTCCCAAGTATACCTTTGCAGATTCCAGAAAACAGTTTTAGCAAACTGCTTCTTGAAAAAAATTGTGTAACCTTGTGAGATGAAATCACACATCACAAAAAATTTTCTCAGAAAACTTCTTTCTAGTTTTTATCTGAGGATATTTCCTATGTTACCATAGACTTCAATGCGATCCAAAATATCCTATAGCAGATTTCACAAAAGCAGTGTTATTAAAATGCTCAATGAAAACAGCGATATACATTTGTGAGATGAATTCACACGTCACAAAGCAGTTTCTCAGAAAGCTTCTTTCTAGTTTTTCCTTAGGATATTTCCTTTTCCACCATAGGTCTCAATGCGTTCCAGAATATCCCATTGCACATTCAACGAAAAAAGTGTTTGCAAACTTCTCCATGAAAAGTATGGTGTAACTCTGTGAAATGAATTTACACATCATAAAGAAGTTTCTCAGAAAGTTTCTTTCTAGTTTTTATCTGAGTATATTTCCTTAGTCAACATAGACTTCAATGAGATCGAAAATATCCCTTTATGATTCCCAAAAAACAGTTCTACCAAACTGCTTGATGAAAAGAATTGTGAACACTGTGAGATGAATTAACACATTGCAAAACAGTTTCTCAGAATGTTTCTTTTTAGTTTTTATATGAGGATATTTTCCTTTCCATTATACACCTCATTGTGCTCCCAAATATCCCTTTGCAGAATCAATGAAAATAGTGTTAGCAAGCTGCTCCATGAAAAGAAAATTGTAACACTGTGAGATAAATTCACACATCAAAAAGCAGTTTCTCAGAATCCTTATTTCTTGCTTTATCTGAGGATATTTCCTTTTTCACCACAGACCTCAATGCACTGCCGAATATCACATTGCACTTTCTGAGAAAACAGTGTTAGCATACTGCTCAATGAGAAGAATGGTGTAACTCTGTGAGATGAATTCACATATTACAAATCAGTTTCTCTGAAAGCTTCTTTCAAGTATTTGTTTGGGAATATTTCTTTGTCACCATAGGCTTCAAAGTGATAAAAAATACACCTTCTAAGATTGCACAAGAAGTGCTAGCAAACTCCTGTATAGAAGAGTGGTGTAACTTTGTGAGAATTCACATATCACAAAGCAGTTTCTCAGAAAGTTTCTTTCTAGTTTTTATCTGAGGCTAATTCCTTTGTCACCATAGGCTTCAATGCAATCCAACGTATCCCTTCTCAGATCAGCAAAAGCAGTGATACCAAACTGCTCTGTGAAAAGAATCATGTAACTCTGTTGAATGAATTAACATGTCACAAAGTGGTTTCTTAGAAAGCTTCTTTCTAGATCTTATATGATATTATTTAATTTGTCATCATAAGCATGAATGTGTTATGAAATATCCCATTGTAGATTCCAAGAAAACAGTGTTGGCAAACTGCTCAATGAAAAGAATAAGGTTACTCTGTAAGATGAATTCACATATTACAAAGGACTCTCAGAAACCCTCTTTCTAGTTTTTATCTGAGGTTATTTTCTTTATCAACATAGGCCTCTATGTGCTCCAAAATATCCCTTTGCAGATTTCATGAAAACAGTTTTAGCAAACTGCTGCATGAAAAGAAAGGTGTAACTCTATGTGATGTATTCACACATCACAAAGAAGTTTCTAGAAAGCTTCTTTCTATTTTTTATCTGGGGCTATTTCCTTCTTCACTATAGGGCTCAATGTGCTTCCAAATATCCCTTTGCAGATTCTATGAAAAGAGTGTTAGCAAGCTGCTGCATGAAAATAAAGGTGTAACTCTGTGAGATTAATTCACACATCATAAGGATCTTTCTCAGAAATCTTCTTTCAGTTTTTTTCTGAGGATATTTCCTTTTTCACCATAGGCTTCAATGCAATCCAAAATATCCCTTCTCAATTTCCCCTAAACAGTACTCCCGAACTGATCCATGAAAAGTATTGTGTAACTCTGTGAGTTGAATTAACACATCACTAAGCAAATTCTCAGAAATCTTCTTTCTGGTTTTTGTCAGAGGATATTTCCCTTGTCACGTAAGCTTCTATGCACTCTGACATATCCCATTG
Source organism: Chlorocebus sabaeus (assembly GCF_047675955.1). Lineage (NCBI taxonomy): Eukaryota > Metazoa > Chordata > Mammalia > Primates > Cercopithecidae > Chlorocebus > Chlorocebus sabaeus. Next base: position 38,579,535 of record NC_132912.1, read on the forward strand.
TCGATTCCAAGAAAACAGTGTTATCAAGCTGCTCAGTGAAAAGAACAGTGTAAATCAGTGAGATGAACTCACACATTACAAAGCAGTTTCCCAGAAACCTTCTTTCTAGTTTTTAACTGAGCATATTTCATTTTTCGCCATAGACCTAAATGCTGTCCCAAATATCCCTTTGCAGATTGTAAAAAAACTGTGTTAGCAAACTACTCCATGAAAAGAATGGTGTAACTCTGTGAGATGAATTCAGTCGTTCCAAAGAACTTTCTCAGAAAGCTTCTTTCTAATTTTTAACTGAGGATATTACTTTTGTCAACGTATACTTCAATGTGATCCAAAATATCCCTTCTCAGTTTCCCCAGAAACACTGCTACAAAACTGCTCCATGAAAAGAATCATGTAAGTTTGTGAGATGAGTTCCCAAACCACACAGCAGTTTCTCAGAAAGCTTCTTTCTTGTATTTCTCTAGCGATATATCCTTTGTCACAATAACCTTCAATGTTCTCTGAAATATCCCATTGCAGATTCCAAGAAAACAGTGTTAGCAAACTTCAGAATGGAAAATACTGTTTAACTCTGTTAGATGAATTCACACATCACAAAACAGTTTCTCAGAACGTTTCTTTTTGTTTTTTTCTATGAAGATATTTCCTTTGTCACCGTAGGCTACAATGCATTCCCAAATATCCCATTGCAGATTCTACAAAAACAGTGTTACCAAACTGCCACATGAAAAGAAATGTGTAACTCTGTGAGATAAATTCACACATCACAAAGATCTTTCTCAGAAAGCTTCTTTGTAGATTTTATCAGAGGATGTTTTCTTTGTCACCGTTGGCATCAATATGATCCAAAATATTCTCTCAGATTCCAGAAAAACAGCACTAAAAAATTGATCCATGAAAAGCATCGTGCAATGCTATGAGAGGAATTAACACATCGCAAACTTCAGAAACTTATTTCTAGTTTTTATATGAGGATATTTCCATTGTCACCATAGGCTTCAATGTGGTCCCAAATATCCCATAGCAAATTCTAAGAAAAGAGTGTTAGCAAACTGCTCAATGAAAATAAGAGTTTAACTCTGTGAAATGAATTCACATGTCAGTATGCAGTTGCACAGAAGGCTTCTTTCTAATTTTGATCTGAAGATATTTCCCTTTCACCGTAGACTTCAACGTAATTCAAAATATGCCTTCTCAGATTCCCCATAAATAGTACTAACAAACAGCTCCATAAAATCACTGGTGTATCTCTGACAGATGAAGTCACACATCACAAAGCTGTTCATCAGAAGGCTTCTTTCTAGTTTTTATCAGAGGTTATATCCTTATTGTCCATATTCCTCAATGCACTATGGAATATCCCTTTGCAGATTCCACTAATAAAGAATTGATACGTTTCCCAATGAAGAGAAAGGTGTAACTCTGTTAGATGAATGTACATATCCCAAAGCAGATTCACAGAAAGCTTCTTTTTGTTTTTTTGCTGAGGATAATTCCTTTGTCACCATAGGCTTCAAGGTACTCCCAATTATCCTACTGTAAATTCCACGAAAACAGTGTTATCAAGCTGCTAAATGAAAAGAATGGTGTGTCTTTGTAAGTTGAAATCACACATCACAAAGCAGTTTCTCAGAAAGTTTCTTTCTAATTTTAAATTGAGGATATATCCTTTATTACTATTGGTCTTAATGCACTCCCAAAAATCCCTTTGCAGATTCCACAAAAACGGTGTTAGGAAATTGTTCCATGAAAAGAAAGGTCTACATCTGTGACATGAATTCAAACATCTCAAAGAACATTCTCAGAAAATTTCTTTCTAGTTTTTATCTGAGGTTATTTCCTTTGACACCATAGGTTTCAATACAATCCAAAATATCCCTTCTCAGATTCCCCAAAAACAGTGCTACCAAACTGAACCATGAAAAGAATCGTGTAACTGTGTGAAATGAATTAACACATCACAATGCTGTTTTATAGAAAGCTTCTTTCTAGTTTTTATCTGAGAATAATTCCTTTGTCACCATAAGCTTCAATGCAGTTCAAAATATCCCACTTCAGATTCTAAGAAAACAGTTTTAGCAAACTTCTCAATGAAAAGAACAGTGTAACTCTGTAAGGTGAATTCACGCATCACAAACCAGTTTCTCAGAAAGCTTCTTTCTAGTTTTTATCTGAGGATATTTCCTTTTTCACCATAGGCCTAAATGTGCTAAAAAATATCCCTTTGCAGGTTCCACGGAAACAGTGTTAACAAATTGCTCCATGTAAAGAAAGGTGTAACTCTGTGAGGTGAATTTACACATTACAGAAAACTTTTTCCAAAGCTTTTTTCTTTTTTTTTATATGAGGGTATTTCATTTGTCACCATACTGTTCAATGCAATCCGAAGTATCCCTTCTCAGATTCCCCAAAAACAGTGCTACCAAACTGATCCATGAAAACAGTCATGAAACTCTGCGATATAAATTCACACATCACAAATCAATTTCTGAGAAAGCTTCTTTGCAGATTTTATCTCAGGTAATTCCTTTTTCACCATAGGCATCAATGCGATCGAAAATATCCCTTTGTAGACTCCCCTAAAACAGGGCTACCAACCTGTTCCATAAAAATGTGGTGTAACTCTCTGAGATGAATTCACACATCAAAAAGCTGTTTATCAGAAAGATTCTTTTTAAGATTTTATCTGAGAATATTTCCTTTTTCTCCATATTCCTCAATGCACACCTGAACATCCCATTGCAGATTCCATGAGTAAAGTGTTAGCAAACTTCTAAGTGAAAAGAATGGTGTAACTCAGTGAGATGAATTCACATGTCACAAATAGCTTTCTGAGAAAGATTATTTTAGGTTTTTATCTGAGGCTTTTTCCTTTGTCACCAGAAGCCTCAACGTGCTCCCAAATATCCTATTGCAGATAACATGAAAACCATGTTATCAACCTGCTCAATGAAAAGTACAGTATAACTCTGTAAGATGAATTCACGAATCACAAAGCAGTTTCTCAGAAAGCTTCTTTCTAGTTTTATCTGAGGATATTTCCTTTTTCACTGTAGGTCTAAATTAGCTCCCAAATATCCCTTTGCAGATTCCACGAAAGCAGTGTTAGCAAACTGTTCCATGAAAAGAAATGTATAAATCTGTGAGATGAATGCAAACATCTCAAAGAATTTTCTCAGAAAGCTTCTTTAAAATTTTTGTCTGAGGATACTTACTTAATCACCATATGCTTCTATGCGATCCAAAATAACCCTTTTCAAATTCGCCCAAAACAGTGCTACCAAACTGATCCATGAAAAGAATCATGTAACTCTGTGAAATGAATTAACACATCATCAAGCGGTTTCTCAGAAAGCTTCTTTCTAGTTTTAATATGAGGATATTTTGTTTGTCACCATAAGCTTCAAAGTGCTCCGAAATATCACATTGCAGATTCCAAGAAAACAGTTTACCAAGCTGTTCAAAGAAAAGAACAGTGTAACACTGTGAGATGAATTCTCAAATCACAAATGAGGTTCTCAGAAAGCTTCTTTCTAGTTTTTATCTGAGGATATTTTCTTTCTCACCATGGGCCTCAGTGCACTCCCAAATATTCCTTTGAAGATTCCACAAGAACAGAGTTAGCAAAGTGCTCCATGAAAAGAAAGGTGAAAATCTGTGAGTTGAGTTCACACATCACAAAGCAGTTTATCAGAAAGCTTCTTCTTGGTTTTTCTATGTGAATATTTCCTTTGTCACCATAGGCTGCAATGTGCCCCCAAGTATCCTATTTCAGATTCCACATAAACAGTGTTACCAAACTGCTACATGAAATGAAAAGTGTAACTCTGTGAGATAAATTCACACATCACAAAGAACTTTCTCAGAACGCTTCTTTCTAGTTGTTATCTGAGGATATTTTCTTTGTCAACATTGGCTCAAAGTGATCCAAAATATCCTCTCTCAGAGTTCACAAAAACAGTGCTAAGAAACTGATCCATGAAAAGCATCTTGCAATGCTGTGAGGTTTATTAACAAATCACAGAGTGGTAAGCTTCTTTCTAGTTTTTAAAGGAAGATATTTCCATTGTCACCATAGGCTTCAAAGCAGTCCGAAACATCCCATAGCAGATTACAAGAAAAGAGTTGTAGCAAACTGCTGTATGAAAAGAACAGTTTAAACTGTGAAATGAATTCACACATCACTAGGCAGTTTCACAGAAGGCTTTTTGCTAATTTTAATCTGAGAATATTTACTTTTAGATATTTACTGTAGACTTCAAAATATGTATGTATTCAAAATATGCCTTCTCAGATTCCCCAAAAATAGTGCTAACAAACAGTTCCATAAAAACCGTGATGTAACTCTAAGAGATGAATTCACACATCACAAAGCTGTTTCTCAGAAAGCTTCTTCCTATATTTATCAGAGGTTATATCCTTTTTGACCATATTCCTCAATGTGCTACGTAATATCCCATTGCAAGTTCCATGTAAAAAGTATTGGCAAGCTTCTCAATGAAAAGAAAATTGTAACTCTGTGAGATGAGTTCACACATCCCAAAGCAGTTTCACAGAAAGTTTCTTTTTGGTTTTTATCTGAGGATAATTCCTTTGTCACCATAGGCTTCAATGTGGTCCCAAATATCCTATTGTAGTTTCCATGAAAACAGTGTTAACAAGCTGCTCAATGAACAGAACGGTGTGTCTCTGTCAGTTGAATTCACATATCACAAAGTAGTTTCTCATAAAGTTTCTTTTTGTTTTTTCTATGAGGATATTTCCTTTATCACAATAGGCTTCAATGCGTTCCTAAATATCCTATTGCAGATTCCATGAAAACAGTGTTAGCACACTGCTGAAAGAAAAGGATCATATAATTCTGTGAGGTGAATTCACAAATCACAAAGAAATTTCTCAGAAAGCTTCTTTCTAGTTTCTATCTGAGGATATTTCCTTTGTAACCATAGACTTCAATGCAATTCAAAATATCCCTTCCCAGATTCCCCAAAAACAGTGATACCAAGCTCCTCCAAGAAAAGGATTGTGTAACTCTGTGATATGAATTCACACGTCTCAAAGCATTTTCTCAGAAAACTTCTTTGTATTTTTTATCTGAGGATATTTCCTTTTTCACCATAGGCCTGAACTCGATCCCAAATATCCCTTTGTAGGTTTCACGAAAACAGTGTTAGCAAATTGTTCCATGAAAAGAAAGTTGTTACTCTGTGAAATGAATGCACACATCACAAAGAAGTTTCTCAGAAAGCTTTCTTCTATTTTTTATATGAGGATATTTCCCATTGCAGATTCCATGATAAAAGTATTGGCAATTTTCTCAATGAAAAGAAAGTTGTAAGTCTGTAAGATGAATTTACACATCCCAAAGCAGTTTCACAGAAAGTTTCTTTTTGGTTTTTATCTGAAAATAATGCCTTTGTCACTATAGGCTTAAATGTGGTCCCAAATATCCTATTGTTCATTCCACGACAACAGTGTTAGCAAACTGTTCAATGTACAAAACGGTGTGTCTATGTAAATTGAATTCATACAACACAAAGCAGTTTCTCAGAAAGTTTCTTTTTGGTTTTTCTATGAGGATATTTCCTTTATCACCATAGGCTTCAATGCATTCCCAAATGTCCCACTGTAGTTTCCACGAAAACAGTGTTAGAAAACTGCTGAAAGAAAAGAATCATGTAACTCTGTGAGGTGAATTCACACATCACAAATACATTTCTCAGAAAAGCTTTTTTTCTAGTTTCTATCTGAGGATATTTACTTTGTGGACTAAAGACTTCAATATAATTCAAAATATCCTTCTCAGATTCCCCAAAAACAGTGATACCAAACTGCTCAAAGAAAAGGGTTGTGTAACTCTCTGAGATGAATTCACACGTCTCAAAGCATTTTCTCAGAAAGCTTCCTTGTAGTTTTTATCTGAGGATATTTACTTTTTCACCATAGGCCTGAACTCAATCCCAAATATCCCTTTGTAGATTACACAAAAGCAGTGTTAGCACTGTTCCATGAAAGAAAGTTTTTACTCTGTGAGATGAATGCACACATCACAAAGAAGTTTCTCAGAAAGCTTCTTTCTAGTTTTTATCTGAGGATATTTCCTTTGCCACCATATTCTTCAATGCCATCCAAATATCCCTTCTCAGATTCCACAAAAACAGTGTTACCAAACTGTTCCATGAAAAGAATGATGTAACTCTGTGAGATAAATTCATACGTCTCAAAGCTGTTTCTCAGAAACCTTCCTTCTAGTTTTTATGTGAGGATATTTCCTTTTCACCATGGTCCTCAATGTGCTCTCAAATATCCCTTCGCAGATCCCAGGAAAACAGTTTTAGCAAACTGCTCCATGAAAAAAAAAAAGTTGTTACTCTATGAGATGGATACACACATCACAAAGCAGTTTCTCAGAAAGCTTCTTTTTGTTTTTTTTCTGAGGATTATTCCTGTGTCACCATAGACTTCAATGCACTCCCAAATATCCTATAGCAGATTCTCCAAAAAAAGTAGTAACATACTGCTCCACGAAAAGAGTGGTGTAACTCGGTGAAATGAATTCAAACATCACAAAACTGTTTTTCAGTAATCTCCTTACTAGTTTTTATCTGAGGATATTTTGCTTTTCACCATATTCCTCTATGTGCTCCTGAATATCATATTGCAGATTCCTCGAAAAAAGTGTTAACACACTTCTCAATGCAATGAATGATGTAGCTTTGTGAGACAAATTCACACATCACAAAGCAGTTTCACAGAAAGGTTCTTTTTGGGTTTCATCTGAGGATATTTACTTTGTCACCATAGGCTTCACTGCACTCCCAAATATCCTATTGCAAGTTCCACTAAAACGGTGTTAACAGTCTACTGCAACAAAAGAGTTATGCAATTCGGTGAGGTGAATTCACACATAACAAAGCAGTTTCTCAGAAAACTTCTTTCTAGTTTTAATCTGAGGCTATTTCCTTTGTCACCATAGTCTTCCACGCAATTCAAAATTTCTTTCTCAGATTCACCAACAACAGTGCTACCAATCTGTTCCATGAAAAGAGTGGAGAAACACTGTGAGATGAATTCACACATCACAAAGCAGTTTATCAGAAAGTTTCTTTCTAGTTTTCAATCTGAGAATATTTTCTTTTTCACTATCAGCCTCGACTCACTTCCAAATATCTCTTTGAAGATTCTATGAAAAGATTGTTAGCAAACTGCTCCAAGAAAAGAATTATGTAACTCTCTGAGATGAATTCACACATCACAAAGAAGTTTATCAGCATGTTTCTTTCTAGTTCTTATATGGGGATATTTCCTATGTCACCATATGCTTCAATGCAATCCAAAATATCCCTTCTCAGATACCCCAAAAACAGTGATACCGAACTGCTCCATGATAAGAGTGGTGTAACTCTGTGAGATGAATTCACACACCACAAAGCAGTTTCTTGGAAAACTTCTTTCTAGTGTTCATCTGAGGATGTTTAATTTTTCCCACTAGGCCTCAATGCACTACTGATTATCCCATTGCAGATTCCATGAAAACAGTTATAACAAACTGCTGCATGAAAAGAAACGTGTAACTCTGTGAGATGAATTCAGACATCACAAGGAACTTTCTCAGAAATTTTCTTTCTAGTTTTTAATCTGAGGATATTTCCTTTGTCACGTTAGGCTTCAATGTGACCCAAAATAACCCTTCTAGCAATCCCCCAAAACAGTGCTACCAAACTACTTCATGAAAAGAATCATGTAACTCTGTGATATGAATGCACAAATCACAAAGAAGTTTGTCAGATCTTCTTTCTGGTTTTTGTCTACGGATATTTCCTTTTTCACTATAGGCCTCAATGTGCTCCCAAATATACCTTCGTAGATTCCATGGAAACAGTTTTAGCAAACTGCTCCATGAAAGAAAAGGTGTAAATCCTTGAGATGAATTCATATGTCACAAGGAACTTGCTCAGAAAATTTCTTTGTAGTTTTTATCTGAGGATATTTCCTTTGTCACCATAAGCTTCAATGTGCTCTGAAATATCCCATTGCAGATTCCAAGAAAACGGTGTAAGCAAACTGATCAATGAAAAGAACACTGTTACTCTGTGAGATGAATTCATGAATCACAAAACAGTTTCTCAGAAACCTTCTTTTTATCTAAGGATATTTCCTTTGTCACCATAGGCTTCTATGCCCTACCATATATCCTGTTGTAGATGCCATGAAAACAGTATTAGCAAACTTATCCATGAAAATAAAGGTGTTACTCTGTGAGATGAATACACACATAACAAAGAAGTTTCTCAGAAATCTTTCTGGGTTTTATCTGAGGATATTTCCTTTTTAACTATAGGTCTCAACTCGCTCCCAAATATCACTTTGTAGATTAAACAAAAACAGAGTTAACAAACTGCTACATGAAAAGAAAGGTGTTACTCTGTGAGATGAATACACACATCATCAATAAGTTTCTCAGAAAGCATCTTTCTAGTTTTTATCTGATTATATTTCCTCTTTCATCATAAGCTTCAATGCGATCCAAAATATCCCTTCTGAGATTCCCCAAAAACAGTGCTACCAAACTGCTCCATGAAAGAATGGTGCAACTTTGTGAGATGAATTCACAAATCACAAAGTAGTTTCTCAGAAAATTTCTTTATAGTTTTTGTCTGAGGATATTTCCTTTTTCCCCATAGGCCTCAATGTACTCACGAATAATCCCTTGCATGTTCCATGAACATAGTGTTAGCAAATTGCTCAATGAAGAAAAAGGTGTAACTTAGTGTGATGAATTCACACATCAAAAAGCAGTTGCTCAGAAAGCTTCTTTATGTTTTTTGTCTGAGGATAATTCGTTTGTCACCATAGGCTTCAATGTGCTCCCAAAAATCCTGTAGCAGATTCCCCAAAAACAGTGCTACTCTACTGCTCAATGAAAAGAGTAGTGTACCTCTGTGGGATGAATTCACACATCACAAAGTAGTTTCTCAGAAGGCTTCTTTCTTGTTTTTATCTGAGGATATTTCCTTTTTCTCCAAGTTCCTCTATGCAGTCCCGAATTTCCCTTTGTAGATTGCACGAAGAAAGTGTTAGCAAACTTCTCAATGAAAGGAACGGTGTAATCTTGTGAGATGAATTCACACATCACAAAGCAGTTTCACAGAAACAATCCTTTTGGTTTTTATCTGAGGATACTTCCTTTGTCACCAGAGGCTTCACTGTACTCCAAAATAAGATATTGCAGATTCCACAAGAACAGTGTTGTCAAGCTGCTCAATGAAAAGAGTGGTGTAACTTTGTAAGATGAATTCACACATCACAAAGCAGTTTCTCAGAAAGCTTCTTTCTTGTTTTTATATCAGGATATTTCTTTTTTCACTATATTCCTCAATATGCTCCTAAATATGCCTTTGCAGATTCCATGAAAACAGTGCTGGCAAACTGCTCAATGAAAATAACTGTGTAGCAATATGAGATGAATTCACAAATCACATAGCAGTTCCTCAGAAAGTTCTTTCTAGTTTTTGTCTGAGGATATTTCTTAGTAATCATAAGCTTCAATGTGTTCTGAAATATCCCCTTGCAGATTGCAAGAAAACAGTGTTAGTAAACTGTTCCATGAAAAGAAAATTGTAACTCTGTGACATGAATTCACACATCAAAAAGCAGTTTCTCCGAAAGCTTCTTTTAGGTTTTTATCTGAGGACATTTTGTATGTCACCACAGGATATAATGCACTCCCAAATATCCTATTGCAGATTCCACATAAACAGTGTTATCAAACCAATCAATGAAAAGAACTTTGTAACTCTGTGAGATGAATTCACACATCACAGTGTACTTTCTCAGAAAGATTCTTTATAGATTTATTCTGAGGTTATTTCCTTTGCAGCTCAGGCTTCAAATTGATCCAAAATATGCCTTCTCAGATTCCCCAAAAACACTGTTACCAAATTATCCATGAAAAGAATCGTGAAACTCTATGAGATGAATTAACACATCACAAAGCTGTTTCTCAGAATGCATCTTTCTCGTTTTTTATCTGAGGATATTTCCTTCTTCATTGCAGTCCTCAATGCACTAACAAATATCCCTTTGCAGATTCCACATAAACAGTGTTGGAAAACTGCTCCATGAAAAGAAAGGTGTAACTTTGTGTGATGAATTCACACATCACAAAGAACTTTCTCAGAAAGCTTCTTTCTACTTTTTGTCTAAGGATATTTCCTTTGTCACCATAGGCTTCAATGCAATTCAAAATATCCTTTATCAGATTCCCCAAAAACAGTGCTACCAAACTGTTCCATGAAAACAGTTGTGTAACTCTGTGAGATAAATTCATACATCACAAAGCAGTTTCTCAGAAAGCTTCTTTCTAGTTTTTATCTGAAGGCATTTCTTCTTTCACTATATTCTTGAAGGTGCACCGAATATCCCATTGCAGATTAAACAAGAAAAGTGTAAGTAAACTTCTTAATGAAAAGAACAGTGTAAGTCTGTGAGATGAATTTACACATCACTAAGCAGTTTCTTAGAGAGCTTATTTTTGGTTTATCTGAGGATATTTCTTTGGTCACTATAATCATCAATGTGCTCTGAAGTATCCCACTGAAGATTCCAAGAGAACAGTGTTAGCACACTGCTGAGTGAAAAGTAGATCTTAACTCCGTGAGATGAATTCACACATCATGAAGAGGTTTCTCAGAAAGCTTCTTTCTAGTTATTATATGAGGATAATTCCTTTTTCAAGATAGGCCTCAATTTGCTCCAAAATATCCCTTTGCAGATACCACAAAAAGAGTATTAGGAAACTACTCAATGAAAAGAGCAGTGTAGTTCTGTGAGATAAATTCACGCTTAGAAAGAAGTTACTCAGAAGGCTTCATTCTAGTTTTTATCTGAGGATATTTGGCTTCAATGCAATCCAAAATATCTCTTCTCAGATTCCAAAAACCCAGTGCTACCAAACTGCTATGTGAAAAGAATTGTGTAACCCTGTGAGATGAATTCACCAATCACAAAGCAGTTTCTCAGAAAGGTTTTATCTAGTTTTTGCCTGAGGATATTTCCTTTAGTCACCCTGATCTTCAATGCATTCCAAAACATCTCATTGCTGATTCTAAGAAAACAGTGTTATTAAACTGCTCAATGAAAAGAACAGTGTAACTCTGTGAGATCAATTCACATATCACAAAGCAGTCTCTCAGAAAGCTTCTTTTTGGTTTTTATCTGAGAATATTACCTTTGTCACTATAATCTTCAATGCGCTCCAATAAATCCCTTTGCAGGTTCCACAAAAACAGTGTTAGCAAACTGCTCCAAGAAAAGAGAACTGTAAGTGTGAGAGATGAATTCACACATCAAAAAGAAGTTTCTCAGAAAGCTTCTTTATCGTTTTTATGTGAGGATATTTTCTTTGTCAATATAGTCTTCAATGTCATACAAAATATCCCTTCTCAGATTAACCAAAAACAGTGCTACCAAACAGCTCCATGAAAAGAAAGGTGTTACTCCTTAAGAGGAATTCACAAATCACAAAGCAGTGTCTCTGGAAGCTTCTTTCTAGTTTCTATCTGAAGATATTTCCTCTGTCACCATGAGCTTTAATACACTCCAAAATACCTCATTGCAGATTCCAAGAAAATAATGTTAGCAAACTCTTCAATGAAAAGGACAATGTAATTCTGTGAGCTCAATTCATACATTGCAAAACGGTCTCACAGAAAGGATTTTTCTGTTTTTTATCAGAGTATACTTTCTTTGTCACCATCGCCTTCAATGCACTCCTAAATATACTGTTGCAGATTCCATGTAATGAGGGTTATTAGAGTGCTCAATGAAAAGAATGGTGTAACTCTATGAGATGAATTCACACATCACAAAGAACTTTCCAAGAATGATCCAATCTAGTTTTTATGTGAGGATATTTCCTTTATCACCTTAGGTTTCAACGCAATCCCAAATATTCCTTGTCAGATTCCCCAAAAGTAGTGCTACCAAACTGCTCCAAGAAAAGCATCGTGTAACTGTGTGAGATGAATTCACAAATCACAAAGCAGTTTCTAAGAAAGATTTTTTCTAGTTTTTTTCTGAGGATATTTCCTTTGTCACTATAACCTTCAATACGCTCCAAATATACCATTACAGATTCCATGAAAACAGTGTTAGCAAACTGCTCAGTGAAATGAACAGTGTAACACTGTGAGGTGAATTCACACATCACAAAACAGTTTCCCAAAATGTTTATTTCTAGTTTTTATCTGGGGATATTTCCTTTTTCACTATAGGCCTCAATGTGCTCCCAAATATCCCTTTGCAGACTCCACGAGAACAGTGTTAGCAAACTGCTTCATGAAAATAAAGGTGTAATTCAGAGAGATGAATTCACACATAATGAAGGAGTTTCCCAGAAATATTCTTTCTAGTTTTTGTCTGAAGATATTTCCTTTGTCAATATAGGCTTCAATGTATTCAAAATTATCCCTTCTCAGATTCCTCAAAAACAGTGCTACCAAACTAATCTATGAAAAGAAAAGTGTAACACTGTGAGATGAATTCACAAATCACAATGCAGTTTCTCAGGAAACTTCTTTCTAGTTTTTGTCTGAGGACATTTCCTTTGTCATCATAAGCTTCAATATGCTCTGAAATATCTCACTGCACATTCCAAGAAGACAGTGTTAATAAACTGCTCAATGAAAAGGACAGTTTATCTCTGTGAGTTCAATTCATACATCACAAAGGAGTCTCTCAGCTTATTTTTGGATTCTAGCTGAGGATATTACCTTCATCAGCATAGGCTTCAATGCACTCCCAAATAGCCCTTTTCAGATTCCCCGAAAACAGTATTAGCTAACTACTCAATGAAATGAACTGTGTAACTAGATGAAATGAATTCACACATCACAAATCTGTTTCTCAGAAAGCTTCTTTCTGCTTTTTATCTGTGTATACTTCCTTTTTCAACATAGGCCTCAATGCCCTCCTAAATATCCCCTTGGAGATTCCACAAGAACAGTGTTAGCAAACTGTTCCATGAAAAGAAAGATATAGCTCTGTGAGATGATTTTACACATCACAAAGAACTTTCTCAGAAATCTTCTTTTTATTTTTTATCTGAGAATATTTCCTTTTTCACTATATTCCTGAATGTGTGCCCGAATATCCCATTGCAGATTAAACAAGAAAAGTGTTAGCAAAACTTCTCAATGAAAACAACAGTATAACTCTGTGAGAAGAATTCACACATCAAAAACCAGTTTCTCAGAAAGCTTTTTTTTTATTTTTATCTGTTTATATTTCCTCTGTCACCATAATCTTCAATGTGGTCCGATAAATCCCTTTGCAGATCCACGAAAACAGGGTTAACAAACTGCTCCAAGAAAAGAGAGCTTTAAGTGTGAGAAATGAATTCATACATCAAAAAGAAGTTTCTCAGAAAGCTTCTTTCTCGTTTTTATGTGAGGATATTTTGTCAATATAGGCTTCAATGTCATACAAAATATTCCTCCTCAGATTAACCAAAAACAGTGCTACCAAACAGCTCCATGAAAAGAAAGGTGTTATTCCTTAAGAGGAATTCACAAATCACAAAGCAGTTTCTCTGGAAGCTTCTTTCTGGTTTCTATCTGAGGATATTACCTTTGTCATCACAAGCTTTAACACACTCCAAAATACCTCATTGCAGATTCCAAGAAAATGTTAGTAAACTCTTCAATGAAAAGAACAGTGTAATTCTGTGAGTTCCATTCATATATTGCAAAACGGTCTCACAGAAAGGATTTTTCTGTTTTTTATCAGAGTATATTTTCTTTGTCACCATCGCCTTCAGTGCTCTCCAAAATATACTGTTGCAGATTCCATGTAATGAGGGTTATTAGAGTGCTCAATGAAAAGAATGGTGTAACTCTGTGAGATGAATTCACACATCACAAAGAACTTTCCAAGAATGATCCATTCAATTTTTTATCGAAGGACATTTCCTTTATCACCATAGGTTTCAATGCAATCCCAAATATTCCTTGTCAGATTCCCTAAAAGCAGTGCTACTAAATGGCTCCAAGAAAAGAATCGTGTAACCCTGTGAGATGAATTCACAAATCACAAAACAGTTTCTTTTTTCCTTTTTTTTAAATTTATTTTTTATTATTATCATACTTTAAGTTCTAGGGTACATGTACATAACGTGCAGGTTTGTTACATATGTATACTTGTGCCATGTTGCTGTGCTGCACCCATCAACTCGTCAGCACCCATTAACTCGTCATTTACATCAGGTATAACTCCCAATGAAATCCCTCCCCCCTCCCCCCTCCCCATGATAGGCCTCGGTGTGTGATGTTCCCCTTCCCGAGTCCAAGTGATCTCATTGTTCAGTTCCCACCTATGAGTGAGAACATGTGATGTTTGGTTTTCTGTTCTTGTGATAGTTTGCTAAGAATGATGGTTTCCAGCTGCATCCATGTCCCTACAAAAGACACAAACTCATCCTTTTTTATGGCTGCATAGTATTCCATGGTGTATATGTGCCACATTTTCTTAATCCAGTCTGTCACTGATGGATATTTGGGTTGATTCCAAGTGTTTGCTATTGTGAATTGTGCCGCAATAAATATACGTGTGCATGTGTCTTTATAGCAGCATGATTTATAATCCTCTGGGTATATAACCAGTAATGGGATGGCTGGGTCATATGGTACTTCTAGTTCTAGGTCCTTGAGGAATCGCCATACTGTTTTCCATAATGGTTGAACTAGTTTACAATCCCACCAACAGTGTAAAGTGTTTCTATTTCTCCACATCCTCTCCAGCACCTGTTGTTTCCTGACTTTTTAATGATTGCCATTCTAACTGGTGTGAGATGGTATCTCACTGTGGTTTTGATTTGCATTTCTCTGATGGTCAGTGATGATGAGCATTTTTTCATGTGTCTGTTGGCTGTATGAATATCTTCTTTTGAGGAATGTCTGTTCGTATCCTTTGCCCACTTTTGGATGGGGTTGTTTGTTTTTTTCTTGTAAATTTTTTTGAGTTCTTTGTAGGTTCTGGATATTAGCCCTTTGTCAGATGAGTAGATTGCAAAAATTTTCTCCCATTCTGTAGGTTGCCTGTTCACTCTGATGGTAGTTTCTTTTGCTGTGCAGAAGCTCTTTAGTTTAATGAGATCCCATTTGTCAATTTTGGCTTTTGTTGTCGTTGCTTTTGGTGTTTTAGACATGAAGTCTTTGCCCATGCCTATGTCCTGAATGGTACTACCTAGGTTTTCCTCTAGGATTTTTATGGTATTTGGTCTAACATTTAAGTCTCTAATCCATCTTGAATTAATTTTCGTATAAGGAGTAAGGAAAGGATCCAGTTTCAGCTTTCTACTTATGGCTAGCCAATTTTCCCAGCACCATTTATTAAATAGGGAATCCTTTCCCCATTTCTTGTTTCTCTCAGGTTTGTCAAAGATCAGATGGCTGTAGATGTGTGGTATTATTTCTGAGGGCTCTGTTCTGCTCCATTGGTCTATAGCTCTGTTTTGGTACCAGTACCATGCTGTTTTGGTTACTGTAGCCTTGTAGTATAGTTTGAAGTCAGGTAGCGTGATGCCTCCAGCTTTGTTCTTTTGACTTAGGATTGTCTTGGAGATGCGGGCTCTTTTTTGGTTCCATATGAACTTTAAAGCAGTTTTTTCAATTCTGCAAAGAAACTCGTTGGTAGCTTGATGGGGATGGCATTGAATCTATAAATTACCTTGGGCAGTATGGCCATTTTCACAATATTGATTCTTCCTATCCATGAGCATGGTATGTTCTTCCATTTGTTTGTGTCCTCTTTTATTTCACTGAGCAGTGGTTTGTAGTTCTCCTTGAAGAGGTCCTTTACATCCCTTGTAAGTTGGATTCCTAGGTATTTTATTCTCTTTGAAGCAATTGTGAATGGAAGTTCATTCATGATTTGGCTCTCTGTTTGTCTGTTACTGGTGTATAACAACGTTTGTGATTTTTGCACATTAATTTTGTATCCTGAGACTTTGCTGAAGTTGCTGATCAGCTTAAGGAGATTTTGGGCTGAGATAATGGGGTTTTCTAAATATACAATCATGTCATCTGCAAAGAGGGACAATTTGACTTCTTCTTTTCCTAACTGAATACCCTTGATTTCTTTCTCTTGCCTGATTGCCCTAGCCAGAACTTCCAACACTACGTTGAATAGGAGTGGTGAGAGAGGGCATCCCTGTCTTGTGCCAGTTTTCAAAGGGAATTTTTCCAGTTTTTGCCCATTCAGTATGATATTGGCTGTGGGTTTGTCATAAATAGTTCTTATTATTTTGAGGTACGTTCCATCAATACCGAATTTCTTGAGCGTTTTTAGCATGAAGGGCTGTTGAATTTTGTCAAAAGCCTTTTCTGCATCTATTGAGACAATCATGTGGTTCTTTCTTTGGTTCTGTTTATATGCTGGATTATGTTTATTGATTTGCGAATGTTGAACCAGCCTTGCATCCCAGGGATGAAGCCCACTTGATCATGGTGGATAAGCTTTTTGATGTGCTGCTGAATCCGGTTTGCCAGTATTTTATTGAGGATTTTTGCATCGATGTTCATCAGGGATATTGGTCTAAAATTCTCTTTTTTTGTTGTGTCTCTGCCAGGCTTTGGTATCAGGATGATGTTGGCCTCATCAAATGAGTTAGGGAGGATTCCCTCTTTTTCTATTGATTGGAATAGTTTCAGAAGAAATGGTACCAGCTCCTCCTTGTACCTCTGGTAGAATTCAGCTCTGAATCCATCTGGTCCTGGACTTTTTTCCGTTGGTAGGCTATTAATTATTGCCTCAATTTCAGAGTCTGCTATTGGTCTATTCAGGGATTCAACTTCTTCCTGGTTTAGTCTTGGAAGAGTGTAAGTGTCCAGGAAATTATCCATTTCTTCTAGATTTTCTAGTTTATTTGCGTAGAGGTGTTTATAGTATTCTCTGATGGTAGTTTGTATTTCTGTGGGGTCAGTGGTGATATCCCCTTTATCATTTTTAATTGCATCGATTTGATTCTTCTCTCTTTTCTTCTTTATTAGTTTTGCCTGCGGTCTGTCAATTTTGTTGATCTTTTCAAAAAACCAACTCCTGGATTCAATGATTTTTTGGAGGGTTTTTTGTGTCTCTATCTGCTTAAATTCTGCTCTGATCTTAGTTATTTATTGCCTTCTGCTAGCTTTTGAATGCACTTGCTCTTGCTTCTCTAGTTCTTTTAATTGTGATGTTAGGGTGTCAATTTTAGATCATTCCTGCTTTCTCTTGTGGGCATTTAGTGCTATAAATTTTCCTCTACAACATACCAGAATCTCTGGGACACATTTAAATCACAAAACAGTTTCTAAGAAAACTTTTTTCTAGTTTTTGTCTGAGGATATTTTCTTTGTCACCGTAAGCTTCAATGCCCTCTGAAATATCCTACAGCAGATTCCACAAAACCAGTGTTATCAATACGCTCAATGAAAAGAATGATGTAATTCTGTAAGATGAATTCACACATCACAAAGTAGTTTCCCAAAATGTTTCCTTCTAGTTTTTATCTGGGAATATTTCCTTTTTCACTATGGGCCTCAATGTGCTTCCAAATATCCCTTTGCGGATTCCATGAAAAAAGTGTTAGCAAACTGCTCCTTGAAAGAAAAGGTTAGCTCTGTGAGGTGAATTCAAATTACACCAAGAATTTTCTCAGAAAGCTGCTTTCTAGTTTTATCTGAGTATATTTCATTTTTCACCATAGGCCTCAATGTGGTCATGAATATCTCTTTGAAGATTGCATGAAAATAATGTTAGGAAACTGCTCCATGAAAAGAAAGGTGTAAATCTGTGAGATGCTTTCACACATCACAAAGCAGTTTCTCAGATTCTTTCTAGTTGTTATCTGAGGATATTTCCTTTTTCACCATAGGCTTCAACTTGCTCCTAAATATCCTTTTGTAGATACCATGGAAACAGTGTTATCAAACTGCTCCATGAAAAGAAAGATGTACCTCTGTGAGGTGAATTTACACATCACAAAGTGCTTTCTCAAAAAGCTTCTTTTTAATTTTATCTGAGAATATTTCCTTTGTCACCATAGGCTTCAATGCTATCCACATTATCCCTTTTCACATTCCTCCAAAACAGCACTACCTAACTGCTCCATGAAAAGTATCATGTAACTCTGTGAGATGAATTCCCAATCTCAAAATAGTTTCTCAGAATGCTTCCTTCTAGCTTTTGTCTGAGGATATTTCCTTTGTCACTATAAGCTTCAATTTGCTCAGAAATATCCCATTGCAGATTGCAAGAAAATAGTGTTAGCAAATTGCTCAATGAAAGGAACCATGTAACTCTGTGATGTGAATTCACACATCACAAAGCAGCTTCTCAGAAAGCTTCTTTTTGTTTTATCTGAGGATATTTTCTTTGTCACCATAGGCTTAAGTGCACTCCCAAATATCCTATTGCATATTCCTCAAAAATAGTGTAACCAAATTTCTCAATGCAGGGAAAAGTATATCTCTTTGCGATGAATTCACACATCACAAGGCAATTTCTCAGAAATCATCTTTGTGTTTTTTATCTGAATATATTTCCGTTTTCAATATAGGTCTGAATGCACTCCCAAATATCATTTTGCAAATTCCATGAAAACAGTGTTAGCAAACTGCTCCATGAAATGAAAATTTTAACTCTGTGAGATGAATTCACATATCACAAAGCAGTTTATCAGAAAGCTTCTGTCTAGTTTTTATCTGAGGATATTTCCTTTGTCACCATAGGCTTCAAGGCGATCCAAAATATCACCTCTCAGAGTCCCCAGAAACAGTGCTACCAATCTGATCCATGAAAAGAATCGTGTAACTCTGTGAGATGAATTCCAAATCACAAAGCAGTTTCTCAGAAAACTTCTTTCTAGTTTTTATCTGAGGATATTCCTTTTCACCATAGGCCTCAATGCACTCGTGAATATCACTTTGAAGATTTCATGAAAACCGTGTTAGCAAACTGCTCTGTGAAAAGAAAGGTGTAAATCTGTGAGATGCATTCTCATATCACAAAGCAGTTTCTCAGAAATATTCTTTCTAGTTTTTATCTGAGTATCTTTCCTTTTTCGCCATAGGCTTCAACTTGCTCCCAAATATCCCTTTGTAGATACCATGGAAACAGTGTTATCAAACTGCTCCATGAAAAGAAAGGTGTACCGCTGTGAGGTGAATTTACACATCACAAAGTGCTTTCTCAGAGAGCTTCTTTTTAATTTCTGAGGATATTTCCTTTGTCACCATAGGCTTCAATGCTATCCACAATATAACTTCTCATATTCCCCAAAAACAGTGCTACTTAAGTGCTCCTTGAAAAGTACCATGTATCTCTCTGAGATGAATTCACAAATCACAAAGCAGTTTCTCAGAAAACTTCTTTATATTTTTCATCAGGAGATATTTCCTTTTTCACCCTAGGCCTCAATAGCTCACATATATCCCTTTGCAGATTCCACGAAAATAGTGTTAGTAAACTTCCCCATGAAAAGAAAGGTGTAAATTTGTGAAATGAATTCACTCATCGCAAGGTAGTTTCTCTGAAAGCTCCTTTTGGTTTTTGTCTGAGGATATTTCCATTTTCACCATAAGCTTCAATGCGCTTCCAAGTATCCTATTGTAGATTCCCCAACAACAGTGCTACAATATTGCTGCATGAAAAAAATGGTGTAAATCTGTGAAGTGAATTCACACATCACAAAGCTGTTTCACAGTAATCTTTTTACCAGTCCTTATCTGAGGATATTTCCTTTTTCACCATATTCCTCTATATGCTCCCGAATATCCTTATACAGATTCCACAAAAAAAGTGTAAGCAAACTTCTCAATCAAAATAACAGTGTAAAATTGTGAGATGACTTCACACATCACAAAGCAGTTTCACAGAATGTTGTTTTTGGTTTTTGTCTGAGGATATTTCCTTTGTCATCAGAGACTTCAATGTGCTCCAAAATATCATGTTGCAGATACCTCGAAAACAGTATTATCAAACTGCTCAATGGAAAGTACTGTGTTTTCTCTGAACGATGAATTCACACAACACAAAGCAGTTTCTCAGAAAGCTGCTTTCTAGTTTTTGTCTGAGGATATTTCCTAGTACACCATAGGCCCAATGTGCTCCCAAATATCCCTTTGCAGATTTCATGAAAACAGTGTTAGCAAAGTGCTCCATGAAAAGAAAAGGGTAACTCTGTGAGATGAATTCACATATCACAATGAACTTTCTCAGAAAGCTTCTTTCTTGTTTTTATCTGAAGACATTTCCATTGTCATCATAGGCTTCAAAGCACATCCAAATATCATATTGCAGATTCCACGCAAACTGTGTTAAAAAACTGCTGCAAGAAAAGAATCGTGTAACTCTGTTAGATGAATGCACATATGACAAAGCAGTTTCTAAGAAATCTTCTTTCTAATTTTTATGTGACAATATTTCCTTTGTCACCATAGGCTTCAATGCAATTCAATATATCACTTCTCAAGTTCCCCAAAAATAGTGCTACCAAACTGTTCTATGAAAAGAGTACTATAACTCTGTGAGATGAATTCACACTTCACAAAGGAGTTTCTCAGAAAACTTCTTTCTTGTTTATATTTTTGGATATTTTCTGTTTCTCCATAGGCCTTTATTCATTTCCAAATATCCCTTTGTATATTCTGTGAAAGGAGGGTTAGGAAAATTCTCAATGAAAAGAACGGTGTAACTTTGAGAGTTGAATTCACACATCACAAATCAGTTTCACAGAAAGCTTCTTTATGGTTTTTATCTGACTATATTTCCTTTGTCACCATTGGCTTCAATGTGCTCCCAAATGTATTATTGCAGATTCCACGAAACCAGTGTTATCAATATGCTCAATGAAAAGAATGATGTAACTCTGTAAGATGAATTCATACATCACAAAACAGTTTCTCAAAATGTTTCTTTCCAGTTTTTATCTGAGGATATTTCCTTTTTCACCATTGTGGGGAAAAGAGAGAGATCAGCCTATTACTGTGTCTATATAGAAAGAAGTAGACATAAGAGACTCCATTTTGTTCTGTATTTGAGATGTTGTTAATCTGTGACCCTACCCCCAACCTTGTCCTTGCAAGAGACATGTGCTGTGATGACTCAAGGTTTAATGGATTTTGGACTGTGCAGGATGTGTCTTTGTTAAACAAATGCCTGAAGGCAGCTTGCTGGTTAAAAGTCATCACCATTCTCTTAATTTCAACTACCCAATGACATGTACATGGCCAAAGGTCACAGGGACCTCTGCCTAGGAAAGCTAGGTATTGTCCAAGGTTTTTCCCCATGTGATAGGCTGAAACAAGGCTGCTAAAAGTTTTATGGAGATATTTGCATATGCATCTCAAGGCACAGCATTTTCCTTTAAACTTATTCATCTCACAGAGATTTTTGTTCTTATGTCTTACTGCTGATTTCCTTCCTACAATGATCCTATTATCCTGCCACTCCCTTATCTTTAAGATGGTAAAGATAATTATCAATAAATACTAAGGGAACTCAGAGACTGGTGCCGGCATGGGTCCTCTGTATGCTGAGCGCCGGTCCCCTGGGCCCCGCTTTTCTTTCTCTATACTTTGTCTCTGTGTCTTATTTCTTTTCTCAAATCTCTTGTTCCACCTAACGAGAAACACCCACAGGTGTGGAGGGGCAGGCCACCCCTTCAACCATAGGCGTCAACGTGCTTCCAAATATCCCTTTGCAGATTCCACAAAAACAGTGTTAGCAAACTGCTCTACGAAGAGAAAGGTGTAAAACTGTCAGACGAATTCAAACATTACAAAGAACTTTCTCACAAAGCTTCTTTCTAGTTTTTATCTGAGGACATTTCCTTTGTCAATTTAGGCTGCAATGTGATCAAATATATCCCTCCTCAGATTCCCCAAAAACTGTGTTACCAAACTGTTCCAACTGTTCCAAGAAAAGGATCATGTAACATTGTCAGTTGAATTAACACATCACAAAGCGGTTTCTCAGAAAGCTTCTTTCTAGTTTTGATATGAGGATATCAAAGTGCTCCAAAATATCCCATTGCAGATTAAAAGAAAACAGTGATATCAAACAGCTCAATGAAAACAACAGTGTAACACTGCAAGGTGAATTCACACATCACAAAGTAGTTTCTCAGGAACCTTCTTTCTGGTTTTTATCTGTTGATATATGGTTTTCACTATAAGCCTCAATGGGCTCCCAAATATCCCTTTGCAGATTACACGAAAAGTGTCAGTAATCTGCGCAATGAAAAGAAACATGTAACTGTAGGAGATGAATTCACACATTACAAAGGAGTTTCACAGAATGTTTCTTTTGGGTTTTTGTCTGAGGGTATTTCGTATGTCACCACAGGCTTCAATGCACTCTGAAATATCTTATTGCAGATACAAAGAAAATAGTATTAGCAAACTGCCCCACGAAACTGGCGGTGTAATTCTGTGAAATGAATTCACACATCACAAAGCAATTTCCCAGAAAGCTTCTTTCTGGTTTTTATCTGAGGATATTCCCTTTTACACCATATGTTGCAACTCTCTCCCAAATATCACTTTGTAGATGGCATGCAAACATTGTTAGCACACTATTCCATGAAAAGAAATTTGTTACTCTGTGAGATGGATACAGACATCACGAAGAAGATTCTCAGAAAATTTTGTTCTAGTTTTTATCTGTTTATATTTCTTGGTCACCATAGGCTTCAAGGCAATCCAAAATATCCCTTCTCAGATTCCCCAAAAACAGTGTTACCAAACTACTGCATGAAAAGAATCGTGTAACTCTGTGAATTGAATTCACAAATCATAAAACAGTTTCCCAGATAGCTTCTTTCTAGTTTTTGTCTGAGGATATTTTCTTTGTCACCAGAGGCTTCAATGCGATCCAAAATATCCCTTCTCAGATTCAACAAAAACAGTGCTACCAAACTGCTCCATGAAAAGAATCATGTAACTCTGTGAGGTGAATTAACACATCAGAAAGTGGTTTCTCAGTATGTCTCTTTCTAGTTTTTATATGTGGATATTTCCTTTTTCACCATAAGCTTCAAAGCACTCCAAAATTTCCCTTCTCAGACACCACAGAAACAGTGATGCCAAAGTGCTCCCTCAACAGAAACGTTTAACTCTATGAAAAGAATGTACACATCACAAAGAAGCTTCTCAGAAAGCTTCTATCTAGGTTTTACCTTAAGAGCTTTCCTTTTTCCCATTAGGCCTCTATGCACTCCCAAGTATCCCACTGCAGATTCCACAAAAACAGTGCTACCAAACTGTGCAAGAAAAGAAAGTCTTAATTCTGTGAGTTAAATTCACCAATCACAAAGTATTTTCTCAGAAAGCTTCTTTCCAGATTTTTTTCTGAGGATATTTCCTTTTCCACTATAGGCTTCAATGTGCTCTGAAATATACTTTCTTGGACACCACAAAAACAGTGATGCCAGAGTGCTCCCTCAACAGAAATGTTTAGCTCTATGAAACTAATGAACATATCATAAAGGAGTTTCTCCCAAAGCGTCTATCCAGTTGTTACCTGAAGGGTTTTCTTTTTTCACCTTGGGATTCCATGTGCTCCAAAATATCCCCCTGCTGATTTCACAAAAACAGTGCTAACAAACTCCTCTATAAAAATTAATGATGTAACTCTGTCAAATAAACTGACCCATCACATAGTAGTTTCTCAGGAAGCTTATTTCTAGTTTATATATGAGGATATTTCCTTTTCCACCAAAGGCTTAAATGCATTGCCAAATATCCCTTCTCAGACACCACAAAAAGAGTGATGCCAAACTGCCCCCCAACAGAAAAGTTTAAGTCTATGAGGTGAATGCACACATCATGAAGGAGTTTCTCAGAAAGCTTCTCTACATTTTTTACCTGAAAATATTTCCTGTTTCACCATTAGACTCTATGTGCTCCCAAATATCCCTTTGCAGATTCCACAAAAACAGTGTTACCAAACTGCTCAATGAATAGAAAGGTGTAACTCTGTGAGTTGAATTCACACACCACAAAGCTGTTACTCAGAAAACTTCTTTATAGTTTAAATCTGAGAGTATTTCCTTTTTCACCATAGGCTTCAATGTGCTCCCAAATACCTCTTCTCAGACACCACAAAAACTGTGATGCTGAACTTCTCAATCAACAAAAAGGTTAAACTCTATGAGATGACGAGACACATCACAAAACCGTTTCTTGAAAAGCTTCTCTCCGGTTTTTATCTGAACTTATTTCCTTTTTCAACGTAGATCTCTAGGATCTCCCCAATGTCTCTTTGCAGAATGTATAAAAACAGTGCTACCAAACCGCTCCATAAAAACAATCATGTAACTCTGTGAGATGAATTCACAAATCATAAAGCAGTTTCTCAGAAAGATTCTTTCTAGATTTTATCTGAGGATATTTCCTTTCTCACCATAGGCTTCAATGTGATCAAAATATCCCTTCTCAGATTCCCCAGAAACAGTGCTACAAAACTGTTCCATGAAAAGAATCATGTAACTCGGAGAGATAAATTAAAACAACACAAAACAGTTTCTCAGAAAGTTTCTTTCTAGTTTTCATATGAGGATATTTACTTTTCCACCATAGGCTTCAATGTGCTCCCAAATGTCCTTTCTGAGACATCACAAAAACAGTGATGTGAAAGCGCTACCTCAAAAGAAACGGTTAGCTCTATGAGATGAATACACATATCACAAAGTGGTTTATGGAAAGCTTCTCTGCAGTGGTTACCAGGGGAAATTTATTTTATCAACTTAATCCTCTATGATGTCCCAAATATCCCTCTGCAGATTCCACAAAAACAGTGCTAGTGAACTGCTCCATGAAAAGAATGATGTAACTTTGTGACATAAATTGACCCATCACAAAGCAGTTTCCAGGAAGCTTCTTTCTAGTTTTTCTCCGAGGATATTTACTTTTCCACCATAAGCTGCAACATGAAAAGAATAGTGTAATTCTATGAGATGAATTAGGGCATCATCCAGTGGTTTCTCAGAAAGCTTCTTTCTAGTTTTTATATGAGGATATTTCATTTGTCACCATAAGATTCAATGTGCTCTGAAATATCCCAGTGCAGACTCCAAGAAAACAGTGTTATCAAATTGCTCATTGAAAAGAACAGTGTAACTCAGAGAGATGAATTCACACGTCACAAAGCAGTTTCTCAGAATGATTCTTCCTAGTTTTTAACTGAGGATATATCATTTTCCACCTTAGGCCTCAATGTGCTCCCAAATATACCTTTGCAGATTCCATGAAAACAGTCTTAGCAAACTGATACATTCCAAGAATGTAGTGTGAACAAGCTGCTCAATGAAAAGAACAGTGTTACTCTGTGAGATGAATTCACACATCACAAAGAAGGTTATCGGAAAGCTTCTATTTGGTTTTTGTCTCATTATATTTCCTTTGTCACCATAGGCTACAATGAGCTCCCAAATATCCTATTGCAGATTCCACGAAAACAGTGTTATGAAACTGCTCAATGAAAACAATGGTGTAAGTCTGTGAGATGAATTCACACATCACAAAGCAGTTTCTCAGAAAGCTTCTTTCTAGTTTTTTTCTGAGGATATTTACTTTATCACCATAGGCTCCAAGGTGCTCCCTTATATCCCTTTGCAGATTCCACGAAAACAGTGTTACTAAACTGCTCCAATAAAAGAATCATGTATCTCTGTGAGGTGAATTCACACATTGCAAAGCAGTTTCTCAGCAACCTTCTTTCTAGTTTTTATCTGAAAAGACTTCCTTTGTCACCATAGGTTTCAATGCAATTCAAAATATCCTTTCTCCGATTCACCAAAAACAGAGCAACCAAACTGCTCCATGAAAAGAAAGTTGTAACACTAAGATAAATTCGCACACCACAAAGAAGTTCCTCAGAAAGCTTCTTTCTACATGTTGTCTGAGGATATTTCCTTTGTTGCCATAAGCTTTGATGCGATTCAAATATCCCTTCTCATATCTCCAAAATACTGCTACCAAAATGCTCCATGAAAAGAAAAGTGAAACTCTGGGAGATGAATTCACATATCACAAAGCAGTTTCTCAGAAAGCTTCTTTCAATTTTTGTCTGAGAATATTTCCTTTTTCACCAAAAGCTTCAATGTGCTCTGAAATAACTCAATCCAGATTCCAAAATACAGTGTGAGCAAACTGCTCAGTGAAAAGAACAGTGTAACCCAGGGAGATAAATTCACATATCACAAAGCAACTTATCAGAAAGCTTTTTTCATTTTTATCTCAGGATATTCCCTTTGTCACCGTAGGCTTCAATGTGATCGAAAATATCCCTTCTCAGATTCCCCAAACACATTACTACCATGAAGCTACATGAAACGAATCATGTAACTCCGTGAGATGAATTAACACATGACAAAGCAGTTTCTCATAAAGCTGTCTTCTAATTTTTATCTGAGGATATTTCCTTTTTTACTATAGGCCTCAATGCTCTCCCAGATATCCCTCTGCAGATTCCACAAAAACAGTGTTAACAAACTGCTCAATGAAAAGAACAGTGTAACTCTGTAAAATGAATTCACACATCACAAAGCAGTTTCTAAGAAAGCTTCTTTTTTGTGTTTATCTGAGGATAATTCGTTTTTCACCATAGGCCTCAATGCAACCCCAAATATCCCCTTGCAGATTACACAAAAACAGTGTTAGCAAACTGCTCCATCAAAAGAAAGGTGTAAATCTTTGAGAGGAATTCACACATCACAAATAACTTTCTCAGAAAACTTCTTTCCAGTTTTTATCTGAGGAGTTTTCCTTTTTCACCATAGGCCTCAGTGCACTCCACAATATCCTCTTGCAGGTTCCAGAAAAACAGTGTTAGCAAACCGCTCCATGGAAAAGAAGGTGTAACTATGTGAGATGAGTTCTCACATCACAAAACTGTTTCTCAGAAAGCTTCTTTCTAGTTTTCACCTGAGGATATCTCCTCTTTCACATATTCCTCAATGTGCTCCCAAGTATTCCTTTGCAGATTTCCCAAAAACAGTTTCAGCAAACTGCTCCAAGAAAGGAATCATGCTACTCTCTGAGATGAACACACACATCACAAAGCAGTTTTTCAGAAAGCTTCCATCTGGTTTTTATCTGAGAATATTCCCTTTGTCACCATAGACTTCAATGAGATCCAAAATAGCCCTTCTCAGATTCTCCAAAAACAGTGCTACCAAAATGCTCCATGAAAAGAATCCTGTAAATCTGTGAGATGTATTCACAAATCAGAAAGCACTTTCATAGAAACCTTCTTTCTAGTTTTTCTCTGAGGATATTTCCTTTTTCACAAAAGGCCACATTGTGCTTTTGAATATCCCTTTGCATATTTCATGAAAATGGTGTTAGGAAACTGCTCCACAAAAAGAAAGGTGTAAACTTGTGATATGAGTTCACACATCACATAGCAGTTTCTCAGAAAGCTGCTTTTTGTTTTTTGGCTGAGGATATTTCCTTGGTCACCATAGGCTTCAATACGTTCCCAAATATCTTATTGCAGATTCCACGAAAACAGTTTTACCAAACTGCTCCAAGAAAAGAATGATGCTACTCTGTAAGATGAATACACACATCTCATAGCAGTTTCTCAGAAAGCTTCTTTCTATTTTTTATCTGAGGATATTTCCTTTAGCACCACAGGCTTCAATGTGATCCAAAATATCCCTTCTCAGATTCCCCAATATCAGTACTAACAAACTGCTCCATGAAAGGAAATTGTAAGTCTCTGAGATGAATTCACAAATTAGAAAGCAATTTGTCAGAAACTTCTTTCTAGTTGTTGACTGTGGATATTTCCTTTGTCAACATAAGCTTCAGTGCACTCCGAAATATCCCATTGAAGATTTCAGGAAAACAGTGTTAGCAAGCTACTCAATGAAAAGGAGAGTGTAACTCTGTGGGACAAATTGACACATTGCAAAGCAGTTTCTCAGAAAGCCTCTATTCCGTTTTTATCTGAGCATATTTCCTTTGTCCCCTTGGGCTTCAATGCGCTCCCAAATATCCTATTGCAGATTCCACAAAAACTGTTTAAGCCGACTTCTCACTGAAAAGAACAGTGTAACTCTGTGAGATGAATTCACACATCACATAGAAGTTTCTCAGAATGCTTCTTCCTAGTTTTTATCTGAGGATATTTCCTTTGTCATCATGGGCTTCAATGTGATTCAAAGTATCCCTGCTAATATTACACAAAAACAGTACTAGCAATCTGATCCATGGAAAAGAATGGGTAACACTGTGAGATGAATTAATACATCTCAAAAAAATTTCTCAGAAAGCTTCTTTCTAGTATTTAGATTAGGATATTTCTTTTTTTTTCTTTTTTTTCTTTTTCTTTGTGCTTTGTTCAGTACTGTATACCCCAAACCTAGTCCAGTGCTACAAGTAGCATTTTATTTATTAATGCTTTTATTTTTTATTATACTTTAAGTTCTAGGGTACATGTGCACAACGTGGAGATTTTTTACATATGTATTCAAGTGTCATGCTGGTGTGCTGCACCCATCAACTCGTCAGCACCCTTCAACTTGTCATTTATTTCAGGTTTAACTCCCAATGTCATCCCTTCCGTCACTTCCCATAATAGGCCCCGGTGTGTGATGTTCCCTTCCCATGTCCAAGTGATTTCAATTTCCAATTCCCACCTATGTGTGAGAACATGCGGTGTTTGGTTTTCAGTTCTTTTGATAGTTTGCTGAGAATGATGGTTTCCAGCTGCATCCATGTCCCTACAAACGACACAAACTCATCCTTTTTTATGGATGTATAGCATTCTATGGTGTATATGTGCCACATTTTCTTAATCCAGTCTGTCACTGATGGACATTTGGGTTGATTCCAAGTCTTTGCTATTGTGAATTGTGCCACATTAAACATACTTGTGCATATGTATTTACAGCAGCATGATTTATAATCCTTTCGGAATATCCCCAGTAATGGGATGGCTGGGTCATATGATATTTCTAGTTCTAGATTCTTGAGGAATCGCCATACTCTTTTCCACAATGATTGAACTAGTTTACATTCCCAACAGTGTAAAAGTGTTCCTATTTTTCTACATCTTCTCCAGCACCTGTTGTTTCCTGACTTTTTAATTATTGCCATTCTAATTGGTGTGAGATGGTATCTCATTGTGGTTTTGATTTGCATTTCTCTGATGGCCAGTGATGATGAGCATTCTTTCATGTGTCTTTTGGCTGTATGAATGTCTTCTTTTGAGAAATGTCTGTTCATATCCTTTGTCCACTTTTTGATGGGGTTGTCTTTTTCTTGTAAATTTGTTTGAGTTCTTTGTAGGTTCTGGATATTAGCCCTTTGTCAGATGAGTAGATTGCAAAAACTTTCTCCCAAATTGTAGGTTGCCTGTTCACTCTGATGGTAGTTTCTTTTGCTGTGCAGAAGCTCTTTAGATTAATGAGATCCCATTTGTCAATTTTGGCTTTTGTTGCCTTTGCTTTTGGTGTTTTAGACATGAAGACCTTGCCCATGCCTATGTCCTGAATGGTATTATCTAGGTTTTCTTCTAGGCTTTTTATGGTATTAGGTCTAACATTTAAGTCTCTAATCCATCTTGAATTAATTTTTGTATAAGAAGTCAGGAAAGGATCCAGTTTCAGCTCTCTGCTTATGGCTAGCCAATTTTCCCAGCACCATCGATTAAATAGGGAATCCTTTCCCCATTTCTTGTTTTTGTCAGGTGTGTCAAAGATCAGATGACTGTAGGTGTGTGGTATTATTTCGCGTGCTGTATTCTACTCCATTGGTCTTTATCTCTATTTTTGTACCAGGACCATGATGTTTTGGTTACTGTAGCCTTGTAGTATAGTTTGAAGTCAGATAGTGTGATGCTTCCAGCTTTGTTCTTTTGATGTAGGATTGGCTTGGCAATATAGGCTCTTTTTTGGTTCCATATGAACTTTAAAGCAGTTTTTTGCAATTTGGTGAAGAAAGTTATAGGTAGCTTGATGGGGATGGCATTGAATCTATAAATGACCTTGGACAGTACGGCCATTTTCACAATATTGATTCTTCCTATCCATGAGCAGGGTATGCTCTTCCATTTCCCTGTGTCCTCTTTTACTTCACTGGGCAGTCACCATAAGCTTCAATTCACTCCAATATATCCCATTGTGGATTCCAAGAAAAGTGTTACCAAACTGCTCCATGAAAAGAATCATGTAACACTGTGAGATGAATTCACAAACCACGAAGTAGTTTCTCAGAAAGCTTCTTTCTAGTTTTGGTTTGAGGATATTTCCTTTTTCATAGTAGGCCTCAATGCGCTCGCGAATATCCCTTTGCAGATTCCACGAAAATAGTGTTAGCAAACTGTTCCATGAAAAGAAAGGTGTAAATATCTGAGATGAATTCACATATCAGTCAGCAGTTTCTCAGAGTTTCTTTTTGGTTATTGTCTGAGGATATGTACTTTTTCATCATAGGCTTCAATGCACTCCTAATTATCCTATTGCAAATTCCCCATAAACAGTGCTACCAAAGTGATGCATGATAAGAACCATGTAACTCTGTGGGATGAATTAAGATATCACAAAGCAGTTTCTTAGAATACTACTTTCTCGTTTTTATATGAGGATATTTCCTTTGTCACCCTAAGCTTCAATGCACTCTGAAATATCTGATCCAATTGCAGATTAAAAGGAGACAGTGTTTACAAAGTGCTCAATGAAAACAACATTGTAACTCTCTGAGATGAATTCTCAGTTTCTCAGAAAGCTTGTCTCTAGCTTTTATCTGAGGATAGCAGTTTCTCAGAAATCTTGTTTCTAGTTTTTATCTGAGGATATTTCCTTTGTCACTGTAGGCCTCAATGCAATTCCAAATATCCCTTCTCAAATTCCCCAAAACCATTGCTAATAAACATCTTCGTAAAAAATGTGGTGTAACACTATGAGATGAATTCTCACATCACAAAACCGTTTCTCAGACAGCTTCTTTCTACTTTTTATCTGAGGATAATTCCTTTTTCACCATATTCCTCAATAAGCTCCCAAATATCCCTTTGCAGATCCATGAAAAGTGTTTTAGCAAACTGCTCCAAGAAAAGAATTGTGATACTCTTTGAGAGGAATACACACATCAAAAATCAGTTTCTCAGAAAGCCTCTATCTAGTTTTTATCTGTGAGTATTCCCTTTGTCACCATAGGCTTCAATGTGATCCAAAATATCCCTTCTCAGATCCTCAAAAACAGTGCTACCAAGCTGTTCCATGAAAAGAATTGTGTAAATCCGTGAGATGAATTCACAAGTCAGAAAGTAGTTTCATAGAAATCTTCTTTCTAGTTTTTGTCTGAAGATATTTGCTTTTTCGCTACAGGCATCACTGTGCTCGTGAATATCCCTTTTCAGATTCCCCAAAAGTAGTGATAGCAAACTATTCCTTGAAAACAATGGTGTAAATCTGTGAGATGAAT
This sequence comes from Chlorocebus sabaeus, assembly GCF_047675955.1. NCBI lineage: Eukaryota > Metazoa > Chordata > Mammalia > Primates > Cercopithecidae > Chlorocebus > Chlorocebus sabaeus. Next base: position 38,611,007 of record NC_132912.1, read on the forward strand.
TCATACATCACAAAGCAGTTTCTAAGAATGCTTCTTTTTGGTTTTTATCTGTGGATATTTCCTTTGCCACCATAGGCTTTAATGTGCTCCCAAATATCCTATTTGATTCCACTAAAACAGTTTTACCAAACTGCTCCAAGAAAAGAATCATGCTACTCTGTGAGATGAATACATACATCACAAAGAAGTTTCTCAGAAAGATTCTTTGTAGATTTTATCTGAGGATATTTCCTTTTTCACCACAGGCTTCAATGCGATCCAAAATATCCCTACTCAAATTCCCCCATAACAGTGCTATTAAAGTTTTCCATGAAAACAATGGTGTAACTCTGTGAGATGAACTCAAAAATCATAAAGGAGTTTCTCAGAAAACTTCTGTCTAGTTTGTATATGAAGATATTTCCTTTGTCACCATAAGTTTCAATGAGCTCTGAAATACCCAATTGCAGATTCCAAGAAAACAGTATTAGCAAACTGCTCAATGAAAACAGTATTGTAACTCTCTGAGATGAATCACACGTTACAAAGCAGTTTATCAGAAAGCTTCTTTCTAGTTATTATCTGAGGATATTCTCTTTTTCACCATATTCCTAACTGCACTCCTGAATATCCTATTGCAGATTCCATGAAAAAAGTATTAGCAAACTTCTCAATGAAAAGAAAGGAGTAAATCTGTGAGATAAATTCACGCATCACAAAGCAGTTTCACAGAAGGCTTCTTTTTGGTTTTTATCTGGGGATATTTCCTTTGTCACCATAAGCTTCAAGGCACTAGCCAATATCCTATTGCAGATTCCACAAAAACAGTGTTACCAACCTGCTCAATGCAAGCAATGGTGTAATGTTGTGAGATGAACTCAAACATCACAAAGCAGTTTTTCAGAAAACTACTTTCTAGTTTTTATCTCAGCATATTTCCTTTTTCTACATAGGCCTCAATGGGCTCCAATATATCCCATTGCAGATTCCAAGAAAAAAAAGGTTAGCAAACTGCTCAATGAAAAGAACGGTGTGACTCTGAGATGAATTCACACATCATAAAGTGGTTTCTCAGGAGGGTGCTTTCCAGTTTTTATGTGAGAATATATATTTTTTTCACCACAGGACTCAATGCACTCCCAAATATCCAATTGCAGATTACATGAAAACAGTGTTAACAAACTGTTCCATGGAAAGAAAGGTGGAACTCTGTGTGATGAATACAAAATCACCAAGAAATTTCTCAGAAAGCTTCTTTCTTGCTTTATCTGAGGATATTTCGTTTGTCAACATAGGATTCAATGCAATCCAATCTATCCCATATCTGATTCCACAAAAAGAGTGGTACCAAACCGCTGCATGAAAAGAAAGGTGTAACTCTGTGAGATGAATTAACAAATAACAAAGCAGTTTCACAGAAGGTTTCTTTCTAGTTTTGTCTGAGGAAATTTCCTTTGTCACCATAAGCTTCAATGCACTATGAAACATCCCATTGAAGATTTCAAGAAAAAGCATTACCAAACTGCTCAATGAAAAGAACAGTGTTACTCTGGGAGATGAATTCACACATCACAAAGCAGCTTCTCAGAAAGCTGCTTTTTGGTTTTTATCTGAGGATGTTTACTTTTTCACCATATTCCTCAGGGACACGGGAATATTCCTTTGCAGATTCCACAAAAATAGTGTTAGTAAATTCCTCCATGAAAAGAAAGTGGTAAATTTGTGAGATGAATTCACACATCACAAAGCACTTTCTCAGAAAGCTTCTTTTTTGTTTTTGTCTCACAATATTTCCATTGTCACCATAGGCTTCAATGTGCTCCCAAATATTCTATTGCAGATTCTATGAAAACAGTGTTAGCATCTGCTCCATGAAAAAAAAAAGTGTAACTCTATGAGATGAATTCACACGTCACAAAGAACTTTCTCAGAAAGCTTCTTTCTAGTTTTTATCTGAGGATAATACTTTTGTTACAATTGGTTTCAATGTGATCGAAAATATCCCTTCTCAGATTCCCCAATAACAGTGCTACAAAACTGCTCCATGAAAAGAATCGTGTATCTCTGTGAGACAAATTCACAAATAACAAAGTAGTTTCTTACAAAGCTTCTTTCTAGTTTTTTATCTGAGGATATTTTCTTTTTCACCATAGGCTTCTACTCACTCCCAAATATCCCTTTGTAGATTCCACTGAAACAGTGTTAGTAAACTACTCCATAAAAAAATGGTGTTACTCTGTGAGATGAAGGATATTTCGTTTATTACCATAGGCTTCAATGTGATCCAAAATATCCCTTCTCAGATTCCCCAAAAACAGTACTACAAATCGCATCATGCAAAGAAGTTGCAACTCTGTGAGATGAATTCCCACATCACAAAGAAGTTTCACAGAAAGCTTCTTTTTTGTTTTTGTCTGAGAATATTGCATTTATCACCATATACTTCAGTGCATTCTGAAATATACCTTCTCAGACTCCCCAAAAATATCTCACAGTAGATTCCAACAAAACAGTGTTAGCAAACTGTTCAGTGAAAAGAACAATGAAACTCTGTGAGATGAATTCACACATCACAAAGAAGTTTCTCAGAAAGCCTCTTTCTAGTTTTTATCTGAGGATATTTCCTTTTTCACTATAGGCCTGAATTCAATCCCAAATATCCCTTTGCAGATTCCACAAACATAGTGTTAGTAAACTGCTCCATGAAAAGAAAGGTGTAACTCTGTTAGTGGAATACACCCATCAGAAACTAGTTTCTCAGAAAGTTTCTTTCTAGTTTTTATCACAGGATGTTTCCTTTATCTCCATATTCATCAATGCTCTCTGGAATATCCCACTGCAGATTCAAAAAAAATTGTTAGCAAACTTCTCTATGAAAAAAAGGTGTAACTCTGAGATGAATTCACACATCACAAAGCCGTTTAACAGAAATCTTCTTTCTTGTTTTTTTATGAGGATATTTCCTTTTTCACCATATTCCTCATTGCACTCACAAATATCCCTTCAAAGATTCCCCAAGAGCAGTTCTACAAAACTGATTTACAAAAAGAATCATGTAACTCTGTTAGATGAAGTAACACATAAAAAAGGGGTTTCTCAGAAAGTTTCTTTCTAGTTTTTATATGAAGATATTTTCTTTGTAAAAATAAGCTTTAATGCACTCGAAAATATCCCCTTGCAGGTTCCAAGGAAAGAGTGATAGCAAACTGCTCAATGAAAAGAACAGTGTAACTTTGTGAGATGAATTCACACATCATAAAGCAGATTCTCACAAAGATTCTGTCCACTTTTTATATGAGGATATTTCCTTTTCACTACAGGCCTCAACTCACTCCCAAATATCCCTTTCTAGATTCCAAGAAAACTGTGTTTGCAAAAGTCTCCACGAAATGAAAGGTGTTACTCTCTGAGATGAATAGACGCATCACAAAGAGGTATGCCGGAAAGCTTCCTTCTAGCTTTTTTTCTGAGGATATTTCCTTTTTCACCATATGCTTCAATGAAATCCAAAATGTCCTTTTTCAGATTCCTCAAAATCAGTGGTACCAAATTGCTCCATGAAAAGAAAGGTGTAACTCTGTGAGATGAATTCACACATCACAAAGCAGTTTCACAGAAAGTTTCATATTGCTTTTATTGGAGGATATTTCCTTTCTCACTCTATGCCTCAAGGCACTCCCAAATATCCCTTTGAAGATTCCTCAAAAACAGTATTAGCAGCTTTTCCGTGAAAAGAAAGGTGTAACTCTGGGAGATGAATTCACACATCACAAAGGAATTTCTCAGAAAGATTATACCTAGTTTTTATCTGAGGATATTCCCTTTGTCACCATAGTCTTCAATGTGATTCAAAATATCCCTTCTCAGATACACGAAAAACAGTGCTACAAAACTGCTCCATGAAAAGCGTGGTGTAACTCAGTGAGATGAATTCCCACATCACAAACTAGTTTCTCGGACAGCTTCTATCATGTTTTCTTCAAAGGATATTTCCTTTTTCACCATAGGCCTCAACACACTCCCAAATATACCTTTGTAGATTCCAAGAAAATAGTGTTAGCAAGCCGATGCATGAAAAGAAAGCTGTCATTCTGTGAGATTAATACATATAGCACAAAGCAGTTTCTCAGAAAGCTACTTTCTAGTTTCTGTCAGAGGATATTTCCTTTGTCAAGATAAGCTCCAATGTGCTCCAAAATATCCCATTGCAGATTCAAAGAAAACTGTGTTAGAAAACTGCTCAATGAAAACAAAACAGCAGTGTAACTCTGTGACATGAATTCAAACATCACAAAACAGTTTCTCAGAAAGCTTCCTTCTAGTTTTTATCTGGGGATATTTCGTTTTTCACCATAGACCTCAAAGCTCACTAAAATTGTCCTTTGCAGATTCCATGAAAACTGTTATCAAACAGCTCAATGAAAATTACGATGTAACTCTGTGAGATGAATTCAAACATCACAAAGCAGTTTCTCGAAAGTTTCTTTCTGGTTTTTATCTGACGATAATTCGTTTTTCACCGTAGACCTCAATGCACTCCTAAATATCACTTTGCAGATTCCATGAAAGGAGTGTTAGCAAACGGTTCCATGAAAAGAAAGCTGTAACATTGTGAGGCAAATTCACAAATCATGAAGTACTTCCTCAGAAAGCTTCTCTCTAGTTTTCATCTGAGGATATTTCCTTTGTCACCTTAGGCTTCAATACAATCCCAAATATGCCTTCTCAGACTCCCCAAAAACAGTGCTACCAAACTGCTCCATGAAAAGAATTGTGTAACTGTGTAAGATGAATTCAAAAATTACAAAGGATTTTCTCAGGAAGCTTCTTTCCATTTTTTGTCTGAGGATATTTCATTTGTCACCATAATCTTCAATACACTACAAAATATCCCATTGCAGATTCCAAGAAAACTTTGTTAGAAAACTGCCCTATGAAAAGATCAGTGAAACTCTGTGAGATGAATTAAAACATCAAAAAGTAGTTTCTCAGAAAGCTTTCTAGCTTTTATCTGAGGATGTTTCCTTTTTCAACATAGGCCTCAATGTGTTCCCATATATCCCTTTGCTGATTCAATGAAAACAGTATTTTCAAACAGCTCAATGAAGAGAACGGTGTAACACTGTGAGATAAATTCACACATGACAAAGCAGTTTCTCAGAGAGCTTCTTTCTAGTTTGTATCTGAGGTTATTTACTTTGCCACCATAAGTTTCAATGTGCTCCGAAATATACCATTGCAGATTCCATGAGGACAGTGACAGTAAACTGCTCAATGAAAAGAACAGAGAAACTCTGTGAGATGAATTCACACATCACAAAGCAGTTTCTCAGAAAGCTTCTTTCTACTTTTTATGTGAGGATATTTTCTATTCCACTATGTTCCTCAATGAGCTCCCAAATATACCTTTGCAGATTCCATGAAAACAGTGTTAGCAAACGGCTCCATGAAAACAGAGGTTGTAACTCTGTGAGATGAATTCACAAATCACAAAGCAGCCTCTCAGAGAGACTCTTTCTAGTTTTTGTCTGAGGATATTTCCTTTGTCTCCATAAGCTTCAATGCGTTTTGAAATATCCCATTGCAGATTCCAAGAAAACAGTGTTAGCAAACTTCTCAATGCAAAGAAGAATGTAACTCTGTGAGATGAATTAACACATCACAAAGCCTTCTCAGAATGCTTCTTTATAGTTTTTATCTGAGGATATGTCCTTCATCACCATAGGCTCCAATGCAATCCCAAATTTCCTTCTCAGATTCCCCAAAAACAGTGCTACCAAACTGATCCATGAAAACCATCGTGTAACTCTGTGGGATGAATTAATACATCACACACCAGTTTCCCAGAAAGATTTCTACTTTTTGTTTGAGGCTATTTCCTTTGTCACCATAAGCTTCAATGAGCTCCGAAATATTCCATTGCAGATTCCAAGAAAACAGTGTTAGCAAACTACTCAATGAAAAGAACAGTCTAACTCTGAGATATGATTTCAGAAATTGGAAAGGGTTTTCTCAGAAAGCTTCTTTTTAGGTTTTATATGAGGTTATATCCTTTTTCAGCATAGGCCTTAATGTGCTCCCAAATATTCCTTTGCAGATTCCACGAAAAGAGTGTTAGTAAATGGCTCCATGAAAAGAAATGTGTAACTCTGTGAGATGAATTCACACATCACAAAGAACTTTCTCAGAATGATTCTTTCTAGTTTTGGTCTGAATATAATTCTTTTCTCACCATATTCCTCAAAGTGCTTCTGAATATCCCATTGCAGATTCCAAGAAAAAATTGTTACCAAACTTCTCTATGAAAAGAACGCTGTAACGTTGTGAGATGAATTCACACATCACAAAGCAATTTCACAGAAAGCTTCTTTTTGGTTTTTAACTGAGGATATTTCCTTTGTCACCATAGGTTTCAATGCGCTCACAAATATACCTTTGCAGATTCTATGAAAACAGTGTTGGCACACTGCTCCATTTAAAGAAAGGTGTAAATCTGTGAGATGAATTCACACATCACAAAACAGTTTCTCAGAAAGTTTCTTTTTGGTTTTTGTCTGAGGCGATTTACTTTGTTACCATAGGCTTCAATGCGCTCCCAAGTATCCTATTGCAGATTCCATGAAATCAGTGTTAGCAAATTGCTGCAAGAAAATAAAGGTGTAACTCTGTCAGCTGAATTCACAAGTCACAAAGTAGTTTCTCAGAAAGCTCCTTCCAGTTTTCATTTGAGGATATTTCCTTTGTCACCATAGGCTTTAATGTGATCCCAAATATCCTTTCTCAGATTTCCCAAAAACAGTGCTACCAAACTGCTCCATGAAAAGAATCAAGTAACTCTGTGAGATGAATTCACAAATCACAAAGCAGTTTGTCAGAAAGCTTCTTTCTAGTTTTTGTCTGAGGATATTACCTTTTTCACTATAGGCCTCAATATGCTCCTGAATATCCCTTTGTAGATTCCACAAAAATAGTGTTTGAAAAGTGCTCCATGAAAAGAAAGGTGTAGATCTTTGGGGTGAATTCACACATCACACAGCTGTTTCTCAGAAAGCTTCTTTTTGGTTTTTGTCTGAGGATATTTCCTTTGTCAGTACAGGCTTCAATGCATTCCCAAATATCCCATTGGAGATTCCACGAAAACAGTGTTAGCCAACTGCTGCAAGAAAAGTGTCATGTAAATATGTGAGTTGAATTCACACATCATTTCTTAGAAAGCTTGTTTTTGTTTTTTGTCTGAGGAGATTTACTTTGTCACCGTAGGTTTCAATGCACTCCCAAATATCCTATTGCAGATTCCATGAAATCAGTGTTAGCAAATTGTTGTAAGAAAATAAAGGTGTAACTCTGTGAGATAAATTCACACATCACAAAACAGTTTCTCAGAAAGCTTCTTTCCAGTTTTCATCTGAGGATATTTCCTTTGTCACCATAGGCTTCAATGTGATCTCGAATATCCTTTCACAGATTTCCCAAAAACAGTGCTACCAAACTGCTTCATGAAAAGAATCGAGTAACTCT